>NW_024543070.1:20315000-21735000 GCF_018167655.1 Microtus oregoni
TAAGACTGTTGGTGATATTTTCGCTTGCACCGATCTGCACAGCACCTTCCAGGACTGTGTGGGCTAGCCAGCAGGGAGGAAATTTCCTGTCTACCTGCTGCTAGATTTCTCTATGTCCTGCAACCAAGGTGTGTGGTGTCCTCAGCAGCAGGGTCTTATCTTGTAGAAAGGCTGGGCAACCACAGCAGTGACAATTGCCTGTATTGATGGGGGCTTCCTGAACACCAACTTGTGGGTGGGTCACTTAGGGTCTTCCTCTGTAGGCAGGTTCAACCACTCAAGAGCTGGGATTATAGATGTGAGCCACCATGCCTGGCAATATTAAGATATAAAATATAGCAATAATTCCCATTACCTCAGAAATGTGGTCAAAGGCCCAAACATCAATAAAACCCAGTTCAAATACCACTAAATCCTAAAGACGTTTCTGGGTAGGTTATCCTAAGCAGTTTGTGAGGTTAGCTCTTCCCTGGTGAGCCCATTGCTCACTTCTGCTGTCAGGATGCCTGGTGAAGGGGGATTCGAGATGCTGCTTCCCTGTGATAAACAGTTGGGGTCCCTTGAGATGCATCTCTTGCAGCTTGGGAGACTAAGAAAGCGACATGCATATCAGCGCTCGCAACTGGAACCAGCTGTTCCTCCGATGGTCAAACAAGAGAGAGGGTTTGGGTAGGACATAATTTTTGTCTTGTCTTTTCTTATTTTTATGTGCATTGGTCTTTTGCAATGGATGTTGGGTCCCCCAGAACTAGAGTTACAGACAGTTATGAACAGACATATGGGTGCTAGAAATTGAACCCAGGTCCTCTGGAGGAGCAGTCACTGCTCTTAACTGCTGAGCCATCTCTCCAGCCCCTGAGTTTGACATTTTCTTTCAGCACCAAAGGAGCGTGGCAGAGGCAGTGTTTCTTCTCAGTTAGACCGGGGCTCACTCTAAGGGACCTTGTTTAACGGCCTCCTCCTCAGCGATGGACTGTTGGCCACTGGGCTGCTGAAGGAGACTGTCAGTAGGCTGTTGACATGAGGCCTGTGTTAAGCTCTCTGGCTCCAGTCTGTCTAGATTTAAATCCATCTCTGCTGTTTGTTCACTGTGATCATGGGCAGAGGTGAAGGAAGAATGGAAGAAGATGGCTGGAGAGATGGCTCAGCAGTTAGGAGCACTGGCTGCTTTTCCAAAGGAGTGGCTTTGATTCCCAGCACCCACACGGGGGGCTCACAACTGTCTGTATCTCCACTGCCAGGGGACCCTCTCTGGCCTTTGTGGACACAGCACGCAGTTGGTGCACAGATAGACATGCAGGCAAATCACACATACATGTTAGAGGGAGAAGAAGAAGAAGAAGGGGAGAAGAAAGTCATCTCACATTCCAACCAGAACCATAGTAAGATATCCCAGGGAAGCCAACTTACACTAGACAAAAGAATCTAAAAATAATGAAGTTAGTTCTTTTTACAACTTAGGGAAATGGAGGCAGCTGTAATACTTTCCCATGTTTTCAACCAAGGGTCGGAAGGAGTGTGGGAAGCAGGTATTTACATCCTGTGTAGACCAGTTCAGAATACATGCAGTCTGGCTATTGCTATCAGTGGGAATACAAGGAATTGTGGGTGGAGTCTGGACAGGAAACCATCCGGCCTACTTGGGTCTTCAGTTTCTTTACCTAGAGAAGACCTGATTCCTTAAATTTTGTAATCTCCTATGTCTACTACCATGACATTTGAGATTTGATGTGCATATGTGATTTAATGTTTCCCAATATTTATTTATACCTAGACTTTTCCAGAAAACTGTGCTTCCACGTTTTTTTGGGGGGAGGCATACTGACTGTGTTTTCATATGTGTTTTCCCGGTAGTTCTCATCTCTGCTCCATTTTCTATAGAGAAAGGTAGCAGTAAGATGGCATTTGGAGCATGTGTGCAGTAGGGTTTTCCATGCGAACCCTGCTGACTCAGTCTACATGTTGTGTCTGTATGTTCTAGATGAAAACTTACAGGCAAACTAAATTCTAGAAGGTAAGAGAAATGGTCCATTAAGTATAATTAAATGTCAGAGAGTTCTCTGGGCCTCTTAGAATTCATGAATTATTCATTCTCTTCTCATCCATAGCAAAAAAAATAGTTTGTTTTTGAATTTTAAGTATGTTCAGGATATGATTTCTGTCTAAAAAGCATGATTGTCAGTAAGTCCTTGTCAATCTGGTGTGCTCTGGGGAGGGTTCTTGAACTAGCTGAACTGTCTCAAATGGTCAGTAAGGTGTGCATTCAATTCAACGAAAACAAGACACAACGGGAACATTGTGAAGTAGACAGGCTGGGGCAACAGCCATCTTCTTCTACTTGGTTCTTTGCTCTAATTTCTGATTTCTGAACTATATTATTGATGACATTATTTGGCCATTTAAAAACTTAGATTGTTTCATTAGTTTTTTCTTTTTAAAATCATTTTAAAAATTATTATTATTATATAATTATGTAATTATATATAGTTATAACACAATTACATCGATTTCCTCTCTCTTTTCTCCTTCTACACCCTTCCATGTGAGAGCACTCCAGTTGGCTAACCAGTCAACCTCCACACATAATTCATTAGTTTTTTTTTTTTTTTTTTGTTTTTCGAGACAGGGTTTCTCTGTGGCTTTAGAGCCTGTCCTGGAACTAGCTCTTGTAGACCAGGCTGGTCTCGAACTCACAGAGATCCGCCTGCCTCTGCCTCCCAAGTGCTGGGATTAAAGGCGTGCGCCACCACCGCCCGGCTCATTAGTTTTTCTTAAAGATTTATTATTGTTCTCTGTATGTGTGTGTAAGCATGTAAGCGTGTGTGTTGTGTGTGCATGTGCTCTCAGAGACCAGAAATGGAGTCACTGGTGGTTGTGAGCTGTCCAGTATTGGTTCTGGGAACCCAGTTCTGGTCCTCTCTTAACCACTGAGCCATCTCTCCAGCTGACTTTCTTAGTTTTGCACGCAGCCTTTGCAGCAGCACTGAGTGGACGATTTTCAGTTTATCACTGCACCAACGTCACAGAAAAGCAGAGGCACCAACTGCGGCACACGTGGCTTCACTGCCGGTGACATGAGACATCCTTGTTAGGTTTCTCCAGTTCAGGTCTAAATCATCTTTCCATTTTTGCCTGTCTTATGATTCACAAGCTGATTTAGAAAAGCTTATTTGCCAATGCACCCCCAGCAACTAACTCCGCTGGGAATCTCAAGCTCCAGGAAACCCCAACTCTATTAGCTTGCAGTGAGCCTACTTATGTGTTGCTAATGGGATGGGATATCAAGTGACATAAAATGTCTTTCTGTGAAATGGTGTAATTTTAAGGAGGCAGAAGTAGTCCAGAGTCTGTTGTAAGGGCATGACTGTATCTATAATAAGTGGGAAGGTGGCAGCAGCACCCTTTATGATTCCAGCTTCTGGCATCATCATCATCATCATCACCACCACCATCATCACCACCACCGCCCTCATCATTGTCATCATCATCACCATCACCACCACCATCATCACCACTACCATCATCATCACCATCACCACCACCATCATCACCACCATCATCATCATCACCATCACCATCACGACCACCATCATCACCACCATCATCATCATCACCATCACGACCACCATCATCACCACCACCACCCTCATCATTGTCATCATCATCACCATCATCATTAACACCACCATCATCACCACCACCATCATCATCACCATCACCAACACCATCATCATCACCATCACCACCATCGTCATCATCACCATCATGACCACCATCATCACCACCACCACCCTCATCATTGTCATCATCATCACCATCATCATTACCACCACCATCATCACCACCATCATTACCCACCATCATCACCACCACCACCATCATCATCACCATCACCACCATCATCATCATCACCACCACCATCATCACTACCACCACCCTCATCATTGTCATCATCATCACCATCATCACCACCACCATCATCATCACCATCACCACCACCATCATCATCACCATCATCATCACCACCACCATCATTATCATAACCATCATCATCACCACCATCATCACCACAACCATCATCATCATCACCACCATCCCCACCATCATCATTGCCATTATCATCACTACCACCATCATCATCACCTTCAACACTACCATCATCACCACAACCATCATCATCACCATCACCACTACCATCATCATCAACACCATCACCACCACCATCATCACCTTCATTCATCATTGCCATTATCAGCTCCACCACCATCATCACCACTAACATCAGCATTGTCATCATCATTACCATCATCACCACCACCATCATCACCATCATCATCACCATCATCAACACTACCACCACCACCATCACCACTAATATCAGCATCGTCATCATTAGCATCATCATCACCACCACCACCATCATCATCATCATCATCATCTTCATCGTCATCATCAGCATCATCATTCCATTGGTTTTTTGAAACAGGGTTTCTCTGTGGAGCCCCTGCTGTCCTAGAATTCACTCTGTAGACCAGGCTGACCTTAAACTCTTGCTTTTCTGTCTCCAAACTGCTGGCTTTAAAGGCATGTGCCACCACTGCCAGGCTTATCTTTTGAGCATACTTCCCTCAGCATTTTGGGGGAAACTCTGATTTCTCTGTCTTTATGTAGGAGTCAGCACACTACCTAGTGTCTACCTCACCACTGGGGTTGGTTCAGGTGACCCAGACCCATGCTGGGCTAATTGGAGCCTTTCTGTGGAGCTTCTCTCTGCTGGAGTCTTCAGGAAAACTGCTGTTCCTTCCATGTTCCTGGATGCAGAGGAAGCTGAGGACCACTGGCTTTGTCACCTGCGGAGAGAACCTGGCTGCGACGGAACAAGGCCAGTGCAGAGCGACAGAGGGGAGCAGACATGGTGATAGTGTTTGATGTCTGGATCTGGATCTTGTCAGCTCTTTTCAGCCCTGTCTGTTTTGTTTATATGAGTCATGTTTCTGTTATTGGTGTCCTATCTGATATAACCTGCAGTCAGGAATAGCAGAAAAAGCCCTGTTATAAGTGTCACTTTCTGGGACTGTAGTTATGGCTCAATGACTGCTCTTCCAGAGAACTCGGGTTTAGTTCCCAGCACCCACTTGGAGACTTACAGGCATCTTTAACTCTAGTTCTAGGAGATTCCATACCCACTCCTGGCCTCTGTGGGTATCAGGTAATGTTCATTTTATTATATGGTTCACAGACACATGTGCAGGTAAAATACCCAGACACATAAGTTTTTTTTTTAAAATGACATTATGACCATTAAAATAAAGATTCTAATTGAAGAACAAAACACTCTTGAAATTTATTAAGCATGTCCTATGTTCTCTGTGCTACTGTAATTCTAGCATACATTCTGAGAGTTTAACCTCACAATAGCCTGTGTAAATCTTAGAGACTTGAAACAACAAGAATTTAATTCATGAGCCTCTGTCTTGTTTGCGTGATTCTCCTTGTTTGGACAGCATTTGAGGGTAACTGGGCTTGCTCATGGACCTCATCACGTTTCTGAGATCAGACTGGTCTAGGGCAGCCTCCCATGATGGCCTCTCAGTGGTACACATAGGAGTGGGGTGGATATTGAGTTTCTGTCCTGCTGTCTGGCTTCACAGGGACATGAGAGGTTCCATGAGAGTGAGTGATAGAGGCTTGTAAGTCCCTGCAGTGTTGCTAGCTTCTGTTGCTTTGTTGCTTCATATTCTTTCTCTGTCTGTCTGTTTCTTTCCATTTATCACAATATATATTATATAATACAATGAACATTACATGTATATATGTATGCTTGTATATTTTGCTTTTTGAGGCAGTGTCTTGCTATGGTTGTCTTAACCAACCTCAAACTCTGTAGCCCCAGGTTAGTCCTAATTTCATGATCTCTGCTGACCCCCTCCCCTCATCATCTGTAAAGGTGCATGCTCCTGCTGAAATTCCTTACCCCCACTCTTGGGGGCTGGGATTACAGAGTGCACTCTATCCTTTTCTTTCCTTCTTTCTTCCTTCCTCCCTTCCTCCTTCCTTCCTCCCCCCCTCATTCCCTCTCTCGCTCCCTCCCTTCCTTTTTCATCCCCTCCCTCCCTTCCTTCCTTCCTTCCTTCCTTCCTTCCTTTCTTTCTTTCGTTTCTGAGACAGGGTCCTGGCTGTTTTGGAACATGCTCTGTAAACGAATACTGGAATTAAGGGTGTATACCACAGCGACTGGTTTAATAGTAATCTCTATTCTTAATGGGAAGAACTGAAAATTTGAAAGGGATGGATTAGGGAGGAGAGAGAGACTCATCTGTGTAAATGGTGTGTGTGCAAGTGTGCTTCAGAAGGAAAGTGAGGTATTCAAGGTCATAGTTAGGGAGTGGCAGAGCCAGGACTAGAGCCTTGATCTTCCCACTGAAGAGCCCACTCTCTTTGAACATTTTTTTTTCTAGTTTGCTGTTTGATCTGTGTGTTCTGTTTGCAAAGCAGTAATTAGTCTCTAAAGTCCCATTCTTAGATCAGTGTAGAATGACTTCAGAGTTATTGTCTTGGCCCACGCTACAAGCATTTCCCCTCATATTCATACCTACAACAACACGAGTTTCATGTTCTCATCTTGTATCACAGCTGCAGCTTGAAACACCAGGTGTTAGTTTAGAAAATAGGTAAATAATTTTTGGCACCTAGCAAGTTCTTAGCTATAGGGGTGGGGGCATGGTGGCCCCAGCACCTGGGAAGCTGGGAAGGGGTGTGACCAGATCTCCAGAGTGGAAGAGAGCTGTAGGGATCTTGTGGGCTTCTCCGGAGAGGGTGGAGACAAGTGGTTACTATTCAAGCTGGGGAATTTTGTAGACTTGTGTGTGTGGCTTTGTGCATAGACCAGAGCCTGCCTTCTCCCAGACACTTGAAAAAGAGCTGAATATCGGGAACAGAGACAGGGTGCAGAGAGCCTGGTCTTGAATGCACAAGTCCCGAATGTCCCACATGGTGCCTCTGTCCAAATAACTCCCTTGAAATCACTCTCTTGAACTTCACTTAACAGTGTGATCTTTATTTTCCTTTACAACACTCCTCAGGCTGCTTGCTGGTGACAGTGGTCACAGAGGCAGCTTTAGCTAAGACAATCAATGACCACAAAATGCACAGCATGCTGGGAATAGAGGGAAATACAGAGTGCCACACACGAGAGGGAGAGGTGGGGTGCGCTCAGAGGTTCAGAGGACCCTGCCTCTGGGGACCAGCTTCCTGTTTTCCTGTATCCCCCATCTTCATTCTGGCCGTGCAGCAACCTAGGTCGGAGAAGTCTGGGTTTTAGTGGAGCCCTGGGGGCTCCTGCTGTGGTACCTGGCATTCCAAGAAAGTCTAGGGACTTGGTATCTGATTGCCATCTAACTGCAGATCCTTTCCCCTGTGGGCTACACCCCCCCCCCACGAAAACAAATGAAAAAGAAGAATTCAAGCCATAAGAATAAAAACCTGAAGTCATCTTCCCGTATAGACCTTCTGAAGCTTTAGGTATCATTTAATAGCATGAAAGAAAAGAACCCAAGGAGATGGAAAGAAACCAGTTCAGTTAGATGGAAATGGGCTTTTGAAAAGCGGCCAAAATCCAAGTTCAGACCGGGCAAGACCTCTCAGGACCACTAGTAAAATCAGACCTTTAAACCACAGGCTTGAGATTGCGAATGCCTTTGGTAAGGTTAATGCAGGGCAAATGCCGGCCTCTGGAACCCCGGAACTCACGTTTGTTCAAAGCATTAAATAAATGAGAGACGACTGTGTCATCTCTGGCATTTCACTATGATGTGACAAGTATCCGAAGATAAAGAGTTATGGGATCAGCGAATCATTTCTCTTGTTTATTTATTTTGCAAGTGTTGACCAACCCTCGCTAAAGCTGTGGTCGGAAAGGGCAGGAAAGCAACCAGCGCCGAAGCGCCTTCAGCCCTGGCTGAAGCCACTGAAAAGGCGGACACGCTTTCCCGTGTGGTGGCTCTCAGCTTCCCGTCACTATCATGTGACACCATGCGTGTACAGAGAGAAGAGCTTAATTCTGGCTTCCAGTTAGTGAGGGTTCAACCCCTAGAGGGTTGTGCCCATTGCTTGGGAGCTTCCAGTACTTCTGATTGGAGGACCACAATCGACTCAGTTGCTGTGTCTTCATAGTATCCATCAGCTGCTGATAGTTTCTAAGTCTTTTTTTTTTTAAATTTTAATTAGTTAATTTTTACTTTTATTGATTCTTTGTGGATTTCCCATCATGTATTCCGATCCCACTCATCTCATGAGTTCAGTTCTCAGGACCTGTGTTAGGCAGCTTACCACCACCTGCAATTCTAGTTCCAGAGGATCCGATGCTCTTTTCTCGTCCCCAAGGGCACCTATACCCATATGCGCATGCCCACACAGACACACATACATGCAATTGAAAATGAAATAAAATCTTAAAAGAAGAATCTGGGATTGGGACTGAGGTGTATCACAGTGGGAGACCGTGTGTTTAGGAGACGTGATGTTCCAGTTTCTATCCATAGCACCAAAAAGAAAAATAAAATGTAAGATTTCGAGCATGTACTACCCACTCCTCTTTCTGCGTGGCTCTGTAGCCTGTGTGTGGTGTAGTTATTTTAGGAATGAAGAAGTCAGGGAGAAGATTCTGAGACTACTACTGCTTTCTTTTAGCCAACAACTGCTTTTCACCTGTTGGATAAAATGAATCATTGAAGGTTTCTTTTCAGTTCAGTGAATCTGATGGGTGAGTCTGAGAGCTGGTGGTGGGTGGTGGGAGAAATTTGAAGCCTACCTTAGTAAAAGAGCATTGTAAGTTGAGGATCTTATCAGGGTCTATTCTTGTCTAGCTCATCCTCGAGGGACCTAGATAAAATATCGGTCCTGTGGCTCTTTTTTTTTTTTTGTGCAAAGTGTTCTCATCCTTTTGGGGTTTGGACTCAGTTTCTCAGGCTGAGACGTGTGCGTGTTTGGAAGGGCGAGGTTGAGAAGTTGTCACCTGGATGTGAAGTGAACACACTCTGCTGCAGTGATGTAAACATTGTCTTCATCAGGACAGTAGGAAAGAATGATGCCGCTGAGCCTGGTTTATTTCTGGTCTTGCTGGCACATCGTTCTCTTTCTCGCTGGAGCAGATGGGCAGCTCTGAGCTCATCACCTCAGGGAAGGGAAGTGGCAAGATAGAGTCTCCAGGATTGTGTTCCAAAGTCCTAAGTCTTTCGAAAATAGAATATTTGGGGGGAATGGACATAATTATGGAAAGATCTTGAGGGAGGGTGTAGGACTTCCCCTGGATTAGAGAAAATCCCTGGGGTGGCGAGGAAGAAGTACATCATTGGTAGGTCTCAGACACTCTGAGCCCGGGGACTTAGGACCATATTGCAGGACTTTCTTCACGGATGCCTCCCAAATGCGGGCGAAGATGACCTTTCAGATACTCCTAGGCACCGTAGGAGTGAAACAGTAGGCAGTCCACACCCTGACGTCTAGAAACCTACCCTGTCTTCTTGACCTTTCCTCCTTGTCCACAGGGTCTCCACTGACAAGTTCCTTATAGCGAGCCGTCTTTCTGGTCAGGTGATTCTCTCTGCTGCTTCTTCAGGGCCAGGCGGGAGGATTGAGGAGATTTTTGTCTCCATGGCCCATGGTAGGATAAAGACATCTGTGTGAGGCTGTGGTCCCGCGACTTTATGTACCTCAGAGTCAGTCTGTCTGAGCCCTGATGCCTTTGACAGCAGCGATCTCACAGTGCTGCTGCGCTGGGCTTCAGCTCTGGACCATTCACTATGGCTTCACTGAAGTCTTCATGGATTTCTATGATGTCTGCCAAGACTACAGATTCCTGTGTGATATTCACCAGAAGGGACTGCATCTTTCTTTGTCTACAGGTGCAAACCATCATGTATCTCACTGGGTTCTGACTGGGTCACACGCCCACCGCTAAAGTCATGACTGTGAGTGGTGGCGTTGTACGGTCAGAGGAGGGGGGTGGAATGCAGGGAAAATGCCCCATTTTCTTCGCAGAGAGTCCCAAGCTTTCTACTGGATTTTGGAAGCCATATGTATTGCCAGACCTATACAGAGTCTACATGCTGCTGTTTTCCTACAAATACTTACTTATGACAAGGTCCAGTTTAGAGATTTACAGTAGAATAACTACAGCAATCTGCTGCAGTAAATGTTACATGACTGTCCTCTCTGTGTTAGCTCCATTTCCAGCTGCTATGATCAAATAGCTCATCCACAAGAAATCAGGTAATAAAGGGTTGATTTGGGGTCAGAATTACAGGATTTGGTCCATCACGCTGTGGCAATCCTGGGATAGGGGCTCTGACAGCTGGTCACATGGCATCCATACTCAGAAAGCAGAGGATGATGTCTGCTAATTCTCTATTGGTCCAGAACTCCAGTAAGGGAATGGGGCCACGGTGGGTTGGTCTTCGCACTTCAACTACTCCAGCCAGGATAATCCCTCACAGTGTGTCTAGAGGCTCATCCTCCAGACTACCCTAGATTTCATGCAAACTATGCACATCTGCCTTGTACTGGGAAATGTGTCGGCATCACTTATAATACCTAATGCGTTGTAAGTGCTATGCAAATTGTTATTGTATTGCATGATATAGAGAACAAAGATGAGGGAAAATAGAATCTGCGCATGTTCTGTGCAGATATAGTTTCCCTCTCAAATACTTCTGGTCCACATCTGGTCATGTTGTTTGATGTGGCACCCACGACTCCTGGCCTCAACTTTCTGTTTGTCATCACAAACATTCTTGTATTGGGGTTCTCTGTGGATTAACTCTTTGGGGCTCTATGTGATGAGATGAAATGAAGTGAGTATGTGGGCATTGTAGTCTAGCATTGGATAGGGCCTTAGCAACTGTCACAGTCTACCTGATAACTGAAAAGGCTGCTGAGTGACTGATGTGTGGATAACATGTATAGTCTGGCTATGCTGGACAACAGATGATTCATGTTCTGCTTTAGTCAGTGTGATAGTATAAGACTATCATGTAGCCGGGCGGTGGTGGCGCACGCCTTTAATCCCAGCACTCGGGAGGCAGAGGCAGGAGGATCTCTGTGAGTTCGAAACCAGCCTGGTTTACAAGAGCTAGTTCCAGGACAGGCTCCAAAACCACAGAGAAACCCTGTCTCAAAAAACCAAAAAAAAAAAAAAAAAAAAGACTATCATGTACTCAGAATGGTGTGACTTAAAATTTCTGAGTTATTTCTGGAATTACCCAGTTAGCATTTTTAGAGTGTTGACAACTAAAATATTTGGAAAGAGAACTATAGAAAAAGTGAGGGGATACCATGACCACTCTTCTGGTTTTTGGGTGTTTCTGGAGACAGAAGTACAGTTAACTTTCTTTTAAGTACTTGGACTGAATGAGGAGAAAGTTAATTTCCCCAAAGAAAACCGGAGTAAGGTGATCCTGAAAAGGGTAAATAAGTGGATGCCGGATGGAAGAATAATATTCTTTAAAAGATAAAGATGTTGGATTTTTCTGTGTAGAAGAATGATATTATATGCATAAGGTTAAGAGGTAAGCAATTGGGAATACCTCTCAAAAACCCATGTGATAAAGGGTTGACTTTTATCTTGTTTTGCCAAAAGGAAGTGTCATAACTCTCAGGAAGTACAAGATAGTAGAAGGAAGTTAGGTCATTGAGGGAATAGCCCTGATGGGGACATTAGGATCCTAGCTACTCCTCCCTCTCTTTCTTCATTCCTGGCACCTTCTGGTGTCAAGCTTCCTGTGCCAAATGCTCTCCCCATGATGTCATGCTCTATCACATGTCCAGGAGCAATGGGACAACTAAATATGGACTGAAACCTTCAAACCTATGAGTCAGAACAAAGATTTTTTTCTTATAGCTTGATCATCTCAGGTACTTTAAATTAAACTGAACCAAATCAACCAACCACCCACCAACCAACCAACCAATATCCAACAACAAACCAACCAACCAACCAACCAACCAACCAACCATCCACCAGCCAACCAGCCAACAGCCAACAACCAATCAACAACCAACCACCAAGCAAGCAAGCAAGCAAGCAAGCAAGCAAGCAAGCAAGCAAGCAACAACTTACCATCCAACAACAACTGAGTTGAAGAAATGCCCCTACCAGTAAATGCCTCAGGTAGTAAAGGTGCTTATCATCAAGCCTGCTGACCTAGTTTAATTCTGAGCATCCAAATAGTAGAAAGAGTAGGCTCTAAAAAAATGTGTAGGCTCTAAAAGTGTGGGCTCCAAAAGTTGGTTCTCTAAAAGTGTGGGTTCTTTAAAAGCTGGGCCTCTAAAAGTGTGCTGTGATATGTGTGCTCATGACACACAGGCAGACACACACACACACACACACACACACACATGCACACAAAGAAGTCAATAAATGAATCATTATGAAATAAAAAGTGAACAGAACAAAGAGAAAACTAGTTCACACAGTGAGTGCTTGATCTTGGTGTGAAGTTGTTTTTTACTTACTTCTTAGTTGTAGGTTTTTAATTTGCCTAATATAATTTACAGAGGACCTGAGACTTTAAAGGAAGCTTTCAGATGAGTTGACACCCAGGTGAAGCATTTGACCTAAGAATAGCAAGTTCCCAGGGAGTATAGTATGAGTGATGGCATATTGGGTTTTTCCCACTTTCATTCTTTCTTTTCTTGCTCAGGACAGTTATGTAAAACCACATAGAATGGGGGCAAAAGTTCAACTTGCAAGCAATCACTAAAGCTCCTTTGGTGCTTTCTGCGTCACGAACATCAGATTAATTGAGCAGTTACCGAACTGAAGACGCTTGTATGCTTCAAGCATGAGCTGGTTCCATTTAGAATGCTTGTAGTCTCCATTCTGAAAATAATCTGATTTACAGAATTCTGATGCTGAACCCAACCAGGAAATAATCTAATTGAGTTCCTATAGAACTCCTTAAATCCTTTGTGAAACACAGAAAGACAGGATATTTATACTCCTTATATTATTAGATGAAAATTTATTTCTTTATTTTTGAGACAGTGTATAGGACTGGCTGGCCTGGAGCTTGCTATGTTGACCAGGAAGACTGCAAACACACTGAGTTCTGCCTGCCTGTCTCTGGAGTGCTGGGACCAAAGGCCTGTGCCACCAGGCTTGAGACTTTGTTTTCAATAAAGTCTATGTTATAATGGCATTTAGAATCTAAGTCTTTTGCATTATTCTGCCAGGATCCACAGCAACCAGGACCGAAGCATTTTATTGGAAAAATTAAGAACAGAGGGTTCTTTCCTTTTATGAGAGTAGCAGTTAATCTTGCAGTTGTCTCTGGAGACCTTACCATTGCCATATGTTAGACTTTGCAAACAAGTGATGTGATTCAGGCTGCCTGTTTCCTGCCAATAGCTCCGCGCTGCTGCCTGCCTTTCATCACACCTTACTCCGAGATGTGCATACATCACCCAGCGGTCGCTTCTTATGCAATCCCCTTCGTCCTTGGGTCCATAACCTTAGCCATCAGCTCTACAGGCTCTGCCACATTTCCTCCTGAATTTAAAGTAATGAAGAACAATAGGAAACCAGAACAAATGGCCAAGAATCATTTAGAGGAAATTAGTCTGAATACTGGCGGATTGACTAGAAAACCAAGGAGAGAGGCTGAAGCTTAAGACAGAACGGCAATGGCGATTAGAAGAATTCTGCATGCTCCACCATATGAATGACGTAATACTTTTCTGCTTCTGCAGAAGGTAGATGGTGCACACCATTCTGATGGGCAGATGATGAGGATGAACAGAGAACAAGTAAAAACCACTTACATATTCCCTACTTTTTTCTTACGCCGCTTCTGGTGATTCCTAACCAGGAATCCAGGAGAGGCGTCATCTGAGCATCTGAGATACGGATTCACGGGTATTTAGTAGAATGAATTTGATAGAAACCTTGTTTTCACAGCTGTATTAGTAGGGAGGGGGAGATGGTTCAGTCAGTGTCTTAGTTAGGGTTTCTATTGCTCTGATAAAAACACCGTGACCAAAAACAACTTGGGGAGGAAATAGTTTATTTCATCTTATACTTCCAGGTAACTGTCCATCATCTAAGAGACAGGGCAGAAACTCAAGGGACCTGCAGACAGGAGCTGAGGCAGAAACCACAGGGGAGAGCTACTTGCTGGTTGCTGTCATGGCTTGCTCAGCCTGCTTTCTTAGAGCCCCCAGCAGAAGGAGCCCAGCAGTGATACCGCCCAGAGTGAGCAGACCCTCTGCACACACCCTCAACTAAGAAAAAGCACCACAGGCATGCCCTCAGGTCACTTTGGGGGGGCATTTTCTCAATTGGGATTCCTTGCTCGAAAATAACTTCAGTTAGTATCAAGCGTAAAAACTAGCCAGCACGGTCAGCAAATGCCTGCTAGGCAAGCATGACGACCTGGATTTGGATCTCAGACCCTTGTCAAAAGCCAGGTGTGGTCACATTTGCCTGTAACCCCAGTGCTGGGGTGTTGTGCAGAGGCAGGCAGATCCCCGAAGTCACTGGTCAGCCTTGCTCAATCAATGACCCTGTCTTAAAGTTTAAGGTGGAGAGAATTGAAGAAAACATGCAATGCTGACCTCTGGTCTCTACGCATACATGCATGCAGATGGGATGCATCCATGCAAACATGTGTAACACACACTCACACACACATTATCTGAGGATAATCCTGTTGTCAATAAATTAATACATATATTTGAAGTATATTTCTTATGAGCCTTACTTGCATTGCTATAATCATCTACTACTTTTGACTGTGAGTCTTCAAACTGTAAGATACTTAATGAGCCTTTTTTGCAGCACCTAGGAGAGGGTTAGAGTTTGCCACTAGGAGGCTTCAAAGACTTGGGTGTGGTATGTGCTCAACTACTTATTCTAATGTAGCACTTTTGTACGGCAGACTTTGTGTTTTGAGTATTTCAGTGGACATTCGAACTGTTGTTTTCTCTTCATACCTGGGATCAGTGAGGTAATCGTCTTTAATTTACACCTTTGTGTGGTCCAGCAGGGCCTAAAATTAATCCTTTCCTTTATGGGGAGGGCAGAGCAGTTGTGCCCTTAGGCAATCGCATGTCACCTTAATGAACTTCCCCACTTCCTACTGTTTTACAATCTGTTTCTTGGCACCCAAAGGCTGTCCACACTCTTCCTTTGGGGGACACATGGGTTTGCCAGGGCTGCCACGGCACAGGATCACACCTCAGGTGGCTTCGGCAGCTGACCTTTAGTTTTTCACAGTTAGGAAGGCCAAAGTCTGAGATCAAGGTGTTGGCAGGCTTGGTTCTTTTGTGGTGCTGTGTGGAAGAGGATCTTTCTGTCTGTAGCCCCTTCTTTATCTTTCGGTGCTGGGGATGAAAGCGAGGCCCTCACACACATGCTAGGCCAGGACTTTGACACTGAACTGTGTTTTCATGTCATTTCTCCCCTGTGATTGCAGTATCTGAACTTCCCCTTCTTACAAAGAACAGCAGCCGTGTTGGGTTAGCATCCACCCAAATAACTTTGCTACAATTTAGTTACCCCTATGAAGACCTTATCCAGCAATATAGTCAACCTCTGACATTCTGGAGGGGGGTAGGGTAGGATTTCAATATGAATTTTAAGGTGTGAGGTAGTTAAACAGTTTGAAAGAACACAGAAATATTTTCTGTCACATGGCACTTCTGAGGTGTTGAGATTCTACACAAAAATATACATTTTAAGTGTCAGGCTAGAAATATGGTGAGTCACCCGTGTAGTGACACCAGTCTTGCAGCTGACACGCTAACCTAAGAGGACTTAGCTTCCCTGCCCGTTTCAGACACTAGGAAACAGTGCAAGTTGAGTTAGCCAGTGCCTTGGTCTGTTTTCTGTTTCTAACAATGTAATGCCACCTACTGGGTAAGTTTTAAAGTAAAGAAGTTTGTTCATGGTAACAGGGAGCTGTGTGTGTGTGTGTGTGTGTGTGTGTGTGTGTGTGTGCATGTATGCAATGCACTTCTTTCTGGTGTCTCCTTTTTAAAAAATTTATAAGTCATATTCTTTTCTATAGATTTTATTTTTTTTACTTTTAATTGCATATGTATGTGTGGCGTGTGCAGATGAGTATGGTGTCCTCAGAGGCCAGAAGAAGGCATCGGATTCCCTGGAGCTGGAGTGGCAGGCAGCTGTGAGCCACCTGATGTGGAAGCTGGGGACTGATCTCTGGTCCTCTGTAGGAGCACTGTGCACTTAACTGCTGAGCCGCCTCTGCAGCCCCTCGCTAGTCTTATAAAGCCGTTCATACGCCACTGTGTGGGTCCCACCCTAATGATTTTATTTAATCCAGATCACCTCCCCAACAGCTCACCTCTTAACACTCTTGCTGCTTTAAGTTTTCATCTACTTAATACTTCACAGAGGGGATTTCGCTCCTGAGTGAGTTTCAGGAGAGATAAACTATATTTAAACCAAAGGGGCGAGTGTGTGCAGAGTGGAGTCTGCAATCGAAACGGCACCAAAGGGCTGTCAGGGCCTTGAAAGCAAATGATAAAAATGAAAAAAAAAAAAGTTAGACCCTCTTTTAAGCCACACAGCTGTATTTTATTCCTCTCTCTCTCTCTCTCTCTCTCTCTCTCTCTCTCTCACACACACACACACACACACACACACCACACATCTGTGTGCACACAAACCAGTACTCATCTTACCCAACACAGTCTTGATTTAATGTATACTGCTTCATGGGAGCTGATGGTTCTTCTACTGCTTTTTAGCTCTCTGAGTATAAGGAGACATTTCTAAATAACTAAAAAGATTGCACAGTGCCTCCAAAATGTCCATATGGGTAAGAATATTTTTTTGGAATCATTACAAGCAGAATTACATTACAAAATATCAGGAATTACCAGAAGACAAATGAATTTGGAAGCTCTTAACAGCTGCTGGCACCTAGTGCCATGGTTTCATCTCCTGAGTTAGAAGCTGCAATTGTACAGTGTGTGTATGTGTGTGTGTGTGTATGTGTGTGTGTGTGTGCGTGTGTGTGTGTGCGTGCGTGTGTGTGCGTGCGTGTGTGTGTATGTATGTGTGTGCGTGTGTGTGTGTATGTGTGTGTGTGTGTGCGTGTGTGTGTGTGCGTGCGTGTGTGTGTATGTATGTGTGTGCGTGTGTGTGTGTATGTGTGTGTGTGTGTGCGTGTGTGTGTGTATGTGCGCGCGTGTGTGTGTGCGTGCGTGTGTGCGTGCGTGCGTGTGCGTGCGTGCGTGTGTGTGTGTGTGCGTGCGTGTGTGTATGTATGTGTGTGCGTGTGTGTGTGTATGTGTGTGTGTGTGCGTGTGTGTGTGTATGTGCGTGTGTGTGTGCGTGTGTGTGTGTGCGTGTGTGTGTGTGCGTGCGTGTGTGTGTGCGTGTGTGTGTGTGTATGTGTGTGTGTGTGTGCGTGTGTGTATGTGCGTGTGTGTGTGCGTGCGTGTGTGTGTGTGTGTATGTGCGTGCGTGTGTGTGTGTATGTGTGTGTGTGTGTATGTGTGTGCGTGCGTGTGTGTGTGCGTGTGTGTGTGTGTATGTGTGTGTGTGTGTGCGTGTGTGTATGTGCGTGTGTGTGTGTGTATGTGTGTGTGTGGGTGTGTGTGTGTGTATGTATGTGCGTGCGTGTGTGTGTTTAATCGTTATTTAGATAAAATGATTCAGAGAAGGCTGGTGGTTGGTTAAATATCATAGAGGGTTATCCTAGTATAATCATAAAGACTTTAACTAGGCAGACTGGTGTCCACGAGCTGTGATCCCTAGGTTTCTAGGGCAGTGTAGGACAGGATCAGTGTGAAGAGGAGGGCGAAGGGCGTTTCCTGAGCCTCTTCTCAATGGAAACTGGGCTGGCTTTGTGAAGTATTGCTCTGGCTTGAGGATGCCAGATCACGATCCCTTGTGAGCTACTTTTCTCATAGTGGTCACAATCAGAAGAGAGACAACAAAAGGGAAGTAGATCAGAAACACCCTCCCCTCAACTGCCTCTTCCAAGGGTTATCACAGAAGGTTGACATGCCAACGATCCATCAGGACGTTCCTGGAGAACCACTCATTACTGCATGCTGACCATTATGCTTCAGTGAGTTCTGAGTAAGCAGGATTGCATCATGTTTGAATATTTCCAGGAGGTTCTCAGAACTTCCAAGTTAATCTGGGTCATATTTAACGTGGCTTAGAAACAATGAAGACACGTGTCAAGATTTCTTTTTTAAAGTAGGATTTTCTTGAGCTATTATGAAGGACAGTGATTGATAATATGCTTAAGTCAACAACTTGCTATCTCATTAATTGGTAAAAACTGGACAGATCATCCCTTTGTCAGAAAGTATTAGTGATTTTCTAGGAAGGCAAGAAATAGCACACGAATCTTTCCTTCCTTTATCCCTCCCCAGGTTCCTATGTTATTTTCTGTGGCCTAAAAGAGATGCATCCTGTTTTCCTGCCTAAGCTCATTAATTCCTCTCATATTCAGTTCCGGGGGTCAGTTCTCACCTACTCTTTACTTTCTCTTATTTACACAGTCCTCCCAAGAGACTTGAAAAGCACAAGTACCTATAGTCTTAGAGGCGGCATCTCACTTGCTTTTAGATTATAACACCAAGCAATTTTAGTTAAACTTCCAAGTCAGTTAAATATGGATACAAACCAAGAGTTACAGTCGTAGTTACTAAATCTTATGTGATACATTTCAATAATGAGAATATTCTATGGTGATAAATGACAAGTGCTAATTCTTTTGGGCGAGGGAACAGACCTAAGGGCTCGCTTCTGTCTGCCATCCTTTCTCTGTCTATGTGCTCCAGCATCTCAAGAGGTCTAGGCTCAGCACGAGCTTGGACTGCTAGTCCCCAGTAACGTAATGGGTGTCCTGGGATCTTATGGGGATATTTTTGGTTTTTCTTCCCGCTCCATTTTTTTCTTTTTGGAAAAACAAGTCAAACATATGTTAGAATTAGTGGTAATATTAGACTCCACAGTTTAAAGGAATGATTAGTAGGATTTGGGAAGGATATTTAAATGAAAACCTTAAATGTTTGCTTTTTTGGCAGCGAGGGTAAGGAATAAATAAATGGGTTAGCTAGACTGTGGCCAGAAATCTAAGTAGGAACACCAACATGTGCTCATTTGGGGGCAGAGGGCTGAAAGCAAAATGATTGCAGGAAGGTTGAGCTAAAAGTCAGCTGCTCTGTTGAGAATAGACTGACCTTGGTAAATGGTGTCAGGCCTTAAAGAAACAAAAAGATGAAGAGAGACCATTTTTCTTCCTCTATCTAGAGCCTCTATCAATAATGACTTTACATTTCAACTAGTTGAGCCATTCAAAGTACTCACCACGAAGGAATGATAGCAGTTTAAGGTGACAGACATTCTGATTGCTTTGGTTTGATCAATACATGATATATGTTTGGATTTAAGCAAAGTCATGACCATCATAAATATATTCAAGTGTATTTGTCAATCAAAATATACAATTAGGGTTGTTGAGATGGCTCAGGTGTTAAGAGCTCTTGTTGTGCAAACCTGATTACCTGAGTTTGATCCCCAGAACCCATAGTAGAAGGAAGATCCATCTCCCGAAAGCTGTCCTGCTCATGCACACACAAACACACATGGTAATAACAGCAACAATGCATTAATCCAGGTGTGGCCGAGCATAACCGCAACCCCAGCATTCAAAAGATAGAGGAAGTAGGATCCAGAGTTCAATGCCACAGTGAACTTTATCTAACAAGAAAAAGAAAAACAAAGCAACTCAAAAATGTACAGGAAACAAAGAGCCAGCAAGATGTCTCAGTAGGTAAAGGCATTTGTCACCAAGGCCAGTTACCTGAATTCCACCCCTAAGACCCACAGAATGGGAAGAGAGAACCACCCTACCTACAAAATAAATGAATGTAACAACAACAACAACAACAACAACAACAACAACAACAAGCTATAGGATTTTGAAGAAATATGTAAATGTGCCCCCATGCCCCCTGTCTTTAGTGGGGTTTTGTTCAGCACCTCAGGCTGGCCTTCAAATTGCAAACCTCTTTCTCATTGGATGGGTATTGGGAATATAGGCATGGGTCACCATGCTACGCTTCTAAAAAACAATCTCTGTAGGAAAGAGAGACAGTTTCAAAGCAGGAGAGTTCACACATCCTTTCTGGTTAGCCAGCTGTTTTCCTGACTCAGTAATATCAACTAGCATTGCTGTATGTATAATAGGACTTAACCCGGGGAGGGTCCACTTCTTAACAGGGTGAAGCAAAGGACATATGTAATAACTCAGGAAGGCTCCTGGAAAGAATGAAAAGACAGTATAAGTCATCAGAAATTTATAATTGAAAGCATATGACATAATTTCTCTCCAAATGAGCTAAGGATCCAAATAATATCATGCCATGATTCTCACTGTGGGTGGGGTATGTTGCCTCCAAAGGAATATTTGGCAACAGCTACAGAGTCTTTTGATTGTCAGGACTATAGCAGGCTTTGACATCTAGCTGGGAGAGGCCAGGGATGTTACTAAAGTCCTAGTATGCACTGGACAGTACCTCTCATGCTCCCTTAACCCACAGCAAACAAAAAGTGACTGGGTACAAAATGACAGCAGTTGAGTAAACTGGGCTAGAGGCAAATGGCCAGCTCCACTAAAAGCCTGGGAGAGGAATGAATCTTTCCACAAGGCTTGGCCCAGGAATAAGGTGACTGGTACCCTGTGGGTAAGAAACTTCTAGAAAGCAAACAGTGCAGGGAGGCCTTGGAATGCGATAGGGTGGAATGCAGTGGGGAGTGTCTGGAGCAATGCCCTCCGTCTTCCCAGACACTTGTGAAAGAGCCAACACCTATGACTGAACTCAGGAGCTTGTTCTTTTCTGCAGATATCTGTGGTCAGAAACACTCTCATTTACTTCTGCTGGCTTCTGACCATCTTCAGAGCCAGGATGAAGGAGCTAAGAAGCAGTTCTCCCTTCTTGGCTATCATTTGGTCCCAGACATTCTTTAATGGCAGCAAATGGTTTATGTTTCCTGACTTCATTTTGTCTTCCCCCTCGTGGCTACAATAAGAAGCCTATTGCTCCCTGTAGAGTCTTGCTTGCATTTGGGTAAAGATAAGAACAGCAATGTTTTCCTTTTTCAATGACGATTATGATATTTAGTTAATTTGAGAATTTCATACATGGATACAATGTATTTTAGTCATACCTATTCCTTTATAACTCTTCTCAGATCCACCCCACCTCTAAACTCCCAACTTTGGGTCTCTTCCTCCTTCTCTTTGCTTTCTTCTTCTTCTATAACCTAGCAGGTCCGATTCATGCTAGCTATATACTCATGGCTATTGAGCCTTTGACTGACATGTGGTCGAACTACGAGGGGTCACACCTTCAAGAAAATGGACTCTCCTTCCTGTGTTGTATAGATAAATAGCTATAGGGGAGGGAGGAGAGCTGGATGGAGACAGAAAGGAAGGACATTACCGACAGATAAGGAGTAGCCAGTTGTGGTGTAGGAGAGCTAGGTGGAGCCATAGCAAAATGAGATCTGAGTGTTGTTTCCCTCTCGGCAGATCCACCGCTTGTCTCCTTGCTCCTGGCTGTACTCCACTGACTTTTACATTCCTCTCTTCTCTGTGGGCCCCCAGCTCTCGTTCTGTGCAGTGTTTTCTTGTATCTATCCTGTAGCCAAGGCAAACTCTGACTAGCCTGCATTGCTGGTACATTCTAAAAGAGTTTGGTATGGGCAGGAGAGATGACTCAGAGGTTAAGAGCACTGACTACTCTTCCAGAGGTCCTGAGTTCAATTCTCAGCAACCACATGGTGGCTCATAACCATCTGTAGTGAGATCTGGTGCCCTCTTCTGGCCTGCAGCATACATGCAGACAGGACAGTGTATACATAATAAATAAATAATTTTTTTTTTTTAAAAGAGGCTGGTGACTGTGCTTTACAGTTCAGAACTGGCGTGCAGCTTCCTGTCATCGTTGCTGCTCCTCAATGGAGCACCTGGTGGTCCTGACGGCAGTCACTGGGAACCCCCTTCTATGAGACGCCTACTTGCCCAACTTGTATAGATTTTCTGGTACAGTCTTTTAGTCTTTCGATTTGACTGCACTAAAACACAGCTGTGGTAGTGGCTGCGTGGGTCGCAGTCCCAGGAGCAAGCTCCGTCTGATGGTAGAGGAAGGTCGAGGGTCTGATGGGGGATCAGATGCCTGTTGGGGGAATCAAAGTTGATTTGGGGGCCGGAGAAATCGCCGATGGGCCAATAAAAGAGTTCTGTTCCCTTTTCTCGTCAACTGTAATTGTCAACGCCTTACAACAGGGCTTCTACTCTGCCCTCCTACCGGGAGGTCTAGTGTGTGTCTCTGAAGACCCCACTGCGTCTAAGCAGAGGGCTCATAGGTGTCTACCTTGTCCGGTGCCCTGAACATCTCAATAGTTTCCTTCTGTCTGCCTTCCTGAGGTTCACACTCTGGTTCACACACCTTTTTCTCCGAGTTCTTTGTTTTAATTCTCTCTTTTCATCCCCCAATCTTTTCTGGCTTGTTTTCTACATCAGTGTTTACTCCCCCTTCCATTACATTCACTTTCATTAATATATTTGCTGTAACGCCTCCTCTTCAGGCTCCTTCATAAGCTTAGCACGGACGAGTTTTAACTAGGAGATTTGCTTCCTCTGAGTGGCAGACCCTCGATGCCATCCTCCTGAATTCGACTTCTCTTCCGTGCATCCGGGCCCCAAATCAACTTGATCAATTTTCCCAGCAAATTTCTTTCGCCAGACCTCTGAGTTTCCTCCACCATGAGACTGGACTTGCTACCAGGACTGCAAACCAGGCAAACTGGACTAAAAGACTCTGCCAGCAAATCTACGAATCTGGGTAGGCAGGCATTTTAGAGAGGGGGTTGCCAGTGACTTCTGCCAAGGCCACCATCGAGTGTGCGAATCAAGAGCAGCAAAGATATGGGGGCTATGGACAGGCTCAGAATATTGTATATAAAGTCTATGTTCTTTGTAATAACTTCTAGGAGTTACATGACGCCTCCAAGATGTCTGACCTAAATTTCTCTGCTATTTATTATTAAATATTCTACTTATTCAATAATTATAATTTATATTTACTATTATAATATTTATAATATTCTACTTATTAAATAATTATAATTTATTTATTAAATTTTCTAAATTTATACTCCACTTACCTTTTCAGGGATAGCATTTGGCTATCCTTGTGTCTCCTTACTTGCTTTGCCATAAGACTTTGTATTATTTCTGTTCTGCTGGGAAGACTTCTTTTGTTCTATTGATGAACATCCACTCCTCACCATGATGCTTGCCCGTTAAAGACCAGTTTGTTTGTTTGTTTGTTTATTTATTTATGTATTTTGGTTTGTTGAGACAGGGTTTCTCTGTGTAACAGTCCTGGATGTCCTGGAACTCACAAGTTCTATGTAGACTAGGCTGGCCTTGAACTCACAAGTGCTCGCAAGTGCTGGGATTAAAGGTGTAGGTCACCAGTGCTCAGCTTAAAGACAAGTTTGCTGACTTTCACTTTTTCCATTTGACCCACACAAGTTGGCTGTAGATGAAGTTCCCACTCTATGCCAAGTGTTCTTGGCTCACAACTCTCAGTGGATCCTGATTTTATCACTCACTTAAACCTTGAGATGATATCGGTCATCAAGCCGACATGTATACCATCTTGGGTTAGAGTGCAAACTATGGAAATTGCTGGCAAGAAGCAGGTGCTAGAAAGTAAAAATTCATGGAAGTTCAGGGACATCTTTCGGAATTTTCAAAATCACAGGATGCTGTGACAGGATGTGACAGCTGGCAGCTGCCACAATGTGAGCTCAGCCCAGGTGTGACCAGCGCTGTTTCTGTAAACCGTCCAGCTTTGTGTGGCGATTACCACCTGCAGAGCAGAAACCACCTACAGAGCAGAAACGGAGGGGGCCTCCGGAGCTCGGCGATATGAATGGCAGAAAAGAAGATATGAGATGGAGAGAAATAGAAGGAAATTAAACTAAGTCCCAGGGTTCCCATATTCTAGCTATGGTGCAAATGATTTAAGAAGCCCGGGGAAATGAAGTTTTGCAAATGGATTTGCAAATCCATTTCAAACATATTTAAATTTTGCTCAGGTCATTTCCATTGGATCACCAAGAACGCTTTAACGCGGTATACTTCCACTTTAGAGAAGGTAGTCACGTGTTTTAATTTCAGGTTTGTTTGTATTTACTCCACAGTCTTGATCACACAGCTAGAAAAGTAATTTCTCTTCTCTCACTGGTCAGTACTTACACTAAAGCTGCCTGTTGGCTAAGAAGGATTTTAAATATCAAGTCTCCTTTCCGTTTAGTTTTAGTATTGGAAACTGAGGTGAGTAATTTGAAGTAGTTCTCTGGAAGTCCAACTTGGCCATAGCATGACACATCTCCGGGGGCGTCTTAAAAGTAGCTTTTCCTGATTCTTGGGAATTCTTGAGCTATGACCACCTGCTATTTCCCTCTCTGCCTTCCTTTATATGTCCCCCTCAACAATCCTCCCCCTAAGTTCATCTCTCTCTGAAGAAGGATGCTTAAAAGAAATCCCACAGTAGCTCAGGACTGAGAAATAGATGGTTATTTATTTAGGGGTAGACTCACAAATCAGAATCCTCTGCTTGAATGGAGAACAGCGACCAATCCCGCAGTCAGAAAAAGGGCAAGGATGCACGCTCTACATCGGCTTATATAGTATGAGGCCACGCCCCCGTGGGCGGGAAACCATTGGCTGGAAGACTTCCTACAGTATCTCTCTATGTGATAATACACTAAGTCCAGTAGTGCTGCCCACATAACATGGAAACGTACCGATGACCACGCCCTCCAGGAAGAATGAGCCTCCCAGCCCCATTAGCTATCACCTACCTCTGCTTCATGCTCTCGTAGCTCATCCTTTAACTCTATGTGATTCTTTTCATACTTAGAAAAAAACCCAAATCATTATATTTTTTTTTTCTTTTTCCCCCTTTTATATTTCTAGGGAAGGGGAAAGGAGTGAAGGCACTGAGGAAGATGTGGCATCCACATTTAGTGAGGGCACTTATCTGTCCCATGAAAAGGATGTCAGGAGGCTGGCAGGGGCTGCTTTCTCAAATCCTGACTCAGGATGAGACAGCCAACTGGCTATTCCCAGGTGCACCCCAAAATACAGCTTACTTTAGTACATCAATGAATTTGGTCTTTTCTCCTTGTGATCCTCAGGTTTAATATTATTGAGGCATTTTTTTTCCCTAGCAACTTATCTGTATTATCTGAGACACTGGTGATGGCAGAAAAGTTGAGCTGAAACTTTTTAGCCAGCAACAACCCTCAGATATTCCTTAGGCTGAGCGGAAAAGTTCGTTAAAGATACGGGAAACATCCCC
Source organism: Microtus oregoni (assembly GCF_018167655.1). NCBI lineage: Eukaryota > Metazoa > Chordata > Mammalia > Rodentia > Cricetidae > Microtus > Microtus oregoni. Next base: position 20,340,426 of record NW_024543070.1, read on the forward strand.
AGTGACCCAGGTTGTTTAGATTGTGTTGTTTCTGTGGGTACATACTTAAGAAAAAAAATACCCCAAAGTTCATAGAACATAGTAGATTTAGGTGGTATTTGGGGTTTGATTTGTTCTCTGCTTTTATGGTCATACAGTCTGAAAAGCTCGGTTTGTATGGTATGTGAAGTTCCATTTCTGCCTCTGTAGACAGCTGTGAGTTTCATAATGGCAAAAGCAGTGCAGGGCTAGGAAATGTTACCAGCACATCATTTTGCTTAGAAATTATATGGTGTGCCGAGGTAAGGCTTACGGCATGCAGTATCCAGAACGAGATAAGTTACTAAGATCTAGAAACAAGCAAAAGGAATATTGAACGCTGCTTTGCCAATTACGGGAGTCATTTAACACTACCTTTTAAATAACACGATATTAACAATTCTTTAGTAGTATAATAGAAAATCATTTTCACACTGAATTTTTTTCTACTGTGAAAGTTTCCACTCTCAGCTTCAGATTATGCTCCTGAGGAACTTTTGAAAGTCTCTCTGGGAAGACCGGGTGTGGAGCTGAGCGGCAGCTCGTTTGCTAACGGTGTGAGACCTCTGGTTTGCTTTCCAGCACTACAAAACCAAAACACAAGCACAACCATATAAAGCAAAACATTTTCCGGGTGGTAATCTGATAAGGTGACAGATGGGCTCATTTCCCTCCTTCTCAGTCTGTCTACTCTTCTTAATGAACCCTGAGTAATTCCTGAACTCCCTAAACCAGGTCTCTTCTTTCTGCTAAAAAATTATTCAATGAACTTTTGAGACATCCAACCCAGAGACTCACCCACATTCCATAGCCCACAATGCTCCAACCTGCACCTCTCATTCATTGGTCACAGGATCTCCCACAATGCTTCACACCTGCACCTCTCATTCATTGGTCACAGGATCTCCCACAATGCTTCACACCTGCACCTCTCATTCATTGGTCACAGGATCTCCCACAATGCTTCACACCTGCAGCTCTCTCTCATTCATGAGGCTCAGAATCTCTCACAATGCTTCACGCCTGTGCCTCTCATTTGTTACAAGAAGGCTGCTTGTTTGTCCCGGCGGCCCAGAACTGAAATAATCACATAGAAACCATATTCATTAAAACACTGCTTGTCCCATTAACTCTAGCCTCTTATGAGCTAACTCTTATTTTACTCATTCTTTGGTTCCAGGACCCTTTTATACTTTTAAACTTTGCTAAGGCTCTACAGTAGACTTTATGTGGATTATACCTATAGAGAAATACAGAAATCTAAAGTATGTACATGTTTATATCTGAAGTAAAAATAGCACAATGAAGTGTCAATTGAAAAAAAAACTTTTTCAAATGGAAAGCACTGAAAAGAATAGCATGCTCTACAATTTTGCAAACTTCTTTGTTTTAGTGTTTGGATTAATAGAAGATGGTTGGAGTCACAAATTTACTTTTAATTTGCTGTGAACCACTTGCCCTTCCCTTGAATATCATTAATACCCCACTCAAGTCTCTGCAGAGACACCTTCCTTTCCCACCCACTTAGGGGAAGGTCAGCCTCTTCAGGACCATTATCTGGCCTTACTTTCTCTGTAATACTGAAAAATATGTAAAATTATACAACTATGTCTGTGTTTATTATCATTTTAAACCACTGAATTATAAACTCTGTTTAAACAAGGATCTCCTTTATCTTCTAAGCTGTTGTTTGTTTTCTGTTGTAGTAAAAAGTTGCTAGCAAAATGATTTGGCAGGTAAAGAGGCAACCAACCACAATGACCTGAGTCCATCTCTGGAGCTATAAGCAAGGGCTCCGAGATGCCGGGAACTGACTGACCCATCGTTGGCTTGCTTGTAAGGGTTGCACTATGTAGCTCTGGCTATGTAGAACTCATTATATAGACCAGGCTGTCCTTAAACTCATGAAATCCTCCTGCCTCTGCCTCCTGGGTGCTGGTACTAAAGGCGTGTGCTAGTACATCCATCTGGCAAGGAAGGTTTTTATTATTTGACACAAGAGAGAGATTAGCCAGGAGTCTTTGGGGAAGTCCAAAGCAGCCGTGGCTACTTCTCTGGGGTAGAAAGGAGAGGGCAGACTGACTAGGGCCAGGGCTACCTCTTAGGAACAGAGGAAAAGAGTTGAACAGGGAAAAACCTCTAAGGTTATAAAGAAAAACCTGTAGCTGCAGGGTTGGGTAGGGAATTCTGTGATCTGGAGCAGCCTGGATATTACAGGTCAATAGAGGCCAGAGGAGCCTGGAGGCTAGCATTGGCTTTGTAGGCACCATAGGTACAAGCCAATAAGGGAGTCAGGTGCTTATCCACTGGAGGAAGGGCAGATAGTGAAGGGGCTCTTCCAGAATCTCGCTCTTTCTCAAAAAACAAAGCAAACAAACAAACAAAACCCAAAACAAACAGACAAACAAACAAAAACTATCTTCCCACCCAAGGATCAGTCAGTTCCTGGCTTCTTTGAGCTCTTGCTTACAGGTTCCAGAGATGGACTCAGAGATAGTGAAGGAAGGTTCCCAAGAAATGCTGAAAGAATCTGCCCCAAATCCTTCTGTTTTTCCTGTCAGCGTCTACCTCTAGCTGAATCCAGCCTGTCGTCTTGGACTTAGACGGTGGGCTTGTCCTTTCGGGGTGCTTGGAGTTTTCCTTTGAACCATGAAGGATGAGAACCGATTCCTTGAAGCTGTTCTCTGACCTCCACATCTACACCAGAACACATGGTAGAGATAATTAAAATACTGCAACCAAATTTAACAGTTCGAAAAAGGCAAAACATTTGATAGCTTACATTCTCTTCGCTGAGTCAGCATGTGGGTTTGGGTGGCTTAGCTCTGAGACAGCAGGTGGGTGTGGCTTAGCTCTGAGACAGCATGTGGGTGTGGCTTGGCGCTGAGTCAGCATGTGGGTGTGGCTTAGCTCTCCTAAAGCTGCAGTCAAACTAGACTGAAGGGTTTAACGTGTAGTCCTACTCCTCAGAAGAATCGTTCCGCATCAGTTAATCTGGTCATTGTTGAGATCACATACCCAACAGGAGAAACATAAGAAAGGAAGACTGATCTTGGTTCCCTGTGTGGAGGACACACAATTGTCATGGGAAGGGTGTAGCAGCCAGAGTGGGTTAATCTGCAGCTGTGGTGACTTCTCAATTGACATTGACCAGAGAACAGAGAGCTTGGTTTGGAAGCAGGGCTGGTGTATAGATCGACATGAGGCTCTATTTCCACAAGCTAAATCTTAGGTTTTTGGTCCCTCCCCAAAACGCAACCGGCTGGGGTCCAAGTGTTCAAACAGATGAGTCTGGTGGTGGTGGTAACATTTCCCATTCAAAATGTGACACTAATAATCTCAATTCCCAAGTCCCCTATCCCCCTATTCACTTCTTTTTTTTCCCTGGGATGACCCGGTGATTTTTTCAATGACTAAATTTTGACCGCAAACGGAGTAGGTATTATTTAAGTAGTGTTTGTTTTATATTTAGACACAACAGCACTTGAGAAAAAGCTGGAAAATGTAGATTAGAAATGTCAGTGGGGCTGATACCTGTGGATAAAAAATAAAAATAATAAATTGCTGTATTGATTAGTCATTCAGCCTTGTATTATGCTTTCATCCTTTGAAAGAAACCCAAAGGCATATTGATATTTAGTGTTTAATGCTTAATACACATTCTCTTGAAACACATTAGGAATTTAGGCGAAATCTATTTATCAGTATTTATTAACCAGAAGAGAGTTATTTATGAGGTCACTTTCCTTTTTGTTCTGTGTGTGTGTGTGTGTGTGCGTGTGTGTGTGCATGTAGGCCTGTGGAGGCCAGATTGATGTAGGATATCACTCTTCACCGTATTTTTTGAGACAGGAGTTTCTCACTGAACCTGGAGCTCATTGATTCAGCAGCAGACTGACCAGCAAGCCTCTAGAATCCTCCTTTCTCCACCTCCCCAATGTTGGGATTGCAGGTGTAAACCTGGATTTTTACATAGGTACTTGAGATTTGCACTCAGATATTTGTACAACAAACACTCTTTAAATCTGAGCTATCTTTCCAGCCCTGTGGAAACTTCTTTTTAAATCTGAGCTATCGTTCCAGCCCTGTGGAAACTTCTTTTTAAATCTGAGCTATCGTTCCAGCCCTTTGGAAACTTCTTTTTAAATCTGAGCTATCTTTCCAGCCCTGTGGAAACTTCTCAAGAAAGCTACAGAAGAGATACAGAAAAGGGAGAAAGCCTTCTCCTTGTAATATGCAAGAGATCTGCCCTGCTGGGAGGAACCTGGTCTGGATGAATACCAAAGTAAGTTCAGTTGTTGGTCATAGGCCTTGACTACTGTGGCCAACCATCATCTCTACAGCCTAATTTTCTACTTGGTAATTAATTTTCTGGCTTTCATTTGCATGTGTCTGTAAGAGGTAACATCTATAAAATGCCTAGGAGAGAATCTATCTTCAAAGAAATTTAAGGAGCTATGAGATAACCATGAAAAGAAAACCAAACAGGACTGGGTAATGGTGACACACGCCTTTGATCCCAATACTCGGGAGGCAGAGGCTGGTAGATCTCTGTGAGTTCAAGGCCAGCTTGTTCTGCAAAGTGAGTTCCAGAAAAAGCCAGAGTTACTGTCAAAAAAAAAAAAAAAGAAAGAAAGAAAAGAAAGAAAAAGAAAAACAATTAAAAAGAAATAAAATGATTTCTAATACTTCCTGAAGTTTATAAAAGATAACTGTTATCTAAATTACCACAAAAGGATAAGGCATACAAAGTTAAATCATTTTCTCTCAAGCTAAGTGTTTTTGGCTATTTATTTGTTTGCTTATTTATTTATTTATTGAGAATGCTTTCTCTGTGTAGTCCTGACTGCTGCCCTGTAGACCAGTCAGCCCTTGAACTCAGAGATCTGCTTGCTTCTGCCTCCCAAGTGCTGGGATTAAAGGTGTGCACCACTACAACTGTGCCTGCTAAGTGTTTTAATATACAGCTCTGCATTGGAGAAATAGAGAAATCTGAAGCTTGATGATTTTTTTTGATTACTAATTTCCATTTTTATACAAAGGCATAAAAACCTTTGAATAAAATTTGGGAACCAGTTAGACTGTTTCCATGTACCCACCAAAAAATATTGCCATATACCTTGGGGGGGGGGTAAGATCTCTTATGTAATTTCTCATTTTTTTTTCTGTAACTTGAAGAATGAACATTATTGACAGAAAGAATTCTGGTTGCTGATTTTGTGTTCAGCCCTTGTTGGGAGTCCAGGGTGAGAAGGCATTCCAGCTGGGTTTGCCAGATAAATCACAACTGCCTTGTTTAGTTCAGTGTCTTTCTCTTCTTATCCATGTGATCAGATATTGGGTCAACTTGGTGTCTTTTTGAGGTTGCTGATGAGTGGCTTTACCTGCCTATCTGACTTTACAGTGTCAAACAAGATCTAGGACACTAAGAAGCCAGTTCAGCAATTTCCTCAAAATTCCTAAGAGTGACTTTTAACACAGACCAATACTGAAGCCTCATTGAATCAGAGCCTTCTGTTGGTGGGACTCAGGGACCCAATGATCCTTTTAATCACCCTTTTTAGAAGTAATAACATAAAACATTGGCACACTGCCCCCCCAAAAACCCAGAGGTGGGAGTCTTACATCTTTGTTTTTATTTAGACTTTAAATATCTGCCCAGAGAATCCTGAAGAGGGGAAATGGCCTCAAAATAAAAACAGAAGAGTTCAAAGGTTTTTTATTTGGTAACCTGATGCTGTTCTGACAGAGGTCTTGAAGTCTCGGGGACTCTATGAAGTCTTTCCTGACAGTTTGGAATAGAAGCATCACTGTCCTCAATTGCACTCAGCTAGCCAGTCTCTCATGCTGGGATGGGATATGGGTTTACCCTTTGATCACCCCTGTGGCGTTTAATGGATGCTTTGTAATGTTTAGAATTTATTCACTTGTCTGCATTTGTATTTCAGACATTAGGAGATTTGTTTTTCTACTTAATGTTTTTTTTTTTTTTGAATGAGGTTTGGGTAAAATAAAGTTCAGGACATGATAAAATGTTGACGACATCTCTTTCTAGAGCTCATAATGACCCTTTCCTCACAGCCATATTAGTTCAATGTTAAAACTAAAAAACTTCATAACATGGAAAACTGTTAATTGTAACTTTAATTTTCCCCTTTAAGTGAGGAATCAAATCAAAAAAGAAGGATTTTGTTTACTTTTTACCTATCTGATCTGCCCAAGTAGAATCAGTCTTGAACCTCATGAGTTCCTTCCATTGTTCAATGATACACTTCTGATATTCTTTATTTTCATTACTGTGGACACTTTAGGGCATACGTATGCAAATCTATGTATCTGTTTTCCCGCAGATAGATATTCCAATTATTCCAGACTGTTGGTGTCACAGGTACTAATGTGAACATTCTTTTAAAACCTGTTTTGACATATAGCTAAGGCACCACAAATCTCACTTAAGTCTACCTGCATCTTGTGGTTATTAGTGTACTTATAAAACTGTAGCTATCACTGGGCTGAGCTCTGCGAGTCCAGTTGAAAAGAATGTGGTGGATTATATGAGCAGGGATGGGGGTGTCAAGATCATGATGGGGAAACCCACAGAGACAGCTGACCTGAGCTTGTGGGAGCTCATGGACTCTGGAGAGATAGCTAGGGAGCCAGCATGGAACCGACCTAGGCCCTATGTGTCTGGGTGACAGTTGTGTAGCTTGATCTTTTGTGGGGCCCCTAGCAGTGGAACCAGGACCTGTTGCTGATGCATGAACTGGCTGTTTGGAACCTATTCCCTATAGTGGGAGGCCTTGTTCAGCCGTGATGCAGGGTGAGGAGTTTGGTCCTGCCTCAGCTTGATATACCATGCTTTGTTGAGTCCTATGGGAGGCCTTACCCCTTCTAAATGAAGACAGGGGAGGAGTGGATGAAGGAGTTGGAAGGGAGATGGGGGGAGGGAACAATAGGACAAGAGGGAGGGGAAACTGTGGCTGGTATATAAAATAAATAAAAAATGATGAATTAAGAAAACTAACTATTACCAAAATATGTTTGGAACACTTCCTTCCCTAAAGCTCACTAATAGCCATTCCCTCCCTTCTCTCTGACCCTCCTAGTGTCTGGAAACCTATAATCTGCATTCGGTCTTTAGTATCTGGATTCTTTCACTTAATGCAATGCTTTCAAGGTCTGTCCTTATAAGTGTCAGTAGTCCAGTCATCTTTATTGGCAGGTGATAGCCTATTTATGGATGTATTATACTTGTTTATCCTTTTACCAGGTGATGAACATATGGATTTTTCAGACTGCTATAGTGTTGCAGCTCATGTATATGTAGATGTACTTTTTTTTTCATAATTTTATGTATAGATAACCAGTAATGAAACTGCCAGGTCTTATGATAACTTTATACTATTTTGAGGAACTTCTAAAGTTGGTACCACTATTTGTTCCCATGAACAATGTATGAGAGCTCCAATTTCCTCATATACTCAGTGATTCTTATTATCATTAATTTTTGGTAATAGTTGCCCAATACTAGCATGAACTGGGACCCCATTGACTCAAGATTGCATTTCTCTGATGAATAATGCTGAGTGCTTTTCCATTTACCAACTGATTCTTATATTATTATTATTTTTAGTAAATTATTTGAAACTTACGCTCCTTTAAGAGTCTGACTACATGTCTAATTTTTTTTTTCTTTTTTCGAGGCAGTGTTTCTCTGTGGTTTTTGGAGCCTGTCCTGGAACTAGCTCTTGTAGACCACGCTGGTCTCGAACTCACAGAGATCCACCTGCCTCTGCCTCCCATGTGCTGGGATTAAAGGCGTGCGCCACCACCGCCTGGCCTACATGTCTAATTGTTGAATTATAAATCTTCTTTGTACATTCTGTACACAAGTCCTTATCAGTTGTAAGAACTTGAAGTATTTTCTCTCATCTTGTGGAGTATCACTTTTGTGCTGGTGGTTTTCAGCCTCACGCAAACTAGAGTCACCAGGGAGGAGGGAGCCTTAGTAGAGGAATCACCTCCATCAGATTGGCCTATGGATATGTCTTTGGATCATATTTTGGTTAATGATTGATGTAGGAGGCTAAGCCTATTATGAGAGTGCTGCCTCAGGGTAGATGGCCCTGAGTTCTGTAAGAAAATGGGTTGAGCAAGCCCCGAGGAGCAAATCAGTAAGCAGCTCCCCTCCATAGATCTGCTTCAGCTCCTGTCTTTAGTTTTCTGCCTTTCATAGACGATGGACTGGAGCCTGGGAGCTGAAATAAACTCTTTCCTCCCAGAGCTGCATTTAGTTATGGTGTTTATGACAACAACAACAACAAAACACTGGAATAACTTTACTTCCTTAATGATGCCCTTAGAAGCACATTTTTAAATTCTGATACACTGTGGAGACCAGAATAGGATGTTAGAACCCTTGAAGCTGAAGTTACAGGCTCATGTAAGCCATCTGACATGGGTGCTGGGAACTAAACTTGGGTCTTTTGCAGTAGTAGTATGTGTTCTTAACCCCAGAGCCATCTCTCTAGCCTGTTCACTTTTATTATTAATAATTGTTCAAGCCGGACGGTGGTGGCGCACGCCTTTAATCCCAGCACTCGGGAGGCAGAGGCAGGCGGATCTCTGTGAGTTCGAGGCCAGCCTGGTCTACAAAGGGAGTTCCAGGACAGGCTCCAAAGCTACAGAGAAACCCTGTCTCGAAAAAACCAAAAAAAAAAATTGTTCAATGTATAAAATAATAGGCTTAGTTATGATATTTTCATATGCATACATAATGTCATTTGATTATACGTCTCCTATCCATTAATGTCCCTTATCCATTCTTCCTTTTGGATTCTTCTTCCCAAATAGTCCCTTTTCTACTTTCAAGTCTTATTTATTTAGTAAGTCTAGATATTTACATATGAGAGAAAATATAATACTGTCTTTTTTGGTCTGGTTTATTTTATTTAACATGTTTATCTCTAGTTTCATTTGTTTTCCTAAAAAGCATAATTTGATTATTGTTTATAACTTGTCAAATCAAAGTGATATTTAAAATGTCTATAATGTACTCTCCAGTATTGTTTGCAAAGGGAGACAGTTTAGTTTCTTTAATACTGCCAAGTTTCTATTGAGCTGGAGTGAGGTCTCTATGTGATGGGGTTAGCCTTAGCTTTACTTTTAACAAGCTCCCACACGCCATTGCAAAATTTCAGCAGCAAGTATAAAGGCTCTGAGAAGACTGTCCAATCAGTGGTTTAATTAATAATGTCAGAAAAATTCTAAAACATAAACATACTCAAGCAGAAGTCACTGGATTTTAAATGAGGTCTGACGTCAGTACATACTGTATTTCTTCCAAAAAAACACTTCCAGGAGAGGTAAAAGTAGAAGCTTTTGTTTAACTCCCTTTGTGTGTGTGTGTGTGTGTGTGTGTGCATGCACATGTGTGTCTATACATACACTTATATGTATAGTGTATAGTTTTAGGTAAACATAAAACAATATGATATATTGAGTCTTTATTGAGCAACCTTGAAGTTATTTGTCCCTTCGTCTCCTTCTGTATTGGCCGTCTTCCTACTTCCCAGTTGGAAGCCTCTCCCCATTACTCTGTTTTGCATTTTTGAATGCTCACAATTATCCCCCCAAGACCCATAGACTAAAAAAACTCCAGTACCAGACACCAGAAACCCCTTTTTAAATGGTTGGTCAGGGTTAACCAAGCAACTCCCAAAATAATACAAATTATCCATGTGGCCCTTGGTTACACCTAAGAGCTGAGGGTGGGTCCTTACTGCTGAAGATACTACACATTTAGGACACAAGGCTTGGACAACTAGAGCCTGATCTGGCTCAGAAGTCTCCTTTCTGTGGTCTAGCTTTCATGGTTCCGGAAAAAAAATTATGCAAGCTACCAAAGGAGGGAAGAGGAGAGAAAGTCCTACCTACCTGCAACATCATGAACTATGGCAATTACCAGCATGGGCAGATGTGTGTAAAGGTGTAAGAAGTGGCACCCACATGTCAGTGGCATCCAGCAGCTGTCTAATAGGACATAAAGCTCACTCAACAGGAGGGAAATGTTGCCTGGTACTGGAAACCTAGCCAACCTCCTAGGGACGTGAGGTCGTAGACCCTTGAGAAGAATCTACTGCCATTACTTTGCTAGGCCAGCAAGATTTCTTACCACATTCCCCTGTTTTATTCTTAGACTCACAGATGAGTCTGGCTATCACTTCCCACCAAAGAGGCCTCTTTTTACATTATAGCAGATGGAGACAATCATAGAAAACCACAGCTGGACATAATGCAGAGGTCAACAAATCGTGGGGAGCTCAGCCCCAACAGGTTCATCTGTTTTACAGCTCCTGCATTTATGGCTCAGGGACCACGGTAGATAAGGGAGCAAAATGATTTTAAGAGCCAGAATATCAGGAAGTCTGCTATGAAACAGTCTCTCCCAGAAATGACTGCAAAAATAAGACCAGAATAATGGCAACCTTAACGAGCATGCTAATGTAGACAAGGGAAAGTTTCACGGGCTTCCTCCCCTAGACTGAGAAGTAAAGACAGCTATTGGTTGCTGAATGGAGAATTATTCTCTCTGAGTGGTTGTTTGTTGAAGAATGGTCAGCCTTGAAATCATATATACACAAACAACAACATGTATTCATCAGCTACTCTCTATACATTTATATACACACATACATGTGTGTATGAGATACAATAAAAGAATAAGGGGCTATCAACTTGTGAGTGGGTGACTTGGGAATGAGGGAGAAAAGCTTGGAGGGGCTGAAGGGAGAAAAAGGAGAGCTAAAGTGATGTAATTCTATATCAGTTAAAAACATTGAGCAACAACAACAACAACAACAACAAACCCTTTGTCTATGCATGGATCATTTCTTAACTCAGGTCTGTAACATTTTGATGCTTAGGTGAGGCTTGTGCCTCCTGGACTTTTGCAATATTGCTTTGACATGAGTGGGAATTGCTCTCTCGGGAGCTGTGGCAGCAAAAGCTGTAAAATCAGTGCATTCAAAGATGGGAAAAGTGTGGGGAAAATGAAATGATCACAGAAGTTGAGGATTGTCTGATTTAATGCAGCGGAGACCCAAGTTCTTCATATACAAAGGGGAGGTGACTTAAAATTGCCCCAAGAGTTGATCTTTCTTCCTCACCACACAGCAAATGTATCTCCGTGTATGGACTGTACTAATGAACACATATTAACTGTGTGTACATTTTCTTTTTCTACCTGTAGAGCCCTAACCTAACCTACTCCTGGCTGTGGCATCTCAGTACTGCCTTCTGGCAGCTTCTTTAGCTTCTTTCTTCGCCATGCTGCATACAGTAGCTGGGACTTTAAAAGCATAAACTGAGCTGTGCCATTTCCACATTTAAAAATTTCCCATGATTTATCATTGCAGCTTTATAAATATCTTCAAGTTACCAAGTGGGTTTGACAGAGAAGTTTGTGTGCTAAGTGTGAGGCAATACAGAAATAAACATGCCAACTCAAACAAAGTAATGTCACAGAAACTTAACTCTGGTGTCGCATTGTTATCTGGCCCATGTCAGGTTTTAGAAAAAGTTAAACTGAAATATAAGATCTCTTTAGTTTCACAATTCTAAGGATTAATGTTCTATTTTTTCCAATTCTTAACAATTAAATGATAAAAATATGTCAGCATTTTTATGTCACTAATGCCTTTTCTTTGCCTAGTGTAATATGGTTTAGCAAATGTTTCTTTATGACTCACTTATTGTTTTTGCCTTTTTTACTCTTTAAGATTAAAATATAATTATATTCTTCATCCTTTTATTCCCTTAACCCCCTCATGTCCTTCCACCTCTTTCAAATTATTCAAAGCCTCGTTTTTTAATTGTTATTGTTATATATATATGTATGTGTGAATAAATCTATAACTACAACTGGCTGAGTTCATGTCGTGTTTGTTTCTCAGAACCAATCACTTGGCAGTGAATGACCACTCAGGGTGTTCATCTCTGGGGAAGATTAACTCTCCCTTTCTCAGCAGTTTTTAATTGTGAATTCTTCATCTGGGGTGAATTTATGGGGTACTGACCTATAACAGCAACAGAATACCTAGGTTAACATTCCTGCAGTCCCAAAAACTCATGTTTCTGGGAAGAATATTATAAGATATTATAAACAAAGGTCACCAGCCATTCAGGCTGTACAAGAATTCTAAGCAACTAGAAAACCTTCAGAGGTACTAATAGCCTTGCCTTTAAAATCATTAACTGAGAAACCCATATGGGTTAAATGATGGCCTTTAAAGGAAGACGAACTGCAGGCTTTAGAACAGCTGTAACAGGAGCAACTAGTTGCTGGTCATATTGAAGAATCAACCAGTCCTTGGAATTCTCCTGTATTTGTTGTTAAAGAGAAACCTGAAAAATGGAGAATGGTGACAGGTCTAAGGCTGTAAACAAAGTTATTCAGTATATGGACCCTCTACAATCTGGAATTCCTCTGCCTTCTCTATTACCAAAAGGATGGCCTTTTATAGTTATTGATTTAAAGAATTGTTTCTTCACTATACCTTTACAAGAAAAGGATAGAGAAAAATTTGCCTTCACAGTGCCTACTTATAACAATCCTCAGCCTACTAGGAGGTACAAGTGGACTGTCCTCCCACAGGGAATGTACAATAGTTCCACCCTGTGCTAATACATTGTAAAGCAGCCATTGGAAATAATATGCAAGCAATTTCCTGAGTCTGTAATTTACCATCACATGGATGACATTTTGTTATCTGACTCAAATGTAGATATTTTAGATAGAATGTTTGAAGAAGTATAAAAAGTTTTGCCTAAATGGAGATTACTAACTGCTCCTGAAAAAATACAAAGAGTTGATTCTGTCAGTTACCTAGGCTACAAAATAGGTTTACAGAAAATTAGAACACAAAAGGCAAAAATTAGAAGAAACTGATTGCAGACTCTTAATGACTTTCAAAGTTTGTTAGGAGACATTTTCAGTCTATGATTGGCTGTTGGGATAACACCTGATCTAATAGTTCATTTAAACAAAAACTTAGATGGTGACAAAGACTTAAATAGTCCCAGAGAATTAACAGCTGAAGCAGAAAAAGAATTGATGGTCATTGAAGAGAAATTACAGGAGGCAATGTATATAGAGTGAATCCATATCTTAATTGCATTCTAATCATATTTCCTTCCAAAATATCCCCTACATGAAGTTTAATGCAGAGAGAAGACATTATCTTAGAATGAATGACTACATAAACCAAGTAAAAAAATTAAAAACTTACATGGAAAAACTCTCTGAATTAATTAGAAAAGGAAAATTGAAGCTTCATCAAATAGCAGGTATAGACTCAGCAGAGATTATAGTTTCTTTTACTGTTGGTGAAATTAAAAAATTATGGGAAGACAATGAACCATGGCAAAGAACTTGTGCCAATTCTTGGGAGAAATTAATAGTAATTATCCCCCAAAATGATAGAATTAACCTTATAAAGAGAACTACTTGGATTCTTCCTCAAATTTTATATATTGCACGAATAACTGGAGCCCATACATTTTATGCAAATTTTATTTATGCAAATAAATCAGGAAAGGCATGTTACAAATCAGAAGAATTAAGTGAGGTGGAACAAAGTCCTTATAATTTTGTCCAGAAGGCAGAATTATATGCTATTCTTATGGTACTAAGGAATTTTAAAGAACCTCTCAATATAGTTACTAATTTACAATATGCAGAAAGAGTTGTCTTGCATATTGAAACCACTGAATTTATACCAAATGATGCAGAATTGACTTCATTATTCATACAAGTTCATGATATAATCAGGAATAGGTTTTGTCCCATATTCATAACGCACATATGATCCCATATGGGTCTGCCAGGTCCTCTAGCACAAGATAATGCAGAAATTTACCCATTATTGATTGGAAGTGTGCTGAAGGCCTCAGAATTTCATAAAAACATCATGTCAACAGCAAAGGTTTAAAGAAAGAGCTTTCTATTACATGGCAACAAGCTAAGGAGATTATAAAGATATGTCTTACTTACTCTTTCTATAACCAAACACCATTACCTTCAGGGAATAACCCAAAGGGTACTCAAAGGAATGAAATCTGGCAGATGGATATGTTCCACTTAACAGAATGTGGAAAATTAAAATATGCACACCACACAATTGATATTTATTCAGGTTTTCAATGGGCAACTGCCTTGATCTCAGAAGAGCCTGATTCAGTAATCGCACATTTATTAGAAGTTATGGCCATCATGGGTATACCTGCACAAATAAAGACAGACAAATGGTCCAGCGTATGTGTCTAAGAAAATGAAACAGTTTTTTTCTTATTATAATATAAAGCATATTACAGGTATACCAAATAACCCTACAGGTCAGGCAGTTATAGAAATATCAAATTAAACTATAAAGGATATGCTAAACAAACAGAAAGAGATGGAAAAGACCCCCAGAAATAGATTGCATAATGCTTTATTAACCTTGAATTTTCTTGATGCTAATGAGAAAGAAACAACAGCAGCAGAGAGACATTGGGTAGTAGAAAAAAACTTCTGAATTAAATCAGCTGGTGTATTTCAAAGATGTGCTTGTTGCCATGTAATAGAAAAAATTTCCTGCCTCTGAAAATGGCCTGTCATTTACTTTAGGCCCCAGCCAAAGTTGGTTGTTTCAACATTGCAAATGTGACTTTGGGTAATTGCTCAGGCAGCCAGTTGTCTCCGTCATCTATTTCACATTTTGGAAGCTGCTTGATGGCACTTCCTGCCTACTCATGTAATATTATCTCTCTCCTCTGGCCTTCAATGGGGTTGAAGATTAGATAGTCACAGTTACCATCCTCTTATGATCTAGCCAAGCCATTTCCAACACAAGACTTAGACTCCTTAGGATAGAATGTTTATTAAATATTTAGCATATGCTCCTTGCCTAATATTGTTTATGCTGGTTGTATTTCTAATCTTATACTGATATCTGTTCCTAGTGAATATAGTTTTGTATTGGGTTTAGAACTCTCTTATTTAAAAAAAGGGGGAGGTGCTGTGGGAACTCCTTTCAGCTCCTTTAGTTAATAGCCTTTAAGATACCAGTTCACTTAGGCATGGTCTCTTATACTATAAATGCAACTGTAAAACATGCACTCCCTCTCTTGCTTCTGGTTCTCACTTCTGGCTGCTAGATTTAGTTCTTGTTCCTCATTTGTGCAGAGGACTGTAACCTAGGACAGTGATCTCCACGTCTCTCCTAAATAAATAACCCTTTATTACACATAATTCCGAACTAGTATGGGATTATTTTGTATCTTCTGCCATCAGTCTACCTTCTTGAACATAGTGAAAAATTTCATTATATTTATTTCTGTTTCTAGACTATGTAAATTATTAAAATTTTAAATGTAGCAATGGTCAAAAATGATTCTAAAGTTATTCTAGTTGTACTAACAAATTAAATCTTTAATAATTACTTCTTGGATAATCTAGCAGACTTATAAAATAAAGTAGAAAAGTTGAGAGAACAGAATTGAGAAGGCTCAATAATAAATTGTGCAAGAATAATATTCTGCTGTTTCTAATGAGCTCTAAACTATAATTTTCCAACAAAATAAAATAACTTTGTCAGAGGAAAAATCATTATCCTGAAAGTACACACAATGCTCTGAGATTAGAAATCGACCTTCCTTTTCCTTGGAGCAAATATAAGTGGGTTAGATAGTTGGAACACATAGAGTATATCAAGTGGAGAATTCCTAACTATTTCTATTGAGAAATAGAATTTGATCATTGTGTTCGTTCTTCTTTATTCCTACAGCATGCATGTGCAGGTCAGAGGGTGAAGTGTGGAGGTCAGAGGATGACATGTGAAGGTCAGAGGGTGACACCTGGAGGTCAGAGGGTGATAGTGGAGGTCAGAGAATGACATGTGAAGGTCAGAGGGTGACAGGGGAGGTCAGAGGGTGACACCTGGAGGTCAGAGGGTGACACCTGGAGGTCAGAGGGTGACAGTGGAGGTCAGAGGGTGACATGTGGAGGTCAGAGGGTGACAGTGGAGGTCAGAGGGTGACACCTGGAGGTCAGAGGGTGACACCTGGAGGTCAGAGGGTGACACCTGAAGGTCAGAGGGTGACAGTGGAGGTCAGAGGGTGACATGTGGAGGTCAGAGGGTGACAGTGGAGGTCAGAGGGTGACACCTGGAGGTCAGAGGGTGACACCTGGAGGTCAGAGGGTGACACCTGAAGGTCAGAGGGTGACAGTGGAGGTCAGAGGGTGACAGTGGAGGTCAGAGGGTGACAGTGGAGGTCAGAGGGTGACAGTGGAGGTCAGAGGGTGACAGTGGAGGTCAGAGGATGACACGGGAGGTCAGAGGGTAATATGTAGAGGTCAGAAGGTGACACAGAGTGTGTCTTGGGAGTTCATGCTTTCCTGCCGACTTGTAGGATGTGGTATAGAAGTCAGGTCATGAGTTTTGTGTGAAATTCTTTCCTGAACTTCCTTGCTGGCTCTTGTTTGGTAGATTTTACGCATTCTCCTTCTAGTCCTGATTTCATTAATTTCTGCCCAGATCTTATTTCATGTCATCTCCTGCTTTCCGATTTGGAATGCTCTTCTCTGAACTACCTCTGCTGTGTTACAAATGCCTGGGAACGCTGTGCTATCATCTTCACCGATCCGAGGAATTTTCGAATCCTCTTCCATTAGTTACTTAGGTGTCTTCTCATTCCTCACATGCTTGTGTAGATCCGACAGTTCTCTTGTATTGATTTCTACATCTATTATGCTATGGTCTGATTGCTTCTATATTTTGGATGTTTTGATGGTTAATTCTCATAACTTCTTTCTTGTTTTGTGAGAATCTATTTTGTTATCATACAAAATGTCCCATTTTTTTTTGTGTGTGGTGTATGTGTGTGTGTTTGTGGTGTTAGGAATTAAATGTAGTTATACATGCTAGACAGGTGCTCTACTACTGAGCTGTGTTTCCTGCCCAGAACAGTGTCTTTTCTTTTTTCATTGAAGATATTAATTATACTTCATTCAGACTTTTCTCCACTATTGTAGTTTTGTCTTTCAACTACTTCTTTCTTTTCTTCACGTCGGGAGCAGTTTGATCAGTATAGTTGACAGCAGATGCAGATGTCAAACTTTGGGCATTTGAAGATAGCATGTATTCTGAGTGCTTGGGACACTCTGCCTGCTAAGGTTGGTTGGCATGCTTGCGCCTTAGGCCACCTTCTGCCCTTTTGATCAGGTGGCTTATGGCAGTGATGTGACTATAATTTATTAGCTTGTTTTTCTCTGGGAGAAGTCTGAAAGGTGAGAGGTGAGACTAGTCATGTAATCACTGCCTGCAGCATTGATGGATTCTCTGGTAAGATCCTTGGCCCCCAAGGCTCAGGAGAGCTCTCCTGGCTGGGAACATTGCTGGTGTCACTTAGAAAGATAAGTCAAGAGAATTGCGTGCCTCCCTGTGAGGTATACTAGGAGGGGGCATTGGGAGCTTTGCTCTGTTTCTCTTGGATTTTGTCCCAGGAGCCTTTCCCTTTGCTGACTTTAATTTGGATTTTTTCCTATTATAAAATGTAATCACTTAGATGCCAGCATTTCTGGGTCCTGTGAGTTCTGCTGAAAGATTATTTTGGGAGCCCCAGCAGGCAAGTGACTTCTGTTTTCTACTTGTTCTTGTTCTTCTTTTCTTTTTGTTTGTTTTTGGGACAAAAATCTTAATGTATGTAGACCAGGCTGGCCTCAAACTCAGAGGTCTTCCCACTTCTGTCTCCCAAGCTGGGTCTAACATCATGTGCCACTACACCTGGTTGGCAATTCTTAACTGAATCTTCATATTTTATGTAAAGTAGTACATACATATGGACATCTCTAAATATGAACAAAAGAATCCTTCATTTCACAGTGGGGGTGGGGATTTTTTGAAAGTGTTTTTCAGCTATCCCTAAAGTCTCGGAGGTCCTTGCTAGGTTCTCTTGAATGCAAAACTCTTTCATAGTAACACCAGGGTTTTGTGTTTCGCATGACACTCATGTTTGCACTAACGGCATGAAACAGTGATGGATGAAACTCTGTGGTCCAAGCTATGGCAGTGCTTCAATTTGTTATTTATTCCTGTGTGTGTGTGTGTGTGTGTGTGTGTGTGTGCACGCACGCATGTACACATGCCCACAAGCTACATGTGGCGTTCAGAGGATCATCTCAGGTAGCTGCTGTGGTCTTCTATCATGGGTACCGGGGACTGAACTCAGGCTGTTAGACATGTAGAACAAGAACTTCCCTTGCTGAGCCATTGGGGCGGCTAACCAGTTTTGACAGCACACAGTGTTGTAAGAAAAGACTTAGTTTCCCTTGGCACTGACCGGATAAAGCAGTAAAACTCGTAAATTGAATGGCAATTTTAAAATATTTTATGGGAGAAAATAGGAATTATATCTACAATTCTGAATGCAGAGTTATTTCTGTCTGCAGAAATGCAACATTTATCACAAAGAAAAACTCAAGGGTGGTTGTTTAGTTGAAATTGTCATTTTCCCCATTGTAACCCAGTTTTCCTTGAAAGCCTGAGAGACAGAAGAGCCATAGTTACACAGATGTTGGTATTGGGAAGACAATTTTTAATTTTATTTTATTACTTTTAAATGAGTAGAGCAATCCTGTGACTTAAGGAAAACAACGGATAATTTTGACTTCCAATGAGAAATATCAGACTTCAAGAAAAAAATTAGATCCAGGCCTGGTGGTGCTTGTCTTTAATGCCAGCACTCAGGAGGCAGAGGCAGGTGGATCTCTGTGAGTTTGAAGCCAGTCTGGTCTACAGAGCGAGTTCCAGTGCAGCCAGGAACCAGGTGTACATAGAGAGATCCTGCTTCAAAAAATAACTACAAATTTAGAAAACTTAATTGACTACTGGGAACTTTCCCAATATGATATTTTCTCATGAGATCAGTGATAATATTAATAATTATATTTTACTGGAAACTGTGTGATGAAATTTAGCAACCCTTTGAAGATCTGTATAACTTGAACAAAGATTTGCTGTGATGCTACAAAATCATGCATTGATAAAATATACATTCCCAGTGTGAAATACATCAACGCTTTTAATGTAACAGGGAGAAAAAGTTCAATAATGGTCATCAGCTTTTGCCAGGAAATCACTCTTTCAATATATGATCTAGTTTGGTGCACAAATACCTGAAAGAGACTGTTAAATCATTCTTCCGTTTCCCAGAGTCTCTTGCTGTGAGGGTGCATTTCCTCCATGTACTTCAGCCAAAACAACATGTTGTAACTGGTTAAATGTAGAAGCAGATATGAGTCCAGATGTCTCTTATTAGGACAAACATTGAAGAGTTTGCCAAAAATACCACTCATCTACTAAATCTTTTTTGTTTTGGAAAATGTAATTATTTTCATAAATTATATTATTAAGCTATGTTCTGGCCTCATTATTGTTATTTTGAAATGCATTAATAAACATTTAAAAATGCTCATTTTAATTCCAGGATGGCAAATTTGAATAGCTGCAACTCACATAAAAAGAGTTCTTTGAATGGAAAATACAAAGTGGGTCTCATTGAAAAGTCTGAGAATTGTTACTTTGGGGATTAAGAAGGGAGCTGTACTTTTGTGGGGGGAGCGGGTGTGGTCAAATATTATTTGTTGGCAGATTTTTCTGGAATTGTTCATTTCTTTGTTCTCTACAAGATTTCCTCATTCCCTGACATGGGGCTGTCTGGTGGCATCTTGGGGAAGGAGTCAAGAAGGGATTTGCAAGCTCATTAGCCCACAAAGTGAGCACAGCCTTCTCTCCATTTTACTCAGCTGTCAACTCTGAGGTGTTTCTGATTTCAATTCTCCTGAGGATAACTTCTGCTCTCCAGTCAGGATGCAGATATGGATCAGGATATGCAGATACACAGTCAGGATGCAGATATGGACCAGGATATGCAGATACACAGTCAGGATGCAGGTATGGATCAGGATATGCAGATATGCAGTCAGCATGCAGATATGGATCAGGATATGCAGGTATGGATCAGGATATGCAGATATGGATCAGGATATGCAGATATGCAGTCAGGATGCAGATATGGACCAGGATATGCAGATATACAGTTAGGATGCAGATATGGATCAGGATATGCAGATATGGATCAGGATATGCAGATATGGATCAGGATATGCAGATATGGATCAGGATATGCAGATATGGATCAGGATATGCAGATACGCAGTCAGGATGCAAATATGGATCAGGATATGCAGATATGCAGTCAGGATGCAGATATGGACCAGGATATGCAGATATACAGTTAGGATGCAGATATGGATCAGGATATGCAGATATGGATCAGGATATGCAGATACGCAGTCAGGATGCAGATATGGATCAGGATGCAGCTATGTATGCCGACTAGCTTTCGCTAGCACCCCACCTCCAAGTCACACTTTTCTGTTGCATTTCTACTGCTTCATCTCATTTTCAAATAAGTGCACTTAAACTATGACGGTCCCTTTGGTGTACTGTTTTAGGCATCCAGCAGGCTACCCTCTCAATAGAATGTCTCAATTCCTGGGAACATGCATGTTCCTCTAAAGACATTGCCAATGAGATTAAGTTGAAGATTTTGAAATACAAGATATCAACTTGTACATTCAAGTGAATTCTAAATGTAATCACATTCTAAAGGAAGGTAGATAGGCTTGGAAAGATGGCTCAGAGTGGTTAAGAGCACCTGCTGCTCTTGCAGAGGACCCAGGTTGAGTTTCCAACACCCACACCAGACAGCTCACTGCCACTTGTAACTCCAGAGGACTGATGTCCTCTTCTGGCTTCTATAAGCACCTGCATGCAGGTGGCTCAGAGATGTACGCAGGTCCTAATACAAACTCAAAAAATTAAAAAAAACTTAAACAAAAGGATAGAAGCAAATGAAGAAGCAGAAATGAAAACCCAACAGACAAGTCAAGGAAGGAATCCACCATGAAAAACTGAAAGAGCAGAGACCACGCTGCTATAATCATGGTTTCAGAGGACAGGCCACCAGACATATGAAGGGATTAAATTCTGCTATTTAAACCACTCTTTGTCATAATTGCTTGTAACACTTTCAGGTATAAGAAAATCTGATGGGAGGATTATTTGGGAAGGGGAAAGGGCTAGGGTGAGGGAAGAGAAAGAGGGGATGTGGAAAGCAGTGGGAGGTGAATACTGCCAATGTGCATCACATGTGTGTAAGAAAATGTCAAAGTGAAAACTGGGCATAGTGGTGCACACCTTCAATCCCAGCTATCAGGAGGCAGAGGCAGGCAGATCTCTAGTTCAAGGCCAGCCTGGTCTACAGAGTGAGTTTTAGGACAGCCAGGGCTACACAGAGAAATACACACACACACACACACACACACACACACACACACACACACACAGAGAGAGAGAGAGAGAGAGAGAGAGTGAGAGAGAGAGAGAGAGAGAGAGAGAGAGAGGAGTGAAACCATAACTTTGAATCATCAATGCACCAATGCAAAGGAAAAGCAGGCATCTCCCTTCTCTGCTGTGTAATGATGACTTAAGGCGTACACCAGGTAAGGTGTGCATCCTCCTGCCTACATCAGGACTAATCTGAAGTTTCCAGGGAGCTTTTAATTGCCTTGACAATGAATCAAGGAAGGGAGAATAAAAACAAGACCAGAACACCTGGGTGCTTCTGAGTAGTGCGGCAGGGGAATGGCTGACTGGTGGGACGCCTAGGTTTTACTTCCTTCCATTTTGGATTCTCAAGACAGCTCTTACCATGGCCGTAGCTTGCCTGAGAGTTTTAGAAACAGCAAACAACAGTAGGAATTCCTGCTGTAGCTTTAAAACCTTGAAGGAATTTGGGACATCACTCATTTGGGGGGAGGAGATGAACTGTCTATCCCAGTTTATACCATTCTTTAGGTGTAGGGAGAGTTATAGAATTTTAAGATTTGAGAAAGATGGATTATTTCTGCAGGATTGCCCAGAGTCCCTCTGCAGTTTACTCCCAGGAGGAAGTTGCTCTCCTGCCTTTCTCCATCTTCCCTGTCAGTTAAGTTTCCCAGCTGCGCCTTCTGCACATGAACACAGACCACAGAGAGCTGCCAAGGCACGTGGCTGGGGAGCACTGTGGCATTCAGGAACTGCAAAGCCCAAGGAAGCCTCTGAGGGGTGTCAGTGGGCCCTGGGGGAAGTGTGTCTTTTTTCCTAGCAGCACCCCTTGTGGTGAAGCTTGGTACCACAGCCACTGGGGAGCTGTAACTCACCCTGTCCTCTCTTTGACACAGGAAATCACATTGCATAAGAAGTTACAATGCATTTAGAAAGATAAACATCTAAGGGGATAAGATCTAAGGATCTGAAATCATGGCGATATCAAGAATAAGGCACAAAGTTTGATGCCTAGAATGTGCAGCGTTTAACCTGCAAAGAAAATGACTATTATTCAGATTACATCCATACATAACCAGAGAAAGAACCTGAACTTATAACACATTCGGGTCTCAGGTATTTGCTACAAATTAGGGCTTCCTTTCTTCATGGGCTAGAATTACTTTGGATAGCTCAGTGACAAAGAGAAGTATTTAAGAATCACGGAGAATTAGAGATGAGAAACACAACCTAAATTGATGGGCTATGTCAGATAAATAGAATTGTATTGGACAGAAGGAAGAAAATGACCATTCTTGGCAGCCTGCCCACAGGGCTGTAATTAGTTCTAGTGCTATTGATGGTGGGCATGTGCTTCTGGCGGCCAGTGAGTTTGAAACACAAGCAGACACACATGCTGCAGAAAAACATTTCGCTTTGCTACACAGAGACTTGAGTGCACGAATTACTGTTACTAATTAAAAAAATAGCTCTCCCAAACCAACAGCCCTCTTTTAGATATACCTTCTAGTTTCTTGACAATACAGAAAGTACTACCTAATATGCAAAATGATTTCTTTAAAATTCACTGAATATTGAATAAATCTCTCACTAGTATTAATGGCAAAACAAGGGAAGAAATATTAGGTAATAAAGAAAGCAGAGATTACAGGCAAATAATTAGTGAATCATGAGGACAGCAGTTAATAAAAAACTATTACATTAACTCCTGGGTTTAGAGTATCAATAATTAGTTTCTTCTACTGACTGGCCTGTTCCAAATGCTCTAAGGTTTGCAGGTCTGTGCATGTTTATGAGGGTGCAGGGTGAGAGAGAGAGAGAGAGAGAGAGAGAGAGAGAGAGAGAGAGAGATAACATGTCATTTCAGGAAAAAGAAGGCTGGACAGACATGGACAGTAATGTGCAGCCAGAAGCAACCTCAAACAAAATGTCAACCACAAAGACCCAAGAAGGTTCAGTTTGGGTCTGAAATTCTAGCAACTATTCAGAAAGAAAGAGCTGGAATGAAGACACAGACGTATCTGTGGCTCCAGAAAGGCAGAGGTCTCTTTGAGGCTGAGGAGAGGCTGATGTTTTCTGAAACTAGGCTCGACATAATGTGATATAATGAACACTATTCTGTTTTTTTTTTAAAAATAACTTTGTTTATTTCCCATCCATGCCACAGTTTCCTCTCCCTCGTCTCCTTCCAGTCTCTCCCTCCTACCCACCCCTGCCCCCACCCTTCATTTCACTCCTCCATTTCTGCTTAGGAAAGGGCAGGTCTCCCATGGATACCAATAAAACATGGCATATCAACTTGTATTAACACCAAGCACCTCCGCATGTATTAAGCTTAGGCAAGGTGACACAGTATGAGGAGTAGGGTCCCAAAAGTCAGTAAAAGAGTCAAAGACAGCCCTGTTCCCACTGTTAGGAGTCCCACAAGAGGACGAAGCTGCACAACTGCCCTGTATATGCAGAGGGCCTCGGTCGGGCCCCTTCAGGCTCCACGGTTGTCAGTTTTGTCCCTATGAATCCCTATGAACCCAGGTTAGTTGATTCTGTGACCCCTCTGGCTTCCACAATCCTTTCTCCCCCTCTTCTGCTGGATTCTCTGAGATTCAGCAAATATTTGGCTGTGGGTCTACATTTGTTTCCACCAGTTGCTGGATGAAGCCTCTCTGATGATAATTGGGCTCGGCACCAATCTATCCTAGCCTAGCAGAACATTGTTAGTCATCATTACATTGACATTTCCCCCTCCAGTCATGTTTGGTTCTATCCCAGGTCTCTGGGCTATCCAGCCTCTGGCTCCTGATGTCAGTGTCAGGGGTCAGTTTACTCCTCTGGCATGGGTTTTAGGTTAGACAGTTCATTGACTGGCTTCTTCCTTAAACTCTAAGCCACCCTTACCTCAGCACATTTCATAGGCAGACAGACTGTAGGTTGTTGTCAGAAGCTACTTGTTCATTTCTAGCAGCCCAGACTCAAAATACCCACACAGACATCTGTATCAATTAAAACACTTCATGGCCAATAGCTTATACATATTTCTAGCTAGCTCTTACATCTTTAATTAAACATTTTCTATTATTATATATTTTACCATTAAGCTTGTGGCCCACTGGCAAGATTCTAACTGGCAGCTTGCATCTTTCTCCTCTGGTGGCTACATGGCTTCTCACTGACTCCTCCTTCTTTCTCCCAGCATTTAGTTTAGTTTTCCTGCCTAGCTCTACTCTGCCCTACCACAGGCCAAAGCCTTTATTCATTAGCCAATAAAAACAACACATATACAGAAGGACTTCCTACACCAGAAGGTTAGGTGGCTGATGTGGTTTCCCATTCCCTCCCTCCATTTGAAGTCTTGCCTGGTCACAGCAGATGTCAAGTTCAGGCTACTATCCGATATTGTCGGGAGTCTTAGCAGGGGTCATCCTTGTAGATTCTAGTAGATTCCCTTGTGACAGGTTTTTATCTGTCCCCCCAAAGCCCCCCTTTCTAGTAGTCTCTTTCAGTATTTTTCCCTTCCATCCCCCCCCCCATGATAAACACTATTTTTTTTTTAAACAGGTCTCTTCTGTACTGTAACAATAGGTTACTGTGGATTGCAGACTGTTTAAGCCTCAATGTAGGTGTGTGACTTCAAACCTAGCAACCATTCAGCTAAACCTTCCCAGCCAAGGGCTGTCATGCTGTGGAGCATGTATATAGCTGGACAGAAGGAATGGCATTTGTATTTGAGATAACAACACTCTGAAAACAACTAGTAGAGAGAGCTGGCTTTGCACCTTCTTCCTGGCCTCCTGAGCTGTGTCTGTCTTTGCACAGAGCCTGAGAATGCAATCACTTATACACATAAGTGATTGCTTTTCTGTAGAACAGAGAGAAATGGAAAAGACATTACATATATTTAAGCAGGGAATAGCTGCCTCTTCTTTCAGTCATTATACTATTGCAGATGTGGCTTACAGAGCCTATTTAACTTGTAAATGAGTATTTGTCTAGCATAGAATCATGGAGTATGGATAAATACAAACAGGCTCTAGGGATTCTGCCCATCCTTCTAAGACCCAGTGGAGTCCATTCACAGCTGCTCAAACTGTACAACTTCAGAAGACATCATTTAGAATTTGGGGGAATGTAAAAGATGCCTGGAATTGTGCCACGTGATGAGGTGTGACTCCACCTGCTATGATGAGGTGTGAATCCACCTGAATGATGAGGTGTGAGTCCATCTGCCATGATGAGGTGTGATTCCACCTGCCGTGATCAGGTGTGATTCCACCTGCCATGATGAGGTATGAGTTCACCTGCCATGATATGATGTGAGTCCATCTGCCATGATGAGGTGTGATTCTACCTGCCATGATACCATGAGAGTCCACCTGCCATGATGAGGTGTGATTCCACCTGCCATGATGAGGTGTGATTTCACCTGCCATGATGAGGTGTGATTCTACCTGCCGTGATGAGGTGTGATTCCACCTGCCATGATGAGGTGTGATTCTACCTGCCATGATGAGGTGTGATTCCACCTGCCATGATGAGGTGTGATTCTACCTGCCATGATAAGGTGTGATTCCACCTGCTGTGATGAGGTGTGAGTCCACATGGTCATCGTCATCACTGTTACAGTGATGGCTGTTGGATTCTCCGGTAAATATAATTTTCAGAAAGTTAACAATGTAACTTTTGGGGCTGACAAGACTCTCAGTGGGTAAAAGAAACTTGCAACCAAACTAATAATGAGTTTGATTTCTGGAACCCATAGGGTGAAAGGAGAAAACTTAAAGTTGTTCTGTGATTGCTGTGACATGTATATACTCTAGTAAGTGCATGCATATAGCTGATAAAAATGTGAGAAAAACCCCTATACCTTACAAAACCACAAATTCTCCTGTTTGCTTGACTCTTAGGTCAACACAGAATCAACAAGATTTTAAAAGTGTTTGAAAGACTGGACATTTATAGGATGCTCAGTAAGAGGGCATTAGGATAAAACTGCTAAGTTAGATTGGAATCTGGTTAATGGCCAGAAAGGCAATAGACTTTACCATTTGGGGTCTTATTTTTCTATGTGATATACACAATTTGGATGACATTTCCTAATATTGCTTATACTTATCAGTTGAGTAAGTCTTAACTTATCAGGATATGCGAGGTTTCCTAATAAGCAAACATGAATAATACTGAAGTACTGTTGGAATTTTAATATTCTTACTAATTTGTCCTGAAAGCATATACAAAGTATTATCTTGGTTCAGAGAGAGGTTTCTTACACACTTCATTGCACCAGATTTACCCCTGGCTGACTTTTTAATAGCCAGGCTAAATGTTCTTCTGAGGACTGGGCACTCCACAAGCAAGTGTCAAAGAGAAAGATTTTCCTCTTGCTTGTCTTAGGGAAGAAGGCAGCCATCCTTTTCATCTTGAAAAGGTCTCCTGGGAAATCTAATGGCCAGACTTCTTCTCTCAACACTTGACTTATAAATAAGATCCCTGGAGCCAGGATGCCCGTGTGCCTTCATTTTTTTTAAGGACCAAGAGATGTCTCCAAGAGATGGTTCATCTTGAAATATAAGTGTCCAGGGAGATAGATACAGTGAGGGCATTAACTAGATAGCTGGCCTTGCCATGGTGGGGACCTCTAAGCCCTTTTTGTGGTCCTTTTGGGCGTGAGAACTCAGCTTCATTGCCAGAGAAACAAATCATTCTCAAGATAACTTTTATGGTAAGAAAAAATGTTTCTAAGAGAAATGAAAAACACTTACTAATCTAGGGCTTTTCTATCTTTATATTATACACATTTCAAGTTCTATCTTTGAAGCCTAGGGCACTTTCCCAAATATTGTTTGAGAATTTCATGTATGAATAGAACATGTTTTGGGCAAATCCACTGCCACTCTTCTCTAGACTCCAGCCTCTTGCCCCTCCTAACTTCACATTCTCCTTTTTAAATCCCCTGGACCCCCATGGTGCTGCTGGTGTGTGCATGGGTGCTGTGCCCCCACTGGATGGGCTCTCAGTGGTTTCATCTGAAGAAAACCAACTCTCATCCCTCCAGCACCTGTTGATCGTCAATAGTTCCTCAGCTAAGGGTGGAGTTTCTGAGTCGCCCCACCCCAATCTACTGAAGTTTTGGCTGGCTTGATCTTGTGCAGTCACAGCCACAGTAAAGTCTGGGAGAGGCTGTTTCGCTGCAGTCACCCACCAGCTCTGCCTCCTGTAGGCTTCCTGTCTCCCATGATGATCCTGAGCCATGGGGGAGGGATTGTGGTATAGATGTCCTTTTTAGGACAGAACGTCCCACAGTCTCTTATTCTCCGCACTTGGAGCAGTTGTGATCTGTTCATTAATCGCCATCTACTGTCAAAAGATGCTTCTCCAGGGAGGGCTGAGAGCTGCACTCATCTGTGCTATCCTGGGAAGTATTTGGGTGGGGGGAAGTTTACTGTTGTGTTCATTTAGCAGGACGGTAGGAGTAGATTCTCCCCTAGGTCCAAGGACCTGTCTAGCCATAGGTTCTCGGTCTAATTAACAGGATCGGGCGTGATTTCCATTTTGTGGAGTGTCTCTTAAACCCACTCAGAAAGCAGTGAGCTATTCTGAAAACATTCATGCCACCATTGCACTAATGGGCGTGCTTTGCCAGGCCAGTTGCTTTCATGCCTTGCATGGTTCCCAGCTGGGTGAGGCTGCTGATAACCTTTCTCTGTCAGCAGCTTGTTGTGTGCCACCTTTCGGCGCTATGAAAGTGGTACAGTGGTAACGAAGCTTTCTTGTTAGTTCCACCTGTTTTTCCCATGTCCTGTGACTCAAGTAACTATTGTCTTCAGCGATAGGGTTTTACTATCAAGTTCTGGGGGCAACAAAGGGAAATGACGACAGCCTGTGCTGTTTTGGGGGTGTCTATGGGACCCTATGGCCAGCAACTCCCAAAGAGGTAACCCACAGCTGACAGCGGGCTTTTTGTTTGATAGCATATGGTGTCTTGAAGAAGCATAATCCCCCTAAATATGGCAAGCCCATTTAAACTCTTTATATGTGTTCATATTTTGGGCATCTACAAAGGTCTTTTCAAAGGTCTTTAATATGGATAATCCCTCACAGTGCCTTCTCCTCTACTCTGTCTTCCCTTCCCCCACCCCATTTAACCTCACCTGTCCCTCTATTCCCCTTTTCCTCCCTCACACCAGCTGTGTTCTATTATTCCCCCATCTTAAAAACCCTCCCTCCATGGTCCCTTTCAAGTTCCCTGACTTCTACATGCAGTCTAACTTAAACATATATAGTGAAAGCTAGGATTCACTTAAAGCTAGGACACACACATGAAAGAAAACATGTGACCTCTGTCTTCCCGAGTCTCACGGTATTCAGAATGGTCATTTCCAGCTCCACCCATTTACCTGCCACTTTCATTTCTCTTTATATCTGAATAAAATTCCATTGTGTGTGTGTACCACATTTTTATTATCCATTCATCAGTAGATGGCTATCAAAGGTTCTTCTATTTCCTGGCTATTGCCAACAGAGTGGCAATGAGCGTGGATGAGCATATATCTCTGAGTAGAATATGTAGTCCTTTGGGTGTATGCCCAGGGGCAATATGCCTGGATCCTCTGGTAGATCTGTATTTAGCTCTTTGAGGAACCTCTCCACTGATTCCACAGTTCACACCCCCACCAGCAGTGCTGAGTGTTCCTCTTTCCCAACATTGTCGTCAACACTTGTCATATGCTTGACCTTAGCTATTTTGACTGGGGTAAAATGAAATCTCAAAGTAGTTTTAGTTTGTATTTCCCTGATGGCTATGGATGTTGAACAATTTAAAAAATATTTCTTAGCTACTTATAATTTTTCTTTTGAGAATGTTCTCTTCAATTTTATAGCCAATTTTTGATCGGGTTGCTTGTTTTCCTGGTGTTTGGTTTTATGAGTTATTTGTATATTTTAGATTCGAGTCCTCTGTCAGACGCATAGCTCCTAAGGACTTCCCACCCAATTATTCTGGCTGCCTCTTCACTTGATTTATGGTGTCCTTTGCTTTAGCTTTATGAAATCCCATTGGTCAGTTGTCAGTCTTAATCCCTGAGCTACCAGAATACTATTCCTAAAGTCCTTACTTGTCAGGCGAGGGCTTTTACAGGAGTAACTGCAGTAACATCAGCACCACGAGAAAATTTTCATAAGTGCATAACACCACGTGTGCTAAGTTAGGAGCCCTGGGACTGGGGCCAGCAATTTCTTGAATCTGCTTCCTAGGTGATTCTGATAAAGGCCACAGCTTGGGAACTTCCGCCCCAGGCCATCCATTTGCGAGCCAGTCCCATCATTCCTTTTTCCTACATCTATCTTATTGTTCCTCATCGTGATTTATTGATTCTTTAGCAACCACAGTCTATATGCTGCTTTGATAATGTTTACTTAATGGGTTTGATTGGAACAAGAAAGAGTAAATTCATCTGCAGGAAACATCTTTGTGCAATGGGCAGGTTATTGATTTTTGTGTCTTCATGAAGGGCTGTATAATTGGATTAGCAATCAACTATTTCATACATCTTAAATGTGGACAAGTTATCAGCATGGGCTGGACAGAGTGATGTGAACTTGCTCCTTTTCTTCAAAGCAAATTGTATTTGCAGTGTAAAATGGGTTCTGATGAAGAGCAACGAGCAGAGCCATACGATGCAGGGTCCATCATAGCAGAGAGCAAACATTTGCTATGTTTTTAGCCGATTTTTTTTTATTGCATCACAAGTACATTTAGGAAGTAATAACGACCAATTTCATCTGTTTCATAGATGTTTTTAAATGAACGGAATCACTACCACCTCTCTCTTTTGATGCCAGAATTGTTCAAAGTGTTCTTTAGTGTATGCTGCTTGCTTTCTGGTACCCTCACAAGGGGGACATCAAAATGCCTTTTATCTGTAAACAATGCCTTCTCTTACTCAGAAGTGGATTCAGTCTTACTCAAGAACCCGAGGGGCTTAAAATAAACAACCCATTTGCTCAGGTAATCTGTTCTTTTGGAACATGAGTGCAGATATTAGACTGTAAAAATTCCATTTCTAAAGCCCCCCAAGTGACCTCTTGAAATTCTCTCCCATCTTTATTAGTATAAGCAAATAGAACATGTGGGGCTGATTATAAACATTTCCAAATTCCTGTTACAGTTCCCTGAACATAAATCTGATTTGCTTGGCTTTCATGACAAAGATCAGAAGAATTAATCCACAAAGGAGAAGAAACACACAGTGAAGCAGACATAATTGCTAGCATGTGCATCAGGGCTGTGACACTGGTGTGGACACAAATCCAAGTGTGACATTAAAACATGCAATGAGAAAAAAGACCCAAATTTAGCTAATTGCATGTTCCTTAAAATTTAAAAGTAAATAATCCAGGCTAACATAAATTCTAGCACACAAGCCATAAGCATTTATGACTTCAGAAACCATATCTGCTCCTCTTTCCGGTGTCACTAGTTTCATAAAGCAGAATTGTGTTTATGGGCTGCAGAATGACTCCGTGAAGTCCTATGCTCCTTGTCACTTCTGAGATGGCTTTGGGAGAAGCAGTCGTTACTTTACAAATTGTCAGTGTTCTCTCAAGTGTCAATGGCTGTTATGTTGCTGTGTTGAAGAGCTATTCCAAACCTTAATATTCAGTATGAACAACATGGGCAAGCCCTCCTTTTCCAACGAGAGCTTGTGTGTCAAAGGGTTTTTAAATTTTAAGTTTAAAAAAATTTAAAATTCATGTGTATGGATGTTTTTCTGCATTCATGTCTTTATACCACATGCATGCCTGGTGCCCTCAGAGGCCAGAAGAGGGCATTGGAACTCCTGGAACAGGAGTTACAGAAAATTATGACTTGCCATATAGGTGCTGGGAATCAGACCTGGGTCCTCTGGAAGAGCAGCCAGTGCTCTGAACCACAGGGTCAACTCATCAGGTTCAGGGTTATTGTGTTCTCAAACCACTTGATAGGCAACTTTCCCGTGTGATGACTCGGTTGCTGTTTACCCTTCTGATTATTTTTTAGTTCTATTTTCTGACCTTTTTTTTCAGTTTAATGATTTGTTTTTTTTTTGGGGGGGGGGGGGCGGGTTAGCTTGATAGAACCACAGTGCCAGAAAAGCATAAGTGCTGAACTACTCTCCACCAAATTCTTTGATTGTACAGCATAGTCTGGCCATTTCTCCTTCACTGTTAGTGCAGTGTGTGCTTCATAGGCTTGGGGTTGGGCAGTTCTGTGGACCGTGCACCTGTCACTGTTCCGTGGACTGTGCACTCACCACTGTTCCATGGACCATGAACATCATTGTTCTGTGGACTGTGCACCCGTCACTGTTCTGTGGACTGTGCACTCATTACTGTTCTGTGGATTGTGCATTCAGCACTGTTCCATGGGCTGTGCACTCATTACTGTTCCGTGGACTGTGCACTCATTACTGTTCTGTGGACTGTGCACTCAGCCCTGTTCCGTGGACTGTGCACTCAGCCCTGTTCCGTCGACTGTGCACTCACCACTGTTCCGTGGACTGTGCACTCAGCCCTGTTCCGTGGACTGTGCACTCACCACTGTTCCATGGACCGTGAACATCATTGTTCTGTTGACTGTGCACCCGTCACTGTTCCGTGGGCTGTGCACTCATTACTGTTCCGTGGACTGTGCACTCATTACTGTTCTGTGGACTGTGCACTCAGCCCTGTTCCGTGGACTGTGCACTCAGCCCTGTTCCGTGGACTGTGCACTCAGCACTGTTCTGTGGGCTGTGCACTCATCACTGTTCCGTGGACTGTGCACTCAGCATTGTTCCGTGGACTGTGCACATCACTGTTCCATGGACTGCGCACTCATTACTGTTCTGTGGATTGTGCATTCAGCACTGCCATGCTATGCCCTTCCTCTGTGTCCTCCAACTTGGCTAAGAACTACCCTGTAACTGTAACATTCTTCTTGGAATATCTTCTTTTCCAGCCAAGCCTGGAATCCTTTGTTTTGTGTGTGTGTGTGTGTGTGTGTGTGTGTGTATGTGTGTGTGTGTGTGCGTGCATGCATGAATGTGTGTACGTTTATGTGTGTGTGTACACGTGCGTGCACGTGAGTGTGTGTGTGTATGTGTGCGTGTATACATGAGTTCTTTTCCCATGACTCTGTCTGAGAACTCAGGTGCAGTCATTTCCTTTAACCTTCTGTGCTTAAAGAGAGAACACAGGATCTTCTTTTAACAATCATCAAAATGGATAAAAGAAAAGAAATAATAAACTCAAAATTAAAATGTATTTAAAAACACAATCACTTCTACAACACATTATTTCTTTTATGTCCTTTCCTATTTTTTTCATTTTATTATTGTCCACTCAGAAAACCAGTTTCATAATAGAACAGGTATGGTGCCATGTCTTATGAGCTATGAACTCAATAGCTTATTGTGAAGGAACAAATCTTAACAAAGCAAAGGAATAAAAGAGTGTTGATTTTAGAATATTCTCAATGGAAACTAAACCAGCAAAAGGATGGAAGGGATGAACATTTGATTATAAATTTAATTTCTAAAAAGTAACTCAAATGGCCTCGTCATAGAATTTCTTGATTAACACCTAGCCTGTGAAATTACAAACCTTTTATATTTCTTTACTGCAATAGAGTAGGCTATAATCTTGCTTTACAGATAACAAAAGGCTGAGGTGGTGAGCAAAGGTGTCTTTGTAGGCTTCAGCATTATTCTAACCAAGATTTATAAATATTCCAGTTTATGCTACCACAAGGAAACTAGGCTGGATGTCCCCTGTCTCTCCCCACCCCCTGCCTATGCTATTTGTATTCTTGTTATTTTTTTTTCTAGTGAATTCTTTTAGAAAAGCATTACTCTGTGACTGCCTGGCCCTGAGTGATACGCCCTAATCTTAGCATAGCACTCCACCTCAGAGGAGACCAGTAGTACTAATTGTATGGTTAACCCTAACAGTAAATCATCTGCATCAGACAGCTGTACATTTTTATCCCTGGCAGTATAAGTGTGCGTGGTGGTTCATTTTACACCGCTCTACAGCCCAAGAGTTTGTATCTGACAGCTTTAAATAGAGAAAATGAATACTTTTAAAATAGCCCAAAACTATTGGTATGAATCAAGTAATTTTGGGCTAGGAATGGGTGGCGAGTAAAGCCTACTTACTGCATTCTGTAATTTCATGGCAACTACCTGTTTCTGACATGGAAAGTGGGCATTAAATCTAGAATCTTTTTTATTTTTTGGCTCTGAGGGTGCCTATAAAACTCCACTGAAGGAAACTGAAGGGGTTGGGAAATTGTTTGCTTTGGTTTTTTTCTTTGGCTCTCCCAGAGTGCCAGGCTTCCCCAAATGGTGAAACAGAAAGATGTGACTATGACTTTTTCTGCTGAGGATGATGCTAGGACCCATCTTCCAGGAAGATGTGGCTCTGACTGTGGGCAGAGGATGATGCTAGGACCCATCTTTTGGGAAGGTGTAACTATGACTATTTCTGCAGAGGATGATGCTAGGACCCATTGCCCAGGTTTCTAGACAGAATTTACTGAGAAATAGATGTGAAACTGTCAGCACAGAGAAGGCACGTGCTACTCTGCTAACATCATGATCCTTGTTGTTATCAGCTGCCTTCCTGGGCCACCTTACTCCACTGTTAACAATGTAAGGACAGAGGACACATGGGTACAGTCTCTCATCACCATGTGATTCGCTTCTCTCTGGAGGACCTCAGGGCTCAGCTCTTCTCTGCTGTACCTAGAAATGTTACCACGTAACTGCTTTCTAGGTGGGATTCTGGCAGAGAGGAGTTTTACTTCATAATTTGTTTTACCTGGTTCTGGATCTCTGCCTCACCCTCTTCTTTATGATGGGGTGCTGTTTGGGGAAGATGATGTAACTTTCCTAACTGCATTCATGAACTGGAGACCCTCCCCTTTCAGATGTTAGAAGTCGACAGACCTGGTGTTCTGCCCCTGAACAGCCGCTGTCCAGATGCCCTTCCTCCTCGGTCTGCTGTGACTTCTCCTTCTCAGGCTTATTGTAAAAGAATGTTCCACCACTGCTCCTCGGTTTGGTGTGGTGCAGGCGATGGTTTTCTTGCTGGTGCATCTCAGCCAAGGTGGAGCACTGCTAGCCTTTCTAGATACTGGGATGAAGAGACGGCACAAGAGCACTCGCTGCTTGCTCTTCTAGAGGGCCCAAGTTTGGTTCCTAGCAGCCACATGAGGTAGCTCACTATCATCTGTAATTCCAACTCCAGAGAACCAAAGGCCTCTGAGCTGCAAGGGCATCTGCACTGCACTGCCTCTCTCTCTCTCTCTCTCTCTCTCTCTCTCTCTCTCTCTCTCTCTCACACACACACACACACACACCTGCACATAATAAAAAACAAATCTTTAAAAAATAAACTATCTCAGTGTTGTGGGATATTTCTTTACACTGTGTGAAGATGTGTCACTCTGATTGGTTTACTAAAGAGATGAACGGCCATTAGCTAGGTGGAGCACTGCTCACCTTTCTGGAGAGGGTTCTCATGATGGCTGTGCTCTGGTTTGCCATTGGGGTATGCACTCCTGATGGGGGAGAGTCTTCTGTTTTGTGTTTATTGCATTGGTTAAATAAAGAAACTGTCTTGGCCCTTTAATAGAACAGAAAATTAGGTAGGTGGAGTAGACAGAACAGAATGCTGGGAGAAAGAAGCCGAGTCAGTCAGTCACCATGATTCTCCCACCTGACACAGATGCAGGTTAGGATTTTACCGGTAAGCTACCACCTTGTGGTGGTACACAGATTATTAGAAATGGGTTAATCTAGATGTGAGAGCTAGCCAGTAAGAGGCTAGAGCTAATGGGTCAAGCAGTGTTTAAATGAATACAGTTTCTGTGTAATTATTTCGGGTATAAAGTTAGCCGTGCAGGCGGCCGGGTGCCAGGAACGTAGCCCGCAGCTCCTACAGCACACTCCTGTCCCCACTCCAGGGTTCGTCTCATATCCTGTCAAGGTAAAGTGACTCCATATAAACCAGAATGCCCTCGTTTGGGGGGAAATGAATGTACGTTCTCTCACCATTTCTGTTTTGTACTCTGTTGTAACAACTTTCTTCAACTGCTCTAGGGTCTCATTCTTCAGAGAGGTGGGGATAGCGAACACTGAAACAGTGTTTGAAAAGGGTGAGCACTGGCAGTCCTCCTTAGCAGAGGGCCTGGCAGTGAAGCCATCTTACAGACACAATGTAATAGATAGCAAAGCACAAAGTAGATCCATTTACTTGTCTGGGTTTCCAAGGGTTTCATATGGGGATGAAAGCACAAACACAAAGAAACACTGATGTGGGATTCCCCTCTGTATGCTGTGAATACCATTGATTAATAAAGAAGCTCTCTTAGGCCTATGCAGGGCAGGGAAAACTAAACTGAATGCTGGGAGAAAGAATTCAGAGTCAGAGAGAAGCCTTGTAGCTCCACCAGAGACAGATGCTGGAACTTTACCCGGTAAGCCATGGTCTTGTGGTGATATACAGGTTAATGGAGATGGGTTAATTTAAGATACGAGTTAACCAGAAATATGCTTAAGCTATTGGCCAAACAGTATTGCAAATAATATGGCTTCTGTGTGATTATTTCAGGAGTCTGGGTGGCCAGGAAACAAACAAGTGGCCTCCTACAACACAATACAATCACACATCAGCCTCCTCAAGGTCTCAGCTATTTGGAGGACTAACTGGCAGTAGTCCATACAACAAACCGTCAGTTCAGGGCAGAGAACAGGGATTGGCGGTGAAGAAGCCTTTTGGCTTCTGTTCTATTCTTTTACATTGGTCACACTCATGTGCTAGAGAAGCGAAGCTCAGGTTTTAAAAAAATATTTTTGAGAAAAAGCCTATTTACACATACAGCTAATGTTTAAGGCTCATAAATAAGAAGGTGATTATTTCAGACACAGTGGCGTGCATCTTAAGTCCTCTCGGTTGTAAATTCTACTTCTTAGGAGCCTGCTTACATATTAATTATTTGGCAGGGACTAGAAAAGTAAATAAATTTACAGCTTCTCTGAGGAACCATGCTTAGGGTGATCAAAGTGAAAGATCAATCTTTATAATAGGGTGGAAGTATAAGTCAGTGAAAACAGTGCAATTAATTCTCAAGTAACCCATATTTCAGGAATAGATGTAGAACAGACAGAATAGCTTCTCTCCAAGGCATCAGGAAGTGATTAAAAAGGCAAGCAAATGCCAGCTATTGCAACATCACTGCGTCAAGTCTTTCTGTGGGAATCTTATCTCACACATTTATTCATTATTTATCACATCATCATCCTCTTAAAAAAATCTAGACATTGAGATGAAGAAATGGCTTAAGACACTTACTGCTCTTCTAGAGGGCCCAAGTTTAGTTCCTAGCACCCACATGAGGTAGCTCTCTATCATCCGTAATTCCAACTTCAGAGCATCAAAGGCCTCTGAGCTTAACGGCACCTGCACTGCCTATACACATATACAAATTCTCACACACACACACACACATACACACACACACACACACACACCTGCACATAATAAAAAATAAATTTTTAAAAATAGAATATCTCAGCGTCATGGAATATCCCATTAACACCGCGTGAAGATGTATCCCTGTGACTGGTTTACTAAAGAGATGTATGACCATTAGCAGGCAGGAAAAGGTTAAGTGGGACTTCTGGGGACAGAGAGGGCTCTGGGAAGAAAAAAGGCAGAGAAGCCAGGAGACATGGAGCAGAAGAGGTACAAAGATGGAAGTCAGGCAATACCCTGTGATAGAATGCAGATTAATATAAATGGGTTAAGTTAAGTTATAAGAGCTAGTTGAGACAGACCTAAACTAAAGGCCAAACTTTTAAAATTAACAGTAAGTCTCTATGCCATTATTTGGGAGTTGACTGGAAGGACAGAGAAGGACTCATTACATCTCAACACAAAACTGGTTGTGAATAATCTAAATGCCCTTCACCTGATGAATGGATAATAAAATTGTGGTATATATACACTATGGGATACTATTCAGATGTAAAGAAAAATGAAATCATAAACTTTGAAGGTACATGAATGGAATTAGAAAAAAAATCCCAGACCCAGAAATACAATTATCATGGGCTCTCTCTCATCAGTGGCTCCTAGCACCAAATCTTTAGATGTAATGTCTTTGTTAGGGTTTCTATTGCTGCGATAAAACACCATGAGCAAAAGGCAAGTTGGGGAGGAAAGGGTTAATTTGGCTTATACTTCAGCATTGCTGTTCATCACTGAAGGAGGTCAGGACAGGAGCTCAAACAGGGCAGGATCTTGGAGGCAAGAGTTTATGCAGAGGCCATGAAGGGGAGCTGCTTACTGGCTTGCTTCCCATGACTTGCTCAGCCTACCTCCTTACAGAACCCAGGACCAACAGCCCAGGGATGGCACCACCCACAAGGGATGACTGCCTCCCGCACTGACCAACAAATGAGAAAATGTCTTACATCTGGACCTCATTGAGGCATTTCTTCAACTGAGGCTTCTTCCTCTGATGACTCTAGCTTGTGTCAAGTTGACACACAGAAACAGCCAGTACACGTGAGTACATATTCTGGTACAATTGCAGAAACCAGGAAAGCAAAAAGGGACCGTCAGCAGGGTAGAAGTTGTGAGGGAGCAATATAGAGGGAAATAACAGGGCACAAGTGATCTGATCTGGGAAATGGGGAAAGGGGAGAGGCTCCAATTAGAGAGCAGAAAGAGAAAAACAAATGCAGAATAAGGAGGGCAAAATAACAATTAAAATATCTTTAAAGGTCATAGAGAATCATACTACTAATGGTCCACCTGAAAATCCTATAATACATACAAGTTTGTATATAAAATTACATATATAGTTTAACTGAAGTTTTCTCATCTGGACTCACAATGCTCCCTCCAAGATCACAAGACCATCTAACATTATAAACCCCAACTGAAGCATGAGACTCTCTCTATTGAGTTTTTGGTCAGTGTTGTTCAAGAGATTCTCAAAGCATTAAAGTCTATTGCTATTGCCCTTCTTGCCCTTGGTTGCCCTCCAGAAGTGGAATGTAAGTCTCTATTGCTGAAGACACTATGTGCTTCAGACACAGGATCCAGAGGCCCCTAAGCTGGAACTGATTTGAAAACCTTCTCCCTGAGGACTTTCATGGCACCAGAAGATGCCATGCAAGTTTCCAAAGTGGAGAAGTAACCAACAGTCCTAACAAATTGTGATATCTGTGAACCACCACAAAACCAGCATAGCACGATAACCCTGAGGGTGCAATAGTGGCACATGTATTTCGGTGGTAACCAACTGCTCTCTAATTTGACTTAAGATCCACTCAACAAGAGGGAAAGCATGCACTGTCCTTAATCTCCTTACCTTTCAGCATAAACCTTGACTCCAACATTACATTTTCTGGTGCTCTTTTTCTTTCCAAATTGTACATTTTGTATTATTTTTGTTTTACTTGTCTTTTTTTTTGTAGGTCTCTCTAAGTTTGACTGCTAATAACCACATGACAGAGTCAATATTAAGTTGTTTTGAAAATCTCTTCCACCAGATAAATAAGTACACTACTTAGCCTCAGGCAAATTCTTAGGACAAGGCCTGAAAGGGGTCACATTTTTCTTTTTTTGCTAAAATAACACAAAAAAGGTTCCCAACCCCATGGCATGGCTAATATTGTTCCTCTCTGAACCTTTTGAATGGGGAGAGCTGGACCTCCATAGTCTGCATTGCTCTCAACACTATTGTCTTTTGAACTCCTTGTAGGATGGTCTATTATGCTCTACTACAGTGTTTAAACATGTTGCTCACCCAAAGCCCTAAAATCTTCCACAGTCTTTCAAAAATCAAACCTACACAGTCAAGTCTACAACAGTATTAGCCTACTTCCTCCTGGTACCAATCTCTGTCTTGGTCACTTTTCGATGGCTGTGACAAAACAGCATGACCAAGGCAACTTAGAAAAGAAAGTGAAGTGGGCATAGTGGCAGATGCCTTAAATCTCAGCAACTGGGAGGCGGAGACAGAGGTAGAAGGATCTTTGTGTGTTTGAACCCAGCTTGCCCTATATAGTAAATTACCAGATAGCCAGAGCTATGTTGTGAGACTCTGTCTCAAAAAAGCAAACAAATAAACAAAAAGAAAGCATTAATTGGTCTTGCAGTTTCAGAGGGTGAGAATCCATGATGGTGGGGAGAAGGCACAGTGACAGGAACAGTTGATAGCTCACATCTTGATCCACAAGCAGGAATCAGAGAGAGAGAGAGACAGCTAACCCAAAAATGCCAAGAGTCCTTTGAAGCCCCAAAGCCTGCCCCCAGTGACATTCTTCCCCTAGCAAGACCACATCTCCTAATCTTCCCCAAACAGCTATCAACTGGAGACCAAGCATTCAAACATATGAACCTATGGGGTCATTGTCAGGGGCCATGAGAGTTACAGCAGGTGACAATGAGAGTTCAGATGACAACCCACCAGCGAGTGACTCTGTTGGAGGCTATTCATGTCCAGGCAAGGCCCACAGGACCATTAACTCTGAAAACTGTTGCTCACTTTTGCTAAAGCAGCTTGGAGTCTCCCCACTACAGGCGCTGTAGTGTGTAATCTCATGTGATGTGTATATGTAATTTCATGATTGCATCTCAGTCTTATGGGCACATATATCTGTGGGTGGTCAGGAAGATGACTTTTCATCTATCTATATAGTTTTGATACATAGAATATAAGCTGGGACATGCTATATAACTGGATCTATTTGTCCCATGAGGACAGTAGATACTTAAAAGCCTGCTTTGTTCCTTCTTTACTCAGACTAATATCAAACAATAGCAATTATTCTTCAGTCTAACACAAACTGCTCGTAATTAACTCAATTTTACCTCAAAGCAAGTTCAAACTAGACTAAAAGCTTTTTGTAAATAGATCATACATTTAAAAGTTTACAGTTACGCACAAGGTCATAGCTGCTGATGTCCAACTAAGGTTGCTAAAGAAAAGCATGCCAATTCTTTGCTTGCCAAGTCTGGTAACAAAAGACCTAAGTCTCAAAACTTAACTCAGTGGGCACTGTACCACCCCCTGCCCTCAGGTCATGGTCTCACTTCTGTAACCTAGGATCCTAGTGTTGCCATGGCAATGGCTCAACTCCTAATCACATACCCTAGAAATGTGCTTTTGACTAATAAGAAGTAACTTTTGTGTTTTCTTGATCACTTCAAGGCTCCTGGGAAGAAGAGTTTTTAGACTAGCAAGATGAAGTGAGGAGAAGAAGCTAGGAGAAGTTAGAAGTAGAACAGGAGAATTAGAACAGGAGGTGGAGAATAGAGACTTCTTTGGAACAGTACGGTGTGAGAGAATTGACTCGCCCTCAGATCTCAATACTTCTGCTGGCTGTAGCTTTCTTTCTGAACCCGAGAGAGCACTAGAGCTGGCCCTCAAAAGGCTCCCATTAGGCCATTGTCATTCAAACATATACAACCAGGGAAAATCTATTATAATGGTTGATCATGTCAACTTGGCTTGATCTAAACTTAAATAAGAGACAGACCCATTGGCACAGCTATGGGGGATTTTTCTTAAGTTATTGAAGTGGGAAGCCATAGTGCAAATGTGAGGGCATCTTTCAGTGGTGACCCAGATATATAAAGAGGGCTGAAAGAAAATCATTGGCATAGCAAATATATAAAGTAACAACATAATTTATCATTTATTATTACTCTCAAATATCATGTATATATATAATTTCATGTGTTTTACTTTTTTTGGTCTGGGAGTGCAGAAGGCATGTTTATACCAGTGTCACCATTAACATGGAAGTGTTACATCAGGCTATGATTTCACCACAATTACATCATCTGATCATGGGGATTTTCAACTCTCTAACTCATTGTATATGGACTGGGAAACACACACACACACACACACACACACACACACACACACACACACGAGTCAAAAATGTCATGAACTTTATTCTAGACTTTGACAGATATTAATAATTCTAAGTTCTCAGTACATTTTATCTGATCATAATGATGACATCAAAAAGATTTTCCATCTGTTATATGACAATTAAGCATATGTATCAGTCAAGATGGATTGGATTACATAGTTGTGACAGATAAACACCAAACCTTAGTGATTCAGTGAAGGCCAGAAGCAGGTTTCTGATCTCAGGAGAAAGGATATACTGCCCTGTGACAAGGCTGAATCATAACATGTTTATGTGATCAATACAGCAGGCAGAGAACTCTGGAGAGTGTCATGCCAGTAATTAAATGTTTCTATCTAAAAAAGATCCTCAGCTCCCAGCTGGTAACATTGACCAGAATTCATTGCTTGGCCTTGCACAGCTACCAGGAAGTGTTGTCTTCTGTGTTTATGAGGTAGGTTCTATGTCTGTGAGCTTGGGTAACATCTCCCACAGTTCAAGGTCCTGACTGGGTTGAGCCAGATGAAATCAATATACCTTCTGAGGTAATAAATAGCCTTCCATCATGTGCTTTCTCCAGACAGCTGGCGCTTGCTTTTAGGTTTTTACTCTTTGGAGACTTGTTGCCAGGTCTTTTTAAGGTTGGCAGTGGTAGGTTTTGCTCATATTTTATAAAAATCTCATGGAACTGCCATGGTCTGATGCTGCCCAGAATGTTTTATGTAGCGTGTCTGTATACACATCTGCTCATACACATACTTATCCAATGTGGATTTGGACCTCAAAAGGATCAGACCCTTTCTTGGAGACCAAGACTACAGAAGCAAAGACAGATTTTCTGTGAATTCACAAAGGAACAAATCAAAGGGCTGCAGGCTATGGTTAACTTTCTACTATGAGAGGGTACAACGGAGCAGCCTGCTGTTTTTCATACAAAGGATGTCTGGAATCTATGGTGTGAATGTCTTCATCCTACACAAACTCTTAAATCAGTAGCAGTCTAGAAGCAGCGTTCACATCTGTTTAGATGAATGATTCCTATGTTTTAATGGGAAGAAAAAAAATACTCCTGTAAGAGCTTTGACCTTTGGTCTTAGAAATACTTAATGTATCGACTGGGAATGCGTCACTGTTTAAAGTTCTTATCATTTATCATTATCTATACTGCAGAAATGTAAATTTCAGGTGAATATATGTAAATCCATCGAGTATATTTCTATTCTGCAGAAGCCAGTATATAGTTTATATACTCCTGGGCCAATGAGAAAGACAGAAAGAAATAGAGTTCACAAGGTGAAATCCTTCCTCCTCACTCTGCTGAAAATCCAGCTTTTAGGCTGTCTGCTGACAGTAATTCAACAGAGTGATAAGGTTAATAAGAAGTAGCTGGGCATGGTGGTGCACGCCTTTAATGCCAGACCTCGGGGGAGGCTGAGGCAGGTGGATC
This sequence comes from Microtus oregoni, assembly GCF_018167655.1. NCBI lineage: Eukaryota > Metazoa > Chordata > Mammalia > Rodentia > Cricetidae > Microtus > Microtus oregoni. The sequence goes on from NW_024543070.1 coordinate 20,383,277, forward strand.
TCTGCGAATTCGAGGCCAGCCTGAACTACAAAGCGAGTTCCAGGACAGCCAGGCTGTTACACAAAAGAAACCCTGTCTTGAAAACCAAAAAAGAAAAAAAAAGATTAATAAGGAGAAAGGCTGTCCAAAAGCATTCCTGGGTCCTGAAAGCACCGCAAACTATCCAGCTATAAATAACCTTCTGTTGCTTCCCCAACAGGATTCTTAGATTGCTGACTTGGCAAAGCACAATTATTTCCATTCCTTTCATATTATTTCTATAAATCAGCAGTAGCTTCCCAACATTTCTTGCCTAATGACTCTGAAAATCAACAATCCAGGCACTTCAGGGAGAAAGATCGTGGGAGTGTTGGGTGTCGGGGCAAAGCTTTGATGGAGACCACTCTGTTTTCTCTGATCTTTTCAGCCAGGGAGCAGAAGGGATGGAACTAAGAAATTTATAAATGGGGTCTCAGGACAGAGGCTTGGAAGGAACAAAGCGGAAGAGAAACCAGTGTGGAGACATGCTGTCTTTCCAACTTGGCTCGCACCTTCGTTTATCTTGAAATATTTATTTCCAAGCAATATATGGTTGTTGTAAATAATTAAATGGCATGCAAATATTTAATAAGACAAAATTCCCCTACAGTCTCACGCTCCAGAAATGATTATCACTTACAGTTTGTATGCATTCTTCGAGGATTTATTGTAAGCTTCTCTGTAGGGCTTTTTCTCTGCTCCCCTTTTCTCTTTCATCCTGTCCTTTCCCCGTTGGCTACTTCTATGCCTCTCTGCTCCTTCTCTTCCTTTCAACCCTTCTTCTCAGCTCTTCAATCTGATTCCTTTCCTCTTCTCCTGTTGGTGGAGCACACGTGGGACTGGGGATTAAAGACTTGGTTGTTTCTATCTTTATCTAAATTTTATTCGTGTGTGTGTGTGTATACATGGATGTACCAAGTCACAGCACATGTATAGAGGTCCAAGAACAACCAGGAATCCATTCTCACTTTACCCTTCGTTGAAGCAGAATCACTCTTGTTTCTGTTCTACTGTGTAGTGCAGGCTAGCTTCCTTAGAACCTTTGGTCTGATTCCCCTGCCTCTGCCCCCTATATTGTTGTAAGTGTGTTAGGGCTGTAGGCAGTGGTTGGTTTACATGGGTTCTGGCGATGGAATGCATGCGGTCACAAGTACTTTCACCTACTGAGCCATATGTTTAATATGTATAAGCCAGTTGTTTGCCTTTTTGAGACAGGGTCTAGCATGATAGTTCAGATTGCCTTAGGGTTCTCTATGTAGCTCAGCCTGGTTTTGAACTAACAATCTTTCTGCCTCAGTGTCCCAAGTTCTGGGGTTGCAGGTGTGCCCCATCACGCTTGACTGACAATTCAGGTAAGCACGTTGCTTAGGTGTTGCAGAGTCTCGTAAGTTTATCCTCACAGGCACCTTAACATGTAAATCCATAGAATATGAGTCCATAACAAAGATCCACTGGCCGTGTGTGTGTGTGTGTGTGTGTGTGTGTGTGTGTGTGTGCGTGTGTACTGAAGATTAGATCCAGGGCCTCATACATCCTAGGTAAGCACTCTAGCACTGAACTGCATCCTCAGCCTTAGAAAAAATCTTTTATAAGTGTTGAGATAGGGTTTCACATATTTACACACAAGCAGTCCTGATGATCCTCCTGCCTCAGCCTCCTGAGTGGCTAGGCTTACAGACATGCATCCTCACGCCTGTCTTTCTTTTTCTTTATATGCATTGCTAGCTTCCAGTCTTTCTTCTATGATTTTCCTATTAAAGTCTGTATTTTTCACGTAAGATACTTGTTTTAATATGTATAAGCATGTTAATTTGCTTCACATGCATTATGTATGTTGCCTATGCATTTTCATTATTGCCTTTGTTCTCTTTATTTTGTTTGTGATTTGTAGCTTTCAAATATTTACATGAACACGCATGTCTCTAGTTTTTCTTGTGCTTCGTATGATACTTAGGAACTTATGAACACTGTATTCTCAGTTTATGAGAGATGTTTTTAGTGCTTCTTTTGTGAGTTTAATTTCTTGCTTTATATGTAAGTTTATCATGTGTCCACAATTTATTTTGTAGCAAGATACATGATGAATTCAATTGAATTATTTTCCAAATAGCTGACTTATTTTACAGTCTGCTCTTCTGAGGAGTCTGTTTCCACCCTGCTGATTTCAAGTACTGTCCTTATCAGATATTGGACTTCCAAGCTGAGAGATGGCTCAGCGGTTAAGAGCCCTGATTGGTCTTCCAGAGGTCCCGAGTTCAATTCCAGCACCCACATGGTGGCTCACAACCATTCTTAATGAGATCTGGTGCCCTCTTCTGGCCTACAGAGATACATCAGACAAAACACTGGATACATAATAAATAAATAAATCTTCAAAAAAAAAAGTACACAATCTTGGCCTTGCATACACCTTTAACCCCAAATTCAAGGCCAGCCTGAACTACAGAGTGAATTCTAGGACAGCCAGAGCTACACAGAGAAACCGTGTTTCAAACAACAACAAACAAAAACAAAAAGCACAGATATTGGACTTCCACAGTGGGGCCTGTTCTGTCTTCCAAATTCTGGCTACTTCTGAGCCAAATGCTGCAATTTTATTTGTTTTGTGATTTATTCTATTGTTTTAATGTACTTGAATAATTAAGCAATCTTTCATTTACTCTTGCTTAAAAACAGGATTAATTTTGAAACTAGAATGTGATTATTTACTTTTATAGCATTGAATTTATAGATTAATTTGAGGAAAAATAATACTTTTACATCGAGTTTTTCTGGCCAAAAATGAAAGTCTTGTTTCTAGTCCCCATTAATGTCTGTGTCAGGGTTGCATACCTTCCTTTTTACAAGGGAGGCCTTTCTGGTTGTGCTTTCCTGGAAAGGTTTGTAGTAATAAATACGCTTTCCCCACTTTCCCCACTACCTACTAAGTTTCTAAGAAAACGTCAGGCAAGTGAGGTCCAGCAAAATGTTCAAGATGTTGACCCCTGCCCTGCCATACTTTCTCGCTGTCTTGACTTGGATTTCTGAGAAGTCTGTGAATGGTGATGATGCTGCCGCCTGCCTTTTGATAGTTCTAGATTTATTAGCATAACTCATACTTCATAACCCTTCTTCCAAAGCTATTGTGGGGGTGTTATTTTGAAGCAGTGTGTACACCGAGTTCTCTCATAGTCTTTTCTTCACTTGAGAGTTCTTGCTTGCAGTATTTCAGTGGGAACTGCTTAGGATTCATGTATACTTTTTCAGGAAAAGCATGTTTTCAGTCCTTATTGTTTTATTTAATTTATTTACTTTTTAAAGACAGGATCTCACATGTAACTCTGGTTGGTTTGGAACTGCCTATGTGGACCAGGCTAGCCTTGGACTCATAGATATCCCCTGCCTCTGCTTCCCAAGTGCTACTAAAGGTGCTACCATGCCCAACTAAGGACAACTTGTAAAATTTATTCATTTTTAATGCATATGTATGGGTATTTTGCCAGCATGTACATTTGTATAACGTGCATATGCCTAGTGTCTGTGGAGGCCCGAAGAGGGCATTGGAACTTGGAGTTAGAGACAGTTGTGAGCCACTGTGTGGCTGCTGGGAATTGAACACAAGTTTTCTAGAAGAGCAGTCAGTGCTCTTTAACCACTGAACCATCTCTCCAGCCCCCAGAAAGAGCTTTGAAGTGCTATCAGTCCAGAAGTTTTGCAAACTTAGACATTTTCTTCTCTGTGCATGGCAGCCTGTTTGGATATAAAGTATCCCTTTATAAACCCCAAGGATGATATTCCTGGGTCTTTTTAGTGTTCTTGAGGTGAAGCCAGAGTTCATCCTAAAAATGAAATAAAATAACCAACCAATCAAACAAACAAAGAAACCAAACCAAACCAAACCAACCAAACCAAACCAAACTAACAAACTGTGGGGATATGTTTATGTAGTCCAGAAAAGGACTGTTTCTGATGAATAGTTTTACATTTTATTCTTCTGCTTTGACACCTTCCAAATTTGCTCACTTCTGAGGGATTTTCTTTTCATTTTTTTTCTTTTTCTGAGTAATTTTCTTCAGTGCCCGTTCTGTGTCTTTATCAGTGTTGGGTCTTCTCCCAGTTTTCTTCCCACTTCTATAAAATGTTTTCTCCTTAGGTTTTCTGGTTGCCTTTCATATCCCCTCTGGTTTAAACAGCATCCCACCTCTGGTTTCTTGTGTTTCTTGTCTGGGATGTGATTTCCTCACATATTGGAGCTATTTTGTCTAAAATACCCCCCCCCCAAGACAGGGTTTCTCTGTAGCTTTGGAGCCTGCCTTGGAACTAGCTCTTGTAGACCAGGCTGGCCTCCAGCTCACAGAGATCCTCCTGCCTCTGTCTCCCAAGTGCTGGGATTGAAGGCGTGCACCACTGCCTGGCAATATTCTTTTTTAATGTAATTTTCTATAGATCCTTTGGGGATTTCACTTAGTGCACCCTAAGCCCACTCATTTCCCAGTCCCTCAATAGCTGCCTTTCATCCTTCTGGTGTCCCCTGCCCCCATCCCCCACAAAAGGAAAACAAAAAAGAAACAATAAAAATAAGATAAAAGCAAAAAAATACAGGTAAGAATATTAATTAAAACAATTAATTTCCCGTGAGCAGCACCATGCCTGGCTTTATGTGGGCTCTAGGGGTCTGCCTTAGTTCTGAAAGCTTCCTTTCTTGACTGAGCCATCTCTCCAACCCCCTTGTGTGGTTTCTTGATGAATATTGCTTGATTCTCCTATTTCACATGTAGTCTTAGGTTTTTCTTATTTGATCTCACATGAACGTCGGAGTGTATAAGGAAGAAGAGTGCCTCTATATTAGTTATTCCATCATAGCTTATGAACAATGTATACTGGATAAGCCAGCACTTCACTAGCAAAAGAATCGGAGGCTTAGGGAAAAGTTAGAACACTTGTGTTTCTTTAAGAGACTTAATGCTTTTTAAACCAGCTTCTTATCGTCACTGTGTGGACCAGAAACAGTTCTTAACAATCCTGCTGCTGGATCAGGGGAGGGGCATAGTTTTAAGAATAATATCATGGGCTTCTAAGTGTGTCAAATCCTTTCTGCATAAAATTCTTGAATATTTCATAAGATTCACTAAAACGTGACATTGCCCTATCTATCCCTGTCCGAGATCTGAAAGAGATGAAACTCAAAACACACACCTGAAATGGAAAGTTATTGTGAGAATATTGAGTAACATTATATTTTTGACAGGCTGCCATCTTTATACACAAACACATTTTCATGTAATGTGAAATCTCATTTTTCTAATTTGCCAAAGGAAAATGCCAAATTAGTAATTAATTTGGTTTCATCAAGATGATTATTGGAACCTAATTATAGAAGTGTATATGCAACAAATGCCATTTTTAACCATTCAAAATCTTAATGTTACACATGAATAGATACAGTGTAGATAGCTCAGTTTAAATTTTTAATTTATATTGCTAATGGTTTTTAATATTAAGCCTATAACTGAGCAGTAAAACATTAAGAGGAAAGCTAACATTATTGGTGACTAGCATTGTAGAAAGTCAGCGGAAGGATTCTGGAGTTAATTTAGAGGTGTAGGTGGCAGTAGCCAGCTATCAGAACTAACCCATAATCTTCTGACCTAATAGGACATGGACTTCACTATAGTCTGTCCTCGTCTGGAACCATTGGTGACTCTTCTGCTTCAGGCTTCATTTGGCTTTACACATCCTGTGGTAGCTGCTTGTTTTTACCATTCTTGGACTAGTGTCTATTCAGCAGTGCATTTTTTCCACCTATGGCAAAAGTTACCTTATTAATTAGGCACAGAAAGAGACAAGTGACTAACAATAGAATAAAGCAATTATTACAGTATGCTGTCACCAAAGCTATTTACAGCTTAGAGGTTGCTTTTATAAGGCAACTTTTTTTTCTAGGATTTTTCCCTTGAGATTGTGTTTGACCTTGAATAACTGAAACCTTGGAAAGAGAAAAGGGAGGAGAGGCTGTAATATAGAGAAGAGAGGTTAGTCTTGGATGGTTTAGATGCTTAAATGAAAACCCTTTTTGAGACAGGGTCTCAATAGGTAGTACAGGCATGCCTAGAAATTTTAATCCTCCTGTCTCAGCCCTACCCCAAGTAGTTCTTATGGCAAAGAGCAAAAACACAGGAATTAAGCATAACAATGTAAAAACATTATAGATGTATTTTATTACATCACCTGTATGTGACAGACATTCCATCACACACATATATGTGTAAATAGTAGTTTTCTGTCATGTCTGGTCCTGCAGTTATTCAGTACTAACAAAACCTACAGAGGCTTATATTAATTATAAACTGGTTGGCCTATTAGCTCAGGCTTATTATTAAATAGCTTTTACAACTTAAATTAACCCATAATTCTGATCTATGTTTAGCCATGTGGCTTGGTACCTTTTCTCAGTAAGTCATTCTCATCTTGCTTCCCCTGCGTCTGGTGGCAGCAGACTGAGCATTTCCTCTTCCCAGAATTCTCCTAGTCTGGTTGCCGTGCCTATATTTCCTGCCTAAATACTAACCAATCAGTGTTTTATTAAACCAATACAAGCAACAAATCTTTACAGGATACAAAAACATTATCCCATAGCACATATATGTGTATGTTTTATGGATTGATAACAACCACTCTTTTTTTGCCTTCTGTTTTTTTTCATCTAAGCATAACATATCTCTGTGAGGAGAAAAGAAATAGAAGTATGGATATCTTGTTAAATAGAGGGTGGTGTAAGAACAGAAACATATTCATGCTTGTTTGATTCTCAGACCCTGCCAAGGACTTTCTTCTCAGTGGGCACTCAATGAATGCTCAAGTGACTGATTACCACAGCCTTGAAGAAAATAAGTCTCTCACATTTCCTATCTCTATTTTTGTCTAAGTTTTCAGTATTAGGTATAGTGCCAGAAAAATATATAATTGTATTTATTGTGATAAAATATATGTAGAATACAATTTTAAGTTTTTAAAAAGATATAGTACAGTGGCATGAAGTACATTTATACTGTCGAATAATCACTACACCATGTAATTTCTGTACTTAAAATAAACTTCCCCAGACTGGGTATGGTGACTCACTACTGTGACACCTAACTTAGGAGGCCCAGGCAGGAAGGTTGTTACCAGTTTGAGGCCAGCTTGGGCTACACAATGAGAGTTTGTTTAAAACAAACAAACAAATTAATAGATAAATAAATAAATGCCAAAACCAAACCAAACCAAACCAAAACCCATCAAAACACCTTTACCAAAAACAAGCAGCAAACATTAAACCTTAAAAAATGAGAAAACCAACCAAACAAACAAAAACTTCGTAAGTGGAAATCTTGCCCCTCATACGCAGTCAAACCTTATCACTATTTTTTCCAACCCCTTGGGAACCATTAGTTTACTTTGTGTCTATGGACTTTCTTATTCTGAACATTTCATAAAATGTTCACAAGCAGGGGAACTTTGCGTCTAGCTTCTGTCATTCGGCACTATGTTTTCAGTGTTTACTCATGAGGTGGCATGTGTGGGTGATCCACTCCTTTGTGTATCACAGTCCACTGTAATTCATCCACTCTGCGAGTGATGTGTGTACGCCGACACCCTAAGGCTTCATGGGTCTCTTTTCAGAATACGGCAGGGGAGAGGGATTCTTCTACAGAACTTGGAATAGCAAGGAAGAGAACTGGTAAGCACCATAGAAAAACACACTCAGCCCAGTGAGCAGTGGCGGCTGCCTGCATTATTAAACTGTAAAAATGCAGTTGCTCTCATGTTCAGTTTCCATTCCTAGTATCAAACACACAGTCGCTCAACAGCGAGTTGGTAGGAAGCCAGATATCAGCAGCTGGTCATTTTAATTAGGACTTTAATCTCGCGTTCTTTACTATTTGAGGTGACCCATCTTAGTTACCTTTTATTAAACTATAACACTCACGGGGTGCTTTCCCATTTTTCTCAATTTTATGTACCCATTTTACATGTGTTTTTCAATCTCCTCTTATTCTCTAAAAATGTCTTAAGTCTGAGATCATGTGAGACTTTGATTTAAGATTTAAAAGTACTCCCTTCCCTGAAGGGTTATTACCCAATTAGAATCCAAGCTGCATAACTATTTCATTATCCATAGAGCCTGAAAGGGGTGCATTGGAATTAATTCAAAGGCTTGGAAAATAAGATATATGAGTAAAATGATAGGAACTGGCAATTTGCAACTTGAGACATGAAGGCTGAGATCTTTAATGCATGAAGGGCTGCTACATGCAGGATGAATGGGCTTTCTGTCTTTTATAAGAATAGAATGAGAGGAAGTGGGTTTAAACTATGGCAGGCAGGATTTAGATTATAAATGGAAGCTTCTCAATGCTAGAGACTATAAGTGGTCATCAGCCTCCTTGCTAAGTTCCAAAAGATATTTAAAGAAAACAAATTAGAAGCAAAGAGTTATCCTTATTGTTAGTATTGCTGGTTGAGAGATTTTCCCGCTGCCTTTCCTTGTGTATGTTTAGGGTAGAACCAATATCTATGTTCCCCGGGATGAACAGGTGTTTCCCCATCTCTGAGGACAGGAGAAGGACTGGAGTCTCACGCTTTCCTATTCAGGAGCGTTGGGACAGTCTTACAGGAAGGAGCCCCTCAACACATTTAAATAAATAAGTTCTATTTTCAAAGTTAAAAAAAAGTCAGAACACACACAAAATGAAGTAGTATAGTATTTATCTAGCCTAAGATCAAGTAACTGCTTAAACAGGGTCAAATTCACACAGAAATCTAAGGCAATGATTTGAGGTGTATAAGAAATATAAGGGTAGACTTGAGGCAGAAGATAGATTTCTTCCTGTTTAGTACTAGACCCTGAGTGAATAAGACAGAACTGGACCTTGGGCAGCATTCTTCCTTCCACACTATGGATGTCTGGACTGGTTTGGATCCACATTTCAGTAACGAGAGTTAACTTACTACCTGTGCTAGTGGCCTGGGTCTCCTGAGACATACACATTCAGTGCCACTTCCTTGAGAAAAAAAAAAAAAAACGATTAAAGAATCCAGTAATTATTCACTGAGTTTTATGTTGTATGAGGTGCTGTGTCCATCCTGGTCTCAGTAGGGCACGAGACAGAAGATATTCCTATAAAATAGAATGGTGTTACCAATCCCTCTTTTCAAGGCATTTGGCGATACAATTAAGGTTTAACTGCCATCAAAATAAATCTGTCCGAGGGAACACCGTGCTTTCTCTGAAGGTATCGGGGTACAGAGTCACAGATTCCCTACTGCTTTCTCTAGGGAGCCCTTCTCACCCATTTCCTCTTGAATCTGAATTGACTGATGAGCTCCCCTTACCCTGCCCTGCATGTTCCTGCCAGTGTGTGCTTGCTCGCTCTTGCACCTGCTTCTCCTCTGACATAACTTACATGGCCATTTTCGTGGTGCCAGACATAAGGACTCAGAGGTCCTAGGTTAAAGTGGCATTTAAAGCACTGCTGTGCTGCTGTAGGAATGGGAGGATGGGGTGTGGCTGGGGCAGAGAGGCTCCTGCAACAATCCTTGGGCTTAAGTTTAAAACAGCAAGTTAAGAATCTTCTTTTAACTTCTATGATAAAAGAATAAGAATCAGAGCAGGAGGAACACTGCTAAGCAACACTGAGAGTAGAGACTGATAAATAGTTATAAATATCAACTACAAAAAAACCATCAATTGTCCATTGTGTGAAATCACTACACAACACAGTGACCCTTATTCATTATGTCAGATAATTTACAATCTGGTTTCTTGTACTTTAATCTAAATTGAATTTTATGCATCTCAGGTTTCCAGACTTCTTGCTTTGGTTGAGAACATATACAAGAGCATAAGGGGCCTGGAGACACAGCCCAGTAGTTAGGAGTGTGTCCTAGTTCGGTTTCTGAGTCTGGGGGAAAGACTGAACCAGAAGAGATTTGGGGGACGAGAGAGTCTGTTTGGGTCACAGGTTACAGTCTATGACCTAGCAAAGTCAGGGCAGGAACTCAGACCAGGAACTTGGAGGCAGGAACTGAAGCAGACATGAAGGAACAATACTTACTGACTTCTTTTCAGGCTCACTGTTCAGACACCACTTTTATATAACTCGGAAGTCCCTGCCTATGGGTGGCACTGCCCTCCTCTGTCAATTAGCCATAAAGAAAGCACCCACAGGTCAAGCTGATGGTGCTCATTCCTCAGTTGTGATTTCCTCTTCTCATGAGTCTCCATTTTCTGTCAAGTTGACTAAGACAAACTAGTAAAACTGATTCCTTGTCAATCTGAGCAAAACACATAACTCTTAAACCGTAACATTTCTTTCCTTGTTTATTTCTGAGATTTCAAGTCAATATCAAAATATGAAGCACAGTTCAGTGTTTTCTGAGGTTTCTGTCCTGCCCAGTTCCCGCAGTCATTAAGTCCCAAATAAATCACACAGAGGTCTACATTAATCATAAACTGATTGGCCCATTAGCTCAGGCTTCTTATTAACTTTTATAACTTACATTAGCCCATTATTCTTATCTGTGTTAGCCACATGGCTCAGTACCTTTTTCAGCAGTGTAATCACATCTTGCTTTTTCTGTGTCTGGACAAGACTGCAGAGCTAGCTTCCCTCTTCCCAGAATTCTCCTATTCTCATTGACCCGCCTCTACTTCCTGTCTGGTTGTCCCACCTATACTTCCTGCCTGGCTACTGGCCAATCAGCATTTATTTAAAACATAATTGACAGAATATAGACAATTGTCCCTCACCAATTTACCTTTTGAGATCTCATGATCTTAAAAAAATTCAAACACTTTAAAAGTCCAAGGTCTTTTTTTTAATATCCAAAGTCCTGTGGGCTCCTGTAAAATCCAAAATAAGTTACAGATGTTCTTATTTTCAGAGAAAAGAACTAGGGCACAGTTACAAACAAATCAGAGAGAAACTGAGCAGTGTGAGAAGCCCAGTGTCTGATGTCTGGGACTCAGTGATGATCTTCTGGGCTCCAAATGGTTTGGCAGTCCCACTTCTTCAGCCCTGCCACCACCACATACAGCTTGTCTCTCTATTCAGCCTGGCTCCCTTTCTCACCAGCTGCTGTTCTTGGTGCTTGTCCCATGGTCCTGGCATCTCCAGTTTGCTGGAATCGCTAATCACAACTGAGGTTTGTTTCACTCCCACTAATTGTTTCTTGTGAACTTTCAGGGTCTTCAACTCTGTCACATGGTGCTAGACCTGAGTCACATTGCAAACCTTTCAATCCTGGGGTTTCCATCTCAATGGAGGCTGTACCTCCACTAATGACCTCCTGGACTCTCTGCAGAAATCTATAAACCTACTGCCTGATGCCAAGCCTCAGCTGCTCTCCGTGACTTTTCATGCCTTCAAAGTCAGTACCATGTGAGAGACCCTTCACGTTTTCAAGTTGATGAACTTGAAACATAAATAAACTAAAAATAAATCTTAAAAAGAGACAACACCCACCCACAGAATAGACTTTTCACTTACATAATTATTCATGATGTTTGGATTGCTGTTTCTTAAACAATACTGATATTTTAAAATATTTGATGTTGACATGGAAAGATAATATTTTGATGACATTTCTAAACTGCAACAATTTGGCTGCTGACTTTGTGACATTGAAACCTGGAGAACGGCAATCAAAGACAGCAGTCTCTTTTTAATCAGCTGGTTTCCCAGTCTCAACTAACCATCATCCATTGTCTCAGTGAAGCAAAGAGTTCACTTTCACAGTTTTTTTTTAATGCAAATACATCATGCAGATGTCCCAGGCCCAGACAGAGTCCTTGCTTCCCAGTGAAACTTCAAGAACCTGGCCCCCACTTTCTACATTTTTCTCAACATTATTTCCATCTTAGCTCCCACTGCAGCTTGTTAGGCTTTGAACACCCAGGGCTTTTCCAGCCCAAAGCTCCCAACACCTCTGTGTATGGTAAAAGGTCCAAGCCCACTTCTGGATTTGAAAACCTACCCAAATCCACCAATTCCTGATCCCAAAATCCCACCAGTCCCTGAACTTGAAATCCCACCAATTCCCACCCTGGAAAATGTCCGCTCTGGAAAGCTCCTCCTTCAAGATCTCTTATATAAAGCTCAGTTCCCTGCTGCTTCTCACCCCAGCAGAGTAGCCACCCTCTTGTATTTCTACCAATGAATCTCTCATGTGAGGTTTGTTGCACGGGGTGATTTTGTGGTATTCCAGGACTCCTGACTGGTTGGATATCTTTCACTTCAGACTTGTATCAGGTGCATTAGGGAAGCCTTTCCTCTCAGAGTTATAACACTTATACTCCACCTTTTTGCCATAAAATAGTCCAAGGTATAAAGACAACATGGTTAGTTCCTGGTATCAATTTCTGCTTTAGTTTGCCTTCTGTTGCTGTAACAGAACACTGAATAAAACAACTTGGGAGGAAAGGGTTTATCTGGCCAATAGATCACTGTCCATCCCTGTGAGGAGCCAAGGTGGGAAACTGGAGGCAGGAACTTAAGAAAGGACTATGGAGTAACGGTGTTTACTGGTCCCCTCCCCCCCAGGCTCATGCACAGGTCCCTTTATTACACAACCATAAGACTAAGTTTGTCATATCTCCCGACCAGAAGTGGGTTAGGCCCTCTTCCATCAATCAAGACAGTGCTCCACAGGCCAATCTGATAGAGGCAATTCCTCAGTTGAAGTTCTGTCACATGAGGGGTCTTGTGTTTATGCCAAGCTAACTAAAGCCAACCAGCACAGAGTGCTTGCTGTGCTTTCGTACGTGCTGAGCTGCTCACGACTGCCCATAACTAGCACACATTCGATGCTCAGTGCTCATGTCAGGCTGCCCGTACCTCCAGCTTCAGGGGACCCAATTTCTCCTTCTGCTCTCCATGGGCACCCACATGCTCATTGCATATACACACTCACATAAACATAAAATATAAAACACACAAACATAGATAAACTAAAAATAAATCTTAAAAAGAGACAACACCCACCCACAGAATAGACTTTTCACTTACGTAATTATTCATGATGTTTGGATTGCTGTTTCTTAAGTAATACTGATATTTTAAAATATTTGATGTTGACATGGAAAGATAATATTTTGATGACATTTCTAAACTGCAACAATTGGCATATTGTTCTAATTGCCTTAGCTGCCTTTCCTAAAGGAAACATATTTGTTTCCAGGACTGGACAGTTCTGGCCCAATTACAAATTGCTCCTAATGTTAAGCTGAGAAGAAATTTAATCAGAGCATTTTAAATTTGGCAACTGTCAGATTTCTCCTGTGTCTCCAGCACAAGCTGAATAGAGAACTGGGTTTCTTGCTCACCAGATACTTCACATAAACCTTACTCAAGACAGAAAAACAAAAGCCAACAAAATATAACAAAAATTAACCAAAGGCAGTCAAGGGAAGTCCTCTCCCTTTCCCACTCTGAGCCTTAGGCTGGGTGTTGCTTTTAAGTTTGATGGAAACTGTAGTCTTATTTTGATTTTGAGACAGAAAAATAAGACACAAAGAAAAGAAAAGAAAAGAAAACAAAGCCTGAATGTCAACTTTTGCCCTTAGGGAAGGAAAATGGACATCAGTGTCTGGGGTTCAGGGGTGGACTTCAGCAACACTTTTTGCAGGTTCTTCCTTCTACTAGAGCAGCATTTCTCAACAGGTGGGTCGCAACCCCTGGGGTTGTCAAAAACCCTTAACACAGGGGTCACATATCAGATATTCGTATTATGATACATAGAAGTAGCAGTAACTCTTATGAAGTAACAATGAAATAATCTTATAGTTGGGTGTCACCACAACATGAGAGACTGTATTAAAGGGTCTCTGCTTTAGGGAGGTTGAGAACCCCTGCTCTGAGCTATCATCTGACCTGAGCTGCAGCTCTGTCTGTCCTTAGTTTTATGTGTGTTTGTTTGCTTCTCCCTTTCCCTTGAAGGAAGGCATTATCCCAAATTCTTGGCAGCCTTGTTGATCCGCTGTGCAACCAAAGACTGTTGTGTATTTGAATTCCTAATTGTAAACATTGTGACAAGCATTGGCAAGCTGGGAGTTGGCAGAGTTGGTGTGATGTCATAGAAAATAATTTCCTTTGTTTTATTTTAAGAAGTTTCCAAGTTTCCCTGCAGCAAGTCTGGCTTTTATCTCAAGTTCTGAGACAGCGGTATACCAGATGTCAAAATCCAGACATTATCTCTGACTTCTAAGGACCTTGCTCAGACTGACCCGGATTGCCTCTCCTCATGAACTAAATGCAAGCCTCTAGAATAACACTCCATTTCTGGAGGCCAATGGGCTTTTTATTTCCTGTCTTTTTCTTCATCCTTTGTCTCAGGTAATAAATGATTTCGCTCCTCCACAGTGCAGCATGAAAGTGATCCCTGAGGTCCGTCATTTCTCTCAGATCTTTGCAGAGAGGACTTGTCGTCATCTTGATTTTGTCTTTTATAAAAACGCAGGTATACACTGAGTATGATGTCAGTTGGTGGCAAAAGCCTAAAACAAAACTAAAACAAACCTTGTTTATGAGAGCTTGATTATTCCTCAGGGAGGCCACGGTTAGTTATGAAGGTCTTCTTGAATCTTCTAGAACAAATAGCACATGGTGTAACAACCACCTCTCTCGCAGGTATTTGAATAAGCTCAGGAAGATTGATTCTTTCACAGACAGCTTCTTCGACAAGATGGAGAAGCAGATGTGACTATTAATGATGCTATGGACCTTAGGAGGAGGTGTTGAAAGTGTACCTTGCAAGTCTCCAGTCTTAACACACCAGTGGTCAGCATTTTGGTTTTTAATTAGGAAGAGTTACAGGAGGCCCTTTTCTATTATCTTCTAGCTAAGGCACATTTGATCTTCAGAATTCTGCTTTCAGAATCTCCTCCCAGTGGATATCTTCAGTCCTTCCCAACTCTGGTTTAGAGGTCTGTCTTGTGTTTGTCAAATAGGTTTTCATTGGACCATATTGTTTGTGATTCCTCACTGTATTAGCTACTTTTCTGTTGCTGTAAGGAAATGCTGTGACCCAAAGTAACTTAGAGGAGAGGAATTTATCTTGACTCAAGGATCCAGAGTTCTCGATGGTGGGAAGACATGGCAACAGTCAGGAAGAGAAACATTACTGATCACATATTCATCCATGCACAGGAAGAAGGAGGAGCAGAAGGAGGAAGGAGGAGGAGGGTGAGGAGGAAGATGAGGAGGAGGAAGAGGAAGAGAACAGCAAGGTCTTACCTCCATCACCTTCCTAAATAGCATGGCCAATTGGAGAACAAGTGTTTGAACACAGGAGCTCATGGGATACAGTTACTTGTACCCATGGAAAATATTTACATTACAAACTCACTTACTTGCTTCTTTTACCAGGCTGAATAACATTCCTGTAGTCAATAGCAGTCTGTTTCTTTTCATATAGTCTCTGGTACTCAGTATACATTAGTTTAAAAAGCATGGTGGATGTGAAGCTGTGAAGTTTTGACAAGGTGAATGAATTATTATTATGATTATCATTATAATCATAAATAGACTCAAGGTTCAGAAAGAGTCAAATGGTAGACAAAAATGAGTCCAACAGTAAGGTGGAGTTTAGCATCTCCACTTGGTGGTCCTACTACTTTTGACTTCCTCTTACCTCCTCTGTGCTCTCTGTCTCCTGCTGACCCATTTTAATTTCATGCTTGAAAACTGTAGCCTCTCCCTTTCCTCTCTGGCTTTGTCTTCAACCTAACCTTAGCTCTAGGTAATGTGGTACTTGTACCCATGAATAAAGCAGCTGTTGAATAGCCTGCTTCTGTGCTGATATACTGAACTTTGATTTCATAGCTACCAACTTTCTCTTAAGCTGCCAGCATTCATTTTATATGCCCTCCAATTCACTTCCTCCTCAAATCTCAGGTGACTACAGATTCCCTCTCTTCCTTCTTCCTCCTCAGTGGGAAGATATAAGCAACTCTGATTTCCACAGTGTTACTAGAATAGAATTTTAGGATCAGGCAGATAGTTACCTTTATACGTGGAGTCCACCCCTTCCATTCCCCAAGAACAGTATTCCAGAAATTCTGAAACTTCTTATGAAAGTCATATTTTGTACTCTACTATGTTATATTCTTTTTTTTTTTTTGATTTTTGAGGCAGGGTTTCTCTGTAGTTTTTGGTGCCTGTCCTGGAACTAGCTCTTGTAGACCAGGCTGGCCTTGAACTCATAGAGATCCGCTTGCCTCTGCCTCCCCAGTACTGGGATTAAAGACGTGCACCACCACTGCCCAGCTATGTTATATTTTTCTATGCATGATGTATCACTATTTTTTCTTTTTTCTTTTTTTTGGTTTTTCGAGACGGGGTTTCTCTGTATCTTTGGAGCCTTTCCTGGAACTAGCTCTTGTAGACCAGGCTGACCTTGAACTCACAGAGATCCACCTGCCTCTGCCTCCCAAGTGCTGGGATTAAAGGCATGCGCTACCACCACCCGGCATAACTATTTCTAATTTAAAAATACCCCTTTGTTAAATCTTACTTCTTTCCCAGTTCTTGGTAGCAACTCTCCAACTCTCTTTTGTAATCAGAGGTGAAGCTTTCTTTTGTCCTGACTGCCTAATCCCAAATAATCACACAAAAGCTTATATTAATTATAGAATGTTTGGCCTATAGCTCTGGCTTATCACTAACTGGATCTTACAATTTAAATTAACCCATTTTTGTTAATCTACATTTCACCATGTTGTTTCATGGCTTTTTATGTTCTCTAGCATAATGCTTCCCTGGTGGCTGGCTCATCTCCCCCGACTCTGCCCTTCTTTCATCCTGTAATGTTATTTGACTTTTCCACCTGGCTTTATTCTGCCTTGCTACAGGCCAGAGAAGCTTTTTATTAACCAATGATGACAACACATATTCATAACACACATAAGAATTATCCCTCAGCATTTACCTCTTTCTGTATAATCAAAAAGGAAGGTTTCATCTTGAATATAGTAAAGTTACTTACTATAAAAGAGTTAACAAGCAAGAATTACCGTTACAATATCCAGTCCATTTATATTTGGCAAAATTAGAGAAAATACTCTATTATCTATCTTATATTGGTGAGTCTAATAGAGTATTTTCTCTAATTTATCTTTTATCATAACTAAGAAAAGTTATGAATACAATTATCTAGTCTTCAACTCATCAAAGATCTGAGAAAAATATGATATTACCTAAGTAAGCAGGAGGTGCGACCAAGTGACTTCCAAAAAATGTGAGAAAAGACAGAAACATCTGGCTGCTTGGACAGTCATGCAAGGTTTCTCTTCAATGTTGGGGTATCCATCTTTGGCTGATAGGCCTAGAACATATGACAAACTTTCCTGAGAAGCAGGGAGTTCTGAAGGACCAACCCACCTTGTCTTGGCAAAGCTTAGCAATCACCTTTCTTGTGTCCTGTTAGTACAGTTTAGACAGTAACTGTCAGCAATTGAGACAAAGGCAGTTTCTTTGCCCACATGGCTAGCTTTTGCCATAAAGAAAACAAACTCCCTACAGAGTTTCTTTTGTCCTGCCTTCCCCATCCTAAATAATCACACAAAAGCTTATATTAATATAGAATATTTGGCCTATAGTTCAGGCTTATTACAAAAAAGCTCTTACAACTTAAATTAACCCATTTCTATTATTCTATATTTTACCCCATGGCTTTGTGGCTTTACCTGTTCTCTAGCATCTTGCTTCCCTGATGGCTCCTCATCTCCTCCTGATTCCACTCTTCTTTCTCCCTGTATCTTGGGTTGGCTTTCCTACCTGTCTTTATTCTGCCTTGTTGTAGATAAAAGCAGTGTCTTTATTAACCAATGAAAGCAACACATATTCACAGCATAGAGAAGAACTATCCCACAGAACTCTTTATTGTTTATTAATATTAGATACTACATATTATTTACTATTTCTGTTAAACATGATTCAGCTATGCTGAAAATTCTGCCTCATTTCATTTGAAGGACAAGCCACACTTCAGAGTGGCCAGAAGACCCAGAATGCTTTGCACCTGTCACCTCATCTCTCCTTATTTCTCCTTACTCTTGCTCTTGTTGTCTCTGTCCAAGGACCTCCTTCCTTCTGCCCAAATCCCAGTCCCACAGCCTCATTAGGGGTCTCACACCCTCCTCAGGGTTTCCAAAATATCTTCAGGGTTTTTAATACTATCTTCAGGGTTCCCACACCCTCTTCAGGGTTCCCACACCCTCTTCAGGATTCCCACACCCTCTTCAGGGTTCCCACACCCTCCTCAGGTTTCCCATATTCTCCTCAGGGTTCCCACACCCTCCTCAGGGTTCCCACACCCTCCTCAGGGTTCCCATATTCTCCTCAGGGTTCCCACACCCTCCTCAGGGTTCCCATATTCTCCTCAGGGTTACCACACCCTCCTCAGGATTCCCACACTCTCCTCAGGGTTCCCACACCCTCCTCAGGGTTCCCATATTCTCCTCAGGGTTCCCACACCCTCCTCAGGATTCCCACACTCTCCTCAGGGTTCCCACACCCTCCTCAGGGTTCCCATATTCTCCTCAGGGTTCCCACATCCTCCTCAGGGTTCCCACACTCTCCTCAGGGTTCCCACACCCTCCTCAGGGTTCCCATATTCTCCTCAGGGTTCCCACACCCTCCTCAGGGTTTCCACACCCTCCTCAGGGTTCCCACACCCTCCTCAGGGTTCCTACACTCTCCTCAGGGTTCCCATATTCTCCTCAGGATTCCCACACCCTCTTCAGGGGGGTTCCCACACCCTCCTCAGGATTCCCACACTCTCCTCAGGGTTCCCACACCCTCCTCAGGGTTCCCACACCCTTCTCAGGGTTCCCACACCCTCCTCAGGGTTCCCACACTCTCCTCAGGGTTCCCACACCCTCCTCAGGGTTCCCACACCCTCCTCAGGGTTTCCACATTCTTCTTAGAGTTTCCACATTGACTCTTTTCTCTGAAACATTCTTCCTCCTGATGGCCTAAATGCCTAATTGTGTCACCTTCAAGTGTCACACTTTAATGAGGGCTGATTGAGAAAAAGACTTAACATCACAGCGGTAACCCTTCTGCACCACTCTGATCTTCCTAGCACATTTTCTTCCTTACTTTTTTCTAGCATAATTTATTTACTTATTTTTGAAATTTATTGTTGTTTGTTTTGTCTTTCACAATAGAATATAAATTCTGTGAACACAGGATATTTTATTCTGACCTCAGTTTTCTCTCCTTACTCTTCTTCCCCACTCCAGTCCACTCCTCCCCAGTGTCTGGTTCAGAAAAGGGCAAGTTTCCCATGGATATCAACCCAGAGTCTGAACCAACAGGCATAGAGTCTGCATAGGACTGACCTAGGCCTTCTACATATACGTGACAGTTGTGTGGCTTATTCTTCTTGTGTGACTCTTAACAGTGGGAGCAGAAGGGTTATCTTTAACTCTTTGGTTGACTTTTGGGACCCTATTTCTCATACAGGTTCACCTTGTCCAGCCCAACTACAAAGGGAGGTGTTTAGTCTTACTGCAACTTGATATGCTATGTGGTGTTTTTGTTTTGCTTAAGTGTGAGTGCTGGGAATTGAACTCAGTTCAATCCTCAAAGTGTAGCAAGTACTTTTCTGACTGAGCCATTGCCCAACTCTTGTCCTGTTTTTGAGGCAGGGTCTGGAATTGTAGTGCTTGCTGTTCCAGAACTTACTATGTAGTACAGGTTAGCCTCAAACTCAGAACCCCAAGTTCTGAAATAACAGCCTTGAACCAGGGAATATTATTTTAAAAACATGTCATAGTTACATAATGGGAGAGTCACCAGTTTGTGTAAAAATTAAGCATTTTAGTGAGATATAAATGCATTGGATTGTGTAAGTACTAGATAAAGGGAAATAATAATAATCTGTCACCCACAAATACTTACTAATGGCTCTATGTATTAGTCATCTTTCATGGGTTTCAGACTTACAGTATAGAACAAAACAGAAAAATCCCTGATCTCATTTACTTATATTCTAGTATACTCTGTCACACACTGAGGTTTGAAATATAAAACCAAACTGTACTCTATGTAGGTTTTGCCAGACTAATCATATTGCATTTTATTTGGTTCTTATTCTTTAAGTTAATATATACCCCTTTTAAGATCATGGATGTTGGGCAGACGCACAGAGGCGGAGCGGCGGCGGCCAGACGCGGCGGAGCGGCGGCGGCCAGACGCGGCGGAGCGGCGGCGGCCAGACGCGGCGGAGCGGCGGCGGCCAGACGCGGCGGAGCAACACCGCATACAGGAAGAGGCTTTCGGGGACCCGCGCAGAGGCAGACCCAAGCGGCGGGAACAGGCGTGCAATAAGGAGAGCAGATCGCCCTACTACAATCGAATCAAAGAGGTAGGCCTTTGGTTGGCCAGGTCACTGGCACAGGGGGAGCCTGGTCCTGTCCTGAAGATCCTTCAGAGGGGTGAGAGGGTTCTTGGCCTGCAGCAGGAACCACGAAAGAGAGTGAGGGCATTTTGTAAGCGGAGCCCTTGGCCAGCAGGGAAACCTGATCCGGTTTTTAAAGGACCCATTGGATAGGATCAATAGGAGGAGATGGGCAGGCGCCAAGGCAAGAATTCTCCCAATAATCCGAAAAACAACATGAAAACATCAGAACCCAATGATCTTACAACAGAAGTATTTGAACAACCTAACACAGAAGAAATGGAAAAAATCGACTTTATGAAGATAATAGAGTCCCTTAAACAACATGTAAAAAATGCCCTTATAGAAATGGATGAGAAGTATAACAAAAAGTTTGAAGAAATGAGTAAATACGTACATGATACCCTGGGAAACCAAGAAAAAACCATCAAACAGGTAATGGAAACAGTTCAAGAATTGAAAACTGAAATGAAGGCAAAGAAGAAAATACAAACTGAGGACCAGCTGGATATGGAAAATCTAGGCCAACGAGCAGAGTCTACAGAAACAAGCATAATCAATAGAATACAAGAGCTAGAAGAAAGACTCTCAGATGCTGAGGACACCATAGAGAAAATAAACGAACAGATCAAAGAAAACAGCAAAGCCAACAAATTCTCAACACAAAACATTCAGGAACTATGGGACACAATAAAAAAACCAAACCTAAGAATAATAGGAATAGAAGAAGGAGAAGAGTCACAGCTCAAAGGCCCAGAAAATATTTTCAACAAAATTATGGAAGAAAACTTTCCCAACTTAAAGAAAGATATTCACTTAAATATTCAAGAAGCACACAGAACACCAAACAGACTGGATCAAAGAAAAACATCTCCTCGCCATATAATAATCAAAACACAAAATATACAGGTTAAAGAAAAAATATTAAGAGCTGCAAAAGAAAAAGGGCAAGTAACTTATAAAGGTAAACCGATCAGACTTACACCTGACTTCTCGATGGAAACTATGAAAGCCAGAAGGTCCTGGATAGAGGTTCTGCAGAAGCTAAGAGACCATGGATGCAAACCCAAACTACTATACCCAGCCAAGCTATCATTCATTATCAATGGAGAAAACAAAACATTCCAGGATAAGAACAAATTTAAACAATACGTAGCCACAAATCCAGCCCTACAGAAAGTAATAGAAGGAAAATCGCAACCCAAGGAATCCAACACTGCCAACACTGCCTACAATAACCCAGGCATCTAATGACCCTTCACGAGCACATCTCAAAGAAGGGAGACAATCTCTACTACCAAAAGCAATAAGAATAACCGGAGTAAACAACCACTGGTCATTAATATCACTTAATATTAATGGGCTCAATTCACCTATAAAAAGGCACAGGCTAAAAGATTGGATACGAAAACAGGATCCAACATTCTGCTGTTTGCAAGAAACACATCTCAACCACAAAGACAGGCACCTACTCAGAGTAAAGGGTTGGGAAAAGGTGTTTCAAGCAAATGGTCCTAAGAAAAAAGCAGGTGTGGCCATACTAATTTCTAACAAAACTGACTTCAAACTAAAATCAATCAGAAGAGACCGAGACGGTCACTTTATACTCATAACAGGAACAATTCATCAGGAGGACGTCTCAATCCTGAATATATACGCCCCCAATATAAAAGCACCTACTTATGTAAAAGAAATATTACTAGAACTCAAGGCAGACATCAAACCACACACACTAGTAGTAGGAGACTTCAACACACCTCTCTCTCCAAGGGACAGGTCAATCAGACAGAAACCTAATAGAGAATTAAGAGAATTATTGGAGGTAATGAAGCAAATGGACTTAACAGACATCTATAGAACATTCCACCCAAATAGGAAAGAATATACCTTCTTCTCTGCAGCTCATGGAACCTTCTCAAAAATTGACCACATACTCGGAAACAAAGGAAACCTCCACAGATACAAAAAAATATCAGTGTCCACCTGTGTCTTATCAGATCATCACGGATTAAAATTAGAAGGCAACAACCACGCTGCCCCCAAAAAACCGACAAACTCATGGAAACTGAACAGTCAACTACTGAACCACACCTGGGTCAAGGAAGAAATCAAGAAAGAAATTAAAGTCTTCCTTGAATTTAATGAAAATAAAGGGACAACATACTCAAACCTATGGGACACAATGAAAGCAGTGCTAAGAGGAAAGTTCATAGCACTAAGTGCCCACTTAAAGAAAACGGAGAATGCATACATTGGGGACTTAACAACACACCTGAAAGCTCTAGAAAAAAAAGAAGCAGACGCGCCCAGGAGAAGTAGAAGACTGGAAATAATAAAACTGAGGGCTGAAATCAACAAAATAGAAACACAGAAAACAGTCCAAAGAATCAATGAAACAAAAAGCTGGTTCTTGGAGAAAATCAACAAGATCGACAAACCCCTATCCAAACTAATTAAACGACAGAGAGAGAACACGCAAATAAATAAGATCAGAAATGAAAAGGGGGACATAACCACAGACACAGAGGAAATTCAGAGAATCATTAGATCTTACTACAAAAGCCTGTATGCCACAAAACTGGAAAATACAAAAGAAATGGACATTTTTTTAAATAAGTACCACATACCAAAGCTAAACCAAGACCAGGTGAATGATCTAAATAGACCGGTTTCTCGCGAAGAATTAGAAATGGTTATCAAAAATCTCCCTTCGAAAAAAAGCCCAGGACCAGATGGTTTCAATGCAGAATTCTACCAGAACTTCCAAGAAGAACTAATACCTATACTCCTTAATGTATTTCACAATATAGAATCAGAAGAGTCATTGCCAAATTCCTTTTATGAAGCTACAGTTACCCTGATACCAAAACCACAAAAAGACCCAACCAAGAAAGAGAATTACAGACCGATCTCACTCATGAACATCGACGCAAAAATTTTCAATAAAATACTGGCAAACCGAATCCAAGAACACATAAGAAAAATTATCCATTATGATCAAGTAGGCTTCATCCCAGAGATGCAGGGCTGGTTCAACATACGCAAATCTATCAATGTAATCCACCATATAAATAAACTGAAAGAAAAAAACCATATGATCATTTCACTAGATGCTGAAAAAGCATTCGACAAAATTCAACACCCCTTTATGATAAAGGTCTTGGAGAGAATAGGGATACAAGGGTCCTACCTAAATATAATAAAAGCTATTTACAGCAAGCCAACAGCTAACATTAAATTAAACGGAGAAAAACTCAAAGCCATCCCACTTAAATCAGGAACACGACAAGGATGTCCACTCTCTCCATACCTCTTCAATATAGTGCTTGAAATTCTAGCAATAGCAATAAGACAACATAAGGAGATCAAGGGGATTCGTATTGGAAAGGAAGAAGTTAAGCTTTCGTTATTTGCAGATGATATGATAGTGTACATAAGCGACCCCAAAAATTCTACCAAAGAACTCCTACAGCTGATAAACAGCTTTAGTAATGTGGCAGGATACAAGATCAACTCCAAAAAATCAGTTGCCTTCCTATACACTAAGGATAAGGAAGCAGAGAGGGAAATCAGAGAAGCATCACCTTTCACGATAGCCACAAATAGCATAAAATACCTTGGGGTAACCCTGACCAAGGAAGTGAAAGATCTACTTGACAAGAACTATAAGTCTTTGAAGAAAGAAATTGAAGAAGACACCAGAAAATGGAAAGACCTCCCTTGCTCTTGGATTGGGAGGATCAACATAGTAAAAATGGCAATTCTACCAAAAGCAATCTATAGATTCAATGCAATCCCCATCAAAATCCCATCAAAATTCTTCACAGATCTGGAGAAGACAATAATCAACTTTATATGGAAAAACAAAAAACCCAGGATAGCCAAAACAATCTTATACAATAAAGGATTGTCTGGAGGCATTACCATCCCTGACTTCAAACTCTACTACAGAGCTACAGTATTGAAAACAGCTTGGTATTGGCATAAAAACAGAGAAGTCGACCAATGGAATCGAATAGAAGACCCTGACATTAACCCACAAACCTATGAACACCTGATCTTCGATAAAGGAGCTAAAAGTATACAATGGAAAAAAGAGAGCATCTTCAACAAATGGTGCTGGCAAAACTGGATGTCAATCTGTAGAAGAATGAAAATAGATCCATATCTATCACCATGCACAAAACTCAAATCCAAATGGATTAAAGACCTCAATATCAGTCCGAACACACTGAACCTGATAGAAGAGAAAGTGGGAAGTACTCTACAGCACATGGGCACAGGAGACCACTTCCTATGTATAACCCCAGCAGCACAGACACTAAGGGCATCATTGAATAAATGGGACTCCCTGAGGCTGAGAAGCTTCTGTAAAGCAAAGGACACTGTCACTAAGACAAAAAGACAACCCACTGACTGGGAGAAGATCTTCACCAACCCTGCTACTGACAAAGGTTTGATCTCCAAAATATATAAAGAACTCAAGAAACTAGACCGTAAAAGGCTAATCAACCCAATTATAAAGTGGGGCACTGATCTGAACAGAGAATTCTCAACAGAAGAACTTCAAATGGCCAAAAGACACTTAAGGTCATGCTCAACTTCCTTAGCGATCAGGGAAATGCAAATCAAGACAACTTTAAGATACCACCTTACACCTGTCAGAATAGCGAAAATAAAAAACACCAATGATAGCCTTTGCTGGAGAGGTTGTGGAGAAAGGGGTACACTCACCCATTGCTGGTGGGAATGCAAACTTGTGCAACCACTCTGGAAAGCAGTGTTTCGGTTTCTCAGGAAATTCGGGATCAACCTACCCCTGGATCCAGCAATACCACTCTTGGGAATATACCCAAGAGAGGCCCTATCATACAACAAAAGTATATGCTCAACTATGTTCATGGCAGCATTGTTTGTAATAGCCAGAACCTGGAAACAACCTAGATGCCCTTCAACGGAAGAATGGATGAAGAAAGTATGGAATATATACATATTAGAGTATTACTCAGCAGTAAAAAACAAGGACTTCTTGAATTTTGCATACAAATGGATGGAAATAGAAAACACTATCCTGAGTGAGGTAAGCCAGACCCAAAAAGAGGAACATGGGATGTACTCACTCATATTTGGTTTCTAGCCATAAATAAAGGACATTGAGCTTATAATTCATGTTCCTAGAGAAGCTAAATAAGAAGGTGAATCCAAAGACAAACACATAGGCATCCTCAGGAATATTAACCTTCATCAGGCGATGAAAGGAGACAGAGACAGAGACCCACACGGGAGCACCGGACAGAAATCTCAAGGTCCAAATCAGGAGCAGAAGGAGACGGAGCACGAGCAAGGAACTCAGGACCACGAGGGGTGCACCCACACACTAAGACAATGGGGATGTTCTATTGGGATCTCACCAAGGCCAGCTGGCCTAGGTCTGAAAAAACATGGGATAAATCCGGACTAGCTGAACATAGCGGACAATGAGGAATACTGAGAATTCAAGAACAATTGCAGTGGGTTTTTGATCCTACTGCACGTACTGGCTTTGTGGGAGCCTAGGCAGTTTGGATGCTCACCTTACGAGACCTGGATAGAGGTGGGCAGTCCTTGGGCTTCCCACAGGTCAGGGAACCCTGATTGCTCTTCGAGCAGATGAGGGAGGGGGAATTGATCGGGGGAGGGGGAGGGAAATGGGAAGCGGTTGTGGGGACGAGGCAGAAATCCTTAATAAATAAATAAATTTAAAAAAATAAAAAAAAAAAAAGATCATGGATGTTGGAATCAGAGAGACAAAGATTTAAATTAAAAGTAATTTTGGATAATATACAAAATAATGAATTTAATTACAATCTTCTCATTCATATGCACACACCACTGTTCTTTGCTCATATTTTTCCTCCCATTACCCCCCCCCCCCATTCTTTTGCTTTCATGTCATAAACATTTAGATCTAGACTCTGTACAGTTAAAAATGTGTGACATTTGTCCTTCTTCAACATTGTCCTCTCTTGCTTACTCTATGCTCTCTTTCTTTTCTCTACACTGTTCTATTTCTGCACATTCATATCCATGTGCACATGTGTATGTGTGCATGTGTATGGGCATGCGCAAATGCATGCACGCACACACACATACACACTTTCCCCTTGTGAAGGAAAATATGTAGTGCTGGTTACACCCTGGCTCAACCACATCTTACTTATTCATCCATTGGCAAGTTATTTAACCTATAATATCAGCAGTATCAATACCTACAGAAAAGACTATTTTCTTAGACCGTCAGGCTGCCCCTTCCAGATGAATAATTCTGAATTTACATATCTTAGCTATGAAGGAGCACAGTGATTTACAGAAAACACTTTAGTTTTGATATTTAATATAAAATGTCAATATGGCAAAAATAAACACTTTAAAAATACGTGTATTATAAAACCTTTTATTTGATTTAAATGTAAGATCATTTCAAGAATTTATTGTATGTCTGTGGATGTTTTGTGTTGAATCAAAAATCTGTGCTCCTATAAAGAAAGCATATGTTCAGCCTAAATAGTTAACAATGTAGACAATATATAAATAGTATATTTGCCTACCAAGTTACTACTGCAAAATCAGAATCTAGATGAATTTTATAAAATATAGTTTAAAAGAACATTGAATGATTTTCTTAAACAAAAAATCTTTACAAGAAATTTGTCATTAGCCTGAGCAAAGGATGCTGTCAGATCATCAGTCATTAGAATCTGCGTGTCTCTAGGGTCCTCGGGAGAGGAAGGTACACTTTGGAGAAGGGGGAGGCAAGGTCCTGCGCTTGACGGTGCAGCCTTTGCTTTCAAGACTCCCTTCCATCCTCCACCTCTGAAGCAGCCTCTGCAGTCAGGTCTGTTCCGCAGCATTTATAGAAGTTCAGCATCATAGAGGAGTCCCGCAAGGCTCGTTTTTCTTCTGCTGTCCCTTATGATCAGCACACGCTTCCATCTTGTTTTCACCTGGCTGTCGTTTGCGGCTGTGGAGCTCACAGGGCCCTTGGCGCAGCATACTGCAGCAAACTGTCCTGTTATAACAGATAGTTAAAAATGATGACAATTCAGAAAAATTAACTATTTGGGTGTTTCTATTATTCAGACTTTCAGATAAACAATTGTCAGAAAAATTAACTATTTGGGTGTTTCTATTATTCAGACTTTCAGATAAACAATTGTCTGTTGTATCAATATAGTTGTTAGGAACAGTTCAAGAAATAGAAATGTATATAAAGTATTTAACACAATCAATGTGCAGACAAGTTCCTTAATAATGATTAATTATTGTCACTGTACAAACTGGTGACTATTTAAAGGAGAATATCTAGGGTTATTAGACGATTCAGTCTCATGTAAAGAGTTTTAATTTTCTTAATTTTTTTTGAAAAAGAAATTCTGCATTGTTTAAAGAAGAGAAGACACTGATACAAATGGTATCTGGGTTGGGTATGTGTCCCTTTGGGAACCTGATCTGATAACCATTACACACACGCACACTCACTCCATAAATAAAAGTTAACCAAACAAGAAACAAACCCACACCCCTCTAATATGGAAAGGAACCTATAGCTTATAAGGAGTATCAGCATGCACAAGTAAGATCAGGATTCTAAGGGTTTAATGTATAGAAGAAATTTCTGGAAGTATGGCCTTGACTACAGCAGACCAAAGGTCAGGACTCTGTGTCCCCCAGTGTCTATGTGCCTAGACTGCCTGTCTATTAGAGATGTTCCCTAGAGATGCTTTCATGGGTGAAGGCTGAACAAAGACACCAATATCAGTTTCATGAGCCCAGTGTGGATACAGACACACACACACACACACACACACACACACACACACACACACACACTACATATATATATATGTATATATATATATGTTTGCTTGTTCATATTTCCTTAATATGTTCCCATGTTATACTGCTATTATCTGATAATTTCCTAGGTGACAAGAAGCATGCCAATTTAATTGCATTTTGGAATCTCCAAACAAGCGCTAAGTATATTACAAGCACATTCTAGTTGAATTAGTTCGAACTAATTGAATATATTTTCTTCACAGAAGGTGACTGGGAATTTCCATCCATTCTTGGAAATCATTAAATCCAGATTAGTGGTTATCTGTACAGAAGGTCTATAATGCATGTCTTTGTGATTGACAAGGCCAAAGACTCATTATTCAGCCTCTTATTTTCAAACCATTCAATAAACAGCATTGAGTGATTTTGATGTTGAGTTGGTCAGCCCAAGCCCTGTTACTTGCAATGGAAGAAGTGCACACACAGGTCCCCGCAGCCAAGATCCACACGACAGGCGTGAAATGGTTCAAAACTGCCTAGACTGCTCACAGGGCGCCATATTTTCTATCTTTGTAATTTAAGTTGGTGATTACACATTCTACCTAGCGATGTTGTTATTGTGCTTTTTAATGCTACATTATGAACTATTTTTCTTTTTAGTATAACAGGGCAAAATGTTCTTAATTCATATAGCAAGGCATCATCAAATTTATTAATTATTAATATATATTCTGGGTCTCTCTTGAGCTCCAGATAGGAATATTTTAATACAAAT
Organism: Microtus oregoni; assembly: GCF_018167655.1. Classification (NCBI taxonomy): domain Eukaryota; kingdom Metazoa; phylum Chordata; class Mammalia; order Rodentia; family Cricetidae; genus Microtus; species Microtus oregoni. The sequence continues at coordinate 20,412,312 of NW_024543070.1, forward strand.
ATCCGCAACAAGTGTTTATGTAAAGAAGACTTTTCTTTGCATTACTAAAAGTATTCATGAACGTGCATGTAACAGTGGATTTTCTAGCTCTGTGGTATTTTTGCTACAAGCTCTTTCATATAAGGGTTTTCCTCTTTATTAAAAATATTACTCTATATTAAAAATAAATTCTTTCCTCTTTATTAAAAATATTACTATAAGGTAGGCAGTAACACAACCAAGTGCTCCATCTACCACTGAAGACACATTGTGAAGACAAAGCTTAGCTTGTTACTCGAGGGCAAGAAATATATGCTTGAATTTCATATTATAAAATAATTTCATGGACCCAGCACAGACTCCTTCACTCTTCGGATGATTTAGATGTATAGACTGTGATTACCACGAAGCCTAGCTAGGTGGTTCATGGATCCATCTCTCACACTTCTCAGGTGCCTGGGTAGCCTTAACTGTTCACATGCCAGAGGGAAGCAGCAAAACGACCAGCTCCATCAGTGTGTTTGAATGACACAGGCTGGTGGATGTCACCACACTGCCTGAAGCCTGTTCTTCCCAGTTGTACGTTTCTGAGCCTTTTTGTTGTGGCAGGGTGTTCCTCTTTCTTCCGTGGAAGCTTCTGCGTGGTGGATCTAGGAGGCAGAGTGGTTTGGAGGATTTCACTGTTTTCATGTTGACAACATTAATGCCAGTGTTTTAGTAAGACTACACCGCAGCCTGCTCTGCGCATGTTCTGGTCTAGAGCACCAGGTTTCAGTGTTCGGAGTATATTAGGGGAGGTGTTATCTCCTAACTGTAGAGTAGGCACCTGGCACCTGAAGTTCTCTGATGCAGCTCCTGTATTTGGCTTTGTCGATGACTGCTAACTGCACTTAGGAATTTCCAGGGCTCTGGAGGTTAAAACATTCTGCGTCTCATCTGCAACACTCTGTCCATTATTTTGCCATTGTCCCATGTGATTTCTGGGTCTCTGTGTATGTGATCTGTGATCATGTTTTGTTTTTTTTTATATTATTGTCCTGTTTGATCTCTCTGGTTGTGTATTTGATTTAGAAAAGTGAGTTTCTTAGTAGTTGCACTGAAATTAATACTTTCATTATCTATGCTTTTATAGACTGATTTAAATACATAGACATAAAGTCACATAATAGTAATGGTACTAAATGATAGTCATTGGTTTCTGTTGTAAAAAATAAAATAAAAATAATAAAATGTTTTTATTATCTTTAAGCCACCCAGCATCTAATTTGTGATTCTCTTGTTGACAATTACTAGTTTCACAATTGTACAATGGTGCTTGTGGTCTCTTTTATTACTAAAAATTAGTAATATTGGGCACTCTTTTTCCCATGAAGGACGTCCAAGAAATCACCCATTGTAAATTCTTTCATTTTAGATGTGTGAGTTCAGGTGTGTTTATAGGGATGGCACTGAGGTGCACAATCCACATAAAAGTGACAGCTCATTGAAACATCTCTACTAAGCAGGACATCTATACAAACCAAACTATAAAAGTAAATGTGATTGTTTATTAACCGTGCATGATTCTTATATCATAGAGAAAAATGAACTTTTCAAAACGGAGTCAATGTGAAATGTTCTCAGGCAATATAACCCCTGCTTGTTTTATTGACTTTTATTCGCTGCTTTCCTCCCTGCCTCTTCCCTTCCCTTCCACCCTCCCCCAAGGTCCCCATGCTCCCAATTTACTCAGGAGATCTTGTCTTTTTCTACTTCCTATGCATATTAGATCCATGTATGTCTCTCTTAGGGTCCTCATTGTTGTCTAGGTTCTCTGGGATTGTGATTTGTAAGCTGGTTTTCTCTGCTTTATGTTTAAAAACCACTTATGAGTGAGTACATTTGATAATTGTCTTGCTAGGTCTGGGTTACCTCAATATAATGTTTTCTAGTTCCATCCATTTGCCTGCAAATTTCAAGATGTTATTTTTTTCTGCTGTGTAGTACTCCATTGTGTAAATGTACCACATTTCCTTATCCACTTTTCAGTTGAGGGGCATTTAGGTTGTTTCCAGGTTCTGGCTATGACAACAATGCTGTTATGAACATAGTTGAGCACATGTCCATGTGGCACGATTGAGCATCCTTTGGATATATACCAAAAACTGGTATTACTGGGTCTTGAGGAAGGTTGTTTCCTAATTATCAGAATCACCATACTTATATCCAAAGGGGCTGTACCAGCTTGTACTACCACCAAAAATGCAGGAGTATTCCCTTTTACCCCACAACCTCTCCAGCACAAGCTGTCATCAGTGTTTTTGATTTTTGCCACTTTTACGATGTAAGATGGGATCTCAGAGTTGTTTTGATTTACATTTCTCTGATGACTAAGGATGTTGAACATTTCCTTAAGTGTCTTTCAGTCATTTTAGATTCCTCTGTTGAGAGTTCTCTGTTTAGGTCTGTATTCCATTTTCTTATTGGATTATTTGTTATTTTGATGATCAATTTCTTGAGTTCTTTGTATATTTTGGAGATCAGACATCTGTCCGATGTGGGGTTAGTGAAGATCTTTTCCCATTCTGTAGGCTGTTTGTCTTGTTGACCATGTACTTTGCTTTACAGAAGCTTTTCAGTTTCAGGAGGTCCCATTTATTAATTGTTTCTCTCAATGTCTGTTCTACTGGGGATATACTTAGGAAGTGGTCTTCTGTGCCAATGTGTTCAAGTGTACTTCCCACTTTCTCTTCTATAATGTTCATTGTGGCTGGCTTTATGTTGAGGTCTTTAATCCATTTGGACTTGAGTTTTATGCATGGTGATAGATATGGCTCTATTTTCATTCTTCTACATGTTGATATCCAGTTAATGCCAACACCATTTGTTAAATATGCTTTCTTTTTTCCATTTTATATTTTTTGCTTCTTTGTCAAAAATCAGGTGTTGGAAGGTGTGTAGATCATTATCTGGGTCTTTGACTCAGTTCTATTGGTCCTCCTGTCTGTTTTTATGTCAATACCAGGCTGTTTTTAGTACTGTAGCTCTATAATAGAGTTTCAAGTCAGGGATTGTGATGTCTCCAGAAGTTCTTTTATTGTACAGGATTGCAAAACCCCTGCTTTGAAAGCAGTTGAAAGTCACTGCCTCATAGAGAAAATTTCTTTCTTTGTTACAGTGATATTTTATTTGTGTTTTGATACATAAAGTTTGCCTGAAGACAGAGTGCCAAGCTAGCCACACTAGTAAGCCATATAGACTAAGCAGTGGTGGTGCACACCTTTAATCCCAGCACTGAGAGAAATACAAAGTGGGATGAGACAGGAACTCACTCTCTTTTCAGTTTGAATATATCATAGAGGTACAAGCTCTCTAGTGCCTTGGCTGCTTTGCTTCTCTGATCTTTCATCATGAACCCCAATTTTGTCTCTGAGTTTTTATTACTTATGCTACACCTGGTGCCCAACGATTGGGGTACAAATTCACAGAAAAGCCATTTGCCTGTGGTTTTATAGTCACTAGCATAGGCTGGGGTTACACATGGCTGGAGTCACCCACCCTACTAGCTAGGTTTTCCTTTCTTCTGTCCTGGTGAGCTTTCCCTGAAGCCCCTTCTCAGGCTGCTGCCAAACTAGGTAGCTGCCTTGAAACACAGTCTGGCTTTTATTGTTCTATGCAGCAGCAATAAGCCTCACATCTTTATCATAATCAGCAGCAGATTTGGTGAGAAAATGAAGGATTATTAAAGGAGGAATTGGTTAAAAGGGAGAGTTTTTCCCATGTTAAAAATGAAAAATGCAATTATGATAGAGAAAGTTAGATCTCTGCATGATTATGTAAAGCATGATTTAAAAATGGAACAACTAAATGAAGGGATAATCAACTTAACCGGGATTGACATACTGTTGATTATCATTTTGATAATCCTTTTTGGAGCTTTGATAATTCTTGGTTTATCTCCTAAAAAGTTATTTGGTTTGACTGCCAAGATACATGCCTTAGATAAACTTAATGAAATAGATCATAGAGATATTCAGATCCAGACAGAGGAATTTAATAGAGAACCAAATTTAGCAATGCATTATAAAGTTAGAGAGGAACAGTCTAATGTTTTCAAACAACCAATCTTAATATAACCAGTAGCCTTACAGAAATTGCCAAATGATAGAAGCTCTGGAAGAGCTAATTTGACTCCTGTGCCAGTGTTAGATTGAAGGAGATTCAAGGAAGCAACAGTCTCTTATGGCATGCATTCACCTTTTTTGAAGCAAGTGTTAAACTTGTAGTCAGTTTGTAATAGAATTACCCCTAAAGACTGGATAGACTTGGTTAAGCTGTTTTAGAACTTGAACCACAATTACAGTGGAATATGTGGTTCAGAAAAGAGGATGAAACTATTGAACAATGGAGTAAAGTTAGAGGCATGGTAATCTCCTAAAATCAACTTCTTGCAGAAGGAGATTATGCTACTGTAGAAAGACAATCTTTATATGTTGGCCGTACCAGTGGTGGCAAACACCTTTAATCTCAACAACCACACTAGTTAGCCATAGATGCTAGGCAGTGGTGGTGCACACCTTTAATTCCAGCACTAGAGAGGAATATAAGGCAGCATGAAACAGGAATTCACTCTCTTTTCAGTCTGAAGTTTTCATAAATGTAATAGCTCTCTAGTGGCTTGGCTGCTTTGCTTCTCTGAACTTTCAGCTTGAATCCCAATGCCTGTCTATGGGTTTTTATTATTTGTGCTACACTCTGTTTTTTTAAATTTTTTTTAATGATGAGATCTTTATTAGGATTCAGATGCTAACTCATACATTGGAGAAATAATGATTTTAAAAATAGCTCTTAGCTTGATAGTGGTGGTACACACCTTTAATCCCAGTACTTGGGAGGCAGAGGTAGGCAGATCTCTTTAAGTTCAAGGCCACCCTTGTCTACAGTGTGAGTTCCAGGACAGTAAGAACCGTTGCTCAGAGAAACCCTGTCTCAAAAAAACAAAACAAAAAAAACCCAAATAAATAAAATTATTAAGTAATCCGAATGCCTTTCCTTTCTGGTATCTTGAGATGTAGCACATCCCCTTGGGGAACATGCTTTCAGAAAGGTGACTGCAAAAACAATATAATATAAAGCAATTTCTCTCCATATTTGGTCCTGAGATGTAACATTCACTCAGACTCATAAGACAAAAGGATCATACTTATTTTATATTTCCTCTCCTTTTCTCATGTTCCCCTCTTTTTTCTGAATGTCTTTAGTCTGTTTCATCAACAAGTGACTATTTCTATATGTTTGGTCAAAGGCCAAAGATTAACTCCAAGTAAACAAAGTCACTTTTGTGATGACTAACGTTGGGATTGCTACCCAGCATGCCTCTGGCCTGCTACACTCACGTTTTGCCAAGATAAATCACTGGGAAGCCCAGTTCATGTTTGGAAGACAAACTGAGAAAAGTTCAATCTTTTGTGGGGTTGATTTTTGACAGGCCAGCAGAAAACTGCTTTATTGAATCCAGATTCGTGCATTCATGCAAGACTCATGAAATAAAATGACTTGGTTTTGATGGCAGATTTGGGCAGTGGCAACTATAGGGAACTCCTGGGAGGGTCACAAGAGCTTGTGCATCTCTGGGGAAAATTCCTTGGAAACCACTTAAATAGCTGTCAAGTATCAATTGTTTCTAGACACAGTTGGCTGGAGAAGGAAAAATTGGATCCTGGTTTGGGTTCATCACATGACCACCATCTCTAATAGCAACAACTGCAAATTCAACAAAACCATGGGTTTCCAGGAAACCCTCCTGCACTCTTCAGTGAAGGCCTGGAGTAGGATAATAACTGGGAAGCAAATGAGCTTACGACAGGGAGGAAGGAGAAAGATCAGCTTCAAGCACAGAACTCGTGTCAGCAGAGGAGAGGAGGAAATGAGAAAGAACAAAGGGATTCTGAATGGACTTGAGTTCCATCTGCGGGGTCATCAAGAGAGAATGTAGTCATCTTCTCAAGTTCTAAAGCCCTGCACTTCCCAGGAATAATCAGGGTCTCAGACTCTGACTCATTTTCATGAAATGCTGGCATGACTAAGGGAAACCCCAGAGGGACAATTTATTGACAAGGGAAAAGACAAGTATTGTGTAGGCTGGAAGTACACAGTGAACGCATGACTAACACAGACGCCTGTACACAAACATTCGGAGATGCTTCATCATGGCTAGAAAGCATGGACCAAGCGCACAGAGCTCGGGGACAAAGTCCTTATCATCAGTCTGCTTGTTCCCAGAGTTAAACAATTTGAAATCAGAAATGCATGGTGACCCTGGACTCTGACAGACAGGACTTTAAATGAGCAGCTGAACCTGCAATGATACTTGTCTAAGGATGTGTGCCATGTCTGCCTTTTGAGAGGAATGAGTGTGCCAGATGGGCCAGCATGGTCACAGTCTGATGCTAGTGGCTTCTGAGCTCTAATAGGCAGTTTTGGCCGTGAAAACATGTAAGAAACTCTCTTTTCCAATTTATTCCGATTTTTAGGATTGTTCAAACCCTATCTTCAAATCTACTTCTGTTTGATGATAACTACTTCCGGGCAAAGCTTTACCGTATAGCTGTGTTTACCTACTTTCACTCCCCAGGACTTGTTCATCTTTTTCTTCACTGAAGTAAGCTGAGGAATTAAATTGTGAGCCACGGAGCAGAAGTTTCCAAAGGTCTAATTCACATCTGTAGCCAGGTAGCCCTCAGGATTGCCCTTTGGCTTTGTGCTAGGGTAGAGAGATGCTCAGAGCCTTTGTGTTTCCTTGTTTCTTCTGGATCCTTTGCTCCATGGTCCAGGTAGACGATTGTGAGGGAAAGACTCTGCAGTTGACTAAGGGTATTATGTCTTCAGCTCCCTATAGACACACAAAAGATTTAGAAAACTAGCATTTCGTCTTAAAATGGAATCATCTGTGCTTTTACTCTGAGGATCAGGCTGGACTGATATCCAAGGTATCTGGGAAATTCTTGGTTTAGTGGTGGTGTACAGAAATACATGAGCTTTAAGTTTTATATTCCCCGCTGAAAATTATCCCAGTGAATGTTGGAGGTTCTTGTGTGGGTGGAAAACATGGACATGTCACTTTACTGAGCGCTTGCTTTGTGTTGGGCATGCTTGCATATTTGTTTATGAATGTTCTAAAAGCTGTCAAATAGCCAGACATCTAGTCACAATAAACAACTTTCTAGACCTCCCAAGGTTACGTGGAAAACAGGGGTTAAGTTACACATGTTAAACATACAAAGTATTCCTCTCATAGGGGAAGAATTACCTTTAACTAAGAAATGGATTACTATACTCAAACTAAAAAAAAAAATCAATAAAAAGAAAGGAATTTATCTGTAGGCTTAATATCTAAAAAAAGCAATAAGAAGACTTATTAATATCTGATACTCACATGCAAGCCCACCTCATTTATTTGAGCATTGAACAGCCCAAAAGGGAACACAGATTCAGGAGACCTGAGATTTCATGTTCCATCATGCTAACAGTCTTAGGAAGGCTTTTTAAAAATAGTAACAGAACAATGAAAGTCATAAACATGATACTTTCAAGTGTACTCATGAAAACACGAAGAAGGTGAATTACATCAAAACAGGAAATGTTAGAAGCCTCAGCTGTTATTCTAATGACATTCCTAGCCTTGGGGTTGGTGGAAGCTAGGAGTGCACATTCCAAAAGATTTACTCAGTAGTAACAAGGATGGTAGCCACAAGCAAAAATAGGAAATAAATAATTTTCTGGGGGGTTATTTATCTATGAACCTGTAATATTTCAACTCTCCATAACTGTTAGCCCTGTAGAGCATCTAACAGAGGTGCTGTTTTCTGAAGGGAACTGCAGTTAACAACTGACAGCAGAGTTTCATCATCAGATGTGCTGGCAAGGCCAGGTCCTTGCATCCCTCTTTACCAACAAGATTCAAAGCCTCTGTAAGTATGGGCTGTGAGAAATAAGAACAGGACAGGTCAAGAAAGAAAAACCATCAGTGAATGGTGAAGGGGCTTCCCTAAATAATCAGATACACCAGCAAATACACAGAGAAGAACAATAAACCGCTTTAGGCAGCAAGGTCAACATGCTAATATCAAAAGCTGACCTTTATGTTTATACCAGAAACCTGGGGAAAAAACAACAGCACCTACACAAAGTTACCCTGGCTGAGAATCTGAGAGACAGGAGGCAGAGCTGGAAAGAGGTTCTCATCTCAATGAGACGGATTTAAGAACATGTAACTTTCTAAGACTTCGATAGCATATGGCTTTACGTATCCAATGACTCATCTTTTTATTCAGGAAAATTTGGATTTACTTCTGATATTCTGGAAGGTTGCTGCAGCCTCAGTGTTGTTTGGCACTAATAGACACAGGACTAATAAAAGAGATGTGGTTGGTGAGTCACCAGCACAAGGGCTGAAATAGGCCACATCTCAAGGTAGAGAAAGCCACTCCCAGCATCTTCCCTTGGTGTTTTAAAGCTATGACCATCAAAGGGAGAAACGGATGTTTGCTGAGAAATCTCAGTGAGTTTGACCTTCGTCAACCCAGAGATCCTGATGGTATTTCCTTGGAGCAGGTGAGGTCTGCAGCGTTGAGGTCGGAGCTGGAGTCAAAGGCACTGTTGAAGCAGATTTGCCATAGCGTCTTATTCACGGTAGCTCCTTTCACTCCCACGTGGAGTAGCTTTCTTTTTTATTTTAGTGGTGGTTTAATTAATTCATAATTTTAGGGCCTTGCTATAGTCATTGAGCAATTTGAAAATGCTTCTAAATTAATTGGATAAATAATAGTGGTAATTTTGTTATTCATATGGCTCTATTATAGTCTCCTGGCATATTAGAAGTAAATTTAACTTGCCTTAATTTATTTTTGGTCCACAGTTTTAAAATTTGTTATTCTGGGCATCTTAGCAGCTCACTCTTTACAAAAACATATTGTTCAGTTTTCCATATTTATGCTTTTGTCCATGTAGAGTGCATCTCAAGTTGAAAGCGTGAGTGCTGTAAAGACAAGGTCTTGTTACAAGTTGAAGTTCATTCCCTATTTACCCCTGAGAGGGGAGCTGGAAACAGGATAAGGTGAGACTAATGCCATCATTTTTAGGTTTATATCACAGATAGGTAATGGGCATATCACTGGTTAATGTTGCAGTCAATACATAGATTTGGCTTGTGACTTATGAGTGGCTATTCACTCTTTACTGTGGGAAGATGGAACTTAGTTTCAAGATAAACCTGACAAATCATGTTGGCTTTCCTTTTATAAGTGTGAGCAACTGTCTGGTTCATTCCAGCTAGGGCACTGATGATTGAACAAAGAAACAATTCTATCAAAGTCCAACTTGGTGAACCAGAGAGTTTATGGGCTTTGCTTATAGAACACAGGTGAGGGTTAGTGTAGGAACATGGACAACTCTTAGGCAGCTGTATCATCAGAAGCCCACTCAACACGGATGATTGACTTACAAAAGCCACATCCTTGGGACTCCCTAAAGGACGTTCAGACAGATGTGGAGTAACTCAACCAGTTGGAAAGCCTCATTTCTCAGTAGTTGTTATTGCTTGTCTAACACTGGGCAGTGACTTTGGGAATCTTGTAATTTTCAGGAACCTCCTGAGACTTGTGAGTTGCTTACTTCCTGAGCCTTATAAGATCTGTTTATTTCCCAAGTTTTAGTGAGTCTCTCTCTAGAGTGGAATGCTATAGTCCAGAAGTAATTGCTACACAAGAAGGATTCAGGCAAAAAAGGGGAAAAGATGATGCAATGACTTGAGACATAACTGGACATGATAAATCAAACATGAGGGACAGCCTAGCTGACTAGGAGTTGATACCTTGACATACATCCACTCTTCCAATAAACATCTTCCAAAATTGAGCGAGAGAAGGTAGGCTTGTCGTCTGCCTTCAAGCCCAGACTCCATGAACCTTACTGTCCAGTTGAGCTGCCTTATTTATTTGTATGAGACAGACAGATGTTTCACTCAAAGAGAAACATCTGACTTCTGTCACTGCAGTGGTCATCGTACCCGGTGTGTTTAAAAAGTCATGTATCATCAGCTATTGCCTGCAAACCAGAGGAAAGGCCGTAGGAACTAAAGGAACCAGAAATACAAGGTTATAAGAGCAGTCACACAAGCTCCAGATGGAAACTTAACCAAAGAAACATCTTAAAAATCTTCAGAGAGAGCTAAGTTGCTATTAGCACTAAAAGAAAAAGAAAAAAGGGGGAGGATGAAGAGAAAGGAGAAGGTAGAAGAGGACAAGGAGAAAACAGCTAGGAAGATGAATAGCTAGAGAACAGAGTAGTCCGAGAAGGTTAAACAATGAAAAATTAAAGTAGATGTATTTATATAACCAGTAGTAAGAGTTCCCCTAAAATAGAATATGCACACAGGAAATAGAACAAATGAGAAGATAATAGAAAGTTCCCTTGGGCTAAAGGCTTTATTTAGTCTTATTAAAAAGGAGCTTTTATCTAGCCAGATCCTATTTGCATTTCAGTCATGAAGGATTAAAAGAAAATGGTAAGAGATTCCAGAGGGGAAAAGCCATTCTGTGAGCAAATTTACAGGAGACGATAGAATAAGATTCAAACTAGACTTAGACACATAGTGGACAACATGGAACACAGGAGAAACTTGAAGTGGCCCTTCCTACCTATGAGGTGGTGGAGGTCTCTCTACCTCTGTGTGTCCTTCTGCCTAACTTTATTCTCTGAATTAAGTCTCATAGAGTATCCTTACTACCGGGGAGGCTTCTGAAGAATGCAGAGCTGTGGCTCTGTTCCAGGTGTTGGCATCTATCAGAACCAGGCTGTGGCTGGCAGTGACTCCTGGGAAGCCTGCTCGACTTGACTTGGGAATCCGACCTTGGCTTTGTTTACAGACAGTGGTGACTCAGCTCCATTAGCTGTTTGTCCATGTGGGGCCACACACACTCCCCAGAGCTGAGCTCCAGCCTCAGACTCATTCCTCCCCCACCACAGTAGACCACAAGGCTGACTCAGGGTACTCTCTGAAGCGCAGGCAGCCCGGGGAGGTCAGAATGCTGGCCATAATTACCATATTCATGACTGTGCTTCGTTTTAGACTAAACATGTCCTAGGTAACAGACTGTCCAGAGATGTGAAATTTTTAAAAAAATAAATATATCTCTGTTAGTGCTGTAACCTTTCATTTATGGCTCTCTGGGCATTCTTGAGGGGCATGCATTCTACAAAGAGAGCGAAGAGCTTGGTGGAGTTGTGCAGATCTGATTCGGGAGATTTCTTTGATGCCGCTTTACAGAATTGTTTAATTTACAGAGATACTCCTATAGTTGCCTTTCAATTCTACTGCTCCTGTCACTAAGAGACCATCTTAGGATGCCTGCATCATTGGAAGTCAAATGTGATCCAGGAGCGGCCCCCAGAATACAGCAGCTGATACAGCTTTGATAAGGAAGTTCAGTTACACACAGCAAGTCAGACACGCAGATGCTTGATGTGGTCACAGTCTTAGCATATTCATGCTGGGGATGATGGATCCCCACTCTTCTTCCATTCTTAGAGAAGGTAGGCTCTACTTGGGAATCACCAAGAGAAGGTAGGCCATCCCTGTAGATGAATGTTTCAGTAAGCCACCAGAACTGCTTCTAATTGTTTAGTTTCTTTGGTTTATTATTAAAGGAAATGTGTGTGGGTGAGCATCGTGTAAATCCCACACTTTAATCAGATGCTAAGTAGTTAGATCAGCATTAGGTTTTGATTTTGAACCAATATCAGGCTTTTGCTAGCTCTCTCTTTTCCTTTTTCATTCCTGTTTTCCTATTACAGTTTATTCTCTCCCTCTCTCTCTCTCTCTCTCTCTCTCTCTCTCTCTCTCCTCTTTCATATGCCATAGACACACACACATCCTTGTCTGCTGTGACACTTCCACACTCTCTGACTCTTCACTCCAGTGCCCCTTGTGCCCTCCTGTGCCTTTCTCCTAAAATTTCTTCAGACTCTCTTGAATCTTAAAGGCAAGGGACAAAGCAAAGAGTGTAAACATTTAAAAATATCTTATGAGCAGCCATCACTGGCACAGTTATTCTGAGCCCCCAGTCGCTAGCTGTAGACTGTATGCTGTAGACTGTTGTTATACCATCCCACAAATCTTCCCTTTGATGGTGCTCATTCACTGTCGTTGATACACCTAATGGTTCATTGTTCTTTGTGTTTCCATCCCTAACCAGAAAACAGGGAAAAAATAAAGTTGGCTCTGAGTAAGTCTGTATGTGTGCAACTAAGTATGAGCTAGAATTTCTGAAAAATCACAATCTTTCCAGGTGCAGTAAGTCAGAAAGTAATTTTTTAAATAGTGTCTGACACTTCTGGTAAATGGACGAAAATCCGATTAAAGGACTGTCCAAAGACGCGTTTTAGATGCTGGCTAGAACTTTAGTAGTTAGTAAGAATCATGACAGGTATGATTTTTATTTTCTTTCAAAACTAAGAACGTTTGCCTGCTGGAGAAAATAAAACAAGCAAAAGCTTAACTTTTATGGGAACTAAACAGTTGCTAGGTCAGCAATCAGCTCCTAGTGACTGGGTGCCCAGGGAGAAAGGACTCGAGCAATTCTGCCTTAAACTTTGTATATTTGTGCTATTTATTCGAATCATGTTGGATCAGAGTAACATATGTTCATTTCCTTTAAAGCAGAGCTCTATTGTTGCCGTGCATGCTGTAGGATCAGAATGATGATGGATTCGAGGGAAAGGTGACATTTAGTTGGTCTTGGTTGACAAGGGAGATCTAGCCTTTTCTGATAAATCTCAATACAACCATTGGCTCATCATCATGGAATAAGTTTCCTATTATGTATTTGTCCTAAGATTCCTGACATATTTACTGAGGTGAAATGAAAGCTAGTAGAAAACGTTTGCCCACATCTTAGAAGTGATAAACAGTCACTTTGGCCTCACTCTGGGGAGGGGTTGTCACTATGTTTGGAAAGTGTTGCCGAATATTTGTTTACACTGTGTGATTGGTTTAATAAAGAGCTGAATGACCAATAGTGAGGCAGGAGAGAATAGATGGGATTACTGGGGAGAGAGAGGAAGAGGAGGAGAAAGAATCTATGTGCATTGGTTTCGCCAGCAGACTCAGAGCAAGTTGGATGTTCTGTACTAAGAAGAGGTAACCGAGACACGTGGCAGAACACTGACTTAAAAAAATATGGGTTAATGAAGATAAAACAGTTGGAAAATAGCCTAGCCAAATGCTGGTGACTACTGAGAGCCCTGGTCACCCAGGCACTTTTGGTACTGTTATAAAATGCACAGCCAATCTGGGAAAGTTGAGTCATTTCTTTAGAACTGTCAGGACATTCAATGACTATGCAACTCAGCAGTTCTTTTTCTTGGAATTTATCCCAAGGAAACAAAAGTATATACGCACAATAAAATGTGTGCACACTGCCATAATGGTGGTGCATGTGGAAATCCTGGCATAGTGGTGGTGCATGCAGAAATCCTGGCATAGTGGTGGTGCATGCGGAAATACAGGCATAGTGGTAGTACAGGCAGAAATTCCAGTATTCAAGAGGCAGAAGGATCAGGGATCAGGCCTGCCTTAGCTACGTAACATGCTTGAGACATGACTGACCCCATCTCAAATAATCAAAGTGCAAAACCAAAGCCAAAGTTCACCCAAGCCATCTATAAACACACAGTGTTCATAGTAACTTTATTTGTAATAACTACAATCATCTTCAACAAGTGAAAGGTTAAGTGAACTGTGGCAAATAGATATCACGGAATACTACTGGGCAATCCATGAAATAAGCTATTGATAGACACAATCCTCTGATGATTTTCTGAAGTGTTAGGATGATAAATAAAGCTAATCTCTGAAATTTTATCACATCATTTATACGACACTTTTGAAAAGACAAGCTTTTAGAAATGGGGGACAGTGGTCACCAAAGGTTAAGTAGGGTTAAAACAGGGGTGCATATTTTCCTTATGAAGACTGAACTGTCTAACATCTTGGCAGTGGCAGTGGATACATAAACCCACACTGGCCATAAAATGTTTTAGAGCTAAACATTCCCAAACGAGTAAAATAGAACTGGGGAATCCTGAACAGGGCACATTTATTGTAGCGACCAACCCTAGTGTTAATACAATTTGGTTTTACAAAATATTAACAACGTCAAGTGTGTGCGATCTTCCTGCCTTGTGTTTTTCAACTGTATATGTATCCACAATGACCTCAGTGAAATGTCACTTAGAGAAAGCACCCAGTCCCTACAAGGTTAAAACTGGCTCAAGTGGCCATGAAATATTACACCCTGCTGCTCGGAACTGTGGCAGGCAGACACTAGGTCTTCAGCACATCTATGCATAAATTAGCTGGGAATAAAGGGGGATGAAGTCAAAGATGGCTCACCTTTCAACTCTGAAGTGCTCTGGAGATGCTAACAACCTCAAAGCGAAGGACATAGGTACAAAACGCATGTGTGAGAGGGAACAGCCCTTAGGCACAGCCTTCTTGGTTTCTTGATCTCTTGCTCTTTCTTTCTTTCTTTCTTTCTTTCTTTCTTTCTTGATGAATTGGATTTGAAATTTCAATGAGTATTCAAATAAAAAAATCTGGATAAAAAATCTGGCATATAAATGTAAATGTTTTCATTTCCTTTTTCTTTTTAATTCAACAACAAATATTTTAGGTGTGCTTTTATGATTTAAGGTTATCAGCATTTTTTTTGAAAAAAACTTGTTTGAATCCTCATAGTTCATTTTTAGTGATTTATATTAGACAATGAACTAAAACAACTGAATTAAATCAGATTTAATTATCATATTATAAACAATTTCCTTTCCATTTTATGACTGCAACATCTCTATTGGCGGTAAGCTCGATCTGTAGTTTATATTTAAAATCCAACAGAGATTATCATATATTTACACTTAAATCTATGGACTTAAGTATCAATTTTGATAGAAACATTAGAAATGGATGTAAGAGCACTTGACATGAAAGTTATCCAGCTGTATGACATGGTTCTGGGTTCTGGGTTGCTTCTCAAGCCACTTTGAGGGAAGTAATTGATGGTAAAAGCAGCATACAGATTTTAGTATCAAAACTCTCAGATGGGGCTAGGGTCATTATCTACTCTGTCCCTTTGATTGTTATGGTCTCAGATCAATAATCTGACAGCTCCTAAGGACTGACACTACCTTCTCTCAGCAACTTCTTAATTTTTATCACCTTTTTTTTTTAAGGAATTCTTTTCTATGCCGGAATGAAATGGCATCTATTGTCTAAACTATATTTTGCTCATTTTTTTTTAAAAATTGCCTCGTGTTAGGCAATGCAGGTGCCCATGTTGTATGCTCTGACTGGATGAATGGTTTTGAAAGCATCCTTTAATTTTGTTCCACTTTCTCCTGTCAGGGCGTTTAAGGAAAAGACAGAACAAGCCTTCCAGACTATGAGGACACAGCAAACCTGTCCTGTGCTTTCTTGGAGAAACTCAGATTTCTTTGTCCTTTCGCACAGAGTTTAAATCGCTTCCTCCTACAGTTCTGCTTTGGGCATGCAAGAACTCTCCACATCTAGTTTTGTCGCCAGTAGGACACGCCGTTGCCCACAGATCTCACGAGCTCCTGGCTTACACACACGGCTTATGTGTTATCCACTAGTCTTTTTCTTTCCTTTTTGAGGCCCTGCACCCTGGCACTGCTTCTGCCACACTGTGGGCTCTGGGTAAAAGCTGGGTGGATGGCCGAATTTGAGATTTGCCATTCCTGGTAGAGATTTATTTTTTGGGGATAAAGAACCAAACTGTGCTTTGTCCGGCCTAATGTCCTTGGAGGTGAGGGAGAACAATTGTTTTTCTATTTTCATTCAACTGACAGCCAGGCCACTGGAGTAGCTTCCTCCTCTGTGAAGCCAATTTCTTTCAGGTGACAGTAACCTGCCAGAGACTGTTTTCTCCTCAGGAAGAACCTCAAGTGGTTGGATTCCCGGTAGGAAAATCCATGGAACCTGTCAGCATGGTGTGTGTGTGTGTGTGTGTGTGTGTGTGTGTACACATGTGTTTGTGGGTCTTTGCACCTGCATACGTATGCAGAGAACAGAGGAGGATGAGGGACATCCTGCTCTATTATTTGCAGCATATTCCCTTGGCACAGGGTCTTTTCACCAGAGCTGGAGCTACGGCAGCAAGCTAGCCTGTGATTTTTTTCCAGTCTCTGTCTCCATGGTGCTGGGGATACAGGTGCCTGCGGTGACAACTTGCTTTCTCCATAGGACCTGAGGATTTGAACTTAGGTCCCTATGCTTGTGCAGCAAACACTTTTACCCACTGATCCATCTCCCCAGTTCTGCACAAGACATTTTAAAAGTTTTTATTTATTGAAAAGCAGGAATTCTGTTTTACTTACCCTACGATCTACAGGATGACTCTTGAGTACTAGGTAGGCACTTAAGCATTTGTTGAATTAAAGACCTAATGGTATTTTCTTTATTTTATTTTATTTTGGTTTTTCGAGACAGGGTTTCTCTGTAGCTTTGGTGCCTGTCTCGGAACTAGTTCTTGTAGACCAGGCTGGCCTCAAACCCACAGAGATCCGCCTGTCTCTGCCTCCTGAGTGCTGGGATTAAAGGTGTGCGCCACCCCCGCCCCCCGGCCTGAATGGTATTTTCTACTTGTGACCCTTTAATGACATTGCATACTTAATTTTACTAATAATAACAATAAATATTTTATCAGTGATTTAAGCCATTTTTTGCTACTATTATAGCAGATTTGGCAAATGTTATTGTTTTAGCACTCCTGGGTTCTGTTTAACTCAGGAGTTGTTTTTCTAACAAATAGATATCCAGTGTTTTCCAAACTGGGAGTTGACCCATCAGGAGATTATGGGAGGTTCTCAGAAAGTCTCAGGGCTTGCAACCCCTGCGCTCCACAGCTGCTTGGGAAGAGGCAAGGAATTAAGGATGACTCAACATTTTCCATCTACTGCCTCCCCTTGGACACTTCCTCCTTTCAGATTTGATGTGCTGCTAAAGGGCCACATTGGAATCTGTAAGATGAAACATTAATAACTTTTTTTAGACAATTGATATGAGTCATGGAAACCCAGAGGAATTCACAGGATGACAGACTTTAAGAAGCCCCGAGGTGACCCCACACTGATGCTGATTGAACTCCCTTGACAAGCCGTCTTACATGGGGCAGCAGCACTGTTACTGTTTTGAAATGAGTGTCGGGAAAAGAATTTTCCCAGAGCGACTCACTGGAGACCAAGAGGTCACTCAGATTTCACAGTTGCGAGTCATGTGCTAGTTAGGGTTTGGATCGAGGCTCAGGCCAAGGGATGCAGAATCGGAAGGCAGGCCTGGCTTTGCCTGGGCAATGTTCTTATTCTTGTTAACTGAAAACTATGTGATTTCATTTTAATAGCGAAGCTTCGGGATAAATCTATACCTCTGCAGACTAGATTTCTGCTTGTTTTAGCCCAGCATGCCAAACTTTCCTTTCTTTATATTTTACACATCTCCTTACTTAGCTCCACCCTGCTCCATGTTGTTCACCGTCTCTGTAGTAAGCTTTCTCGAGGCACTTCCGGCTTACCTATTCTTCATGGCTCCCCTATCATTCTCACAGATGCCGTATGAAGAACACGCTTTCTGTCTCTGTTGAACACCCAACATTTGCTAGACACCTTGAGAAGACACAGCTGCTTCCTCTCCATTGTGTCCGCTATTGAACTAATTGTATCTGCAACATTTCTTCCTTTCTTGTGATCTTTGACTCCATGGACATTTGGATGTGTGTCTCCTCATTAAAGTTCCTTAGAGCTGTTACCCATCAGCCTCCTGGGTGATCTCCCTGAGTCACTGGGATTCTGTCAGAATTCTTGCAGTCTTTCACCCCCTAGGTCCCACTGTCTAGCCTAATCATATCAGTATTTAATTTATTTTAGATTTATTTTGTATATGAATGTCTCTTCTGCATGCATGAATATGAACTGCATGCATGCTTGATGTCCACAGAAGTCAGGAGAGGGTGCTGGATCCTCTGGAACTGGAGTTATGGAGGTTGTGAACTGACATGTGGATGCTGAGAATTGAACCCCGGGCCGTCTGCAAGAACAGAAAGTGCTCTTGGTCTCCGAGCCATTGCTCCAGCCCCCACAGTGTGGATATTACATAGCTCACCTCAGCAGCACTGTTTTCCTCACTCAAAAGCCAGCAGTCATTCCCTTTTCCCAGACAATGAATTCTATCATTGTTCATGTAGACGCAGGCTTAGCGCCAGGAGCTGAACGTAATTATTCTCCTAGGCATTCTTCTCTCTTGTCACCTGGTGGGGTCTTCCCAGGAGTTGACCTCATGCTCCGCTAGGAATCTTCTGACAGACTCTGAAGTAAGTGGGCTGAGACAGAGCACAGATATTGGTGTTTTCTAATTTCCTAGTAACTCTAATATTCAGTGATATTCAGGCTATATAACAATCCTGGCTTCTGCTCTGTCGTGACAGTCTCAGATTCCACTGTGATTGTGTATGGCTACACATGCAGTCCAGTTTGAGGTTTTCTACTACGAGTGTCTGAGAAATCACCTTTCATGACAGAAGAGGATTTTCTTTCCTTTCTGTATGTGTACATGCTTGTGTGTATGTGCATGCTTTGTGTAGAGACCAGAGGTTTCTTCACCAACCAGTGATCTATCTATCTATCTATCTATCTATCTATCTATCTATCTATCTATCTATTATCTATCTATCATATAGCTATCTATTATCTATCTATCTATCTATCTATCTATCTATCTATTATCTATCTATCATCTATCTATCTATCTATCTATCTATCTATCTATCTATCATCTATCAATTATCCATCTATCTATCTATCATCTATCTATCTATCTATCTATCATCTATCTCTTATCTATCTATCATCTATCTATCTATCATCTATCTATCTATCTATCTATCTATCTATCTATCTATCTATCATCTATCTATCTATCTATCTATCTCTCATCTATCTATCTATCTATCTATCTATCTATCTATCTATCTATCTATCTATCATCTATCAATTATCTATCATCTATCTATCTATCTATCTCTCATCTATCTATCTATCTATCTATCTATCTATCTATCTATCTATCATCTATCTATCTATCTATGTGTGGTGTGTGCTTGTATTCACACTTACATGTGGTACACACATGTGCATTTGTGTGTGCACGTGATAGAGGTAAACACTAGATGTCTTCTTTAATCATTCTGAACCTTTTGGAAAAAAGTTTCCTACTGAGCCTGGAGCTCACCAGTGCAGCTACAATGACTGGCTATCGAGTCGCCTGGGTCCTCTCTCTCTGCCTGTCTGTGCAGTGCTGGGATTATAGACATGTATCACTGTGTTCAACTTTTCATATGGTTTCTGGAGATCTACACTTAGGTCCTCATGCTGCAAGCCAAACACTTTTTTTCCTGGGTCATCTCCAGGATCTTGAATATGGAAAATCTTTGCTCTTTCCATTTCTTGCTCTGTCTGTCTGTCTACCTGTCTGTCTGTCTGTCTGACTCTCTCTCCCCAGATTGTTCTTAGCTGGAATCTTTGAAGTAAGCCAGACTGCTAAGATGGAAGAGTAGGAGAGGGTAAAAATTAGTTTTTCTGATTTCATTGTTGACTATATGAACTGTCTGGTACCTGCTTATCTCTGCACGTTAGGTTAAAGAAACAGTAAGTATACTTACGTTAAGACTACTGTTCATCAAGTCTCACACATTTTGCTTATACTACAATGTACTTCCACACCAAACCTCCAAAATCGCTAGCCAAAAAACTCCTACTGTAAGGGCCAGATGGCAAGTATTTTAGGCTTTGTAGGTCATATCCTTTGAGCTGTAGCTACTCAACACTGCCACTGAGGCTCAGGAGCAGCCACCAACAACACATAAACAATTGAATGTAATGGTTTTTCAATAAAATATTATTTATGTAAGGGAGAAGGGAACAGATTTTATCTCTGGGATGTGTGATGAAACCTGGCTTATATCATCAGTAAAAAGTGATAGGACCCCAGAAACTGGCCTATGCCTGTAATTCTAGCACTTAAGAGGTGGAGGCAGGATGATGAAGTCCATCTTTGGCTATGTAGTGACTTTGAGGCTATCTTGGGCTACTTGAGACCCTGTCTCAAGAAAGTAAAGAAACAAAAATAAGAAGTTTCAAGGTATCAGCTTTTGTAGGACTAGCTATCACGCTGCCATCCATGGGCATGGCATCAGGTCTTTTCTGTGGAGCAGTGCAGGAAATGGTTGCAGAACTGGGAGCTGAGAGTGTGAAGGCAAATACAAGTATGTCGTCTGGACTCACAGTAGGAGGGAAGAACCCAAGTTAGGGTTTACACTAAGGTTTAAGATGATCATTAAAAAAATAAAAAGAAAAAAATAAAAGAAAAGAAGTTCATCTTTATAATAACAGTGGAGACCTGTGACCTTAACAAACACAGGAATGGACACAGCCACATGCCCAAAACATCCAGCACATGCCCTGTTATTGATGGGCATATGATTCACAATTTATGACTTGTAATTTTCAGTGTTTAAACTAGAAGTGTGGAGTTCCTGCGAGTTTCTTCCTGCTCTCTGCATCTGGCCTCTGGCCTCTAGCCACTTCCCTTGTGTCATGGCCCCGAAATGGCAATCTGCGCTTCTGCCTCAGTCCAAGAAACCCAAATCAGCTCCATCCCCGAAACTGGAGGACAAGTCTGCCTCTCCCGGCCTGTCGAAGGGAGAAAAAGAACAGCAAGAAGCAATTGAACACATTGACGAAGTACAAAATGAAATAGACAGACTTAATGAACAAGCAAGTGAGGAAATACTAAAAGAAAGAACAAAAATATAACAAACTCCGCCAACCGTTTTTTCAGAAGAGGTCAGAATTGATTGCTAAAATCCCAAATTTTTGGGTAACCACATTTGTCAACCATCCACAAGTGTCTGCACTGCTTGGGGAGGAAGACGAAGAGGCTCTGCATTATTTAACCAGAGTTGAAGTAACAGAATTTGAAGACATTAAATCAGGTTACAGAATAGATTTTTATTTTGATGAAAATCCCTACTTCGAAAATAAAGTTCTCTCCAAAGAATTTCATCTGAATGAGAGTGGTGACCCATCCTCACAGTCCACTGAAATCAAATGGAAATCTGGAAAGGATTTGACAAAACGCTCAAGTCAAACACAGAATAAGGCCAGCAGGAAGAGACAACACGAAGAGCCAGAGAGCTTCTTTACCTGGTTTACTGACCACTCTGATGCAGGTGCAGATGAGTTAGGAGAAGTCATCAAAGATGACATTTGGCCAAACCCCTTGCAGTACTATTTGGTTCCTGATATGGACGATGAAGAGGGAGAGGCAGAAGATGATGACGATGATGATGAAGAAGAAGAAGGCTTGGAAGATATTGATGAAGAAGGAGATGAAGGTGAAGAAGATGAAGATAAAGATGATGATGAAGGGGAAGAAGGAGAGGAGAATGAAGGCGAGGATGACTTGCACAGAAGACTGATGAATTTCTACTCTCTTTTTTATTTTCTTTTTATTTTTTAAATTTCTCCAGTCCCTGGGAGCAAGTTGCAAGTCATTTCCCTCCCGTCCCCAAATCCCTCTTGTGCTCAGTCGCCCTGTTTCTGAGGTCTCGCTTCTCAATACCATGGTTCTCAACTTATTTTTGGGGAAATGTCTTGAGCAAAATACAATGGGAAAAGAAAGAATCTCCACTACTGTGTTCTACATTCATTTTTATCTTTTCTTGTCTTGAACTGTGGATTCAATACCACCACCACGTGCTCTGTGGGAAAAAAGAAAAGCCCTCCATCCCCTTTGGCTTTGCTGGAGGCTGGAGGGTGCTAGGCCCCTGTGTAGTAGTGCATAGAATTCTAGCTTTTTTCCTTTCTCTGTATATTGGGCTCAGAGATTACACTGTGTCTATGTGAATACAGACAGTTAGCATTTACAAAAAAAAAGTAAAGTAGAAGTGTGTGTGTGTGTGTGTGTGTGTGTGTGTGTGTGTGAGAGAGAGAGAGAGAGAGAGAAATAGGTAAGGCTGGATGCCTACGTTCTTTGTCAAGTGTTCTCAGTAAAGGTTTAACTATATACACAGCTTTGCCAGGTGGGTATAAGAATTGAAACATATTCTATTAGCTTTGTTGCTTGTTTTAATAATTAGCTCACTTCTTTAATGTAGTCCGAGTGAGTCTGATCCTTTCTTCTTGCCAACGATTATTCAAACCAACTGAAATTCTTGATCTAGAGTTCCGTCCTTTTCCTTCAGATAGAGGTTGTCTTTAGCTAGTAAGACTTGTGTGACATTATCATTTTAAATGGCTGTGCCATTAATCTTAGATTTTATTATTTCTCATTAACAGAGAACATATAAAACGTCAAAGGATGGTTCAAGGTCAATAATTAAAATGTTCCAATGGTGTACACAATGAACATAATGCAGAGAGAGAGTGTGTGAGAGAGGGAGGGGCAGTTACACGTAGATAGAGTCCACCAGAGTCAGCCTGAAAACATTGGTGACAATGATTTCTGTTTCTTTCTCCCCCGTCCTCTTAGGCACGTGGCAGTCATGCTACTTCCCCCTAGTTTTTTTGCCGACCACCAATCCTATTTAAGTTGTCAGTATGAAAATTCATTTGTCTTCATCCTACCTTATCTTATTCCAAGGCTGAGATTTACTATCTCAGTTTCCTGCTCCTTCCGCCACACTTGCTGCATGCTGCCATGCTTCCAACCCATAATGAACTCCCAACTCCCTGGAATCATAAGCCAAATAAACTCCTTCCATAAGTTGCTATAGTCATGGTATTTTATCACATGAAAGAAGTAATTAATAGGACAGGGTCATGAAATCTTTCATTATTGTGACTGGACCTATGTGGTCTTTTATGACTTTTATACTATTTAAAACTTGGGTGCTCCAAGTTCAGGACATAAACATTTATAATATCATGTCCTCTTTAGAAGTTGTTTCTCTTGTTAATATGCAATCATTCTGTTTAATCTTTTCTGACTAATTTAGTCTTAAAGTCTAGTTTACTAAAGATGAGCATTACTGTGCATCCATGTTCTCAGCTTAGTGGTTTGATTTTTCAACCTTTGACCCTCAGCTTGTGGATGTCTTAGCTTCTTGGAGACAGCAGATAGTTCGAGGGCATTTTTAATTCAGTTTACTAGTCAGAGCCTCTTAAATGGGTAATTAAGGCTGTTTGTGTTCTAGTTTATAATTAAGAAATGTTTACTATTGTTTATGAATCTGCTGTTGGTTCTTGTTGGTTGGATAACTGGCACCCCTACCCCTTTCTGGTCTTGTTGGATGCTTGGTAGCTTGCTCCTTGAGACACAATCAATTCTTTCTTAGTTCTCCTGTGTTCATCTATTGCTTTCTTCACCTGTATCTCTTCCTCTATTCTCACATGCAACCCCTTTTTGTATTTCTAAAAGAGCTTGCTAACGTTGTCCTAGATGCTACAAATTGCTTGACTTGTGGTTTTCTTTAAATACTTTTATTTCTTCTTTGATTTTCATAGATGATTTTGCTGGGTATAACAATCTAGAATAACAATTATTTACTTTCAAGGAACGAAAGAAATCATCCCATGTTTTCTTGGCTGTTTCTGTTGTTTATTACAGATCTGATCTTATTCTGACATTTCTGCTTTGCGTGTTAACTGGTGTTTTCCCCTTACAGACTTTAGTCGTTTTTCTTTTCTTTGTTTTTTTGGACATCCTGACTGTGGTATACTGTGAGGTGGTTCTTCTCCGATCATGTCTATTTGGGGTTGTAAAGCGTTCCTGTGTGTGGATGTCTATTTCTTTCTCTAGGTTTTGTAAGTTCTCAGCTATAATTTCATTCACAGATTTTACATAACTTCCTTCTGTCCCATGAATTTTTAGGTTGGTTTCTTAATGTGTGCATACTCTAGACTTCTTAAAGTTTTTGTCATTTCATTATTTTTTCTTTAAATATGCGTGAATGTCTTACTGCCCTGCCCTTCTCCTCCATCTGTGAGATTCGTTCCCTTTCTGGGCCTTGCCTGCTCATGAGGCTCTGCTTGACGGATACATTCATTCATTTCTAAAATTTCTGTTTGCATCTTTTTCAGTGATTATATTTTCTTTATGTATTTTTATTCCATATTTCTTTCTTCAAGTTACTGTTTCTCTCATGTACTTCAGTAACTTCAGGGTCTATACACTTAAATTCATTTCGTAAGTTTATTTTCTTTATCTTTAATTATAGTTTCTGTTTTTTCCAGTCTTCTTTTTGATCATTGAGCATTTATATTTTTTAAAAATTATATTTAATTTATTGATTGTGTGTATGTGTGTGTCATGCACACACTTGCCACAGCGAGCAGTCAGAGAACAACTTGCAGGAACTAGTTACCACTTTCCACCTCCTGGTGCTGTGGGATAAAGCTTAGGTTATCAGGCTTGGTAGCAAGTGCCTTTGCTTGCTTAGCCGTCTTGCTGGTCCTGGTCTTTGAATCTTTAAAAAAAATAGAACTTTGAAATCTTTTTCTGTCATCTAGCTGTCTAGGATTGAGAAACATTGAACTTGGGAGGTTATCATACTGGGGCATTGCCATGGTGTGTGTGTGTGTGTGTGTGTGCTCATCGTGCATCTGTTTGGGTTTTTCTTTGCTTGTTTTATGAGTCCCCATTGTGGGCTGTCTTCACTGGGATTTGTGTCTGGGGAAGAGCTGAGTGCAGCAATGTCTGCTGGTTTGACAGATGTCTCAGTGTTGACTGCAGAGACACTGTGCTCTTGAATCCTGCTCCCTCAAAAGTTTTCAGATGGGAGAACTGGGGCTCTGGCTGGGGAAAATGTAGCATAGTTAAGTAGCAACGGAGGAAAGGAATGTGGGCTGAGAAGAGACGGAGTGGGAGCTGCGAAGCAGTAGAGAGAAAGTGGATTTGGAGATTTGGAGACAAGGACAGAGGTAGGAGCTTTTCCCAATAAAATACTAATTACAGCATATCAATTGAGCCCTTAAAATACAACAGTGTATGCACTAAGAAAGAAATCAAAGAATGAAAAATATAAACACCATATAATGTACCTAAAATATGTAAAATAAAAATAGAAATAAAGTCTATACATATGCCGAGAAAAAGCTGGATAGACGCGATGCTCAGTCGGTGCCCCCCCCCCCCCCCCCCACCGTGGAAGAGCCTGGCTCCTGTGTTTACTTTAGGACTGTCCTCAGGGTGCTGCATGCTTCCTTCCCGTCTTTTGTTCTTTCTCCTTTCTCCCTGCGGCCTGGGTGTCCAGTCGACTCCCTTACCACCCCTCTGCTGTCTTCATGATCTGTGGCTTGCAGTTTGCTGTTCAAATTGACCACAGCTACGTATTTCCTTATGTGCCCACATGCTTCCTGTGGCTCTGAAGGGTCCCTTGCCACGCAGGGCAGTAATAATGATGAGAGAGAGGGACATGCAGTTCTTTGGTGCGAAGCTTTGGGCCCCTGAACTTTTCTCCTTTGGTGGTTAATTCTTGCTGGTTGATGTTAGCTCTTCCTGAGTCTGATTTTTGCTTGGATCGAGTCCATTCCTGCGGCCCCTCAATCAGGCTGTTTGCGCCTCTGGACTATGGGTGGATGTGAGGAGGGTTGTGAGTGTTGGAAAAATTTTCAAAGTCCTCTGCCCTTCATCTGGCACCTGCTTATGCCTGCTGGAGACCTGCCAGCTTCCTACTGGGATTTCAGCAGTGCCCACCCAGGTGCGAGAGTTATTTACAATACATCCCTTGGTGGCCACATGCTTGGTGCCATGCTAGGCTAGATGTGGCCTGGGGAGGCTGCATATCACCTGTTCTGCTGAGCAGAGAGTCTGTGTGCTTGTGGGTCACTGACCTGCTTTTCTGTGAGTGGAATTTCCCTTCCGTCCTTCCTCCCCCCACCCCTCTTTCTTTCTTTTTCTCAATCCCTGTCTTAAGAATAATTGTATTTTTTTTTTCTGTCCCTACTGTTCTGGCTCCCACTGAAACATGCTCCAGTCTCTGTATTCCTTATCCCATCCTTCTTACTTGCCCCCTTTTTCCTGCTTATGACCCTTCCCCATGGTAAGTAAGGGTTTAGCTGACGCAAACGTGTATCTGTCCGTAGGAGGGGTCAGAAAAACATTAGCTAAGACCCTAAATTTGTTTTTAACCTTATTTTAACTTTTCTGAACCTCCATTTTCTTGTCTAAAAGATAAAAATTAAGGTAGAGCCCACCTAATGATTGCCAGAGTGAAGTGAAGTCATGGATCATATGCCGAGCTTGCCCTTAATACAGGTAAGCGCTGATCCAGGCTGTTACTATCTCTAGCCTTTTGTACTTCTTATTGTATATCCCACTCTGCTTGTCTCTGAACATCCCAAAGTACTGATGTTTTCCACTCCCCACGCCATATGCTTGTGATTTCTGCTCATTAGGAAAATGTCTGCAGTGAAACAGAAAGACATGTGATGTAGTGTATGAAACTGGATGTTTGAGCTTGGACTGATTTTATTTGCAGGGTCTGCTGTGTGCTGTCTGGTGTTCAGGGAACAAAATAAAAGCTGAGCTCATCCTGCTGATTGAGTTTACTGGCTCTCTTATGATTTCCTTGGACATTTTTCATGGTCTAGGATAACTTCATTGCCAGCATCTTCTGGTGGAAGAAATTACTTATCTAAGCAACACAATCATGCTATTTATCGAAAGAAACCCTGTTGATCAGAATGGACCTGAGTACTGAACCATCTGGCAGACTCTCAGCAAGAAGTTTCTTTGTCTTCACAGACTGATCTTTATAAGCAGTGACCAGTCTGGAAAGAAATGAGTTGGGGTCCCTGAAAGGTTGCTTGAACACCCTCAAAAAATTACTTCACCCAAATGCTGACTGGGATGAACCTAGCACACAGGATACACCATGAAAGACTTAACAACACCCCCAAACAGCAGGAAGCAGTATGGATAGAACTATGCCCATATTTCCAAATATTGTTTATAATTGTTTGTTTACATTTAAAGGGGGATATGCTATAGATATGAATAATTTGCATTGGTATGAATCCTGGTTTATTGATACAAATTTAAGGTCAATTTTGTTATCTGTATATGTATTTCTGATCTTGATTAAGGTATTATGTTTGTGTAGCTCATTTAAAAATGTAATGTATAATTAAGAAATATAAGTTAATAGATAATCATCTATAATAGTCAAGCTTGTAGTCATGTTAGTTAGATTTTCTAGATGTATAGAGATATATTTCAGTTAGATAGGTATTCTTCAAATCTTTCAGAGACATTCAGAATATATAGCATTTAAACTGTTTTTAATAACTTAGGACTTTTTATGACAGTGAGACACATCTGCTCCTGAAAGCACCAATCTATTTCAAGAGGAATATGGGCATCAAAGAGGCTCCTTATGGAGTTTGTTAGATGAACTGGACATGCAGGATCTACAGAGAAATGACTGTTGAACTTGCCCAAAGGTGAGATGATCCTTCAGGGTTCTTGTTTTATGAAAGAGTCTATGAGACATTCTGTAGGATACAGAAGAAAATGACTGGCAAACTGCCAATATATGCAGACCTGTCTTTGAAATTTCCTGCTTCATGGAAAAATTTGCTGCATACTATGGGCCAGTAGGCTGAAGATGGATGCCCCGACAGTACAGAAAAACTTTGGGTGACTGTCTAGGCAGCCAGATGTCTCTGTCAATTCTAGAATATTGGAAGTTGCTTACAATGCACGTCCGGTTTGCTTAGGTAATATCATATTCTTCTGGAGTCTTTGATGGAGTTGAAGAATTTATAGTTATAGTTTTCCTTAGTTATGATAAAAGATAGATATAAATATTGTAAGTGTAGTTCTTGCTTGATAACTGTTTTGTTATATGTAATTTTACTATGTTAAAGTTAAAGCCTTCCTTTTTGTTTAAACAGAAAGGAGGAAATGGTGTGGGAGGTCTTTCTGTTTATGTGATGCTTTTATTGGCTAATGAATAAAGAATTGGCTTGGCCTATAGCATGGGAGGAGAAGGGCAGGGTTAGACACTGTGGAGCTGCCGGAGATAGATGTGCTGAAACTTTGCCAGTAAGTCACTGCCACATGGCAATACACAGATTAATAGAAATGGGTTAAACTAAGATGTCTGAGTTAGCCAATAAGAAGTTAGAGTTAATTGGCCAAGCAGTGATTTAATTAATACAGTTTCTGTGTGATTATTTTGGGTCTAAGCTATCCAGGTGGCTGGGAACCAACAAGTGACCTTCTCTAACAGGCTCTCTTAAGATTCCTTTGGACATTTTTCATGGTCTAGGATAACTTCATTGCCAGCATCTTCTGGTGGAAAAAATTATTTATCTAAGCAACACAATCATGCTATTTATTGAAAGAAACTCTGTTGATCAGAATGGACCTGAGTACTGAACTATCTGGCAGACTCTCAGCAAGAAGTTTCTTTGTCTTCACAGACTGATCTCTATAAACAGTGACCAGTCTGGAAAGAAATGAGTTGGGGTCACTGAGCTCTGGTCCATGAAGAGTCTCTTACTGAGAACACACATGAAAGGACACATTTAAAGAGAGAGAGTCATTAGGAAACAGGATGCTTTGTCTCTGATTCCTGTATCTCTCCATCTCAACTCTGCTTGGGAGATGCTTAGCTCTGTTTATGAATATAAACATTTTATGCGATTCATTCATTTATTCAGTACTTACTGACTGCTTACTATGACCTCGTACTGGTTAAGTGCTAAGTGAAAGACATTGCCAAGGAAGCCAGATGAGGTTTTTGGCTCTGTGGAGGCACAGTTCAGTCAATAGGGCACAGGGAAGATGGGCCTGGATTGGAGGCACTGGGGTATGGCCAAGGTCCAATGCTAAAGCTGTGCCAAAGGAAGCTGAGGGTAGAGTCTATATTTATTTCTTGATGTCAGAGATGCCACAAGACAAAGATCAGTTTTCTATCATGTATGTAATTCTCTTTCCTTTGATTTAGCATTAAAATATGTAGAGTTCCTATTTAACTATGAAGTTGTTACAGTCTTTTCTGAATAAAGGCAGGAACACGCCTTTATTTATTTATTTATTTTTTCTTTTTTTATTGAAAAAAAATTTCTGCCTTCTCCCAGCCTCCCATTTCCCTCCCCCTCCTCCCACGCCTCTCCCCCTTCCCCCACTCCTCTCCCCCTCCCTCTCCAGTCTGAAGAGCAGTCAGGGTTCCCTGCCCTGTAGAAATTCCAAAGTCCTCCCCCCCTCCATCCTGGTCTAGGAAGGTGAACATCCAAACTGGCTAAGCTCCCACAAAGCCAGAACATGAAGTAGGATCAAGACCCAGTGCCATTGTCCTTGGCTTCTCAGCAGCCCTCATTGTCCACCATATTCAGAGAGTCCGGTTTTATCCCATGCTTTTTCAGTCACAGTCCAGCTGGCCTTGGTGAACTCCCAATAGATCAGCCCCACTGTTTCCGTGGGTGGGTGCACCCCTTGTGGTCCTGACTTCTTTGCTCATATTCTCCCTCCTTCTGCTCCTCATTGGGACATTGGGAGCTCAGTCCAGTGCTCCAGTATGGGTCTCTATCTCTATCTCCATCCATCACCAGATGAAGGTTCTATGGTGATATGCAAGATATTCATTAGTATGGCTATAGGATAGGGTCATTTCAGGTTCCCTATCCTCAGCTGCCCCAGGAACTAACTGGGGACATCTCCCTGGGCACCTGGGAGCCCCTCTAGGTCCAAGTCTCTTGCCAACCCTAAGATGGCTCCCTTAATTAAGATATGTGTTTCCCTGCTCCCCTATCCAATCATCCCGTTTCCCCAAGTTCCCCCCGTCCTCCCCTTCTCACTTTCTCTCCCCATCTCCCCTTACCCCCCCTCCCACCCCACCCCCAAGATCTCAATTTTCTCCCCGGCAATCTTGTCTACTTCCCATAACCAGGAGGATAGCTATATGTTTTTCTTTGGGTTCACCTCTTATTTAGCTTCTTTAGGATATCAAATTATAGACTCATTGACCTTTATTTATAGCTAGAACCCAATTATGAGTGAGTACATCCCCTGTTCATCTTTTTGGGTCTGGGTTTTCTCACTCAGGATAGTGTTTTCTATTTCCATCCATTTGCATGCAAAATTCGAGAAGTCATTGTTTTTTACCGCAGCGTAGTACTCTAATGTGTATATATTCCACACTTTCTTCATCCATTCTTCCATTGAAGGACATCTAGGTTGTTTCCACGTTCTGGCTATTACAAATAATGCTGCTATGAACATAGTTAAACAAATGCCCTTGTCATATGATCGGGCATACCTTGGGTATATTCCCAAGAGTGGCATTGCTGGGTCCAGGAGTAGGTTGATCCCAAATTTCCTGAGAAACCGCCACACTGCTTTCCAATTTTGTGGTTGCACAAGTTTACATTCCCACCAGCAATGGATGAGGGTACCCCTTCCTCCACAACCTCTCCAGCAAATGCTATCATTGGTGTCTTTGAATTTAGCCATTCTGACTGGTGTAAGATGATATCTCAAAGTTGTTTTGATTTGCATTTCCCTGATCGCTAAGGAGGTTGAGCATGACCTTAAGTGTCTTTTGACCATTTGAACTTCTTTTGAGAATTCTCTGCCCCATTTTTTAATTGGGTTAATTAGCATTTTAAAGTCTAGTTTCTTGAGTTCTTTATATATTTTGGAGATCATTCCTTTGTCTGTTGCGGGGTTGGTGAAGATCTTCTCCCAGTCAGTGGGTTGCCTTTTTGTCTTAGTGACAGTGTCCTTTGCTTTACAGAAGCTTCCTAAGAACTAATTTCAATAGGTCCCATTTATTCAATGTTGCCCTTAATGTCTGTGCTGCTGGGGTTATACCTAGGAAGCGATCGCCTGTGCCCATATGTTGTAGGGTACTTCCCACTTTCTCATCTATCAGGTTCAGTGTGTTCAGATTGATATTGAGGTCTTTGATCCATCTGGACTTGAGTTTTGTGCATGGTGATAGATATGGGTCTATTTTCATTCTTCTACAGGTTGGCATCCAGTTGTGCCAGCACCATTTGTTGAAGATGCTTTGTTTCTTCCATTGTATACTTTTAGCTCCTTTATCAAAAATGAGGTGTTCCTAGGTTTGTGGGTTAAAATCTGGGTCTTCTATTCGATTCCATTGGTCGACTTCTCTGTTTTTATACCAATACCACATTGTTTTCATTACTATAGCTCTGTAATAGAGTTTGAAGTCAGGGATGGTAATGCCTCCAGAAGTTCCTTTATTGTATAAGATTGTTTTGGCTATCCTGGGTTTTTTGTTTTTCCATATAAAGTTGATTATTGTCCTCTCAAGATCTGTGAAGAATTTTGATGGGACCTTGATGGGGATTGCATTGAATCTATAAATTGCCTTTGGTAGAATTGCCATTTTTACTATGTTGATCCTCCCAATCCAAGAGCAAGGGAGATCCTTCCATTTTCTGGTATCCTCTTCAATTTCTTTCTTCAATGCCTTAAAGTTCTTGTCAAATAGATCTTTCACTTCCTTGGTTAGAGTTACCCCAAGATATTTCATGCTGTTTGTGGCTATCATGAAAGGTGATGCTTCTCTGATTTCCTTCTCTGCTTCCATATCCTTTGTGTACAGGAGGGCGACTGATTTTTTGGAGTTGATCTTGTATCTGGCCACATTACTAAAGGTGTTTATCAGATGTAGGAGTTTTTTGGTGGAGTTTTTGGGGTCGCTTATGTACACTATCATATCATCTGCAAATAATGAAAGTTTAACTTCTTCCTTTCCAATTCGAATCCCCTTGATCCCCTTATGTTGTCTTATTGCTATTGCTAAAACTTCAAGCACTATATTGAAGAGGTATGGAGAGAGTGGACAGCCTTGTCGTGTTCCTGATTTTAGTGGGATGGCTTTGAGTTTCTCTCCGTTTAGTTTGATGTTAGCTGTCGGTTTGCTGTAAATAGCTTTTATTATATTTAGGTATGACCCTTGTATCCCTAATCTCTCCAAGACTTTTATCATAAAGGGATGTTGAATTTTATCAAAAGCTTTTTCAGCATCTAATGAAATGATCATATGGTTTTTTTCTTTCAGTTTATTTATATGATGGATTACATTGATAGATTTTCGTATGTTGAACCAGCCCTGCATCTCTGGGATGAAGCCTACTTGATCATAATGGATAATTTTTCTAATGTGTTCTTGGATACGGTTTGCCAGGATTTTGTTGAGGATTTTTGCGTCCATATTCATGAATGAGATGGGCCTGCAATTCTCTTTCTTTGTTGAGTCTTTGTGTGGTTTTGGTATCAGAGTGACTGTAGCTTCATAAAAGGAATTTGGCAATGACTCTTCTGTTTCTATATTGTGAAATACATTAAGGAGTATAGGTATTAGGTCTTCTTGGAAGTGCTGGTAGAATTCCGCATTGAAACCATCTGGTCCTGGGCTTTTTTTGGTAGGGAGGTTTTGGATAACAGCTTCTAATTCTTCGCGACTAACAGGTCTATTTAGATTGTTCACCTGGTCCTGGTTTAACTTTGGTATATGGTATTTATCTAAAAAAGTGCCCATTTCTTTTATATTTTCCAGTTTTGTGGCATACAGGCTTTTGTAGTAAGATGTAATGATTTTCTGAATTTCCTCTGTGTCTGTGGTTATGTCCCCCTTTTCATTTCTGATCCTATTAATTTGCATATTCTCTCTCTGCCGTTTCATTAGTTTGGATAGGGGTTTATCAATCTTGTTGATTTTCTCCAGGAACCAGCTTTTTGTTTCATTGATTCTTTGGATTGTTTTCTGTGTTTCTATTTTGTTGATTTCTGCCCTCAGTTTGATTATTCCCAGTCTTCTACTCCTCCTAGGTGAGTCTGCGTCTTTTTTTTTTCTAGAGCTTTCAGGTGGGCTGTTAAGTCTCCAATGTATGCTTTCTCTGTTTTCTTTAAGAGGGCACTTAGTGCTATGAACTTTCCTCTTAGGACTGCTTTCATAGTGTCCCATAAGTTTGAGTAGGTTGTTTCTTTATTTTCATTGAATTCAAGGAAGACTTTAATTTCTTTCTTTATTTCTTCCTTGATCCAGGTTTGGTTCAGTAGTTGACTGTTCAGTTTCCATGAGTTTGTAGGCTTTCTGGGGGTAGCATTGTTGTTGAATTCTAACTTTAATCCATGGTGATCTGATAAGACACAGGAGGTTACGAATATTTTTTTGTAACTGTGGAAGTTTGCTTTGTTACTGAGTATGTGGTCAATTTTTGAGAAGGTTCCATGAGCTGCAGAGAAGAAGGTATATTCTTTCCTATTTGGATGGAGTGTTCTATAGATGTCTGTTAAGTCCATTTGATTCATTACCTCCATTAATTCTCTTATTTCTCTGTTAGGTTTCTGTCTGATTGACCTGTCCATTGGTGAGAGAGGAGTGTTGAAGTCTCCTACTATTAGCGTGTGCGGTTTGATGGCAGCCTTGAGTTTTAGTAATGTTTCTTTTACGTATGTGGGTGCTTTTATATTAGGGGCATAGATATTCAGGATTGAGACTTCATCCTCATGAATTGTTCCTGTTATGAGTATAAAATGTCCCTCTCCATCTCTTCTGATTGATTTAAGTTTGAAGTCAACTTTGTTAGAAATTAGTATGGCCACACCTGCTTGTTTCTTTGGTCCATTTGCTTGATAAACCTTTTCCCATCCCTTTACTCTGAGTAGGTGCCTGTCTTTGTGGTTAAGGTGTGTTTCTTGTAAATAGCAGAATGTTGGATCCTATTTTCATATCCAATCTCTTAGCCTGTGCCTTTTTATAGGTGAGTTGAGTCCATTGACATTAAGTGATATTAATGACCAGTGGTTGTTAACTCCGGTCACTTTTTTAGTAATAGAGTTTGTGTGTTTCCCTTCTTTGAGTTGTGCTGGTGAAGGGTCTCTAGATGTTTGAGTTATTGTGGTCATTGTTGGACTCCTTGGTTTGTGATTTTCCTTCTATTACTTTCTGTAAGGCTGGATTTGTGGCTACGTATTGTTTAAATTTGTTTTTATCCTGGAAAATTTTGTTTTCTCCATTTATAGTGAACGAAAGCTTGGTTGAGTATAGTAGTCTGGGCTTGCATCCATGGTCTCTTAGTTTCTGCAGTACATCTATCCAGGACCTTCTGGCTTTCATTGTTTCCATAGAGAAATCAGGTGTAAGTCTGATAGGTTTACCATTATAAGTAACTTGGCCTTTTTCCTTTGCAGCTCTTCATATTCTTTCTTTATTCTGTATGTTTTGTGTTTTGATTATTATATGGCGAGGAGATTTTTTTTTTTTTGGTCCAGTCTATTTGGTGTTCTGTATGCTTCTTGAACCTTCAAAGAAATATCTTTCTTTAGGTTGGGAAAGTTTTCTTCTATAATTTTATTAAATATATTTTCTGGACCATTGAGCTGTACTTCTTCTCCTTCTTCTATTCCAATTACTCTTAGGTTTGGTCTTTTTATTGTGTCCCAGATTTCCTGAATGTTTTGTGATGAGAATTTGTTGGTTTTGCTGTTTTCTTTGATTAGTGTGTTTATTTTCTCTATGGTATCTTCAGTGTCTGACATTCTTTCTTCTTTCTCTTGTAATCTGTTGGTAGTACTTGTCTCTGTAGTTCCTGTTCATTTACCCAGATTTTCCATCTCCATCCTTCCCTCGGTTTGTGTTTTCTTCATTACTTCCATTTCATTCTTCAAGTCTTGAACTGCTTCTCTTACCTGTTTGATTGTTTCTCTTGGTTTTCTTGGGTATATTTGAGCGATTTATTCATTTCTTCTACCTTTTTGTTTGTAATCTCTAATTGTTTATGGCAGTTTTTCACCTCCTGTTTAAGGTCTTCTATTATTTTCATATAATTCACTTTTGAGTCGATATCTTCTAATTCTTCTGGAGTAGGGTGTACAATTCTTCTCATTTCGGGATCCCTGGATTCTGGTGATGTCATGTTGCCTTTCAGGTTGTTGGAGGAATTCTTGCATTGGCGCCTTCCCATCTCTTCCTTCAAATGGAGCCAGGAGAGGCCTGGTGTCTTGGTCCAGTCTTTGCTGTGACTGACTCTCTGGGTGTATCTCTTCAGTGTAGAAGCAAGAACCGTCCCATCCAGATGGAACTCCTCAGCACCAAAACATGGATGCCTGGTAGTCCAATACCCGCGGACAAAAGGGAGAACTTGGGGGGCAGGGCGGGGACGAGTAGAACACAGGACTCCCTGCCACAAAAGCTGAAGGTGCGCGTGCTCACTTTCGGGGGTCCTTGAAGCCTGCCCGGTAGGAAGGCACTCACATCTCTGGGTGGGTAGCCTTAGTGTAGGAGCAGAAAACTGTTCTTGAGCAAAGGACCTAGCAGAAAACGCAGGCTTGGAGGGCGGGGGTCGTGTGTAAGAAAGACAGCCCTGCAGAAGGAGCTGGGGGAGGGGGGGTTTGTGCTCTCTTCAGGGACAATCCGCTCCTGGATAGCACACACTCACCTGACCAGATTGAACTCCTCAGCACCTAAACAGGGCCGCCTGGTAGCCCAATGATCAGGGGACAAAAGGAAAAATGGGGCAGGCAGGGCGGGATCCAGGAGAGCACAGGCAACCCTGGAGCACAAGCTGAAGGTGTCCGGGCTCCCTTACAGGGGACCTTGAGGCCTGCCCGGTAGGCAGGCACTCACCGCTCTGGGTGGGTAGCCTTAGTGTAGGAGTTTAAAACTGTTCTTCAGGAACAAGCCTTTATAATGTGGCTTACTATATAAAACTGCTAAGACATAGGCCCAAACTATAACACAAACAAAGCTGACATGTATTTTAGAGGTTAGCTAGATTCCCTTATAAAAAGATAATTAGAAGAATGGATGAATAAATGTATAAAGTGTGTATGTTGCTTTAGTTAAAGACAAACAAGAAGGGGGGATGTGGATTTAGCAAAATGTTGCCCAGGATTACAAAAAAAAAAAAAACCCAAAAAGCAAACAAGCTTCTTATATAATAATTGCAGGTGAAATTGATGGTTCTACACTCAGCATGGATTGTAAACTGATGAACCTCTTGTAAACTAAAACCACTGTCAGTCAAAACTTCACTAGTCACACCTAGCATGTAGCGGGTCAGAGCTCAGCCTGTGTGCCTTCAGTATGTCCAGAGAGCTTGTATTAGCTCACTGTTGGTCAAAATTGTTTAACACAGAATCTATTTCATACTAAAGTGTTGGACATCTTTTTATTTATTGGATACTATACTGATGGTGAAATCAGAATGGACTTGGGTATAATTAAGCACCATTATAAAGTTAAAAATAGTAAATTGAGCCATCATTATTGGGGACATTATTGGGGGGTGGCATGGAATAACAGGAATGAATCAATGCTATTTTAGTGTGGCCCTTTGAAGTTAGTTAATAAATTGATTGGTTGACATTTTTTAAAGACAAAGTTTTATTCTGTGGATCAGATGGTCATGAACTTGTGACTCCCTCCCTCTTCTGCCTCCCATGTGTTGGGATTTCAGATGCACAACACCATGTTCTCCTTCCACATTAAAATGTTGGTATGAGCTTTTAAGTGTAATCCAAATTGATTAGTTTAAGAACACAAAATGTAGAATTATAAGCCACCCCACTACAGCCTCTGATAAGCCTTCTTTTAATTTGGGTTCTTCCTTGTACTTCCTGAACTCTGTTTGTGTTTCCTTTCCTATATGTTGACATTGTGACCACCATCACTCTCTCCCTTAGAGAAGAGCAATACATACTAACATTCAGCCTAAGGAACACATCTCTCCTCAGCTACCTTGGGCTTTCTCTTTCCTGCTCCCTTTTTTATTATCAACTTAGGCTCACTTGCTTTTCCATTCTCCTGAAATTAGTGCATACCTCAAGATTTGAGAAAATAGATCCCTGTATGTACTAATTTTTCAAAATATTTCATTCTTTCTCTCTCTGTGCATATGGAGGCCAGAGGTCAATGCAGTACCTTCTTATTACCCCTATGTTGCAAGGAAGGCTGCTAGTTGGTTCCCAGCTGCTCAGCCCCAAAATAATTACACAGAAACTATATTATTTAAATCACTGCTTGACCCATTAGCTCTAGCTTCTTATTGGCTAACTCTTACATCTCAATTTAACCCATTTCTATTAATCTGTGTATTGCCACGTGTCTGGCTTACCAGCTAAAGTTTTGGCGTGGCAGAGCTACATGGCTTCTCTCAGACTCCACCTCCTTTCTCCCAGCATCCAGTTTAGTTCCCCCCACCCCCTCCCTGCTAGCTCTGTTCCCCTATAGCTCTGCTATAGGTCCAAACAGTTCCTTTATTAACCAATGGTATTCACAGCATACAGAGGGGAATCCCACACCACCCCTCCATCTCATTTTTTGAGGCAGGGTTTTTGATGACTCTGGAGGTCACTGATGGACTGGGCTTGGGGACAGCTGGCTCCAAGGATCAGCCTGTTTTCAAGTCAACATCACTGGAACTGCAGATGTTTATTGCAGTGCCTAGCATTTTTGTGATGGCTGGAATCTGACTTAAGTCTTCATGCTTGTGTGGCAAGGACTTTACCGACAGAGTCACTTCCTAAGCCCCTGGGTAGGGCAACTCTCACTGGTCAAGTGCCTAGCAGAAGACTCAGAGAATGAGAAATGTTTGAGGTTGGAGAACTGAAATGA
Organism: Microtus oregoni; assembly: GCF_018167655.1. Lineage (NCBI taxonomy): Eukaryota > Metazoa > Chordata > Mammalia > Rodentia > Cricetidae > Microtus > Microtus oregoni. The sequence continues at coordinate 20,449,997 of NW_024543070.1, forward strand.
GCTTATATGTGTGTGTGTGTGTGTGTGTGTGTGTGTGTGTGTATATATATATATATATATAAATAATACATATGTATATTTCAGAAGCAAAGTGCTTTAGTACAAGTTAGTGTGGAATAAGATGGCATAAAATCTGGTAACATGGACAGAACATGTAGAGATTAAATATGTAAACATGTACAGTGCTTACTAATTCTTCAGTAAACATAAATAAACCTCAAGATACAGGGCTTTGATCTCTATTTGTGAGAAGAGCTGAAAAGAGGGTTTTGGTGCTTGTTTTGAGACAGAGTCTTGCTGTGTAGCTCAGACTAACATCACGTTTTAGAGCCTCCTGATTCTACCTCCTAAGTGCTGGGATTATAAGTGTGTGTGACCATACCATGCCTGTAGGGGGATGGAAGGAGGGAATATGGAGGGAGAGAAAGAAAGAGAGAGGCAGAGAGAGACTTAAGGATGGAGAAGTAGATCACAATATTAACAGACCACAGAGTCCCAGGTCAGCAGTGAGCCTGAGCTGGAGTGGCCACTACTCTAGCATTGCTGCTAGTGAGAGAGAGAGAGAGAGAGAGAGAGGGAGAGAGAGAGAGGGAGAGAGAGAGAGAGAGAGAGAGAGAGAGAGAGAGAGAGAGAGTAGCAAGGAGCAGAGGAAAGCACAGGCTGGAAATCAGAAGACTTGGGGTCACAGGACTTGGCAGGCTGGTGAGAGGCTCAGATTTGCTTTCCTGGGGCACAAGCCTTTTGAAGGTGAATTTAAAGTTTGCCTCAATGAAAATTTTAGTGGCTCCAGAATCCATATAATTCAAAATATAAAATTAAAAAGTAGCTTCAAGAAGCATAGAAAATATGCAAGATTTTTTTTATTTAAAAAAGAAAACACCCACAAGTATCCCATGCACACAGGGGGCATGCTGGTGTCCAAGCTCACTGGGGAAGAGAAAATGTTAAGTATTGAATCTGGCACACAAGGAAAATGATATATGAAGATTTCAGGAGAACTGCTGAGGGCTGGGTTTTTGTACAGCAAAAATTCTCAAGATGCCCACTGACTCAAAGAATACATGATAAAGTAGCAGGAAGTGGAGAAGTTCCTGGAAGTCTCTAGGTGCCCAAGGGAATGAGCATGTTCGAGGACTGTGGATACACAGAACACACAGGCATGTCCTGGAGAAATACTGACTGTATGTCTATCATTCATGCTAATGAGTGCAGAGCAATCCAAAGTTCTTATTTGACATCCATGTAAAAAAGGACACATGTGTGTGTGCACGTGCTCATGCACATGCAGAAGGGCATGAATGTACTCACACATAGGACACACAAGGAGTAAGATCATTTTAATTGGTTATCTTGGAAAGTAATTAAAAAACATTTTTTGGGTTGGTGAGATTTGTTGGTCAATAGTGGTATTTTCCATAAAAGCTTGCATAACTAGTTCAGGTTCTCATGTATAAAGCTGGGTGTGGCAGTACACACCTGTGCAACCATATGCTACATGCTTGTACACACACACAAAATTAAAGCAAAACTGTAAAATTTCCAGGTCAGACTTATTTTATAATTTATCATTATGACTTTTAATTAATTACAATGTAAAACTTTCCACTGGAAAATTCCCAGCGACTCTCTTCCTCATAGTGTCAAAAGAATCTTACAAAGTAAGTTGAGGATAAGAAAATATTTAAAAGTTTCTATAAAGCAGAATATAGAAAGATATTTCCCCCTAGAATTCTATTATTTGATTTGTTTCAAGTAAGTATGGAAGTGTAATTAACAACCTCTAGTAGACCTTCAGAGGCAGCTCGGGACAGCATTGCTTCTCAATCCTTGAGACTGGTTTACTGTGTTTCACTAATCCCAGCCTGCTCAGTCTACTGATATCACATGGTTTTGCCCTTTGGTCCTCAGCCTTTTGGGTTACTGCAAGCTGTAGAATGTGTGAGTTTAAATAGTCGTTCATCTACGGTGTGCATCCAGTATAATAAGAGACAACTTATTCTACCTATGATACTCCACACTGTTAAAAAAAGCCCAAATATAGATCCACACTTTACTAGCACTCTTGAACTTCCAGAGGCTCTTTTTATCTGAGAGCCTGTTATATGTGCACAGAGATCAGCCAGTCTGCCATCTTTATTCTGAGTAAACTAACCCTTCTGTTCAAGGTTGTAGAGGACAGAGGAACATTTATCTTCTTTATTATAGCTACCACATGTCTATTCATGTGATCTAGGATTGTATCAGCTTCTTTTTATAGGCAAAAGTCACATGTTGACCTATATTAAGCTTATAATTGAATTAAAATCTTCATGCTTCTCCTTCAAAGGCTTCTGGGATGACAGTTTGGATTTCTAATTAATTGAATTGTATCTGATTTTGTCTCTGGTGTTCTGGCCTTGTTGCTTTTTGTTCCCTATTTCTGCCAGTTAGCATATTTTCTTCCTTTTCAGCACTGCAGTCTGCAAATGTCATGCGCACCATTGGATATTTCTGACAATGCCACTGGAAATAATTCTGTAAGGTAATGAAATTCTCCATCATTACATTCCCCTCTGGGGCTGACAGTCTTTCATTAGTCAACACTTGATGGTCATTTCCTACTTACATATGTCCCAGGATTGAGTTCAGATTTATCTAACTTGACTGTAAAAATATTTATGGTAGGCTTGGCTGTACTGCCTCAGGACAGTCCTTTAATTTTACCTAAAGAGAAAAATTAAAAACTCTGACATTTATCACAGCATACTTACCTACCTAGAATTGAGCAGTCACACAAGGGATGAGAAACAATGAAGTACTCTGGAAATCATGCTGAAGGGATAGGACTGTGCCTTGAGGACACAGAGAAACCCTTGCAGCTGAGAAAAGAAGGTTCGTGCTTTAATGGAGTGACATACAGTGGTGAGAACCATCCAGAGGCAGAGAGAAGCAGGGTTCCAGATGTCAAGAAAAGCAGGGTTCCAGATGTGGAGAGAAACAGGGATCCAGATGTGAAGAGAAACAGGGATGCAGATGCAGAGAGAGGCAGGGACCCAGATGTCAAGAAAAGCAGGGATTCAGATGTGGAGAGAAGCAGGGATCCAGATGTCAAGAAAGACAGGGATCCAGATGTGGAGAGAAGCAGGGATCCAGATGTGGAGAGAAGTAGGGATCCAGATGCAGAGAGAATCAGGGATCCAGATGTTGAGAGAAACAGGGATCCAGATGTGGAGAGAAGCAGCAACCCAGATGTGGAGAGAAGAGGGAATCCAGATATGGAGAGAAGCAGGGATCCAGATGCAGAGAGAAGCAGGGATCCAGATGTGGAGAGAAGTAGGGATTCAGAGGCTGAGATGAAAAGGACATGAAATAGCTAGTGTAAATCATGGAGAACAAATCAGAAATAAAGGCTGTTGCATTTGACCCGAACACACTTTTCCTCATTCAAGTGACCAGGGTGAACAAGCACTGAAGCCACTTTATTTATTTATTTTCTCTCTCTTTTTCAAAAATTAATATACTTTTTTTTCTAACAGTATATTCTGAACATGGTTTCTCCTCTCAGATCTTCCCCCCCGCTTACCACCCACCCAACTCTCTTTAGAAAAAAGACAAAAAAATAAATAAAAACCAAAACAAACAAAAACCCAAATGACCAAACATCAGCATGCTTTTTTTTTAAAAAAAAAAGAAGGAAAGAAAAAAAACACAAGAAAGATGGACACAAAAGTAAAATCCATGAAGACATGAAGTTGGAAACAATAATATATAAACAAAAGACCAGTAAGACAAAAAAAAAACTGACAGAACAAAGTGATATGAGACAAAGTCTATGAATTCATTAATAGACAAAAGTCTACTAAATTCATTTTGTGCTGGCCATCTACTGTTGGGCTTGGAGCCTACTGTCAAGTGTGCTTAATATATCAGTAAGACTTCACAGGTGAAAACTAATTTTACAATTGCAAGTAGATGTCAATTGGAGATTGACAGCTTACTGGTTAGGGGTGGGATCTAGTGTTCACTTCCCTCTCAGCAATGGGACCCCAAGTGGCTTGGGCCTGTGCAGGCCCTGTGCATGCTGCCATAGTCTCAGTGAGTTCATATGTGCACCAGTCCTGTTGTGTCTGGAAGACACAAGAGGAGATGGTTGGCTTCTTCTTTATCTTTATTGAGAAATCTTTTCCCATGGACCTGACTTCTGTTTGTCTTAGTTCTCTCTTTGTAAGCCACTATAAAGTTTATTTATCTCTCTCTCTACATAACAACTTTTTGAATGCTTTAGCTTTGGTTTTATCTTCTTTTACCAATATCTTTTAGAAGCCAATTTGTTTTTTAATGAAGAACAGAAAGGGAGTGGATCAAGATGGGAGGGGAGGTGGTGAGGAACTGGGAGGAGTAGAGGGAATGAAAACAGTAATCATGATACATTTTATTATAAAATTAATCTATTTTTGTTGACAGAAGTTTCTGGCTCTGCTACCCCTATTTGTACAGCTTTAGTTAATCTTTGCAAAAAGTCACTAAATGGTTCTCTTGGGCCTTGTATAACCTTAGTATATGATTAAATTATTTTTCCTGGTTCTTGAATTGTATCCTAAGCATTCAAGGCTGCTGCACAGTATAGGGAAAAGATGTATTCATTGTATGTAGCTTGACTATCCAGATCAGCAGAAGGGCCCTCACCAAGAATTTCATCTTGGGAGGCCTCAACACCTCTGACTCTACCTTGATGTTCAAGGGTCTTACCCTTTTCCCTCCAAAGGCTCTTCCATGGAAGCTGTGGACCATGGTGTAGTATAGCTGAGAGAAGTTGAAGCCAATCATGTGAAATAACCTTATTTCTTGAAGCCCATGTCTTTACCAACTGCCTCACATATGGTGAATGCATGCCATAAGATACTCCTGATTGCTTAATATCTTCTAGAACTTTCACACATATAGGTTCCCATTTACATTCTGTATATCCTTTTAGGTATTGAGTATTTGCTGCCTTTTCAGAGGCAATAACAGAATAATTAGCTAAAACTCTTGGTAAGTCATCTCTGACACTGAGAAGTACTGGCGATGCTAAATCTTTACTATTGTCTTTCGCCTGTACCTCTTCTCCTTGCCTATCAATTCTGACAAGAACCTCAATTGATTCAAATCTTTTTATCACTATATTTTATAATGTCTGAATCTCTTGACCTGTGAATATTTCTAATGATTTCATCAACTCAATTAATTTCTGGTTCTCATTCTGTAGAAGTGATTTCAAGTTCTTAAATTTTTCCGTTGATGATATCTTCTCGTCCTTAGAGATTATCTGGATGGCATGCAGATTGCCTTCCAGGAGGGATGTTCTACCTGCAGATCCAGAAACTTCTGTCTACAAATGGCTCCAATGTGGAACAGCTACATCCACATAAACCTGAGAGAGTTTGAGAAGGGATCCTAGGTATAAAATAACAGAGTTACACATGACTTCTTGGTAGAAGCATTTTCTCAGTTGGGCTCTGTTTTCTAGAGGCAAGCAGAGGCACAGTTCCTTTAAGAGAGGCTTCCTGACTCAGGGTTAGAAATAAAAAATTCTCAGCTCTTTGAAGAGACCTGACAACAAAAACTTAAATGGTGTTTATGAGCAGCTAGCATCATGCTTCTTGGTGGTGGCATGGACCTAGAAACTCCACAGAGTTGTGGTAAAAAATATGGTTCCTGCCAGATCTTCCACCATGAACCTAATCTCTAAGGAAGTCAAGGAGTGGGGGAGACCCAGTCTCAAAAGCCACAGCTTTAATCATGTCGTTTGGCAGACTAAAGTCTCATGTGCTGAGAAAAATATAAAGATATACAACAAAGACAGATTCGGGGGGGGGGGACCTCTAAACAGTTTACAGTTTGTTTAAAAATGTGCATAGGCTTGGAAGAGAAAAGAAAAAGGATAGAGAAAGTCCTTAAAAAAAGAAATATAGTCAGGTGTGATGGCACATGCCTTTAATTCCAGCACTTGGGAGGCAGAGGCAGGCAGATCTCTGTGAGTTCAAAACCCAGACATGGTGGCACAAGCCTTTAAATCCCAGCACTTGGGAGTCAGAGGCAGGTGAGGCTCTGTGAGTTTCAGGCCAGTCTGGTGAACAGAGTGAGATCGAGGACAGTCAAAGAAAACAGAGAAACCTGTCTTAAAATAACCAAAAATTAAAAATAAAAAATAAAGTTAAAAAGCCATGTAAAGATAGAAAATACACAGAGAGCCTGGATACTATATGTTATTGTGTTATTTTTTAATTGTTTGATTGCTGAGGAAGGAGCAACAGCTACTACGAGACATTTGATTATAAATGCTGCTGGATTAATCTAACCTATATATTTTGAAAATGCCTTGAATTCAAAATTTAAGTCAAAAGATATGTTACTTTGGAGAAGAGGTTTTGCTTTTGTTTTCACAGGAAACAGAAGGCCGTGGATTTATTCTGGGTTAAGAAAAATTAGGTTTGATCAAGGAAACCCCTTGAAAATCTCTCATAGGAGCTGATGTCCCAGAGAATTCAATGTTTCACAGCACCTCTGTTGTAGTTTCCTCTGAGTTTTACATGCAGAACAGCCTCAAGATGACATGATGTAGGCTCAAAGAATACTCAAGTCAGTACTTGACCATAATCCTAAATTTTCTTTGGGTACCCATAAAATTATCAGTGCCCTCAAATCAGCAGCAAGTAGCCTAGAAAACTATGCTCACAGTCACAAAATATGGATTTTGAATATTTGTTTTTGTTTAGAATGTTGGTTACAAGTTGTTATGCATTCTGGTTAGGAAAAAAGCTAAAAAAGGAGATTAGATTCAGTTCTTGTTTTGAAAAGAAAAAAGGGGGGAAGTGCTGTGGCATAATGCACTGTACATTGTCAAAATTTGTCACTTATATTGGTTTAACAAAATGTTGGTTGGCCAGTAGCCAGGCAGGAAGTATAGTTAGGGTGACCAGACTAGGAAAGGAAGGGCACAGTCTATGGTCACTGCTCAGACACAGAGGAAGCAAGATGAGAATTTTGCAAAATATTGACAATAATTAGGGGTTAATTTAAGTTTTAAGTGCTAGTTAATAATAAGCCTGAACTAATAGGAGAAACATTGTAATTAGTGTAGTTTCTCTGTGTTTCTTTGGGACTGAACAGCTGTGGGTCCAGGTGGGACAGAAACACCATCAACCTATTTTCAATAAAAGGGAAAAAACAATGAAGCCTTCTTTTATTCATACTGAATCTTCCAATTTCTAAACTGGGAAGATCATTACTTTTATCTAAAACTTCATTATGTAATAGGTTTTCCTGGTATCTTAGTAAAGATTTCTATTGCTGTGAAGAGACACCATAACCACAGCAACTCTTATAAAGGCAAAAATTTAATTGGGTGGCATAGAGTTCAGAGATTTAGCACGTTATCATCATGGTAAGTAGGCAGCAGGAACTGAACTAAAACAATGGGTGTGGTTTAAGCATATATGAGACCACAAACCTGCTTTGACAGTGACACACTTCCTCCAACAAAGCCATACCCACTCCAATAAAGCCACTCCTCCAAATAGTGTTACTCCCAGTGAGCTTATGGGGACCAATTACATTCAAACTACCACACCTAGAGAAATGTAAATTCAAGTTTAGTAATATATCTTAATCTTATTTTTTTTCATGAATGATTTAATATATAAAAAAGTTTTAACCTTAAATATCTTTTTGAGGTTGAAAGAAAAGCAGATTTTTAAAAGATGATTCTCTCCTTACTTACCCTTACTCCAAAGCAAGGTTTTCATGAAAGAAAACATCACATTGAGACCTTACTCAAAATGGAAAAGTATGACTCATTGAATTTTTTTTTTTTTTTGGCCTGAAAATGTGTTTTGTTTCTGTCTGTAAGGTTGACAGCACTTTCCTGCCCTAATGCATTCAGAGGTGCATAGTTTACATCTTCCATTCCGTAACTCTGCTATAGACCCTGCTTTTGCTAGTCCATAAAGGAAACAATGCAAACGCAACTGGATTCCTGGGTTTTCGCCATCTGTTATTCTTTACCAAAGCAGCTGGAGACCATCAAGAAATGATTTGAATCAGGATAGAGGGAGAGGGAGAGGAAGTGAGTGAGAGAGAGGGAGAGGGAGGGAGAGATGACCTGAGCAAACTGAGAAGACAAAAGTGAAGACTCTGCCACTGATTGATTGTCACAGTGTCAAGATAAGGACGTTAGCTTTGATGTGCAAAACACAAAATAATGACTTGAAATTCTTCAGGGTGTCTTGTTAAGAATAGCTGGTTTTGATTACAGAGAACTACAACTGTTCAAAATGCAGACAGCAACTGACTGTAGAACACCCATCCCTTGTTAACACATTTACAACAGACCGCCCACACTCAGACCTCAGGGAATGTAGTGGGATAGTGGGGTGAAAGATGGTAAGTGCCAGAGGCTCAGGACATTTTCTACAAGATAGGAAAGAGAGAGAGAGAGAGAGAGAGAGAGAGAGAGAGAGAGAGAGAGAGAGAGAGAGAGAGACACAGAGAGACACAGAGAGACACAGAGAGACAGAGAGAGAGAATATGAAATAGGAAGGAGGAGGAGAGGAATCTAGAAATTAGCGGGAGGAGTGGAGAGTGGATATGATCAAATTACGCTGCATGGAATTTTCAAAGATCTAGTAAAATATTACATGCTAAAATAACAAAACAATGGCTAGTCCTACCGCAGAGGCAGAAATATTTAACACTCAATGTTTGGGCTTTGTTTGGAGCCAGTGCTAAGTCTTTCAGTATAAACACACATTTATGGCATTTAATGCTGATAGAATAAGTTTTGCTGTTGAGAACTGTTCTGTAGCTTGCTGTTCTTGTGGGACTCCCAACAGCGTGAGTGTGTGTTTGTGTGGGTGTCTGTGACTCTTGTGTGTGTGTGTTTGTGTGTGTGTGTATGTGTGACTCTTTCGCCTATTCCTGCCGCATTGCCTCATCCAGCCTTGATATGAGGGTTTATTTTTCTGAAGGAAAATGGAGAAGAGGTGGGGGTGGACTAGGAGAAGTGTAGGGAAGGGAAATTATGGTCAGGATGTGAGAAGAATAAATAAAATTAAAAAAGAAACTGTTCTTGCTTTACAGGTTGTTTTTATTTTAAAAAGTCCTTATGTTTTAAAGATACATAACAATGCAGTTACAGATGAAGTGATTTTGTTTAGAATATTCATGGGAAAAAGGTGGACTAGATGGCAGGAGGTGGGTCATGGTTATTTATGGAATTGGGGTGAGTCATGTGATGGAATCTGTTATTCTAGTCACGTTCTTCTACCTACTTATGTGTACGTTTGAAGTTCCGGCTCCATCATAAAAAGATTCATCATGATGCTTAAAGTATAGGGACAGTTAAGGGAAAAGGAAGAGATGCTCTCTCCTCCTGGAGGTGCCTGGGGAGAGGCCTTGTCCATTTTTGAGATTATGCATTGGACATTTAGGTTTGCCTACATGAATTATCTTTGCTTTTCAAGTGGTTGATTTAGGCAGGACAGACAGTGAATATCTTTGGTTGGGGGCTTTCAAAGAAAGATCTTATTATACTGAGAGAGGGGAGGGGAAAGAAAGAGAGAGCATTATCAGAGAAAATTCTCCTTCCTCTGGGTGTGGTCACGTTTAGACACGATAACAGGAGTTCTGGCAGCTCTCTTGCAACTGTGAGGAAGGTGGATGCCCAGCCTGAGAATGCAGGGAGAGCAGCGCTGAGTGTGGTAGAGTAGGAGATGACAATTGCCTGAATCCTTGATGACCCTGAGCTACAGAAACCAAGGTACTGAATTCGCAGAATGTCTTCACTTCTTGTTATGCAAAATGGTGAATACTTATTGCTTAACTCTTGGCTGCTAAAGTAGACTCACCAAGTAGACCATGTAAATACCATGCAACATAGAAATTAAAGTCCACATAGGCATATAACCCACTTGTACTTGTAAGCTAAGAGCTACAGTTCAAGAATGTTCACAACTGTGCTTGTTGAATAATAGTGACAGAGCAGGCACAACCAATTGCCTGCCAACAGTAGGATGGGTCAATAAGATATGATATATTTACATAGTAGAGCATTAAATACCAACCAGATTAATAACCCAGCTGTTTGCCAGGGTGTGTGGTGAATGCGAGGTGTTAAATATGAAAACTCACCTGTGATAATGTGATCCTACTAAAATAAATCAAACTAAATCTACCATGTAGTGATACATGCTTAATCAATAAAACCATAAAGGAATGCAGCTGAACAATTGCCATAATTAGAGTGAAGAGAGTGGTGTTTCCTGAAGGAGAGAGGGAGGTGGATAAGGGCAGGAATGCCGGGGGTTTCTTGAGCACTTCCACCTTCTAGGTCTTTCCTGTGTGGTGGTTTTAAAATGGCTGGCTTCATGATTACTTTTTATAAATGCTCATCTGTTAACTTTGCTCTTCTATAAGCAATGAAATTCTTCCTTTTTGTTATTTAGCCATATATCGTCTCTATTTAATAGTGGTGTGTGTGTGTGTATGTGTGTGTGTGTGTGTGTGTGATTTCTCATTTTCAAACTCATAAAGTTTGGCCATGAGTATAAACTACAGCTTATCAATTTCCACACACATCACAGAAATTTTTGTAATAAACTCAGTAACTGAGAGGACTGACTGCCGGCCTGAACTCTCGCAGGGCAGGGCCCCAGGAAGCTCAGCTCTGCTAACACACTGCCTTGGTTAACAACACACTGCCTTGGATAACAACACACTGCCTTGGTTAACACACTACCTTGGTTAACACACTGCCTTGGATAACACACACACTGCCTTTGTTAACACACTGCCTTGGATAACACATACACTGCCTTTGTTAACACACTGCCTTGGATAACACACACTGCCTTGGTTAACACACACTGCCTTGGTTAACACACACACTGCCTTGGATAACACACACTGCCTTGGTTAACACACACACTGCCTTGGTTAACACACACACTGCCTTGGATAACACACACTGCCTTGGTTAACACACACACTGCCTTGGTTAACACACTGCCTTGGTTAACACACTGCCTTGGTTAACACACACACTGCCTTGGTTAACGCACTGCCTTGGTTAACACACACACTGCCTTGGTTAACACACACACTGCCTTGGTTAACACACTGCCTTGGTTAACACACTGCCTTGGTCAACACACACACTGCCTTGGTTAACACACACACTGCCTTGGTAACACACACACTGCCTTGGTAACACACACACTGCCTTGGTTAACACACACACCGCCTTGGTAACACACACACTGCCTTGGTTAACACACACACTGCCTTGGTAACACACACACTGCCTTGGTTAGCACACACACTGCCTTGGTAACACACACTGCCTTGGTTAACACACACACTGCCTTGGTTAACACACTGCCTTGGTTAACACACACACTGCCTTGGTTAACACACACACTGCCTTGGTTAACACACACACTGCCTTGGATAACACACACTGCCTTGATTAACACACACTGCCTTGGATACCACACACTGCCTTGGTTAACACACACACTGCCTTGGTTAACACACTGCCTTGGTTAACACACACACTGCCTTGGTTAACACACTGCCTTGGTTAACACACTGCCTTGGTTAACACACACACTGCCTTGGTTAACACACTGCCTTGGTTAACACACACACTGCCTTGGTTAACACACTGCCTTGGTTAACACACTGCCTTGGTCAACACACACACTGCCTTGGTTAACACACACACTGCCTTGGTAACACACACACTGCCTTGGTTAACACACACTGCCTTGGATAACACACACTGCCTTGGTTAACACACACACTGCCTTGGTTAACACACTGCCTTGGTTAACACACACACTGCCTTGGTTAACACACTGCCTTGGTTAACACACTGCCTTGGTTAACACACACACTGCCTTGGTTAACACACACACTGCCTTGGTTAACACACACACTGCCTTGGTTAACACACTGCCTTGGTTAACACACTGCCTTGGTCAACACACACACTGCCTTGGTTAACACACACACTGCCTTGGTAACACACACACTGCCTTGGTTAACACACACACTGCCTTGGTTAACACACACACTGCCTTGGTTAACACACTGCCTTGGTTAACACACTGCCTTGGTCACCACACTGCCTTGGTTAACACACACACTGCCTTGGTTAACACACTGCCTTGGTTAACACATTGCCTTGGTTAACATACTGCCTTGGTTAACACACACACTGCCTTGGATAACACACTGCCTTGGTTAACACACTGCCTTGGTTAACACACTGCCTTGGTTAACACACACTGCCTTGGTTAACACACTGCCTTGGTTAACACACACACTGCCTTGGTTAACACACACACTGCCTTGGTTAACACACACACTGCCTTGGATAACACACTGCCTTGGTTAACACACTGCCTTGGTTAACACACACACTGCCTCGCTCTCATGCTCCTCTGTTTCTTCCCGTTTTGAGCTTGACTTCGATGGTTCACTCAGCAACCTTGTATTTTTGCACTTCCTGGAATGTTATTGGGTTTGGGATTGGAGCTTATACTTGACAGTTTCTCTAAATGATGTTACCCTGAGTTTCACTGGGTGTTTGGAAACACAGCTTGGAGCCACAGCACTGTAAAGAGAAAGGAAACAACTTGGACACTTTCTTCAGTGATGCTGGGTTTCCTCTGGTAGATACACAGCAATGGGCTTGGGACTGGAGAACACAGGCTAGTGTTGTAGGCATGCCTGTTTGACTGGGACCAGTCTTCAGTTTATGCACCTATGCCCATTGGATGCTCTTCAATGATGAGCAGTTCCAGCTACCTTCTTCTTAGCAAAGATAATAAATGAACAGTTAGCTCAGCCAAAATAAGGTGTAGGGAAAGAACTGCAGGGAGCTGGGGGGGGGGGAGACATACAAGGCAAAACCAATGCTTGTTGTCTTTGCTCAATGCTAGAGTGTACCAGCCACCCAATGCTTGTCACCATTGATCAAAGCTAGAGTGAACCAAGACACTAAGGAAAAAGACATTGAATTTTGCAAAATTGGTTTTGGTCGTTCCAGGTGACTGTAGTGTGATCCCGGCACCTCCTCGATGTATGCCATTTCACATTCACAGGAGCCTAAAATGTTTTTTCAAGTGTAAAATCCCTCTGAATAAATTTAACTTCTTTTAATTAAGATCCCTAATTAAAGAAAGCAGAGCCTTCTTCTTTTTTTCATTTTATATTTTCTTTTTAATTAACAAATAATAGTTGTGCATATTTGATGGAGGAAGGTCATTGGCTAATAAAGGCACTGCCCTGGCCCATTAGTTTCAGTTTCTTATTGGCTAGCTTTTACATATTGATCTAACCCATTTCTATTAATCTGTGTAGCCCACAAGCTGGCTTACCAGGAATGATCTTAACCTGCGTCTGTCTGGAGTGGGAGAATCATGGCGACTCCCTGACTCAGCTTCTTTCTCCCAGTATTCCGTTCTGTTTACTCCGCCTACCTAAGGGTTGGCCTATCAAATGGGTCTAGGCAGTTTCTTTATTAATAAGAAATCACTCCCACATCATTTCCCCTTTTTCTGTTTAAACAAAAAAGAAAGGCTTTAACTTTCTAATGATGGAGGAAGGTCATTGGCTAATAAAGGCACTGCCCTGGCCCATTTTATTGGTTAGAGGATAGGTGGGAGGAGTAAACAACAAAATGCTGGGAGGAACAGGAAGTGAGGTCAGAGACTCGAAAGCTCTCCTCTCAGCAACAGACGCCTGAGAGAGACGCCATGCCCCGCTCCCGGGATGAAGCTCCGACCCAGGATGGACATAGGCTAGAATCTTCCCGGTAAGCGCACCTTGGGGTGCCACACACAGATGATTAGAATGGGCTAAATTAACATGTGAGAATTAGCCTAGAAGAGAAGGGCCAGGCAGTGTTTGGAGGAATACAGTGTCCGTGTAATTATTTCGGGGCATAAGCAAGCCGGGCAGGCGGCCGGGGTGTTGGGGACGCAGCTCCGCCGCCGCCCCTATTACCACATATGGCGCCCACGTGGACAACTGCTTTCACATAAAGCCTGAGACAGCTTGGGAAGTAATTCTAGAACAAAATGAAAGCATTGTGCCTGGTTTCTTGGTAGCAGCAATTTCTCGGTTCTACTCTGCTTGCTAGAGGCAAGCATGCGCTTTCATCTAAGAGAGGCTTCCTGACTCAGCTTTAGCTGCAAAGCCTGCAGCTCATTAAGAGGTCCTGCCACGAAACACTTAAACGGTGTTGACAAAAAGCTGAATGCATGCTTTTCGGTTTTCAGCCGTAGCAGGAAAAAAGCTGTGCCATTTAAAAATGCCGGCTTTCTGGGCCATCCTGCCAGGGCAAACTCTGACTGTTTGAGGCAGGAGGGCCGGCTAAGGAGAGAGGACTTGTGTGTTGTCTGTTGTAGCTCACTTGCTGGTAGGGACCTTGAAATGCCATACAGTTGTTGCAGTAAACATGGCTACAGCCTGTATATCTGCCATGAGGCTGGAAAGCTAAGGAATGGACTGGATCTAGCTGGCAAAGCCACGCCTTTAATCCTACCCATATTGCTCAGTAAATTAAAGACTCGTGTGGTCAGAAAAAGAGAGATATACAGTAAAGAGAGATTCAAAGACAGAGAAAATTTCTGAATGGTTTGAAGTGTGTTAAAAATATATGCAGAATAAAATTTAAAGTTCTTAAAAGTAACAAAAAAAAAAAAGGAAGAGAGTTGTTGTGTGTGGTAGCACACGCCCGTTCAAGGTGTAGTAGTGTACACCTTTAATCCCGAATGCCTGGGAGGCAGAGACAGGCGGATCTCTGAGAGTTCAAAGACAGCCTGGTCTACAGAGTTACTTCAGGTCAAAGATACAGAGAACCTGTCTCAAAAAGCAAAGAGTTAAAAGTAAAAATAAACAAAATAGAGGTTAAAACAAAGCTGCACAAAGATGGAAAATACACAGAGAATTTTGATACTGTATGCTATTATGCTCTCTTTGAATTGTTTAAATGCTGAGGAAGGAGAAACAGATGCTAAAAGATATTTATTTATAAATACTGCTGAACTAATCCAACATAGATATTATGAATTTGGATCTAAGGATATGATACTTGGGAAAGGAGTTTCTTATTTTGTTTTCACAGAGGATGAGACGCTGTTCATTTCTTCTATTCCGATTTGGTATGATGGACCACGTCCTCCTGAATGGTTCCTGTGTACGCCTTCAGAAAATTGCTTCGCTCAACTGCCAACTGAGATGAAACTAGCACACAGGTTATACCATGAAAGACCTAATTAACGACGCCCCCATTCAGCAGGAAGCAGTTTGGAGAGAAAAAACTGCGCCCATGTTCCCAAATATGGTTTATAAATGTTCTTTTACATTTAAAGGGGGATATGATATAGGTATGAATAATTTGCATTAGTATAGATTTTGCTTTATTGACAGAGATTTAAGGTCAATTTTGTTATATGTATAAGTGTTTCTGATTTTGATTAAGGTATTGTGATTGTGTAGTTCATTTAAATATGTACTGTATAATTAAGAAATATAGGTTGTTAATAGATGATCATTGATAATAGTAAAGCTTGTAGTCATGTTAGTTAGATTTTCTAGATATATAGAGATATATTTTAGATAGACATTCTTCATGTCTTTCAAAGATTACAGAATAGGACATTTAATGTTTTAATAACTGAGGACTTTTCATGACAATGAGACACGTCTGCTCCTGGCAGCACCAATCTACTTCAAGAGGAAGATGGGCATCGAAGAGGCACCTTATGGAGTTTGATAGCCATTTGGGCAAGAAACTGCTCTTGCCTGGACTATTGCATAAACTGGACACAGAGAACCCGCAGAGAGAGGACTACTGAACTTGCCTAAGGTGAGATGATCTTTCGGGGTTCCTGATTCATTTTGAAAGAGTCTGTGAGACATTCTGCAGGACACAACAGATAGTGACTGAACTGACTTTGAATTTTCCTGCTTTATGGAAATGTCTGCTGGATACCATGGGCCTGAAGGCTGAAGATGGATGCCCCAACGGTACAAAAGAACTTTGGGTGACTGTCCAGGCAGCGAGATGTCTTTGTCATTTCTAGAGTTTGAAGTTTCTTAGTTCTTGTTTACTTAGGTAATATTATATCTTTCTGGAGTCTTTGATGGAGTTAAGAATAGTTAGTTATAGTTATAGTTTTCCTTAGTTATGATAAAGATTATTGTAACTTTTACTTGATAACTGTTTTGTTATATGTAATTTTGCTATGTTAAAGCCTTTTTTTTTGTTTAAACCGAAAAAGGGGAAATGATGGAGGAAGGTCATTGGCTAATAAAGGCACTGCCCTGGCCCATTTTATTGGTTAGAGGATAGGTGGGAGGAGTAAACAACAAAATGCTGGGAGGAACAGGAAGTGAGGTCAGAGACTCGAAAGCTCTCCTCTCAGCAACAGACGCCTGAGAGAGACGCCATGCCCCGCTCCCGGGATGAAGCTCCGACCCAGGATGGACATAGGCTAGAATCTTCCCGGTAAGCGCACCTTGGGGTGCCACACACAGATGATTAGAATGGGCTAAATTAACATGTGAGAATTAGCCTAGAAGAGAAGGGCCAGGCAGTGTTTGGAGGAATACAGTGTCCGTGTAATTATTTCGGGGCATAAGCAAGCCGGGCAGGCGGCCGGGGTGTTGGGGACGCAGCTCCGCCGCCGCCCCTATTACCACACATATTTATAGAGAGCAGTGTAATATTTCAGTACAGCATTGTGTAAGTGCTAGGTCAGGAAAGAAGCGTTGGTGCATAGTTTAGTATAGTAATATGATATGATAGTTATTCATAGACTATAGAACAGGTTTTGGGAATTGTATCTACATTCAAATGACACAGAACATGAATATTCTCCCTATGAATTTATGTTGCATTTTGGTGCCTAGTGTATAACTTTTTTAAACCTCCATATTCCTAATCTCTAGAAGTTAACAGTAAATTTTCAGAGTTTTTTTTTTATTTCCACATAGAAAAACAAATGTAGCATTTGTCTTTTGGGGTTAGGCTTGTTGTAATTAACATAATGTTCCTACCTCTAGCCATTTTCTGCTGCAAATGACAGGATTTCATGCTTTTATGGCTAGATAATATTCACTGTAGATGTGTGCCGTGTGTTCTTCATACATTCTCCTATAATGGATACCTGGGTTGATTTCCCCCGCAGATCAGGATGCAGTTTGAAGCCCTTGACAGGTTCTACAATGAAGTCACAGCAGAGGCCCTTGGGGATTTTGGAGCAAATCCCTTTTGCAACAACTTTTCTTTCTTTGAGAGGCCTAGTGTTAGGCCTGGTACTGGGCCTTTGTGGAAACGGAACAGGTTACTATGCTATCATGCAACCCGAGCTGCCTGTCATGACTCACAAAGTCACAAGGTTGTGTGTGCACAGCAGCAATCCATTATCACATGGAAGTGGTATGCTTGCTCTCAGGTTCAAACAGGTCCTGCAGACACAAGTATATTACACAGGGTGTGTGCTGTGATTTGTTGACCAAGGAAGAGAAGACTAAGGCTTGGCTTACAGATGGTTTCTACTTGAGATGCGGACAGTACTCAGAAGTGGACAGTTGAAGCATCACATCAAAAAAGAATAGCAATGAAGAAAATCTTCATGGTGGGCAAAACTTTGGGCAATGCACATGGCTATACTGGGAAAAACATTGGCCATATGTATGATTGTATATAGATTCATCGGCCATGGACAATGGTTTGGGTGGATGATTGAGGATTTGTAAGGAACACGATTGGAAAATGATGAGAAAGATACTTTGGAAAGTGGGATGTGAATAGATCACTTGAAATGGACAAAAGATGTGAAGGTGTGTGTGTCCTATATAAATGCTCATCAAATGTTGACCTCAACAGAGAAATACTTCAACAATCAATTAGTTAGAATGACCCATTCTATGGGTACTATTCAACTCCTGCTTTGTCCATATCTCTCACTGCCAGTGAGCCATGAACAAAGAGGTCATGTTGGCAAAGATGGCGATCATGCGTGGGCTCAACAGCATGGATTTCCACCCATGTGAGTGAGCTAGCTGCAACTGCTGCCAAGTGTTAGATCTGCTAGCAGCAGAAACCAGCACCAAGTTTCTATATGATCCCATTTCCCCGGATGACCTCCCAATGATCTGGCACATTAAACCATTTCCACTGTGGAAATGGCGGCACTGTGCCCTTATTGGACCAGATACTGATTCTGGGTAGCAATTTGTCACTCCTGCATGTAGTGTTCCTGTTAAAACTATTATCCATGGATTTATGTCATCATGATATTGAACACAGCATTGCTTCTAACCATAGAACTTACTTCACAGCAAAAGAACTGCAGAAAGAACTCACCATGCTCACATGTTCCATTGACTTTCCACTTCCTCACTATACTGATCTGGCTTGATAAAATGGTGGCTGGTCTTTAAAAGACACAGGTCCAGTGTCAACTAAGTGGCAGAAGCCTGGAGCACTGAGGCAATGCTCTTCAGAAGGCTGTATGTGCTTGGAATCAGCATCCTGCATATGATATATGGTTTCTCCTGTATATAGGGCTCACAGGTATAGGACGTTTTGTGTGGAAATGGAAATAGCACTCAAAGCCCTCCCTACCCCGGTAACCCACTAGCAAAATATTTGTTTACTGCTTCTGAAACATTATGCTCTACCAGGCTATAAGTCTTGGTTTCAGAGGCAGGAACTGTGTCTGCCAGGAAGAACCATGAACTTTCTATTCAACTGGAAGCTAAGAGTTCTCCTTGTCTGTTTTAGACCCTTGAGTCTACAGGTTGAAAAGGAGTTAATGTGTTAACATGGATGATTGATCCAGACTATATTGAACTGCTTCTCCAAACTGGAGTTAGGGGAGAGTATGTTTGAATTATAGAAGATCCTTTAAATTGCTTCTTGGGGTTACGGGGCCCTGTGATATTGACCTTTCAATGGGAAACTATATCTAGGGAGGATGATAAATGGCTCAGACCCTTCAGGAATAAAAATGTAGGCCACATGCCTCTAGGTAAAGAATTAACTGCTTCTGTACTCAGTGAGGGTTGGGAGAACAAGTAATGGATAGTAGAAGAAGTTAGCTATAAACCACACCTAAGGTAACATGGTCAATTACAGAAGCAAGGATGTTTAATTGCTCTGAATATTTGTCCTGTTTCGTTAGTTTTTGTGCATATACATACACACATTCAGCAGTCATGTATGTTTTATTTATTCTATTTCTTTACAATATAATATAACATCCACTGAGATAGTATCTCTAGCTAAGTGTTGTAAATCTGTTTTTCACATTTAAATTATGGTATGCTAAAAGACTTAAGAACTCCTCAAGGGACTTTGCCATTTATTCTGGAGAGAAAATAGTGTGCTTTGGGTAGCATAGGGGATAGTTATATCATTCTAAGCAGAGTTGTGACCCTGTTATGTCTTCATTTGGAAATTAAGCATAGCATATGAGATGTGGGTGGGGGTCAACACGACCAAGGGTGGACTTGTGATGGTTATTCTAGATTGGCACCTTGATTGTATCTGGATTCGGTTAAGAGATATACTTCAGGGCTGGTCTGTGAGGGCATTTTCACTAAAGATAATTCAGGGGAGAAGAGGTTCCCTCAGAGGCGGTTGCATCTCCTGGTGGGAGTCAGATGTGAAGAAATCCAAGGTGAGAGCAACGCTTCTTACCTGCGTAGTCGCGCTCTAAGTAAGCACATCTATTAAATTGTTGGTGTTGCTGTTGCGGCTGCCGTTCTTCACTGGCATCTGAGCCCAGCTTTGCCAGCCTCCCGACAAGGACTAAAGACAGGGAGTGCTCCATGGGTCCTCCAGGCTTTCGAAGCTGGGATGGCACTGCTGACACACCCAGGCTTTGTGGATTGAACAGCTACCCAATGTGTAGATGGCCACTATTGCATACCTAGCACTCATCATGTAATCCAATCTGTCAAATCCTCTTTATATATACTATATATATAGTGTCCTAATTTAGTCTCTCAACTAAGAAAAATTCAGGATTGGATGGATTCACAAATTTTTAATGAAAATTGAACACCAGTTCTTCTCAAACTATTTTTAAAAGTTAAAAGGGACAGAATTTTTCCAAAAAGCATTCTCCAAGACCAGCATTATTCTAATATGCAAGTCAGACATAAAATCACCAAAATGATTATAGATCAATATTCCTAAAAATATACAGGCTCTCTTGCAGCACATAAATCTTACTGATCAAGATGAAGCCTGATGTTTCGGGATGTGACATTAAAACAGTAATAAGCAGCTAGGTGTAATGGCGCATGCCTTTAATCCCAATACTTGGAAGACAGAGACAGGTGGATCTCTGTGAGTTTGGTGCCAGCCTGCTCTACATAGTGAGGTCCAGGACAGTCAGAGCTACATAATAGAGAGACTTTGTCTCAAAAAAAAAAAACCAAACAAACACTACAAAACAAAAACCAGCAACAAACTAGATTATTACACCCATATCCAGTACACTTTCATGAACACTCTGAGCAAATGAGGTATAGAAGGAATTCCTGCCATCATCATAAAGGGTATGTATGGCAAATCAAGCCAACAGCACAGTGAACAGAGAATAATGAAAATCAGTACCTCTTTCTTAAATATCTTAATGCATAAATGCATTTCATTACTTGTGTATTGTTTATAACATTCAGGATCACAGTCTTGAAACTGTCTCACAGTCATTGTTGAGTCTGGGAAAGAAACCAGACATCTGTGAGCCTTGGGTCCCTCCGCAAGTAAGTAGGTCCAGGGATGTTGATAATTTTTTCCAGTTCTAACAATTCATGAAAGTCGGCACTTTAAATGGGTGATTTTGTTTCTCTCCCTTTTGTCCTTAAGACGTGAGCTAATTTCTCACTAATACATCCCCCCAACATGCCTATTAACATTACACATGAACTCAAAGTCTCCATCAAACCAAACAAATGGCAATAATTCTCTTTCTTATAACAAGTCTTCAGTCCAAATTGTGATTACATGAGTTTATGCTGTTGCTCAATTCCTATTAGAATTATATTAGTAATTTCTCATTTATAAATCAGGAGAAAATTATGAAATTATCAGAATTCTTTGGCTTCAGTCACAGTATTTACAGCAGGAAGAAATTATATGCAAGAACTAGAATAGGGCCACTTGGATATCCTTGGGGTAAATAAAAGCATACATTATTCACTGTAAAAAAAAAATAATGGAACCCATAGCCCTAAAAGACTGCCTGCAAACTCTTTAAAGTTAACTGAGAAGAAAGTACTGTAGATGACACTGGGTGTCTTCAGAGCATGTTTTCCATTTGAAGCAAAGCCAAGGGAGAATATTTGCATCATGTCAGATATAATTTCTTTCTGCTGTCATATTAAGAAAGGCAGAGTGATTGAGCTTCTATTTTACACATTTAGTACTTCTTGTTTTGTTTTCAGCTCACTACCCTTCTTCATTTCTCTATATGTTCCTCCTTCTGAATTTCTTAATATGGTTTATGAACTAAATAGAGAATGTTTTTCCTAATCTGACCTTGGGTACCTTGATGCATGTAGAAGTTAGCAATTGTTACAGCAAGTCACTTTAATGGTGCTGTAATTCTTCTATTAAGAATTCAGTGAAACTGCTACTGTTGCCAGAAGCTTCTGTCCCACCAGGTCCCATAGCCATTCAGCCCCAAAGAAACACACAGAGGCCTACATTAATTATAAACTGATTGGCTTATTAGCTCGGCTTCTCATTGGCTCTTATAACTTACATTAACCCATAATTCTTGTCTGTGTTAGCCATGTGACTTGGTACCTTTTGTCAGTGAGGCATTCTCATCTTGCTTCCTCTATATCTGGGTGATGACTGCAGACTGAGTCCGTCTGCTTCCCAGAATTCTCCTGTTCTCTTTACCCAGTCTCTACTTCCTCCCTGGTTGCCCTGCCTGTACTTCCTGCCTGGCTACTCACCAATCAGCATTTTATTAAAACAATACAAGTGACAGTACATGACCATTGTCCCATAGCATGGTACTCTTTTTTATTTACTCTTAGAGAATTTCCTACATGCATACAATATGTTTTGATCATATTCATCTCCAACTCTTTTCCCAATACCTCTCAGATCTACGTCCATTTTCCCACTCTACTCTATTCCAACTTCATGTTCTTTTGCTTTTTTTGTTTTTAGTGACCTGCTGAGTCCAATTCATGCTGCTAATGGGTATGGGGCATGGTCACCTACCAAAGCCACACACCCGGAGAAAATTGACTGTCCCTTCTCTTGCAGCCATCAGCTGTCTACAGCTCCCCAGCTAGGGTTGGGACTGGTCCCCTTCCACTCTGTGCTGGCAGCCATCAACTGTCTATGGCTCCCTAGCTAGGTTGGAACTGGTCCCCTTCAACTCCATGCTGGAATATTAACTGACTTAATCTCTTGTAGGTCTTGTACAGGCAGCCACAGCTGCTATGAGTACATGTGTATGGCAGAAAAATACTACTTGGAAAGTCAAAAGAAAAAAATCGACTCAAATAATCACCACTCAATTGCTGCCAAACCAAGTACAAGAACACAGTGAGACATTTCCTTTTCATATTAATTCAATTTTTAGTCACTACTTAGAATTTGTCTCTGGTGCAAAGCAGTAATCTGTTTCTTGGTAACTTTTACTTATTGGTCCTAACTCTTCATCTAGGTATAGCTATGAAATGGGAAGTCTCCCTTCTCCCTGTCAAATCTTTCAGCACCTATCTCAAATGTGCCACTATCAAACCTATGTTCTCAGCCAAAATGTCTCCTGAAAGACATATTCTGTGCTTAGTTGAAAGCAATGTGCCAATTTACTTTAACTCCAACTTAGTGTGATGTGGGGCTCTAGGAATAAAGCCACAATTTCTAAGCAAGCCTGTCTTTCATTCCCTGGCTCTGACCCATTCCGTACATGCTGATACAGTGATGTGGTTCATGTTCTGATACTCTGAGGACATGAGGATGAAATTTACTATTCCTAGGAATCATTTCAAGATGTTTCTCTCGAAACACCACAATATGCCACGTTATTATTTATTTCTTTGTATGTGGTGACCTTTCAACTGAAACTACCATTTTCCCTTTTCACCATTATTTATCAAAATTCAGGTCAAGAACAGTCTTCTGAAAAATTTTCTATGATTGCCCCAGGCAGAGCTTCTCTCTTTCCTGCCCCACCCTCCCTAGGTTCTGCCCTTCATTCTTTCTACTCTATAGGTTAAGGTTGTGGGTTTTTTTGGGGATGAGGACCATGTCTTTTAAAATTTGTGTACTCTCACTACTTAAACTCTCAGAGTTGGCCTTTAATCAATATTAGTTGATTACATGATGTCTAAAGAATGAAGACATGCTCAGATAAAGTTAAAAAGACAGAATGTTTTGTAGGACAACTAGTCCCATAGGGAGCAAAGAGAAAGACAATAGAAGATGTGTTTGCCAGGGATGCAGAAGAAAATCGTTGGGGAAAGTAACTTACAATCTCAGATGATTCTGCTCCTTAGCACAAAGTATTCAAAGGGGAACATGTGGAATGAGTCCAAAGATGTCCCATGGCCATGGCATGTGTATTGCAGAATGGGTGACGGCACACACCATCAGAGGCACTTTGTCTCTCCAGGAAGCCTTCATTCGACAGAGGCCAGAATTCTGGCTCCATGGTTGTAAGCATGAGGACATGTACTTACACAATTAGGCCAGTTCAACCTGTGCTTCACAGTGGTTGGAACTGCACAAATTATTTTCCTATCTTTTACTCAAAGTCTTCCTTTCAACCTTTTCTCATCTTGTTTTTCTCTTCGTTATCAAGAGCTTTCTTCTTTCCCATTTTTTTTGTCTCTTTGCTTGCAGAGATCTCTTGGGTCAGTAGATTTTACTGTAAAACTGGGGTATGCATGGGGATTTCAGTGCACTGTTTATGCTCTGATAGCTGTTATGTATGAGATTCTTCACCTATGTCCTGTTCTGTCAGCCATCTACAACCGCTCTCCATCCTACTTACCTACTCAAGTTATAAAATTACCAATGAAGAACAGAGCAGAGATCTTGCCCTTCAGTCAACGTTTTCTGCCCCTGATCAATATCACAGAGTCTGGGAAGACAAGAAATAAAATAAAAACCAGTGTCCTTTGGTCAAAGAGAGTGATCAAAACCAACTGATTCCTGGGCATGCAGCATCTCTCTTGGGGCAGCCAAAGCACAGATGGTTTTTACTGTGCTATGACTACTCCCCCACTGGGGGGGGGGGGCTTTATCAAGTGATAGGAAATGCCCTTGGATGATACAATGAGGACATTAAGTGCCCTATATTGGAAAACAGATCTTCTTTTTTTATGGATACATTAGTTATATAATTTGTTGGCAAGAGGATTAGAGAATTGTACGTGGAAGGCAGGAAACTAAAAAGTCTAGGTAAACTTGGTTCATGAGATTCAGACAGATTCTTAGTGATCGCATGCTTGGAGTAGGGCTGCCAGGAAGGAGAAATGCCTGTAGGGTTTGGGAAGAGGGGCTCAGCATATATAGCTCGTCCTGGAGTTATGCAATTGCTCTACTGTTTCTGAGTGATGTGTGAGACATATGTGATACAGTTTGAGTGTGAAATGTGACCCTCCCCTAGGCACCTTTTCCTGAACTCTTGGTTCCCAGATGACTGCACTGCTTTGGAAGTTTGTGGAACCTTTAGAAAGGGGAGTCTTGCTGGAGGAAGTGGATCTCTGTGGGGAAGGCCTTGAGGGTTAATGGGTCCCTTTTGCTTCCTGCTCACTTTGCTTCCTGAATGTCCATGCAGTGTGACCAGCTCCCTCTGACTTGCCTTCCTTGCTGTGGTGGGTTATATATCCCCCAAACTATAAGCTGAAAGGATTACTTCCTTGTAAGTGGAGATTTTTCTCCTGCCTGCAAGTTCCTGAATAACCACTCTGAGGCTTAATAGTAATTACAAACTGTTTGGCCTATTAGGTTAGGCTTATTACCAACTAGCTCTTACAACTTAAACTACCATTTCTATTAGTTTATATTTTACCACAAGGCTTGTGGCTTGTTACCTCATGTCTTGCTTCCCCACCAGCTGCTCGTATCTCTCAGACTCCACCCTTCTTTTCCATTTATCTTAGCTTGTATTTCCTGTCTTCTATTGCTGTTGGCCAAAACAGCTTCTTTATTAACCAATGGTAATAAAACA
The DNA here is from genome assembly GCF_018167655.1 of Microtus oregoni. Lineage (NCBI taxonomy): Eukaryota > Metazoa > Chordata > Mammalia > Rodentia > Cricetidae > Microtus > Microtus oregoni. The sequence continues at coordinate 20,475,250 of NW_024543070.1, forward strand.
TATTCAAAGCATACAGAAGAACAACCAACATCACTTATTTCCTTGGATTGCATCTCATTAGAAATTGTCTCACATCAGTGAGAAAAGTAGCTAATACAGTATGGTATATATCACACATGTGGAAACAGACATGTATGCTGTGGAATGATGCAGCGGAGTGCAGAGTCTCCTTATTATCACAATATTACACATGTGTTGAATGGAAAAGCAGTAAGGGTGCATAAAATTGATACAATTTATTTACAATTACAGAACATACAGAGCAAATACACATATTGCTTTGAGGTCTATATACATATAGTAAAATTAAAACGATGTTTACAGAGAAGACAAATACCAAATTAATGGTAGTGTTTATCTGCAGCAGAGAGTAAGGATCATGGCCTTGGGAAGGAAAGACACAGAGGATATTTAAACTTTGCTGTTAATGTTTTACTTCTTACATCCATGGAGGAGACATAAACAGTGGGTAAATACTATTTTCTACACCTCGGATAGTATATAATGAACATCTTTAGAGTTCTAATTTTGAATATCTTTGCTCTTGTATTGGAATGGATTTTTATTAGCATAGGCAGTACAGGAATGATAGGCTTCATTGCGGCTTTTCAGAATGTATTTTGACTATATGATTGGATTCTAGTTTCTGACTGATTGTTAAAACAAGTTGCAGTCACCTTGACTCCTTCAATGCTGTGGCCAACATATGCCATTCATTGCGCTATTTCTCTGCAGCACTTAGCATCACAACATTTGCTTGGGTACTGACATTGCTTTCACTGCCTTGGGTGACTAGTGGCGCTCTTGCACTTAGAACAGGTTGCTGTGGAAAGTTACTGTGTGAAGGAGAGAAAGATCTCAGAATTGCAATGTCTTTTTCTCCCATTTGTCTTTCTTGCCCAGGTTCCACAGTTTTATTGTTGTTCCTTGTGTTTTCCCTTTGAGCATTCTGAGAAAAGATTCATCAAGTCTTTGGCCTTTGCTACATATCTTAGCCGGATGAGTTTAGCTCATCAAGCAATAGGTGATTTTCTCCAGAGAGGATGAGAAAAGTTGGAAATGCCTTCTACATAGGGAATTGATTAAGTTCAGATTTTTTTCCCACACTGGAGCGGTGCTGATTTAGGTTCATAGTCACTGTATGAGTCAGACACAGCTGGGAACATATTGTCCAGCCACGCTGAGCTGCTCTGGGCTTGGGAAAGGTGGCAGACTGATGTTTCAGAAAAGAGAAATATTAGATTTGTCTAAGTGTTTAGACATTTTTTCCATGAAGGCACTCTTTGGCCTACCGACTCACTTTTACATGGCCCGCAGGCACAGCTGTCTGGGAAGGGCTCATACTTCGTCTCTATTAGTCACAAAACACAAACGGTCTTTAAACTTGATAGGTCTGAAATGTCCAGGGTAATCTCCAGACCATAGGTTGTTGAACTAAAGACCACAGGGGCAGCTGTAAGAGCAGGAGATCCAGAAAGTCTTGAGACTCACAATTTGCATGGTGGTTGTTCTAAAACAATGGGAATTCATTTCATGAGGATCGGCTGGTGTTTATCCAGCACACTACACTCTGTTTTCTCCACAGCTGTTTATTGCCATACATTTCTGATCCAAAATAAAAGTTGTCCAAAAGCGTGGAACACATTGACCTGATCTTTCCACTAGGGAAATAGTATTACAGGAAAGATGAAATTAGTATAGTGAGCATTATGTGGGAAATTAAATATTTCTAGATCCATAGGGAAAACCCTTTTCCTATCTCTGCCAACAGAATTTTATTTTCATTATTTAAAATCTAGGACTGGCAAACAGATTTTCCAAAACATGTACTGAAAGAATTGATATGGCGCTTGGAAACAGGTGGCAGGAAGTGTTGCCTTGGACATTTGAGTCTTCTGAGCACTGGCTGCAGACATAGAGCAGAGCATGTCAAATACTGTGGGGTACTTGGCTGAGAAGCCCTGCAGTACCAGCAAGGCATCAGAAGGCATGCTTGTAAGAACTCAAGAAAGAATGTGCTTAAATACTTTCAAGTGTACATGATAGCTAAAATATTCCACCAAATAGTGCTTGTTAATGTGTCATGCTTTAAGGCATGTGTAAAAAATAATTTGAAATGGGTTGGACCCATAGTTTAATTGGCAGAATGCTTGCCCAGCACCCATGAAGCACTGTGTTCAGTCTCAAGTACTGCCTGGAATCCCAGCTAGGTAGTGGCAGGAGGATCAGAAATTCAAGATCATCTTCAGCTACTTGGGCTAGCCTGAGCTATCTGAGACCACATCTAATAACCAAGAAAGAGAGAGAAGAAATGACTACATGAATGTATCATTTTGAAGAAGACAGAAGATGTAGCCAATCACCTCCCATCTCTTAGAGGAGGGAGGATATGTTATTATTACAGTGTGGGAAGAACCCAATGTTTCAGTCTAGTGCAAAGTCTGTAGATGCCATTGGGTGGTTTCTGCCTGAAAGGCTCACTTTCGTGTCTCTAAAACAAAGCATGACTGTCCCGTAGGTCTGTAGTGAGGATCAGTGAGGTCACGTGAAAGACTCAGCGTAATTCCTCGCATGCCTTCAGCACTCAATGAACATTTATTTCACAATGATATTATGTAGTTGATACAAACATATAAATCCAATCTTTATCAAAATCAACAGATATTCATCTACACTGCAGTGAAGTGCTATGTGTCACTGTTAGTAAAAAGAGCACAGAGCCCGAATTAATGAAGTCTGAATTAAAGATGTTTTCCCCTACCGGGTGTGATATTTGGAATTTCTAAAGACCATGTTTTAATTAGTTTTAAGAAGGAAATTTGGCTGGGTGGTGGCGTCACATGCCTTTTATCCCAGCATTTGGGAGGCAGAGGCAGGTGGATCTCTGTGAGTTCTAGGCCAGCCTGGTCTATAGAGCAAGTTCAGGCTCCAAAGCTACAGAGAAACCCCACCTTAAAAAACCATAAACAAACAAACAAACAAACAAAGGCAATTTTAAGTGGATACTCTGCAATTCAACTATGATATGCAGTTTTATGGAGGAGTGTATGCCAGCTATGGTATGCAATCTTATGGAGAAGTGTATACCAGCTATGGTACACAGTCTTATGGAGGAGTGTATACCAGCTATGGTACACAGTCTTAGGGAGGAGTGTATACCAGCTATGGTACACAGTCTTATGGAGGAGTGTATACTAGCAATGGTACGCAGTGTTATGGAGGAGTGTATACCAGCTATGGTACGCAGTCTTATGAAGGAGTGTATGCCAGCTATGGTACACAGTCATAGGGAGGAGTGTATACCAGCTATGGTACACAGTCTTATGGAGGAGTGTATACCAGCTATGGTACACAGTCTTATGGAGGAGTGTATACCAGCTATGGTACACAGTCTTATGAAGGAGTGTATGCCAGCTATGGTACACAGTCTTATGGAGGAGTGTATGCCAAAATGGACTTCTATACTGATGAGTTATGTCTTTGAATTTATAGCTTTTAAATGTCAAAGTTATTCCTTCTGAGAACACGTACAGTGTAGGCCGTGCTTCTGAATCTTACAAACATGGAAAGTTAAAGTGAACTACACTGTAGAGAAAAGAAAAGGAGTGGTAAAGGGAACACCTGTGCAGACTTGTTTTCCTCATTTGTTAGACTTGTGCATCCTAGAGGCTGACAGGCTTCAGTCTCGTTTCTCCACTGGTGGAGTAAAGAGTAGAGAGGATAGTGAGGTGACGGGGGAAAGACCTGGCTCTTCTGGCTGAGGGTCAATAGGAACCTGTGTCTTGGTGGGGTGGGAAAGCAAAGAAGAAATTCTGACTCCTCAGATACTAACCTTCTAACAAATGGACCCTGGGAGAGGCAATACTGAGGGATTATTTTTCTTTTAATTAAATGTTTTTCATACAATATATTCTGATCACAGTTTCCATTCTCCCAACTTCTCCCAGACCCTTCCCAATTTCCCACTCACTCAATCCCATGCCCTTTCTTTATCTCTACTGAGGGATCCTTTTAAAATTTTTAATTAATTAATTATTTTTAAGACAATCTTTTCTCATTTTACAAACCTATTCCAGTTCCACTCCCTCACCTCTTCCCATTCTCCATTTTCCCTCCACCCCACCACCATTTACCCCTCAGAGAGGGTAAGGCTTCCCATGGGGAGTCAACAAAGTCTGACATATCACTTTGAGGCAGGACCAAGCCCCCCCCCCATATTTAGGCTGAATAAGGTATCCCAACATAGGGAATGGGCTCCAAAAAGTCAGTTCAAGCACTAGGGATAAATCCTGGTCCCACTGCCAGTGGCCCCACAGGCTGTCCAACACACAGCTGCCACCCACGTTCAGAGGGCCTAGTTTGGTCTTATGCAGGTTCTCACACTATCAGTCCTGAGTCAGTGAGCTCCCATTAGCTCAGTTAGCTGTTCCTGTGGGTATCCCCATCATTTTCTTGACCCGTTTATTCAACTGAGGGATCTTAAAGTGACTTTGTTAGGAAGTATAAGGGTAGTAGGGAGAAAATGACCAACCTTGTTTGACTTTATGCCTGTAGGTCCTGAGTCTCATTGTAACATATAAAATAATGGAAACAGGTTAATTTAAGATATAAGAGCTAGCTAGCCATATGCTTAAGTGATTGGCCAAGCAGTGATTTAAATACTATAGTTTCTGTGTGATTATTTCCAGTCAAAGTGGCTGGAAATGAACAAGCAGCCTCCCCTAACAGTTGCTGTATCAGGATCCCTTTTCAGAGTCCTCTTCCCTGCTCCGGCATGTTAGTCAATTGGTTTCGGGTGGACCCTATAATACTGTGTGTATTTCTTTAGGCAGGGAGATGTGTCCCAGATCTTCATAAGTCTATAAAATGTATCCTTGGCTGTAGACACTGTTTTATAGTTGAGTAAAAGCCCTAAGAGCAGTGGACAGTCATTAGAACATGCCGATGCTGTTGAGTAGGCTTGCTACACAGGCACCCATCCTTCCTATCTCCTTACTCTGATTCAGAATGAAGCATAGTAGGAAAAACAGGGCTGTGAAGCTGAGACATAGTGTCCTAATGACATCATGTGAAACCCTGGCTACAACTGCCCCACAGCTGGATTCAGTGCCGGCATTCACACTGGATGTGCCAATAATGCCAGTTTTGTGGGTTTTTTTTTTCAAGCTAGTACTTTACAAGCCTTTAAACAAGAACATTAACTACTATATGATTTCTGATTTCTTTGGCAACTGTCTTGCACACTGTCCCTGGTGGCCAATCTTGAGGTACACCTGCTGCTCTTAGTTGATAGGAAAAATTACTTTGCAATGGAGAAAAGACATCTGCCGAGATGCAGCTGTAGCACGAGGTAGCCAAGACCCAGGAGGAGCAGTGGAACCCACTTTAGAGATTTAGAAAGTCACAGCAGGGAACTGAAGCGATGGCTGTTTAACATGTGATCATGACTCTCACTTATCAGATGGGAAGATGAGTCTACTGAGTTTGTTTAAGTGAGAAAGCTCAGAATACTCACACTTGTGGTAAATATGAATCATTTTTATTTTAGTGTTTCTTGATGCCATTTTAACCAAAATAGTAAATGACACTGAACATTTATGCTGAGCATCAGAATAATTTTTTTTAACATGTAGCTATTAAATCTTGGCAGCTTTTCTTGAGGTGCTTATCATAAGAGAATAGACAAAATGTCTTCTGTGTGGTTAAGTTGGTATTTCTGTTTTTTATGAGAATAAAGTAATTTCTTGTGGAATAGATCTTTGAGACACATATTCTTATTGAAAAAGCAAGAGAAGACAAAAATTAGTCTTGATAGCCTAAGAATGTATAAACATTAAACTAGACTGACCAAGATTTATCTTCTAAGTCCTCCCGTGTTCTGGGAATCCAGACTTGGCAGCAGTGAGAGTGTTCAGAGAGGAACACGCAGCTGGAAAAAGATTGCAGTTTATACAGAGTACCAGAACTTAAAGCTGTATCTTTTTCTGGTTGAATTCTGACAAGGCAAACTTGAATATAGATATTATTAGTTATTATTTTAATATATTATTATCAATTATTATATATAACTCCTGAGAGTTTCCTTTATGTATATAATGTATTTGGATCGTATTCACCCTCACTTTTTCCTGTAACTCCTTCTAGAGCCACAACATAGTCACCTGCCTGCCCCCAACTTCATGTTCTCTTCCACTTTTAATAACCAACTGAGTCTATTTTGTGTTGCTCATGTGTTCATGGGTGTGAGGCCACCTGCTGGAACATGGCCAACCTGTTACTCTCCCTCCCCCAGAAGCTACCAACTGTCAATAGCACTTCAGCTAGGCATGGGTGCTTGCCAGCTCCCCAAGTCCTTGCTGGAGTGTTGGTTGACTTGGTTTTGTGGAAGTCCTGAGCAGACATTTTGCGTTCATAAGTGTAATGGTCCTATTATGTCGCGATTGTACTGATTTTCTCTGATGTTCTCTCACCTCTGGCTTTTACAGTCTTTTCCACTATGGTCTGTGAACCTTGAGGAAGGAGGGGCGATAGATGCCTGAGCACTCCATAGACATATATTCTCTACATTTCCATCAGTTCTGAGTTTCTGCATCAACTGCTATCCACTGTGGCAAGCTCTTAAATGTGTGTGTGTGTGTATGTGTGTGTGTGTGTGTGAATGTGTAGTGTGAATGTGAGTCAGAGTATGACATTAGATGTCTTTCTCTATTACTCTCCACCACATTTTTTAAAGGCAGGATCACTCACCGAACTTCAAGCCAGATGATTGGCCAGATGAATTGGCCAGCAAGCTCTACGGATCTCACTACTTCTGTGCAACAGGCTCTCTCCAGTGCCAGCATCGATGAAGCTATTAGCTCTGAATCCCATTTCCAGAAGTTCCATCTTGAATGTTAATGCCTGCCTTTTGTTATGAGCTGAATTATAGAGCCATTTACATATGTTACAGTTCTAGCCCCTAGATCCTCACACTGTGACTTTATTTGGATATGAGTTTTTTTATTAATTAACCAAGTTAAAGTGATTTCATTAAGTTGGACCGTAATCCAATGTGACCAATGTCCTTATAACAAAGAGTTGGGACACAGATAAGTGCAGGGGTAAGACCATGAGAGGGTACAGGGAGGTGAGCATTTACAAGCAGACAAGAGAAGAACCAGAAGAATCTAATCCTACTAGCACCTTGGTTTAGGACATCTAGCCTCTGTAGGATGAGAAATAAATGTCTGTTATCTAAACACCTAATCTATGGTACTTTGGTCAGGCAATCCTAGCAAACTGACAAAAAGATATGATATTTGGGTTTTGCACAGGTATATGCCAGGTTACAACAAGGTGCTTAACCAGAAAATATGACTGACAAATTCCCAGATGATCTTTATCATTTTTTATTTCTCAATTGACTGTCTATTGTAATTGCTTGGAGACAGAAAAGGAAAAATAATATCTATATATTGACTTGTAACATAGATGTTTCTGGGACCCTGTACTCATTCTGTGGATTCTTTTGAGTGGGATCTATGAAAAGCAACCCAATCCACAGAATATAAAAATACATTGCATATTTTATTAAAATGCTATTGATGACCAAGTCTGAATCACGCATACACACACACAGCAGGGACTCATCTCCACATTCAGGATATTGTGAATAATAATGCAGTAAGCACAGCTGTGCACGTGTGTCTGGGACATGTTGACTTAGAGGCATCCAAGAATGGAATAGGTGGACCCTATAGTGATTTTATTCTGACTTTTGGAGAACACTCTGTATCAGTTTCCACAGCCCACAAGGGGCTGCACAATTTGCCTTCTTACAACCAGTGTCTCAGGGCTTCTCCTTCCTTTACACGTTCTTCTTCCATCCTGGAAGTCATGGAAGATCTGTGATCTGGCTACTGTCATAGACTCAGCCATCAACAGAAAGCAGCAACAGTAGCCAGTGTTGCCAAAGACTCTATTCTTCACATTTTCCAGGTGTCTAATTTACAAGTATGAAAGTGTGTAAGCCTCCCAGGGGACCTTTGCTAGCAGAATGAATATCACCTCTAGTTTGTGGATGAGAAAACAGAAGTGCAGGCTAGGCTACTTCTTTAGGGTTCACACATACTACAAATGACAGACTTACGACTCAACACCAAAGTAGATCATATGCCTGTGGACTTTATAGTCCTAACTCTTAGACATTATACCATACTGTTCTTTCTCAAGGAAGAAGTGAGTCTTGAAATTTAATTTATATTTGTGTCTGGATGCAATAATTAATTAAAAATGTTCATTATATGCATTCCTTCTATAAGATGTGGTACATAAGGATATTTTTATACAAGTACATATTGTATATTGGGCACATTTCCCACATTTCTTATTCTTCCCTCATACCTTCCTATTATTCACCTTTGTTCCCTTGGACAGATATTTTACTTCCATGTCATAAATAAATAAATATAATGTATATTTATATATACATATATTCCGATGGTCCATATATAAGAGATAACATATGATATTTGTTATTTGGAGACAGCCCCAGTTCATTGAAGCAATCATATCCATAACTTTAGTCTTCTCTATGTCTGAAGAGGTCCATTGTGCATGTGCAGCATATTTTCTTAGTCCCTCTGCTCTAGACTGGCTCTGTAACTTAGCAGCAATCAACGGTGCTGGGTGCACACAGATGTACCAGTGTCTTTGTGACACACTGGAGTCTGGAGTCGCATAGCGGGGTCATAAGCTTCGTACTGATTTTACAGAAGCTGGGTGTGTTTGCGTTCTCATTAAGAATGTATGAGAATTCTTGTTCTTCGTACAGTCTAGATATTTGCCTTGTATAATATAATATATCCAGAAAAACTTTCTTCTATTCTGTAGGCTGGCCATTTTTGTTTGTTTTGACAAGTATGTAATTTTGGCCTCTCTATAAAATATCAAGTGGTTACAGCTTCACAGATTTCTATCTGGGTCCTCTATTCTATTCCATTGCGTTGATCTATGTGCCTGTTTCTGTGTCAGAATCAGGATGTTTTTGTTACTCAGGCTCTGCAGTATAACTTAACCAGTGATTTCTCCGTGGGTGTTCTTTTTGTTTAGGACTGCTTTGGCTATTGAAGATCCTTTCAAATGAATTTTATACTTCCAAATGAATTTTAAGATTTATTTTTCTTTTTCTTTGGAGACAGGCATTGAAATTTTGATGGAAAATTCAGTGAACTTGTAGATTGCTTTGGCACTAGAGCTATTTACATGGTATTAACTTTTCTAGTCCAGGAGTATGCAAGGTCTGTGTAATGTTTTCTCCAATTTCTTTGTTTTTGTTTAAAGATGGCAGTGTGGCTATATTTAAAGATGGCTATATTTATTTCAAGGTTTTATTTTTTAGACAATTGTGAATGGGACTGTTTTCCTTATGTCTTTTTCAGTGTGTTTGTTATGGTATGTAGAAAGGCAATTAACATTTTGGGTGTAAATTTTGTGTCCTGCCACTTCATTGAACATGTTTATCAGTTCTTACAGTTTCACTAAGTCTTTCGGGTCTGGTATGCAGAGAATAAAAAGATACTTGAACTTCTTCCTTTTCTATTTGTATCTCTTTTAGTTACTTCTTTCTTATTGTTATAAGTTCTCAAACAGTATATTGAATAAGAGTAGACAGAATGGGTAACCTTGCCTCACTCCGAATTTTAGTGAAAATGTTTTGAACTTTTTCCTATTTAGTATAATGTTGGCTTTATAGGTTTGCTGTATAGGGCTTTTATTATATAGAGACATGCCTCCCTCTCCTGTCTTTTTAGAGCTTTTATTGTGAAGAAATGTTGGATTTTTATCAAAAGCCTTTTCTGGGACAGGTGGATGACTAAATAGATAAAACTGCTTGCCTTGCAAGCCTAATGGAATCCCAGGGAAATGCCCTCCACCCCTCCATACACAACAAAAGAAAATCTCCAAATACACAGGTGTGTAATTGCAGAGTTGCTACAGTGAGATAAGAGGCAGAGACAGATAAATTGCCTGGAAGTTTGTAGGTCAGCTGACCTGGACGACACCACGAGGAAGAAGCAGGAGCCCTTGCCACAGCAGAGTGGGAGGGGAGAACTGACCCTGAACACTGTTCTTTGTCCTACAGCAGCAAGCACACTCCAGCAAGAATGCACCTGTGATTACACACACTCCCCCCACCCCTACCCCCACAATTTAAAAAGCCTTTTCTGACTCTGCTGGGATAATCATGTGATTTCTTTTCATGAGTTCATTAACATGATGCATTATATTTAATTATTTGCATAAAGTAAACCATCCCTGCATCCCTGGAATGAAGCCAATGTGATCATGATGAATGGTCTTTTTGATGCATCATTGAATTTGGGTTGCAAGTATTTTATTAAGAATTTGTGTATCTGTGTTCATTAGGGAGATTAGTCTATAATTTTCTTTTGTTATTGCATATTTATTTGGTTTCTGTATCTGGGTATTGGCTTCATAAAAAAGTGTTCAGTACCCCTTAATTTTCTATGCTATGGAATGGTTAACTAAATATTGGTGTTATTTCTTGTTTCAAGGTCTGGTGGAATTCAGCTGTGACTACACATGGGCCTGAACTTCAATTGCTTCAGTCTCATTTCTCATCAAATCTGTAAATTGTTTGAATTTTAGTAGGTCATATATATGCATCTCTGTAGTTGAGATTTCCCAATTCAGTGGTGTATAACTCTTTGAGGTGTGTCCTATGACTTTCTTATTTCTACTGCATCTGTTCCAATGTCACTCTTCTTGGGTCTAATCTTTATTAATTTAGATCTTTTCTCTCTCCAACTTAATTTGGCCAAAGATTTGTTAATATTGTTTATCTTTTCAAAGAACTGATTCTGTTTCATGAATTCTTTGTATTTTTTTGTTGCCAATTCACTAATTTCTGAGATGATCTTTTTTATTTCTATTTTATTTCTTCAGAGTTTGTTTGCTCTTGTTTTTTCAAGACCCAGTATTATTTACTTGAGATCTCCTTCGGGGATCATTTTTATAGCTCATCATTTGAGATCCTCTCTCTCTCTCTCTCTCTCTCTCTCTCTCTCTCTCTCCTTTTAAATGGGGACCATTGTAGCTGTGACATTTCCTTTTAGGATTGTCCCAAAGGTTTTTGTATATTATGTTTGATTTTCATTTGATTCTAGAAAATTAAAAAATTTCCACAATAGCCCTAGTATGTTCTCCAGTCTCCGCAAGTTTGCTCGTTCTCAGCAGTTTCCATTGCGCTGATTTGCAGTGTTATGCCATTGTGGTCAGGTAGAATACAAGCAATTACTGAAACTTGCTGATATTCCATTAAGCCTTGCTTTGTGTCCCAAAATTCCACGGGATACTGAGAAGAATGCATGTTCCTCAGTGTTTAAATGGAATATTCTATAGACACCATGGTTAATATTTTGAAGTTTTCCAGCAGGTGTAAAATCTATCATGAAATAAAATGAGAATAGGATGCTGCCATTGATAATGATAGCTCAAGAGCGTTGTTTGAGTAGTTTGGGCTAATGAAATGCTTATTCAACAGAGTTGAGTAATTTGGTGACCTGTCTGTTAACTTCATTGAAGAGTCTCAGAAAAACTGGGAGGGGAAAACAAGGATCAGGTTGCAAAGAGTTTGCATCAGGATGGGTCTGTGAGCACGGAAGAGTGCAGACCTATAGACCCCGAGAAGGTCTGCCACCTAGCTGGTAATGGCTGTGAGAACAAGACCACATGAATCTGGAGACTAAAGCCAGGGTCCAAGGAGAGCAGATGGACACTGGGCTAGGGACCCCTGAAGGACGCCAAAGCAGAAGGGAGTTAGAGGCAGAGGCCAGAATCACTGAATGCAGCTTCTTAGAGTCAGGCAAGACTCAGAGATGTGTGCTAATGGAACACAAGGAGAGCGTTAAAAGGTATCTAAGCCAAAGTAGGTGGAGACCAAGAAGTCAGCTTTGAGCAAGTGAAATCTGAAGCTGAGAACAGGCGTATTAGGGTATGGGACTCTCTATAACAAAACGGGAGGGAGAAAATCCAGGCACAAGCTCTTTAAACAAACTGCAAAGGATTCAAGGACCCGAGGACCACTACTTCTTTGCGGAAAAGAGATTATTGTTTAGTTTAGCTTCTTACGATTTTCATAGTTTATCCATGTTTAATTTGTGATTTAACTAGGGCCCTGTCCCCTAAAACTTAGGTCCTTCAGTGTGTGTTGTGGGGAAGATATTTAATGTCCTTTCTTCTGCGTGCTATTAGCTCATACTCACTCTTTGGGGTACCTTATGAATTGGGGGAAGAGATGAGGTAAGTGCTGAGAACTTTATATAGGAATTGGAAAAAGAAGGTATGAGTAATCCATGCCTTCATACTGGGGGTAAGATCACAGAGAACGTTTAACTGTGGTTTGTCTACTCAGTGGATCATGTTTGGATATGTGCCATGCATGAATTCTCTGTTTACCCTGGCCAGGTGAGCTACAACACTGAAAAAGATAACACCCCTAAACTCTTGGAGGCTCCATTTTTGCTGCTAAATTTGTTTAGTAGAGTCCTCTTATTTTTGGTGGCATTTAAAATTAAAAACCTCAAAATGTACCAAAGTTTAACTTTTCAGACTTCAGTATTTATTCGTTATTCATTCAGGCCTTTCTCTGGAGAGTAAAATATACTTTTCTAATAGTAAAGCAGTATAATCCCCAACTATATTCTATTTGGTTTCTATAACCTCAATAAGTGTAGTATTCACCCCTTGAATATGAATATGAAGCTTCTCTTTGCAGCAGAAACCATTACAGAAAACCATAAAGGATCACAATGCAGAGTTGTGAAGCCCAGTTCAAGTGAATACATCTATAAAACAAACCCACACCTAAGGCTTCGGAAGATTGAGGAAGATGGGGCAGAAAGATTGTAAGATCCAGAGAGGGAGTTTTATGTGAGATTGCGTCCCCAAAGGATTTCAGTATCTATATCCATAAAATCTCACCATGACTTCCTAAACATGAGTTGAACAAGGACAACAACAATTGATATATTAAAGTGGATGGGAAAGTCCATGAGGCCTCAGCCCTACATAAACACCTACAGACAGGTAGCTTTATCTACATCGGAGCCAAACTGAGTACTTCAAGACGTCTGTTGCAAAGACAGCACCATGGGAGGCCTTGGACGTGTATGGCAAATGGCAGAATCAGGTGAACTTCTTGACCTTCTGTTTGATAAGCCATTTCTAATGCAGGGTCTTCTCTATGAAATACCACACTGCAGAAACATCTGTAAGTAGCTATTCACCTATAATAAATATTTTAGAGGAAATACTTTACTGAAATGTTAAAATAACTTTTTCAAACAAAGACAAAAACATTATTATTTAATAGGAAGGAGGACAGTTCTCATAAGGTTTCTATTTTTGATAACAAATCCTAATCTTTGTAATAAGTTGCTCATGCCTCCTATTTTGCTACTAAGTGTGAATGTTCATCATCTTTCACTTATGGCATCTCAGGCTTTAAATCTATGTCTAAACTTGGACACTCATGATTACTCAGATAAAGAGTGTGACTGAACCACTGTAGGATGGCTGTGTTATTTTGAGTATGGTGTTTGAGATGATTTTAGTCATCGTGTGATTCCATCCCATTTGGTGTATATTGTTACGAGCTCGTTGTCGCTCGTGCCCTTTTTTATGTGTCCCATCCAGTGTTTCTGCCCTGGAATAGGTGTTGTTGGAATGATATACTCTTTTCAGGAGAGGTCTACAGTCATTTGCAATTGAGACATTCTGGGTCAAACAACAATTCAGCAGATCTTGTGCAGAAAGACATCGCCATGATCTCTAAGGTCTTATGCATTCATTTGGAAGCTCAAATCCTCATTTTCTGGTAGATTATCAGTTTGTATCATCTAGAACACTTTCCCTGTAAGAAATCTAGGGAGCACTATTCTAAGGATGCAATGAGATGCAATTGAATAAATCATAACCAGAGCGATTTCAGCCTCTTACCAGATGGTTGTTCAAAGTTAAGCTTGGGGACAACTGTTACCTTCCTTTCCAGAAGGCCTTAGGAGAAAGACACCCATTTGTCTAGTTGGCATTATGTAATACTGCATAGGAGAAAATTAACCAGAAGACCGGCAGAGGAACCTGCTATCCTCTGGGTTTAGCATGTAAATTTTTAGAAGATTGCTACTTATGAATATAACTGTCTGAAAAGGTCAGGGAATTCAACATTAAAAAGTTAAATAGTTCTATACAGCCACATAGCAAACTCTCCCTAAACTTTATGAATTAAAAAACAAACATCCCCCGAGTCCAAATACATATTGTCTCATAATTTCTGTTTCAGAGGAATTCAGGAGTGACTTGGTTGGTCTATTTTGTGTCTCTGATGAAGAACAGTCAGGATGTAGGCAGATATTGCAATCATGTAAAGGACCGATTGAGGCTGGAAGATCTGTTCCAACAGGACTTGCCTACATGCCTCCTAGAAAGCTTCTCTCTGTGTCCCTCTGTCTGTCTGTCTTTGTCTCTGTGTCTCTTTGTCTCTGTGTCTGTCCTTGTCTCTCCGTCTTTAAGTCTCTCTTTCTTACCATGCAGTCTTCCCCTAAGTCTGAGTGTTCATTAATGAGATACCTAGCCTTAATGTGGGTGATCTAGAGAGAGTGATTGGAAGGAAGCTTTGCTGCCTTTTAAGACACAGGCTATGAATTTGCATATCATCACATTGCTTTATGCTATTTGTTAGAAATGAGTCTCTAAATGAACTCCACCGTCCAATTAGGGAATTAGCCTTCATTTGTTATTGGGAAGAAAATAAAAGAATTGTGGACACATTTAACAATCTTATTTGGAGCTTTAAGCAATAATGATACAAGAAGAAAGGAAAAAACAGGGCTGTGCTTGAATTATTTTTCCAAGACCAAAGTTTCCTCATCTTCTGCCTTGCATGGGTATGTGCTCGAGCTGGTTCCCCACCTAGTTTCAAAGCACCAGCGATCCTATACAGTCACGACTTCCAGAATGACAAATGGATCATGTCTTCTTTATAACATGCCTTTTGAGTAATACAGCCTTTCCCAGAGGCCTTCACTTACTTCCTATCTTGACTCCCTGATGCATGTATTTGATGAAATCAATCATAACCAAGAGGATTGGGATTAATAACGTGTTCCTAGGCTAGATTGCCACCTGGGCTAAAGTCACACTAAAACAGATGGGATTCCTCTTCAAAAAGAAAAGAGGAGAGTATCTTCGGGGTTGGCATGAACAGGTAGCAAGCCACCTATGGATTCTCGGCTGCTCTCCACAATGGCCTCTCGATTGCTATGTCGTAACATCACTTTCTTAAAATATGCAAGCTTACACTTGAGGCAGAAGATCAAGTCGAGAGAGTTCCTCAAGAGCTCTTGAGACAAATCTCACTCTAAGGTGTAAAAGGAGTTTACAGTGTAATCACAAAATAAATCTTTAACAAAATGGTCTATTGATTTTAGAATAGACATCAAAGACCAAGCTAAAATTTCCATTTATAAGAATGTATTTCATCATTAGGAATCCCAGGAACCTGCGCTGTCATTCTGTGTTACTAGTAGATAGGGGGCATTGGTTTTGAAGAGTCCTTAAAATTTAAAGCTAAGTCCCAAGCTGCACAATAGTTAGACGGGTTGTTCTGTCCCTTTTCTTCTGGTTTTGGTCACTCTTCCCATCCCTACCTCTATAGGTCTTGGTAAACTGAAACCTTCTGAGGCAGGAGATGGAGGTCCATAGGCCTTTTTCTTGCTTCTCTAAGCTCCCGAGACTTGCATAGCTAGTCATGGTGATGTCAACATCGCCAGCCTTATCTGTCCATGTAGTGTTAGGGCTAACTCAGCTTTATGCTGGTCCAGCCATCTCAAGGGGTATGGAAGCTGCTGAATAACTGCCCAAAGAAAAATCAGGGGGAAAAAAAGGAGAGGAAAGGTGGTTCTTTTTGGAGGAATAGATTTACTAAGTGTAAAGGCATTTGGTAAGGTGCATTATAGTTACCGGGATCTTATTCACCCATTTGTTAAAATGTGTTATAGTTACCGGGATCTTAAATTCACCCATTTGGTAAGGTATATTATAATTACCAGGATCTTATTCACCCATTTGGTAAGATGTATTATAATTACAGGGATCTTATTCACCCATTTTCTCACACACTTACTTCTTTCGCTTTGAGTTTAGTCAAGGGTTTCAGTTCCATTATTCAGTAGGCAAGTGAAAGAAAGAATGGCTTGGTACACAAAATTACCTTGGCAAATTGAGTAACACGAATATTCCAATTCACAGAACTAATTCTCTAAGGGTTTTAATGTCAGCCCTGAAGATGTATAAAGGTGGGTTTATGAGTTTCTCGTTTCCTAGAGAGTGCGAATTCAGTCAGGTACACATTAGCACAAGAAAAGAAGATTGCTTTTAAAGAAGTTTGGCAGCAATAAAAAAAAAAACTACATGAAAATATCTCAATTTTGTGACCAGAATAAGCTTCATGGAGCATGTGGTACAGACAGGTCCTTGCCTGGAGGGAGCTCAGACCTCTGCACAGTGGTTTGTTGGTCCGGCTACTGAAGCCCTGTGGCTTACTGCAGTGGCATGTGGAAAACCAAGGACTCTGGGACTCTCCGACTCATCAACACTCTATAAAGTGTCTTTGCAAAATTCCTTTGTGCATGAAAGTTTGTTTCTAATTGGATTAAACACTTGCTCTCAGTAGCACAGCACTTTATAAAATATTCATATATCAATATTAATTCCTGCGTTTTTGCCAAGATTAATGTGAAATTGAGGTCACTCTAGAGCCCTTCAAGAAGTTAAGTTACTAGGAAAACCCAGTAGAAATATATGTATAATTGGAACTATGAACACCTTTTGGCAAGCGATTCTTTTCTCTTGTCATGGAAGAGGAGGGGTAGTAGGCTGTACCATCCAATGCACCATGTTGGCGCTGATTGGCACAGACAACAGCAGCGTTTCTACCTTTATTTCTGGAGAAATATTTTCTCTAATGGAAATGTTCACATAATAATTCCAAGACAGATATTCCTTTAGAAGAGAGTTTAAAACTTGGGCATTCTCTGGAGGGAACATAGCAAGTTTCTACTTTGCACTCTGGGTTCTGCAAAGAACCATTCTTTTTTTTTTTTTTTTTTTGACAGTATCAGGAGGGTATTTCAGGAATCACTCAGACCCCGAAATCACCCACGTTTATTTTTCTGCAGCTTTTATACCCAATGTAAACTGGGGGAGAAGGTAACAAAAGGCTTCATTAGCATGATACACAAGATTAACTCACAGGGCCAATTCTGAGACCTCCCATCATCAGCATTCTGTTGCCAAGGTAGCGAGATGCCCAAATTACATACACTGAGTCACATACCTGAAAGACAGCCCTTCCCTAGGTGACCTCATAGTTACAAAAAAAAAAAAAAAAAAGAGCAGAAGTACATTTGCACATTTTGACCACCTGTCAGGATGGCACCAAACTATCTTAAATTCCAAAGGGGCCAGGCAGCCACCTCCTGCGTTAGAAGGTACAATTATGCCTATTAGTCTCTCAAACTCTCTGACAGTGGTGAATGTACATGCATTTCTTGGCCTCCACAAGTTATTACACATCTTTCTGAGAGAGTTTCCCTTGTAACCATCACTAGCCTTGAATTCATGGTCCTTCCGTTTCAGTCTCTCTCGGAAACTCTCTCAAAGAAACATTCTTTAGGTATAAATATATTCTTTCCTAAATTGGATACCTTTGACTTTACTCATAGTCTAGGGGTCCTTTTTACCAGTATCAGCCTAAATTTGACTCTGACACATTTCTCAGGGATTATGATGCTCAAAAGGCACTTTGGACTGTCACAGGGAAGCATTGTGTGGGAGACAAGGATGGTTCCAGCTGAATGCATTAGAGGAGGCAGCACATTATACCTGCAGGCCTCTGCTTGTGGGAGGCTGAACACGCAGCCCGCATGACTTCTGCAATTAGTGGTCAGAGGTCAGCTGGGTAAGACAGCCACACAGACTAACACCTCCAGTACATTTCAGAACAAGACCTTTTATATTTCTGGCTAAGGCTGCTCTGTTCAGTTTGAATCCGGGAACTTTTCTTCCTTTTCCTTATAAAGCCAGACAATTTTAGAAAAAGCAAACAGAAAAATCAGATGCTTCAAGATTTTGAAGAAATACTAAAAAATTATATAGTACCCCACAGTTTACCATTTTTCAACTATTTTGATTTATGAGAAAATTTAGATACTCTTTTAAAATCTGTGGTATATAAATAGTTTATAAAGCTATTTAAGGGCCCATTTGGGCAAAAGCATTTGAAGTCACTGCTCTAGAATGTCCAGTTATCTCAGTGTTGGGAGGGCAGTTATTATGACCTGCTTGGCGATGGGAAGACCATCTGATGAGCTCATCCTTTTCCTCCCTCCACTCTGCTTCCTCCTAGAGTCCCCCTCATATGAATTTCCCACTACTGGGTATCTCCTGCCCCGGGTTCACGAAGCCCCAATCCTGACATCTCCTGGCCCCGTGTCATCTTGGTTTTCTGTCCCTCAGATCCCTCACTTCTGAGAATAGGAATCTCATCCCTGGCCATCTGAGTTAGTCTGCCAGCTTGTGCAATGGGCAGTGGCCACTCTTGTTTGAACTTGTGGCTTGGCACTTTCCCTATTTTTTTCAGTCCTGAATGGAGGATGAACCTGTCTCCCAGGATAAAATGTGAACACTTAAAATAGTCCATTCTTTAATTCGTCATAGTAATGGCCATCACTTCTAAGTACTTCCCAAGCACCAAGTCATTTAATCTTCAAATGATCTTGTGAAGTACATACTACTATCACAACATTCATGCAGTTGAGGGGACTGAAGCATAGCCAACAACAGGGTCACAGTCATACAGTCACTGGAAAGACCACTATCGGAATTCAGAGCATCTCCCTCCAGGCTCAACCCCCATGCCTGGGCACATCTCCCGAGTTCAAACATTCAGGATGTTTCACATTCCTGTTCAGGAGCTGTCACTTCAGAGAGGTGGTACTAGGGCTAGGGCTAGGAAGGACCACTGTGGCTACCACATGGGCTTTGTTAGGGCAGTGGTGGCCGTGGTGGCATCCATAGCACCTGGGTTCTGGCTGGTCATGTATATTACAGCCTGAGAAAATCAGAAGGGGCAGTGGCCCTGGCCTGTGTTGGTCTACCTACTTCTCTCCTACTGGTAGTTTTAGGGAAAAGGTTCTTTCTCTGTGTCTTTATCTGTTTCAGTCACACTCTTATATATGTTTGTCTGTCTGTCTGTCTGTCTGTCTGTCTTTTTTCTTTTCTGAGGCAGGACATGAGTCTAGACTGGTCTTGAAGTTTCTATGTAACTGAGGTTGACTGAACTCCTGATGACGTCATCCTCTTCCCTTTACCATCCAACTGCTGAGATCACAGGCATGAGCAACCATGCTTAGCCTCCTATCTATCATCGTCATGTCATATATTTATTTAACTTAAAAGTATAGGTATGGTCTCATTTACATCCTATGATGCATGCAGCATGTATCTCCTACACATCATATTAGGCAGAAAAGTTCTTATTACTTGCAATTGGGGCCCTGATGTGAGCTTTTAGAGGTGCAAGTTGGAGAACCCATAGCTTTTAGCAAAGTAACTGCATGGAGAAAGAGCTCAAAACACATTAGTTGCATGAATAATGAGCTGCTGTACAACAAGGATGAGTGGATGGCAATGTCCTATAAGTGCAATTATTCTTAGTATTTATATTCAAATTTATAATGTCCCAAGGTGTTGCTTATAACCCATTAGTGGATCCCAAAATCTACTCAGTTGTTGAGCTAGCATTATGAGTAAATGGTATTGAATCAATTATACTGAAATCAATAGATATCACTGCAAATGGAAAAAATATTAATCCATAAAATATTTGTGTGGACATATTTATGCACGTGGTAGGGGGTGGATGGTATTACCATAGGCCGAAAATGTTTGGTATAGCAAAAGAGCAGATGTGGCCACTGTTGCCTGAGAGTAGATGCAATGCTTGGAAGGAAGACATGTTCTGAGTTGCTTCCATTATCACTTAACTCAAGGTTAGTACAGAGCACAAGAAGGAAAAGAAAGTCATCCACATGGTTTAAGGCAGGATGAACTGTTTCTCAGTCACCCATTCCAGAATATAAAATAGCTGTTTTGTGTAAAAGGCCAAGGAAACATGTAAGTGGGTGTGCCTAAGTAGTTCTGCTGTCATACAGTTTTCCAAGGTACATAATTATGTGTATTCTGGAGTTTACGGTCTTCACAAAATCTATAATATGCGAGAGGATTAGCATCTCAGAAACATCTTTTTACTACTTTCTACCAGTGTCACTCATTTGTGTGTGCTTGTATGTATGTGTGTACATGCAACATTTATGTAATTAGAGGTTTCTCTCTCTCCCTCCAGTTCCCAAATAACCACTCAGAGGCTTAATATTACTTATAAAGTCTTGGCCGATGGCTCAGGCTTATTACTAGCTAGCTAGCTCCTACATTTAAATTAACCCCCATTTCTTATCTATGCTTTGCCATATGGTTTGTGGCTTGTTGCCTCATTTTCTACATATCTTTCTTCCTTGGCAGCTGGATGGCATCTCCCAGATTCCACCCTCTTTCTCCTGTATCTCTGCTTGGATTTCTTGCTGGGTTCTATCCTGCCTTGCCATAGACCAAAGCAGCTTTATTTATCAACCAATGAGAGCAACATATATTCACAGCGTACAGAAAGAAATCCCACAGCACAGCATGTGCACCTTACTCTCAATCCTCAAGGAAAGGGCACACTTAGGTTACCAGCGAAACCCTTGAGATCTCTTCTTCCTTAGATACAACTGCGGGCAAGTTGTCTGCAGAGAAAGTGATTCATACTGATGCTGAGATAGGCAAGAATGCCAAAGCGTTTCACATGCATCTACCTGGGGAATGCAGGGAGAGAAACATCAGGACCTGCCTGCTTTTGAGAGCCACTTCCTAGCAGGCTCTGTGTGTGTCTGACATTACCTCTTCCTTACGGTCTCACCAAAACTATTTCAACCATTTTTTTTTAAATCTTAGCCACGCCTCAGATCACATTCCTTAGAGGTTTGCTCTGAGATAAGAATTCACATGCAAATAATTTATTAAGGAAGTTCTCCCAGAGAACAGCAAAGATGTGGAGATTGCATTTTACAGGGGGAGAAAGGAAAACATAACTTCAGGCAAAGGTCTTGGAGGCACTAGCTCCTCCTTAGAACTTTCTCCACTGAGGCCAGACGCCTCATTTTCATCATCTTGAGTCATCAGCCATTCTGGGGATTCCAGATCCCAGGATCTCCAGCAGTCTGTGTGTAACTCCGCAGCTAAGGAAACACTGGAAGGGCAAGTTGCTAATGATGCCATAGACAGTACTGGCATCCTTGAAACACCAAAGAAGCCAGCAAAGAGATTTGCAGATGAGGGAAGAGGGAGCCCCAAGATCTTCAGTGGGTCTCATAGCATGTGATGAAGGACATCCATCTACAGAGTTGAGAGACTCACCAATGGGAAAAGCACAAACAGTTTATAGAACTGGAAAAGTCACCTTCTGAGAGTAGCATTTTGGAGCATGCTTGAGTTCACCTGGGAGGAAAATGTGTCTTTTAGTTTCTCAAGCCCCCTAACCACTTATGGAGAAAAAACCCTAAGAGCTATTCTGTAAGCAGAGAGATGACAAGACCTCCTTCTCACTGTGCTACATCTGAAGATAAAAGAGACACGCCCAGCAAATGTTTTGTGGCTTTGTGATGGCCTAGGGATCTGCAGCAGAAATGTTTTCCTCCCACCTGGCACCAGCCTTGGCATTCAACTGCCACTTCTACCACGCCTTTTTAAAAACCCACTAAACTGACTCAAATCTAAAAGTACCAGAAATGCCAATAATTTCATTTTGCAGTGCTTGAAAGGGATCATTCTTTCTTTGTTCCCTCACTCGGACTTGCTGTGGTTTTACATTTCCGCTGCATTGATGGTTTGTGTTGAAGATGTCCCTCCATCATTATATAACTTAAAAGTTGTTGCTATTTCAGGGTGATATCTCTTCTGTGTCACTTGCCCAGACTACCCCATCTCTGTACCCAGAACCAGAAACGACAAAACAGTAGAACTGAGATTTTTCCCTCTTTACTCAGAAAATAGATTTTTAATTTAAAAAATGTAATTAGTATACACGGTATCAGATATCATTACACCTGTTTTAACAAGGGGTGTTTTAGTAGATCCTCTTCCTTGTTCCATCTCCCACCTTCCTTTCTCTTGCTCTAATCCAGTCTTAAAAGACTTGTGAAGTAGGAAAGGCTTGTTTTCAGCACTCACCCCTGCGTCTCTAACCCAATTTCCTTATTTATTCCATCCATTGCCACCTGGGTATTTGGAGTTACCTTGCTTCTTGGTCCATCAGAGCCCTGAACTAAAGACTCATGTGTCTATCCATCTTAGAAGAGGTCTATGGTTTGAGTAATTTCAGCTTTTTTTTTTTTTACTTCAAAATGTTCCTCCCCTGAGTTTCCTTTACTCAGTCATTCTTTCTGCTAAGAATAGCAGTGTGCATCTCATGACTTCGTGTGGAGCCACAGGTCAGTGAGACACAATATGTCAGCCACCAACATCTGAAAACACTTGGGCATATAGAAGTAATTTTTTTAAAAAAATATTTAAAAAATGAGGCAATGTGACATAATACAGAGAGTAAAAAGCCTGGGCCTCAAGAAATGGCTGAGTGGCTAAAAGCACATACTATTCTTGCAGAGGACCCAAGACTGGTTCCCAGCACCCATGTCTGAAGGCTCACAGCTGCTCATAATTCCAGCTCTAGGAAATCTCATGCCTCTTCTGACCTCTGTTGATGCCTACACTCATACACACTTATCTCCATACAGACATATATGCATACACATACACATAATTTTAAAAAAGAGCTCTGGGAACCAGAGTGACATAGGATTGAACCCATGTTTCATGTTCATTTCCAGAGATCTCCCATTAGTTACTTAACTCCCCTGAATCTTTATGACCTACCTTTGCTGCATAAAAATAGATTATCAATTGCTTTCAATTTCTGCTGTGCTACTAAAATAAAAATTCTTGAAGTCGGAGGGCTTGTGGCTGGTGTACGGGTGCTGTTTTGTCTACTGCAGCTATTGTGTTAACAGAGTGAAGGTCAAGTGACCGAAGGTCAGTTACAAGCCAACTCTGGTAATATTCTGGATACTGACTGCAGGGTGACTTCCAGAACACTGGGTGCAGGGCGAACACTGGGTGCAGGGTTAACACTGGTGCAGGGTTAACACTGGTGCAGGGTAAACACTGGTGCAGGGTGAACACTGGTGCAGGGTGAACACTGGTGCAGGGTGAACACTGGGTGCAGGGCGAACACTGGTGCAGGGCGAACACTGGTGCAGGGTGAACACTGGTGCAGGGTGAACACTGGGTGCAGGGTTAACACTGGTGCAGGGTGAACAGTGGTGCAGGGTGAACAGCGGTGCAGGGTGAATAGCGGTGCAGGGTGAACACTGCCACATCAGGTTACATTCTCACAATGTCTAAGGGTTTCTCTTTCCCCTGTCTTTGTCAACATTCAACCTCATTTGTTCTTGAATGAGAATCTTATCTTTAGATATATTTGCTAATATTCATAAATTTATTCTATGGAGACCGGTTATAAATATTGGGGATCTTTGAACTGCTCACCTTCTATGATTTTTTGAATGTAAGGACACCGTGAAAGAAGTTCATCATAATAATCATCACAGTTGATTAATTTCTACATATTGACTCCTTATGATGGTCCCTGTGGGGATTTTTATTATAGGAACAAACAAAGATTTAGCTTGCATTTATAGAGAGGCACCTGGCAAGCTTGTCATTCTGCCTACATTTATAAAAATTTAAAATGCTTCTGTATCAAAGGTGACTATGCTCCGCTTTGGTGTTAAAGTGACGCTCAGTGAACTGCGTGGGAAAGCAGAAGCATGGTGATTTCACCACTACAATCATGATCAACTCGGCTATCTGGGGATAACTAATTAGCTAATGGCAAACACGATATTAATCTTCAACAGATTCAATAATTTATATTCTCATAAATATGCATCATATGATAACAACAAGCTATCTTGTGCATCTGAAACAACTAACCAATTAAGCCAGCTTCCTACGTGAAATGAATGGAAGAAATCACAAATAAAAATGTGGCCCAGACATTTAATCAGAATTGTCAGCTTAGTTTATGGGAGGATGATTTCAGGGTCAGAGTCATGGGGTGTCAATACAGTCACAGCAGTGGGACAATCTGCATCCAATTATGTCCGCATCTTTGTTAGAAAACTGTCAGGCAAATTGCTCCAGCTACATCTGTTATTGAGATCTGATAGGAAAGGCTGTGAGAAGATATCCTGCCCCAGAGGTTCTGAGAGACATTTGTATTAGAAAATGAAATCTTGAATGCATAGATGGGCTACAGGTCATGTGCAAGCCGTTCAT
This sequence comes from Microtus oregoni, assembly GCF_018167655.1. Classification (NCBI taxonomy): domain Eukaryota; kingdom Metazoa; phylum Chordata; class Mammalia; order Rodentia; family Cricetidae; genus Microtus; species Microtus oregoni. The sequence goes on from NW_024543070.1 coordinate 20,499,805, forward strand.
AAAAGGATACATGGGGATTCACATGAGAATTCTTTCCCGCTGCAATCTGGGTTCAAGTAGCTCTCTTTTTGGTGTTTTAAGATCATAAAGCCTTTTGAGCATGTTGCGCTGCTTCCTATGGGGAAAGTAAAGTTTTCAAAGGCCCATAGATGTATTAACAGATAGAGAAGCTGGTTGCATTTTAATGCATAAAATAACTCTCTCTGATAAACTAGATCCTGCAATACTATAAAGATGTTGTTTAGGACAATTAGGACCAAATGCCCCTCAGATTGGCCAATTAGAACTCTAGCTTTCCTTCTGCTTGTCATTGGCCATTGAATAAAGGGAGCTCTGTGTACATCTTCTTGCGTTATTTTAGATTCCTTTTATTTTGTGGCATTGTAACATTCGTACATTGACATCTGTCATGTTTTGGTATCAAGTTTAACTTCATGGTGGGCTTAGGGCTAGTATTAAACTGATATTTTTGTCAGCATATACCATGGAACCTGGCATCATAAAGACAACGTTAGACAAATAACTGAAGAACAGCAATGGTCAATGTTGGCAACACTAGTTCAAACAGATAACTGTCCTTTTTGTTAGGACATAGTAGACAGTCACTAAAGTATGTGATATTCCTTACCAAGTAGTAGTCTTTCATTTACCCAAATCTATTAATTAATCCATTGAATATCTGAGCTATATTTAGGTATAAACCAACAATAATATTTTTTCAAGCAACTTGAATGTCCATGTATACCAACATTTATTTTGGTGATAGGGATGGATGAACACAACATGGTGATGATTTTTACAGGCATAGAGCACAAGCACATAGAAGCTTTTGGGAGGAATATTCCACTTATTCTATGGCAGTTTTAAAAGACTTTCTGAAAGGTAAGAGGATTTTGTAGCTAAAAATAACTTTTCTGTTTTTTTTTTTTAATAGAGCATTGCAGATGTAGAGTGCTGAAGAAATAAAACATACTGCAGCAGTGACTATATGTTTGGTTACTGAGGACATTTAGAAATTATTAAAGAGAGACGCAGCGGAGCGGCACGGCGGCCAGACGCGGCGGAGCGGCGCGGCGGCCAGACGCGGCGGAGCGGCGCGGCACACAGGAAGAGGCTTTCGGGGACCAGCGCAGCTGCAGACCCAAGCGGCGGGGACAGGCTTGCAATAAGGAGAGCAGTTCGCCCTACTACAATTGAATCAAAGAGGTAGGCTTTTGGTTGGCCAGGTCACTGGCACAAGGGGAGCCTGGTCCTGTCCTGAAGATCCTTCGGAGGGGTGAGAGGGTTCTTGGCCTGCAGCAGGAACCACGAAAGAGAGTGAGGGCATTTTGTAAGCGGAGCCCTTGGCCAGCAGGGAAACCTGATCCGGCTTTTAAAGGACCCGTTGGATAGGATCAATAGGAGGAAATGGGCAGGCGCCAAGGCAAGAATTCACCCAATAATCCGAAAAACAACATGAAAACATCAGAACCCAATGATCTTACAACAGAAGTATTTGAACAACCTAACACAGAAGAAGTGGAAAAAAATCGACTTTATGAAGATAATAGAGTCCCTTAAACAACATGTAAAAAATGCCCTTATAGAAATGGATGAGAAGTATAACAAAAAGTTTGAAGAAATGAGTAAGTACGTACATGATACCCTGGGAAACCAAGAAAAAACCATCAAGCAGGTAATGGAAACAGTTCAAGAATTGAAAACTGAAATGAAGGCAAAGAAGAAAATACAAACTGAGGACCAGCTGGATATGGAAAATCTAGGCCAACGAGCAGAGTCTACAGAAACAAGCATAATCAATAGAATACAAGAGCTAGAAGAAAGACTCTCAGATGCTGAGGACACCATAGAGAAAATAAACGAACAGATCAAAGAAAACAGCAAAGCCAACAAATTCTCAACACAAAACATTCAGGAACTATGGGACACAATAAAAAAACCAAACCTAAGAATAATAGGAATAGAAGAAGGAGAAGAGTCACAGCTCAAAGGCCCAGAAAATATTTTCAACAAAATTATGGAAGAAAACTTTCCCAACTTAAAGAAAGATATTCATTTAAATATTCAAGAAGCATACAGAACACCAAACAGACTGGATCAAAGAAAAACATCTCCTCGCCATATAATAATCAAAACACAAAATATACAGGTTAAAGAAAGAATATTAAGAGCTGCAAAAGAAAAAGGGCAAGTAACTTATAAAGGAAAACTGATCAGACTTACACCTGACTTCTCGATGGAAACTATGAAAGCCAGAAGGTCCTGGATAGAGGTTCTGCAGAAGCTAAGAGACCATGGATGCAAACCCAAACTACTATACCCAGCCAAGCTATCGTTCACTATCAACGGAGAAAACAAGACATTCCAGGATAAGAACAAATTTAAACAATACGTAGCCACAAATCCAGCCCTACAGAAAGTAATAGAAGGAAAATCGCAACCCAAGGAATCCAACACTGCCAACACTGCCTACAATAACCCAGGCATCTAATGACCCTTCACGAGCACATCTCAAAGAAGGGAGACACACAATCTCTACTACCAAAAGCAATAAGAATAACCGGAGTAAACAACCACTGGTCATTAATATCACTTAATATTAATGGGCTCAATTCACCTATAAAAAGGCACAGGCTAAAAGATTGGATACGAAAACAGGATCCAACATTCTGCTGTTTGCAAGAAACACATCTCAACCACAAAGACAGGCACCTACTCAGAGTAAAGGGTTGGGAAAAGGTGTTTCAAGCAAATGGTCCTAAGAAAAAAGCAGGTGTGGCCATACTAATTTCTAACAAAACTGACTTCAAACTAAAATCAATCAGAAGAGACCGAGACGGTCACTTTATACTCATAACAGGAACAATTCATCAGGAGGACGTCTCAATCCTGAATATATACGCCCCCAATATAAAAGCACCTACTTATGTAAAAGAAATATTACTAGAACTCAAGGCAGACATCAAACCACACACACTAGTAGTAGGAGACTTCAACACACCTCTCTCTCCAAGGGACAGGTCAATCAGACAGAAACCTAATAGAGAATTAAGAGAATTATTGGAGGTAATGAAGCAAATGGACTTAACAGACATCTATAGAACATTCCACCCAAATAGGAAAGAATATACCTTCTTCTCTGCAGCTCATGGAACCTTCTCAAAAATTGACCACATACTTGGTAACAAAGGAAACCTCCACAGATACAAAAAAATATCAGTGTCCACCTGTGTCTTATCAGATCATCACGGATTAAAGTTAGAAGGCAACAACCACGCTGCCCCCAAAAAACCGACAAACTCATGGAAACTGAACAGTCAACTACTGAACCACACCTGGGTCAAGGAAGAAATCAAGAAAGAAATTAAAGTCTTCCTTGAATTTAATGAAAATAAAGGGACAACATACTCAAACCTATGGGACACAATGAAAGCAGTGCTAAGAGGAAAGTTCATAGCACTAAGTGCCCACTTAAAGAAAACGGAGAATGCATACATTGGGGACTTAAAAACACACCTGAAAGCTCTAGAAAAAAAAGAAGCAGACGCGCCCAGGAGAAGTAGAAGACTGGAAATAATAAAACTGAGGGCTGAAATCAACAAAATAGAAACACAGAAAACAGTCCAAAGAATCAATGAAACAAAAAGCTGGTTCTTGGAGAAAATCAACAAGATCGACAAACCCCTATCCAAACTAATTAAACGACAGAAAGAGAACACGCAAATAAATAAGATCAGAAATGAAAAGGGGGACATAACCACAGACACAGAGGAAATTCAGAGAATCATTAGATCTTACTACAAAAGCCTGTATGCCACAAAACTGGAAAATACAAAAGAAATGGACATTTTTTTAAATAAGTATCATATACCAAAGCTAAACCAAGACCAGGTGAATGATCTAAATAGACCGGTTTCTCGCGAAGAATTAGAAATGGTTATCAAAAATCTCCCTTCGAAAAAAAGCCCAGGACCAGATGGTTTCAATGCAGAATTCTACCAGAACTTCCAAGAAGAACTAATACCTATACTCCTTAATGTATTGCACAATATAGAATCAGAAGAGTCATTGCCAAATTCCTTTTATGAAGCTACAGTTACCCTGATACCAAAACCACAAAAAGACCCAACCAAGAAAGAGAATTACAGACCGATCTCACTCATGAACATCGACGCAAAAATTTTCAATAAAATACTGGCAAACCGAATCCAAGAACACATAAGAAAAATTATCCATTATGATCAAGTAGGCTTCATCCCAGAGATGCAGGGCTGGTTCAACATACGCAAATCTATCAATGTAATCCACCATATAAATAAACTGAAAGAAAAAAACCATATGATCATTTCACTAGATGCTGAAAAAGCATTCGACAAAATTCAACACCCCTTTATGATAAAGGTCTTGGAGAGAATAGGGATACAAGGGTCCTACCTAAATATAATAAAAGCTATTTACAGCAAGCCAACAGCTAACATTAAATTAAACGGAGAAAAACTCAAAGCCATCCCACTAAAATCAGGAACACGACAAGGATGTCCACTCTCTCCATACCTCTTCAATATAGTGCTTGAAATTCTAGCAATAGCAATAAGACAACATAAGGAGATCAAGGGGATTCGTATTGGAAAGGAAGAAGTTAAGCTTTCGTTATTTGCAGATGATATGATAGTGTACATAAGCGACCCCAAAAATTCTACCAAAGAACTCCTACAGCTGATAAACAGCTTTAGTAATGTGGCAGGATACAAGATCAACTCCAAAAAATCAGTTGCCTTCCTATACACTAAGGATAAGGAAGCAGAGAGGGAAATCAGAGAAGCATCACCTTTCACGATAGCCACAAATAGCATAAAATACCTTGGGGTAACCCTGACCAAGGAAGTGAAAGATCTACTTGACAAGAACTATAAGTCTTTGAAGAAAGAAATTGAAGAAGACACCAGAAAATGGAAAGACCTCCCTTGCTCTTGGATAGGGAGGATCAACATAGTAAAAATGGCAATTCTACCAAAAGCAATCTATAGATTCAATGCAATCCCCATCAAAATCCCATCAAAATTCTTCACAGATCTGGAGAAGACAATAATTAACTTTATATGGAAAAACAAAAAACCCAGGATAGCCAAAACAATCTTATACAATAAAGGATTGTCTGGAGGCATTACCATCCCTGACTTCAAACTCTATTACAGAGCTACAGTATTGAAAACAGCTTGGTATTGGCATAAAAACAGAGAAGTCGACCAATGGAATCGAATAGAAGACCCTGACATTAACCCACAAACCTATGAACACCTGATCTTCGATAAAGGAGCTAAAAGTATACAATGGAAAAAAGAGAGCATCTTCAACAAATGGTGCTGGCAAAACTGGATGTCAATCTGTAGAAGAATGAAAATAGATCCATATCTATCACCATGCACAAAACTCAAATCCAAATGGATTAAAGACCTCAATATCAGTCCGAACACACTGAACCTGATAGAAGAGAAAGTGGGAAGTACTCTACAGCAAATGGGCACAGGAGACCACTTCCTATGTATAACCCCAGCAGCACAGACACTAAGGGCATCATTGAATAAATGGGACTTCCTGAGGCTGAGAAGCTTCTGTAAAGCAAAGGACACTGTCACTAAGACAAAAAGACAACCCACTGACTGGGAGAAGATCTTCACCAACCCTGCAACTGACAAAGGTTTGATCTCCAAAATATATAAAGAACTCAAGAAACTAGACCGTAAAAGGCTAATCAACCCAATTATAAAATGGGGCACTGAGCTGAACAGAGAATTCTCAACAGAAGAACTTCAAATGGCCAAAAGATACTTAAGGTCATGCTCAACTTCCTTAGCGATCAGGGAAATGCAAATCAAGACAACTTTAAGATACCACCTTACACCTGTCAGAATGGCTAAAATAAAAAACACCAATGATAGCCTTTGCTGGAGAGGTTGTGGAGAAAGGGGTACACTCACCCATTGCTGGTGGGAATGCAAACTTGTGCAACCACTCTGGAAAGCAGTGTTTCGGTTTCTCAGGAAATTCGGGATCAACCTACCCCTGGATCCAGCAATACCACTCTTGGGAATATACCCAAGAGAGGCCCTATCATACAACAAAAGTATATGCTCAACTATGTTCATGGCAGCATTGTTTGTAATAGCCAGAACCTGGAAACAACCTAGATGCCCTTCAACGGAAGAATGGATGAAGAAAGTATGGAATATATACATATTAGAGTATTACTCAGCAGTAAAAAACAAGGACTTCTTGAATTTTGCATACAAATGGATGGAAATAGAAAACACTATCCTGAGTGAGGTAAGCCAGACCCAAAAAGAGGAACATGGGATGTACTCACTCATATTTGGTTTCTAGCCATAAATAAAGGACATTGAGCTTATAATTCATGTTCCTAGAGAAGCTAAATAAGGCGAATCCAAAGACAAACACATAGGCATCCTCAGGAATATTAACCTTCATCAGGCGATGAAAGGAGACAGAGACAGAGACCCACATGGGAGCACCGGACAGAAATCTCAAGGTCCAAATCAGGAGCAGAAGGAGACGGAGCACGAGCAAGGAACTCAGGACCACAAGGGGTGCACCCACACACTAAGACAATGGGGATGTTCTATTGGGATCTCACCAAGGCCAGCTGGCCTAGGTCTGAAAAAGCATGGGATAAATCCGGACTAGCTGAACATAGCGGACAATGAGGACTACTGAGAACTCAAGAACAATGGCACTGGGTTTTGATCCTACTGCACATACTGGCTTTGTGGGAGCCTAGGCAGTTTGAATGCTCACCTTACGAGACCTGGATAGAGGTGGGCAGTCCTTGGGCTTCCCACAGGTCAGGGAACCTTGATTGCTCTTCGAGCAGATGAGGGAGGGGGACTTGATCGGGGGAGGGGGAGGGAAATGGGAAGCGGTTGCGGGGACGAGGCAGAAATCCTTAATAAATAAATAAATTTAAAAAAAAAAAAGAAATATTAACAGGTCTGTAAGAACAACTGAGAATTAACTGTGTATTCACAGTGTATGTAAACTAACTTCTCAGAAACAATCCCAACCTTTTAATTCAACATTTCTGTAATTACTGACTTTAAATAGTTTTTTTGGCAATCAGAACATAAAATGGCAGGGTTATTATGAAATGTAATAAATAAAATTTATTCAAAGTAAAAAAAAAAGAAATTATTAAAGAGCATTTAATTAAATTTAAATTTCAATTAAATTTTAAATGTTAATTTTTCCTTAACAGACTTAATTCACTTTAATTTTCAGGCATAAAATCCCTATGTGGTAGACACAGCTAGAGCCCATGTCATATGAACATAAACTCTGGTGTGGGTTTTCACATGACTACAGCATCGCTAAAATAGTCAATTTGCTATTGGCAAATGAGTAGACAAATATATCAACAGAAAAGAGTCCAGAAGCAGATCCAAATATCGTCAACTGATTTTTGAAGAGGATACTTGGCCATTTCAATGAAGAATTGTCTTTAAATTTTCACAAGATTGATTCAAATGGAAAGTATACTAAATGTAAATGGGCAAACAATGAAATGACTAGAAGACAGGGGGAGAAGCCCTGAGCTAGCAGATGGGATAGTGAGAAAAATGTCAAATGTATAATCTATAATAATGCTATAGTTCATTGAAATTAAAAAATGTTCCTGTTCAACAAAAGATAATATTAGAAAATATACAATCGGCAAACAAGGAGAAAAATTTTGTAAACTATATAACTTATCTAAGACGAATAACCAAATATATGAAGATTCCTTAAAATACAATAGTGAGTAAATAACCTTATTTTAAAAGTGGATAAAAGATATGAATGTTTCACCAAAGAATACATATGTGGCAAAAATGACAGAAAAATAAGTATGAATTTATGTGCCATGTAAAAATAGAACTGAAAATTGAAACAATGAGACAACTATGGAGTAACTGGAATCAAAATGCTGACTTATCACGTGTCAGCAAGGGGGCCGCACAGCATATGCTCTCGGTCTTTGCTGGGGGGGAGTGCTGAGTGGTCCATCCACGCTGGAGGAGAATTTGATTACCACAAGAACTATACTAATAAAAGGGAACTGTGTTGGAGAAGAGACTGAATATATGGGATTTCTACATACTACTTATTGAATTTTCTATAATCTCCCAATGACAACAAAATATTCCCCCATTTACAAAACCAATTTTAAAATCTAAGTTCAGTAATAATTGTCTAATTAAAATAGTCAGTGGGGGCTGGAGAGATGGTTCAGCATTTAAGAGTACTTGCTGCTTTTTCAAAGGACCAGAGTTCAATTCCCAGTACCCAAATCAGGAGGCTCATTACACTGTTAACTCCAGTTCCATTTTTCTGGCCTCTGTGGTCATTTGCAAGCATATGATATTTTTATAACTAGGTAGAATAAATTAGAGCAGTTGAAACTTTGGAGTGTCAAGAAATAGAAACATTGAGAATTCTTGCATTTTTGGCTTGTGATTCAATCACAGATCTGGAGATTGGAATAACTTGGATCTTGTTTGTAGAATAAACTTGGCTTTTGTGAATAATATTTCATCTGAACAAGCTAAAGAGAATTTTCCCCACTCATGATATGTATTTTTGCTACTGTTCATGTAATAAGAGATGAACATAATTTATATATATATATATATATATATATATATATATATATATATATATGGCATTCTTGCATTTTGTTCTCTTTAGGAACATCCAAAAGTCTCCAGGTTCCCAAATTTCCGTCTTTTATCTGAATTTATCTTCCAGACTCAGAAGTAACACAGGCATCTCTGGCCGTCTGGGCTATCTCTTAGGACTTTTATTCCAGCATATCCAAACCAGTTTCCATAACATGCTCTACCTCCAGCTTTTTTTCTTGGATGAAGGCAAATACTCTGGCCAGTAGTTCTTAGATTCTTAATTTTTCTCTTTTCCTTATGCCCTTGAGCCAACCCATTGACAAATCTTACTGTTGCCTCTGCTTCTGAACTACAGTTGAAAGAATTGTAGTTAAGGGTCTTCTTGTTGCCTCTGCTTCTAAACTACAGTTGAAAGAATTGTAGTTAAGGGTCCTCTTCAGTGATTTCGTTGCATGCCAGAGCATCTTTGTCTCTTTTATGATTGACTTGGTAATCTCCTGCCAGTTTCCCCAGGTTCTTTACTTGCCTTCTTGCTGCTTTGTAATTTTCTGTAATTTTCTCTATTTTTTGACAATACTATATGTTAACTTTAAAATTAATAAAAAAATATATATTTCAATGAATGAAATTTTATGTTAGAGCGTAAGTTTCTTTAATCTTGAGGAGCAAAGAGAAACTCCAGTGAGCATGAACAGCTCAATGATGGCTCCTGTCCCCTCCCTTCTTCTCAGCTCCTGGAAGTGCCTCACTCAGGTCTCCATATGACGAATTCCTGACCCTCACTCTCCCTAGTCTGAAGAAGAAGGTGGAAACATGTTTTGTAAATCACCCAAAAGCATTGATCTGTCTTTTGCTTTTAAGGTCTTGGTCAAATCGTCTTTGAATTAAAATGACCTCTTACTTAACGTCCCTAGCACAGCAGAACAGCACAGTTCCAGGGAGGACGGTAGCCAAAGCTCCTTGGCATCTTCTGCTCAGATGGTACTCAGAGCTGCTTATGCTTGGCATCCCCTACTTGTCCGGACTTATGACTCTCCTTGTGATTAAATGCTTTATAATTGCTGTTGTTGTTAGGACCTGACTTCCATTTACTGCCATCCCTGTGTAAACACACCAATGACTCTGCTCCACGATAACAGCCTGTCCGTCTTGGTTTTGACATTACCTCACTCTGGGAGTGATCTTCAATCACACGTCCATCGTACCCTCTCTGTTGTGTGTCAACAATGATCATGTCATTGCTTGAAAATAATGACTTTGGGCAACCTTGGTTGTTCGTACAGTAAAGAGCAGGACCAGGTCCAAATTGTTTTAAATCAGTAGGTTAATTTGTCTTTGGGACATGCTTCAATACAAATAATCCTAGGTTGCTGGAAAGCTGTATTTCCCCATTCAACTTGATTCTAGAAACGAGGGAAAATTAGGAAGATTTAGGGAAAAACGTGTACCACCAAATCCTATCATATTTATTTTTATTCCACATGACAGAGGAGAAATGGGACGAGCTCTCCCATGCTCACAATTTCGGGGCTGGCTGACGCACACTTGCGCTAGCAGGGTCGGCTCTGCTGTGCTGCCCAGGCGAGGTGCAGGGTTTGCTCTCCCAAGTGCTGTAGCTAGTAGGGGTCAGGGAGGGTTTCCCGTAGTTATGACCACAGGGTCAGCTCTACTACCTGTCCCAGACATTGATGGGGGGCAGCTCTCCCCCACTCATGCTGCCACTGCACAAATAAGTAGTAGGGACAGCTCTTCCGTGTTTTCATTTTCGGGGCTGACTCACCCACACCTCTGCTAACAGGGTTGGCTTTCTGCGCAGCCCTGGTGGGGTCTAGGGCCTGCTCTCCCGAGTATTGCAGGTTGTGAGACACAGGGGCAGCTCTCCCACTCTTGTTACCTCAGGGACATCTCTCCCTCTAGCCTTACATGTTGATGTGTAGGAGTGGAGGGAGGGCATTTCTCCCCAGTCTTTGCTGCTTCGTGGGAGACGAGGGGTGGGGCTAGGTCTCCCATGGTCACATTCTCAGGGTTGGCTCACCTGTGCTCTCATCAACAGGGTGAATTCTTCTGTGCTGCCAAGACAAAATGTAGGGCAAGCTTTCCCCTGTGTTACCAGTGGTCAAGGGCTCAAGTCCTTCACCATCTCAGCCTATTCCCTTCCTCTCTCATCTCCTCAGATATACCTCTGTCCTCTGTCCACAGGACCGGAACCATTCTCTCTGTCTCTGTCTCTGTCTCTCTCATTCTCTCTCTCCCCAATGAACCACCATAATATACCTCTGCTGACACCAAAAGTCTTTATCTGACTGGTACTGCAAGGTACCAGGTAGGCCTGTTCGTTTGTCTTGGAGCCTGGAGTGGATAGCCCCAGGCCTCTGTTTAGGTCTCCTTGTCCCACTCATATTGTCCTGATGGTGTGCTGGGCCATGCTTCCACATCACAAAGAGATCGTTATAGATCATATATAGATCATTCTCATTAACTGCCCAGTGCCATGGCACTGGGGGTGGGCTCCTGGTTGGTGCATTTGGCTGCATGGCACCGAGTAGGGTGTGTCTCTGAAGTCTGGTAGGGATCTGGGGGTTAGGTTCCCCCTGACCTATGGCTGGGTACAAACCACTCCAGCCACATGGTGCTGAGGAGGAGGTTAAACCAATTCTTGCCAATAGTGATTATTTGAAATAAGTTAAACAACTAATTTTTATTTAGGAAGTTTGTTATCAATACGTTATCACTTATGAAACAGGGTATTATTGTTATCTCTGACACCTCCTTGTGATTTTAAGACCAGTGGTTCTCAAGCTGTGGGTTGCGACCCCTTTGGGGGCGTGAAAGGACCCTTTCACATGGGTCACCTAAGATGGTTGGAAAACACAGGTATTTACGTTACATTTATGTTTCAATTCATAACAGTAGCAAAATTACAGTTGTGAAGTAGCAACAAAAATAATTTTATGGTTGGGCGTTACCACAAGGTGAGAAATTGTGTCAAAGGGTCGCAGCATCAGGAAGGTTGAGAAGTACTGCTTTAGACCGCATGACAGTTACCAGATGGGAAAATGAATCGGTGCTCAGGCTCTGGATGAGTGAGAAATCGGACATTTGCAGCAACCCTTAAAACACTCATTTTCACATGTCTCATAATTACGACCTGTGAAGATCTGACTTCAATTTACCATAATCACGGCATGAATAACGTGATAACAACTTCATATGACAGCCTCCTTCCTTTGGCCACCCTACCCTGGCAATGACCTTAGGCCCACACCCATGTTTGTGCATCCATGAAAATCATGTAAAAATAAAATTCTTGGGGCAGTCTTGGGTCAAAAGTATGTTAAAGAGTGGGGCCACTTTTGTGGCTTTACATTGATGTGTATACTCTAAGCAGAGTTCTATTAGTGGGTTTGTTTCGCTTTGGAAATATGGAGCAAGGTTTCTGGAAAGCTCTAGAACTGACACTGGACATCACACTGAGGCAGGACTAGTGATAACCTGGAAGGAAGAGCAGAAGATTGTGAAGGAGTTATCGAGTTAGTCTTCATTGATGAAACAATTGCTGTTTCTTTTCGGAAAGTCCTGAACTGTTTTCTTTGTTCCATTCGATGAACAAAAAATAGTGTGTATGAGCAAATTCGCATTTCCGTGTTTTCTTATTTAGTTCTCAACTTTCGCATGATGCTTGCAACGGAAGCAGGAAGTCATCCTGACGCCTGGCTGTAAATGACCCGTAGCTGCTGAGTGTTCCCTCTTGTGTTCTGGTGCAGGGATGGGGACGATATCTTCATCCAGACGAGAAGGTCTGACTGCAAGAATCATGCGTACAAAGCCATCCTTCTGACGGAATTGGACTTCCTGTGTAATGTCATGAGACTTGTTGTGTGTCAAAGGCAGAGCCAGGAAATCAATAAGGAGCCGTTCCAGATCTTCTCGAGTTTAAGGCTTCAGCTAATTAGATTTTCTCTTCACGTAGTATAAAGTTCACATTGTGGTGGGCTTGGCTTTTGTCAACAAAAGACCCACTAATAAACCCATCTTTTTTTTTAGGGTGTACGGAAACATGAGTCAGTAGCTCCCCACCTTGTTCTGAGTGATTTGTTTATCAGCACAGAGGAAAGGGGGAAATTTTAAATTATATTAGAGTCTAGGCACTCTATATGCTAATTTTTAAACTCACATTTCTCTTAAAAAAACTAGAGCAAATAGAACGTTTCAATGTGTTATAAACTCATCACCCCACCCTTATCCTTCTTGCTATTCTGTGTGTTTATTTAGCAGCCTGGTATTTTCTTTCAGTGTAGTCTTGAGAAAGGCAAATATACTTGGAACTCAACCCATTTCCTTCGGAATGAACTGTAGTTATCCTGGGGTGCAGAGAAAGTGGGGAGGAGGGGAGCGAGGACTTGGAAAAGACATTGACATTGATGGTTCACTGTGGAATAGTTAAAGGGTAGCTGAGACCCATTGCCTACCGAGTGCAGTACAGATAAGATTAAAAACTGAGTTTGAGTGAAGGTTGGAACTGACCATCAGCATTGCTTTACAATGTAGAAAGCCGCAGGCTGACTTCTATCTAACCCTAAATCATGGCAACATTTCTGGACCAAGACCTATTGCCTTCTCTAACCTCACTCTAAGGCTGTATGCCATTGGTTACTCTTTTATACCTCATCCCATGGTTACTATTTTATCTCATGTGGTAACACACTGGGCCGCATCAGTCCTGAAAAGCATGTCAACCTTAGTGGTTCATTTGCCTTCAGTTTCTAGCAAGACTCTTCTTGAATACTACCAGGACGTAGTCAGAATTGCATTTTCTGGGCCAATCATCTTATTGGCTGTGAGGGGCTAATGTAATATGCACTTGGGTCAACTTGAGCAGAATTTTATACAAAATGTAAGTGCTTGTCTGGCCAGCCTGCATCTCAACCACACATTTTAAAACTAGAGTTGTCTTAGTAAAACCAGCCAGGGATATTTCCGGTTGGACTTAAATAAACTTGGTGGGAAAAAGCCAAGTACACCTCAGGCTGCATGCCATCCTGCTGGACTTCAGGACACTGAACTTCTTCTCCATCTCACTAATGAGGCAAAGCGCAGGTTGCTGCTCTTCATTGTGAGGTGGCTGTTTCCAACCCAGCCTGCTCTGCCCACGCGGGCGTCAGCAGCTCACAACTGTGTTACACTAGAACAGTGCAAGTGTCAGCTTGTGGAACATTGTCATCCTGTGGTCAGGACTCACAGTTACACATTGTGTTAACCTCATTCACTTAAGACGGTGGCTCTGTGTGCAGAGACGAGACAGTGTCCTGGCCACTTTAGGAATCTGCTATGGTAATAGCTAAAACACTGTACCTGGTTTAAAAGGTATCTCTTCCTAATCTGTGGACTCAATTGTGGCCAGTCTCCCATTAGATTCATATGTTGACGTCTTAATCTCCTTATCCTGGAAACTTAAAAACAAGATTTGATTCTATTATTTTTAAGTATGTGCACATGTGTTCATGTGAGTGTAGGAGCCCCACAGACCAGAAGCTGACAATCCTTCAGAGCTGGAATTACAGGCACTTGTGAGTCACCTGATGTAGGGACAGGGGACCAAATGCAGTGCCTGCTAGAGCAGGGTACGCTCTTAACTACCCAGTCATCCCTCCAGCCCTGGGGCGTCTTACAGAGCGTATGAATATCTGACTCCAGTAGACAGCAGCAAATGATAAACAATAAATAGCCAAACTCGGACTATACCATCCGTTTTTCACTGCCAGGAAAGGCCTCACCAGGGCAGACTCTTGGCCTTGACTCTGATCTAGTCTTGGTCTCCGTCTTCATCTTCTGTGCTCAGGTCTCCAGTCTGAGTAGCCACAACCTGAACTGTCTGACTGCTTCCGAAGTCTGTGAAATTTTTCTCTGTGGCAGACAGCTGGAGCTTTGTCCTCTACTCTTGTCCCTCCCTGTGGTGAGAGGGACACTCTGACTCTTGCCCTTCCCTGCTAAGAGTACCTGTCTAAACAGCAAGGCTCCTATGAGAAGGATACAGGTTTATTACAAAGTTGGTTTCAAATTTCATCTCAAAATGTTAACCACGTGGTCAAAGAGTTTACAGCAAACCCTGCTCTGCCAAGAAGTCTCCTCTCAGCTTTGAGAGGGAAAGGATGGTCTGAGTATTATGATGGTGTTTCACACCTTTCCACATGCACACACGTGAGGATGTAATGCCATGTAAGGAGTGCTGTGGACAGGTGAAAGGTCAACGGAAAGACAGTTGATTTGCTCAGGGTGGTTTGTTCAGAGTATTCAGCACAGAAGTCCCGATAGCATCTCAGGATGCAGTCCTAGAAGATGGACAAGAAGTAAAGGCGAGGCCCACGGGGTTGTGTGGTTCAGGGTACGACTGAACGTTGTAGGCTCTAGACGGAGAGCAGAGGAATAAGAAAGGAAGCCGCAGTGTTAGTAGTACTAGTTAAGCTGTGATTCACTAGTTGTGAACATCCAGGTGTGGGTACATGTGCCTGTGACAGTTAGAGATACAGGAGTATCTCTGGGACTTGTCGGCATCACTTTAGTACCAGAATCAGTGAGAGATCTTGTCTCAAGGGATAAGACAGAGTGATGGAGCAGGCTGCCAGGTGCCCTCCTCTGGATTATGTGTATACACATGGGTATGCACCTCTACACGTACACACGCAGGCACACGCACACGCACACAAGCAGACACCTCCTCACACAAACACATATTTCCCGAACAAGGCATTATAAAATAATAAACAATAAATGAAATTTGATCGGTGGTATGGATACAAACAGTCAAAGGGGGAGTTTCTACTATGCTTGTGCCTTTATCTTGCAGTCTTTCAGTACATATAAAATGATGACTGGTTCATTGCTTTATGAGGGTACAATGATTTTCTTTTGTTTGACAAAGTGGAAGATTTGAGTGCTCACTGCCCCCAAACACCACTTTCCTCTCTTGAGACTGTTTGTGGGTGCCCTACTTCCTGGTGTGGTCCTCAGAACTGCTTTGGTACTCATGGTGTAGGTGATGGGGTGCTGCCAAACTGGTACCCACGCTTCACTCTCCCCCTTTGTTTCTGTCATCACTCACGGTTGATGAAATTGGCATGTGAGGCCAAGAAAGCAAAGCAAGATAGAGTTCCTTTTACCAACTGAAAATGGCTTCTACTCACTAGAAATACAGTAAGAGTTAATCTGAATGCCCCTGAAGCAGCAACCATCTTTCATTGGTTGTTTTGGAATAGTGTTTGTGGATCGTACCGTTGGTCTATCCACAATGTGAAGAGATGTTGGAGGACAGCCTGGGAACAATCGAGTGGTCTAAGGAATTTTATTTGGACATAAGTCATCATATATACATATATTGCATGACATTCTATGTTACCCAAATTGATTTTTTTCCTAATATATTTCTGAAAAACAACCCAGAGAAAAGTAACTAGGAGGCTTACTTATTTATTTTTCTGTTGCTGGTTGTTTAACGACAGCTTCTGGCAGAGAACATTATTTATTCTCTTTTGATGGCTGTCTCAAAGGATCTTCATTTTAAAATGCTTTTAGGGAAAGTGTTATTTTAAAATTGAATAGCGAATGGGATGTTTACGAAGGGAAAATTCTAAGGAGCTTCACAGCAAAGGAAGTACACAGAACAGGGGACATTGTGCCTCACAATGCTTCTCTGTGAGTCTTCTTGTAACGCCCAGCTCTGCAAAGACTTCTGATTCAGACATTCCCGTTTAATGAGTGAATGGCTGATGAAGCTGTCTCTTCTCCTCCGTGGCATCTGTGTTTTAAGTGTTTGGAGTTTAAAGTCCAACTCTTTGGTTACCTGATACTCCAGCAGGGCAGACAGGGGTTATTGTTTAGATCGGATGTGCCCAGTCTATCTGAGTCATCCTCCTTGAATTGCTTTACTACATGCGAGTAGAAACAAGGGCAGGGGCAAAGTTCTTGCTCTGTGATGAACGGCCAGAAGAAGGCAACAGAGACAGGCCTAAAAATGGGTCAGAGGGTTAGATTGTCAGGCTTCACAAGGTATTTCCAGACTGCTCTTCCTGAAGGAGACATCTCTCTTCCCTCTGCTCCAGGGTCACGCCATCCTGACAGGGTGTTCTCCCAAGGTCACTCCCATCATAAGTCAAAGAATGAGGCAGCTCAGGTAAGTCTTGCAGTACCGGCTTCAAACAGGCTTCCTTAAAGTCTCTCCCCAGACACGTGGGTCTATCATAAAATACACAAAACAAGAAAGAACTCCAATGGGAAACATTACCTCTTAGAGTAAACATGTAGTTAGACAGGAAGTCATTTAAGAAGCAAGGCCTGTGGAGCTCAGTATCATTTTACACTTTAAAAAGGTGGATTTTGTTTTTCAGCTTCTTATAGATCCCGTTTTAACGGAGATCACACATGCGGTATTAATATCAGCAATTCATTTTAGCCTTAGGAGCCAGAAGGAGAAGAATATACGGAGAATTTTTAAAAATGTGTGGCCTGTGTTTTAACACATCTTAATATCTGAGTGTGCTTGTGTTCCAGCCTGAGACTTCATGGCATCTTGAGTGCCTGTAGGCAACCAGATCTGATGCCAGTGGCTAATTCTCTATCCACCCAGTATTCTTCGGTGTGGTGCTATTGTATTTATGCCGTAACAAATAAAGCTTGCCTGAAGAAAGAGTGTAGAGTTATGCCATTACCTAGAGGCCAGGTAGGGGCAGCACACATCTTTAATTCCAGCACTTGGGAGACAAAGGCAGATGGATCTCTATGAGTTCAAGTCCTCCCTGTGTTTGAATCTGTCTAAAAGAGAAACAGAGCCCACACAAAGGTGATCCCAGCACTTGGGATCACATGCCTTTCATCCCAGCCTTAGGGAGGTAGAGACAGGAGTGATATGCTGGGCAGAAAGAGGAATATAAGGTGGGAGGAGACAGGAGCTCAGGGCAGT
Source organism: Microtus oregoni (assembly GCF_018167655.1). Lineage (NCBI taxonomy): Eukaryota > Metazoa > Chordata > Mammalia > Rodentia > Cricetidae > Microtus > Microtus oregoni. The sequence continues at coordinate 20,517,430 of NW_024543070.1, forward strand.
CTGAGGATTCATAGAGACAGGATCACCCCTTTGATCTGAGCACTGGAAGAGGTAAGAGCTCTAGTGGCTGGCAGCTCTGCTTCTCTGGTCCTTCAGCTTTCTCCCCCTGATAGCTGGCTCTGAGGTTTTATTATGAAGACCATCAGAACTCGTGCTACACCTTGGCCCCTGAGAACCCGCACCCCAACAATCATCCTTTATCGTCCACCTTTACTCTGCTGTTGTTTCTGCCTCTACTTAAATCCTTTCAACCGTCTCCATTTGTGGAGAGAAAGTTGGTAGGGATTAAGGGAAGACACACGGATTAGAGGAGAAGATGTGAAGTCTGACAGGGTTAATAGGGCTCTACCTGCTCCTCTGTCTTCTTGTGTGGGACCATACAGTGTCCCCACAGGAGACATCTCCTGAGCACACGTTATTTTACGTGCAGTTGGCCCCTAGAAGCTGCAACGGCGCTTAGACTACAGCTAGTCGGGGAGTGTGGCACTTGGCTACATAACTGGTAATTGCCTAAATTTCTTCTAATGACTTGAACAAACATTTGGAGAGAGAGATGCAGTTTGGGATACCTTGGTTATAGCTAAGGAATACCCAGCTGGATGTTTGTCTTTTGCAATTATAAGATAATGAGTCTGTGCTTGATTTAGTCACGAAACTTTTGGTAATTTGTTAGAATGGTGACAAAAATCCCAACCAGCCTTTCTTTCCTCTGGCTTTCCTGATCATTTATTAACTAACCCCCACCTCACTCATTTGGGCCAGTAAAACATCGTCTCTCAGCCTATAATAAAGTGTCTTTTAAAAAAATATTTTTACTTTTATTTTTACTTTCCTATGATAATAGAAGTATAAGACAATCAGTTAACAGACAACAAATCAAAACAAACAAATAAAACCCTAAAACTAACTTAAATACATCTTTTCCTCACCTGGATTTTTTCTGAGTTCTCATGTGTCTAAGGCATTAAGATAAACAGTTTAAGGGTGTTGTTATTTTTAATTTTGACAACTGTACTTGAGTTAAATACTTTTACTTTACCCAGCTTAGAGATGCCCAATTAAGCATATATAGGTTAATAGCACTGATAAATGTTACTAAATAGTGATGTGGCCTAGATGCCAACTGGGATGCATTGCTCCTAGATGTCAGGGGACAATGGCTGGAACACAGACAGCTTCGGAAGCCCTTCCCAACAGCGTGGCCATGTGTGGGTCACACACATGTTTGGTAGATAATGTAATGCAAAAGACAATTAAGAAAGCTTAGAGTTAACTACTTCCTCTCCAAATTACTTCCAGGACATAACTGAAAGCAACTTGCACCTCAGATTCTGTTGTAAAGTTGTTTATTAAACAAACACTCATTAGCATGTATGGTAAATAAATCACAAACATATATGTTTGGAAAATGTGTTGTTTTTCTTTTAGTTGCTGCAACCACAAGTTCTACAAGCAGTTTACTCAAGCAGGCATAGCCAGCCGAGGAACAGGAGCCTGCTGCTCCAAACAGCGGCCCAGACAGCCATCAACGCACTGGCACTGAGACAGGACTCTTCAGGGTCAAGCTGAGCCTTATGGTAGTTGATTTTATTTGTACTGTGGGCATGACCTTAGACTGTCCTGATGTCTGTCCAGAGGCTATTCTGAGAGTTTCTGTGAGAGAGGTTTGGGCTCTGATTGGCATTTAAATTGACAGAATACGTAAACTTATTGACTTTCTTGATATGCGAGGGCCTCAACCCATGCATGGGTTGAAGGCCTGACTATATCAGAAAGTGGCTCTCCTCTCCCTGTGGAGTGACAGTAAGGGGAAGTCACTCCACTGGATGGCCTGTATCTGGGATGGTGGCTGCCTTTTGTCTTTACTGGAGCTGCAACATCACCTCTTCCCGGGTCTTCTAGCCTGCTGGATTGGGACACAAACTGTCCCAGCTGCTCTCCTGGGTCTGTAAAGCTTACCTGTTCCCCTGCAGAGCTTTGAAGTTGCCATACCCTCCATGTCTCTAGTGTGTGTGTCTGTGTGCATCTTAAATAACACAAAGGCCATCCCTAAGGGTTCAGGCTACAGTCCTCTCGAGAATCTTATATCTTATTGTTAGTATAAAAATATCAAACTGTCACAAACTTAAGTTTTTTTTTGGTTTTTTTTTGGGGGGGGGGTTGGTTTTTGATACTGGGTTTCTCTGTAGCTTTGGAGCCTATCCTGGAACTAGCTCTTGTAGACCAGGCTGTCCTCGAAATCATACAGCCTAGATTACTCATTTATGTAATATTCCCCCCCAGGTTATACTTATTGATGACAATTTAATTTAACCTTTAAAATATATTTAAAACTTTTGTGCTAATTAAACCATTGATTTCATTAAGGAAAATACACTTTTAATGTATTAATTATAAATCTCATGCTAAAGAATCTCAAGAATCTCTGATTATGATGGGTTGCTGTGGCTGTAAGCTGCCCAACACCCCTGCAGTGTTGATGGTGGTCCAAGGTCAGTAGTTTACCTCTAGAGGGACACTGAAGCTGAGTGGCACATGCAGGGTCTCACTCCATTGGCGCTGGAATCTTCAGCCAATCACAAGTATTCTAATTCCTCTTTTGGCCCATGTTGACTCAGCTGCAGAAATACAGTTTTCCATCATGAAATTCACTTGCATAGACTTGCATTTGGTTAGCATTAGGCTGCTTGCTGGCCCCCTTTTTAGCCTTTGCTACCTCTTCTGATGTATTTGAGCGCATTTTGTTTACCTTATTCATGCTTGTTTGTTGAAATACGGAGCGGCGGGCTATGTCCCGCCACCCGGCTTGCTTTACCCGAAATAATTACACGGAAACTGTATTCTTTTAAACACTGCCTGACCCATTAGTTTCAGTTTCTTATTGGCTAGCTTTTACATATTGATCTAACCCATTTCTATTAATCTGTGTAGCCCACGAGCTGGCTTACCAGAAATGATCTTAACCTGCGTCTGTCTGGAGTGGGAGAATCATGGCGACTCCCTGACTCAGCTTCTTTCTCCCAGCATTCCGTTCTGTTTACTCCGCCTACCTAAGGGTTGGCCTATCAAATGGGTCTAGGCAGTTTCTTTATTAATAAGAAATCACTCCCACATCATTTCCCCTTTTTCTGTTTAAACAAAAAAGAAAGGCTTTAACTTTAACATAGTAAAATTACATATAGCAAAACAGTTATCAAGCAAGAATTACAGTTTCAATATTTATATCTATTTTATCTTTTATCATAACTAAGGAAAACTATAACTGTCTATTCATTCTTCAATTCCATCAAAGATTCCAAAAGGATATAATACTACCTAAGTAAACAAGAAATAAGAAAACTCTAGAAATGACAGAGACATCTTGCTGCCTGGACAGTCATCCAAAGTTCTTTTGTATGGTTGGGGCATCCATCTTTAGCCTTTAGGCCCATAGTATCCAGCAGACATTTTCATGAAGCAGGAAATTTTAAAGACAGTTTAGTCATTGTCTGCTGTGTCCTGTAGAGTCACTATCTGCTTGTCCTGAAGAACGTCTTGTAGACTCTTTCATGAGACATGAACCCCAAAAGACCGTCTCACCTTTAGGCAAGTTCAGCAGTCCTCTCTCTGCGGGTTCTCTGTGTCCATTTTATGCAACAGTCCAGGCAAGAGCAGTTTCTTGCCCAAATGGCTATCCAACTCCATAAGGATCCTCTTCGATGCCCATCTTCCTCTCGAAGTAGATTGGTGCCACCAGGAGCAGATATGTCTCATTGTCATGAAAAGTCCTAAGTTATTAAAACATTAAATGCCATATTTTGCAGTCTTTGAAAGATATGAAGAATGTCTATCTAACTGAAATGTATTTCTATATATCTAGAAAATCTAACTAACATGACTACAAGATTGACTATTATTGATGATTAACCATTAACCTATATTTCTTAATTATACATTACATTTTTAAATGAACTACACAATCACAATACCTTAATCAAGATTAGAAATACATATACATATAACAAAATTGACTGTAAAATCCACACCAATGCAAATTACTCATACCTATATCATTTCCCCCTTTAAATGTAAAAGAACATTTACAAACAATATTTTGGGAACATGGGCACAGTTTTTTCTCTCCAAACTGCTTCCTGCTGAATGGGGGCGTCGTTAATGAGGTCTTTCATGGTATAACCTGTGTGCTAGTTTCATCTCAGTTGGCAGTTGAGCGAAGTAATTTTTTGAGGGTGTTACAGCAACCTTTCAGGAGGGCGTGGTCTATCATACCATATCAGGATAGATGCAATCCATAGGGTCTGGTCCTCTGTGAAAACAAAAGAAGACCCTTTCCAAAGCATCATATCCTTAGACCCAAATTCTGAAGTCATACCCTCATGATATCCGTTTTGGTTCCATTTGGCAGCCCATAGAATGAAATGTCTCTCTGTACTTAGCTTCTTCATAGTTAAAAATTTTAAAGAAAACACAATGTACATAATCCAGACTCTTTGTGAATTTTTTATTTTTACGTGGCTTATTTTTCTTTATTTCTTTTAATCTCTTAACTATCTGTACTCTGTCTCTTTAAAGACTTTACCCTTTTTTTAAGACATTTGCTTTATTCTCTATATTCTTATTTTTCTCTCTCTCAAGCCTATGTACATTTATCCAACAGTGTGGTCTTTTATGTCTGAATCTGTTTTATTGTGAATCTGTAACATTTTTTTACTATCCAGGAGCATTTTTTAAAATGTTAAGCACTTCTTAAAAACTTAAGTTGCACCATGTACAGGTAATACGGTACCGCCTGTGTCCTGCCCAGTTGAAACCTTAAATGTGCTGTTTTTATGGTAATTACGGTAGTTCCTGTCTGAGACCAGCACAGTTCAGCATGGCAGAGCTGAGCCAAGCTGCTCCTGCCTCAGAGCCATTTGGTGCCCCTGAGCCACACACAGTTCCAGGCACACAGCAGTCCACATTGCCATCAAGCAAACCATAGAGCTTTACTCCAAATGCTCCATTTAAAAGCTCTGTCTCCCACAGGAGCCAGACAGAGATCGCAATGGCGGCACAGCCCAGAAAGCCGGCATTTTAAAACAGCCAGTTTTTTCCTGCTGCTGAGTCAGGACAATTTCTTTGTGGCACGCAACCCATAAACAGCAAAAAGCTGTCTTAAATTCTCTCTCTCTCCTTTTTAAGCCCTCTCAGGTTTTACGTGGAGTTCATTAGCACGTTGGGTACCACTCTGTTGAAATACGGAGCAGCGGGCTATGTCCCGCCACCCGGCTTGCTTTACCTGAAATAATTACACGGAAACTGTATTCTTTTAAACACTGCCTGACCCATTAGTTTCAGTTTCTTATTGGCTAGCTTTTACATATTGATCTAACCCATTTCTATTAATCTGTGTAGCCCACGAGCTGGCTTACCAGAAATGATCTTAACCTGCGTCTGTCTGGAGTGGGAGAATCATGGCGACTCCCTGACTCAGCTTCTTTCTCCCAGCATTCCGTTCTGTTTACTCCGCCTACCTAAGGGTTGGCCTATCAAATGGGTCTAGGCAGTTTCTTTATTAATAAGAAATCACTCCCACATCACTTGTTCACATTTCTCAAAGCATATCCCTTCCAAACTAATCTATTGCTCTTCACGGAAAGAGTCCTCATGATTTGGTGTGTCCTTTCCTCACCTGGCTTTAGAGTTTGAGCCTTCAGGCATGGTGTTATGTGGGGCCATTCAAGCACCTCTCTGCTTCCCTGGCTTCACCTTTGTAAATATCCTTTCTGCCGAATCACTGTCAGTACAGAGTCCATAGCTGAGAGATATGATATACACATATCATATCAGAGGATATATATATCTTCTGAGAGGAAGATATACACATGAATATAGATTTGTGCTTTTGAAATAATTTTACTTCTGAGATTATTCCCCTCTCATGGCTTTCCAGTCACTCTGGCCATATTCTCAGTGAGCTCATGTGTACTAATGAGATCCAGTACATATTGGCCATTTGTCACGTGACTGGAACTATCTGGACATTCTTCAAAATAGTCAGACCTGGCTATTTTTCACCCACTCAGAAACCTTATAGTTTTTGCTCACTTGCTGGATCCTTAAGGGTAGCAACCATTATTCATTTTGTGTGGAGAAAAATCAAGACTGTTACAAAAAAAAAAAAAAAAAAAAAACACTCGATGAGATAGTTTTTCATTTAGAAGGTTTTGTCCATGAAGCATTGTTAGAGGCCAAACATCTACACACCCTCCTCAGAGACTTCTGATGTCTGGGCAGTCAGGAGCCAGTTGCTAATTTATTAGTAAAACGGGCCAACCCACTCCTATACTAGGCTCTGGTGTTTCTGATTCGTCCCAAACAACAGCTGTCAGCCATCTCTACCTGATTGCGGCCAATGACTGGGACTTGTCACTTCCCCTCATAATTTTAAGTAAAGCTAGATATCTGTATATTTTGTGTGAAGTTTGCAGTGATAGCTCACTGTTTCTGAAAAAACAGAATCCATCTATGACCTTTGTCTATTCAGTGGGTCCATCAGCAAATGATGTTTTATAGCAATAATAAAAAGTAAAGCCCAAACACCTCCCTGCCTGTATCCATCTTCTTTGTTCAGCAGCAACATCTGCTAGCGGCTTAACTTATGGTTCTCTAGATGCACTGTGTGAGAATGTGCAGCTGTGTGACCAAGACCCCTTGAACACCACTGGACGCTGAGACTCTCTGGTTTGACACTCTGGCCCCATGCTGAAATGGGCCGAGGATGTCAAACTCTTCTAAGTTCTCATCTCTAGTAGCCTTCCAAGGAAGCAAGGATGCAAGCACTCGTGGACTAGAATATCTAACTAAGTAGAGCTGTGCTACATTTGCTTGTGTTGTAGAATAATTGTTTAATTATGTAAAGATGTGTCGCATTTGTTCCTGCTGCGTTTGTTTAATTATGTAAAGGTGTGTTGCTTTCGTTTAGGCTGCATCTGCTTAACCATGTGAAGATGTGTTGGTGTTTTACCTTGCCTGTTAAAGCACCCGACTGATCTAATAAAAAGCTGAACAGCCAGTAGCTAGGCAGAGAAAGGATAGGCAGGGCTGGGCAGCAGAGAAAAAAGGGGAGCCAGGCAGCCAATCTGGTGGGTGCCTAGCCAGTCTTACATGGAGGAAGCGAGAAAGCAGAATGAACAGGACGTAGATGAGGTGAATGAACCTTAGGGCAACACACAGATTAATAGAAACAGGCTAATTTAAGTTAAAGGGGGGAAAAGCTAGCTGGAAAGCAGCCTAAACTAAGGCTGAGTTTTCATAATTAATAAGTCTCCATGACATGGGCCAGTGTCAGGGCCTGGGGGTGGGCAGAGTGGGGACTGATTACCGCTCTGTGATGTGTGTCTTTCAGAAATGATGCTTGGGTGCTAGAATTAGATAGTGGTAACAACTAGGCACTGAGTCAAACACACTGGAATTCACTTTATGTATTTCCAAATGGCTCACATGGTGAATGTTATGTTATGTGAATTATAGTCAATTAACCTAAAACTTAAAAAATTGCATTTTATATAACGTTACATTAAAACATCTCCATTTATTTTTATGGCTATGTAGTATTTTGTTTTATAAAATTAATTTACTTATCCAGAATCACAGTAATTTAGCTATTATCAATCCTTTGTGTTTATGAGAATGTTACAATGTGTAGAATTACACATGTCAAGTATTGAGGTGTGTGGCAAACCAAGGATGCTGTGGTTGTTTGATGGACCTTCAGGAAGTGCAATCTGGGTCCCATCCCCTTGGAATTTTATGATGGATGGAGGAAGGTCATTGGTTAAATAAAAAGAAACTGCTTGGCCCTCATTGGTTAGAAGATAGGTGGGAGGAGTAAACAGAACAGAACGCTGGGAGGAAGAGGAAGTGAGCTCAGACTCCACATCTCTCCTCTCGGGAGCAGACGCCTCAGAGAGATGCCATGCTCCCTGCTCCAGGGAAGATGCACGTGATGAAGCTCTGACCCAGGATGGACTTAGGCTAGAAACTTCCCCGTAAGACCGGTGCTCACTAAGACCGGTGCTCACAGATTATTAGAGATGGGTTGATCGGGATATCAGAATTAGCCAGTAAGGGCTAGGGCTAAAGGGCCAAGCAGTGTTTAAAAGAATACAGTGTCCGTGTAATTATTTCAGGTAAAGCTAGCCGTGGGGGCGGCCGGGTGCCGGGGACGTAGCCTGCCACTCCAAGTACTACATATGATAACCATGGCTCCTTGAACAATAGAATTTACAAGAAACCATAACGCCCTAGTTTCTGAACCCAGGCATTAAGAGACTCCTTGTTTCTTGGAACATACAGTTGGAGCTAGCAGCCACGGTATGGGGAAGTCCAAACAGTCCCCTTGGCAAAGAGGATCCCAGATGGCAGCCCCACGGGGTTTCTAGACAGGAGCCAGAACTAGCCTACTGTCCATGTGTCTGAGCCATCTTGGGGAAGCACAGCTGATAATTGGAACCGGATTTACCTTGTTCAGTTTCTCACCAGGGCTTGACTTTACTCTCCAGCTTTTCCTTATTTAGTGGCTCTGTGCTTTTGCAGTTTTTCTGCCAGATGACCCTCCATCCTTTCAGTCTTGCTGCCCTGAGATGACACCATATCCTGGAGCCCTGAATCATGGGACTGAGACTGTCCTTACTCATTTGCAACTACCTTCTCTTGCATAATGAAGGAGACAGCCACACTCACCTGGCTTCCTTGACATCTGACTTAACTTTGGTAGCGTTTCAAGGACAGTCCATTTCCTGCATCCACAAGTACCAACCGCTTATCAACTCACCGGCTATTGGAGACAAATTGATCACCTTTTATGTCAATATTGCTGAGTCAAAGACCGTTGTCTCTTGCGCAGGAGTTTTAGGTCTTGTCTAAAATGTGGAGAGCTCACCAACTGCAATTTTCTAGAGGACCTGGATTGGAGATTTCAAACAATGTATTCTGTGTGGCTGATTATTTGCGGTTATGTTTTGATTTAGTGCATTTGTACTGATAAAAATGAATTCTCAAAATCATACTAATTCCTTAAAAATATGCAGTTTCCATGACTGTTTAGAATAATGGAATAAAACACACTATACTGAAAAGGCAAATAAAATTACTCTGTAGATGAACCATATAATTTATTTTATGTGATATTTGAATGGCAATAAGGAATCATTATATATACATATATATATATATTATATATAATCCGAACCACAGTAACTTTCTAGGATGTTCCTCCCATTGTTCATTAAAAGTGTTCTTTCGGTAAAATGTTTAGACTTTTGCTTGGTCACATTAGGATGGTCTTTAACCAGTATTTTCCATACCTATTGTAATTGTAAGTTCCTAAATCGAAAACAACGTGTTTCTCAGAGTGGAGATTAAGATAATCCAGTGAGATGCTCTTCAAATTGTTCACAGTGGTAATATAACAGCTGCTGTAGTATCATGGTTATGAAAGCTAAAAATAAAATGGCACAGTTATGTTTTGGGCTCTGTCTGCCATCAAACATAATACAATATGATAATTGATACAAGGAAGATGTACAGAAGACACGTGGAACACAGAGCAGTATGGAGCCTAGCCAGCCCTGGGGAAATAAAAAGATGTGCCTGCCCTGAATCCCTCAGGCCATGCCCTCTGTTTCTATTGGTGCTCAGCATCACCACCATTCTTAAGCATCAGCCGTCATTACCATGACTTTCTATCCCGAGCATCCCATGCAAGCAAAAACCTGTGATAAGGACTAGGTTACACCATCTTCTGGGCATGACGCCATTAACGTAATCATGAACTCATAGCAGCTGTGGTTACTTACTCTAGACCTGCTCAAGACTGGCCCTGTCAACAGTCTGCTACTGATGGAGGAGAGGTTCATGGGACCAGACCCCCCTGTGTTAGTCAGGCTTTGCTATAGGAACAGAATAGATTGAATGAATATGTGTTAAAAGGGGATTTATTAGAATGACTTACAGGCTGTGGTCCAGATAGTCCAACAATGGCTTCTCTTGATAGAAAGGTCAAGAACCCAGTAGTCGATCAGACTGGATGTCTCAGAAGGTTTTCAGGTCTTCAGTCTATCTTGGAATCCCAAAGAAGTGGGTTCTAATATTGGTGAATGAATGTCTCAGCAAAGGATAGATGAACTCGCCAGAAAGAGTGAGGGCGAGCAGGCAAAAAAGGCAAAAAAAACCAAAAGACAAAAACCTTTCTTCTTCCATGTCTTTTTGTGTGGGCTGCCACCAGAAAGTGTGGCCTAGATGTAGGGTGGGCCCTCTTCATCTCCCATTTCAGATGATCCACTCAAGAAAATACCTCACAGAGGTGCCCGTCTGCTTGGGGTTTAATTGGTTCCATGTAGTCAGGTGCCAAACAAGATTAGTCAAGACACCCTTCCTGCTGAGCTATTGGACACTGGTAGGTTCTGTGAAAGGCAGAGTCATTGTCTTTAATAAGGTACCCATTGGTGACGCCACAGGCTCGGATGGATAGTTTCAAGCATGGCGACACAGATGGCCCCAGTTAAGCTAAATGAATCATGAAGCAAGAGAAAAAGACCCAGATGTGGGAGAAAGGTTGTGGAGAGAAGGGTGGGTTGATTCGAATGGGATGGAGATAACTGTGGGAGGGATGAGTGTATTCAGAGTGTGCTATTTACATCGTCAGAGAACACGTTTAGTAGTAATTAAAACAACACAATGGACCAACCCAGAGAACTGGGGAATAGACACCAAACACCTGGCTGTCCTAAAGTAGAGCCTAAATCCACCATCATGGCCACGGGTTGAGAGAATACTTCCTCCTCTCTAGCTACTGTGTCTGAGTTCTAGGTCTGCTTGGCATTTCCCCTTTACAGAGGAAGTCATTTCTCAAAGCACTCTAGGCTTCTGCTTCATTATTATTCCTTTCCCATCCTTTTTCTTTTGAAAATTCTTATTTTGGTTTTCTTGATGTTAAGATTTTTTTTTTTCTGTCAGATTCCATGGCTTAGAGCAGAAATAGATGCAATCTCATGTTCTCAGGACACCATCTTGACCCCATCTCCACTGGGTTTATTGTTGAAACTTTTATGAGAATTGAACCATAAAATTATGCATAAAGCATTTTATAAATGTTTCCCAAATGTTCTTGCTTTTTTTAAAATTTTACATTGGACTAGTACTTCTGAAATACAAGGCATTTTCAAGCGAATTATCCATTAGTGTTAATGTAACTGTTCTTTGCCTTGTTTTTTTTTTTTTTATAAATGATAGTATCATATGCCAGTGAGGAGCATGAAATACAATTAAAATATATAAGGTATCTATACCATATTCATGATTACTTTGCAGAAAAATGGGGAAAGGTGCCTTTCTTTTTTTAAAATTTATTTATTTATTAAAGATTTCTGTCTCTTCCCCGCCACCACCTCCCATTTTCCTCCCCCTCCCCCAATTAAGTCCCCCTCCCTCATCAGCCCAAAGAGTGATCAGGGTTCCCCGCCCTATGGGAAGTCCAAGGACCACCCACCTCTATCCAGGTCTAGTAAGGTGAGCATCCAAACTGCCTAGGCTCCCACAAAGCCAGTACGTGCAGTAGGATCAAAACCCAGTGCCATTGTTCTTGAGTTCTCAGTAGTCCTCATTGTCCTCTATGTTCAGCGAGTCCTGTTTTATCCCAGGCTTTTTCAGACCCAGGCCAGATGACCTTGGTGAGTTCCCGATAGAACATCCCCATTGTCTCAGTGTGTGGGTGCACCCCTCGCGGTCCTGAGTTCCTTGCTGGTGCTCTCTTTCCTTCTGCTCCTGATTTGGACCTTGAGATTTCTGTCCAGTGCTCCAATGCGGATCTCTGTCTCCTTTCATCAATAAAGGCGTCTTTCACTTTAACACTGATGGCAAGCTGAGTTAGGATGGATTGAAGGAGGAAGAGACTGGATTCTGCAAAGTGATTTCTGCAGCAATCAAGCGTCAGCTGGTGAGACCCAGGATTAAAATGCAAATAGCACAGGGAATAAGGTAGAAATGAAGGAAATAGTTCAAAGAAACACACGGCAGGTGTTGGTGAAATGTTGACAGTGACCATGGAGACACCAAGGTTTTCAGTGCCTTCTGAAGGAGATGGGCAGAGGGGAGTAGCATCTTCTGTGTTGATAGAGTGCACAAGAAAGGCGTTCTCTCCCTGAGTGTCCTTCTCTCCCTAGTGCCTTCAATCAGCTATGACAGTGCAGAATCTAGCGTAAGGTGACTTCATCTTGGGCCACACTCAGGAAACTTCATTCCTGGATTCCTAGAAGGATTTCGTTACAGCCTAGTTTTCCCCTTCAACATGGTTGTGCAACTTTGGTGTAATAGGATCATACGTAAGTCTCCAGAGTAATTAGCCTGTCTTGAAAATTAGCACAAACACCCGAAAGCTCAAAGAAAGTTGTGTGGTCCTATAAAGTCAAACAGATGAGGAGTAAAAATGTCACCAGCATGTTCACTATGGCCCGTGTATTGCTCCTCACTTATTTGGCTAGTCACATTCAGTGTCCCAACAATCCACACCGTGATACTGTCGGTAGTAGAATGACCTGATTAGAAAAGCCTGCTCAGATAGTTGCCTGTGTGCTGGTAGATATTTTTGGACTTCTCAGTAAGGTTCCTGGAATCATTCTGTTTTCAGCGTGGCCTGGTTCGACCTCCTCTTTCAGACCTGGGAAAAATAAGTAACTACAGGTGAGGAATGTGAAGAGGGAGGTGAGCCAGCAGGGGGCAAGGCTGTGCCTGGCTCTGGAACCCTATGGATCCCTGAGCCTATTAGCATTGCCCTTTTAAAGGCTGCCCTCCGCCTCTGCTCCTTGTACCTTGTGGCAAGTTTTTGGCTTTGATTTCCTAATTTATACAGAGATGCAATGGAGCTCAGCCGCCCTGACACACTCACCCCTGACTGAAATGTTGCTTTTTACCCTGGCATCTTTTTTTTTTTTCTTTTGAAAGTAACATCTTTCCAAGTCTTTCATTGTTTTCCCTCCTGGAGCTAGATATTTCCCTGCACACTTAAATTGTGCCTGGGATTTTTTTTTTAAAGGTAATTAGAGCTAGTGTCTGGCTAGTGTCGTGAGTGCCTAGCAGCCAAAGACAGCTATCTTAGTTTAGAATGACTCCTTGCGTTGAAGGTTTCCAAGTGGCATGCTGTCTGAACTGTGATCAGAAGTACTAGGAATAACTTTCAGTGATCACCTTCTCAGTCTCAGCAATTCACACTCAATGTCACCTTGTATGACTCTGGGAGTCACCTGTCAGAGACTCATGGGTGGGAAAATCTATCCACAGAGGTGGGAAGCGGAGGAGAAAGGAACCAAGGAGTCCTTTCTCCACTCAAGTTTTCAAAACTGTTTTTATTTCAATGCAATATCTTAACTAATTTGCTAAGAATTTCATGTGAACAATGTATTCTGATCATATTTACCCCTACTCCACTCCTTAACTTTTCCCATACCCCACCTAAGCCTTCCCAGACCCCACCTAACCCTTCCCAGACCCCACTAACCCTTCCCAGACCCCACCCACCTAACCCTTCCCATCTTCATGTCCTCTTTCTTCTCTTTAAAAAATGCTCCCCAAAGTACAATTTGTGCTGCCCAGATACTCACGAGGGTGGCCTCATCCCCTAAAGCAATGCGAACGTATCAGAGGGCCACATCGTTAAAGAAAAAAGTGTCTCTCCCTCCCCAGAAGCCATCACTTGGCTATATCTCCACAGCTGGGGATGGCGGCTTGTGAGTCTCCCCCACTTCATGCTGCGTATTGACTGGCTTGAGTGTGTGCAGGCCACCACAGCTGCCAGGGGTTCCTGAGTGCAGTATCCTGCCATATCCAGAAGATGCTGTTCACTCCAGTCCTGTAGCCCTTACAGACTTTCTGCTCCCTCTTCAAAATTGTCCCTGAGCCTTGGAGTGAGGGCTCACAATAGAGATGTCTTATTTTGTGTCTGAGTACTCTACAGACATCCCCCTCCTCATATGCTTTGATCAGCTGTGTGCTTCTGTGTCCATCATCATCCAATGGAGAAAGAAACTTCTCCAATGAGGTCTGAGAGCTAATCCATGGGTAGACAGGCATGAGCAGAGGATGATTTGATACCATGTCCATTTGGCAAGATGATAGCGGTAGGTTCATGGCTGGGTTTTTGATTTATCGTTTATATGTAGTTCTTTACTTTGCTTTAGCTTTCTTGATGGGGAATGGGAACAAAGGTGAGAATTTTAGTAAAAATCCCTGTGGCATGGAAATGCTCTGTGCCCTCCTGGTGATAGCGGATGCGCTACAAATACGTATCTTAATTGAACACGGAAGGCATTTTGTAATAACAATGGCAGATGCTTGTCTGGAGAGATCAGATAGTTTAAGCTTTTTACCTTGCATTTGGGGTAATATATTTGACTGGTTTACGCCCACTTTCCATATATAGAAAAGGAACGACTTGACTTTCATAATTGCAACCACCCCTTCTAGCTCTCAATGCCTTGTGAATGTTTTTTCTTTTGTATTCTTCTATTTTATATTTCTATTTCTCCATGGTGAGAGTTTTCTTGCTCCTCCAGGCAACATATGGACACAGATGTTCCTAGGATGTATATAACAAAACTCTCCTAGCTGACCCAGGCGTTCTGAACTTGGTTGGAGAGAACTCGTCTATATAGCAGAGACAGGATGTTAAGAAAAAAAGATCTTTCTGTGGGAAGAGGAGGGAGAGCAGAAGTAGGAGGCAGTGATAAGGAATTCCTTTGTCCTGAGAACAATAATTTTGTCATCTGTCAGATATTTTATTACTCTGTTTCCAGTATTCTTATTCCTGGTGGAGACCAGAGTAAGAATTAAACACCGGCTATATTCAAGAAGCTGTGTGGTACAAGAACATCTACTGGGAATGCTCCACCTTCCACTCAGGACTGAGCTATATGGCACTAACACTAAGATGAGTAGTTCAGAGGCAGGAAAATTATCGTGTGTGCTAGAGAGCCAATTTGGCTCCTCACTCTGTTCTCTTGCCTGTGATGTGCGCCACTTGTGAACACAGTAAAGCCAGTTCTATACAGCAAGAGTTACATATGGGAATGGCAAACACTGGGTCACGATTCCTACACTTCCTGTTCTCACACTCCACCCCAGTTTCCCCGGGGAATGTTCACACCAGCTACCACTTATGAAATGAATATATAAGCTTTCAATTTTGCAGAAATTTCCTACTACAGCTGTGTTTTGCTATGATGCAGTAAAATTTAGCTAGCATATTTCCTTCCACAAACTAAAATCTGAGGCAAAATGACAAAGAGAGTAAATTGAAACATAAAGAAAAAAAGCAAGTTAAAGTTAAGGAATAGTGAAAAAAAGTCATGTAAAATCAAGAAACACTGAAGCTTGTATAAAATTCAGTGTAGAATTTCTCACCACTCCATGTTGAAAATCTGAGTGATTGGTAGACCAGTTGGCCTTATATCATCTGTTACAAAGAAGCTGGAAAGAGATGAACATTGAGCTTAAGTGGTTCATTCAGTGTCACCAAACCCACGAGGGCTATATTAACTTAAATGGCGCAATACAAAGTTGGACTTATTTTGAGGACCAATGGGTCTTGCCCTGTAGTCAACTGTTTAAGAGGAAGTTCAGAGCATAAGACTTGGGATTAAATGAAGGCTGGTGATCGTCCCAGCCTTTGCTCTTAACCACCAATTATGCTGATGCAGACTAAAGTACAAAGCAGCTTCCTGAGAAGGAATTGATGCTTCGTAAGCTTCAGCACACAGGCTGTGTTATAAGGCACTGTCTGTTTGTGTCACCTAAGCAGGTCATTAATCTCTCTGGTTAGCAGTGTTCTTTTTCTTATAAAAAAATTTGCCTAAAAGAACCCATTTAGTATACTTATGACCCCTTGAAAACAGCTAGGCTCTGAGACACTTGCCCATATAGGACTCCCAGATTCTTCCCTTTGGCTCCCCTCCTTTGGTGGCAGGGAAGCAGGACCAGGAGTCTGAGAGTCTCTCAAGTTGGTTTCAGTGTTAACTAATCCTAACACATTTTTATGTCTGTTCAATTCCGAGGTTCTTTCCAGTAACAGAGGCAAGTTACATCCTGCAGCTAGCAAGTTCTTTCAACTTCCTTTCCCTCTCCAGGTTGTCTTTAATGTTTGTTCGTTTTCCCCCATTCGCTATGCACGAAAGCATTTGGGGGAAGCTTGCCTTTGTGCTGTTTACCCTGGTCCTGTAACCCCTAGGGATGGTCTTATACCTGGGATCAGGGTGGAAGTATTTTCCTTTGTAAATATTAATGAGATCCGTCTCTTCCAAGAATGTCTTCCCAGTCCCTGCAGCTTCTTAGATGTTGTAGTGTATACTTGGTTGTTTACACTAGCCAAGACTGTTGCACAAACAGACCCTGGTGGCCCGTCACCCAGGGCCCCGCTGGCTTCACATCACAGAGCAACACAGAAGTGTGAGGAAAATGAGCCCAGCAGGCATTTAACCTCTGGGTCTGGAAAAATCCTGACTCAGAGGGGAACTTGGGAGTGAAACTCTGAGCTCCTTTGGTAAGACAATTAGAAGCTCAACCAGAAGCCAGTGAAGGTGGTATTGATAAAAAAAAAGTATGTACCAATAGCCCCCAGAACAACTTACCATGAGGAAACACTGTACTGTTATTCTGTACTGATGGAAGCTGAGGCATGAAAATAGAGCCTTGACCAAGGTCCCAGAACTAGTAAGCGTTGGCATGCACTTTGTCCTCAGACCTTGTGCTTTGAACCATTGTGGTGCATGACCCCGTGAACGTGTACTCTATACAGGTATGCAATTTGGCATGGGCACTGCCTGGAACAATTTGGTAACACCTATTAAAATAAACACCAATTAGCTAACTCAGTAATTCCACTTATTAGTATCTACCTTAGAAAAATGCACCCACCTATTCGCCACAGGGTATTAGTTTTTTATCATTGTTTGTATTAGTGAAAAAAAATGCAGTGACTTGAACAGCACCTGTAAGGATATGGATGAGTAAACACCGGCTTTCACACGGTAGAGTAAGATATACCTACTACACGGAGAGAGAAACACACGGTATAACATCATTTATGGAAAAAAAAACACCTGCCTATTTTCTCTGGATCTATACGAGTCTGAAAAACTCTGGAAGAACACGCAGAATAATGACAGCAGGTATTTTTGGTAGAGGGCAGAGGCGACGATAATAGGGGTGTGAATCAGAAAGGCTCTGCCCTTATCGGCAAAATGTTAATTATGTCGGCTATCTTATTATTCACGCTCATACTCATTTATGCAAATGGAAATAGAAATTCCAATAGGAATTTGAAGTCAGCTGGGCAATCCCAGTAATCCAGAACCAAAGGTACGTGATCTTTGAGTTTGAGGTTAGCCTGGTTTACAAAGTGTGTTTCCAGACAGCCAGGAGTATACAGAGAAATCCCCTTTCAAAACACAAAACAAAACAGTTAACTAACAAACAAACAAACAAACAAACAAAAAACCCAAACCAAACAACAACTAAAAAGAATTTGAAATCTTAAGATGGTCTCAAGGAGCCATAGAAGTTTCCTAGTCAACCTATGAACACCTGATCTTCGATAAAGGAGCTAAAAGTATACAATGGAAAAAAAGAGAGCATCTTCAACAAATGGTGCTGGCAAAACTGGATGTCAATCTGTAGAAGAATGAAAATAGATCCATATCTATCACCATGCACAAAACTCAAATCCAAATGGATTAAAGACCTCAATATCAGTCCGAACACACTGAACCTGATAGAAGAGAAAGTGGGAAGTACTCTACAGCAAATGGGCACAGGAGACCACTTCCTATGTATAACCCCAGCAGCACAGACACTAAGGGCATCATTGAATAAATGGGACTTCCTGAGGCTGAGAAGCTTCTGTAAAGCAAAGGACACTGTCACTAAGACAAAAAGACAACCCACTGACTGGGAGAAGATCTTCACCAACCCTGCAACTGACAAAGGTTTGATCTCCAAAATATATAAAGAACTCAAGAAACTAGACCGTAAAAGGCTAATCAACCCAATTATAAAATGGGGCACTGAGCTGAACAGAGAATTCTCAACAGAAGAACTTCAAATGGCCAAAAGATACTTAAGGTCATGTTCAACTTCCTTAGCGATCAGGGAAATGCAAATCAAGACAACTTTAAGATACCACCTTACACCTGTCAGAATGGCTAAAATAAAAAACACCAATGATAGCCTTTGCTGGAGAGGTTGTGGAGAAAGGGGTACACTCACCCATTGCTGGTGGGAATGCAAACTTGTGCAACCACTCTGGAAAGCAGTGTTTCGGTTTCTCAGGAAATTCGGGATCAACCTACCCCTGGATCCAGCAATACCACTCTTGGGAATATACCCAAGAGAGGCCCTATCATACAACAAAAGTATATGCTCAACTATGTTCATGGCAGCATTGTTTGTAATAGCCAGAACCTGGAAACAACCTAGATGCCCTTCAACGGAAGAATGGATGAAGAAAGTATGGAATATATACATATTAGAGTATTACTCAGCAGTAAAAAACAAGGACTTCTTGAATTTTGCATACAAATGGATGGAAATAGAAAACACTATCCTGAGTGAGGTAAGCCAGACCCAAAAAGAGGAACATGGGATGTACTCACTCATATTTGGTTTCTAGCCATAAATAAAGGACATTGAGCTTATAATTCATGTTCCTAGAGAAGCTAAATAAGGCGAATCCAAAGACAAACACATAGGCATCCTCAGGAATATTAACCTTCATCAGGCGATGAAAGGAGACAGAGACAGAGACCCACACGGGAGCACCGGACAGAAATCTCAAGGTCCAAATCAGGAGCAGAAGGAGACGGAGCACGAGCAAGGAACTCAGGACCACGAGGGGTGCACCCACACACTAAGACAATGGGGATGTTCTATTGGGATCTCACCAAGGCCAGCTGGCCTAGGTCTGAAAAAGCATGGGATAAATCCGGACTAGCTGAACATAGCGGACAATGAGGAATACTGAGAATTCAAGAACAATTGCAGTGGGTTTTTGATCCTACTGCACGTACTGGCTTTGTGGGAGCCTAGGCAGTTTGAATGCTCACCTTACGAGACCTGGATAGAGGTGGGCAGTCCTTGGGCTTCCCACAGGTCAGGGAACCCTGATTGCTCTTCGAGCAGATGAGGGGGGGGGGGGACTTGATCGGGGGGAGGGGGAGGGAAATGGGAAGCGGTTGTGGGGACGAGGCAGAAATCCTTAATAAATAAATAAATTAAAAAAAAATTTTGTGTAATGGACTATTTTAAAAGTGGTTTTGGGTTTACAGGAAACTACAGTGTGAAGCTTAGAGTCCCCACAAATAAGACTCCTCCCCCCAAAATTCTGCTGTCTGTGGTGCCTTGTTTTAGTGCGATGCCTTTGATATAACTGATGAGTTACTATTGCTAATTATTATAACTGAAGTCTATGGTTTCGCTTAGAGGTCACCGTCTATGATGCACAGCCTATGGGTTTGGATGAGTTCATACCTGGCATCCACCATTACAGTATCGCAGGAAAGAGTTTCTCTGCCCTAAACATCAGCTCCCTCCTGCCTCCCCAACCCCGGTTCCTGGGAAGCACATCTTTCTGTTCTTCTTTTCTCAGAGTGTCATATAGTATCATACTTAATATTATGATTTTAAAAATTAGGTTTCTTGAGGTAACAATTGATTTTGGTATCTAAAGTCTGTGAATTTTAGCAAATGTTTCCCAAGGAGATCCATCACATGCTGTGATAGTTAATACTGACTGTCCGCTGGGTGGGCTTTAGAAACCAACCTTGGGGCTGTCTGTGAAGGAGTGCTTGCTCAGGTTAACTGAAGTGGGAAGACCCACCTTGAGTGTGGGTGGAACCTTTGCATGGACTGGAGTCCCTGACTGGGAAAAAAAGAGAAAGCAAGCTGAGCGCAAGCGTGGGGTTTTCTCTGCTTCCCAAGTGTGGATGTCATGTGACCAGCCACCTGTTACCCTTGCCACCATGCCTTTCTAGCATTGCGGACTGAATGACCTGGAACTGTTAACACAACGAATCTTTCCTTCCTTCGGTTTCTCTTGTTGGCTGTTTTGTCACAGCAGAGACGATTATATAGTTTTTGTAATGATGACTCGAGGCTCGGAGAGGTGCATCAATTTTCTTGAAGTACAGAGTGACCAATATTTAAGCCTCAGTGTTCTGATTCTGAAGCCCAAGATCTTAATATTTGGTTTAATTATTTCTTTTTTTGTTTTTGTTTTTTGTTGTTGATTTTGTTTTGTTTTCCAAGACAGGGTTTCTCTGTGTAGTTTGGTGCCTGTCCTGAATCTAGCTCTTGTAGACCAGGCTGGCCTTGAACTCATAGAGATCTGCCTGCCTCTACCTCCCCAGTTCTGGGATTAAAGACGTGTGCCACCACCACCCAGCAAAGATTTGTTTTTATTTATTATGTCTGCACGTATGCCTGTAGGCCAGAAGAGGGCCCAAGATCTCATTACAGATGGTTGTGAGCCACCATGTAGGTGCTGGGAATTGAACTCAGGACCTCTGGAATGGCAGACAGTGCTCTTAACCACTGGGCCACCTGTTCAGCCTGGTTGAACTATTTCATATGTCTTATTACACATTCAAAGCTCAGGATGTTGAGTCACAGAATGCATTATCTAAGAAACGGCTCTGTATTTGCTAGTAAAATATATATGCTCCTCCCCAACCAGAAATGCCCATTTTAGTCATTGATGGGCTACAACTGGAACCCAGGACTCCAAACTTTAAATATGACATCAGTGGCATACTTTGAAAGATAAGGTATGTATTCCAGGTGTGATAGTATGAGTCCAGGCACAGAGGCAGAGCCGAGTGCCGTTGGCCTAACCGAAAAGAATTAGAACTTAGACCCGACGAACAGAGAGCTCTTTACTGTAGTGATCCAGAGGCCAATGGTGTCTACTGACATCTTTGTGTATCAGCTACTGCAGCGATGGCTACTTATCTCTCTAGTATCTCCCATCATCTTCCAGACAGGAAGCAACAGTATTCTTACATGGGACTATTTAAGTTTCAGAGAAAGGCTGGACATAAGAGAAGAAGGAGGGGTAGAGCAGTTAGTTTCCACAAGACTCTAGGGCTCACAGATGAGGAAGAAACATGATACAACCTTAGAGAGAAAATAGGCCTGCGGAACTGAGTTTGGTGGGAAAGGGAAGGTGGGGACAAGTCCATCTCAGGACATGAATTGGCGTATTGTCTGGTTTCAGGTCAACTTGATACAAACTAGAGTCATCAGAAAGGAAGGAGCCTCAGTTGTAGAAATGCCTCCCCAAATTGCTTTTTGGTCATGGTGTTTCGTGGCAGGAATAGAAAGCCTAAGACAGTTGGAAATGATGGTTAGAGCCATAAAGGGAAGCTTGCTGCACACATTTGAAGACACGAGTCTAGATAAAGAGCAGGGCACAATGTAAAATTGGAAACCTCCTGCACTGAGTAAAGTCATGATGCTGCCAAAGGCAGCAATGTAGAGCAGAGCCTTGAGTCAGACCAACAAGCAGTGGTAGAATATGAAGACTTCAAGGAAGTAACTCAAGGAGCAGTAGCTAGAGAGGAAAACTGAAGATGACAGATGGTCAATAAATTAGACATGGATGGAGAGACAGAAGATGGATAATAAATGGGTGATAGATAATAGCTATATAGATAGATGATAGACTATATACAGAGAGAGGGATAGATGACAAATAGGTAAATATATACAAGCTACAGACAGGCAGGAGACTTGTCATGAAGAACAAAGGCAGACAGCTATTGAAAAAGTGTCTACTCGTCAAATGACTTGAGTGCGTATTATTTAAGGCACCAGTACAGATGCCGTGAGCACAATGGCTTTGTGCAATGGTGTGGGGCAGATAGAGTGAGTCCCAGCCACTCCAGTCTTCTGGGCTCCCTCCCTAACACTGGGCTTTCTCCTTATCAGTTAAGTTAGTTCCTTTTGTTTTGGAATGCATTCCTATTCAAGTCTGTAGAAAGGGACACAAGAGGAATGGGGAAAGCTTGAAGTTGCACACATTGCGTAACTATATCTAGCTGTAAGGGTATATGAGAAATGTGTATTGCAGCTGATTCTGTGCCCAGATGAATTCCATCTCTGAAGTCTGTAATAAGGGGAGCATGGGCAGTGGGGAACAATAGCAGCTCTCGGGATCGATGAGAACGGCTGCCAGCACTCACAAGACCCTCGAGTTTTGCCAATTATTGGCTTTTACAGGAACCTGTTGAGCTTTCATTCCTGCTTTTCTTCTTGCTTCTTCCAATTCATTGTCCACTCTGCAAGATGAATGAAGTTTCTAAATTGCTATTCCTCTGCTTAAAATGGCTGTTGCCTCTCCATGATTAGAACCCTCTCTGCCTGTAAGATTTGCCTCTTGCTCCTGTCCCTCACATAGCCACACCCTATGTTTCCATCTCACCCAGGATTTTTTTCTGATTGGAACGTCGTAGCTTTCTCTTGTACATCTGAGCTATTGAATTCTCTGTGCCTTGCCCCCACCTCCTTTTGGTGTGCTTTCCCCATTTTGTTTGGATTCCTCTGTTTTCCTTCAGACGGCATCTTCTGTCCACCATGGTGCTTTCTATATCTTTTCACGACTGTAGTTTCTATGTTTACGTATTCCAGAAGCATCTTGCATTCCATATACTACTGAGTAGCTGGCCTCACTTTGTTCCTCCCAAACTATAGTTCTTTGAAGCAAAGGATGCTGGGCCAGGGCAGAGAAGGGATCCAAGTGCTAATGAATGACAGAAAAGTCTAACATGAAGGAGTAAAGGACTCTGTACTATTGTCTCAGGCCCCTCGGCTGCCTAATGACAGACTCTTTGAAGTAAATGGCAGAGCAAATGAGCTATTTTGACAGAAAATGTTAAGTGTGGCATTTATCTCGGATTCTGAAACAGTACTGGGCGCTGTGATGCTAAGTCTTGGCCTTAGTTAGAGTGTTTTTAGCAATCCACATTTCAAGGAAAGGAAAATTGCCTATTGTAAAGAAAGTATTCACAACCCATTATTTAGCAGGGCTGTAAGAGCTTATTTGTTCATTACCATGGCAACCAACAGAGCAACACTGTGCGGTAGTATAGTTGTCTAGACAGCACCAAATTCATCAGCGCCTCCTCTTTTGTGTGCCTGATTTTAAACACGCAGGTGTGTGTCCAAGGTGCTACTGAGAGAGAAGATTATTCTCTTCGTATGGCCAAGTGAGCGCAGAGGCATCCTGTGAGCATCTAGATGGCTAGCGTTAAAATCTGCACTAATTTGAAAGCATTGGTGTTAGCCTGTGCTTTTCTCTTTTAATAAGGAAATAAAAAATTAGGAAAACATGAGTATGGCCTGCCAACTGTGTCTAAATATAGTTAACATGAAAGAAAGAGCTAAGTTTTAAATTTTATATCAAGCTGTGTTCTGATCAGACTCTTCTTGTCGCTGGTGAATGGACAAAACACCCGAACGATACTTAATCCTGTAAACCAGACATGTATTCATTTGAAGGAGTACCGTGTTGTTTTCAACGCAGGAATTTTGGGTATGATCAAATCGTCAGTGTCTAGTAAATTCAGACCTGATGAAAAGCAGGGTACTTCATTGCTGAGGCAAAGCACTGCCTGGGACTTTCTCGGTCCTAAGTCTCTGGCAATGCAGTAAATCCACTAGTAACAGTCCTCCAAGAATATTCTAAAATGGTCACGTGCACATGTCCCGTTGGAGTTGACACAGCCATTTTAGTTGACCAGTTGAGCTCTGAGCTGAGCGGCCTGGATATGAATAGAAACTGGTAACTGTGTAGGCAGTTTATTCTAATTTGCCACTGAATAACTGGAGTCAAACAGGGACATTTGGCTTAAGCCTCACATTCATGAAGGCCATGAAATTTAGAAATTTGACCTTGTCTTCAAGCAAGTATATACAAATAGGGACTGGCTGACAAGATTGGAACCAAATGGCATTGAACTCAGCTCTGTTATTGTGCTTTGAAGGACAATGTAAGTTAGTATAGTCTACAAATACCATTGCTATTGCATGGTGACTGTCATTTTTAACACATTTACTTATGTATGTAAAAGTATTAATTTGTTAAATATCTAGCATGTTTCAATCCCAGTCAAGTTTTTGTAAGGTGCTGTTTGGAGGTGGGGTCTTCCAGAGGTGAGAGCATGAGAACTAGATCATGAGAGTGAAGGCCCCTCGATAGCATTAGTTTTCTTATAGAACAGGAAGAAGCATGGGGCCTTTCTCTCTGCACGCACTATAGAAACGGCAAGTGAGGACACAGGGAATCCTGACGTAATCATCCTGGTTTCTAACTGTGAGGAAACAATGTGTGTTGTTTATGATGCTAGTTGATACAACTCTGTAATAGTCTGAACTAAGGCAACAAGTATGAGAAAACCTCATGTCTTCATTAAAAATATGTATTGGAAATATGATGGAATGGGGCAGGCTTAGGTCTTTCTCCAAGTTGTCAAGCCTCTGGGTCAAGCAGTACCTTTCTGGGCCCCTTAAATCTTGTTATTGATTTTACGACATCTGTTGGATGATTAATAGCACCATAACTTGATTCATGCACGCACGAATGGTTAATGAACCTGAACAAAGTAAACAAATTTTGGCTTCTAATCAAATTCTCTTAAATCATGCACAAAGGGCTGTTAGATGTGCTTAGTTAAGCTAGCAGAAGAAATCGTACAGAGAAGGCAAACCCAGGCAAAATATAGATTTTAGTGTTATGTCATTGAATTGTAAAGCTAGGGAATCATGTATTGCTTGCCCAGAAAAACTAGGGGTACAGTAAACTTAAACTGATGGACTGTGGTTATTTTTAAAGGACCAAATGCCAAGGAGTGACATTTTCAAGATGACAGAATAGAGTTTTCCATGCTCTTCTCTCACAGAAACCTCAATGAGAGCAACAATCCACTCATAAAGACACATTCATGAAAGTGAAGGAATTTAGGAAGAAAATTAGAATGCTGATGAGGAAAAGAAACAAAAACGTGCTGAGAGGTGCCATAATGGCTGGATCACCCCTCCTCCAAGGCCACGGCCTGTGGTCTGCAGAGAGATACCCTCCTCATATGGAAGAAGAGTGTGGGCTGTATTAAACATTACCCTGGGACACAGGGATGCACCAGATTTTCTAACTTCTTTTCTAGGTATAGTATTCTAAGTGTGTGCCAGCTGGCTTCTTGCAGTTCCAGGTACCAGGCAACCCTCTGAATCCTGAGCTCCAATTCTGCACCACCATATGGTTAGCAATCATGACATCGGGCTCCAGGCAAATTCAAGCTCCAGGTTTGTCTCCACGGATCCAAGATTAAGGTTAGGTTCTGAATACCAAGACTTCAAATTTGTCCTGGCTGAAGCAGAGATCAAGAACAGTTCTGTAGGGCCTCCAAAACTAGACAAGTCAGTCTGAAGACCCCAAGCATGCTTGCTGCAGGACTTGACCCCAGTCTCTGGGTGAGCTGACTAGTGAAGAACTTTTTCCCACCAAAGCCAATCTGAAAAAATGTCTACTTCTTCAAATGCTCCAACACTAACATAGAGACTGAGGGATCCCTGCTAATCACGGTCAAAACTATCAGCATCAATCTTAGCTGTCGACTTGACTGTGATAAAGACACCCAGAAAACTGTGAAATGCATCCTGGATAAGCTTTGAGAATGTCTCTGAAGACAATGGGCATGTGGGTCAGGAGCAGACTCAGAATGACCTGCCCTGAATATGGTGGCGCCATAGAGTGGGCTAAAGGCTCAGAGGAACGAAAAGCAGAGGGAGCTTAGCCAGGCACACATACAGTTCCCGAGAAGGAGCGCTTTGTTATTGCCATTGTCTCTCAGTAGACATCAGATCCCAGCTGGACTCTCACCAATGAGTTCCCAGGGAGCTCCAGGCTTCAGCCCTGAACTGGGGCTACATTATTGGAATCTTTTTTTGAGATTCTGACTTTTTGTGACAAGCAGCTGCTAATTTCTTGGGCTCTCTGGCTTGCAGGTAACCATGTGGTACTCTCCAACTTCTGTTTGTATAAATCAGATAACTCACCTTTCATACTTATCTATATACATTCTATTAAATCTGTTCCTCTATAACTACAGGGAAAATAAAGCATTAGAAACTGACCTTAAAGACATGGATATCTAAAAATATATCATAAAAATTAATAGCCAATTATTTTAAAGAAACATTGACAGAAGAAAATGTTACATATTTTCTTTCATTCATGCATTTTTAAGTTTTATAGGCAAATAAAAACATAAACCCAAACGGGCAGACAGAAATCTGTATGCATATTAATGAAAGCAGAAAAGAGACTGGAGGATAAAAGAAAACAGCGAGAAGAGTGGAAGGAGAAGGGGAGAAAGAAGAGGGTGCAGGTGTGATAGGAATAAATACACCCATAGCTGTAGGCAGGGATAACAGGGACGAATACACCCATAGCTGTAGACAGGGATTACAGTGATGAATACACCCATAGCTGTAGACAGGGATTGCGGTGATGAATACACCCATAGCTGTAGGCAGGGATAACAGGGACGAATACACCCATTGCTGTAGACAGGGATTACAGTGATGAATACACCCATTGCTGTAGACAGGGATTACAGTGATGAATACACCCATTGCTATAGACAGGGATTGCAGGGGTGAATAAACCCACCACTCTGTACAGGGATTACAGGGATGAATACACCCATAGCTGTAGACAGGGATTACAGGGATGAATACACCCATAGCTGTAGACAGGGATTACAGTGATGAATACACCCATAGCTGTAAACAGGGATTACAGGGACGAATACACCCATAGCTGTAGACAGGGATTACAGTGATGAATACACCCATAGCTGTAGACAGGGATTACAGTGATGAATACACCCATAGCTGTAGACAGGGATTACAGGGACGAATACACCCATAGCTGCAGACATAGAGTTCTTTATTCAGCAACACACAGACAGAAGGACCTCCCACACCATGTGAAATGTGGCAGCTCCCAAGGCCACTCCAACAAATGAATATGTGATGGAGAAGCAGGAAAGATGGAAGAGTGAAGTGTGTGGTTTTTAAAATTATTTTTATTAGTATTATTGTTTTATTTTTGGTGGGGGAGGCTACAAGAGTGGAGGGTAGACATGGACTGGGAAATGAGTGGGATTGGGGTGCATGATGTGAAATTTCCAAAGAATTCATTAAAAAACCATGTTAATAATAATAAAAAAGAAATGATAAGCTGGGTGGTGGTGACACACGCCTTTAATCCCAGCACTCGGGAGGCAGAGGAAGGAGGATCTCTGTGAGTTCGAGGCCAGCCTGTTCTACAAGAGCTAGTTCCAGGACAGGAACCAAAAGCTACGGAGAAACCCTGTTTCGAAAATCAAAAAAGAAAAGAAAGAAAGAAAGAAATGATAAAATGTCTCCCAACTGTAAAAAAGCAGCTCAGGTCTAGATGGAGTCTTTAAAGAAGAACTAATGGGGCTGGAAAGATGGCCCAGTGGTTAAGAGCACTGCCTGCTATTCTAGAGGACCCTTGATTCCTAGCACCCACGTGGAAGCTCACAACTGTCTGTAATTCCAATTTCAGGGGATTTCACACCCTCACACAGACATACACACAGGCAAACACTAATGCACACAAAATAAAAGCAAATAAACCCTTTTTTAAAAAAGAACTAGCAACCTTAAACTATTTCATAAATCAGGAAAGGAAAGAATTTGATACATTTTATAAGGTCATTTGATACCCCAATAGCCAATAATAGACATACATGTGTAAACAGATGTGCATATGGGCACAGTATAAAATAAAGAGAATAAGAAAGGTTCAATATACAGGGATGAGGAAGGACTGAATGCAAGTAGCAGACACAAGTTACAAAAGAGATACAAAGCAATTGTTTTTCTAGTTCTAATTCTGTAATGCATTTTTTTTGTTTTGCATGATGGATAAGTGCATAAAATGTATTTGTACCTGAAAGTATAAAATTTGATGGGAAGACTTTGGGACTGGTTAATTTGGGTGTGTGATGTCTTTATTTATTTGCAAGTTTTCTATAATAATTTTTTTCAAGTGGGTAAGAGAAAAACAACAATTATGAGCTACTCACTTTGATGAACATGAGAGCAAATATTCTCAGTAAAATACTTGCAAACCCAATCCATGCACATCAAAAGAACCTTCTCCACGAACAAGTTGCCCTTATTTCAGCAATGCAATATGCATAAATCAGTACATTTAACATTTCACATAAATGGACTCAAGGACAGATATTGTGCATTTATCTGAATAGATGCAGAGATGGTCATTGACAAAGACAAACGACCTTCATGATAAACACTCAGAATAAGCCAGGTGTGTAATAAATGAATCTCAACATAATAAAGGTGTATGTGACAAGTGTCTAATGAATATCAGGAATATTCCTCTTCATATAGAGGAAGTCTGGGAGCACTCCCTCTACAATATGGAATAAGACAAAGGGGTTCACTTTCTACACTCATTCGCTGTGTTCCTTAAAGTCTTATCTAGAGCAATAAGACTGAAATCTCAATAATAGAAGGATACTGTGATGGTAAATAATTGATTTTCAACTGATGGGATTTAGAGTCACCTATGAGGCGAGCCTCTGGGACACCTGTAAAGAATTAACTAGATGGCATCGACTTCTGGGCATGCCTGTGAAGGATCATCTAGACTAGGTTGGTCCTGACTGAATACAAAGGAAGAGGTGAGCTGAGTATCAGCCTTCATCACTCTCACTTTCCAACCATCACAGGTGTGACCAGCTTGCCTCATGCTCCTGTTACCAGGATTTCCTCCCTGTGGTGGACCACATCCTCTTTAATATAAACTAAAACTGACCATTCTCCCTTGAGTTGCTTTCGACACCTATCTGTCACACAACTTGTCACAGTAATGAGAAAGGTAACTCATATTGACACAAACTATAAAGGAAGAAGTCTTATTATCTCCATTTTTCAGACAATCTAATGGAAAATGTAAAAGGCCTTAAGACTCCACTGGAACACACTTAAAATTGACAAATCCTTTCAGTATGATAATGTCTGGAAGCAAACTTCTGAGCCAATATTTTTTTTCAGAGGTAAGTGTAAGAGACAAATTGGTCACCTTCACTACCACCTCCTCCTCCTCCTCCTCCTCCTCCTCCTCCTCCTCCTCCTCCTCCTTCTCTTCTTCTTCTTCTTCTTCTTCTTCTTCTTCTTCTTCTTCTTCTTCTTCTTCTTCTCCTTCTCCTCCTTCTCCTTCTCCTCCTTCTCCTTCTCCTCCTCCTCCTTCTCCTTCTCCTTCTCCTTCTCTTCCTCCTCCTTCTCCTCCTCCTCCTTCCTCTTCCTTCCTCCCCTTCCCCTTCTTCACCTTCCTCTTCCTTCCTTCCTTCCTTCTTCCTCCTTGCCCTTCTCTACTTTTTTGACTATGTTCTCAAACTCACATATAAGACAGGAAATAGAATAAACAACAGAAATAGCTGTGATGGTTTTTTAAAATCAAAAACAAGAAAGAAACAGGAAGCGTGCAAGCAAATACTTCTGATAATGCTAGTAGATCATGGAGCTGGACTATACAATGTATCTCTAGTAAAGACTGGAAAAACAAATCCCTATCTGGGCTGAGGAATGACATCATTCTTTTACAAACAGAGTAAAGATTTGGTTAGCAATGAGAATGGAATGGTGTTATTAGTAGTTATCAGATAGGCAATCAATAGTGTGCACCATTTTCATAATTACAAAATGGAGTTCATAGTACCTATCAACAACTCGTCTCATGAAGTTCAGGAAGGACAAATATTTGAAAGATGGTTCTAGAATGCCATGTACTAGTTTGCAGCTAGAACGTGCCCCAAAGATCCACATGACAAATCTTGGTCACAGTCTGCCACTGTTAGGAGATGTAGAGACTTTTACAGGAAGGATCTAACAGAGCAAGCATTTGAGAAATGGCTGCATGGCTTTAAAAGACATTGTGGACTGTGGTGGCTTGAAAGGAAATGGCCCCCAAAGAGAGTGCCACTATTAGGAGGTGTGGCCTTGTTGGAGTGGGTGTGACCTTGTTGGAGGACCTGTGTCACTGTGGAGATGGGATTTGAGGTCTCATAGGTGCTCAAGTCATACCCAGTGTCTCAGTTCCCTTCCAGTTGCTTGCAAGTCAAGATGTAAGACATGTGGCTACTTGCCCAGCACCATGTCTGCCTGCACATCGCCATGTAGCACCATGATGATGATGAACTGAGCCTCTGAAAATGTAAACCACCCCAATTAAATGTTTTCTTTTAAAAGAGTTGCTGTGGTCATGATGTCTCTTTACAGCAACAGAAACCCTAACTGAGATAGGGATCCTAGCATCCTTCCTCTTTCTCTTTTGCATGGCCATGAGGTAAGTGACTATGCCTCACCACATGCTCACTGCCACTATGCACTGCCCTTCCATAGGCCCAAAGCAGTTGGACCAACTGACCGTGATATGAAAAACTGGTCAAATAAGCCTTTAGTTTTAGTTGTTTTTATCTTGTAATTTCAATATATATATATATATATATATATATATATATATATATATATGAGAGTTCTGTCTGCGTATATGCTTATTCTCCGCATGTGTGCAGTGCCCTCAAAGGCCAGAAGAAGAAATACCTGGGATGGGAGCCACCATGTGTGTGCTGGGAATGGAACTCTGACTCTCTGTAAGAGCAGCTAGTACCCTTAACTGCTGAGCCATCTCTGCAGTCCCAGACCTTTAATTTTTATAAACTGATTATCTTGGGTACCTGTTACAGAGATAGAAAGAAGCCTGCCACATCTTACAAGCTGTTGTTCTTATAATACAACTCAATACTGTACTAAATCACAGTTGATATAAAAATACATAGTTTTAGAGTAGTGACATTTACCTTTGCTTCTGAGGGAGAACCTTCACCGATAAGATATACTGAAAGACTCAGATTCTTCTCCTTTTGGAATGCATAGGACTGTTGCCATAGCGATGGCAGTAACCATAACAGTAGGTCACCAACACTTCATTACAGCTTCATGACAGGAAGAGAAGAAGAATATCTTGTCATTTTAGTTGCATGGGAGAATTTTGGTAAGAACATGCTGTGACTTGGCCCGGATCTGTACTCCTAAGAAAACACTGAGAAAGTCAAATTGTCCGTTTTATAGCTTATTTCAAAGAGCCAGTGTTCCGAGGCATGGCGTCCTCATGTGTCATGTGGAAATATGGGCTGGGTGGGAAAAATTCACACACTGAATCATCTATGTCACCACCTAAGATTCTTGCCATTGTCTTCCATGCACTGGAAACAGAAGGTTGTCTGGTGCCCAGCTAGCCAGAACTGTAGAATGTCTTAAATTTTAAAAAATCAATTTATCCTGCAGTAATGTGTTGAATGCTACTTTTAAACTTTGTTAAGTATTGCTTAGCAAGCTAGAGACTATTTCATTTGTGAGAGTGGGTGCTGAGGGCCTTGTTATCTTACTGAAGGGTAACAGTATCAAGTGTATTCAGTCAATGGAATATAAACCAGAGACATATCACACATCATTCAGAAACATTCCAGAAGGTATCTCTTTAAAAAGATACTTTCCTTGAATGCTGTGCCATCTGTCCAAGACAGGATGCAAGCACCCACATAACAATCCAGGTGTGATCCCTCTCAGGCCTATAATCCCAGCACTGAGGGAGCCAGAGACAGGAGGCTTGCAGGCTGCCAGCAGAGATAAAATTCAGCAGCTCCGGGCTCTCAGAGAGGCCGTGCTGTACAGGAACAAGGTGTGGACATTGTAGAGGACACTCAATGCTCTCCTCCAGTGATTACCACACACAAACACACACAGACCACACACACGCACACACACACCCCACACACATATATAAACACTCAAATAATTTCCTATCTATGTTCTTTAGAGTTTGCTTTTATTTGCTGCCATGAACCATGCAGCAATGTTCCAGCCAGTGAAGAATATGGAATGTATATATAATAATGGTCCAATGGGATTAGAATGAGACGGAAAGATTCCTTTCACCCGGAACCAACATAGCCATTGCAGGGCTCAGTGCAATGCGTCACTCACCTGTCTGTGGTACTGCTACTATAAATAAACAAGCTGTACAGCCAGTTATGTAAAAGTTCAGCATGTGCAATATGGAAGAAAGGAGCATGTTTCTGGTTTATTAGGCTGTAATTTTTATCATTATTTTATAATGTATTCCTTTTATTTTTTCTTGTAATTGATGTATCAATTCAATCACGACAAAATTTAAACCATAAATCCATATAATAAATTAGTCCTGTTACCTTGCGCAAGCAAGTATTTCTGTGTATTTCTGTGAAGCCTTTAGAAACAGAGGACTGCAAAGACATGTTCATAGAAGATGCAGAGCCCGTGGGAGGTGCTGGGTGGTATCAGATCACTTACTCCAGTGAACAGGTGCAGGGACCGCCTTAACCCTGAGTGTCTTCCGGGAGAAGAAACAGTACTCACACCCTGAAGAACTTCTGGCAACAGGAACATGGCTACTGGGGAATTAAATGATCTATAGATGCTTATTGTAAAACAAGGGGCCACTTGTGCCAGCAGCAGCCTTGCACAAATGTTTGCTAGACTCCTTGACTGCACGAAGAGATCACGTGACGTGACTGACCTATGTCGTTTGTGCTTGGGCAAATAGACTCCACGATGATGAAACACTCCACGTGGCGTGTCTCAGAATGTATCCCTGCTGTTGTCTGAACCATGACTGAAATCCAGTTGACTGCAAACGTGTGTTATACATGACATTATACATGTCGATGATTGAACTGATGAGATTGCAAGGGGAACAAGTTTGAAATTTGTAAGGCAGGCTTGGCAACTGGAAACTCTCAGGCAGGGGATATTATTAAGGCTGTGAGTCACAATTTCCTCTCCTCAAAGAAAAATCATTTTGTGCTTTAGTCTTTTCTACTGGCCTAATGGGAGTCACTCACACTGTCAAATACCTACTTTCTTTCAAGTTGTTATTGTAAATCTTAACCTATCTCTAGTGCGCCTCCACATCGGTGTTAGTATTTTGTTGAGTAAGGAGG
The DNA here is from genome assembly GCF_018167655.1 of Microtus oregoni. Lineage (NCBI taxonomy): Eukaryota > Metazoa > Chordata > Mammalia > Rodentia > Cricetidae > Microtus > Microtus oregoni. The sequence goes on from NW_024543070.1 coordinate 20,550,606, forward strand.
AAAGAAGCCTTGCAGAGCTGTCATATAAGCAAACAATTACATTATAGCTTAGCTTAGTCCTCTATCTTGGGTGATTAAAAGGTAGCTGGAATTGAGCAATTAAAACGCTGCTTGTCTAAACTGAAGTGTGCTGGAAGGACAAAATCTGTGCCAAATCCATGAGTTATATGACAAAATGAATATAAAGATCTCATTAATATTTTATAATGATTACATGTTAAAGTGATAGTGTTTAGGTAGGTTACATAAATTCTAATTGCTGAAATATTTTCACTGTTTCTACTCACTTTGCTTTCATTTTACTTACATGTGTAGACTAAAAATTTTAAATACGAATATATGATACAGGTTACTTTTTAATGTTCTCTTTCTAGCCTCTATATATTTTGTAATCTAGAAATTGGACTCTATAAGATAAACTAGAGCTAAATTTCCCTGGTGGGCTTATGTTATAGATGGTATTATACACTTCTTTACATAGTAGCAAGTATTACCTGGAGTACTGTTGGCAGCTATTAAGAGTGCAGCCATTAGCTTGAAGGATGCCCTTTTAATTTACTTTTTGATAAAATTACATTTTTGATCCTTTAGTCAGACAGCATTTCATATCATGTTATGTTGTTGCTATGGTTTCTCATTAATAATTTATCTAATGATTTTAATAGTAAGTGCTAATAATTAGCATACGTTATTTTCTAAATCAAGTTAGCCAGCTTGCTTGAAGGATCCCTTGTCTCTACCTGCTGGACAATACCTGGAGTTTAGATTAGTTCTAGGGATATAAACTCTGGTACTTACCCTTTGTGTGACAGGCACTTCATCTGCTGAGCCATTTTCCTAGTCCCACTAAGAGCCATTTTATTAGCGTTTGAAAGATAGGTCAGGCAAGCCATAAATACTGGCAGCTGCCAGAATGAAAGAGTTGGAGAAGACGGCACCAAAGTCATGCTTTTGAGTTGGGAACAGCAATGGGTTCTGCAAGCTAAAAGCAATAAGAAGGCTCAGCATCAGGACAAACATTCTTGGGATTCCTGCTGGTATTCAAAGAAGAGAGAGAAAGAGGAAAGAATGTTAAGACGGGGAAATGGGCAGACTTGGCAATGATCTGGAAGCAACTGTCTCAATAGAAGGAATTCTAGTGTGTGCGAGAACATTATCCCGTTACAGGGCTAATCATCCTCTTTATCGCCTTAGCATGTCTTCAGGTAGACCAGCCTGCCAGAGAGCCACTCTTCTAACCAGGAGATCGACAAGCCGGATTGATAGAACTCTTCTGGGAGAGTCAATAATATGTGATGTTCTAATATTTGGAGCAGAGCAGAGTGCCATGGTACTCAGAGAGCCAAAAGCAGAACTCAGAATCCAACAGAAAACTAACTCTTAGCAAAGTTATCTTAATCTTCTCTAGACCTTTTCGTTTGTTTGTTTAGGCGTGGTTGGATTCAAAGGCAAATCTAGGTCTTACTTACCTCCAAAGAAGGTATTGATTTGGGAGCTGAGAAAGGTGCCTTGTTCATATGAGAATTGCCAAGTTCTGCAAATGAAAGCATATGACACCCCCTTTCAATACACCCACAGCAAAATCTGTGTCCTCCACTCTGTCACCAGGTATTTGTAGGCTACGCTACATCAATCTTGTGGCAGAGAGAAACTGTTAGGTGTGGTAATATACAACCACTACCGACACCTGGTGGGACGGTGACAGTATAGGATACTGTGACCCTTCCCAGAGGCCCTGGAAGGTACAAGAGCATCTCTTGCCTGCTCCTCTCATTTTTCCTTTAATGCTGGCTTCTCTTTAAAATGTTTTGTCTCCCATCTAATTGAATAAATACAACTAGTTTTGAAGTACAGGGCCAAAGAAAATTAAAACAAAACAAAGCAAAACAACAACAACATTAACACAAACAACTTTGTGTTAATGTTTCCATATTTATTTTGCTGAAAATGTCTCAGGAGACATTTGCCACTTTGTATCTCAGTGTCTGCTCTTTTCTACCTCTGAGATTTTGCTAATATGCTCCTTTTACACAGAGTAAACACTCTCACCTCTGTACCAGGAGTTACAAAAAAACTAGACATGAATATTTATCTCTTTCTTGTCTATATTTCATGTCTGCGGTTCTGTGACTTATTTTATAAACACACATCTAGTATCTGTTACCAGAGTTTATTCTCTTTTATCTGAACTAGATTGTATGTATTTTGAAAGGAGAATCACCATATGGCTCATAATTTTTGTTTTTTTAAAAATGTTTTTATTAATTCTTTGAGAATATATTATATTCTGAATATTTTCACGCCCTCCTCCATTTCTCACATAACTACCCTTTCCACTTAATTTTGAGTTCTTTTATTTTTTCCCTCCTATGGAACTCAATGCGTACTACCCAACTAGTCCTAAAAGAGGGGTCTTTCCTAGTTTGTGATCAATGTACCAGGGGTTGTTTTAAAGAAAACTGACTATCACTCTTCCAACAGATATTAAATGCTAAAATCTCCTCAGCTAGAGGTGAATGGCATGCTCACCTTCTGGCTCCATGCTGGGATTTTGTCTTCTTGAGTTTGCAGGGGTCTTGCGCACACAGTCACAATCACTGTGAGTTCATCTGTGCAGCTGCCCTATCCTGTCCAGAAAACTCTGTTTCCTAGATGTCATGCAGCACCTCTGACCCTGACAGTCTTTGGTCTCCTCTTCCAAGACTCTTGAGCATTGGTGGAAGACATAGGATTATGTATGTCCCGGCTTAGGGTGGAACACTCCCCATTCCGCACACTGACTAGCTGAGAATGGGTTGCCTTCTTTGGAGTTGTTGATCACTTTATTTTTTCACTCAGTAAATATTTTGGAGTGAAACCACAAGACACAACAGGAACAGTAAACATAAAATGCCCACTACCCACACCACAAGAATCATCCTTATCTCTTCCTCATCGTATAGGTTCATGATGTCTCAGTTCCTGGCTTCTCTCTTTTCTCTTAAAACTTATTTTCATCAATATCTATCTTTTTCATCTGTTCCTTGTATGTATTTCTACAGGAACTATGTCCAGTCTCAGCCAAGATTTTCTATGAACCTTCTAGTCTAAAGATAATCTTCTCTGAATTTCCCTGGGATCCTGATGCACAGTGAGCTCATTCTGTCGTGTCTAGTGTGTTTGCGCTGGTTCTTTCCACTCAGGTTCCAATGTCCTGAACCTTTAAACACTCCACTCTTTGCTCTGGAATATTGCTACTTGCAATATTTCATCTCTTATTAGACCATTCCAAAGCTGTGCTCCAGCACTGCTGAAGTCTCATCCCTTGGCTCCCTTCTCTTTGCTTCAGGTGGTCTTTCCATTATTTTCTTAAAGAAAACTTAGTTTTTTTGCATGCGTTCTTCATGCCTCAGCTCAAGCATTTAAGGCTCTGTGCAGTCTTGTAAGCCTCTTACAGAGGAGGGCTCACTCTCTCCCCTTTATATTTCGTCTTGAATCCAATTGTATTATTTGCTGGAAACTCTGCTTTACCTTAGTTATAAGGTCTTTACTAGCAGCTGGGTCTTATTACTATAAATACTTGTATTGGCTACCTATGGTCGGAGGTGCTAAACACTGGAACTGAACGCTTGAGATGAATCATTTCTCTACCTATAACCAGTGCACTGAGCTCAGGAAAAGAATCCCATGATCAGCCTCGCCAGTGTGCTCCTTCTGCAGCCAGCCCTGGAAAGGGCAGCATGACCTTGGCAAGGTTGTGTCATGTATTAAATAGGAAATCAGCTAACTTTCCTATTTGTATAGTACTCTGGCCAAAGGAAAGAAGCCTGTGTGTGGTGAGGACAGCAAATGAAAAGGTCTTCTGTGGAAGGAATGTTCCTCTCTCTCATCTCATTCAGAGGTGGCGCCTCCTTGGAACGAAACCCTCGGCAGAGGAGGGTTAAAGCAAATCTCACACACATGGGCAAAGACAAGGATTCAGTCATGGAAATCTTTATCTAATGTCTGAACCTTCTGCTAAACTGAGCTGGAAAAGCAATAAATGCATAATCGCTTATCTCGGTTACCAAGTCTTTCTACTATTTATTGAGAATAAAACCTGTGTTACGATCTTTTAAACTCATCTAAAAAAACCAAATCACTTTCCCTTGACAATTCACATTTTAAGGATGACCTAAAGCAATATTAACTAACTTGGCCAAGATCCCACAATAATAATACACGGTTTTATTTCCAAATTGGTAGCACATTCTTTTCTACTTCATTATGTTAATTATATGAATACATTTAAAAAACTACATGGAAAAAAGGGAGTGACTGAGATGGTTGGGTTGTGTTATGGTATCATGAACATAACAGTGTGGATGTGCTTCCAAATATTGCTGAGCTTGCCATATCCTTATATGGGTATGTGGTATAATATTGATCTTTTCTAGCCCTGTAACTATTATTAGCTTGGAAATAACTATGTGTGTCTTGGTTGTTGAGTTATAAAGTGCATGATTCTTCTCCTGGAAGGATTATGGAACAATGGCAGAGGTAATGACAGCCGTGGCGTTTGTAATTTGTCATGTGAGGTAGCTGTGAAGAACTGGGGAGAACCTGGGATTTTCCCACCTTGTAACCTCAGCAGCATCATGGATGATGGCAGAGGACATAGCAGTCTTGGGTAGGCTCAAATGCTTACTTAGCAGTAGCTGGACTATAGGAATTCATACCAGCTTCCTAAACCTCAATTGCCATGGAGTAGGCAAAGAAGACCAGGTGCTATCTGCACTCCCAGGAGGGAAGCCTCAGCTGAGGGAACGCTTATAGGAAACATTAAGATTATCTGCCCTTTGCTCCACAAAGAGAGTCACTCACTGTGTCTTCCAAAGCTGTCCAACTGTACAACCGGACATAACTGTCTTCAAAGATCTGAAACAAAGAGTTTGGAGCCACAAGACATGCAGAAGCAAGAGACCCATAGAGTGCTGTTTTCCACTGACCTTCCTTCCATTTCAATACTACGGTGGCTTCTGAATACATCTGTGCATGAGTCACTTTATCATCCATCACCTAACATAACACTTGGGGCGAGGTCACACAGCATCTAGTTAAGGATACCAAAACATCAGGCAACATGAAGAGGTCATTCTATAGTTGTGATGGCAACCATGCTTCTGGGGTCTCAGATGCAACTAACTCTACCAATCCCATTAATCAGTAGTATCTTCTGAAGGAAGTCATGTGGGTTCTTTTTGTGTTTCTTGGCTTGAAACTTCCATGTAAGTGCAGTGAAGTGTCTCAGAATGTACAGGTCCACTTTGACCAATACGATAGAAGTCTAAGGCGATTGTGTCATCCTTAACAACACAGTGACTTCATGTTCACCTAAAATCCCGGCAGTGTCCTTGATAACCTTGGCTGATGTAAGGAGAACATTTTGTGTTGTCTTTCAAACTGGAGGATTTCCATTGTAGGGGAATTTGACCCTAGAATTCACAACAATAACAAATGAGTTACGGCTCGTCACAGTTGTCTGAGGACTACACAATCCATAGGTGACATGTTTGAAAACACTTCCAGTTCTCTTACAGCTACGACTAGGGAGCAAAGCATTATGTTTTAAGGAGGGGTCTACTGCACAGTTTGCACAGTCCTGGGGAAGTAGCTGCAGTTTACAGTCATCTGGGTCAAACAGTGAGGCTACAGGTTAAGGGCTCCTCCTCAGTAAGCACAGGACTCTACACTTATTGAAATAATTAAGTCGAAGCCTTCTTTTGCAGGGGGTGTTGGAGGTAAAGAGGGTTTTCCAACCTCCCGTAATTGCCCACCGCAGCAGCTGGGTGACATTTACCTTACCCATGGGGTGAGTGAATATCGACTGTGGGGATGGGGAGTATTTGCGTGGAAAGTGGGGCAGATGGGGCTCCCTTGGGCTGTTCCTGAGGTCTCTCAGGATCAGCAGAAGTGGTACCCACACCAGGTCAGATCCATCTGGTCGTGACTGGCAGTCTTAGGAGTTTTAAAATTTCATGTTGCCATAGTTATAGTGAGAGCCACATGGAGGAATTTTCTCCCCAAGGAAAGCTCCTATGTAGATCTGACAGATAAATACCATGAGTGTCTTTCCTTCCTCGGTGACTACTAAGATCTAATGCACTTCTTCTCTGAGAGTCAGCATGGTAGCTCTCACTCCACGGCCGTAACATCCTATTTTAGAAGCAGAAACTCTACTTTCAAAAAAAAAAAAAATCACCACTCACCCCTAGGTCTTTACCCAATGTAAGATAGTGAGGAACATCTTTATAAAACATAGACAGTTTACCCCCTTCTTTGTTCTTTATTAGACACTCAGCAAACAGACTAGTCTTTATGATCAAGGACCAGGTCCAAAGAGAACCATGTAGTTCTGACAGAATTGAGTTTGAATTCTTCAGGCCCTCTTCTGGTCTGGCTTTCACCTGGAGGGTAGTCCAACCAGTCAGTCTGTCTTGAAGTTCCCTTAAGAAAGGAAGAGGCTTGAGTTCACGTATAGTGATGATGGAATTGCAAGTTTTCCAAGAAGATTTATACAGTCCTGGGGCTTTCATCAGCTTATTTCCCAGGATGCAGCTGAGGGATAAGTTCTTTCTAGAGACAGCCACAAGAGGAGAAAGAAGTTGTTTTAAAATTATATTTCATTTCCGGGGATATTGAAGGCAGGGGACCAGGCAAAAAAGGTAAGAACTGCCACCGGATTTAATCCTCAATTCTATTTTCCCTTTTACTTTTAAACCAGGATTCAAGTTGAATACTGTGGTTTCCACAGTAGCCTGGGTACCAGAACTTCAATTTTATTGTCTCAGGCTCTCTTGTAGCAAGGATTTCAGGCCTGTGTCCACCAGGACCAGGCTGTCTTGAGAAGATTTTCCCAACTTTCCACACTGCAGAGAGCTATACTTCCTCTACTAAGAGGAAGTAAAAAGCCCATTAAATACTTCAACAATCATCCCATTGTCCTGAACATCTGTCGTTGAGTGGCTTTATGATAAAGATGACAGACATTTTCAGACTCTAAAATTGATCCAAATTGAAAATAGAAAACAGATTAATTTCAAGGGTCATAATGGTATGGTTAGAATTGGCTGATAGTCTTGTGACAATGACACCAAAAAGTGTGCCAGTGCAGAAAAGCTGCTGGTAGGGGAGGATGTAAGGTCCAGCTCAGCCAGTCTGTTGGGATCGGGTGGTATACGCACAGCTCACAAGGTAGTTTCATCCATGACAAACAGGTCAACTTTGAGCCACAGTTGCAGGCACAGCCTGAAGCAATAGTGTTGACAACAGAAGCAGAGATCCTTACTGCTCTCCTGTTCTTTGATGGTGGGTACATTGGCATGTCGTAAGATCAGAGCCCTGAGCAGAGATGGCGGCAATCTGAGAGACACAGAAACTTGATTCTAGTTGATCTTGGAAAAGAACAGGCTCTTCCTGTGGGCTTCTGCATGAGTAGCCCAGATGTTCAGATGAACAGCTACAATTCCTTTTCATATCCTCATAGTAGAAATAGCCTATTAGCAATATCTCAAGACTGAAAAAAATGAAGCAAGATATATCAAAGGGAATATTAGCTAAAGTGCTATTAAAAAAAACGGGCTTGTGTTCTTCCGATTGAGACGATTATGTCTGCTTTGGGCTCTGTATTGATGACATCAAGGCTGATGCCTCCTGGTTGCAGGATAATTGAGTCATGAATGGCCAGGTTCTGCTGTTTAGAAGAACGTCTATGAACTATGGGGATTTCATTGAGTCGGCAGCATACCCAGGAATAAGGCTTCCCTTGTGAGCTTAGCTGCCACTTCTTCATGTAAAGTCAAGATCCTGTTTGGACAAGGATGGCGTTTCCATTTGATCGGTGAGGCTAGTTATGGAATCTGAGCTGATTTAGAGCAGGATTGCCAGGCTGGAGAATTACAAGGTCTCCACTGATTGGATGCTCACTGTCAATAAGAGCCCCATAAGCCAGTAGCTGTTTCCAAAAGGTGTGCCCTGTGAGCCATCTGAGGGAAGTGGCAAATCTGCTCCCAGTGTAAACTCCTTTCCCCAGATACTGCAATCACAGGAACTTATAGTTCTGATGTGGGAGATCCTTCTGTACATGTGTTGCTTTTATTGGCTAATGAATAAAGCTGCTTAGGCCTATGGCAGGGTGGAATATAGGCAGACTGGAAGAGAGATATAGAGAGAGTAGGCAGAGTCAGGGAGACACCTTGTAGCTGCCAAAGGTGACAGACACTGGATCCTTACCAGTAAGCCACAGGCTCGTGCCGATATACAGATTAATAGAAATGGTTTAAGATGTAAGAATTTATTAATAAGAAGCCTGAGATAATAGGCCAAGCAGTGTTGTAATTAATATAGTTTCTGTGTGATTATTCGGGTCTGCGCAGACAGGAACAAATGAGCAGTCTCCACCGATACAGTTCACAGGGTTAATGTCATTGTTGGACCTGTCTTGGGATGGTGAAGAGAGATGGTCTAGAGTCAGCTGTTTACATGGTCCTTTGCACTTCTAGGCATGCAGTTTTCTCCTGATAGGACTTCTAAAAATAATGGAATTGGTAAATAAAGCATAAATCGTTGATTCTAGATGTTGCTTTAGATGTACTAGCATCAAGTACAATATACTGAATTGGTTCAGAAGGCACACTACAAAGTCACACATATAGTCCCTATGTGTGGCCCAATCCTTATTAGCATAATTTTTGTATAGATTATCTTTAATAGACCTTCATGTGTGCTGAATTGAACACATGGACCTAATAGAACCAAAAAAGTTTCCTTTCAAGACATTAAAATAAAAGTCCCCTTTCCTCTGTGATATGTCTTTGCTTAATCCTACTATTGTATCCAAGCACTAGAAAAAGGGGAGATTGCAAACAAATCTTGATCATTATTACTCTTAAGGCAATTTGGATAAAGAAGAAGGGAAATAACAAGGGGCCTAATAGGTTGAAATGCATCCACTCCCTCAGTATATCTTTGCATTTGCTTTTAGTTACGAGTGTTGGGCCGTGGCTTGTGACTCAAGTGAAGAAATTTGAACTATTTGGGGCTTGCCTAATGCTCTGTATGAGAAGGTGGGATCATCACTTGGAGAAAATCTATGATTGTTAAATTGGATGACACTGCTATTAATTAATCCATCTTAATCCAGGGAATTGACTGCTCCTTTTCCATGATGGCATCTAAGAATCCATGTGTCAGGATTAACCATAATAATCTACCTATATTACTTTGAATACATTTTATCTAGTGAATTGCCTGCACTAGCTTTGTAAACCCAGCCCAAGAGAGCAAAAGGTGATAGAGTATTCAACACCTAATATATGTTTCCTCTTGAATGTTTAGCCTCTTGTATGTTATATTGGAGATATAGGTATATTTAAAAGGATTCAATGGCTAGGCATATATCAAGTAGTCAGTCAACATCCAAGTCTCCTGTCCTTCTACAGAGGAACAATAGAATGAATAAAAAATGTGAGCCCTCAATTTAGGGACCTGGGTTCTAGAATTCTGGAGTTAGAAATAGATACCAAGTATCTACTAGGCATTTATTTTCAGTCATCCATGATGATGTAAAAGGAGAAGAATAGAAAAGGAGGAGGAAGAGGAAGGAAAAGGAAAGAAGGAGGATGAGAAGCAACTTGATGGCGAATTGAGCTTCAAGGTTATAAAGACCAAATGCAAAGGAGTAAAATTTGGAGTTAAAGGTAAAAACCCTAAAATAGATGTGAGAAATCTTCGTGGCTTAGTAGACTGAGAAGCTAGAGATTTGAGGCAGGAAATCTTTATAGGCCAGTGGGCATCAAACTCTCCTGGGAGAACAGGTTTAAGATAACCATCTCTTACTTGGGCTTCTGAAATTGTCTAGCTGGCTTCCTTGATTCCAAACTTCCCTGCCAATTCCTGCCTCGTGTGGCTGCCAGAGTTCCATTTATGAAATTCAAGTCTGGTTATGTCAGTATGCAGCTTGCAAACCGTTCTTTGGCCTCCCACAGTTAAAGGACAAAGTCCAAGCTCCTTTGCATGACATTAATGTCCTTTCCAAGTACAAAGTTTACTTTGCAACCTCATCTCCTTTTCTCCCTGCTATGCATGTTGTGTTCCAACAACATAGAGTTATAGGCATTTCTTCCTTCTAGGTATACTTTGGTCTTTCATGCTTGTTTGACTTCGTTTCCTTGATTGGAATGACCTTGTCTCTCTGTGCCTGGAAGAATACAAGGCTAAGATCAGTTATCTTTATAACAGTTTTCTAATCTGCACACTTTGCTTCCTTAATATTATATGCACAGCAATTTTGATATATTAGTGCATTCTCTGTGACTATATTGCCCATCAGACTGTGACCTTCCTTAGGGCTTTATTCATTATAGAAGCCTACTATATGGTGTAGGAGTTCCTTCTGTTTGTGTGTTGCTTTCATTGGTTAATGAATAAAGAAACTGCCTTGGCCTAGTTGATAGGCAGAACTTAGGTAGGTGGGGAAGACAGAATTGAATGCTGAGAGGAAGAAAGGCAGAGCAGGAGAGAGACACCATGGAGCCACCAGAGACAGACATGCTGAATCTTTCCCGGTAAGGCACAGCCACATGGCAATACACAGATTAATAGAAATGGGTTAAACTGAGATGTAAGAGTTAGCCAATAAGAGGTAAGAGCTAATGGGCCAAGCAGTGTTTTAATTAATACAGTTTTTGTGTGGTTATTTCGGGTGTAAGCTAGCCTGGTGGCTGGGACAAACAAGCAGGCCCTCTCTTCCAACAACTGTAGGCTTTATCTACTTCTACAATCAGCATTTGTTAAGTGAGTTAACATATATGATGTTTCAAATTGTTTCTTTAAGGTAATAAATATTTTATATCATGTTAGCAATCATACGAGGACCCATGTTTACATAGACAGCACAAATTAGACTCGGTAGGTTTTTTACAAAAATAAAGTCTCAACATGACTGCCTAAGCATGAACTAAGCAAGAACAACAAGAGGAATGTCAGAGAGGACAAGCAAAATCACACAATGCCTCAGCCTTTCACAAATAGCTACCAGCAAACAAGGAAAGCTGAGAGTGGGAGAAACAGTCTTCCCTAGAGAGGAGCACACCAACTAGGGATCCAACACCAAGTGATCAGCCCTGACCACTTACATACAGGCAACATTTCACAGACCGAGCAGCTTGTATTAAAGAATACATATGTGCATATACATGTAACAACAGCTAATAAGAAAAGAGGCCATGAATTTAAGAGAGCAAGGAGGGGTGTATGGGAGGTCTTGGAGGGAGTAAAGGAGGAAATGTAACTGAATTTATAATCTTAAAAGTAAAAGAAATAATTAAAAATAAAGAACATGAATTTGGGAAAGGGTAGGAGTATTGGGTGGATTTGAGAGGCATTAGGGGTGGGAGTGGATGACGAATAATATCAAAATACATTCCATGCATGTATGAACTTATCAAAGAATTAGTGAAAGTAATGTGTTAAAATCATATAAGGGATCTTGAGTCTGATTACTTCATATTGGATACTCATTTTTCATTTCCAGTGCAATCAAAAATAGTGCTACAGTTGTGTGATCTAATCCTGATGGATGTTGAGGTTGTTAGCCCAAGTTACCCAAGTGACAACAGGTGAACATTTAGGGGATGTGTTGTAAAGAAAGACACCTAGGTCACAGATACACTGACCACATCCTGTCTTCTGCTACTACTCCCAGCTCCCAAATGTGGGGACTCTCCTCAGCTTCCTTCTCTCTTTGTACACACTCCAGCTTTAACGTCTACTATGGGCTAGAAACCAAATAGAATGTTGTGGATCAATGCTTAAAAATATGATGTGTTCATGAACACAATATATAAAATTCTGAAGGAACCTTTCTAAAATGTATTTATTGTGTCTCCGGCAATAAATCCAGTCTGGTGAGTGCACAGACAACGGACCTGAATGACAACTAGCATGGACATTTCACGCAAAATCCCAGCCAGTGGATGCCCTCAAACCTTGGTGAAATGGCATGACTTCCTGGTGACTTAAGCACTGTGTAGCTATTTTGTTAAAAAAATAAAAGTTTACAATGACCTTATCTTATTGTAGTATTGAAATAAATTTAGGGAAAATTTTTGTGTCCCTAAATACTCTTTTGGGTTTGACACCCCCTTCCCTGTCCCTAAACGGATAGGTGGGACACAAAAGGTGTGTGTATCACTCACATTGGTGGCTGTTCGCAGGAGTGCCCACTCACCCACAGTAGACTCTCTTCAATATGCATCAAAGGCAGCAAAGGCTCTCAATTACATATGTAGACGACGTTGCTACTGAGTGTGAGGGACATCTATTAGTGAGCCTAGGAGGAAATATCCATTTTCCATTTTCCTCTAGGGAATAAGGTTGCACTTTCAAGTGAAAAAATACATCCCAGCTGAAGTGAAGAAAATCAAACAAGTATTAATTCGGTATGGTGATGTGTTTTTGGGCAGGCTCGTTTACTATGCTTCCCATGCCTCTTCCTACTTGCTGAAGGCAGAACACCACACTTCTATGTAGCATGAATTCTAATTGTTCTTAATAATAGAAATCCAGAGTCAAATATAGAGATTAATGCCGAAGATCAGAGAAGCAGAGAGGCCAGCCACTAGAGAGTTCTTTTACCTCTACCAATGTTCAGACCGAATGGGGAGATCCTGTCCTTAGACTGCATCTCCACACTCCATCTATGTCCACCGAACCTCAGACTGCACTGAGCTCCTGTCTCCTTCCTCCTTAAATTCCTCTCTCCGCCTAGCCATATCACTCCTGTCTCCACCTCCCTAGTGCTGGGATTAAAGCCATGGGATCCCAAGCTCTGGGACTGCCTTTGTGTGAGCTATCTTTCTCTTTTAGACAGATTCAATTTTGTGTAGCCAAGGGTGTCCTTGAACTAACAAAGATCCCTCTGCCTGTCTCTGGAGTCTTGGAATTAAAGGTGTGTGCCACCAGTGAATGGTCTCTAGTGGCTTAGCTCTGCACTCTGATAGTCAGGCAAGCTTTATTTGTTAAAACACAAAATATCACAATGCTTCTACACTTCTTTCAGTTAGTGTGCAGCCATGGAACTTATCTAGATTCTGCTGCCAGATTTCCCTCAGGAAGACGGGAATTATAAAAGAAGAAATGTGGAGGTCTTCCTTTAAGGAGAGCTCTGCCGAGCCTCCAGGACCGCGAAGCTGGTCCTTCTGGTATTGCTGGGAAGGGCGGGAGACATGGTGTTAATCTGTAAGCACTGGGTGCTGTTTCTGACTGCAGCTGCAGCCTTCTTATCAGTATGTTTTGTGACGTCATTGGACACTTTTCAAGTTTGCCTTGCTTATGGCTAGGTAGTAGACAAACCCTGTGCTCTAGCTCTTCTGGAGATTTGTGAGTTACCAAAACTCCCTCTGCTGTTTTCTGTTTGTGACCAAGCATTCTGCCTGCCTTTCCTGTATCAGTCACGGTCTCTGTTCTCTGATTTATTCTAAGCGGGGAAAGAGATTAAACACAAATGAATAAAAGTCTCTAGCTGTAATTAGCAGCCACAGTGTTGAAACAACAAAGTGGTACCTTTGGAAGGGAGTGCAGCTTTCAGTTGCGGCCCCACCTTTCTGTTATCCAGGAGTGTGTAACGGGTGATTAAGACAGTTTAATGCAAAGCTGGAGTCTGCATACTTCATAGGCAGACTATGACATAATTGCCTGAAATCTATGATAGGAAACAGGTTTGGTCATGAGGTCTCTAATATATCTTCTCTGATTACAAGTTAGCTCAAGATCAACACATGTATAAGAGTAAATTATGTGTGTACCACATCTGCCGAATGGGTCTTAGCAAGTGACATAACATTCTTCGTCAGCTTCACTGAGTTGGTTCACTATAACCAACGCATTCCCTGGGCACCTTGGCACTCACAGCTCCATTCTAAAACACTGTTTGCTGAACTAACCCAGAAGTTATAACAATAGATACAAAGATTAGGTCATCAATCCAGACAGCGTCTGATCACTGAGAAGGGAAGTGGACAGGAGTTGCCACCCCAATCTAGGAACTATTTCCAATTGTTATCTACTTGCGAAGGAAAAACTAGCTTTCTCCAATGGAGCTTGGTGTGTCAAGCAACTTAAGAGAAGGCTCTATGCTCATCAGCAGATGCCAACACTAAGGGAACCCAATGGCATCTTATAGACTTTTTATTTCGTCGTATACTGCTTTGTTTAGGCACTTTTTGTCTTACTAGTCTTTTTGTTTGGATATTATGGTCTCCAATTTTGTGTTTTTATGGTGTGTGTGTGTGTGTGTGTGTGTGTGTATGACATGCTTTCTCTTTGTTGTTCATTTTTTAATTTTTTTTTTTTTTTGCTTTTTAAGGGGCTGTTTGTACAGAGAGAAAGAAAGAAGGCGTGGAGTTGGGTGGCTTGTTGGTGCCTTAGTTTGTGTTCTGTTGCTGTGAAGAGTCACCAAGACCACAACAACTCTTATTTTTAAAAAAGCATTTAACTGGGGCCTGATTGCAGTTTCAGAGGTTTAGTCTTTTATCAGCATGGTGAGAAGCAGCAGCACACAGGTAGACATGATGCTGGAGGAGTTGAGCGGTCTGTATCCAAATCCAAGGCAGCATGAAGGAGAGAGAGAGAGAGAGAGAGAGAGAGAGAGAGAGAGAGAGAGAGAGAGAACCACTGAGCCTGGCTTGGGCTTTTTAAAAAAAAAACAAAAACAAAAACAAAATTTCCTCCTCCTCCCAGCCTCCCATTTCCCTCCTCTCCTTTCCCCCTCCCTCTCCAGTCCAAAGAGCAGTCAGGGTTCCCTGCCCTGTGGAAAGTCCAAGGTCCTCCCCCCTCCATCCAGGTCAAGGAAGGTGAGCCTCCAAACTGGCTAGGCTCCCACAAAGCCAGAACATGAAGTAGGATCAAAACCCAGTGCCATTGTCCTTGGCTTCTCATCAGCCCTCATTGTCCACCATGTTCAGAGAGTCTGGTTTTGTCCCATGCTTTTTCAGTCACAGTCCAGCTGACCTTGGTGAGTTCCCAATAGATCAGCCCCACTGTCTCAGTGGGTGGGGTGCGCCCCTCACGGTCCTGACTTCTTTGCTCATGTTCTCCCTCCTCCTGCTCCTCATTGGGACCTTGGGAGCTCAGTCTGGTGCTCCAATGTGGGACTCTGTCTCTATCTCCATCCATCGCCAGATGAAGGTTCTATGGTGATATGCAAGATATTCTTCAGAATGGCTATAGGATAGGGCCATTTCAGGTTCCCTATCCTCAGCTGCCCAAGGAACTAACTGGGCTTGGGCTTTTGAAACACCAAAGCCAACCCCAGAGACATGCTTCTCCAACAAGGCCACACCCACTCCAACAAGACCACACCTCCTAATCCCTCTCAAGAAGCCCTACCCACTAATGACCAAGCATTCACATATTTAAGCCTGTGGGAGCCATTCCTATTCAAATCATCACAGCTGGGGTGGAGGAGCTGGGAGGAGCTGGGGGAGAGGAAATCATGATCAGAATACATTGTATGAATAAATTATTTTCAACAATAAATAAATAACTAGAAAACCAACATGATTTTAAAAATATATACATCTTTGAAAAATGAAGTCCAATCTGAGTAAATTTTCTCACCATACTCAAATTTGAAATATAATATATTTCAGATATAAATTCTGGCATGAATGTGGTGGCATAGGTGAGGGTAAGATGACCTTCCCCCTTTCCCTCACCAACTAGAGCAGGTGCGAGAGGTGGCCCAGCCCCTCACCAACTGAAGCACTAAGAGGAGCAAGCTTAGCCTCTCACCTGAGCAGCGCAGTGGAGCTGACTGTGTTGACAGGGCTGAGAGTGAGCCGCATGGAGATTGAGAGCATGGGAGAACTGGTCCTGCCCCTCATCTGATGTCCTTACCCCTGCACTCCTAGCCCTCATCATCTGTGGTAGGTGGGAGACCTGACTCTGAGATCTTGAGAATTAGTGAGCTGGCCCAGCATCTCACTAATGGCAGCACCAGGGAGAGCAGGACCTAGATCTCATCTGGGAACCACAGTACGGCTGACCCAACTAATAGGGCGTGGGTGAGCTGGCCTGAGAACATAAGCATGAGAGATCTGGCCCTGTCCTTCATTTTCCATATGGTGACATAGGCAAGGGAGAGAAGCCCCCCTTCTTTGCACCCCTCTTGGCCCGTGGAAGGAGGAGAGCCATCCCTGAGGTCATAAGAGCTAGAGAACTGGCCCTGCATCTCACTAACTGAAATACTCTTCAGAGTGGCACCTCCACTTCACCTGGGCAACACAGCAGAGCTGGCCCTGGTGGTGTAGATGTGGGCAAGCCAGCCCTATGTCATGAGAGCAGGAGAATGGGCCCCACCCCTTGATGCTTGCTATATTAGAATGAGCTAGTGAGGGAGTTGCTGGGGAGCTCACCCTAGGATTGAGGATGAGGGAGAGCTGGCAAGCCGACCAACAGAAGAACCGCACAGTCCCAAAGTCAAGGTTATGAGTTGGCCCATCCCATCAACCACCCCATCTGTGATCTGCTGGAGCACGTGAAGGGACCAGTCCTGCAAGATCCAAAGCTGAAGGATCTCCACGACACAGAACAACAACAGGATGTCCAAGGGGAGTCCCAGTGAGGGTGTAGGATCGATGGTGTATCAATATCCGGGGCCTTGAGCCAAACCAGTGACTCTTTGCAATGAACACTTGCAAGTAATGATACATGGACTAAAGGGTCTGCTATGTGACTCACTGTGTCATGCTGCAACTTCCACAACGAGGGTTTTCTTTTCTCTTACATTTTATTTTGTTTTATCCGGGGGGTGGGGATTGCAAGGGCAGAGGATGGATGGGAAGGGATAAGGAGAAGAGTGGGATTAAGATGCCTGAACTGAAATCCACAAAGAATCAACAAAAAAGTAAAATTGGAGAGTAATTCTGGTATGGATAATAATAGAATTATTTCCTCACCAATTTAAACATAAATCTTTGTATCTATTTATGGATGTGTCACTACAGCTAGAAAACAAATTTATTTTAAATGTGGAAGGAACTATTTGTGTCTCACTCTTTCATATATTACCTCTACTATCATGATAATGTTACTAATTTCTAAGAATATCATTTTGCAATAAAAAATAATATCTGGCCGGGCGGGGGTGGCACACGCCTTTAATCCCAGCACTCGGGAGGCAGAGGCAGGCGGATCTCTGTGAGTTCGAGACCAGCCTGGTCTACAAGAGCCAGTTCCAGGACAGGCTCCAAAATCACAGAGAAACCCTGTCTCAAAAAAACCAAAATAAATAAATAAATAATAATAATATTTGCTGGGGTTAGACTTTAGTGAATATCACTTCTTTTTGTATCATTACCATTGTTACCCCTGGGTCCCAAAGAGTCCAGGGATGTAAGCATTTGTTTCATTATTTTGCTAATCCATTACATAAATATTTATCTGTTTTATGTATTTATATGAATAGTGCCATAATATCTTGAAAACAAATATGAACACTTAAAAATACCGTTGTACCCTAAGAAATGTTTCTAAAAACTCATTGGATAACCTCCTATTTTTGTCTGACTTGTGGGATGATTTCATTACATCAAGTAAAAACCTGAGATAGATCCATTTTAATAATTTTATATTGATTCTTTGAGAATTTCACAGAATGTGGTTTGGTCATATTCACCCCTGGTCCTCCCCATAACTCCTCCCTGGTCCTCTTCCATCCCTCTCAACTTTGTGGCCTCCTTTCAAGAAAACAAAATGATCCACCAAGTCCAATTTGTGCTGCTCATCCCTCCTGGGTGTGGGCCATCACTGGAGCCTGGTTGGCTACCAGAGGCCACACCCTTTAAGAAAACTGACTCTTCCTCCTGAAAAGTCATCAATTGTCAATAGTTCCTCAGTTATTCAGAGGATATGTTGAATTACCCTGGGAGTGTTAAAAAAAGGAATCAATTTAATGACATTTTGAAATTCAAAATCTTTATGACTGGCTGAGGTCAGCTCAAACACTGACCTCAGTCAATCATAATAATGGCTTATAAATGCCCAAGTTAATTAGTTATTTTATTAACAGTAAGTTATAAATCAATCTTAAAGGATTTTTTTCTTACATGTGAGTCATTTTAAGGCCAAGGAAAAACATATAAAATAATACGATCTTGCTATGATCAAAAGGCAAAATTTTTCCATCAAAAAGGACTAATTATTTCCTCAAGGTCCTCCATCCCTTTCCAGCCTTTCTTCCCAGGAGTTATCATTGCTGAAATTACTGTTAATCACTCTTATGATAAATAATTGGTAACTGGAGTATGTGTCTGTACATTTAGCCATTGTTATGGACCCCATGCTTGTAACATGTCTACTCATCAAGCTTGCTTGTATCACAGACTCGACAGTCACGGAGCTCTCTTCAGTTAGCAGCAGAAGTGCACACCATGGTGGGAGTTTTAAATCCTTCTTGTGTCAGCTGTCACCCTATCGTCTGTGTGGTGCTGCATTCTCCACATTTTCCTGTGCTCTGTTGATGATGTATCCACTTAGAGAGGAACCCAAGTGGTACTGAAGTGCAATCCAGCGCTCCTAAGTGGAAGGACTCCATGAGTTACCTCATGCAGAAAATATGTGTTAGAGAAGCATTGTTAGGCACGTGTTCCTGCGGAGTTCGTCATAAGTTCCGTGCGACACACCTACAAGTGTCTTTAAATAGAAAGCATGTAAGACAAAGAGGTGTTGATCAGTTCATTGAAATGTGACGAGAGCATTTCGGGTCCTTTATTTCCCCCAGGAGCAATGATTCAGTATTTGCTAATTGTTCATGGAATCTTTGTCAAACAACCACAAATAATGAGAATAAACTGTATTTATAAATCATAAATGAGCTGAGTAGTGGTGGCACATGACTTTAATCCCAGCACCCCTGAGGCAGAGGCTGGTGGATCTCTGTAAATTTGAAGCCAGTCTGGTCTACAGAGCAAGTTCCAGGACAGGCTCCAAAGCTACAGAAAAACCCTGTCTCGAAAGACAATGACTTAAAACAAAACAAAACACAAAACAGACAAACAGTTTTTTAAAAAAAGATGCTGTTTATAAATTAGGTTAGAATCCTATACTATGTTCTATTTGTCCTTTGGAGACTGTCCCCATTCAACACTACTGCTAAGATTTGCACATGGGAGCTGGAGAGAGTCCAGTGCCCTTCTGACTTCCTTGGGCACAAGACATGCAAGTAGTCCACATACAGATATGTAAACAAAATATTAGCATATGTAAAATGATAAAATAAATATTTTTTAATTTAAAAAGATGAAGACATGAGGAAATAAAAAATACATTATACTTTACAGTATAAAATGATATTAATTATCTAAGAATAAATTGATCTATGGTATAAAATAATATTAATTATCTAAGAATAAATTAATCAATTCAAAATTCTCTCAATTTTCTATTGTACTTTCTTTCTAATTCATCTGTTTCTTACATTTTTGTAAGGCAGAGTGGGGAAGATTCCTGTAAGTTCAAGGATGCTTAGTTCACACAGTGAGTTATAGGCCATCCGGGGCTGTGTAATGAGGTCCTTTGAAAGAGAAAATGGTAAAAAAAAAAAAAAAGAAATATGATAATTTTCAACTATGTGGAATTTTTCATTTTTCTCTAAATTAATTTCTTGCTTCAGACAGAGCACACTAAATAATTTCAATTTTTTCCTGAGATTGTGCATTGCTGATGCAATTATGACAGCAAACCATGGTTGCTTTATTTTCACCAATACAATCGCCTGCTTGCTCTAGTTCTAATTATTTATTGAGAAACAGTGCATCACAGTCATTGGTGACTGTGTATTTCATACACCTATAAACACCATACTTGAATAATGAGTGTAAGATATGTGCCTACAACTTCACAGGTGCTACAGTTTCCAAAGAGATGAGAGTGGCTTATTCTCCATGTGTGAGAAACCAAAGATTTTGGCAGTTCAGAAGCTTGGCATCAGTAGCAAGCCTTGAACTCAGAGCTTCCCTTCTCAGCCTCCTGAGTGCTAAGATTACAGGCATGTGCACTCATATCCACCTCTGCCTATACATGTTAAAAATATTTTTAATTTTTAAGGAAATTTTTCATAATTAAAAATATTTTAATGTGTTCAGGTAGAGATGGATATGAGAACACATGCCTGTATGTTCCTAGCAGCATTATTCATAATAGCCAAAACCTGCAAACAACCTAGATGCCCCACAACTGAAGAATGGATAAGGAAAATGTGTTACATTTACACAATGGAGTACTACTCAGAGGAAAAAACAATGACATCTTGAAATCTGCAGGCAAATGGATGGAGCTAGAAAAAACACCATATTGAGTGAAGTAACCCAGATCCAGAAAGACAAATACAATATGTACTCACTCATAAGTGGCTTTTAGACATAAAGCAAAGAAAAACAAGTCTGCAATCCACAACCCCAGAGAACCTAGACAACAAAGAAGACCCTAAGAGAGACATACATGAATCTACATAGGAAGGAGAAAAAGACAAGATCTGAGGAAATGGGGGTTACGGTAGAGGGTAGGAGGGAGTAGGGGAGGAAGGGAGGGGAGCGGAGAAAAATGTATAGCACAATAAAAACAACAACAACAAAATACTTTTTGATTATCTTGTTCAAAAAATCAATTTATCACTAATCATCTCTTTTCGGTCTAATCTATTTATAGAATTTCAACTATAGCAAGTATTTTGGTTAAAAATGATATGTACTGTAGGTAGTTTCATATTTCTTCAGAGATTTATTTTCCTAGTTGGGGGAAATTTAGGTAAATGGTGATGGAGTGAGGGTTTCTTTCCATCTTGAGCACACACATGGGACTCTGGCGAATGTCTCAAGGGAGAGGCAACAGATTACAGGGGCCACGTTTCCCAGACTCCTTGTCTTTCCAGCCCTGTGGAATTCTGCATTCCTTTGTTGTTCTGTCAGTTTTTCTCATTGCTTTTATTCCCTCCACTAATCTTTACACTTCACTGCTGACTTCAGCTCTCCTCTGTGACTCCCCTAAAGCCTGGTAGTCTCCAGTTCTTAGCAGCTATGGGCCAGCCCGCCAGTTCTTTCAAATCAACAAATTTCTTTCTGGAAGATTCGAGGATAACCTGCCTTTCCAACCTTTGTACTTAGCACAATTCTTCCAGCTTTTCCGAGTCTTCTTGGTTAGTCTTTTAAATGTCGGTCTCTGCTGGTGAATGGAGATTTGCTTGGCACGGCCATGCCCCAGAACCCCCAGAGCAGACAGCGCTGTGCCTGAGCACAGATGCTCAGTAAGTACTGTTTTTGGATAGACAAATGGATGGCAGTTAGTCTAAGTTTCTAGACCTGGGCAGTACTTCAGTTTTCTGTCTCTCAAAAGATGACCAGAAGTGAAAAACAAACTTTGAGATATTGAGACGTCAAGACACTTCTGTCCCTGCTTTTTCCTTAGTATAAAGTTATTTGGATGATGTGTAATTATTTCCACTTTATTAGAGCCCACAATAGATCCTGGTACAATGATGAATAAAATATCTTATTTGGATGCTTGCCTGCTTCTTGCATCTTGACTAAATGTTTGAAAATTTGTGTAAGTGAATAGATGAGTCATAGATTTCACTCGCTTTGCATAATTTGCTTTCTTTTACTGATCATATCTGCAGGTGTTCAGTGTCCCAGATAAATATATCAAATAATCCAAGAGTACTGTATTTGCATAACTGAAATGTGTGCTCTTTGATTTGCACATGACAGCGTGCTTGTAGCCAAATCCCAGCCAGACAAATCCTTATGCAACAAGGGAACCAGGCTGAAAATTTGTCTTTTCTTTTCTTTTCCCTCCCTCCCCTCAGTAGCTGGAGATTTTAAGGCTCTTTCTTTAACATAAGTCAACTTTCAGTCTTGTGACTACCAATGCTTTTTCAGAGCTCTTACTCACGTTATTTAAAGGTATGCATGCAAAGGTATAGTAAAGCCAGAGTCTGTATCTGTGAAATCTAGAATATACTAGATTTTTCCTCCCCCCTCCAAAGGAATAATAGTATTTCCCATGCTTATGCCTTCTGAGAAGATGATGAAATGCCAACCGGTGAACTGGTAATGCGATCACTCAGCACCTGAAAAGTTACCTTGGGAAGCTGAGATAAGAGACCTTTTGAATCCCAGGCCAGATGGGCTCATAGTGAGACACTGTCTCAAAAATAAAAAAAAAAAAAAAAAGAAAAAAGAAAGAAAAAAAAAGAAAAAATCAAACACACAACCTTTTCTCTTTCTAAGAATTTTATTTCACAGAGCAGCTACTAAAAATAATGTGATTCATATAATCCACATAAACTTAATGAAATTACATAAAGCACACCCTGAAGAGTTTAATTTTTTATGGAAATCAGATTTTGAGACCATGAAAACATTATAAAATTAGAGGTTAAGTAAAGGAGAAAAGATTATTAATATATCTAAAAAATCAAACAAAGGAGACATTTGAACATAAATTCAGTCTGACTTTGGACTGTGTTGTTATGCTTTGTCTTTAAGACAAATGGAGATGCTGATTTGGAAAAATATTCTTGTTAAGGCTATGTATTGAAAAGTGTCGTGACAAAGGAGAGACTTCTTCGGGCCTGTTGTCATGATGCCAACGCCTTGAGGACTTTGATAGGACATTGTGTAGTGGGAGTTTCCCCAGAGAGGCCTCACTGGCTAGGTAATTTGGAACATTAATGTAGTAATAAGGGCGGCGGGGCTGCGTTCTCAGCACCCCCAGCCGCCTGCCCGGCTAGCTTATGCCCGAAATAACAACACACAAACTGTATTCATTTAAACACTGCGTGGCCCATTCTCTTCTAGGCTAATTCTCACATATTAATTTAGCCCATTTCTAATCATCTGTGTGTAGCACCCCAAGGTGCGCTTACCGGGGAGATTCTAGCCCATGTCCATCCTGGGTCGGAGCTTCATCCCGGGAGCATCCCGGGAGCGGGGCATGGCGTCTCTCTCAGGCGTCTGCTCCCGAGAGGAGAGCTGTCCAGACTGAGCTCACTTCCTCTTCCTCCCAGCGTTCTGTTCTGTTTACTCCTCCCACCTATCCTCTAACCAATAAAATGGGCCAAGGCAGTTCCTTTATTAGCCAATGACCTTCCTCCATGACATTAAGTTGCTTGATCTCCGTGGATCTCAGAATTTTAATTTGTAATATGGCCATTACAATGCTCATATCACGTGTTGATACTCAAGTTCAAAGAATATGCTTCCTGCTTATAAAACCACAAGCAGAGAGATAGAATACAGTGAAGTAAATAAAAGCTGCCATGTAGGAGGCCAGGTCAACCTAGGTTAAAATCCAACTCAGTGACATAGGGACATAGTGGCTGCTTCTGTGGCCGAAGTCTTTGGTTTCTCACTACGCACAGAGAATGAGCCTCTCCCATGTCTTTGGAGACTGTAGCACATGGGAAATTGTAGGCACATGTCGTACACTCATTATTAAAATGTAATATTTATAAATGTATGAAGTACATGGAAACGAAGGATGGCAATGTATTGCTATTGCTGCCGCTCTTCTAGCAATGCTCACAGCTGTGTGGAGATGGCATCTGTGGGCTATACAGCCCGAGCATCAGCACAGGGGAAGGCTGAGCCTCCCAAATACTTACATGAAAGTGACATTTTGTTAGTTTTCTTTTTCCTTTCTAGTGGAGGGTTGCGAACATAAAATTTTATAAGCTTTGGAAGCCCTCCCCTAGGTCACTGTCTTAAACTGCCCAGTAAACCATTGATTGCAGTCTAGAGCCAGGCCTTGTTGACATTGACAGTAATAGTGAAGCAATTTTTCTTCATTCTACTCTTTTTAGTTATAGTAAAAGAAGAAATTGCTAGATAACTATAAATCTTAAAATATTTTGTTTTTAAAAGGAAATGCTTTAAGATCTTTGCTTAGGAAGATCAAAGTGAATATTAAAAGTATGTGGGCCACTGTATCTTCCTCCCTTAACAATTAGAGTGTAATAATTTTTTAAAAATGTTTGAGAGGTCAAATTGAAATGAAAATAATTGAACCCCATTTCATCTACTTGAGAAACATTAGTTTCTAATTTTAAAATTTATTTTATTGTTATATTTTATGTGTATGACTTCTCAGCATGTGTATCTGTGCCTTCTGCATTTCTGAAGCAATAAAGCTTAGAAGAGGGTGTTGGGTTTCCTGGAACTGGAGATACAGCTGGTTGAGAACTGCCATGTAGGTGCTGGGAATCTAACCTGGATCCTTTTGAAGAGTGTCAGTACTCTTATCTCCTGAACCATCTGTATAGCTTCAAGTTCCATTTTCAAAAGGTTGTTTTTGCCTTTTGTGTATTGATTACTGTGTTTTGGGGACCAGGCGTTGGTAAGGAAAAGGCAGAGGGAAGAGTATATCATCAACTCCTAAACTGTCTGAAAGGAGAACAAAATCCTTCAAGATGAACCCCAAAATGTAGGAACAGTAAAGATTGGAACCCAATTTGATTTCTGATTTAACAATAGAGATTCTGAATAAAGACTTTACTGATGTCAATATAAGAATAAATAGCTCAGGTGGATAGAAGGTGGATCCCACTCCAGAACACTCTCACGCTGTATGGGCAGCACATGCTTATAGAGATAGAGAGAAGTTTACATCCTGAGACATGTCAGCGTCTGCGACTGAAGGGAAAGCCAGATTCTGATGTTAGAACTCTGAGGAGCGCTCTCTCTCTCTCTCTCTCTCTCTCTCTCTCTCTCTCTCTCTCGTGTGTGTGTGTGTGTGTGTGTGTGTGTGTGTGTGTGTGTGGTGTTAGGAACAACAAAGTCCTCTTGGAAAAAGGTGAGATCTCAGTTACAACAGTTACAAGACTCAAAACAATAATCAATTTTGAATTTTCTGAAAGGAGATAGTAGTGTGAAGTAAAAATGTTCCACGAGCATAGAAGGAACCCATATCTTAGCACTTAAAAGATCACTCTTGTGGTGTTCGATAGTAATAGAAGTGGCAGATCCAGGATTACCCAGAGGCTAGGTTTATAGAACAGCAGGCCAAAGCTTGGGGAAGCAGAGATTGACAGAAATGGCAAGAGAGAGACCAAAGGGAGGCTCTTGAAATGCAGTATGGGGACAGAAGGAAGTCACAGTTAGAGGGAGCTGCCATTCAGGAGAAAAAGGAAGTAAAGCCAGGGCTAGACTCCATAATATGTTTTCTCAACATGTGCTTTTGTGTCCTATGGTGATTTCATGGAAGACGTTCCCCAGGGAACAGCGGGAGTCGATTTTCTCAATTAATTTACAGAAAATTGACCAGATAAGCCAAGTCATTTTCAATAAATATGCATTTCCTGTCATACACTTGAGAGAATTATTTCAGTAAATGTTCAATCTCATTCATCAATCATGAGCCATAAATCCAGGGCTTACGTAATTTGGTAACAATTGTATAGAAAAATAAAGACTCAATGTACTCTATATGCAAGGAATCTACAGAGGAAAGCAAAATGCACCTCCTCTGACGAGATGGACATTTTGTGAAATTCATGCTCTAACAGTAGCAGGACACAGAAGGCCCACTGCAGTCCTGCATGCTGAAATTGCTTTGACTTCATGCTTCTTTCAAAAGAGATTGTGTTTTAATATTTAATGGAAACAAAGTAAACCTATGAAAAGCTTTTCAGGGTTACAATGCTGAAATTCTTGGGTTACTTCAAATAAAATGTCTGGTTATTATAGTGTGTATGGAAATAAGACTGGGATTGTAGCCACACACTATAGATTATGAAAATGTAGCAAGCTATACAGTTCCTTTTGTGTAACTGGCTTGTGGTTCAGGAGCTAGGACATTGGTCACAGTCCAGGTGGCACCCCTGATCTGATTATTTTACCACTACCCAGGAGCAGAGGGTCGTTAACGACTGACTTGAAAATGCTCACCTCATACTTGCCTATATTTTCTGCTTCTTCTTAGAGATTCTTTTGACTCACGAGTTTTGCTGGTGTGGATAATCGTCTGCTTTGCCTGTGTGTATGTGTGTTCCTCCCCTCCCCCCAGTTCCTGCCCTCTCGAGCTCTGCTTCAGCTGGCAACAGTGACTCAGAACTAATCAAATCAATCTG
The DNA here is from genome assembly GCF_018167655.1 of Microtus oregoni. Lineage (NCBI taxonomy): Eukaryota > Metazoa > Chordata > Mammalia > Rodentia > Cricetidae > Microtus > Microtus oregoni. The sequence goes on from NW_024543070.1 coordinate 20,576,749, forward strand.
TTAGGGGAGTCTGAGGCAGTTATTAGTTAGCCATAGAGATATCCAGAGAGAGACGTAGCTAAACCAAGGCAAAGGGATCAAGGAGCAAGCAGGAAAGGAGGAAGGTATAAGTGATGAGTCTCAGTTATAAGACAAGGGTACAATGATGAATCAACGGTCCCGACTCATTCACCTGCCTGAAGAAAAGAGAGGTTTACATTTTGTTTTCAACATTGACTATTTCCTACCATGTAGGAAACTGAAGGCATAATCCTAAGTTTAAATTAAAAAAAAAATGAAAAAACTCTCCTGAAATGAGGTGTCTAACAGGAAGGAAGGCGCAATTACAGTAAGGTTGGAAAAGGATCTGAGATGATAGCCCACATGGGAGATGCTTTGTGTTTGGGTATTATTAAAGTAAATGTCTATTGCATTCTTACATGCAAGTGCATATCAAGTGTAGACATGAGAGAAGGAAGAACTTCGCTTCAGGAGGCAGGAAACCCTGTGCCCATGATCAGATATAAAGATTAATACAGGGCTCCTCAGAGGTTGCAAAGCAGGAGCAAAAGTCAACCATGTTTGGAAAATCACTTTTATGCCTGTTTAAACTAAAAGTTGAAAAATAAAAAGTTAGTTTTACTATGATTAGCCTTTTTCTGCTTTAAACATGCTCTTTTCTTTTTTACCTTTAGGTTAGAGTTGGAAGGTGAACTACTTTGTCATTTTCTGTGGAAATTTTTATGAAGTTATAAAACATGCATGGTAAAAGATTTTCTAAATCTCCCCAAACTTCCTCTGAAATCTTAAGTTGCTTTGAAATTTCTAAGAAAACAAGCAATTTTCACTCAGTCTTACCCAATAAAATTAATTTATGAGTTCTATTATTTTTATTGTAAATTTTTTTCTTAAAAAGTATGCTACCTTAAAAGTAAAATTTTCATTATTAGAAAATTAACCTGGCCGGGCCACTAGAAAGAGTGTGTGTGTGTTTGTATCTGTGTGTGTTTGCATGTGTGTGTGTGTGTGTGTGTGTGTGTGTGAAAGATCTTAAGGAAGGAGGGATAGTAGAGTACAGTTGTTATGAAGGGGAATAATAATAATAATAAAGAAAAAGGTTTAAGTGGGAAGAGGGTGGGAGGGTAGACATAGAAAGGGGAGCAGTAACTAACACTGAGGCTGTTGACAAATGCCATATGGAAATCCACTATTTAATAAGCATCATGTACACACATACACACACACATTCATATGAAAGAGAGAGAGAGAGACAGACAGACAGATTAACTGGAGTTACTGTACACAAGGTGTTATGCCCATCTAAAAGCCATAAACTGGCAAATTAACAGCTCAGTGCCATGTGTGGGATACCTCCTCTAGAACCATGGGTCAGAGATGTCCCGGAGACCCCCCCAAACAATGCTGTCTTTTGCCATTGCTCATGACTACCTACCTGAACTTGGTGATAAGATCCTATTGCTGAAGCGACCACATACTTTGGCTACAGAACATGGACACATCAGCTTTATCATCTGTTGTCCAGAAAGCTTCTTTTCTGCTTGGTGTGTTCTGCAGGAGATGCCTCGCTGGCCTCTGGGAAAGAATAGCACCAGCAGTCTCCTCCCGCTGCGAGCCTGTGAGCTACAATGATGACCAGCCAGGCAGAATATGCCATGCGTGTAAATGGCATGGGTATTGCGGGGAAACTGCTTTCCGACTGGATTAAAGATTTACTCTACAGGGAGAAACGATTACTGTAATTCTAACCAAGACTCTGTGATGGGGAGCTCAGAGGTCCTGGGGTGAATGGCTATTATTATTTTGCTAAATAGACTAGCATCACCCTGCAACTTCCAGGGCTTAGCTCTGTGCCATTAGTGCCGTTCTCAGACACTAGGGAAGCTGCTCTGTGCACTGAAAGGGAGATAATGTAGACACCTGGAACTGGTCAAAGTGCAACGAATGGATGCCTGTGGAGTGCTCAGCCGTAAGTGGGGCATCTGTAGCACACTCCCTTTCTTTAAGGCTCAGGAAGCCTCAGGAAAGAAGTGGAGACAATGTAGCAAGAGGCAGAGATAACAGAGGCTGGGATCAAAACTGTCCTGGACTTGACAGGATTCAGGTGCTTCTAGGCCTCAGCAGCTGGGTTTGCCTGCACAAGATCCAACCAAGATCAACCCAATCAGTATTCCAGCATGGAGGGTGATAGGTTCGTAATTCCCAACCCCTAGCTAGGAGCTGTCCGACAGGTGGAGCTGCTGAGAGAGGGAAAGCCGGTTTTCTTTAATGGTTGGCTCTTGCTATGTTGACCAGACTCAAGCGTATAGCCCCACACGCATGCATATACGGGCAGCATAAATTGAACTCAGTGAGTGAACTATGTTTTTTAAAAAGGGGGACATGAAGTTGAGAAAGGGTGGGGATGGATCTGGAAGGACCAAGGTGACTATGATCAAAACACATTGTATACATGTATGAAATCCTCAAAAATTAATAAAAATACTATGTTACAAATCAGCATGGTAGGCCAGGCAGTGGTGGTGCAAGCCTTTAATCCCAGCACTTGGGAGGCAGAGGTAGGTGGATCTCTGTGAGTTGGAGGCCAACTTGGTCTATAAGAACTAGTTCCAGGACACCAGGACAGGCTCCAAAGATAAACAGAGAAACCCTGTCTCAAAAAAAAAAAAAAAAAAAAAAATCAGCCTGGAGATTAAAAAAAAAAAAAGCCCAAAAAACAAACCTTACATTATGACAAAATTGTATCCTATCATTTACATAGTGCTGTAGCTTCCAGGCAAAATTCCTTCATGTTTATTAGTTATGCCTGAGGGACATCTGAAAGAAAGGTTAGGGCTTGTTATTCAACAATGATCGAATAACCTGATGGGACAAAATAGACTGAGTTATTTCTTCCAGCTTCTATGAGAGACTGCATTAAAATTGAGTTTGGAGGGAAGGCACCAGCTCTGCCTTTTCACTGCTTTAACGTTGAGACAACAGGTAAGAAGCATGGCGGGTTATCTGGAAGTTGGTTTTAAGGTGAAGTCATTATTAAGAAACATAAAGTTGTTTTAAACGATAAATTAGTTTTAATTACCTAACATGAAGGCTTGTAAAGACATCAATATTTGCCAGCCTGGATTTTTCCTCAATAGGCTTTCCAAGTTGTGAATTCCCCCAGCACAGTCTGTTCCTCTCCACAAGCCAACAAACCACACCAGGCCAGGCTCTCCCCGGAGGTCTGAGCAGGACCCTGGCAGGACTCAGAGTGCAGCTTCCAGATTTGCAGGTCCCCTTCCCAGATCTGCTGCTCCCTCACACCTATAATTACCGAGACCTGTGACCAGATCCACACTTTGGCCCACTTTTAGGGCAGAGACACAGGGGCCCATGCAAAACAAATTAATAATAGCAACAGCAACAATAATTACTATTGTTATAATAATAATATTCAAATCCTCCTTTAAAAAACAATGCTAGAAAGCTCTTTTAGATGCTTAATAGCTTTCTCATATTAGATCAAGAACTACTATACTATAACAAATCTACTAATTCTCAGTGAGGAATTATTCACTCTTTTCCATACTCCCTTTCAAAGATGTTCAATATAACAGTATATAGACATCTAGCTGTAACCTATTAACATATATATATATATATATATATATATATATAATTTAGTTTTCAAGACAGGGTTTCACTGTGTAGCCTTAGCTCTCCTGGAACTCACTTTGTAGACCAGGCTGGCCTCAAACTCACAGAGATCTGCCTGCCTCTGCTTACTGAATGCTAGGATTAAAAGTGAGTGTCACCACCGCCCAGCCCCCAAACTGTAGTTTAGCAATACCAAAATACACTGTGATGATTTGATATGTATATAAATGTACTGTAGGTTGACTTAATCAATTTAACATGTCTGTTATAGTACATATTTAATATTTTTATGGTGAGAAAAATTGAAATCTCCTAACAGTTTTCTAGTATCCAGAATATTATTGTTAACTATAATTAGCATTTTGTACAACAGAGCCCCTGAACATTCTAGCCAAGTCAAACGGAAACTTGGATTTATCAGTTAACATTTTGTTTCATTTATGAGTATATTTTTAAAACTCTTCTCTTTGTGTGTAAACATACACACTTATATATTTATTTGTCCAGCCATTTACCTACTAAGGTATTTGGAAGCCAGTTGTAATCCCTGTAACATTCTATTCTCAAATGCTTCAGGATGAAGCTATCAAAAAGCCTATTTTACAACACTTTCCTCCCAAATGGGGCTCCTGAGGTGAACCCCTTTTGCCCACATAAAGAGTGGTATGTGTGTGTAACCCCTGGGCTGAGGAGGCAAAGACAGGCGGATCTCAGGGGTTCTCTGGCCAGCCATCCTCACTCATTGGCAAGTTTCAAGACCCATGGGGAAGATCCTCTTTCAAAAATCAAGGTGGGAAGCTCCTGAGGTATGACATCCAAAACTGACCTCTAACCTACACACACACACACACACACACACACACACACACACACGCACACACGCACACACGCACACACACATACACACACGCAGATGCACATACACACACACACACGTGAGATTTAATATTTATATAATTCTATTGTGCAGCACGAGCTCACTCTCTAACTTCCTTGCACTACTCTTGTTTTTACTTTAGGGTGAGATCCGAATGGAAAGTTGCTGGGCTGAAAAATGCAAGCCTTTGGAATGTGTACCTGGCAGAGCAGCTGTGAAATTCTGTCCTCTCAGCAGTGAGGAGTGGGAGTCTACACTGTCAGGCTTCTTGGGTTTTATCAGTGTGATAGGGGGAGACAGCATCTCCATTTAAACTGCATTTACTATGTCATGGGTGAGATTGAAGCTTTTTAAAGGTGGTGCACACCTTTATTCCAGCACTGGGGAGGAAGAGACAGGTCTATCACTGAGTTCGAGGTCAGCCTGTCTATAAAGTGAGTTACAGGTCAGCCAGGGCTACACAGAGAAACACTGTATTGAAAAATCAAAACCCCCAAACAAACAAAAACATCAATGAAAAGCTTTTTATATCCACCTTGCATGCTTGTTATTGGCACATGTTAGTTTTTCCAATAGATCTTTTATTTCCTCCATTCAGGAATTCTATCAAAGGGATAGTTTAGCTCTTAAGTGGACTGTCTGTCCACTGTCTCTCCCAACCTGTATTTGCCCTTGATTTTTGCTTCTGGTATTTTTCTTTCATAGTCTAAATTGTTTGAGATATAGTTATAAGGATTTGCCTAAGTGAGGTAATAATGAATTCATAGACATTGTATTCTAATGTTTAAGTCACTGATTTATTCATATTTTGTTCTTTTTTTTTTATTTTATATATTTTTTTTATTGAGAAAAGGAGAAAAAAAAACAAATTTCCACCTCCTCCCAGCCTCCCATTTCCCTCCCCCCCTCCCCCCCCTAAGCCCCCTCCTCCCACCCTTCTCCCCCTCCCCCCACTCCTTTCCCCCTCCCTCTCCAGTCCAAAGAGCAGTCAGGGTTTTCTGCCCTGTGGTAAGACCTAGGACCTCCCACCTCCGTCCATATCTAGGAAGGTGAACATCCAAACTGGCTAGGCTCCCACAAAGCCATCACATTAAGTAGGATCAAACCCCCGTGCCATTGTCCTTTGCGTCTCATCAGCCCTCACAGTTCGCCATGTTCAGAGAGTCCAGTTTTATCCCATGCTTTTTCAGTCACAGTCCAGCTGGTCTTGGTGAGCTCTCAATAGATCAGCTCCACTGTCTCAGTGGGTGGGTGCATCCCTCGTGGTCCCGACTTCTTTGCTCATGTTCTCCCTCCTTCTGCTCCTCATTGGGACTTTGGGAGCTCAGTCCAGTGCTCCAGTGTGGGTCTCTGTCTCTATCTCCATCCATCACCAGATGAAGGTTCTATGATGATATGCAAGATATTCGTCATTATTGCTCAACGATAGGGTCATTTCAGGTTCCCTATTCTCAACTGCCCAAGGAACTAACTGGGGACCTCAGCTTGGGCACCTGGGAGCCCCTCTAGGGTCAGGTCTCTTGCCAACCCTAAAGTGGTTCCCTTAACTAAGAATTGTGGTTCCGTGCTCCCCTGTCCAACCTTCCTTTATCCCAATCCTCCTGCTTTCCCCATGGATAGAGATAGAGACAGAGACCCACACAGGAGCACTGGACTGAGCTCCCAAGGTCCCAAGGAGGAGCAGAAGGAGGGAGAACATGAGCAAAGAATTCGGGACCACGAGGCGTGCATCCACCCACTGAGACAGAGGAGCTGATCTACGGGGAGCTCACCAAGGCCAGCTGGACTGTGACCGAAAAAGCATGGGATAAAACCGGACTCTCTGAACATGGCGAACAATGAGGGCTGATGAGACACCAAGGACAATGGCAGGGGGTTTTGATCCTACTTAATGTGCTGGCTTTGTGGGAGCCTAGCCAGTTTGGATGTTCACCTTCCTAGATATGGACGGAGAGGACCTAGGACTTAACACAGGGCAGGGAACCCGGACTGCTCTGTGGACTGGAGAGGGAGGGGGAGAGGAGTGGGGGGAGGGGGAGAAGGGTGGGAGGAGGGGGAGAAGGGTGGGAGGAGGGGGAGAAGGGTGGGAGGAGGGGAAGGGAAATGGGAGGCTGGGAGGAGGTGGAAACTTGTTTTTTGTTTATGTTTTTTTTTTCTTCTTTTCGCAATAAAAAAAAAATAAGGGTCACGGAGTCTACAATAGGTGAATCTAAAGAAGCTAAGTAAGAAGTGGAACCCAAGGAAAAACATATAGTTATCCTCTTGGCTAAGGGAAGTAGACAAAATTGCCGGGGAGAAAATTGGGATCTTGGGGTGGGGTGGTTTGGGGGTAAGGGGAGATGGGGAGAGAAAAGTCATATTTTGTTCTTATGTGTGGTGTGAGGCATGGTAGCCTTTCCCAGGTGGCTGTCTAGTTTCCTACATTCTATTTCCCAAGGGTTTTGAGATTCAGCTTCTGTTAAGTAATATATTTCCATCTGATGCTCTGTCTGAACTTTCTAGCCTATTCCACGGTTCTGATGCTCCCCTGCTAGCAGCACTCTGTCTCTAACAGGGGTATGTACCCTTCTTTCTTGGTTCTCAGGTCAGCCATCTTAAAGTCCCCGTTAACCCTTTCCTGACCATTCTATAAGGGTTTCACAGCAGCGCTAGCGCCAACTCCTAAGCTGCCTGGGGGAAAAGAGGTTACTAGTTTTTATTGAGTGGTGCTGCCCTGACATTTTAAAGTTATTCCAAGAAGAACTCACACTTGAAAGCAGGACTCTCCTGCCGAGGCCTGTTTTCGCATCCATGAGGAGAGCTTTGCCAGTCTGTTTCTGTCTGCTTCAGCACGGCCGCTCCCCTCTCTCTCAGATGTAGTCCTTGTGTCTGGAGGGACACAGAACACAGGACGACCCTGCAGACTTCTATCGGGAAACGAAACAGACACAACATGTGCAGAGGGGTCCTCAATGGTTTGACTGTCAGTTGTGCCGAGCGTTTTTATATTGTGAGACTAATGAAGACTGAGAGGCATTTAAATACAGTCTGGTCTTTCCTACTTGCATCGGTAAACACTCTGGGCAAGAAAACACTCTGTGGACAAGCTTAACACCTGCCACAGAGGGAGACTCTGAGTACTATCACATCAGAACGAACTTGTACGCAAGAGGAACCAGATGAAAGCATGGGGAGGAAGAACCACTGTGAGGATGTGTACAGATGTCAGACATGACACTCCTCTGTCTAGAGAAATATTAAGCATATTGCTATAACTGTATCTCGAACTATATTGTTTCTGTTTTGTGAATTTGTATTCCCTGCCATGGGTAATCACCTCCGTTGGCTTTGGCAAGATACTTTTTAGAAAACCCTTCTTTGGAGGGTTCTCACACTTACATGATGTCAGCTCTTTCCTATCTTGATAAAATAGCGTCTTCATGAGCCAGTTTCTCCCAGGAGACAAGCACTCCCATGACCATACAGCTGCCATCACTGGTACTTAGTGGTGTCTACAGACTTGTTCTACTGTTACTAACACGCCCTTATCAAAAACCAAGTTTATCATTTTTCTGCGCTCTCAAATTTTATCTTTGGCAAAAGCACCCCCCTCTGTTCTTCTAAGTCATTTCTAGCCAGCCAATTAACAAATCCATGATTCTTTCCTCATTTCTTGTTCATGGTCTTTGAAAATGCTCTTCTGATCATTACGTCATCTGGTCCAGTGTTGCTCAGAGCTTCATTGTTACAGTGGCGTGTGTGGCTGCTTGCAACCAGCTAACTGTGTTCCACAGGCCAGCTTGCATTTTCAGTTTAGAGAAAACAAGAAAAGCTCTCTCCGGTCTTTCCTTTCTCCCTTCTCTCCCCCTCTCCCCTTCCCCCAACTCCACCACCACCCCACCCCCACCCCCATGCTCCCAACTTTTGCCTGGCAATCTGGTTTGCTTCCAGTTTCCAGGAGGATCTATATATGTTTTTCTTTGGGTTCACCTTATTATTTGGATTCTCTAGGCTTGCGAACTATAGGCTTAATGTCCTTTGTTTACAGCTAGAGTTCACTAATGAGTGAGTACATTCCATATTCATCTTTTTGGGTCTGGGTTATCTCACTCAGGATAGTGTTTTCTATTTCCATCCATTTGCATGCAAAATTCAAGATGTCATTGTTTTTTACTGCTGAGTAGTACTCTAATGCATATATATTCCACACTTTCTTTATCCATTCTTCCATTGAGGGGCATCTAGGTTGTTTCCAGGATCTGGCAATTACAAATAATGCTGCTATGAACATAGTTGAACAAATGCTTTTGTAGTATGATTGGGCATCTCTTGGGTATATTCCCAAGAGTGGTATTGCTGGATCCTGAGGTAGATTGATTCCCAATTTCCTGAGAAATTGCCACACTGATTTCCAAAGTGGTTACACAAGTACTGGTTCCCACCAGCAATGGATGAGTATTCCCCTTACTCCACATCCACTCCAGCATAGGCTATCATTGGTGTTTTTGATTTTAGCCATTCTGACCGGTGTCAGATGGTATCTCAAAGTTGTTTTGATTTGCATTTCCCTGATCACTAAGGAGGTTGAACATGACCTTAAGTGTCTTTTGGCCATTTGAACTTCGTCTGATAAGAATTCTCTTTTCAGTTCAGTACTTCATTTTTTAATTGGGTTAATTAGAATTTTTATGTCCAGTTTCTTGAGCTTGGGGGAGTGGGAGGGTGGAGATGGAGGAAGGGTAGATATAAGAGCAGGGAAGAAGATACCTACATTAAGGGATCCATTTTAGGGTTGGTAAGAGACTTGGCTCTAGAGGGGATCCTAGGTGTCCACAGGGATGTCCCCAGCTAGGTCCTTGGGCAGCAGAGGAAAGGGTGCCTGAACTGGCCTTGCCCCACTATTACACTGATGTTTATCTCGAATATCACCATAAAATCTTCGTCCAGCAACGGATGGAGATAGACACAGAGACCCTCATCAGAACAATGGACTGAGCCCCCCAAGGTCCAGTTGAAGAGCAGAAGGAGGGAGAAGATGAGCAAGGAAGTCTGGACAGCGAGGGGTTGGTCCCCCCACGGAGACAGTGTGCCTGTTCTAATAGGAACTCACCAAATCTAGCTGGATCATGCAATCAAACTGGACTCTCCGAATGTGGCTGACAATGGGTGCTGACAGAGAAGCCATTGATAAAGGCACTGGAACTTGTTTCTACTGCATGTACTGGCTTTCTGGGACCCTAGTCTATTTGGATGCAAAGCTTCCTAAGCCTGGATATAGCTGGGGAGGGCCTTGAACTTCCAACCGAGGGAGGGGAGGAGGAGGGTGAGAGGGGGAGGGGGAGGGGAGGAGGAGGGTGAGAGGGGGAGGGGGAGGGGAATGGGAGGAGGGGAGGAAGTGTAAATTTTTAAATGGAAAAATAAATAAAAAAAGAAAAACAACGAGAAAAGAAAAAATATAAAATGGTTTTTCATAGGCATTCAATCCATTTAAAAAGTAAAATTAATTACAATCTTCAAGAGAATTGCCATGTTTTTAATGATCTGTGCAGAAACACTTGTTGAAAGAGGGGTTGATTGCTTTGGCTAATGTTCAGATAGTGGTGTGTTTTCAGGCTAACATTTTCTATGTCATTTTTCTTGATTTTATCGTGTTTGCTAAATTGTATTTTAAAACAGTATGCTGGGGTGGGGCACTGGGAAGATGGCTCAGTGGATCAAATACTTGCCCTGCAGGTATGAGGACCCGAGTTTCGATCCCCAGGACCTGTGTGAATGCCAGGCCAGTGTGATGGTCTGTCTGTAATTCCACCACTCAGAAGGCAATAACCAAGGATCCCAGAGCAGGCTGGCTAGCTAGCCAAGCTGTATGGAGAGAGCTCTGTGTTCAACACAAAGACCCTGCCTCTGTGAACATGGCAGAAAGAGATGGAGCCAGGCTCCCAGTACCAGCATCAGGCCTTCACACCTGCACATGCACCTACCCCGTATACATGCATCTCCACACACATGTGCGTGTGACAAACTACATAGGATCAAGGTATGCTGATAAAGGCCAGCTTCTTTTACAGGGAGCCTGGCTGTGTTACACTCACAGACCTTCCTGCCTCCCACCTTTCATTTCGTCTCTTGTGCAGAAGGCTTCGCACCTCTCAGAAGTGGCTCATGTTCCTTGACATTTTCAAGAGTGGATCCACTTTCAAAGTCTTTAAGTTTGGGGACCCCTGACTAATCAGTCGCCAGTTCCTTTCTCCCAAGACGAACTGCCTCAATGCTATTCTTTCTAGCCTGTGCTTGACAGTCCATTATGCTCACTGAGAGCTTAGCCTTCATCGCATCTCCCCTGAATTTACCCTCAACTCAATTCCATTGCCTTTCGAGACTCTACTCTGATCTCAAGCACGCTCTGAGTGGTAGGCTCTTTGGCCTACGGCAATGATTGCTAAAAGTTGTGCATCCGAATCCTCTCTCACAAGCTTACATTTCAAAAAGGTGTAAATGTCTGGGCTCTCTGTCTGGAGGTTGTGATACAGTAGGCATGAGGTATATAGTCTGATAAATTTGCTTTATGAAGTTGTAGCAGGAGCTAGAGATGGCCTTGCCATTAGTAGGGTCCCATGTAAAACAAAACTATTAAACCTTTGGTTCAAAATCAAGGGGAAAAGGTGCCAATGAAAGTACTAAATTGGGGTGAAGGAGATGGCTCAGTGGGTTCTGTTCTGCAAACATAAGCATCAACGTTCAACTCCCCAGCAAGACCATAAAAATCCAAGTGTGACTGCATGTACCTGCAACTCCAGCATAAGGGTTAGGGAGAGAAAGGTGGATCCTTGGAGCGCCCAGGCCCAGGCTTCCCTGAGCTTCCAGTTCAGTGAGACCTACTCTCAAAGCAATAAGGCAGAGTGAGAAAGAAAACCATCTGACCTTCTGCTCTGACTTCTGCATGTTCCTGCATGTGCATTCATATATGTATGTATGTATGTATGTATACATATATGTGACAGACATGCACACATGAGCACACACACACACATGTGCACACACATAGTACTAAAGTAGAAACCTTTTTCTCCAATTCAAAATCTTCCTTCTCATTTGCTAGGGTACACTACACTTCTTATGTAATTAACGCCATTATATAAAGTTATAAGACTTGCGATGCATGAAATTCTCAAAAAATTAATAAAATATTAAAAACAGAAAAAGTAAAAATAGTGCATTACTAGAATGAATTTTATTTTCCATTTTTATATGATAAGTTTTCATTTTTAAACAAAATTGTTGGTGAATTTAACTCATGTGTAGAATCCACAGTATTCTACAGTTTGGGCATATATGTGCATTTTTCAAGTCAAGGTGACATAACAAAATCCATTATGTTGTACACTAACTTCAAAACTGAGTAAAATTAAAACCGCAGATAGTGGGAAGCCACAAGGCTAACTCACTGCTTTTCCTCAGTTCTTAGCTGCAGGCAGCCATTCTACAAACACTCTCTGTCATGTGCTTGCTGAAGAGGAAAAAAAGGGGAGGCACTGAGGGGAAAAGGTGCCTTTTCATTTCTTTCTGTGTCATGTTTACCAGAATTGATTGGCGAATACCGAGAAGTAACACGAGCAGAAAGGGCATGGCATCCTTCCTTGGTGGCCATTGCCAGCTCTGTGGATTTACAGTAAGTACTGCTTGAATGGCAGCCTGATCTCCTAAACTGTCAACACAGGCTCAGACCAGAAGGTCTAAGTACATCTTAAAAGACTGCTTCTCTCTTGTCCAAAGTGGGGAGAAAAATAACTTCTTCTTCCCATTCCATATAATGTGTAGTTTAGAAAGCTTACAAGCACTGGTGTTTGGAGCATACATCCTGTTATGAAGCAAAACTAAGTTTATTAAAATGTTTTTAATATAGCGATAAGGGAAAGAAGACACTCAGGAAAAGGATGCTGTACACACAAAATGGGCACTGACTTCTCAAGATGTACCAAAACGTATTAACAATACCACATAGAGATTTTGCGGTGTTGTGACGGTGCATGTCAAGGGTTGCTAAGATTGCTTACTTCCTTTCTAGTACATGAGATCACGGGATGATTTCTGAAGTGGGAGGAGCAGCATTAGAAGCCCACTGGGTAACAACCTGTGCTGTAAGGGGAAGCCTGTATCTAATGATGCCTTTTACTAGCTCCATAGCCCGTGGCTATCATTCACAGGTCCACAGAATCCTTTCTTTGACGTGCAATCAAGGAACATAGGCCCTGTCTCCTGCTTCCCGTGGAACCTCACTTCTGCAGACTCTGCCTCACAACTACCTCCTTGTCTAAAGATGTCAATGCTCATTGGTTTATTTGTTGGCAAAAGATTATTATTAACACAGATGGTCAAAACGATTACCAAGAGAATGTAGATTTTTTTTTAAAAAAAAGAGTTAAATTGTGTTATCAAACTCTCTCTTTTGAGACCTCGTTATTCATTTATGTTGAAGACATCCAAAGAATGTATGATGAGTTTGGTCATCCCAGAGGGTTGATCTCTGCCACTGCAGTGAAGGAGAGTCACCCCTGATTGCGTCACACTTGACTTGAACATGGAGGTAATAATCAAACTTCCCTCCTCTCTAGTCTTTGCACAACTATTTCTCTGGTTTAGGAGAAATTTTTGTTTTTCAATCTATCTTCACCAAAATGTGCCCTTTGAATGCTACTTATCTTGGCAACTCTACTGGGATTTTCTGCTCAAGGCTATGGTAAAGACTCTGTCCAAATGGACAGTTCAGATATGACAGTAGAAGATGCCAAATGTGCTTCATAGGACTTCACTTACAAAACACAAACTCAAAGATGAAATTGTAGAGAGTTTCAAGGAAACCACCGCAGAGCCTTAAACCAAGTGTGGGCCTTCTTGTCACAGATTGTGGGGTACTTACTGCATCGGTAGCATGATCAGGAGGTTTGCCCTCTGTGTCATTAACGATTACCAGTTTACACAAACCTGTGAGTAACTAGTCGTGGAACCTATTAAAAATATTTTAAATGATAAAAATCCATTACTTTTGCTTGTTTATTTTCAAAGCTATATTTTATTAAATAGGAAATCCCGTTACCAATGATTTTTGAAAGTACACTCCCCCCCCCCCCCACTGAATTTCCTAATATCTACCTTTATTCCAGAGAAATGCTTCTCTGGTTAAGTCTTGAAAATGTCTTTGTTACCAAAATCTTCTGAAGAAAACAACACCCCTTTTGATTCTGTTTACAGTTCTGAACCAGCAAGTCACTGTGTCAACTAGACAATTTGAAATCAGAATCAACTTACATTATAGCTGAGATCTTTACCTCTTTCCGAGGACAGAGTCAACCTCAGAATACCATGTAAACATTTGTATGTTCAGTGTTGGCCCAAGATGCAACAAATGGAAACACTCAGAAATCTGGCAGAGTGAAACAGAGGAAGAAGACAAAACCAGGGGGAAATGTAAAGAAATTAAATTATTTGTGATTAATTATCTTATGGTTGAAGGTTCTCAGGTCTCATAAATTCCATGTGGGATTAGACAACGAGGTTGCAGAGTTAAAAATAAAAGATTAAGTTATGCATGATATATTTTTATTAGCAAAGACATGGAATTATGTGCCCAATTTCTGTGCTGAACTTTTGGAATGTTTGGGGCTGATGATTTAATTTCTCATTTTTCTCTGACTTCATGCAAATAGCTTACACCAATCCTATTTGTTGAAATTAACTTTGACCTATGTTCAAAAATCTAGCTCTATCAAAAGAGACAAGATATTCTTCCCAAATAACCACTATCTATCACTATAAATTTTGCTGCAAAATATTCTAGTTTGGCTATGTGTTTGAAGGGAAAATGGATAATTACCTAATTAATCTCAGTGACCTGTACTCGGTGCAAAGACCTGATCAACAATGCAGAGGCTGCAAAGTGGCTCCTTCAGTAGACCTGGTGGCTTTGCCTGTGGGTTTCCACATATGAGGCTTCCTGAGTCTTTGCCCCTCCACATCAACTCTGCTTCTCTCTTTAACAAATGTCTCCTGCTAAACTGTTTAAACTCTTATTTCATGGGACAGTTTCTTCTTCCTAAAGAAACCAGTTTTTCTAAAGACGCTAAGACCCCAGCCCTCATCATGGTTTCGCAATTGCAAGGCTTTTCTGAGTCAGGGACGCTGTTGTGGGCTTTCCTATTTCTGTTAAAATCCGCTGGTACAACTTCAGACTCCTCTGACATCTGAGACTCTGCAGCCCAGTAGCTTTGCCCTGCTGTCCTTTCCAGTTCAGCTAAAGAACTCTTCGAGCTTCTGCAAGATTATCAGCTTTATATTTAGTATCAGAGAGCATATATTTAGATATCAGGCTCCATAAATTCAGAGGAAGACAGGCAGAACATGGTACTTGTAAGCTCTGTACTCCTGCTCTGAAATTATTCCTCAGATTCTGGAATTTGGAGACCAAATCCTAGAACTCTTGTTATCTCTTCCTGAGTAGCATGGATTAGAATTCCACCATCATAATTTTGGGTGGCAAACAACAAATACAATCGGAAAAGAATAAAATGCCACAACATAAAGATAAGTTATAAACAGCTCAATGTTTTGTTTTTCTTGACACCAACTTGTGCACTGCCTAGTGTAGAACAGATACTATCATCCGTCCAGCCACCTTTAAAAAAGAATGCGATCACACCTACACCTTCTTGTCTTCCTGTACCCTTCCTCAAGACTCCACTATTATTCTTAGATATGTGAACTCCATTAGTCCTTTGAGTTTTCCCCTGTTGTCTAGTTTTAATGTGACAGCAAGCCCTCAGATACGATTTTGTCTTATTTACTACTTGCGTCTGGATTATGATTTCATGAAGGCTAATACTGTCTCTGCAATATGACTTTAAACTTCTTGAGAGCAGTGAAAAGGCCACAGATCTTTTATATCCCTCTGGTGACTCATAAAAATAGTGGGCATTATATTACAGATGTTCCAATGACCAAGTCAAGTGAGTCAGCTGCTAGCAGGCATTCATTCACCAAATGGTTGTTAGGACAGACTGTAGGCTTGGAGCAGGAATTTCTTTAAAAATATCTCCCCTTTGCCTTGACTGTCTTTATCACTGCTCCCTTGCACTGTGGCGTAGGTAAGAATTACATGACTGAGCAGAGAACTTGAGACTTGGCTCTGCCTTAGTGGCCTGGCTGTGGGGATGCCAACTAATACAGTGGATGTGAGAGGAATTATTCCTCAAAGACATTTGCATCTCAGTGCCCAGAGCCTTAACTATGCTTTCTTACCTGGCCAGAAGACTCTGTGTAATTTAGCTGAGGAATTTAAAGTAAGGTGATCATCCTGGGTGAGCCCAGTGGGATCACGGGGTACTCAAAAGAAAGAAGGTGCTATGATGCTGATCTTGAAGATGGAGAAACTGCCACAAATCAGGGTACAGCTGACTTCTAGAAGGTAGAGAAGCCAAGTAACAGTCCCACTAGGAAAAATTAAAGTCTACTTTCTTTCAGTATACTAAAAGATTCTTAAAAGTTCTTCTTTCAGGTACTGTATGGCGTGGTTTAGTCTGTGGGACCCCATGACAGCAACTGGAACCTAACACAGTGATTGAAATTCAAACTTTGCTTTTCTATGACTCAAGTTCGCCTCAGTCTCCTACCTGTAAAACGGGGATAATGAAAGCCACTGCCTCTGAGATCGTTTAGCTATGCCTGAAAATTAACAAATACTAATACGCACTGTGTATTTTCTTCTTAGTTGACTTTTAAATGTAGACTGTATCTTTGTGGATCTTGAGTCATTAGTACTCCCAGGAGTAATAAATTTTATTGAAATAATATACTGTTAGTTGGGCCGTGGTGGTACATGCCTTTAATCCCAGCACTTGGGAAGCAGAGGCAGGTGGATCTCTGTAAGTTTGAGGCCAGCCTGGTCTACAAGAGCTAGTTCCAGGACAGGCTCCAAAGCTACAGAGAAACCCTGTCTCGAAACCCCCACCAAAAAGAAAGAAATAATGTACAATCAAAATACTAATTTTAATGTATGAATATTTTATTAAACAAAAAATAAATGACTGAATTTGAGAATTAAAAGTACATATTCTCCATTTCAAATATTAATAATACCATAAAATTTTACTTCTTTCACAAATTTTTGTTGAAATTAAATATTTTGTATAGAAAATGAAAATTAAATTTGTTAGAGAATTAACTTAGGCTAGGGACTGTGTACCTGATTTCAAACCCTTACACCCATGTACATGGCCAGATGTGGCCATAAGCACACCTATGACTCAAGCAGGGCAGAGACTGGTGGATCTCTGCAGTTTGGCAGTTGTCAGCTCAGATCTGGAGTAAGAGTTCCTATTTCAAGGAACCAAAATAGAAGGTAGTAAATAGGACACCCACACTCTCTTCTGGCCTCTGTATGTGTACATCGACATGAACACCTGCACACACATGTGCATATACTGCTTGTACACAAACATCTATCTATTTATAGATGGGTAGGTAAGTAGACAGACAGACAGATAAATAGGCAGGTAGATACGTAGTGAGAGAATGAGGCAGATGAGAGAAAGACAGAGACACATACAGACACAGGAGACAGCGAGAGAGAGAGAGAGAGAGAGAGAGAGAGAGAGAGAGAGAGAGAGGGAGAGAGAGAGAGAGAGAGAGAGAGAGAGAGAGAAGGGAGAGGGGGAGAGAGAGAGGAGAGAAGAGAGGGAGAGAGAAAGAGAGAGAGAAGAGAGGGGGAGAGAAAGAGGAGAGAAGAGAGGGAGAGAGAGGGAGAGAGAGAGAGAGAGACTTGGGCTATAAACAGAATGTAGAGATGAAATCAAAAGAAAGCTTCAGAGACTGTGGAGAAAGCTTGCAAAGGGAATATCATCAGAGTAAGTCGTTTTCAGCGACTCCATGACTTAAATCTCCAAGGGCAGCCTGTTTCCACCACCTTCTGCCATTCAGAAATGCAATGCAGAGCCAGCAAAGCCACTGTGGTTCTTCTCGGAATCAGAAGTCTTGAGTGGGTAGTGGTGACAACCCTGAGACAGCTAGTCCACCTCTGGATACTGACATCTTCATTGTATTGATTCTTGAGCATTCATCTATAACAGGTCTACTCTCATCTGCTTGTACAGAAACAATACAGAAATTGCAGTATTGGAAGAATGTCAATGTCCTTTCATTGAAGAGGTTGGGCTGTATGTAAATCAAAGATACTTAACATTGGTTAGCTTTTCTAATGTAGTAGTAGGAGCAGCGGGGCTGCGTCCCCAGCACCCCAGTTGCCTGCTAGCTTATGCCCGAAATAACAACACACAAACTGTATTCATTTAAACACTGCTTGGCCCATTTCTATCTAGCCTCTTCTAGGCTAACTCTCGCACCTGGACTAGCCCATTTCTAATATTCTATATAGCACAGCTAGGTGCACTTACCGGGAAGATTCTAGCCTACGTCCATCCTGGGTCGGAGCTTCATCGTGTGTGTCTGCCCAGGAGCCGGGAGCATGGCGTCTGTCTGAGGCGTCTGCCCCCGAGAGGAGAGCTGTGGAGTCTGAGCTCACTTCCTCTTCCTCCCAGCATCTGTTCTGTTTACTCCACCCACCTATGTTCTAAGCTATGAGCCCAAGCAGTTTGTTTATTACTTAGCCAATGAAATCAACAGATTGATATATGACACTCCCACATCATTCTAAAGCAAAACAATTATATTATATTGAATTATTTGTAAAGTTTTTAATTTTATAGTGGAGTTTTAGAATCACAGAGTTAGACTTACCTCATAGTTTTGTTTGTTTTTTGTTTTCCCTGGAATGTTATATAGCCAGAATCAAACTTTAACAAAAGCATATTCCAATTGGTCCCTTTCACTTGGAGATACATACTTAAGATTCCTTCATGTCTGTGCATGATTTGATAGCTCTTTCTCTTTCAGGAATGAAAACAATTCTATTGTTTGAGTGTACCTCTGTAGATTTATTGGAACACCCTGGTAACTTGTAAGTTTTTTTCAGTTATGAATAAAGCTCCTACAAAGAGTTTCATTCATACCTGAACAAAACTCTTCAGTTCTATAAAATCTGGTTTCCAATTCTTTTGAGTAAATAATGAGAAACATAAGTGCTGAAAAATATGGGATGGTCTATTTAGTTTAATGAAAAAACTATCAAACTGTCTTCCTAAGGGAGTTACTGTTGTTCAGTTTTACTAGCAGTTAGTTCCTGGTCCTCTCAAACCTTGCTGCTGTTTGATGAAGTCAGTGTTCCTGATTCTGGATGCTCCAACTGTATTGTCTTAAGTCACGTTTCACTTTTATATTCAATTCTGAATGGAAACAATGATTACAATGTTGTTTTTGTTTGCTTAAGATGTATGGTATAATGTCCGGTGTGATAGTACACAACATTAATCTTGGCACTCAAGAGGCAGAGGCAGGTGGATCTCTGTGAGTTTGAGGCCAGCCTGGTCTCCATAGGTCTGCTAGGGCTGTGTAATGGGACACAGTCTTAGTGAGGAAAAGTACATTGCACTCAGAAATTTTAAGTTTCTTCATTTGTGTACATTCATTGTATAAAGAGATGGGCTTCATAAGGCATGTGTAGAATGTGTGTTGACCATATCCATCACATTTCAGAATTTTAACAGTAATTATTCACCTCAGCCTTTCCTGGCCTTCACTGAATGGAGACAAAATATCTTCCTGGTACATGGGGGAGGGTTGAGAAGATTAATTTTATATTCAAACTTCACTAAGATATGATGTATCTCTTTAGTTGGTGTGGCTGTGAGGGTGTGCATTGACAGTCTGCTGTCCCAACAAGATCCATCTCAGTAGAACAAAAAAGACACAGAGAAAATTCTCTGTTCTCCTGTGAAAAGTCTTCTCATCCTAACCAGACATGGATGCTTGTATGCTCACACCAGTTCCCCTCCCCCAGGTTCTCAGGTCTTCTGTGCTCATACCAGGGCTTCCTCCCCCAGGTTCTCAAGTCTTCTGTGGTCACACCAGGGCTTCCTCTACCATGTTCTGATGTCTTCTGTGTTCACACCAGGACTCCCTCTCCCAGGTTCTCAGGTCTTCTGTGTTCACACCAGGACTTCCTTTTCTAGGTTCTCAGGTCTTCTGTGTTCATATGAGGATTTCCTCCTCAGGCTCTTAGGTCTTCTGTGTTCACACCAGGGCTTCCTTTCCTAGGTTCTCAGGTCTTGTGTGTTCACACCAAGGCTTCCTTCCCCAAGCTCTCAGATCTTCTGTGCTCAAGCCAGGGCTTCCTTCCTCAGGTTCTCAGGTCTTCTGTGCTCACACCAGGACTTCCTCTTCCAGGTTCTCAGGTCTTCTGTGTTCACACCAAGGCTTCCCTCCCCAGGTCTTGGGTCTTCTGTGTTCACACCAGAGCTTCCTCACCCAGGCTCTCATGTCTTCTGTGTTCACACCAGGTCTTCCTCACCCAGGCTCTCATGTCTTCTGTGTTCACACCAGGACATCCTCCCCTACGTTCTCAGGTCTTCGGTGCTCAAACCAGGGCTTCCTCTCCCAGGTTCTCAGATCTTCTGTGCTCACACCAGGGCTTCCTCTTCCACATTCTCAGTTTTTCTGTGTTCACACCAGAGATTCCTCCCCCAGGTTCTCAAGTCTTCTGTGCTCACACCAGGGCTTCCTCTCCCAGATTCTCAGGTCTTTTGTGCTCACACCAGTCCCCCTCCCCCAGGTTCTCAGGCCTTCTGTACTCACAGCAGTGCCCTCCTCAACCCAATTCTCAGGTAGTCATTCTTTGGCTGAATTCTGTCTTGAGTTTTCACAATATCTTTTTGTAGATGGTATGCTGCAGGCTATCCTTAGTCTCTGTAATCACATAAGCCAATTTCCATAATAAATCTCCATTTACACATCTTTCTATAACTAATTTTGTGTCTCTGGAGCATTCTGACTAAAACAATCTCTGAAGCCTGACATTTCATAAAGGACAACACAATTGATAAATGACCATGTTTCATCTGAATTCACAGCACCCAGTTTGCAGGGTAGCTTGTGGCAGCTCTGTTATTTGATGTGCTTGGTTATAATTTTTAACTGGTAACCATACTTTGCTTTCTTCTCAACAGCCCATTTGTATTCCCTAATCAGCTTAACTTTGAAGTCTGGAGAGTGAGAAATAGAAACGAGTCCCAAATAAAAAGAAACATCAGAAAAGAGTTTTCCCATTTTAATGTGGCTTCTCCTATGCCCCTTTAGTTTCCAGTCATGTAGCAAATTGAAAACACAAAACTAACTTGTGGCTGAACTGTAAGCAGGATAGGTTTTGTATGCATGTTTCATTAAGTCAGTTTCCTCCTCTTCATTAAAACTTCAACAAAAACAAACAAAAACTTTTCTTTTTCTCTTTTTTCTTAATTTTGAATGCTGAAATACTATCAAAATGCCCCTAAAGATTTGTCACATCTGCTTATCTTCTCTCCCAGAGTATAGCAGATATTATTTCTATAAGCAGTATGTGCCATGTGGAAAACTGAACTTAGCTGTTGTGAAGCACCCAACTTTCGGCTACTCAACTTTCTATTTACTATTTTAAGGCATTCATAATGCATGTATTTAGTTGATTTTTAAAATATGACTTACCTTGTTATATAAGGATATTTAGGGGTATTCTGTCAGACTATAAATAAAATGATAAAAATTTAAAATAAAATTTGACTTGGAAAATAAAACAAGGTGGCTGGTTAGTGTTTTCCTATATAGGTTAGTAGGTCTTGCATTATTGGCTATAGAATGGGCTCTGTGATAGAATTTCCTATTATCAACAATATATTTATCTAATATAAAGCATTAAATGCATTTCATCAGGATAAATAAGCATATAATAATTTGTTAATGTCAACACCTAAAGCAAATCATGTGGATGAGAAGGTATAGATGACAGTTTATGGTTACAAAATATTTGATTTGTTCTTGGCATCTTCTAACAAATTTTCTCATTCAGTTGTTCTAATAATCATTTGAAGTAGGAAATATTTTATCAGCATTTTAAAAGCTAGTGGATGGAGTCTTATCAAACACAGCAGAATGAGAGACTCAAGGAGCAGCACAGCTTGGTCATTCTTAGGCTGTCTCAAGGAACGCACAGCAGCTCTGAAATGTTGAAGTCATAATGTCATCATTCTCCTCTCAAAAGTGAAATCAGAGGAGTTGAGCTCACACAAGCAGAGCTGAGTGGTGCTTTCCAGGGACAGAGAAAAGATGTGGAACACAGCAGGGGATAGGAAGACACCAGCCACAGCACTTAGTGTTTCAATTTGAGAAGAGGAACATTTTAATATGCTGATAACGACATATTGTGTGTTTGACAATTGGTATCAGAATAGAATTTAAACATTCCCACCTCAAATGGGTTGTATGTGGCAAGAATATGCTGCAATGCTTCATTCATTCATTCTACAATGTGTAATGTTTCAAATACCACACTATACACCATAAATATCGGGTGTTTAATTTGTCAGTTAAAAACAGATCATGACATAAAATGCTGCAATCTTTTGCTTTAACAGTATATCCTGAATAACTTACTTGACTGAAGAATTAGATGTCCATCTCAACGACTACCTCTTATTTCATGAACATAGACGCAAAAATTTTCAATAAAATACTGGCAAACCGAATCCAAGAACACATTAGAAAAATTATCCATTATGATCAAATAGGCTTCATCCCAGAGATGCAGGGCTGGTTCAACATACGCAAATGAAATACAGTTGAGATATCTATGTACCATCTTTACTAAAGCATAATAGCTCAGTCAGACTTGGCCCAGTTACTCATCATATGCTGAACAGATTTAAAAAAAAAAACTTTGACCCATACAGAAAATAGAGTATTATTTATTTAGTATTAAAAAAAACATCTCATGTTTATTCTCAGATGCTGAATCTAAACAAAAGACAGAAGTCAAAGAGTAATTATGAACAAAGTACCAATATGTGAAAGTGCTATAATGAAACCATTGAGCAGTGAGGTGAGGCTCAAGACAGGGCCCTTCTATAGCTTTAGTGTCTTCTTGGAACTTGATCTGTAGACCAGGCTGGCCTTGAACTCACAGAGATTTGCCTGTCTCTACCTCCCAAGTGCTGGTATTAAAGGCATTTGCCACCACCATCCAGCAGAAACCCATTATGTTTTACAATGTCTATACATTATTTTTAACTAATCTAAATATTTAAGGTCTAGGTTTAAAAATTAATAGTATAAAAATTCCTCCAGAAAGACCAGAGACTCCATGTGACTAGGCTTCCTGCTCTGGGAGGAACAAAAAACAATGTATAAATAGGCTCTGGCTCGACCTGGACCATACAGCATGATGTGACCAGGCCTCCAGCTCTGAAGGTACAAGAGGACACCATGAGTGACCAAACTTCTAGTCCTAGTGGCCTTAAGAGGTTAGTACAGAATCAGAGTTTCAGCTCTACTGGGACTTGGTTTCTAGTGGTCTCAAAGGTCAGTGTTAGGGTGGGGTTTTGATTTCTGAGCTTCTAGTCATCACTCCAGGACCAGAAGTCTATATCTTATGGTCCTAGAGGTTATTTTATACCAGTTACTCTAATCTTGTTCTCCATCTAGTACACAGACATCAGTGGGTCTGCTGTTGGACTCTTGCCCATAGTAAATTCACATAATCCCAAGAGTGAGCAGGAGTTTGAGCTCATCTGGTCCCCTTGGTGTTTGTGTTAAGCCCAACTCTTGGTCATGTCAGAGCATGGCCATGATGGAATCATCTCAGCAACTCCATTTAACACTCAGCACCAAATTTTATTAGTCACTGTAGCTTATTGGCATGCCTATATCTCTCTAGGAAGAGTCACAGAAAACAAAACATCTAAATAGTTTGAAAACAACCATCAAACATATGGAAATTTTAAATAAATAGGCACAGCTATTCTTATATCCGATACTGTAGTCTTCAAGCCAAACTAATTAGAAGAGATGAAAGGTGTACTGCACGTTAATAAAAGGGAAAACTCACTGAGGAGTTGTAACAATTGTGAATACTTAGGCAGCAAATGTTGTAGCTGATAGTTTCATAAAAACAAACACTAAAAGATCACATAGGTCCTGATATTATCAAATTCATTCTATGAAACCAGTAGATGTCAAAACCAGGTAAAAGCACAGCAAAGAGAAACACTCCCCCCCCCCCCCACAGAGACAGAGTGACAAAGAGAGAGAGAGAGAGAGACAGACAACAGAGGGAAAACTAAAAATAAATTTCTTTGCTGGACATAGATGCAAAAATTCTCAACAGAAGACTTGCAAACCAAATTCAGGAACACAAGAAGATCATACACTATGATCAAGTGTGCTTCATCCTGGGGATGCAAAGTTGGTTCAACATATGCAAATCAGTAAAAGTAATATACCATATACACAAGTATAAGGATAGAAACCACATAATCATTTCAATTGATACTGAAAAGACTTTTGATAAATTTCAACATACTTTCATAAGAGACTATAGAAATAGATAAAACATACTTTAAAATAATAAAGGCTGTATGTGGCAAATCTACATAGCTAACATTATACTAAATGGAGATAATTTAAGAGTATTCCTATAAAGTTAGGAATAAGATCCAGATGCCAAGTCCCCCCTTTTTATTCAATATAGTGCTTGGAGTCTTGACTGTAGCAGTTAGAAGAGAGACATAAAGGGGATTAAAAAAGAAAAAGTCAAATTGTCCCTATTTGATGATGATGATGATGCATTTCCACTAAAGGACCCTGTAGAATCTACTGAAAAAATGTTAGGCTAATAAAGACAATTGCAGGATGTATCACAAATAATAGAACCCCAGAGACAGATATTGGGTGAGATAGGAAGAGAGAGGCAGTATGCAGGAGTATAGGCCCTGCAGGAAGTAGTTCCTTGTCCCAGGCTGCTGCCCCGGGTCAGAAACTCACTCACCCCAGAGATGGATCTCCTGGTGCCCAGATCAAATCTCTGTGCTGGTTGGGTAGCTCATCAAAAACCTAGGTTATTAAAACATCTTAAACACCATATTCTGTAGATCTCTGAAGTGTTTGAAGATGATTTATCTAAAATATGTCTCTGTTTAACCTTTAAAGCATACCTAATGTGACTACAAGTTCGATTATAATAGGTGATTAACTACTAATCTGCATTTCCTTATTATCCTAAACAGTTGGTAATAATAATTTTCAAGGACTAGAAACCTGTATTTTACCTTGTTAAAAAATGTATAGGTACAATACATTGAACAAGAGTAGGAATATGTGTAGAGTATGTTCTAACAAAATTATTCTTAAATTTGTGGCAATATACAAAATTTGTATGTAATATACAAAAGTACAATCCAATGTAAAACACTTAAAACTAGTAGCTACTCTTAAAAAGTAGATTCAATAATCTACCTTTTTATCCTATCATATCTATATATCCCTTCATTCTTTTCAAAACAAGAACTCTAAATCTAATCTTCTTTGTTCAGTTTTTCTCCTAGACATAACCAATAAGAACTTTTAACTAACTCCATAAGCAATGATAACTATCTATAACCATTGACTGACCAATCCTCCGCAACCCCACTTCTTGGCAATGTATGCATTGTATTCTTAAATTTACTGATGTAGGAGGTTCTTCTTTCTATGTGTTGTTTGTATTGATTAATGAATAAAAAAACTGCCTTAGTCTTGATAGGGCAGAACTTAGGTAGGTGGGGAAAATGAAATGGCATGCTGGGAGGATGAAGGTAGAGTCAGAGAGCCACCATGGAGCCACCAGAGTCAGATATGCTGAATCTTTCTGGGTAAACCACTGGCACTTGGTGATATACAGATTAATAAAAATGGGTTAAATCAAGATGTGAGAGTTAGCCAATAAAAGGGTAGAGCTAATGGGCCAAGCAGTAATTTAAGTAATACAGTTTCTGTGTGGTTATTTTGGGGCTAAGCTATCCAGGCAGCTGGGATGAACAAGTGGGGCCTCTTCCTGTAACAATTGGCACCCAACATGGTCAACTAACTCTGCATTAAACCTGAGAGAGCTTAAAAAAATTCAAGACAGACAGACAGAGAGAGATTAACACAGGTTTTTCTTGTTTGCTGGTGGTGTGCCACAGAGAGATTTTCCTGACTCAACAGCTGCAGCAGAAAAAAGTGGCGATTTTAAAATGCCGGCTTTCCTGTAACAATTTACTTTCTGCTATCTGGGAATGACAGTATCTTTTTGGGATCCTGAAAAGAAAAATTTGGGTTAACTACCAAGTTCTGGGAGAGGAAGATGTATCATTTGTTGTTCAGTCTCTGTGTAAAGGGAAATTGCAGGGCTTGTTTCAAGTCCTGGCTAGAGTAGTCTCTTAGGCTGAATCATCTCAGCTAGCTACCTCAAAATTGTTCTGAGCAGTTTGAAGTCCAAAGCTGATCTTTAGGTAGTGTTTTTCAACTTAGTGGTGTTATCAGAGTCCTGGATGAATCATCATTGTGGGCCCCCATGCTCCCTTTGGAGACATCAAAGGTTGCTGTTAGGCATGCTCATGGTTCACTGCAGAAAACTGATAGAGTCTCAAACCTGAAACCAAGTACAAGAAGGTAGATGAAACCTCTTTCTAGAATTAGGTAGTACTCTATATGACCCTTAATATCAAACACACACACATATACATACATACATACATACATACATACGCACACATGCATACATACATATGTATATTGGGCTGGAGAGGTGGTTCAATGGTTAAGAACACTGCCTGTTCTCCCAAAGATCCCAAGTTCAGTTCCTATCAACCACAAGGTGGCTCACACCATCTGTAATGAGATCTGATGTCCTCTTGAGGAAGAGACTTGGTCAGTCATTTTCAACAACTTAGACCTCGAATTTATGGACAAGTTCAACAGCACCACCATGCATGTTTCAGCATTGCTGGGGTATAAATTTTAAATTTCAATTAAATTTTATACCTTAAGAAAGGCTGTTAAAGACTCAGTATAAAACCAAAGGATTATAAAATTAGTGGTAATAAAACAGTCCTTATAATTTTGTTTTTCTCCTGTCTCATATCAGGTGACTCTTCAGACATGAGTTAGAGATTTTGGATTTTATTTTAACAAGCATGCTCCTGTTTAGAGAAGGAAAGAATCACACTTCAACTCCAAAGTCAGCTCTTTTTAACTGGACTGGAACTACAAAAAGAAAATTTGAATATATATCTGTAGAGAATAGCAGAAACAAACATTTGGGAAAATTTATGAAATTTTATCCTATTGGAAATGTATAATAGACCAATTTACTCCTTTTCTTGGAATACTTTTTCTGGATAATTTGTTCCTTTTCTTCAGATGTCTCATTTGTCTAGTGGTCTTTGAATTCCTTATTGGGATACCTTAACTCTCCTGAAAAGACAGAAAAAAAAATCCTTCTCCAACCTAATTTTTGGGAGTTCATATTTTGGAAAGTTATATCTGATCAAATGAAAAACATTTGTTAGTTTTATAGGTTAGTTTAGATTAAACAACCATGCTGTCTAATGAGCTGATTAAGATGTGTCTCTTGTTCAAATCGAATCTTTATCAATTTTGATGGTATCTATAGCTTTTCTTCTCCTGTGGAAACAAAAGCAAAACCCCTTACTCAATGTAACACATGTCCTGGTTTCCATTCTGAGGGCAGTACATCTTTAAAGTATATCAGCTGATTTAATTCTGTTCTGTAGTCTTTCATACTATACAATGCCTCTCTGCAGCTGTTATTCCTTTCTCATTAGCATTTAGAAAATTCCAAGTTAATAAAGCATCAGGAAATCTATTTCTGGGAGTCTTTACAATCCTTTTCTGTTTATTTAACATATCCTCCAGAGTTCAATTTGATCTTTCTACAATTGCCTGTCCTGTAGGATTATGTGTTATATCTGTAATATGCTTTATAAGAAGAAAAACACTGTTTCATTTTCTTAGAGACATATGCTGAAGTGTTGTCTGTTTTTGTTTGTACAGGTATACCCATAATGGTCATAATTTCTAGCAAATGTGTGATTACCAAATCAGCCTTTTCTGAACATAAAGCAGTTGCCCATTGAAAACCTGAATAGGTGTCAATAGTGTGGTGTACATATTTTGGTTTTACAAATTCTACAAAATGGAACACATCTATCATCCATCTAACCTTTTAGGTGACTTTTCACAGGTAGTGGTATTTGATTGTATAAAGAACATGTAGGATATTTCTCTATAATTTTCTTGGCTTATTACCATGTGATGGAAGTCTTTTTTTAAACTTTTGCCATTGGCATGATGTTTTATGAAATTTTGAGGCCTCCAGCACATTTTCAATCAATAATTGATCAATTTCTGCATTACTTTGTGCTAGAGTACCTGACAGATTCATACAGTATTAGATGTTTGATATATATATATATATATGTATATATATATATACATATATATATATATATATATATGGGATGATTTCTATTCCTGATTGTATCTTGTAACTGAATAAATAATAAGGTCAATTCTGCATCATCTAGTATAAATTCAGCAGTTTAAATATGCAAAACAACTCTTTGTGCATATTGGGAATTAGTAACTATGTTTAGTTCTTTAAAATCCCTTAGTACCATGAGCATAACATATAATTCTGACTTTGGGGCAGAATCATAAGGACTTTAATCCACTTTGCTTAAATTTTTTGATTGGTAACCTGCCTTTCCTGATTTATTTGCATCAGTATAGAATACAATGCAAGGAAGGATCCAGTTAGTTCTTTTTATAAGTTGATTTATTTTTTGCTCTTGGGATAGTTGTTGTTATCTTTTCCAAAAACTTTCTACAAGCTCTTTGCTAGAGGTCACTTTCTGCCCATAATTTGTCAATTTCATCATTATTAAAGGTACTATATTTTTTTGGATCTATTCTTGCTAATTGACAAAGTCTCAACTTTCCTTTCAGAATTAACTTAGATACCTTTTCCACATATGTTTTTTTTCTTGGTTTATGTGGTAAAAAAGATCCATTATAAGACAATATTTTTCCTCTGCATTAAAATTCTTATAGGGGAACGCTTAGAGGGTAATATGATCATAATGCACTTAAGATTCGTATCCACACTGGGCAGTGGTGGGGCACACCTTTAACCCCAACACTTGGAAGGCAGAGGCAGGCAGATCTCTGTGAGTTTGAGGTCAGTTTGGTCTACAAGAACTACTTTCCAGCCGGGCGGTGGTGGCGCACGCCTTTAATCCCAGCACTCGGGAGGCAGAGGCAGGCGGATCTCTGGGAGTTCGAGACCAGCCTGGTCTACAAGAGCTAGTGCCAGGACAGGCTCCAAAGCTACAGAGAAACCCTGTCTCGAAAAACTAAAAAAAAAAAAAAAAAAAAAGAACTACTTTCCAAGACAGACTCTAAAGCTACAGAGAAACCCTATGTCAAAAAAAACAAACAAACAAACAAACAAACAAACAAAAAAGAAATGAAGATTCATATCCACACAAGCCACATTCTGTAATTTCTCTTCAGTCAAAGTCAATTCTTTCTCAGGTTCAGCTAATAATTTCCTGGGATTATTTAAGTCCTTGTCACCATCTAAGGTTTTGTTTAAATTAATCAATTCATCTGGATCTATCCCAATAGTGTGCTGTAGATGGGCAATGTCTCCTAGCAATATTTGGAAGTCATAAATCATTAATAGTATGAAATTGATCTCTCCTAATTTGTACTTTTTGGAATCTAATTTTTGTAAACCTATTTTATGGCCTAAATAATCAGTATAATTGGCTCTTTGTATTTTATAGATCTAGATACAGTATCTTAAGAATTCATATAAAACCACAAATCACCACAAATATCCAAAACATTTATAAGGAAATAGAAAAAATCTGGAGAGCCCCAACCTCGGATTATATGACAAAGGTTTGACACTGAACTAGAAACAGGGCAGGCAGACAGTTGTACAGATTTGACCAGACCCAGAAATAAAGCAAGAGATATATGGCCACTAAATTTTTTAAAGAATGCAAAAATATGTTATTGAAAAACACCTGTTCCTTAAATGGTGCTGTACAAAATTCAATTTAAAGTGAATCAAAGACCTTCATTTAAAACCTGAGCTGCTAAAACTGCTAGAGGGAAGCTTGCATTGCTTTCAAGACATCAGGATGGGTAAGAGCTTTGAGTAGCACAGGAACTAGCCCTAAGTATCCCTAGATAAGACTACATGAAAGCTCTACAGAGCACACAGACCACCCACAAAGAGGGAGAAGATGTTTACCAGCTGAGTTTCAGACAGGAGCTAATGTCTAGAATTTACAAAAACTGCAGAAATTAAATACCAAAGATATAAAACTGTCAATCAACAAATGGTCTAATAAAATGAACAGACGGTTTCTGAAAGAAGAAACATAAATGGTGATACTATTTCAAAACATCTTCAACATAGCTAGTCATCAGAGAAATGCAAATTGAAACTACTTTGAGATACCACCTCACCCCAGTCAGAATTAGTACCATCAACAAATCTGACAACAAATGTTGGAGAGGATGTGGGAAAAAAGGAGTCTTTATTCACTGCTGGTGGGAGTGCAAATTAATACAGCCATATGGAAATCAATTTGGGTGTTTCTAAAACAATTAAAAATAACATTATCATATAACCCTGCTATTTCACGTCCGGCCATACACCCTAAGTGTTCTATATCCTTCCACAGATACTTATTGTTGCTCTATTTACAATAGTACAGATATAAAATTAGCCTCTATGTCTATCAACAGATGAATGAATAACAAAAATGTGGTACATGCAGAAAATGGGATATTTAACTGTGAAGAAAAACAAATCATGAATTTTCAGGGAAATAGACGGATTTAGGATGTATGATATTAAGCTAGTTCATCTGAATCCAGAAAAAAAATTTTGCCCTCATGTATGGATCCCAGCCTGTAATGTATGTATTTTTATATTTAAATAGCTATTAGTATCAGCATAATTTATTTAGAAAAGAGATCAAGAAAAGACAATATTAAAAGATAAGAAAGTCCAGAATGCAGGCAAAAGACATGGGTCATGAAAGAGGATATGAAGCTAATTGTTTTTTTGTTCTCAACTGTATTATAGTTCTGGGGGGGGGCATAGATAAGGCCATAATGTGTAACTGATAGTAAGGCATAACACCCTAAGGGAAGCTCTGCCGAAAACTGCAGATGCTCGCTGAGATACATAGAGCTTGGAACTTGGCATGGGCTTGTTCGAGAGGCTTCTTTACTCTAACTGTGCAATGTCTTTTGAAGGGAAATTCTCCCCATGTGTTGATCACTTGCACTTCTAATTTTGTGAATTATGTATGCTCTTTGGTCCTCTGTTATCTGTTAGAAACCGTTCTTCGCGCCGGGCGGTGGTGGCGCACGCCTTTAATCCCAGCACTCGGGAGGCAGAGGCAGGCGGATCTCTGTGAGTTCGAGGCCAGCCTGGTCTACAAGAGCTAGTTCCAGGACAGGAACCAAAACCACAGAGAAACCCTGTCTTGAAAAACCAAAAAAAAAAAAAAAAGAAACCGTTCTTCGTAGATGATGGTAGTATTCAACAGATGCCATAGGTTGTACTCTTACAGTTAACATGACACTTGCCTTCCCATTTTGCTTGTTTTTTCCTCTATATAGATTTTTATTTTGTTTGTAGCTGTTAAACCCATCAACCCTGCCCTTCAAGCTTTATGGATTTTTATGCCATTGCTATAAGTCTCTTTTATAACTGATCATATAAACTGCCAATAATCTCACATTAGTAAGAGCCTCTCAAGGTAAGAAAAGAAATATGAACCATACTGTGACATGCTGAAAAGCTATAGCCTTATTAGTGGTCTAGACTCATGTTACAGAAATAAAGGCTATTTTTTCAGTGGATTGACCATTTATAATGTCATGTCCCATTCTATAACCTCCAAGATTCCCCTTAAAACACTGGCTTAAAAGTGAAAACCACAAAGTTTTCAAAGCAAACTTTATTTATAAAATATACAAATAAAAGTCAATTTTAAAATGATTTTTATCTCTGTATTTTGAAAGTTCATATTTGTAGGATCTCCATTCTGAACATAAGTCTACTGAAAATAAGATGCGAGAATGGAAAATTCACTATGATTGAATGTGATCACTTGATTATGGGCAATTATTTTCCATGACATGTTTGATTGCATCTTTTTTCCCCCTGATACTTGTCTAGAGAAAACAAAATGAGGTCCATCACTTAGACTTCTCCATATAAATAAAACCAGGGATGGAAGGAGAGAGAACGACAGAGTTGGGGGGAGAGCATGAAGAAGAGATAAGGATTGACAGTTAAACAGGCTAGCAAGGCCAACTCTGGGGAGCAAGGCTTGCGTCTGAAAGCTGGAATCCCCTGTAGGGTCAGGAGGATAAAATGGTCAAGCTTGTTAGACAAGAAGAGCTTATGCTTCAGTTAAAATGGCATTGGGCAAAGTAATTTTCTCTTACTCATGGACTCGCCTTTGGTCTGGTCAAGCTTTCCACTAAATGAAGAGGCCATTCTATGGAGAGTGTTATGCTTTAGTTGGTCTACTCATTTAAATTTTAATCTCATCTAAATGTATACTAACAGAAACATGCAGAATACTGTTTGACAAATATTTGGATAACCTTTGAGCCAGTAGAGTTAACACGTAAATTTAACCACTGCAGTGTGCTTTATTTTGAAAATAAAAATCCATGTAGCTGTCCTATCCTTTGAAAATCAAATAA
Source organism: Microtus oregoni (assembly GCF_018167655.1). NCBI lineage: Eukaryota > Metazoa > Chordata > Mammalia > Rodentia > Cricetidae > Microtus > Microtus oregoni. Next base: position 20,608,997 of record NW_024543070.1, read on the forward strand.
AGTCCATCCAAATTCCATTGTTATCCAGTCTTTCCAGGAATTCTGAGTGTCTGCAACTGACGTACATTCTTCCAGTTTGACTTTAAACTCCAGCTTGAATTATCTTTCTAAAGGATAGCTCATTGTCCCATGTGTGCTTTGTCTTTTCTTCACACTGTCCCAGCAAAGGCTCAACTCAGTTTCTTCCCCTCGTTTCCACATGAGACAGATCCAATCCTGCAGCAACCAAAGTCTGAGAAAAGGACAAACCTCTTTGAGATCAACCCAAGTCTCTTGTTGCAGAAGATCACAAGCTGAAAGACCAATGACAAATCTTTTAGGGAAAAGTAGACAAAGTGGCATTAAATCATTTCCCTGACCCTTGAGGACCAACAAAGACATAATGACCCCTTCATTCTTCTCTCTAAAACTTATTCTTGCTTTTGTTATCTCTGCACACACCTTCTTCCTCTGTCTTTTGGTGTGGGATTCCCTTCTGTATGCTGTGAATATATTTTATTACTATTGGTTGACATAGCTGCTTCAGCCTATGTCAGGAAGAATATAGCCAGGTTGGAAGAGGTATGTAGAGAGAGTAGGCAAAGTCAAAGAGACACCATGTTGCTACTTTAGGAGAAGGACATGCTGGAACATTATACCCAGTAAGTCACAGCCTTGTGGTGATACACAGATTACTAGAAATGGGTTAATTTAATTTAAGATGTAAGAGTTAGGTAATAAGAAGCCTGAGCTAATAGGCCAAGGAGTGTTGTAATTAATGCAGTTTCTGTGTGATTATTTGGATATGGGTGGCTGGGAAACAAAGAGCTCCTGTCCCATTGTGACCTCACTCACAGTTCCTTCCACCCCATGTTTTTCCAATTTAATAAGCAGGTAAATAAAATACAATTTTTCATCCCCTTTCTTCTTTCTTCCGTTATTTATCACTCCATGGGCCACTGATATATAGATGATAGAGGTGAAGATATAAATTCAGAATCTGATCCAACATGCAGATATTTCTTACCTATATTTGCTTCTAAAGCTGGGAATAAAAACAATATGAGACTGAGCTCAGCATTTCTATGTTTACCAAAGTTAAACTTTTCGATAAAAAAGATTTTTTTCTATAAAAAAGAAACTTTTTGATAAAAAAGGAAATTTTGAGTTTCAAAGATTCTATACTATGGGAGGAGATTTAGCAGGGATTTTGGTGATGAATTGATGTATGGTTCACTTCCTTTTTTGTGGAAATATGGGTTACATATTCTGGCTTGAAATTCTTATACATTCCTAATCTTTCTTTTTCCTAATTTTTATATGGGGTGTTGCTATGTTTGTCAGATGGCCCTGAGCATCTGCATACAAGTGGCCCCTCTGCTCAAACAGCTATTCCTGAATAGCTGAGAACCCAGTCATGTACTACCATGCCCTCCTACACATACTTGTGTTTCAGTAAAACTCATGTGTTTGGCAACTTCACCATCTATTTCTCCAACTGAGAACAGCAGAAGGTTTCTTCAAATGACTTAGGGCATCCATGGAAGGCAAGCATTGGTAGTGTGCTTAAAACTGAAGACTGTTTCTCCCTCTATCCAAATATAATGTAGGGTTGTCCATCCTTACTATTTCTGTAGAACAGGGTTCTTTCTGGCTGGCTTATCCATTGACTTAAGGGGGTGGAAAGGACAAAAAATTCATAGAGACATAAAAACCAAACCAAAATATTTTAAAATATTCCTATGTAAAGATTTAGTTGTTATAGAAAATTCAAGAGATTTAAAAATTACAGCTAGAACTAGAAAATTCAATTCATTTTGATCTCAGGATACAAAAATCAATTGCATAAGATTGCTAAAATTTCAAAAGTAAGAAAATACTATCCATAAGAAAAATGGAGATTTGAAACAGACTTCACAAATGATCATAAATGGACAACTAGTGGCTACCAGCATCATCAAAGGGCAAATCCAGCAAGCTGACTACAAAGCAATTACATTGGCCAACGTGTTGAAAGTTCTGATGATGCCAAGTGTTAAAGAGGAGGTGGAGCAAGGACACTCTCGACTACTCACGACATTTTCTTAGAATTAATCATATATCTGTACAGTATGGCCCTTCTATTGCTTGCTATTCACCCAAGGGGAACAAAAGCATATTTCCTCACCGAAAATTATTCACAAAGATTGATAGCAACTTTTTCTGTAGTATGTCTAAATTAGAAGCGACCCTAATACCTATGTAGTGCTTTGAATAAGAATGTCCCCCATAGACTCACATACTGGAGCATTTTGTCCCTGGTTGGTAGCACTGTTTGGGGAGGTGGAACTTTTCTGGAGGAAGTAAGTCACTGGCGTAGACTTTGGGAGTTTGTAGTCTCACCACACTTTCAGTTTGCTATCTCTGCTCTATGTTCGCTGGTTGTGACCTCCTAGCTTCCTACTGTAGCCACCTGCTGCCAGCCTCCCCTCTCCCTTATAGACTTGAACCCTAAGTCAAATTAACTCTTCCCATAACTGATTTTGGTTGTGGTGTTTTATTAAATAACAAAAAAACTAACCTATTATGAATAAATCGGTCATATTTTTATTCATCAGTGGAATATTATTTACTACCACATGGAAATAACCATTAGGGTAGGAGACAAAGCAAATTAATAAAAGAAGACAGGTAGAACACATTCCTTAATTAAATTATTACACCAAATGAAATACTAAAAATGAAAAATCATCTGGCACAGCAGAAAGGAGATCTATGGTGGAAAATGGATGGAAATGCAGGCATGGCAGCTTTACAAGGGCCACAGAGAGCATTGGGGGTAATGAGATATTTGTTATCTTGATTCTGGTGATGACTTTATTATATGTATATTTAGAAGGATAATTTTATTTATTTATACATATATGTTTATTTTATTATATATCATATATTATATTATATAAATGTATTATGTATTTAATACATCTATTTATTATATTATAAATTATAATAAATTATATAATATATACTTTGTTATATATTATATATGCTAATCAGATTGCATAGTTTAACCATGTGAAATTTGTTGTATTTTACCATAATGGAGTTGAAAAAGAGCAAATACAAATTGACTTGTGGCCAGTTTCCACTTTTAGTTTGTATCATGAATTTCAAAGTCAACTTGTTCATCTCTGAGAAATCTGGGTAAGTCTGCACACGGTGAGGGTTCTGGGTAAGTCTGCACACAGTGAGGGATCGGGTAAGTCTACACATAGAGAAGGATCTGGGTAAGTCTACACATAGAGAAGGATCTGGGTAAGTCTGCACACCTGTGAGGGATCTGACTAAGTCTGCACACAGAGAGAAGGATCTGGGTAAGTCTGCACATGGAGAGGAATCACTTAAGAGCAAATGTTTTCACTCTCCACAATAACCTTAGTGACTCAATTCTGCCTCTTACCCTGGAAATGAAGTTAAAGCTAAAAATGCCAACTTCAACTCTTGAGCCAAATAATTTCCCAGTGTTTAGTCTCTCTTCAAATAGAAGACAACTACGAGGTGATACTGGGGAGCCTTTCAGAATTTTCAGTAAATTAAAATCTCAGACTGTAAAACAGCAGACCAGGACTTCACGGAGGGGGGGGGGGTCTGACTTGCTTCTGTTTCCTGCTCCTCCTCTCAGGGGTGCATAAAGATTTTAAGTGGGTGCAAGGTGACGACTCTGTAGCTGGCAAGTCTACTGAGCTCATCCCCTATAGCATGGAGGTTGTTTCCTGCTGATAGTGGGGAACAATGGGTCCTTCATAGTATGAGTTCACCAGGAGCCTGGGGGGAAAGACTATAAAAAATACAATGCACTTCTTTGTCGTGCTATATTCATTTGCTTGAATTTTTCCATCTATTGTGTTTTTGTGGAAAATCAGGCTTTTCTACTTCACTCATCAAAATGTTAGTTTTAGAATTAATTTGGAACCATCAGATGCCCAGGAACTCTATTCTCAGCTTCACTTTACAGAGCAGTCAAACATGTCGTGTGGTTAAGTATAAATAAATTCAAAATCTAAAAATGTAGAAATCTCATTTGAAACACAGATTCCCCAGCTATGACTGTTTCAAGGTTGGCAAAGGCTACAATCACATCACGGAGGTTTGCGGTTTATACTCCAGCACACGCTGGGATGAATCGGGGGCATTTCAGGTTGCTACCTAACAAATGGCTTTCAGATGAGGACACGTTCAAACATGTGTAGAGGTTTCCAGGCACACTGATAAACTGAAAACTACACACGCTTACAGAACTTCTGTTCTCCACGCGGAAGATCCAGAATCCTTAGCCACGGACCTAAGAATGTGGATACCAGTGGCATGCGCACACACCATTACGGAGTGTTACTACAGTTACAGCCCTGCTTCGAGGCCATCACCTCGCCTGAGAACGCTTCTCACATTATTAGCAAGAATGTTTGTTTTTCTCAGAAATGTCGTTAAGCTCTTACTATGTACTTTCTGTCAAAACTTAGCTTTCCTTCTAAATGAAGAAAATGAGGCAAAAAAAAAAAATCAGATTAGATACGCAGTCTGTATAATCATTCAGTGGAATCTAGAAGAATTATTTCCTTAATTATTTAAGACACTTAAGGAGATTTCTCCTTCAGCTTCTATTTTCTTTCCTAATTTGTGTTTTTAAAAATAATGTCTATTGGCATGTACTCATGTTACATAATAGTGAGTTTCATAGAGACATTTTCATAAAGTTTATTCTGTATTTTGACCATATACACCCCTTCCACAACTTCCTCTTTCTCCTCTCTCCTCCTATTCTATCTCAGGCCCCATATAGTCTCACTTCCATATTTCTGTTGTACAAACACACTTATCTATCTATATATGATTTTATATGTTTATGAAATCTAGGGTTCAAAACTGAAGTAAATGTGATATTTACCTTTCTGAGTCTGACTCATTTCTTGTAGACTCCAGGGCAATCTGGCTTCCTGTAATGGCATGATCTTGTTCTTTTTGGCTGAACAAAACTCCATTGTGTGTAGAGAACATCCTTCCTTTATACATTCATCTGTTGTCAGGTACCTAGACTGAGGGTGAGTGCATAGCCACAGACACGCGTGAAATGTCTCCATGATATGCTGACTTAGAGCCTCTTAAGTCTATGCCACAAACGTGAAACTGAGTCCTGTGATGGATAATTCTTTCAGTTCTGTGAAGAACCCCATATTGATTGCTTCCTTCCCTGTGAAGAGGCTTTTAATTTCATGTAATCCCATTTGTCAATTCTTGGTTGGTTTCCTAAGCGATCAGAGACTTTTGAAGAAAGGTTGCCTGTGCCTGTGTTTTCAAGTATGCACTTTAATGTTTGGGAGTTTCTGGTCTTCCATTAAGTCTTTGATCCATTTTGGTTGGTTTCTGTACAGGGTGAGAAATACGTGTCTAGTTTCATAATTCTAGCCTCTCTCCATTTTCTCTTCCTAGAGACAATCTAGTCCAGATCCCCTTTCCATTGCCCTGATTATCTTTTTATCTTTCAGAGAACACAAGTCTTAAAGTACAAAGAATTGAGTTGGAGATCTAACAAATGTCATGAAAGCAGATATGATGATGTGTAAAACCTGAATTAGGCTCAAAATGCTCAAAAATTCAACACCAAATCTCTCTCTCTATCTGTCTGTCTGTCTCTCTCGATCCTGAGAACAGGACATATGACATATTATGTTTATCTGTTGCTGCACCATTAATTATACAAACAATGTAGCAACTTGAAACAAGGGTGATTATTTGCTGCTTCCATGGCTGTATCTTTTGAGTCAGAAATCTGTGTCCACAGAGATGTCTGTGATCTGCAGTAATGGATTCTCAGTTGGAAAATGCTATGACAAGGAGCTAGAGCCACAGCAGCCTTGGTTACCTCTATTCCTAACAGTTAATGCCAACTGGGTGCCTAGCTGGGCCCATTGCCTAGAAGACATCAACCCATCCCCATACACGCAGCCTTTCCTCACAGCATGGGCTTCCTGTCCTTACACCGTGCGGCGCTGTCTCAAGTGCAAGCCCCTTAAGGGGAAGCATGAACCAGAGGACAGCCATTCTGCCTTTCCTTCCTAGTCCCAAAGCCACGCTGCCTTGCTTCCACCTTACTCTGTCGATTGTGACCCTTATCATCTACCGTTTCAAGCAGAAAGGCTGTGGATTCTATTCTTTCCGTTTCTGCTTTCCTGACACTTACCTATGTTGTACATATGCACCTACACTTGTCATGGCAAGCATGTGGAAGTCAGGATAACATGTGGGAGTTCGTTCTCTCCCTCTACCCTGTGGGTCCCAGGGATTGAATTCAGGTTGTGAGGCTTGGCAGCAAGTGCCTTTACCTGCTGAGTCATCTTACTGGTTCATATTTTTATTTAATCTTTGAAATTTTTAATCATGTCAACTTTTGTAATTTTCATATTTAAAAAGCTAATATAAAAATTTCAATAAACTATTTTGATTATGTTCCTTTCCCATTACTTCCTCCTTTCCCTCTCCCATTTCCTCTGGCTCCTTTCTTCTTTGTGTGAGTGTGCATGTGTGTTGAAGTGGTCCACTGAGTTTAATAAAGGTTGCTTGCTTGAGTGTGTGGGTGTTATTCACTAGAACACAGGCAACTTACCAGTTGCTACACCACTGAAGAAAACTAGCTCCAGTTCCTCTAGTAGATCTTAAATGCCAATAACTCCTCAGCTGGGAAGGACTCATGAGTGTGCCCCCTAAGCCATTCTGGAACGTTGATGGGCTCCATCTTGTGCAGATAGCACAGTTTCTGTGTGTTCCTAAGTGCAGTGGTCATGCCATGTCCAGAGAATGACATGTTGCAGCACCTTGCTCCATTCCCCAGCTCATCCACTTAAACTGCGATGGAAATGTGACAATGTTCTCCTTTGAAAAGAAAACCCAGGGTGAGCAGGACAAATTGGTGCTGCCGACTTTACAATGCAAAGGTTGTTACGTTACAAAAGAGCAACAAAGAGGAATTTTTACATGTCCCAGTCACCGGTGATGCAGCGTCTGCTTTTGTTAGGTTAGTTCAGTCAATTTAAGTGTTCTGTATGCTATTTCCCTCTAGTTTTGAAACTTGGCCTTCTTCCGTGATTAAGATGCACAAAGACTCTTTCCCCAGTCAAACAAACACAAGAGTTCCCTACAAGAGTGCCGAGAAATAGCTCCATGAGTTTACAGCTAACTGACTCTTCACAAAGGTGCCAAAAGTATGCATTGCAGCAAGGACAGCCCTGCAATACAGGTCTTGTGAAAATCGGATATTCACATGCAAATCTTAGACCGTACCTGCCTCCCTGCAAAAGTCAACTCAGAGCAAACAAAGATGTTAATGTTAAGTCCTGAAGAGGAAACATAGGTAGCACTTTAAGACACGGGCATAAACAATAACTTAGAAAGAAAGCAGGCTCCTTAACACAGACAAAAATAACTTTTTGTTGCTCATTGTAAGAATGAGTGGTTTGCACGTGGGAGAGCCTCAGTTCAATCTCTCCCACCCAAAATGCGTAACTTCATAAAGGCAAATGTTAATAAAGACTGTTCCCTGTCCTCTGCAGCGAAGTGGGTGGGACCAGAAAACATCTGCCCAGCAAAGCAAACAATGGATGCGGGGAAACAGACTTCATGGGAGGAGAATGTTTTGCAAACTGATCACTGAGAAAGGATTAACATGCAAAATAGATAAGGAGTTAATACATGTAATGTAAAAATCAAGAAGAAGGAATACAGTTAAGAACTGGCAAATGAGGGCTGGAGAGAAGGCTCAGTGGTTAGAGCATGGTGCGCCCTTGTTGAGGCGTGGGTTCAGTTTGGAGCACCCCTGTCGGATGGCTCATGCCTCCCTGTGGGCTCCAGCTCCAGAGGATCTATCAGCCTCTTCTGGACTCCACAGGCACAAGCCCACATGCTGCCACACCCTTATAATCATCATTAAAAAGGAAAAGAAAATCTTTGAAAAAAGATTTATTGGCAGATGATAACCAACAGTTACTTCTCAGAAGAAGTGATTCAAGCGATCAGGTAGTTCAAGAAAAAAATATTCCACATCAATGGCCATGGGGGAGTATGTCAAAACAGGGAGCTCTTGAGTCACCAGCTGGCGTGGTAGCTATCTAGAACACAATGCTAATAAGTGCACAATGAAAAGCAGGGGAAAGGGAGCTCCTGTGCACTGCAGGCTCAGTGTTCATAAGGAGAGCCATTGCTGAGAACAGTGTAGACCCTCTCTCATATACTCTATCATATACATGTATATCGTATGATTTATCACATGATCCAGCTCTCTTTCTTCTGCACATATTTCCAAGGCAAATAGTGTTAGCATAAAATGACAGTTGCACAACCTTGTGTATAGCTGTACTGTTTACAGTAGCTAAGGTCTGAAACCAACATAGAATCAGTTGATGGATACATAAAGAGAATTGACATACTTTCTCAGTGGGTCATAACTGTGAATTATGAATTGTGAATTATGAGTAATCATTCGGCCATCAAAAGAATGTTCTCCAGAAGCTGAGGGTGGCACTCGATGGAGGACTAAACGCTTATTACGTCGTAACTACACAAGACTTTGTATGTTGTCCCCAGTCGTTAACAAAACTTAAGAAGAAAAGAAATGCTATCTTCTCACTTGTAGCAAGAGGGATGGCATTCGAGGACATTAAGTGAAACCAGACAGAGAAGACAAACACTGCATCTTCTCCTTTCAGATAGATGCTGAGATCTATTGAGCTGCCTATGGAACAGTTATTACTAGAAGGGAAGGGTAGAGGAGGGATCCAAGGAAGGTTGGATAATAAATATTAAAACACAGATAGTGATGACTTCTCCAGCACAGTAGGTGACCGTGCTTCACAATAACCTATTATATATTTTATAGGTCATAAGAGGAGTCTAACCATAAAGTAACGAAGATGGAAACCTTAGTAACTCTCTTCGTAAACATGTATTGAAACTTTATAATGGGTCTCATAAATATGTAACTATTATTTATTAGTCAAAAATAGTCTGGTGCCAAGGGAGATGAAAATGCTAACTATTCTGAACTGCTTATTACCTATTGTCTACATGCAGTAAATTACCATCTGCACCCTATAAATATGCATACTTACCATATAATTATAAAAATTTAAAACCCTCATTAAAATTTTTTTCTGTGCTACGGACAGCACTGCTTATAACAAAGAATGGATTTATATCACAGAAAAGAAGACCATTTAAAATACAATGTTGGAAACCCCACTTGGAAGTGCTCTAATGAACTCTTTTCTATGTTCGATAGTTTCCCTCTTCCCTCGTTTCTTCCTGTTAGTTGTCTTCCTATAAAAGCAATGCAGTTAGACTTGCGGCCCCTGCACACCCACACTCAGGACAAAGACAACTGTGCACTCAAAAGCCCATTGACTCAGTCTGTTAAGCCACGGCCACCTGCGCTGAACCCTACCCTCACTTCCTCTCCGTTTCATCTTGTATGGGAAAGGGCGCTGATGAGATTTATTCCCCCCGTATATGAATGAATCACTCCTCTTCCTGCTCCTGTCTGCTCCGCCGAAAGGGCAGAAGTTGCTACATTCAGCTGTGGTTTTAAATACCATTTCCCCCTCTGCTTCCAACTACCATGCATTGGCTTGGAGCCAGTGCTGTCCACTTAAAATTTCCATCTCTGATTTCCAAAACACTGGGGGTGGGGAGCCTCAGCCTCAGACATTATGAATATTGCTTAAGGCAAAAAAAATCACCACCCATTGGAGATGTGACTTTGAGTTTAAATTTTTCTCTTACCTGAGAATAATTCTCTCTCTCTCTCTCTCTCTCTCTCTCTCTCCCCCCCCCCCCCCCCCACCCCCCTCTCTCTGACTGGACTCCCTTTTCTAAACCCATCCTTCAATTTAAACTATACACATTTTAGGAATAGATCAATCTAGGAGAGGCTTTTATGGAAATACTAAATGTAAAAGACATGCTCTCTAAATTAGCCCCTAAACAGCCGGGCTCTGGGAGGATAATGCTTCCCACATGACAGCTATAATGTGACTTGCAGCCATTTGCTTCCAGTCGTTGCTATCGCTCTATGCTTTCCTGCCTTCTTAGTAAGGCTGCCCTAAATCTTCCCATACTCCACAGACCGGCTAAGGGTCGTGCTGATCAGAAGCGCTCCATACCTGTCTCCAGCCGAATGCCTGACTCAACACAATCCAATCAGATCGTTTTCCTAGGACAATGATGGAAAATGGAAAGACAGCTTTTAAAACGCCTGAGCTCAATCCCAGGCAAAAGGCAGGGGGATCTCTGTGAGTTCAAGGTCAGTCTAGTCTACAAAGCAAGTTCCAAGACATGCTCCAATGCAACAGAAAAACTGGGGAAAAAAGCCTAAGCAACGCAGAACAAAGCCACTGAGGGTAGCAGAAGCACAGAGGGGCTGCTAGGAGGGGTGACGTGATGGGAACTGGCTTCTGACGGTTGCGGAGACAAATGCACTTGTGGAAACCAGGTGATCCCTGCCACCTGACCTTGGGGAGTCTGGGGGCCCCTCATGCTGAAGGCTTTGCTGATGTTCTCCAACACTTACTGCTTCAGCTAGTCTGCAGCCACTCGAAGATTATTACGCTTCATTTCTCATGAGAAAGGCAGTGAGATTTTTTTTTATTTGTGTTGCCAGTAAATGATTTTCTGAGTATGCACGCTGTCAGTGGTGAAAACAACGGTGTGAGTGGATTTTAAGGAAGCGTGATTGCTGTTCCTCTAGTCTGGGAGTTTCATTATCTGTTATTTCCCTTTTCAAAATCTGAGATTTCTTCTGACTTGAAATTTTTTGACAATTTTATACGAGTAGATAATGCACTTTAGCTATTTTTCTCCCCCTTCCTTTCCATCTTCCTCCTCTTTTCCCCAATCAAACCCTTCTTCTTCCAGAACACTTGCCCTCCTCCATCCATGCCTTCTTATTTGTGACCCACTGGGTTAATTTAGAGTACTTTGCAAGAATGTCGGTGAGAGATTGCTCACTGGACAGTGGTTGTGCCACTGAAGCCAATGACATCGTCTTCCCCAGCAACCATTAACTGCCAATAAACACCCAGGAGGAAGGAAGATAGGCCTTATGGACTTCATCTGGGACGAAATATTGGTAGATTTATGTGTGATAACCACAGTTCTATTGAGTGTGTAGAGAAATCAAATGCACTATAGTACTGAATGAAGTTGCCATGGTGAGCCTCTTTTCTAAAGTGACCTAAGAATAGTTTTCATGGCTTAGTTTTTGTGACCAGACCCTACTATGCTGACTTAGATAGCTTCAAATTCTTGGGTTCAGGGGATTCTCCTGCTTCAGTCTCCTAGAAATCAGGTGAGCACACCGTGCCCAGCTCAGAGAACTTTCTTATGAAATCATATGATCTTGGAACTTCTCTGGAGATATTTGACAGCTGGAACTTTTAAAGGGTGTAATGGTTAATCTCAGTAGTCAGTTTAAAGAGTTTGGGAATCAACTAGGGGATGGCCTCTGAGCACACATGTTTCCACTGCTAAATCACAAACATGCGCATCCTAACTAATGCACAGCTACACCAAAGTATTGTTTTATTGTCTCCAGCTTCTCCTATTTTATATCTCACTATCACATTTGAAGGGAAATTTATGCTTGCACTCACATAGCACACAGTTCCAATTGTGCAGTATGTTCTACGGTGAGAAGTGCATTATTCAGTTCCCTCTTGAGACAATCACTGTTGGTTTCATGTAAGTATATATGTAAGCTCATACTCGTATAAAATGCGGTAGAGTGCGCAGCCTCATTTAGGGTTTCTTGAGAAAATAAAACTCTCATAGCCTACGGCATTCATTGTATGTAATATATTTAATTTTGATTCTGAGCACCAGGAATGGTTTTAATTATATGTTCCATGGGAAAGAATCATAAATAATCTTGTGTGTACTGAGTCTCAAAGGAGAAACACAGTACCAACTATTGTGATAAAAGTTGAAATGGAGACTTCACACTACTGAAACCATATGTGGATCTTTCTTTGCCCCCTCTGTAGGCTTGAGTGATTTTCCATGTTTGTGTAAAAACTGATGTTTCCATTGGGCTACTGTTTGTGTTGCTAAGTATTATTCCATTATATGAATAGACTGATGTTTATATGCTCATCCTCCTGTTGATGAGTATATGGAACATTTCTAGTTTAGGGTTAATTTAAGTAATGCTGCTGTGAAAAGATTCGTAATGTCGTTTGTTGATACACACACACATTTCTCTTTTATATTCTGGTCTGGGGATGAAGTTCTGTGTGTCTGAATCTGTGCTTAACCCTGCTGGTCGCTCTAAGCATCTTAGAATTATTGTATAATGTAGGGGGCCAAGGATAAAACAGAATAAAGTCTGGGATGACACAAGACAAGTATGACCTGACAGCATCTCTTGAAGAAAAATACAATAAAGAATAGGGAAGACACCATATTTTACCAACATCAATACAAAGTAATGGGTTTCATTAAGATGTTTCATAAATGCATTATGCTTTCGTCATCTTCAATTCCTTGTTATCATGTCCTGCCTTTCCTTCCATGCTCCTCCCCAATTCCTTTCCTTCCAAGGCCACCTCCTGCATGCAGGTATTCTCCCTATTTTTCTTTACACATTACTTGTTACATATATGTAAATATATGTGTGTGTGAAATCATTTAGTGTTGTTTATATGTATCTATTTTGGGCTGGCCATTCAGTGTTGGATAGACAACTGAGGGAGCTCCTCCTTGTAGAAAACTGTTTTCTCTTCCTCTCAGCAGTCATTAATACCTGTAGTTCTTCATCTAGAGGTGTGACCTTGTGAGATTCCCCCAACCACATTGGCAGGGAAACTAGTGTGGCCGTTATGTAAGCCTTGTTTAGGCTACCACATTGTTGATATTTTTGTGGCTACAATGTCTATGTCCTATTTATAAGATACAGTCTCTCAGCAGTTGCCTTGCTCCTCTGGCCCTTACAATCTTCTCACCTCCTCTTCAAGATGCTTCTTGAGCCTTAGGTACAGGGGTTGTATTGTAGATGTATCAGCTACACTACTCCTCTACCTATGCCCAGAGGACTCAGCATCCTCCACAAATGCTTGCTCCCCGTGTTCGTTTCTGCTCTATGCATAGACAGAAAATGGAAACAGACTAAAGTATCCTTCAGCTGATGAATGGATAACAAAAATGTGCATACAGACAATGGAATTCTATTCTGCTATAGAGAGAAATGAAATGATGAACTTTTCAGGTAAATGGAAGGAACTGGAGAATCCCATACTGAGAGAGCTAAGTCAGTCCCAGAAAGTCAATCACCACATGTTCTCGTTTAACTGTGGTTCCTAGCTCCAGATCTTCTGATGCAAGTACATAATTCTGAGTAACACAGAAACCGGGAAAGTAAAAGAGACCAGTGATGGGGTGGGAGGAAAGGAGTTCTAGAGAAGGAAATAGCAGGACACGTATTCCTTGAAGGGAGAAATTAGAAAATTTGGAGAAGTGATAACTGTGGAAGAGAAGAGAGGAGAATACGGAGGGAGAAGGAAGAAAGAAGGATAAATAGCAAACAATGTTTGAAAAACTCACAGAAAAATATTATATTTATCTAAAATTGCATTATATAGGTATGCATATGTATGTTTGTTTGCATATAAATGTAACTATTTTGTATATATAACATATAAATGTATCTACATATAAATGTATATTTAGATATGTTTATCTAAAATTACATCATATATGTATCTATGTATACAGACATATATGTGTGTGTGTGTGTATGTATACTTGCATATATTGCTTGAATGAAGTTGTACCATTTAGGGTGATAATACTTCCTACCAAGACCATAGTCTATCCAATCAAATCTACCGTACCAGACATGAGTACTATTTAAATTGATGGTCAGTGAAGCCAAGAGACTTTCAAAACAATATAGGCTATTGCTGCTGCCTATATTTCTTCCCAGCATTTAAAGACAGTGTATTTCTGACACAGGACACAGGAAGAATTGAGCTGATACTGACCTGGAAGCCACCTCTATGAGGATCAGCACTCGATGTATTGAAAGGTGCTATGCAATCTGCCAAGGGAGAAAAATCAGCCAGTAGTCTTAGCAACTGCTATGTTTACAAAATTCGACAATGAATACAGGAGCAAGATGCCCCCAAAGGTATCTTATTGGCACGTCTATCTTGGCTATAACTAACAGGCACCTACTTGTATTTAAGGCGCACGTGATAGGAGGGAATTTATGCCTGGTCAACAACCCATGGCTAGAAATGCCTTGGAACCTACTGTTGCCACTTTCCTGAACCAGTTTAATTTCTAACAGCATTCTTACTAGTCATCCTAATACCCACAGGTGAGTGTTGCTCTCACTCCTCAACAGAGAAGGTTCCCTTTGCAAGAGACAGCAGCCATGACAGGGAGCCACAGCTGGCCAAATGCAGAGAACAGTGGCTGAGTGATGCTCAGAATTCTATCGTTATAAAGAAAAACGCTTTGCTGTAGGGACGAGGCATCTCAGATGATCTCAAACTTCGTCATTGGTCCTAGGGTCTCCTTTGTGGAGAGTAAAGCAACATTTCTGCATGGGAATTTTGAACATTTGAACTAACACAGAGGCAATTCTTACTGATCTCTGGTGTACAGCTGAAAGCAATAGGTCTCAACTCTTCCAACAAATTAAGATAACCCCTCTCTATTAACTATTCTTCGTAAGTAATCACCTCCAGATTTCTGGAGCAAATGACTTTGGTGACTTAGTTTCTGCTCTGTGGTGTGAGCAAACAAAAGCCGCCCAGTTACCACTATTGATTTTTTATGGTCAAGACCATGAAGTAACTTCCAAATAATGATTATTCGGTTTGCTTTAGGATTCATGTTTTAATGGATATGAGTGATTGATTCTACATCCCCAGACATAATGGTTCAGAGGGCTATTCCTTCCTTGACCAAGGAATTTGCTTCTAATTCAAGAATACAGTATAGAGAGGGTCAAGCAACAATTTCTTTTAAAAAAATGAAAAGAAAAAAATAAGTGAAAGCTTGGAGAATTAAACAGAACACACGTGTCCAATAACCTGCACACTCCTCAACCATCTGTTTGCATCCAGAACAAGAGATGTGACTATATCTACCAGCTGAAAGAAAGTTATATTTTAAGAGCTAAATAGTATTCTATTTATATATGTGCCACATTTTCATCACTCATTAATCTTTTGATAGACAGCTAGGCTGGTACAATTTTCTTGCTGTAACAGATAAAGCAACAATAAACACGAGGGTGGAAATATCTCTATGGTAGGGAATGCAGCTCTTTTGGTTTTTGCTTAGGTATGAAATGGCTGAGTCAAATGGTGGTTCTATTTTTAATTTTTTTGAGGGAACTCCAAACTGATTTTCATAATGGCTTGCATTAATTTGCACCCCTACCAGCAGTGAATAAATACTCCTCTTTCTTCACATTCTGTTCAAAATTGGCTGTCAGATTTCCTGATAGCTATTCTAACTAGGGTTAGGTGGTATCTCAAAGGAGTTGTGGGAAAATTTGTAGACTTAGAACTCTACTATTCAGTGAGGCCACACAACCTCAGAAATAGAAAAAAAAAATGCACGTTCTCCTTTATATGCGGATCCTAGCTGTGCATGTGTGTGTGAGTGTGTGTGTGTGTGTGTGTGTCTGAATAAACCAAATAAAAATATATGTATGGTTACAGGATAACACATAGAAAGGAGAACAAGGAAGGTAAATATTAGGTATGGGAAAGAGTAGGTAATAGAAATGTGTCATGAAAAGCAGACTTAAAGCTAATTGTGTTTCAAGTTTTAACTCTTTCACGTGTCTTTTCAGGATTTTTGGTGATGGATAAGTGCATAGAAATATATGTATAGTGAAATTGTAGAGGTAACTGACATGGGATGTCCTTCTGTATATGTGTTGCTTTTATTGGTGCTCATTATTCACCTCTCCACCTGTAGTACAAATTTTTGTGGGGTTCCTTATGTACTTTCTTGTATGCCTGGCCACACTTTTGTGCATTTTGGGGTTTACTGATCAGCCCCACGTTGAGCACCAGATGTTGGTGCCTCTTGCTAGGGTCGGGGCACAGGGATTTAGAAATATAAGTAAAAAATATGCATCCATGTAAAAAATAATAACTATAAACCATAAAATAGTACAAGGAGAGCATTTCAGTGAATACTGAAATCATCTGCATTTGATTTTTTTTATATACTCTTATACCCCAATAAAAAGAGGGAAGAAGGCAACAAAAGACTTCTTTAATGTGATACAAAGGACCACTCAAGCAGTTAATTGCTTTAGGCATCAAGTCATTAGCATTTTTGTTGTTTTGGCAGTGAAGCTACTCTGGACTAAGTAACCTAAAAACAGCCACTCCCCAGGTAACCTCCACAAGTACGCTTGCATATCCTGACCATCTGGATCTACTTGTATGAGCCATCTTAATGTCAAACAAAAACAAACAAACAAGTAAGCACATCCTGAGTTGGGATGTGTAGCTACACTTGTCAACCATTTTGAACAAGCTCCAAACTCTCTGACCATCAGACAAAGTAACAATAGGCTCACATTTTTGGGCCTCCACAGTTACCTAGTCCAAAGCTTTTGTACCATGAAACACAGATTAATTTGTATTAAACTCATGATTATTAATGTATAATAAAAAGAATTTGTCTTTTCATTAAAATAACTTACCTGTGATGCTCTGTGAAGGAGATTTCACTTGTGTTCTTCATAAGTGCCATACTGTTCCTCCTGGCCAACAGATCCCTGCCATGTGTTAATGGCTGTCTGAATGAGGCTTTTACGTATCTGAGGCCATCCGCTTGTTCCTTGGTGGAGAGCTAGGCATACACTCATCAACTACATACTGATGTTATCCCAGACACCATGAGGATATTATAATTGAAATTCTGAACTTGAAGAAAACTAGAATATTTGTTAAATAGAAATGTAACTTTATTTTTGAGAAGAACTTCTCATTAATGATAAAATATTCTCAAAATTATTTCTATATATTTAGTGATATAAGATGGATAAAACATCAAAGAAATAATGTTTCAAATCTATCTAAGAACTCTAACTTTAGAGTAAAAAAACACAGCCTCTTCATCTTCTCATTTCTGATGATTTTTTTGGGAGGGGGACTATAAATATAAAATCTTGGTGGGGCTTAAAATCATAGTTTACAAGTCTCAGCTCAAGGGTAACTGAAGTATTGCATTTAGGCATACAACATGGCTTCTACGTTTTCACACAGTAATTCTATCACAGATTCTAGTTCTGGGATTTTTGTGTTAACAGTGAAAATAGTCTGGAGAATGTCCTAGTTTCAAAGTTAATAAAACCTATAATATTACCACTTCCTCTAAAACTTTTCCTATTTTAAAGGGAGATTTAAAAGTCATTCTACAACCATGAATTTTTGCTCACTCACTGTAACTAAAGTCATAGAGATCTCTCTTATGGATTTTTACCTGATGTTGGTTTACACTGGAATAGAGAGATTCTGGTTTACACTGGAATAGAGAAATGCTGGTTTTCAGTAAAGTCCTGTTTCTAAATATTCCACTAGAACACACACACACACACACACACACACACACACACACACACATATGTCACATAATACATGTGCATATATTCAAATTACATGTGTCTATAACATATAATAAAACATATAATAAAACCTCTGGTCAGAAAATATTGCTTTTAAACCCTTTGTTGTTTATTAATTGTGTGTGTTATCTGTGATTTCAACCAGATTATTTCTTTGGTAATCCAAGATCAGATTCAAAGAATTTAGCGCCAAAGGATACACTTTCACTGCAGTTCCTGCATCTATGGCTCAGAGAACATCCTAGAAGAGCGGGTTCAAAGACTGCAAAATCCACAATACCAGAAAAACCACTGTGAACCTTTCTCCCAAGGAAATGGCTGAAGAAACAGGATCCAAAAAACAGCAGCACCATTAGACATGCTGCAGTGGGATCAGGAAAATCTCAAGGGGTCACATTTCTGGACAGCAAACTGTGGAAGGAGGATGATGGCTAAGAGAAGGAGAATTAGCCTCTCTCAGGAATGAGCCCTCTGATTGGTTGTCCAGTGCACAGTAGTAAGTGCTGACACTGTACATACACAAACAACAATAACAGACTCAGCAAGTTGTATTTTTAAATTTGTGTGTGTGTATTTGTGTGTGTGTTGTAACAATAATAATCAGGGAGAAAGAGACTATCAGTTTGAGAGGGGCATGAATAGAGTTGGAAGGAAGGGCCTTGGGAGGGGCTGGATGAAGGGAAGTCAGAGAGGGAAATAGTGCAATCACTTTTACCATATCTTAATTAATAATAAAATCATACTTTAATTAATAATAAAGAAGAATATATCACAACAAACTTTATTACATTTAGGGAAGCTATGCAAAGAAATGTGTTTATACAGCTTCTCAGAAGACACAGACTCAACTATTCCTTTCAGTCTTTTCTCCCTCCACTCATTTTCTCTCTCCACCTGCTTCCCAGAGGCACACTGCCTCCATCCATCCCAGAGTCACCTAGAGGCATTGACTGACATCTCAATCTCCTCTGCATCTTCCTATACTCTAGCCACACCATGTCATTCAAACTGCCCCTATCTCATGGAAATTCCTACTAGCTCATGCCTGAAGACTTTTGCATTGACTTCCCACTCTAAGAAGAATGTTCATCTCTCGGGTCTTTCAATTGCTGGCTCCATTTCAGGAGTCAGATCTCAGAGTTATTATCAGCTCAGAAAGGGTTTTCCTGAATCTGTCTTCCATCAGTCCCCTTCCTGGCATTCTTTGTCACATCATGTTATTGTTATTAATTTTCTTTATCTAAAAATAACTTACTTGCTGTTGTTTGTGTCTTGTTGACTGTTTGCAGCATTAAATTCCACCAGGACAATGCAACTGGGTGGACACTGCTCTATCTGAGGTGACTCACACCTTGTCTTATGCATAGTAAACAAATGCATAGTAAACAAATGCATAGTAAACAAATGCTCAATAAATCTTGAAGGTAATTAAATGATCCAGGGCATGTAGGAGAAGTATTGCGATGCTGAGGCCAATGCTTGAATGATTCTGTTTGATATGCAGAACTTATGAACATTCAGGATTAAGAGGAAGAGGGTTTGAGAAACTTTTTTACCTTGATTAAGAGAATATATGGGAAAGTACCCATTTACAAAAATAGGAAATAGAAGATGGTGTCAACTTTTCAAGGCAATTTAAATTTAGATAAAACAAGTTCATGGTGCTGTGGACCGTATAGATGGTGATGGGCTAGGGACACTTAGACAAGGGGAAATCTGTCCACGAAGGTGCCGGACATTACTGCCTTAAGAAGACAAAACACTGTCAAGCCACTTAGAAGAAGTTGCATCTGAACGGCATTTACAGTTACACCCAGCTTCTTTAGGACTGACTTCCAGGAATCTAAGCCCTGCGTATTGCATTATTTGATTTCATAAAATATTCCTTTGTACTTGTGTGAAAATTCAGTTCTATTTGAGTTCAATTCATCCTAACTCAGGTTGAACTAGAATGGTGATTATTTGAACTCTTGAGGACATGGTCAATCTCACCAATTGTTCACATGTTCTTAAATGCCCAGCGTAGCCAGTAAACTAAACTAACTTGTAACTTCTGGAATGTTTTAAAAGAGTATAGGACATTTAACCAATTCTGTAACAAGAGTCAGGCATACCTCTTCGGAGAGAGGAATTAGAACAGCAAGTAATAGTTATGCTTGGGGAAGCGATGATTGTAGGTTCACCTCCAAGGTCCATGACTTCACTAGCCCTGGGTAGTTGGCTGGGCTTCCAGTATTAGGTATGACTTTCCTCTTGTTCAGTGGGTCTTCAGCACAATTATGGAGCCAGTGGTTACCTCCAAGGAATGGTATCTTTAGGAACAGAGATACTCATAGTGCAACAACAACCACAGAGCAATTTAGAAGAAAAAAAAATGAATTTGAAAGAGACTAAGTGAGGGTGTTATAGAAGGGTCTGGAAGGAGGGAAGGGAAGGGGAAACAATGTTATAATCTAAAACAAAGAACAAAAACAAAAAGACAGATCCAAAAACTAAGAAACCCTACTGATGAGGGCAATGAGTTTTGGGAGTGGGAGGGAGATTGGTTAGGCATTTTGGGGTTAAAAGACCTCTAAGAAAAGTAACCTTTCTTTCTTCCTTCCTTCCTTCCTTCCTTCCTTCCTTCCTTCCTTCTTTCTCTTTCTTTCTTTCTTTCTTTCTTTCTTTCTTTCTTAAAAGCCACAGACATCTTTGAGTCTCTGGGTATCCTTGTTTTTGCAAGAGGTTAGAGTACTTATTTGGAGGAGAGATATGTTAGAGTAACAGTAACAACACATTAAGAAAACTCCTCTGGTTCAGAGAACAGAATCTCTACCCTTGGTGGAGAGCTAACATTCCAGTTGGCCTGCGTGAAGCACCTGGCCAAGAGATTACCCCTAGGAAGGTGGGGATCACCTTAAGCCATGGGAAAGAGACAAGCAGAATCATTTTTTTTTTTTAGTATAATGTTGTTCTTTTTCAACCCTGAGTTCCAGCCCCACCCTTCATCCCCCACCCATCTGCCCAGCATAGTCTCTGTGAGCCACCATGAGGCTCAGCTGGGTTTGCCCAGATTTCTGAGGCCTGAGTAAGAAAAGCAAAACTCTCCCTTTTCCTTTTTATCCTTCTTTTATCTGGTGGTCAGAACCTAAGTTTTTTGATAATTTGGACTTCCTTGCTTTTTCTCTAAAGCCACCCTTTCTGCCATGTACTTTCTTATACCATGTGTCTGACCTCCATGTTGGCTTAAATAGTGTGGCTGTATTTCCTCTCTCTTCCATTCTTCTCTGGGGAGCTGCCAAGATTTACAGTTACCCACTCTGGGGTATTTTTCTTTTAAAAAGTAGTACAACTGTCCTCAAACTTAAAGAGGAAAAAAGGAAGAGTTGGGGGCATTTAAAAGTATAAGAAATTATTGAAGGAAGAAATTATCTTGCTTATGAACTTAGCAACTAATTAGTGAGGGTTCTCTAGAATAAGAACATACACACATATCACATATATAATATATCATATATATAACTATAACTATACACACACACACATATATATATGTATATATATACATATATATATATATATATATGATTTATTAGAATGACTTATGGGCTGCAGTCTAGCTAATCCACAATGGCTGGCTATGAATGGAAGGTCTAAGAATCCAATAGTTGCTCAGTCTATGGGGCTAGATGTTTCCACTGGTCTTAGTAGATGCTGGAATCCTGAAGAAATAGGCTCTAATGCCAGTGAAAGAATGGGCTTGTTAGCAAGGTGAGGGCACATAGTCAAAGATCAAAAGCTTCCATCTTCCATGTCCTTACATAGACTTCCAATAAAAAAATGTGACTCAGATTAAAGGTGTGTCTTACCACCTACCTCAGGATCTGGATTAAAGGCATGTGTCTGCTGCCTGCTTCAAAAATCCAGATTAGTGAATCTACCTACTTCAAATTAAGCAAAAGTCTCTTACAGTTATGTCTTCCACGTTTTGGATTTCAGTTCATTATAGATAGATGCAGTCATGTAGAAGGAGACTACTGCTCATTCATTTCCCGGCTGCCCAGACCCGAATAATCACACAGCAACTATATTAATTATAACACTGTTTGGCCTATTAGCTCTGGCTTCTTATTAAGTAACTCTTTCTTTGTTTTTGTTTTTCAAGACAGGGTTTCTCTGTAGCTTTGGAGCCTGTCCTGGAACTAGCTCTTGTAGATCAGGAACTCACAGAGATCCACCTGTTTAACTAACTCTTACATCTTAAATTAACCAATTTCTTTTCATCTGTGTATCACCACAAGGGTGTGGTTTACTGGAAAGGTTCCGGCAGCTGTGTCTTTCTCCTTTGGCAGCTGCATGGCATCTCTTTGACTCCACCTACTCTATATCTCTATCTCTGTTTGTATTTCTCACCTGGCTTTATTCTGCCCTGCCATAGGCCAAAGCAGCTTCTTTAATAACGAATGGTAATAAATCATATTCACAGCATACAGAGGGGAATCCCACATCATGGTCAAGCTGACAACCAAGAAGAGGCATCACAGAAACCAATCAAGACTCATTATTCATATAATTGGTGGGGAAAAGATTGTTCTTGCCAAACCATTCTAGAGAAACACCCATGTCCATCCCTTCCTGGGCCACCACAAATGGAGAGAAACCAGCGGCACAGAATAGACAGCCGTGGAGTGCCAACTGGAATGTGAAACAATGGGCTCAGAAAGCTGAGAAGGTAGTGAGGACAGCAGCTCTGACATCTACCGGATGTGGACTAAGAATGGGGGCGGAGCTTTGAGGGACGGATAGGGACCCGTTTCCTGCAACTCTTCCCACCCGCATCCTTGTTTGGCTCAGCCTGGGGTCATTCTCTCTGATGAACAGCTGTGTTCTGCCTCTCCCGCTCAGGGTGTCGTTACAGGATAACAGCTGGATGTCTAAAGACGCTGACATTTTGGTGCAAAGTGAAACAAAGCTATACAAAAGAAAACTTGGCTTACTTTTCTTCTTCAAACTGTCCTATTCAAGTGTGAGCAATCTTAAGCTTGTAAGGGAAGTCTCAGAGATCATCCTAACCCCAGTATTAACTTTTTACTGTTTCATTTCTTTCTATAAGACCCATAGTTAATAAAAGCAAAATGTTTACAATAAAATATTGACTAGGATGTTTCTTTCACTCCTGCAAAGTGATTCATATGGCCTAAGAAAGTGTGTGCAACACCAAACTCAATACGAAATTGAAGTTAGGAAGTCTGGGGTGTAAATGAGAACTGGTCAGAGAAGTAGGCAGACAACAAAGTCAAGGAATTAAGAGCAATCAGGACACATAGTGTGGCCATGTTCAATGGATCCCAGTCAAACAGAGCAGCTATAGTTCATGAGCGTGCTGGCTAACTGGATTCTGGATCTAAGTTTTCTGAGTTCAAGCCTCTTTCTTTTCATTTACAGTGTTGAAACACAGTGGATCCTATGTGCACTGCATTCTATATGAATTCAACCAACCTTGGATAAAAAAAAATATTTCAGCCACATAGGATTTATATGGACTACCTTGGTCATCAATCCTAAGTAATGTAGTGTAACAACTATTTACCCAGTGTTTATACTGCATTAGATATTATAAGTCACCTGGTGATGAGTTAAAGTATATAAGTGTGTGTGTGCTTTGGTGTATGCAAACATTACATCCATTTTTTTTTTTTTTTACACAAGGGGTTTTATGTCTGAAGACGCAGGAATCAGAGAGGGATCCTGGAATCAATCCTCTGAGGATACCAAAGGAACACTGTGATCTGACAGCTTGCCTCTCTCTATCCTTCATTCATCTGTGAAGTATGGCTACTGCTGTTAGTATGTAGGCTAAGCGACAATGTAACGACTCTGTCATTCTTGAACTAAAGTGTCTGTCCATGGAGAATGCTTGGTTTGAAACCAGTCATCTGGGGGAATGTATGCTCTTGTGAAATAAGTGATGCAGTCTAGTCAAGATTTACCTAAGCAGTTTTGCTTGTGAAAGTTGCAATATTTTCACTTGTTTTTTTTCTACCTCTGTTTCTCAACTTGAAATGGGAATGAAGAGATATGGTTTTATAGCTTTTAAGACATACAGTAAAAGGTAGATTTTTTTCTTCCTTCCTTCCTTCCTTCCTTCCTTCCTTCCTTCCTTTCTCCTGGAAATTTCTCTGTAGACCAGGCTAGCCTTGAACTCACAGAGATTGGCCTGCCTCTGCCTCCTGAGTGCTGGGATTAAAGGTGTGCACCACCATCACCCAGCACATTTTAAAGATAGAATTTTTAAAAGAAAGTGTAGCAAACATGTGATGTTACTATTGTCAAGCACACACACACATGCACATGCCTTTTGCTGTTCTTTACATGTGTATTTCCACAAATTCTCAGGGGACCACATTGTCTGATGTATTACGTTCTTAAAAGGGTCTTTCCACAGGAGAGGAGGGTAATGACCTCACATATTTTAAGAAGGAGGAAGAAGGGGAGGAGGAGTAAAAGGAGGAGGAGGAGAAGGAAGAATAAGAAGCAAAAGGAGGAGAAGAAGGAAGAGCCTTCTCCTCCTAATGGCAAAGACCCTTCTGTCTTCCACCCAGCTGCTCGTGGATAAATCTTTCTATCTCTTCCTCCAAAGTATAACAGCACCACATTTAGTGGGCAGATGAAGAAGACACTTAAAGGAAAGGGTCCTAAGCTCTAACCCGCTATGCCTTAAGCTGTAGTGAATCCTGGGATCTTAGGTGATGTCCACTAATTCACGAGGACATTGCTTATCTTTCGGGTACTTGCATTAATTTAAAAATTTTATTCCATATGTTCAAATTTTCATTCTAACCATACCACAATGCCAGAGAATATGTAAATCTAGAAGTGTTTTTTTCTCCCTTTGGTTATAATCTCCATAATTGGTAAAACAAGCAGTACCCTACTATAATAAAAGACGTTTTCAGCATCTTTGAGTATATTTTGGCATTTTCCCAATGTTGTAGAAAATACTCATTCATTATTCTAATCAACTTTAAAAATTCAAACTTAAGTAAAGTAGAAAATTCTTTGTCAAGGCAAATTAGTTCACACATGCACGCACACACACACACACGCACACCACAGATGCTGGGGGTTAAAAACAATTTTCCTTTATTTATTTTAGCACAGCATTAAGCACTAGCTTTTACTTTTAAATTTTCACCCCGTAGTTCAGATCAGTTTCAAGAATGAAGAGGAAAGCGTTTTAATGTGTCTCGAATGCTTGGTTTGGTGTGGTGGGGTAGCTGGAGAATTTTCCTGGAAACTGCCTTCTCTCTTCGCTTTGCTTCTGCCACACCCCCCCTTCTTCTCCCCTCCAGGACTAGCCTGACTGTTCCAGGGAGTTTCAACTATTTCCAGATGTTGAGCAAAATAAAAGATCATGATACCAAGATCTTCAAAAGCTCTTAACTTTCACATGTATCCTTTATCTTTTAAATACTTTGGCTTTTTTTTCATTATATTTGATAGCACAGTGGCACTCGTGAGCCATAATCTATCAAATTTCTACATCTTTTCTTCATATTTTGTCAAGTTCTTACCTAATTTCCTTTCACTGCCTCTGTCCTCAGTGGCTCGGTTCCTGGTATTTTATGTCATTTCTCATGACACACTGAGTCCCTCAATGGGAAGGCAGCTAGCTATCTGCGTGTTTTCAGTGTGTGTCTCTCCAGGCTGCCTTCAGCAGCTGTGTAAATACAGCTGGGAAGCTCTGAGCAGACAGGGGCAGTTGTGAGTTATTTTCCTTTCCTTTATGTGTTTTGGAATGCTGCTCTGAGAACCACGGATTCCACTTGAGCCTCCACAATGGCGCCTTTCATGTACATGTTTAAGTGACTTTTGAGGGTTGGACAGAACTTTGCCCTTGATGTGCCAGGACAACAACGTCTTCCACTCTACAACAGCTCAATTCTTAGAACAAACATGGGGCTCAGGCCTTTTCCTCTTCTATATAATGGTGCAAGGGAATGTACTTAGCTTGCTAGACTTGGCATGTCTTAACAAAATACCTCAGATTGAATAGTTTAGACAATAGACATATGTTAACTTATAATTCTAGAAGCTGCTAATACAAGATCAAGACAATACCTATTTTGGTTTCTCTAGAAATTTCTTTGTCTTGTAGATAGCTCTTCCCACCTATGTCTTCATGGGTTACTCCTTCTGCCTGTGTCTATGTTTGAGTCTTAGCGGTTTCCTGTTCAAAGGATAAGTCAATTAGCCCTGAGACTAGGGACCAACCATTCAACCTCATTTGACCTTTGTCACTTTAAAGACCTCTCTGGATATAGTAATAATCTGAGATACTAGAATCATAGCTTTAGGTGAAGTTGAGGTATAACATGAGGGCCGGCTTGTTGGGGTTTATGTCCTGCCCAGTTCCCACAGCCAGTAAGCCCCAAAGAAAATCACACAGAGTCTACATTAGAGATAATCTGATTGGCCCATTATCTCAGGCTTCTTATTAACTCTCATAAATTTTATTAACCCATTATTTATATCTATGTTAGCCACATGGCTCAGTACCTTTTTCAGCAGGGTAGATCACATCCTGCTTCTTCGGTGATCTGGGCAGGACTGCAAGGAATGGACTTCCCCCTTTCCAGAATTCTCTTGTTCTCATCACCCTGCCTCTACTTCCTGTCTGGTTGACTTGCCTATACTTCCTGCCTGGCCAATCAGCATTTATTTAAAACATGATTGACAGAATACAGACAATTCTCCCACACCGTTGTGGGGATATAATTTACCTTTCAACAGAAAGGAAACGCAAGGATAAAGGAGACCCTGGTAAGAAACTTCCTCTAGTCTAGTGGTTAGAACATTGTGCATGGTGGCTATACACTTAACAGGCACAAAATGAGCTCTATTACCACCAGTTTCTCTTCCCAAATTCATTTTCTTCCTGTGTTTTGAGTTTTAGGAAAGACCATCATTATCCCACCAGGAACAAAGCCAGAAGCCTGGCATTGTCTTAGCCTCTCCTCCAGCTTGTCTCTCATGTTGCCTGGAGACCCTAAGGAAGCCTGCAAGCCCATCTGCATAATTAAGTGGAATGCTCCCTCTTTTCTGGGTCTCCAGCTTAACTTGAGCCATTCATAATTACTCACTGGGGTTAGCGAACTATTATTTTTATTAAGTTCACTCATTCAATTCTGTCCCTCCTTCATACTCAAATCTAAATATTTGAAATACTCCAAAATATTTAAGAAATGTTTCTAGGGAGAAAAACAATCAGTCATATCACTTTCTGGTTAAATTTAATTCTTGGTTTGTGTTGCAATTGGATTGCATTTACGTTATGTAACTACAGTATGCAATCTAATACTTCCCTATCAGTTAGGTTGGTTGAGTTTCCAGTAATATTCTCACTATCTCTAGTCTATTATCAAATCCGAGGATGTCAATTCACATCGACTAAATAGTTAGGCTCTGCTTCTCAGAGTCATCTCACCTATACTTGTGGGTTGTATGGGGGGTGAGGAACACCAGGAAAAAGTCAGTGTTTCATTAATAACGGGGAAAGAAACAATGGCTGTTAGGCAGGCGATCCATAATGGTGTAGTCTGCTTGCAGTGGAGAAGATTGAAAAAGTAAAGTTGATGTCACTTGTCACATGATAAGGATGAGCCTACAGTTCAGCATAGAGGAGCACAGAAACTCTCTAAATTGGACCAGGAGATTAATGATAGATTCAGACTGGTGTGTGTGCCTGCGTGTGTGTATGTGTGTTGAAGTGATGAGGATTGAATCCAGAGATGTATTCATGCTAAACACTTGCACTAAGCTATACCCCTCAACCTCTAAGTCTTTGTTCTGTTTGTATGTGTGTACATACATCTTCATGTATGTGCACCTGTGTGTCCATGGGGGAGTGGTCAGAGGTCAAAGTCAAATCTCTTCCTCAACTGTTCTTTATCTTAAGTTTTTAAGACAAGGTCTCTGAGCACAGAGCACACTTGTTGAACTACACTAGCTGTCCAGAGGGCCTTGGTGAGCTTCCTTTTTTGCTTCCTCAGCCAAGCACTCAGTGTTTTACATGGGTGTTGGAGATCCTCCCCAGACTCAGGGTTTAAAAGCGCTGGCTGCTTGTGTAGAAGACTTGGGTCCAATTCCTAGCATCTACATGGCAATTCACAAAGTCTATAACTGCTTTCCTGATTATCTTCTGGTTTCTATGGGCAAAACACCCATACACATAAAAGCAAATTAGCCAGGTGGTGGTGGTACACTCCTTTAATCCAAGTGCTCAGGAGGCAGAGGCAAGCAGATCTCTGTGAGTTTGAGGCCAGCCTGGTCTACAGAGCAAGATCACTCCATAGCTACTGAGAAACCCTGTCTTGAAAAACCAAAACCAAACCAAACCAAACCAAACAACAACAATAACAACAACAACAACAACAAAACAACCAAAAAAACAAAAACAGGTTCTCATGCTCCTGTGGTTGAGAAATTTTCCCAACTTTAATTTTGTTCTGTTTTTTAAGGTAGAGTTTTGCTATGTTTGCAAAGTGGCCTCAAACTCAAGAGCCACTTCAGCCTTCCGAGTGTTAGGATTGCAGGCGTGACTCCCTACACTGGGCGTCTAAGCTCAAGTCTTGAAGAAGCAAGGGGCAGCAAGTTGAAGGGGCTAAGGGCTTCCCCAGCAGCCAGAGCAGCACTTGGGAGACTCACTGGGGACCAGCCCATCATTCATTTTCACCAGAGAAGGACAAAAGCTGAGACCAGGGTGAAAAACGAGGGCACGACATGGCATGTCACCTAAGATTTACTCTCAAAGCTTGCCTATAAGACTTGTTGATGTCAAACACTGCCCACAATGGCACCTATGTATTCTGTGGGATAAGCTTTAACCGAAAGCTGATGAAGCATAAACAAAAGGATATATATAATTGATCCAAAGCTTCATAGGCCTGCTTTTAACTACTCTCTATATAGCCTTCTGCCTGGAATTTGTGGTTCCAAACCCAAAACTAAAGTCACAGGAATGCCTGTGTGAGATGCACTGGGTCGCATGAAGCTGTATCTGAGAAATAATTTTCTTTGAGCGTTGCCTGCACCCTTTTCTTCTGATGTACTCTGGGATGGAATATTCCTTGGTATCCTTGCAGCCAGGGACAGAGTGCATGAGTCAAGTCCTAACCTAGGGCTTTCCTTCTCTCAAAGCACTTAGTGTCACCAGCTGCAGAATTTCTAAGTTTATGATTCTGCCCTGCTGCCTATGCTGGATCAACTCCGCTCCCCTTTCCTCAGAGTGCTGCTTCCTTCTCCACAAATGCAGCTTAGGCATTAGCTCCTCTGAGACTTTCTGTGAAGCGTGGTTTGGTTTAGAACTTGCTGTTTGCAGTGTGTCCAGAGGAGGAGGTTATAATTGTCCTTATTACATTGCACAAAATCTTTGGCTTTAGTTCTTTCTCCCGTCTCTAACTTCACACTGCAAATCCTGTGAAGATAAAGACATCGTCTACTTCAGTTTTTCTCTTTCTGAAGAAAATCTTGATCCTATCCAGGTGCTTGCCCCTACTCCACACTGTCTGCAGGACTCCAGAGAGCCCCTTTCCATCCCAAGAAAAAGACTCGATTCTGACAGTGTAAGTCAGTTTCTCTCAACTAGGGGTCAACATAACTGGTCAGACCACAGTGAGGGACTTTGGTCTGATCATACACTCCATGATTAGGAGAGAAACAAATGATGAGGATGGAAAGTTGGACTGTAGTCACTTTGAAGTTACAGATGGCTTTTATTTCTAACAGAGCCAGGCATGTCACGATTAAAAAGGAGAGCTGGTCAGCCGTGAGATCTGCAGGCTAGACAATAGTGAGCAGGACACAGTACTCATGCAACCATGAAATGGCTATTGCTTAAGCTCTTGAGCGAGGTGACCTGGAGTGACATCCTTTCTATCCTTGAGTAGCTGGTCCCATCCCTTTATAACCTAGAAGGGACTCAAGGATATATCTTGAATAGTTATATTATAACTGTTTTCTGGACTATTACAGATGACAGGGCTATGATTGTGAGCCAGCATTCCTAAATATCTGTCACTTGAATGTCTATGGTTACAATGATGAAAAATTAGCATTTAGCAAATACAAAATTGTTTTGGTTTTTAAAAGATATCTGAAGGTAATTTTTCATAAGTATTTTAAAATCCACATATCTGTGTCAATGCCTGTGTGTGTCCATGTGTAACCAGTGTGTATGTGTGTGTGCGTGTTGGACGTTTACGGGTCTATGTGTGTGCGCACAGGTTCATGTGGAGACCAGAAGTTATGAATACCGTTTTCTGTGAAGACATAATGCACCTATGCCCAGCTGCTCCAGAAAGGCAACCCAGGACAAACCAAGGTGATGATTGCACTAAGGTCCAACTTGGCGGACTGGTGAGTTTTTACTGTGGTCACTGACAGAAGTGTGGGTGAGAAGCACTCACAGGACCAGGGACGACTCAAAAGCAGCTGCATCATAGAAAAGCCAACCCCAACTCAGGTCACAACTCAGGACAGCTACATTCCTGGAACTTTCTGCACACTCTGCAGGCAGCTTGACACATTGGAGAAATTTCTTCCCCATGGCTTGGTTGGTCAGAGTTCCTTCCCCAGGCCTTTGTTTAATTGTGCTTTCAAGCTGGGGAAGGAATGGATATCCTCTACATTCCATTTTTTCCCCAGGGAAAGTGCAAAATTCACGAGCTTCAACCTCTACCCTGAAGGGAGCGTTTCCATTCCGAGGGAACTGCTGTACAGCATCCACAGTGCAGTCACTTCTGCCTTATTTGTTTGTTTGTTTGTTGAGAGGAAGTCTCTTGCTGAGTTTGGGGCTCACTTAACCAGCTAAACTGGCTGGCCAGAGAGCTCTGTGGAAATCTCTGGTCTTGGCTCCCCTAGCACTGAGGTTGCATTCAGTGCCTCATGAGCCTCTTTCTGCCTGTCCTAAGGCGAATTCAAGTCCTCCGGCTTGTGCAGGAAGTGCTCTGCAAACTGTACCAGCACAGTGTGCAAGTGGAGCTCAGGGGACAATTTGCTGGATTCTCTTTTTTTCTTCCTAGTAGGTCTCAGGAATCACCTCAGGCTTGGTGGTATATCCACTGAGCATCTCTTCTGTCCAAGATCCAACTTCTTACACATTGCTGGCTTGGGATTTGGTAATCTTTGATGTGGTAGCAACTGTGGGCTGAATGGCAGAGGTCTCCTGTGAAATCCCCTTGATCAGCCTTTCAGGGGTTCAAACCGGAGAAACTGCCTCCTCTTCCACACCTGACTACTGTTATCCTCAGTTTCTTTTCAGTGTTTTCCCGAAAGGAATGAATGTACCAGGGGAGTTCGATGAACTAGGTTTCTTTCCTTTGTTCTTCGCCACCCTTCCAAGTATTTCCCACTCTCCCCTCCCAAACACTCCTGGGCGGGGCAGGGGGGGGGGAATGACGGTGAAATTTTCAATGAAGAGAGGTCTCCTGGGCTTCCCAGGCATCGCACTCATGTCTTTCTGAAAGGTACTTGTTGCTATAGTGGCTTTTGTAGTTTGAAAAGCACTCCAGTCTTCCAATAAGCTTATATTATTTTAGAATTATCCTTATAAAAGATTACTTTTCAAGGTTTGCTATTTCCGTACCCAGTGCTTGACTCTTGAGAAAAAAAGACATTCTGTAAACATATGACTTAAAATTGAGTTTTGTGAATCTGTCTTTTTTTTTGTTGTTAAAATGGAAAACATTCTTTTTAATAACTAGAGGTAAAATATAGATAGAAAATTTGGAAGACATTAGCAACCTTTATTCCCTCCCCACCCCCCGGCAAAGCAGTTTAATTAGGAACTATTTTTTTTTTTTTTTTTTTTTTTTTGGTTTTCGAGACAGGGTTTCTCTGTGGTTTTGGAGCCTGTCCTGGAACTAGCTCTTGTAGACCAGGCTGGTCTCGAACTCACAAAGATCCGCCTGCCTCTGATTTGCCATGAAACATCTGACAATCGCCATAGTATAAGATATCCTGCCGTCTTGGCAACACTACCAATTTGTTGCAACATTTTAAGCTATTACATTACTACGGAAAGAGCGATTTTGTACATGAATTTTTAAAAATAAAACAAAACAGATTTTTTCCCCCCTTAAGCAATCCATAACTTAAGGAAAGTTGCTCTACAGGAGCTGAGAATGAGAACTTTGAAATCCTTGAGGGAAGAAGGAAGCTCTAGGGCTGAACGTCTCCGGTTGCACCCACCAGGCCGCTCTTGCAGTATGGATGTGCGCGTGCACGGGCGCGACCGAAAGTGTCCGAGTGCGCGCGTGAGATTGTGCACGCGACCCCGTGCGTGTGCATTCTCCCGCCCGCAGTTCCTGATCTGCTGCGCCGGCCTGGCGGACTCCAGGCTCGGGCTTCCCCCGTGCGGGGGCGGGCACAGCGGGTAGCCCGGAGCAGCTAGGACACAGACGGTCGTGCGCGCCCCGGGGCTGCGGTGGGCACCATTTTCTGCTGTGCTCAGGACAGGCACATAAAAGGGAAGGCGGCAGGGCCGTGGCTGTCCCGGTTCCCTCAGATGCCCCGGCCGCAGGTTTATTATTACAGTAGGGCTGCACCGCCTCTCCCTGGCGGGCCGCCTCCGCGCCTGGCACGCCCCCAAACCGCCGCCTCCGCCTCCTTATTTGTCTGCAAAGCCGCCGCGCGGCGAGGCGGAGAACCCGCCAGAGTGCGCGCTGCGCTCCCGGGACTGCTCGGCGCGGTCTCCCCCCCCCCCCTTCCCCCCCCCCCCCCCCCAGGGCCCAGTGCCCTACGGCGGCGACGGCGCGGGTGCGGGGGCCGGGGAGCGCGCGCGTGTTGGCCGCGCGCCCACGGGGCCGCGAGCCGCCGATTCCTGCCGAGTAAGCAGTCTGGCTCCGCGGTGGCAGCAAGGCTGGGGCGCTGGCCGCGCGCCAGCTCCATCAGAATTAGCTCATTGTTCACTAGTACACTAGCAGAAGAGAGGGGAGGAGGTGGGAGGAGAAGGGGGGACAGAGGGGGGAGAGAGAGAGAGAGAGAGAGAGAGAGAGTTGAGATTGAGAGATCGGTTTAGAGGAAGAGAGAGACGCAAGACACACACTTGGAGAGAGCGCGCAAGGCAGGGAACCCTTCCTTCCCCTCCTCTTCCGAGGCTGCACTTCTTGGAAGTGAAGCGGGTTGGGGTTTTGTTTCCCTTCCCCCCTCCGCCCTCCTCTTCCTCCACCCCTTTCCCCTCCCCCTCCCTCAGCTGTCTTTCTAGCATGATGCCCTTTTTCACCCACATTTGTGTTTCAGGTGTAGAGAGGAGAGAGAGTGAACAGGGAGCGGGGCTTTTGTCTGTAAGTATATGCCTTTCTCATCCCCAGCTGGGAGCGCTGCTTTCTCTTTTGTGTCAATTCCTTGCCTTTGCGCTAAACTGGACCCTCCAACCTTGCAGAGTTCATGCTTTTTCCCCTCTGAATTTTAGGGCTAAAGCTGACACCTTGGAGAAATTATGTCATTTTGCTCCTGCTGCATTAAGGCTGGAATTTAACTCGACCTCCCCCCTCCTTTGTTTAATGCACAAGTTGAGAGAAACGAATTCTTTTGTGAAGGGGTGGGGTTTTGCTCGCTGGTGGGGTTAATTTTGTTCTTGCTCATTGTTAATAAGGAGCCTTTTTGTTCCTTTGCATTAAATGCACTTTGGTGCATGCAAGCTTCCCTCTCCCCGTGTAAAATCCGGACACTTGATTACTCTTTCAATGTTGCTGCTGCGGCCGTGGGTCTTTCATGTTTTCTCTCCTGCAACACTTTTCTCTGTATTTTTTTTTTTTTTTTTTTTTTTTTACAAAGCAGTTTAACTTGGGTTCGGGAGTATTAAAAAGAAATGACTGCTTTTTCTCGGTGCTGCTAATAACCTGATTTGCATTTGTGTTTCTATAACAACATTATAGGAAAACTCGAAGTGCCTCTGATACCCGTTTGGAGAACTTTTAGTTTTTCCATTCATCTTAATTTTGCCATAACTTACATTAACAAAAGAGTTGTGCTGTAGTGGAATAAAGGCGGAGGGCGAGCCACCGAAGGATCTACATGAATGTTTATTGGGTTTGGGGAGAAGGGCATAATGGTGTATGTTCCTGGCT
The DNA here is from genome assembly GCF_018167655.1 of Microtus oregoni. Classification (NCBI taxonomy): domain Eukaryota; kingdom Metazoa; phylum Chordata; class Mammalia; order Rodentia; family Cricetidae; genus Microtus; species Microtus oregoni. The sequence continues at coordinate 20,642,765 of NW_024543070.1, forward strand.
TTCTCCCCTGTGTAGGTTCTTTCCTTCTTTCTTTTTCTTTCTTTCTTCTTCTTTTTTTTTTTAAACACGGAAGGTTATGTAATGCAGTGCCATTTCCAAAAATATCCACTCTGAGGCATCACACTACGGTGGAAGGCTGATTCTTGTTCTGCCGTCTTGATTGCAAATACACTGCCAGTAGTATGTCTGGGAACAAAGAGCAGCCAGCAAACAATCTATTTTTATCACTTGGGTCTACTTTTAAGTTGCCAAACCTTTTGAACTGCAATTTAAAGATGAACCAGTCACTAAGAATAGCCCAGGACTGCAGAGACAGGTGCCAGGGATTCCTTTGTCCCCTATGTAGACCTGTAGACCACTCGGGAAGCTCTTTCGGGGACTCTAGTGCTTAGAATAATTTGCATGGAACTCATCTCCAGTTCACATAGTGCTTGTCTGTGACCCCTGAGGAGGCATTTTTTTTTTTTTTTGCATTTGCTAACCTGTGGTGAAACAAAGTGTCTACTGTATTTAAACATATTTTGCAGATTGGTCTCCCTGGACTGAAGCAAGGGAGAACAGAAGCTCAAGACTATTAAGATTCTCAAAATGGTAAGACATGGTCATCAGAAGAAATTCTCAGTAGCTCCTTATCAATAATTCCGCATAAGTAGCAGCCACCCACCTTCATCCTGCCTGGTTCTCTATTGTTCCTACCCCATCTGACCTTTCTCAGGTCTGTCTCCAGCATGTGGAGCTTGCCGGTGCAGCGGGCTATATGGAGGGCATGTGGTGAATTAGACTTGCAGTCATTTGGAATAGGAAATGAAGATTCTTGTTTTCAGAGCAAGGATGTTTTAGCTCGAACAGCAGGAACTATTCTGTTCTTTAAGAAGATTGACGTGTTGTGACATACATGCGGGGAGAATGGCAGCCGGGCTCAAACCATGGGTCTTCTATACAGATAGCCAGAACTTACCCCAAACTATGAGTCTGTGCCTAAGGAACAAGCTATAGTATGTGCTGTCCTTAATAGCAGAAGATAGGATTTTTTTTAGTGAGTGCATCATGTATTGTTGTTAAAATGTATATGTATATTTTTTTCTGACTTACAACTTCCTTTAGAAGAGACATTTCAGTTTTAGAGGGCAGGCATATTAGCCTCTAAATTAAAATATAGTGATTTCTCCTAAGAAGTGTAAACCAAAGAGAGGATAGTTACATTTCTGATTAAATGAAGCAACATAGAAAATATAAATTAAAAGTAGCTAGATACATATGTTAAACTTCCGGGGGAGGAAACAAAAACGTTTGCAGCTTTCTGTGCAACCTGCCCTCCTGGGATGCTGATGGGCCTCCATGCACTTGTCTTCTACGTACAATGTGTGCTTTCCTAATTTGCCTCTTATTTTTTTTTTCTTTTAAACAAGGGTAGAATTTAGTGAATTAAAATTGGATTTGATATACTTCATGTTTTCTTTGAGAACAACCAAGAATTAGCTTCCAGGGAGAGAGATGAGTCAGAGGCAGTTAAATGAGTTCAGATTGGCTTTCATTAAGAAGTGAGCTTTTTAATTTTTTAACATATGCCTTGCCTGTCATTTCAACAAGTGGGTGTCAAAGCACTGAGCAAAGTCGGTCTGGCTTGGACTGGCTTGCTGATGATGAAATTAAAGAATTGGGGCAGAAAGACAAAAGAGGTAAACATAAAATCAAACTAATCAATGACCTCTTTGCAAGCAGTTACCCTCATAGCCCCTTCCCAGTTAGCCACTTTTGCAGAGTTGCAAGGTGGTGGTGGAGTGTAGCTCTCGTTATTCAGTGCTCTTGCTGGAGGGGCCGCCTCACTTGCCTCTGCCCTCCAGCCCACTCCCTTTGTATAGCTGTAGAGAGACCACAGAGACTGTATGTTGCAATGTATCAAGTGATAGTTTTAGTTAAACATAAATAGGACCATTGAGCCCTGCCAAGTCCAGGCCTATAGATCAAGGTCAAAGCACAGCACCAGGCTTCTGTAGGAGGGGGTGGAATGTGCTCTGTGGAAGGCAGGCATGCATGCCAAGCTGTGAACGAAAGCTGGAACCACTGGAAGGCAGAAAAGCAAAGACAAATTATTATCAAACACTAATCTTCCTCATGTGTCCATGTTGTGTGGTGGAAGAATGGACGGTCACAGTTTGTTTCTCTTGGGAGGATTTTACTCATGGAAAAAAAAAAAGAAAGTTCTCACAACTTCTCGGTGCTCCTTCCATCAAGACGTCAGTCCCTTCTGGCACAAGCCCATTGCCTGAAATAAAACCCCCGGCAGTTATTGTCTGAGGGTGATTCCAAGTCACTTTCTAGAAATTCTTGTATCTGGAAAGTCTAAGTTCTTTAAAGTCCTTGTGTGTAGTATTGTAAAAAAAAGTTTTAAATATATTTTTTAAAGACTGATATTAGAGATACCCTCAACCCTTTTCTTTTTTTTCTTTTTTTAACAAAATGAAGTTCATTTCCTTTCTTTGATTAAAACTGGGATTGCTTTGTAGAACTCTGTATCTAATTTACTTGAAGATTTGGCTCACATACAGTAGAAATTTCTTACAGGAAGCGGCCTGATTAACTACTGGCCATCTCTGGAATGAATGTGTGTGTGTGTGTGTGTGTGTGTGTGTGTGTGTGTGTTGCTTTTTCTCTGAAGCATATATTTTCATCTACATGTATAAAACATTACAGAGAATCTAATCTCCATATGCTATAAGGGTTCATTTCAAACACAAATTTATAATCTTTTCAATCCAGCGTAAGGAATTAGTCAGTGAACTGTAGACTTCTACAGGTTGGGATTAAATATCTGGTCTTTTTACACACTCTAAGTTGGTAAGGTGCACTGGTTAGTTCTACTTGACACAGATTAAAGTAGCCTGGGTGGAGGGAACCCCAATTGAAGAATGGCCTCAGTTTTTGGACAGGTTTGTGGGGCATTTTTCTTGATTAATGATAGACGTGGGAGGGTCCAGTCCACTGTGTGTAGTGCCACCCCAGACAGGTGGTCCTGGGTTGTATAAAAAAAATCAGGATAAGCAAGCTGTGAGGAGCAACCCAGTAAGCAGTGTTCTTCTGTGGTCTCTGCTTCAGTTTCTGCCTTCAGGTTCAAATCTTGGCTGCTGCCCTGGCTTCCCTCAATGATGGACTTCTAGGCCAAATGAATCCTTTCTTCCCCAGGTTGCTTTAGGTCATAATATTATTACAGCATCCGAAAACAAACTAGAACTTAGGGTTTCACAATAGTAAATTGGAGGCATGCCAGAGTCATAGAGTGCTGTTTGTATTATTACAATAAATAGATAAATAAGATGATGTGACTGTCTCCAGCCCTGTGCCACCTTTCACAGCATTTGTACATCTGAGTACAACAAAGAGGGTGCCAGTCACGTGTGATGGTTTTGGAGGTGATGCCTGAGGTAGTAACAACCCAAGAATATTGTTAAATTGTTAGTTCTAAGCATATTTTCTGCATCTTTATTGTCCAGAATATTTTTATCAGTGACTCATTCTCCAGTTCTTTCAGGCCCTTGCTTTTATTGTTTGCAATTTGTAGGATTTTGTATAGTTTTTTAATTACCGAGAGTTTACAGCAATCTTCAGGATTTTTTTTTTTGTATTTCATGAGGGTTTTTTGCTAATTTTTTAATTTCTAGACCTGTAATTTTATGATGTGCCGTCGATTCATGTAGTTTATTTTAAAGGTGCTTGGCTTGTATATGTCAAAGAAGAGAAGACATTTCAGAATATATATTGAAACTAGTTTGAAAAACCAGATTTTTAATCCACTGCCAAAGCTAAAGTCTCGGTTTTACCCTCTGTGGAGTAAACCTGCCTCCCAGTATGTGTGTGCCATGAACTCCCAGTGACATGAGCATGAGCTTGGAATGTTTTAACAGAGATGTAGGAACTGGAACAGTTTCCCTTCTCTCTGTGGCTGATGCTGGGCATTGAGAAAGATGGGTTGGCGCTATTGGACCGCTCAGGCTGCTCTGCTTCTGTACAGGTTGTGAAGGAGCATCCACGGGCTCCTAAGAAGACCCCTCAGCAGTGCCCCCTCCCCCTTAACATAAACTTTCTGGCTCAAAGAAAAAGGCTAGACTTGGAGAGGGTTGGTCTTACTGGCTGTCTGTGCCACTAGGTTTGGGGTGTAAATTGACAAGTAGCTGCAGTGACTTTTGCTACTACCTGGGAGGTAATTTTATATGGTGCCATCTTGTCTTTCCCCAGGCCTTGCTGTGTATGAAGGGGAGAATTAGCAATTGTTTGGGAGAAGTAGGACAGAAGAGATAATCAGTCTGTCTGGGCTTAGCCTCAGTCAGCTTCCTCCTGATCTATAGAGATAGTCGGGTTGGAAATGGTATTCACGTACCTACCGTCTTGGTGTAACTAATCTTGGAATAATTAGCTATTCAAAGTGTGTCCCACTTTAACACTGTATTTCTTGAAAAGTTAGATATAGGTCAGGTTATCATAAATATACAAATGGAATTCACTTCATTTTAAATCTTAAATTCTTCCCAAATCAGAAAATGCACTTCTAAAATATATTTTGCTCAGATGAATGGGTAATCCTGAAATAAGAATTTTAAATATTCATTTACCTGGTCCCTAAATGTCACGCCTTGAAAGGTGGTGCTGCCACATCCTTGGTCCCCAGCTCTCTGATCAGTGCTCTTCGTGGCTGGAGAGTCTTTTAAGACCAGGTCCTTACAGCTTCAGCGAAATGGAAGACTGAAATAATTACCTGAAAAACTATGTTATATATATATATAAAAAACCTTTGATTTCATCTGATTCAACTTGGTAATTCAGATGTTGCTGGAGTGCTGTGGTGGTGGAAGGGTTTGCTTGCTTTATCTGTGTAATTCTTCTGCTGTGCAGAAAGGGCTAAGGATAAGGCAATCTTATCAGCAACTCCAATCCAGATATGCAAAGGGAGAAAGATTCAAGTGGGCTTGCACTGCGTTATCTTGTCTGATGATGTGTTGCAAGATTCCAACTTTAAACTGCTCTGCTGGCTTGCACTAGAAAACAGCTTAGCACTGGGTCTAAATTTATCCCAAATGGATATTTAGGAACATTCTTATCCTTGAGAGAATTTCAATAATATTTCAATAATATTTCATCTCATTGGCTGAAAAAAATTCACAATGCTTCTGTCTAGTGCATTGTATACATTGCCAGCCCTGTTAGTTTGTGACTTAAACATTTAAATTTCTCCCCACTACATTCTCAGTCTCAATCCATTCGTTGGTAGCAATGGCATGCTACTAACCCCAATGATGTAACTTGTTAGTAGTGCATAAGCTTTTTTTCATATTGCCCAATTGATTATAGGCCTACAGAGGAATTATCTACTTAATATTTCATGCTTAGAAATAGTAAATATGTAGTAGAAGCTTAAAAAATATTTTGTGTGTCCATACTAATATCTATTAAGTTGGATGTTTTACAGTGTAGCTCTAATGAGTTACCATGATTAGTTTTTGTGAAGTAGAAGTAATTTGCCTCATTGACCCCCTCCTTGTAAAGTGCCAGGGACCCGAAATGAATGTAACCTTCATTTACACAGCAAACTGCTTGCCATTCTTTGTTAAAAGGGTAAGAAACTTAGTGGTTAAACCATAAAGTGTGGCACTTGCCAAGAGAGAGTAGCTTGGGCTGCGCTGGTGACCAGTGTTCGGAGCCACGCTCTGAGTAGGCAATGAGGTTCTGCCACTCTGGGGTTTGATCCATCCGTGGTACTCAAAGCCCACAGCAGCTTATCCTACAGCGATAAAGAATCCCCTCCTGAATCCAGGAGGAGCTTCACTGTCAGCCTTGTGACATTAACACTCACTTGTTTCCAGTATACTCTGAATCTGTGGTCCAAAGGACACAAAGGCAGCCTGACTGGAAACACGAGACTAAGAAGAGCCAGCATGGGACTGTGTACCATTTGTGTGCCACGGAACAGCATTTCCTCCTAAGCACTGTGCGTAGATTGCAGACATCACGTGACCCCCATATTCTAATTGCAGGAGGAAGACTAGCATGCACAGCCAATCTACCAGACACTGCAAGACCCCATAATCCAGGACTAAGCATAAGATTCAGAGGCGCAGGGTGTGCGGTACCAGTGGAAATCTTTCTTATTGGTGGAATAGAAATTAATCTAGAGCTAGAAACGGCAGGTTTACCATGCATGCCACCTCTGACTCCCATTGCACCTGTGGCCGATGGCCTCAGTCAGCCTCCACATTCGTCCTTCATCCTGAGTGTGGTATTTAAGTCCTCCATGTAGTATTTCAGGAAGACATGCACACTTGACTGCTGTTAACGCAACATTTGAGCCCTAGAAGTGAACTGTTTTCTCCTTGAGAGCAAGTAATATGTGACATTACATTTTCTAATCTAAAGTCTTGAAAATTGTCATTAATAAACATTGGACACATGAAGAATTAAGTATATTCAGGTAGCTTTAGAGGAGGCAGAAGAGAATTCTAGATGAAAAGGATAGATCAGGGAGTTATACTTGCAATAGCACCTCTTCCCTGTTAAGGTCCTCTGTGCTGTCAAGGATAGGCCTCAGAAATTAGACCTAGAAGTCAAGGACTTGATGCCCTAAGCAAGAAGAAGCCACGGAGTAGGCATTCTCCAGATGGCTGAGGGCACTCACTCGGGTTACCAGACTATCTCAGATTCTGTGCCTTCCGACTGAGCAGAGCGTGTCCCCTACTCCCATACTCTGGTTAAAGGTACAGCTGTCTTTATTTCTCACTTTTACTGTCCTTGGACCAGGGCTTACCCTGATGGGAAAAGGGGTACCCCTGGCCAGTGATCTGGAAAGGGGAAAGGGAGCCCAAGGCAGCAGCAGCCCCTCTTTGTGACAGTGGTGTCCTCTGAGTGAGAGACCCTCCCAGTTAGACAGACTGGGTGCATGCTCAGGCTGACCAGATGTGTTAGGGATTCGGCTGCTTGTCGCCCTCAGGTCTCCCTGACGAACAAACGAGACAGACTTTAAAGTACAAGCCAGCTCCAAACAGCGTCTTGATAAAACTGTTCACCATTTGGGTCCTGTAGACTTTAGTATGTGTAGGCAGTAGCTGTGAGTATCGGAGGGGAATCTCCTCGCATGGTTCACCAAAGTTGGGGAAAGTCAAGTCTGTCCTCCAGGGACTTCTCAGAGGCCCTCTTGGGGAGGTGTTAGCTGCAAGGTCTCCACAGGAAGTGACAGGACTAGGCTCTATGGGACTGACCCACAGCCTCTTTAGGTGAGTTGGGCCCATCCCTCAGTCTTCCAGTGAGGGCAGTGTAGGCACCTGTAGTTCCCTCAGGTGAGTTGAGCTCTTCTCCAAGGCTTTCTCCGAGGATAACATAGATGAACATTGCTCCCCGGACTGTTTATCCATCCTCCATCATGTCCTAGATCTTCCTTAATTTCTGGGGTGAAACCAACTTGTTTGGAACCATTTGAAATAATCCTTTATTTGTAGCCATGATTGGGATTAGCCCAGGTCACTTGTCCTGTGGTCCTTCCTTCTGTGCCTCACCACTCCTTGGTCTATATGGAATGCACCACCCAACAAAATAGAGGTGGGCTTCAAGTCTGAAAATGATCTCTATGAAATAACCCTAGTACCCCTTTATCCCTGTAGGGGAGACTTTCATGTACCTTGTCCGTATATGACACCAGTGCCATTCCTCCTGTGCTAACCTACTAAAGCATGTTTTCCTAACCTGCCAAGGTTGTGACCTTGAAGTATTGACCCCCTAACCACCACATAAGTCTTGGTAGCAGTAAGGCTGTGACACCTTGCTCCACTCCACCCCCTTCGTCTGTGGGTAGGGTGGAGAATTCGGAGATGGGAAAGTTTCATGACTCAGAACTTTAGAACAACTAGTAAAATAACTTGATGTTCTCATTACATAGTGTGGAAGCAAACCCTGGCCTTCGTTAACATGCTCTGATGGGGCCTTGGAATGGCGCCTACATCCATCTATAGGCCAGGTTGATCTCTGCTGTAATGCCTAACCAGGATCTGCCATGTCCCCAGTGACCAATAAATGTGCCAATGCTTGTGGAATAAATAAATGAGTCACTGGTCATAGATACATGACAGTCTGGCATTTCTGGTCAGAACCAGGTGGCCTACTTCGGGATTTATGACCATTACCAGCCTGGCCCTGGGGAGAGTTGCAATCTCTCAGATTATTAATCTTGTGGTCCAGGAAATGAGATGAACCTGGACAGGTGATGCATTCATTCACTGAGCAAAGCCTCTGTCGTTGAGCATCCTGGAAGAGTCAGGAGGTAAGGGAGACAGTTAGGTCAGCTCTAACCAGCCTAGAAGCACAGCGTTAGCTCAGGATGCTGGGTTTGTATGGTTTGCTCTTTCCGGGGAGAGTCCCAGACCTCACCCAGGGTGCTAGCTGTGGAGTATGCACTCAGTAGTGACATGTTTCCAGCAGGCAGCATGGATAGCCTCTCAGTACTCGAATGGATGTAGTTGAGCAGAATCTGCTCTGGCTTCACAGTGATGAAATCCTCAAGACAAAATTATTGCCAAGTACTTCCTTGGCCTGCTTTCTAAAATCGTTTTTCTTCAGGGTGTTTTGATTCTATAGCTGAAGGTGTTTCAAAGCCCGGATTCCAAGAGGCTTGGTTCAGTGGCCATCCAAACTTTCACGGAGGACAATACAAGAGTAACTTGAGTTTGAGATGGAGGAAAAGATGCAAGAGAGTGTGGCTGAAGAAAGGAAGGTCTGTTTCTCCTTTTTGGCTAAAATTGGCAGTTAGAGACACTGACTGGAAAAGAGCGGGGAGGAGCCAAATAGCTGTGGCCAATGAGAATCCTGAATCCGAGCCTTCCCGATAGGTAGTTAAAACAAAGTTTTTTTTTTTTTTTTTTTTTTTTTTTTTGGTTTTTCGAGACAGGGTTTCTCTGTGGTTTTGGAGCCTGTCCTGGCACTAGCTCTTGTAGACCAGGCTGGTCTCGAACTCACAGAGATCCGCCTGCCTCTGCCTCCCAAGTGCTGGGATTAAAGGCATGCGCCACCACTGCCCGGCTAAAACAAAGTTTTACGAAGTGTGAAGAAGTGTTGGTGTGGCTGGCCAGCTCTAGCCCTTCAGCCCCAGCCCTCAGGTCACGATCACACAGCTGTCCTTTGATTACCGGGGCAGGTAACAACCTTCCTGCTGGAGCCAGGCTTGATACAATTCCAGCAGGGAAAAACACCACAGGCTGAAGGGGGAGAATTTTACAAAAGTTGTTTTGTTTAATATAGGCCCAGGCATTTTGAGGACACTTTTATCAGGTAAAGTTGGTGTCTAATAAAGGAAACCATTTTTTGGGGGTGGGGGACAGGAAGGAGAAAGTAAGGGAACACAGTGCTTCTTGGACATTCTCTGTGAAGGAAAAACTATAGTCAGTACTTAGATGGATAAAGGCAGTGGTAAACATGACCCCAGTAAGTGCTATTAAGTACTCAGTACTCCACCACAAGAGAATTTCATAACCTTCACTAGGTCATCCTTGTGAAAGCCCCCCGCCACCCCGGCTCCTTGAGACCATAGTCTGAAAGGTTGTCAGGCGCTTGCTAAGTGGGCATATTAGCACGTGTGGGGTTGGCAGCCTAGGGTTGAGCGTTCACCCTGATGCGTTGTAGGAACTCAGCTAAACCAGATGAAAGAGAGAACATTGTACACGGCATACAGCCATAGTTAAGTCATGCAAGCAGCATTGGAGGGTATCAGATGTTATATGATTAAGATAATTAGAACTAGAACAGATGAGTGATACTAGCCAGCCCATTGCTTTCCCGAACAGACTTTCTTTGATTGGCAGCTTGTGATGTATGTGCGTGTGTGTTGCTCACCCTGCGTGTACACGCAGAGGCTAGAGGTTGGTGTCCACTGTCTTCTGCTGCTATCTGCCTTGTTTTTTGAGACCAGATTCCTTATTAAATCTGAAACTTGACATTTCGGAGACTGACCAGAAAGCCTTGCATGCAACTCTTGCCATCCAGCGCTGAGGTCATACACTGCCACACTCAGATTGTACCTGAGTACTGGGAGTGCAAACGTTAGTCTTCCTGGTTGTGTAAGGTACTTTTTCCACTGAAACATCTCCTTAGCATGCCTATCTCCTAAAAGTCTTTTGGAAAATTGTATTTACTTCTTTGATGGTCCCAGTCCAAATTAATGGGACATTACTAATTGATAAAAATGTGCTTTCTGTTTTTACAAAGTGCCCACCATACTTACTACTTCACAGAAAGTGAGGGCTTTGTAATACTTTTTCATGGATTGATTGGGCAACTGAAATTATATAATTAATTAATATGTTAGTTAATACAGAATCAACATATCTGCTCATATCTTTAAGCCCTCTGTCTCATATGTTTTTATCCTGATTGTCTGGATTTGATTTTTCCAAAGTCCCAATGATCTGTATCAGGTCAAGTCCCTGGGCTTTGCTCTCTTCTAGACTTGGGTCTAACTACACATCATCAAGTGCTTTGGCCTGACAGTTTGCTTAGTTCTTGATAATAGAATCTTAAATTATTCAAATCTTGCTATCATGGTCTGGGAGCCAGGTCTATACATCTTTTTATTTAATCTTTACAAAGTCTTTCTCCACCCCACCCCCTTTTCCTGAGGACTGTTTTTTAAACTTTAATTTTATTATGTGGGGCTTGGTTGTCTACCCTGTCATAATCAGTTCAATCAGAGGTTCAATTAAATTTATTCTTGGCCTCATAGAAGCAACTTCTTTGATGATGTGAATTTTTACTAAAATCACCAGCTATTCGTACCCTATAACTTTGATTATGGTTGAATGCAGTCCTCCGTGGGGTCTGAGCATGGCATAGGACACATTTTCTTGCTTGATATTTGGTGTGTTTAGACCGTGACTACCTGGTAATTGGCTTGTTACCCCTTCTCCATCTTCTCATTAGCCTGTCTTTAGAACTGTCTGGATCTCTGCTACGTTAATTAAAAGTTTTCAAATTAAATCATGTTAAATCTATTTTCTTTCTGAATGTCTAATTTCTAGGAGCTTTCTCACTGCCTTTCTGCTCTAATGAGTGTTTATTTTCTTCCTTTCTGGTCAAGATCACATTATGTTTTGTGCAATGCATGGTCTGTCTCCACAGATCACTGCTGAAGATAAGATTCTAATTCTCTTAGCAGTGTGTTTTAAAGTTGGCTAAATTTTTGAAAAGCAAAGTTATAGTGAACAAGATTTCAAATCTCTTCCGTGAAACAGAACCCTGTGCAGCATTAGAGCGGCCTTTGAGGGCCATCTGAGGAGGGGCTGTCGGGGAGTTCATTTGGGGGTCAGATTAAAATGACGTGTGTTTTTCAGCAAATGGTCTTTGTCATCTGCTGCAGCGATTGCTAGATACATTTGTGCTGTGTTCATCATTTCCTTGCAGGGAAGTGGAAAGGGAGGGAGAGAGGGAGGAAAAGGGAGGGAAGGAGGAAGGGAGGGAGGGAAGGAGGGGAGGAGAGGGGAAGGAAAGCTGGAAAAAGGAGACTGTCAGGTTGGGTTCAGTAACATCCAAAACCTTAATGCAGCCATCCATGCTGGAGTTTCTGCTCACGTAGGAGATTTCCACAGCAGCAGTGGTAACACTTGAGCAAATCTTGTGTTTATTTCCAAAGACTGCTTTATTTTTTCCCTCCTTAAGGTTAGTTCTATTTGAAGGAGTGGCTATTTACTGGAAATAGATTTTAGAAAAACAAATAATTTGAGAAAATTGCTTTTGACAGTGGGTATCAGACATCTGTCTACATTTCACCTCCAGCCACTGAGAGGGGGTAATGAACACCCTTGGGGGTTGGGAACAGACCTCTCCATTCTGTGGAGGGCCTCAGGGAGACACTCCAGTGAAGCTAGGAAGAGCTCACGATGTAAGTAGCGACAGGTGAGTCTGGGAGGATAGAGATGTTCTACCTTCTCCATGTCTTGTCTGTGTGACCCTGGGAAACCCCCACCTCTCCCTCAGTCTTCTCATCTGTAGCATGGTAAAAGAGGAGAGCGGTCCAGGGAGCACCCACCTCTGTGCTGGGCCCTGGTGCCAATACTGTGTATTGACTCATTTCATCCTTACAGTAAAATGGTGGAGATTAAATTATTGCCCAGGCCTGGGGGTGAAACTTCAAGGTAGAGTGTTGGCTTGGCATCATAAGATGCTGGGTTCCCTCCCCAGTACCAAATGCCTACAACTTTTTTTCCCTGAAAACACGGGTGTAAATTGAGGTGTATAGCTCAGTGATAGAATGAACGCTTAACCCTGGACTCATCTTCTGCAAGGAGGAAGGGAGGGAGGCAAGCCTCGTGATGGACTCTGTGATGCCGTACCACGTGTACCTGTGGGTCCATGACTTTGCACATTCTGTCCCCGCGGGTTCCCACAATACCCACGTCTTTCTCTTGGAAAAGGATAGTTCTGATGTTTGGTGAACAGTGGAGTGAAGACGCAGGATGGAGGATAAAACAGAAGGCTGTGGAGTAAAGTCAGGTTTATAATGATGGTCTCAGTTTAAACAGGGTTTTCCTGGTGCTTGGAAGACAGGGTCTCAGTCAGGCACTTTCCCTTCTAACTTGGAGTCCCCTTTACAGACAGTGTCACAAGTCCTACGACACTGTTTCTTTCTTCATGTCTTGCTCTGGAACACCATTTCCACTTGGGGTGGGGGGTCCTCCTCTGGTCCTCTGCCTTCCGGGACTCTTTAACAGAGAGGTGCCTTCATCCCTTGCTCCACCTAGTAGCTGAAAACCGGGCAGTGTTCAGGGCTGTAGCACACCCTTTCCGAGCTCGTTTCATCTCTCCTGTCCAGCTAGGTGTGTGCTGGTTTGTCTAGAGGACAGGCTACGGGAAACTGCTTTGTGGCCTCCCTTTGGCCTGAGCACCCAAAGAATGAGCAAACAGATCGATAGACTCGTCTCCTTTTCTTGCAAAGGCCAGGCTGCTTATAAGCTGTGTCTTCCTACATAGAAACTACTTTCCCTCCAGTCCTGGAGGTCTCTTAGGAGGCTGTGAGGGTCCCTTGGTCTACACAACAGGGCAGCGTTTACTCCGCAAGCATTGGCCTGTGAAACGTCTTCCATCAAATGCCAAGCAAAAGACAGGGCACTGATAGAAAGAGTGAATATTTCCTTCGGGGATACACACTTGTGGAAGAAACGCAGGTTTTCTGGAAAGCTTATTCTTAGGTCTTTTACAAAAGTCAACCAGATGAAGGCTCCAGAATGTCTTTAGACCTGGGCAAAAGTCCATCTCATTATCCCACCGGACCAGGGAAATCCAGCATTCTCTGTCTAGATTAAGTATCTCACTAGCCTTTGACTGAAGGCTTTAGCAAAAGAAAGACAGGTTTAAGCAATTGTTCTTCCATTTGATATTTTTTTTTAATTCTTAATGGGCAGCACAGTAATGTTTTGGTACAAAAAAGAGGGAAAAAGGCATCCTCAGTGACGAGAGGTGAGGCGTCTAATAGTTCTTTGAAGTCCGAAACCTGGAAGAACATTACCCAAAGTGATTGACACCAATAGCATCAAGTCTGTTTAAGCTTGGGGCATGGTTAATTTTGCTGTGTGATGTTTTTATTTATTTGCAATTTTTGTTTTCAAGACAGGGTTTCTCTGTGTAACAGTCCTGGCTGACCTGGAACTCTGTAGACCAGGCTGGCCTCAAACTCACAGAGATCTGCCTGCCTCTGCCTCTTGAGTGCTGGGACTAAAGACATGTGCAACCATCACTCGGTGCAAGTTTTTTTTTTTTTAATAGTAAAGTTCATAAAATTTAAAATGTTAAAAAAATTTAAGTCTGGAGTTCCTGCTAGCCTTGGGATGGCTGTAGAAGGAGCTCTGAGGCGCTGGGCTTGCAGTTTGGGGAGAGAATAGCAGTGTTATTCTTCCTGTGGTAGAGAGTGTTGTCCTGAGGTGGACAGCTGCAATTCAGCACATTGAACGGGACACAGAGCTAATAGCCCAGTGTTCTTTTCCTTTTGATGGGCCTTCAAAGTTGGAGAAATATCACAAGACGGAATGTTTCTCCTTTCTTGCTGACACAACCGAGCAAATTCATCTAATGGAATAAGGTGGTCCAGACTCAGAATTCAGATGTGTTAAATAAATATTTACTCTGGTTCTACTCCACGGAGGTAAAAGATTTTTATAACATATTTGTTGGAGTCATGGGGGCAAAGAGAAGCTTATGCTGTGCCTGCATGCCTCGAGGGCTTTTTGACTGCAGCTTAACAAAGGCTTCGTTTTTCTTTTTTATTCTCTTTATCATTCATTTTTCCCCTTTACTGAAAAGGCAAATATATTGTGGCCTCTTCTTTAAAATAATTTTAATTACATTTCTTTGGTTAACTAATTATGGTACATGTGCACATGTACCATAAGTCAGAGGACACAAGCCAGCTCGTACTCTGACCAGCAGCCTTGGCAGCAAGCCTGACTCACTGAGGCATCTGAGGCATTTCACCGCCCAGTTCTCCTTCTTGTTCTTCAGCTGCAACTCTGTAATCACGGAATTTAAAAAGCTCCCCTAGCTTTTGGCTCTTTGTTTGGAAAGTCTCTTCTCAGGCGCGATGAGCGGGTTCCAGAGCTTTGGTCTTGTGCTTTACTTTGAGCTGTAACCAGCTGTGGAGACTTTGTTTTGTCTTCATTGCTGAGGAGTCACCCATGAAGTCCAGATTTGAAGCACGAAGCTTACTTCCTTGAGCCTAGACCACACTTGGCTCTGATCCCTGTACCAGACTGACCTCCAGTCCCAGGGAGGTGTCTTGGCAGAAAACTGGGAATCCCTCGATGCATGCTCTCTGATTTGGGTGTCTGTCGTCTTTAGGTGGATTTTATTGTGCTAAACAAGTTTTTATTGGGAAGGAATGAGGCTGGGATAAGAGGGGGTGTTTGCTTGGTGTCAGTGTTTGCAGGTGACCTCGGTGTTGTTCTGCGTTAACAAGTCACTGCCTTCTATCTGGATTTGTCCCATCAAAACCTAGAAAATTCACATAATGAATGGGTTTAAGCAATGGTGTAAAAGGAAAGCCAGATGCGGTTGTTAACCTTTTGTGGCTTGTCCCTGCCTTGGTTTGTTGCTACCCTTGAAAGTCTCTTCGCTGTTATTCTTAGAAAACAAAGTCTAAAAGAGTCGGCAGCCAAACAGACTCTTACGTTGTGGAACGGGAGGACTGTGAAAGCTCTTTCTGCCGACAATTAATTTCACATGTAAACACTTTCAGTTTGTTGCCAGCAAGGAGATTTTCGTTTCCTTTCTCTGCCTAGTTGAAGTCTAGAAATAAAATTCCACAGCTGTCAGGTTCCCACGTATTCATCAGCGCCTCTCACGGTGGCTTTCCAGCGAGCAGAAAGAGTTCAGAGGATTCTACTATTAAAGTCCACACAACTGTTTTAAGGCAGTCTTTGGATGATAGTGCAGCACATGATGCGAAATGGTCATATAATCTGCTCAGACTATGAATCAGACGTGAAAATTTTCTTGGCCCATCAGAGGAACATGCAGCTAGGGTCAAGCTGATACCAGTGGGTCTGACCAAGTTGGGAGCTGCCCTTGTCTTCCTTGTGAGGTCCAGGTATATTCCACCACCCCACTTTCTCCATGTTAGGGACTTGTCGGACCGTGGGGACTGGCTTGAATGTCAGCAGGACTACCTGAGCCAGCCATTCCTTCTTGGCAGGAAAACTCACAATGTTTTCTCTCTAATTACTCATTGTTCTGACTGCCAGTGTGTGTGTGTGTGTGTGTGTGTGTGTGTGTGTCATTTATTTCTCAACAAATGTTTGCCAACTTAGGCACTAACACCTTTATTCTGCTTGCTGAAATTTGCAAGGATTCTATACATCATTTGGGTGGCCCAGTGGTTTTCATGCTTTCTTTTCCCTCTTCCAGTGGCGATGGCTCTCTCCCCATGTGCTTTCCCTGGGAGAAGTTCTGTCTAGCTTTTGCAGGGCTCTAAGGCCAGAGCTCCAGAGAGCGAGCACAGTGCACCGTCTTTTGGCACCATCTGGTCTTTGGTGCAATGCTCCTTAGAGAAAAATGATCTTTGTTCCTCATTGATGGTTTCAGTTTACAGTCTTCACTCATGCGACCAGCAGCACTTGGGACTCAGTGGCTTTTGAGGAAGAATCATAATTGTGCTCCTTCAGAGGATATTTACCGAAATGAGCTATATGAATATGCACATAAATTCCCTTCAAATTATAGGACTAGGTTTCACAACCTCCTGGCCAATTAGGCCTAGCAGAACGTGTACATATGCAGGCATACACTGCTTAATTGGCAGCTAAATTATGAAATGTACCCCTTTGCTATGAAAAGAATTAACTGTGGAGGTTGGGCACCCGCTACCCTACTCTGTTTTCTTAATGGCAAGGGGTGGGCATCTATCTTTTTAAGTCCTAAACAGGCCATTTGTGTACATCCTTGAAACACAATGGACCCCTCCAAGGGTAAAGAATTGCATTACAGTTGTGGTCATTAACAGCCAAGCCATGCAGTAGTCTTTACTTCCGATTTCTGGGAAGGTTTGTTGAACAGCTAAGGAAGTGGCGATTAGCTATGCGGTAAGTATTTGCTCAGAGTAAAGATATAATGGCGCCTTTGTTGGCCATTATCTTAGGACAGTCTTCTCAGAGAAATGTTGGGAAAAAGCAGCAAACAAATAGGGGACAATTTAGAAGCCTCTAAATTACCAGCTGGTAATACATAGAAATCAAATTCTGCAATGGAGTACTGGGAATGATAGGAAATAAGACAAAGGACTTCTCCAGCCCCCTAAATATGGACCACAAGACTACTGGAAAAAAAATAAAAATAAAGCACAAAAAGAGCAAACTTTCCAATGAAAAGCTTGAAAGAATTTAGGCAATGTTCTATGTTGCTTTTTTTATTTTTCTTTTAAACATGAGACTGGTTTTTGATTATCCTCCAACACACGTACACACATACACTTTATATTTCTCATGTAGAATACTAGTTGTTAGTTATAATACCACCAGATAGCAAATGGTTTTCAAGCTTATTACCTATAGGCTTAAAAAATGAAGGTTTTTTTTTTATTGTGTACTTGACAGAGTAAAGTAAATCTTTGAAGAGAGAAGCAAAGAGGGGAGAAGGTAGGAAGAAAGGAAGGAAGGAAGGATGAAAGAAAGAAAGAAAGAAAGAAAAGAAAGAAAGAGGAAAAACATGGACATTTTATTCTCAGTATGTTTGCTGTGCTGGGATAGTTAAACTGAAGGCCGAGCAGTCCGGTACTTTAGGGATAAGAAATCATAAATTTCATCATAAGCCACATTTAAATGTATATCATGGATTTACACCTTCACATAGTCATGCCAATATATTGTTATGGGAAAAGGTACATTAATTAGTATTCTCAGAGACAATCATGAACACAATTTCAGGCAACATCAAATAAAAACTGCTCAATTCTTCTCTATATTTTAGAACACTCATATCTTTGTAGTTGTCGAAAATAGCTTGTCTCTCTGGGTCCCTATTTGAATTCTAAGAATAATATTTCGGAAGGATTTGATAGAAAGTTCTGTTTATTTTTCTACATGGAAGACAGCTTTGAAAGACTGCATGCTTCTTTTGTGATGATCAAGGCATAATTTGTTTAACTTGTTTAATAAAACAGTTGTAGGGTACTTTCATGTATATTACCCAGAATACTGGCATTTTTGAGCTGCAAGGTCCCGTCCCCAAAAGTAAGAACTCAACAAAGTGTGAAGAAGAATGTTACTTTAGTTTTCATGAAAAACAGGAACATGAATCCAGAAAGGTGAGTGCAGGTAGAGCCGTGTGTAGTTGTGCAGCATGAACCATTGGGTACCGAGGAGAAAGAGAGGCTTCAGTCTTCACACAGGGTCTCCAGATGGGTCCCTAGCGGATTCCCAGCAACATTTGCAGGCCTTCTTTATTGGGAGTCATTGCCAGATATTAATATTCTGAACAGGTTGGAAAGCCAGACAGGGTCTGACAGCCTGTGACACTTGGGTCCTGAGAGCTACAGCAGGCACAGGAGCGTCTTCCTGCTTGGAGCACATCCCCTTGAACTTACCCATCAGTCTATTCCTGCATCTGCATCTAATAGCAAAGTTCCTTCCTAGAACTTCTCACGCCAAGCAGCCTGTGTCCTGCCAGAAGTTCCGAATGTTACACTAAATGTTGATTTTGCTTGCTCTTAGTTGACACATGCTCTAGTAGCTTCAATATGCTAAGGCGGTGTGACTTTATTAAAATGGAATATCCCTAGAGAAACACAGTCATAAATGTCACTTCTTGACTCGGCCTTTGGTTCCTGAGCAAACCATTTCTCACGTGTGTGTGTGTGTGTGTGTGTGTGTGTGTGTGTGTGTAATTGTAGTGAAAATGTTGAAAAGGGATCAGCCACTGAGGCCAAGTTATATTACGTGAACTTACTCCTGATTTTGAGTTGGGGTCAAACTGAAATGTTAGGCTAAACTGGGATTTTATGTGCTATGATTTTGTTATATGCCTTGAAACAAAACGAAACAAAAGCTTATTAAATTTAATTGATTGTAATTTAATTCCCCCTTTTCTGGCTCAAGAGAATGCCAAGACTGGCTGCCTGTCCCAAACAAGGCAGATGGTGTCATTCTGTAAGAAGGAGCTGGGCAGGGAGGGGGAAATGTGTGAAGAGAAGGTGGGGTAGACTTGAGGGAATCACAGGGCTCAGAAAGCAGCTGCACTCCGAGGAGAGGAAATGGTTCTGCTTCTTCCAGGGTGGGCACCAGCCCCTTAAGAGCCAAAAGTGGGTGGTGGCTATGGACTGGTCCTGTTTTAAAAGGGGGGCATTAGAGAAGAGACATTTTGCTTTGGGGAAATGTGAGACCAGCATCATACTGGGAAGAAGGGAGCTGAGATCTAGGAACCCAATTCGAGTTGCAGTACTGACCCACTCACTGTGTGATACTTTGGCCAAGCTGGCTTGCCCTTTATGAGTTTTCCTTTTCCCATCTTTATAATTAAAATATTACTATTCATAGGCCCACTGCTGTAAAGAGTGTATATAGTGTGTGCACTTACTCTGATCTACAGTGTGCCCTAACCATTACTGATAGAACAGCAAAGACAGTTACTATTATGTTACCCAAGAGGAGGAGTGCGTTATCCTTTTATGCTCCCTGCTTCACACTCCCAACCAACTAGACTGGTTGAGACATACAAAATAGGAACCCTTAACTCAACAAGTAGTGCTTCCAAAACTGAAAATGACACGTGAGTCTCTTTGCTAATCTGTTAATGAGATCTGTGTCTTAATTGTTACTGTACGGAAGGGTTACTTACAAAACTGAGGCCTGGAAGGAGTCGCCTCTAGTTTCATCCCCCACGTCAGGCAGCGTGGTGTCAAATGTGACTTAGTTCTAACAGATGGCTATTGGATTCTGTCTCTAAGTTTTTTTTAAAGAAGATTTCACAGTTTTCCACTCTAAATACTTTTAGTAATTTAACAACTCTCGTGCCAAGTTCTTTTTTATAGCTGACCTAAATCTGCAATTTGTAGTTTAAGCCTCCCCGCGCCCCCACACACACTCCCTCCATCTTGCTTTCTGGAAATAGAGAACAGCTGGTCAGCAACCTTATGCGAATAGCCCTTTGTATATTTAAAGGAGACTTGCTCAGCTTGCCTCCCTCCCTTTACGTCCGCCCACCCTCAGAATTCATCAGCTCTTGTTATCTGAATCATTCATTGCACAGCTGTCCAGCTCCCTGCCCCTCTCTTAGTACCAGGCTGCTTCAGGGAGCTGGATGCAGTGTGGTCTGAGTGGTCTCATGGGCTGGGGAGATCGTAAGACATTTGGGCCCTCCTCCTCAGCTTTGCATCTATTCTTCAACCTTCTGATAAGTGAAGGATAATTCCTCAGAGTGTCGATCACTACCTGAGCAAGGAGACTTGCAAGGATACTCACGGAACATAAGATACTTTGAAAGCTCTCCACGGGCGCTTAGCGCACCCGGCCAGACATGCATTAGGCTGCCACTTTGCCTGCTAACGCTCACATTGATTGATATCACTGCTCTGTCGGACTCCATCTTGAAAGACTAGCCAAAGCTCTCCTGGGTACAGTGTGTATTCAGAAAATGTGTAATGAGTTTCCTGGTGCTCTGAGCAGATGGGGAAAGAGGAGAATGTAGACTCTAGAATGACCATTAAGAACTGAGCTTGTGGGAGGTGAAGCCATGTGGTTTCAGGATGGACCTTGTTTGTGATTTGAATGTGTGCGCTTTTATGTCTCCATAGGTTTACTACCCGGAACTCTTGGTCTGGGTCAGCCAAGAGCCATTTCCATACAAGGAAATGGAGGGAAGTCTTACTAAGGTAAGAGCCCCAGCTGCTGTTTGTAAACATTGCTTTCAAGTTTGAAGTGTAAACACACATAAGGAAATAATCCAGACCTATTTTATTTTTGTCTTAATATCCATTGTATACTCCCATAATAATCCACTAATACGACACTATGCTGGTCTTAGAAATAACATATTTTTTAAAACATAACCTAGAGCTGGGATCAGTGGTGCTTACCTAATAATCCCAGCACTTAAAGGCTGAGGCAGGAGGACTGCCGGAGATTTGGGCCTAACCTGGGCTACATCATGAGACCCTGTCTCAAAACAGACAAGTCAACAACAAAAACAGAAAACAAGCAAACCAGCCTCGTAGCCTTTTGTGATCCATAACTCAGATGCAAATTTTCACTTAAGAATCTCCCTGTTTCAAATGTGTCTTTTACAATTTCAAAGTTCAGTCACGAGTTTTCCCTGTAGATACTGTGAACTACAGAGAGTTCAGTCTCCAGTTCTCCCTGTAGATCCTCTGAACTACAGTGAGTTCAGTCTCCAGTTCTCCCTGTAGGTACTGAGAACTACAGGGAGTAGCAATCTGACTTTGAGTGGAAGATTGTGCTTCTTAGCACCGATCTGCTAGTTTCACAAGGAAGAAAGACTCCAGTAAAATTTCTGCTCAGCAGTTTCAGGGGACTGGAGGTGACTCGGTGGTTAAGAGTTCTGCTGCTCTCCAGAGGGTCAGGGCTTGAGTCCCAGCATCTACATGGTGGCTCACAACTGTCTTTAAGTCAACAGCCACTTCTGACCTCCTGGTCACAATTTGTTCATAGCACACAGACACGCATGCAGGGAAAAGACCTCTACACATAAAAGTCATATTTTTTCCCGCAAAAGGTCAACATTCCATGTCATTGAACCATGGTACCACCCCACATGTGATATCACTGCCCTTTTCCTATATGAGAAGACCTTATTTAACTGACTGGTTTGAGCTGTTCTCCTGGTTAACAGGATCTTCAGAAACTGCAGTCCTGTTATCAGCAGGTGGTGTGGAAAGAATACAATCCTGTCGTTTTTTTAGACATTCAGAGAATTTCCGAAGTTTAAGTTGAAACTTTCGGCAGAAAGGCAGATGGAGAACATTTTATGGGACCTGGTGGAGCTGAAAGTGTGATAGCCTTACAGAGCTGGAGTGGAAAGGACCTGAAGTGCAGAGTCCAGCTGCACCCCACAGCTCCAGCCTGGGCCACACACCTGCAGTGCCAACTCCATCCTCACCACTACCATCACCGCCTCCTCTTTCTCCTCCTTATTATTATTTATTCTCCTTATTGTTGTTGTTGCTTTGATGGCCCGAGAGGTAGAGCCCATCCTAAGTACACATTTTGCCCCTGGGCTCCATGCCCCACCCCTTAAAATTATTTGTACACATACATGTGTGCTTTTGTCCTTAGACATTCTTTTCTGGGCCAGACCAGGGCATAATTCCCCTAAATTAGCAGCTGAGGGTGGAAAAGAAAGCCATGTAGTCAATTTTTGTCTCAGTCAGCCCTCCCCACAGTACCCTTGGATAATGGAATATCAACCAAGTGGGAAAGACTAGGCGAGGCTCCTCTATGAGCTGGGAGGTCCGTGGGGTGTCCCTTCACTCCGTGCCTACACCAAAGCATGCTCTAGGGTGGGTGTGGAGGATACTGGCCACCACACTTCAGCCCTTTGGTTGTTTCTTCTCGACAATGGAGTGGTATTTTAAGCATAAAATACTTGCCCTTTTTCCAGAAGGAAGCTTCGGGAAAATCACACTTTTGCATAGCTGCATGAAAGATGATTTCAATTTACTTGGTCCAAAGCACCTTACTTAGTAGCTGGGACCGAGCTAGCAGTCACCAGAAAAAACTCCATCCGTGAGGATGTGGCTTCTGGCGGAGCAGGCCTGTTGTGGACAGGGAGCACCTCTGCTTGCCCTCCACCCTCAGACTTCTAGATAACCCAAGTTCCTCTGTCTCACTAGAGTCTTTGTGTGCGGATGGTGGAGAGAGGTGACTGTTTCACCTCAACTGTCAGAAAGCCTGACTGCTGGGAAAACAAGGTATACGGGAGACAGACAGTTCTGTAGAGCAGAATGGTAGGAGTCAGGGAAGAGGATTGTGATCTAGTAATTCTGGGCTCCAAAGAGGAGGTGCAAAGAGCCTGGCTCTGGGAGTTGCTCCCTTTAAAGGCGTTTTGGTTCATTTGGCCCTTGAGGTCTTGTAGTAGCATGCCTCTGCACGACTTACTGATGGTCCTTCTGCCATCCGGTTACTTGGATGTCTCCCACAGAACAAGTTAATTAAGGGCAGGCTGGGTAGGGACAGTTTGTTGCTGTTTCTCTGTAGGCTCAAAATCCAGTAATGCGCAAGCATTCAGCACAGCAATGAGTGATGATGTGCATGGGGGAGACGAAGTAGTACAAGTGTTATGTTCACATCTGAAATAATCCAGTTTTTTGTCTCTGTTCTGGAGAGAACTCTTCCCAGTTTTCATTTGGTAGTGTATTTTTTATGGAGGTCAAAGGTTAGTGGGACAGGGCCTCATAAACCAAGACACAGTGGTGTGCTGACTTTAGAACAGTTTCAAGGCCACACTAACGGTCAGATGGGGTGGTGGCATTGCTTGGAAAGTATCGATGGGTTTTGCTTTTGTTCTGTGATTTGTGGATTATATACCAAATTTCAAGATTGAGATTTTTTTTTCCACAATTGCCATTTTAACTCTTTTTATGCACTATTAATGAGTGCCCCGATTTAACATGCTTTGAGAAATTTTGTTTAGAACCTTAATGCTGTGTGAAGAATGATACTTCTCTGGCTATTCACTGATATCAGAACACCCTCTGAAATTACAAGAATTATAATTCTCTGGCTACTTACTGATATCAGAACACCCTCTGAAATCACAGCCTAGACCAGACTGTTCAGGGACACACTGTGTGGGTTCCATATAGGGCTTTTGTGTGGAAATGCTTTCAAAGTTCTAGGCACATTGGGTGTTGCATGTAGTAGGTGTTGCTTCTTCAGCTTGAATGACCTACCCTGAGGCTGCTGGAAATAATACTTAGCTTCAGGTGGTCTAGAAACTCCTGGCTCCCAAATTCATCCTTAATATAAATTCAAATGTGTAATTTACAAGTCACAAAATGAGACTATCGCTTCAATCCTAGTACTTCTATCCAGGCAACTTCATCGATTGGAACTTTCTTGTTAGAACCTAAAACCCAAGCAAAAAGAGATTTAAAAAGAAAAAGAGAAGAAAAGAAATACTCAAAACCCACAAAGGCTATTCCCACCCCACCCCCCCCCAGAAAATATAAACAAGTTATGGTTTCATTAAGAAAGATCTTTGTCTTCATTGTGAGTATGTCTGGATGGGGCATACAGTCTTTCTTATTTTAATGAATTAAGGCTTTTGTTCAGTTGTTCAGTGGACCCCACTCTCTGGCTCTCTTGCTGCTAGATTCTGATGGAGCCTCTCCTCCTCCTCCTCTTCCTCCTCCTCCTCCTCCTCCTCCTCCTCCTCCTCCTCCTCCCCCTCTTCCTCCTCCTCCTCCTCCCCCTCCTGTGTGTCCAGAAGCAGCACAGTGGTGGTCATCAGTTGGGCCCATCA
This sequence comes from Microtus oregoni, assembly GCF_018167655.1. NCBI lineage: Eukaryota > Metazoa > Chordata > Mammalia > Rodentia > Cricetidae > Microtus > Microtus oregoni. The sequence goes on from NW_024543070.1 coordinate 20,666,747, forward strand.
TCTTAGTCCTTGACTCTGTAAGAAGAGACTCGAGTCCTAGGCTGCCTGAATCTCACCATCCTCTGGATGTGGTTTCTCACTCTCCTCTTCCTTCCTACGGCTGCCAGCTGAGATTCCTTTTCATTGTGCACATCTCAAACACTTTCATCTTGGGTGCCGGTTTAGTCCCGACATTAGCGCTTATATGAAGTGTGCCGGTTGCTTATAGAAAGTTCACATAGAAAGATGCATTGTGATATATTTTTAAGTATTTTATTGTGTAAAATGGGAAGTAGATTACTGTCTTCCCTCCATCACGTCACTCACTGAAAAATAAAAGTATGGGTCTAGAGAGATGGCTCAGTGGTTAAGGATACTTTCTATTCGGGCAGAGGACCTGGGTTCAGTTCCTCACATCCACATCACGGTTCACAACCATCTGTACCACAGTTCCAGGGATCTAATGCCCTCTTCTGGCCTCCATGGACACTGGACATACATGCTGCACACATACAGACAGACAGACAAATGCTTGTACACATAAAATAAATCTTTAAAATATGTATTGGCACTCCTGTGTGCTCTCCTAACCCAGCTTGATCCTGGGTACTGACTCTAAGGAGTGTTGCCACCACCTCGAGAGAAACACTTGCCCCCACACAAGCAAAGGAAAGCTGTCTTTAATGGCTTCATCACCCGCTGACCTAATATTTACCTTTAAGAGAATACTGTTAATATATAAACTGCAAAATAGCAGAAGTTCAAGAATAAAAAGTGGGTAGAAGTAAAAAACAAAACAAAAACTTTTTTCAAATGGTTTAAAAGTGTCTTTCTTTGTGTGTGTGTGTGTCTGTCTCTCTGTTTGTGTGTTTCCTGCAGGGGAGACTTCTCGTGCCAAAGGAAGTGAACCGCAAGAAGGCGGAGGAGATCAGCGCTGCCTTCCTGGCTCCACCAGGCAGCCATGAACTCTGCTCCCCAAATATCAGTTACCTCTACTCTTTTTAATCGTAACACCTCCATTTGTATTGCATATGGTATATGGGGTTTTGATGAGGTCTTGGTATCATATATGGGATTTTTTTTTTCTGTGTAAATCATCAAATATAAGAAGAAACTATGGGACTCTAAGCCTTGCTTTAGAGAATTTACAGTGGACAAATAGGTATCATCAAAACAGTTTCTAATCATTCTGACTCAAGTGAAAACGCTCAGAATTTCACACTGTGAATCCACGTTTACAACCCCTACAGGTGGGCCTTCAGGCCTGGTTCGCTACAACAATGTCTTCCACAACTCAAACTCCCACTGCGCTCACATGACTGGTCCACACCCACCTCTTCATCACACGGCTCCCGACTGCTTCTTGCAGAGGCTGAGAGTCCCCCCACTTTTTTTTCTCACTTAGATGTAACAAGCCTAGTAGTTTATGTTCATCGATCGTCTGTATATCTCTATATTTTATCCATGTACTCTTTTGATGTATAGAAGTAGTTTGAAACTCATCGTTTCCTTGTGGTAAGTGACCGAGATGCTGCCACAGGACCTGAGACACTGATGAATGGTGCTATTTTGGACTTTCAACATGCTCCTTGGCGAGGTAGCTCTGATGGAGTTATTTTTTATTTCCATGTTCTGAGAAGGTGTTGTTGGTACTCTGTTTCCCCGAATGTTGTTCTCCAGACTGGATTGTCTTGTTTTCCTGGTGTCTTCAGTGTGGCTTTCTTCTTCAGTGTAGTAGGTTGAGCGGATGCTACCGAGAGTGTGAGGGGCTGTCCTCTCGTGGCTGGCCCTGGTGGAGATGCCGTCATGGTAGCGGGAGCAATCACAAAACTGTAATGTACCTACCAGAACTCTTCCGTTCTGCAGCCTCACCTGCCTGGCTAGAAAAAGAAAAGCAATAATTCCACAGGCATTTGGAGGTATCTCTTTAGATTCTTTTTGTTTGACTGGATATTTGGGGGGGTGGGGGGAAGATTCACTCTCTTTAAATAGGTGCCACGTGGGGAAAAAAAATCCAAAGTACTGACATCCAAGTAGGAATTTGAAAATTATACCTTTCCAAAAGTTGAGGTTGGAAAAATGTCTTTACAAAATAATGATTATTATCATGATGATGATTATGACGACAATGATGATGACAAAAGGCAAAACACCTTTTTTGGGGCCGATTTGATAAGCAAGGTGTAGATTTTACACTTTTGTCCTTGCTCCCAATGAAATGGATAAACAAAAATAAAATCCGATAACACCATCTCTTCACGGAATGTTGTTGTGTTAAGCCAGACTGAAAGCCCACCTTAATTTTTATATAATGTCTTTAGCTCTTCCTTTGACAGGGCAGGCCTTGTTCTGAACTGTTTGCGCTTCTGACTGTTAAACACCAGTGACGCATGCACTGTACCTCTTCCTCCTCTTCTTGCTCCCCCACTGGCCTGAGTTTCTCGTGCATTCTTCCCTCTCCACCCCCACCTTCGTTAGGATAGACATATCGGCTATGTAAATAGAGCAAGAAAACAGTGTTGTGCATTTGTGGCATTTCTGTAGAGTTGCAGGTGTGCACTGCTGAAAATGCTGGCTTTTGGAACATGTGCTCCTTACTGTTGCTCTCATAAGTACCCAATGTATTTTAGTTATTTTAGTAGTATTTGTTCAATAAATATGCAAGCTGTAAGATAACTATGATCTGGTGTCGTCATTGCAGAGTCTGACTTCTTAATTAATGCCTACGCAGATTCAAAGTAATATTGTGTTTCTAGGACCCCTCGAATCAGGCCAAGGGCCAGAAGAGAGATTTACCTTTCAAGGATTTTCTCTTTGAGGGTTTTTTGAGAGTAGGGGAAAGATAGGGGGCTTATTAAGATGGTATTAACATCATTGCCTTGGTCACAAAGTAGAAAGGGAGAATTAAATCCAAATCCTTTTACTTCTAGACGTTTACTCTCTAGGGCTTTCCCACATACTCAGAATGCACTTTCTCACCCTCTCCTTGCCATTAAGACCCACGCCAAAGGGTTTTCACCTTCACGCAGACAAAAGGCTTACATTTGTAAGAGGATACAATTCTGGGATGAATGTTTAAGCCACTAATGTGTAGGCATGTAATCACTTGGAACCCTGTGGCTGATGAGATGCCATCATCAGAGCCATTTAGAGGTCTCAAGTGACGCTGAAAACAAAATTGGGGATTCATGCCGCATAAGTACTTGGGCTTATTCCTAACTCTTTTTCTGTGGTGTGTGTGTGTGTGTGTGTGTGTGTGTGTGTGTATACATGTGTTGCTGTAGATAGAATACAAGGTTTTGCACATGCAAAGTAAGCTACTCTACCCACTCATTGATACTCCCAAACCTCTCTTGATATGTTCTTTAGGAAGGCAGATGTTATGGGGGCAACTAGATAGCTCTGAGACCTATGAATAGAGGGACCGAGGTGCCCAGGCAACCGCCAAGGGAGTGGGCATGGTTCTCCAACCCCAGCCAGAACATTAGATGATTCTAACCCCATTTGACATCTTGTCTGTTGAGAAATTTCTACTGCTTTCCTTGTTTATAAAGGATAGAAGCATCACCTTGATTTATGCAACAGCTTCAAAATCAATTGGTCTGGTGTGGATACTGAGAGTTCAACTCAATAGAGGGTAAAAAACTGGAGAGAAAGAGATAGAGCGTGTGTGTCTTACCACCCCACACTGAAGCGTGTCCTCAGTAGGGTGGACAGAAGGTTCTTGGGGGAGATCCTGGTGTCTGATGCATGTCAAGAGGTAGTTTGTAAATTGGGAGGTTATTGAGTTTAGTTTGAATGAATACACATCTCAGGTGAGATACCAATACCTGTACACACCCAGAGGCTAATGCCTCTGCATATAAAGGAAGGGCTTCTTTTATTTGATTACCTACTCAAAAAGCTCCCTGTTTTTGGAAGGGTATCAGCTTTGAGGGGATATACTCTGCTTTATTACCTTTTTTTTTTTTTTTTTTTTTTTTTTTGGTTTTTCGAGACAGGGTTTCTCTGTGGCTTTGGAGCCTGTCCTGGAACTAGCTCTGTAGACCAGGCTGGTCTCGAACTCACAGAGATCCGCCTGCCTCTGCCTCCCGAGTGCTGGGATTAAAGGCGTGCGCCATAAACTAAGATTATGAAAAGATGATGAGACTGAGCCATTGGAGTGGCATTTCTCTGTTATTTTATTTCCATCCATATTAATTATCTGTTGCTACTAAAGAGATCACAATCATGTTTTTCATATTGAAACCATATACATTCGTATTCCTTGGGTTCTACATGTCAGGATTTCTGTAGTAGTATAGCTGGTGGCTATTTGTATTTCCTTGCAATCAAGATGTCAAATGGGGCTGCAGCTATCTGATGGTCTAGCTAAGGTTGAACCATGCTCCCTCCCTTGGCTCTTGGCTGGGCACCTGTCCTAGGGTTTACTATTGGGTGAAGAGATGCCATAACCACAGCAATTCCTATAAGAAATCATTTAATTGAGGGTGGCTCGCTTACAGTTTCTGAGGTTCAGTCTATTATGATCATGAAGGGGATCATGGTGGCATGCAGGCCGATGTGGTGCTAGAGCAGAGAGTGCTACATCTTGACTCAGAGGAAACAGGAAGTAAACTGACTATCACACTGAGGGAAGTTTGAGAAAAAGAGACCTCAAAGCCCACTCCCTTAGTGACACACTTCCTCCAATGAGACCATACCTCCTAATAGTGTCATTCCCTTTGGGGGCCATTTTCTTTCAAACCACACACCTTAGTCCCTCTATCCGTAGGTCTCTCTGCAGAGCTATCTAGATGTTCCCATAACTTCTGCCTTCCTAAAGAATGTATCTATAAAGATAGGTTTGGGAATATCATTGAGTTGGTAGAGTAGCTTACCTTGCATGCGCAAAATCTTGGATTTTATCTACAGCAACACGTGTACATACATACACATATACACCTCTCTCTCTCTCTCTCTCTCTCTCTCATACACACACACACACACACACACACACACACACACACATCACACATCGTACCACACCATACCACCCACGAAAAAGAGCTGGGAACAAGTCCAAGTAGCTATGATCAAGTCTCAAATCTTACCATCATGCTGGGATGTGGCTCACATCAACAATCACAGAACTCAGGAGTCTGAGGGTTACCATCAGTTTGAGGCAGCCGAGTTTGCACAGTGAGTTCCAGGCCAGCCTGTCCTACAATGTGAGACCAGAAAAAGTACAAAAAAGAAAGAAAATATAAAGCAAGCAAACAAACAAAATCCCCAACACTGAATACCATCATATTCTGATCATGTAAATCAGCCACAAAATTTATAGCCTAATGGTATACTCTACAGGATAGAAAGCCAAGTTATAGCTCTTCAAAAAGGGGAAACTAAAGAATTTGGGGACATAGTTTTGAAATAATATACCATCACTAGTAAAAAGAACTCAGGTTTTATTGTAGCTTAAGAGGTGTATATGAGAAAATCTGAAACCTGGAATTATAGATGCTTCTTCTATTGAAAGTTCTCGGAGCCCTGGGACCATGGTTATGAGGTGCACATCCCAAATACAACAGGGCAGCAGAGCTTCCATTTTCTAATCAGATTGCTGTGAGCCCCACAAGAAATCGTTATCAGCAGTTGTAAAAACACAAAGGTTGCAATACATGATGTTTACAGTTCTAAGAAAAATCTATGGTGTTCTGGGAGGCCACCAAAGTCGGCTCATTCAGCCTCCATAAAGCTTACAGTTATAGATGGTTGACCTTGCCCTCTACTGTAAAGTTACAAGAATCATTTCAGGAGCAGCCCCTAAACTGTTAATGGTTAATACCTGCTGTGGCAGGGGAAGGCTGAATTTGAAGGCTGGCTAGGGTCAATCAGGAGCCCCAAACTTTGGATAAAGGCTTTGTCCTCTCACCAGCAGCAAAACAACAACAACAACAAAAACAAACAAACAAACCCAAAAACTAAGCATTACCTTATTGCATTGGAGATGGTCAATTAACTATGGACTAGATATAACCCATTGACTTCAATGAGTTTTTAAGAATGTTGATTAATTGCAAGTGCTTAAAAATTGAGAGCTTCCACATAAACATCTAGGTAGAAAAATGGAAGCTGTAACAATAGGAGAACGGAGCTGAAGAGCAGACTCTACCTTCAGATGGATGCAGCATGCTTCCTCCTCCAGCTGATCCTCACCGTGACCTCTGTTCTCACTCCCTGCTTCTTCTATCACCTGCCTCTGCTGGAAAGGCAGTTTGCAACAGAGAGTAGTGGTGCCCTGGCTTTACTAACAAAGGACCCGGAACCTTTCTATCAAGAGTTTTTGTTTGACAGTGGAACTACTTGTCAGAACACTAACCAGACTAGACACAAGCTCCTCCATGTTGATCCAACAGCCTGACAGCTGCGATGCCATCTGCCCCATCTCAAGTTCTCTTTGGAAAGGTCCAGTAATCCTCCTCCAGCAACTGAGGGTTTATGATTTAAAAGGGGGAGGTCTTGGATAGGTTCAGACTATATATGAGCAGAAGAGATGCATGACATTCAACATGGGTTATATGGCAGCTTTCGCCAGAGTGCATGCTTGCATGCTTATGGGTAGCTTTAAGAAAGTTTGTGTTAAAATCTTCTGGGTTCTTTTCCTAAAATCAAAAATGACTGTGGGTTAATAATAATCTCTTTTTCACACTCTTTCTTTTCTAAGAGATCTCATCTATCTCAGATCTGGCACATGGCTCTTAAGATGATACCAAACCCCAGATGGAGGGAACAGAAGGTTTCTTCTAGGTGGTCATGAATACAGAGTCTCAGGCGTTTCTTTCTCCTATCCATGTTAGTGGTGATTATAGTGTTAATCAGCAAGAAAAATCACATGAATTTTCAGATTTTAGATGTATGGAGGTTGGAATGATTGGAACAACAATAATATTTACTTAACACTCCTTCCTCTTCCTCCTCGTGATTCTTAGCAAAGATTACTTTGCTTTTGAGGAAAGATCAACAACAACAATATGTCAGGAGATATCAAATAGGGGAAAATGGCTTCTGCAAGGGATTGTATAGAATCATTTTTTGCTGTTCTTAACATCTATCCAGAGGGTAGATTTTGATTACTTGACTAGGAAGAAAAGTAGCAAGAAACAGATAAGACATCAAAGATTGGCAATGTTGATTTTGTTCGTTCATTCATTCATTCATTCATTCATGGTATTATCTTAAGGGCCATGTGCCAGATCTGAGATAGATGAGATAGATGCATTCATTCATTCTGAGACCAGAACTTTCTATGTTGCCTAGGCTGGCCTTGAACTTCTGGGCTCCAGTAATAATCCCATCTCAGCCTTCCGAGTAGTTGGGACTTCAGGTGTGTGTCTTTATGTCTCTTGCTGACTGTTTTTAAATGGGATTATAATGCTTTCTGAAAATAGCAAGTGAATAAATCCAAAGATAAGGACACTTTCTTGAGGATTCTCTCACATGGTGTACATTGTTTAATAAAATTGTCAAAACTATTATTGAACAAATTATGATGTGAAACGTTTATTCAATTTTAATCATTTCTCCTTGCATCATCATATAAAATGTTTAACGTCTTTTCCTAATCAAAACAAAAATTCTATCCTATTAGACTGACTAGCATCTTGGAAGGACCTTTTCATTATTAGTGGCTTTCTTGATTTTGATGAGTTCTAACGTAATTATTCCTTAAAACCAGTCAGCAGTATTCAAGAGTTGCATATGAGTTTGCTGCAGAGATTACCTTCCTTGTAGGTTGACTTCTTTTATGCCATTAAGTCCATATATCTTACAAATACTTAGAAGAATGACTCATTTTGGCTCATGGTTTGAGAAATTACAGTCTCTCATAGTGTGGAGGGCATGTTGGAGCCCATTGTGTTAGGTTCATATGGCTGGGAATCCTCAGATCCTATACCAAGAAGCAGAAAGTCAGGCCTGAACCAGGGTTCAGCTATAACCTGTAAGCCCAGGGCCCTACCTCTGCTAGCCACGCCCCATGGCCAAAAGTTTCAGCGAGTCCTGAAATAAAGCCTATAAAGGAACTTCCATATTCAAATCATTACACTTTTGTCTTAGGGTTTGTCGCGATGAAACTACATGACCTAAAGCAACTCAGGAAAAGGGTTCTTTCAATAAATATTTCTGGTAACATCCTATCGCTGAGGGAATCAGGCAGGAACCTGGAGGGAGGAGCTGGAGGGAGGGAGGAGCTGGAGGGAGGAGCTGGAGGGAGGGAGGAGCTGGAGGGAGGAGCTGACGCAGAGGCCCTGGAGGATGCCATTGACTGGCTTGCTGCCCATGGCTTGCTCAACCAGCCCAGGGGTCCACCACCCACACTGAACAAACCTTTTATGATAATCACCAATTAAGAAACTGTCCCACAGGCTGGCCTGCAGGCCAATGTAGTGTGGAAATCTTTTCAGCTGAGATTCCCTCTTCCCAGGTGACTCCAGTTTGTGTCAAGTTGACATAAACTTGGCAGCACAACTTTGCTTTATGTCAGAGCATGTTAACCATCTTGCTCTGTAATGGACTTCGGGAGCGACAGTTATAGCTGCATTGCCTTGATTTGTAATTTTAGTGATCAGTTTCACAGGGTTTTGTAGAATTTAAAATAGGTATTTGAGTAGAAAAATAACACTAACTTTCTCTCTGATAGAAATTATACCTGATTTAGCTACTTGATAGTAAAGGTTGCCCCTATTGATGTGTATTTTTGAAGACATTTTTTATAACAGAGTTAAACCCACAGCTCTAAAGTAGAAGTAATACACTGAAAGCAAAAATTAAGATTGAAGTATTCCATCAGAAAACATTGTTTTGTCAAGTGTTTAATCAGCTTTTAAAAAAAGCATGTGGTTTTATTCCTGCCATTTCTAAAGAGGTAGGTTTTAAAAGGTGGCTCTAACTGCAAGTGTTACAGCATAATTAACAATAATTGGAGAAGTCAGAGTGATTCTGTCTTGGTATGCTTCCCAGAAACTGAGAAAGTGAATTATTCAAAATAACTGGAGAATATGTTTCTGCTACTCTGAGTTCACAGCGCATTCAAGATGCAGAAGAACGTTCCCAAGCTGTAAGGAGAGAGAGAAACAAAAGTATTTCTGATTGTAGATCATTATATGAATTTTGCCACATGGCATTAGATGTTCAAAGAATTGAATTTTGTTGCTGTAACAAAGGATTTTCAATGTAAACAAAAGAAATCTGTGGATATCCCATCTCATATGAGCAGAAAATAATCATTGATAGATTCAGAAATTAATAACTAAGTTTATTGTCTCCTTAATAATTTCATGGGATGTGATTTCCCATGTGTTTTTACCTAGTGTAAGGGATTCATGTTTTCATCTGTAGTGCACTGCTTCTAAAAATAATTCACCTTTCAAAGATTTCTTTTTTTTTTTTTTTTTTTTTTTTTTTTGGTTTTTCGAGACAGGGTTTCTCTGTGGTTTTGGAGCCTGTCCTGGAACTAGCTCTTGTAGAACAGGCTGGTCTCGAACTCACAGAGATCCGCCTGCCTCTACCTCCCAAGTGCTGGGATTAAAGGCGTGCGCCACCACCGCCCGGCTCAAAGATTTCTTTTTATACTTGGAGATTTATGGTCACAGAAAATAAAAGTGAAAGTTTACATGCATTTTAATTGTAGACAAGTGTGATAAAGAGATAAAACATTTTTGATAAAAAATGACATTAAGATAAAGTTCTTTGGTAAAAATAAAAAAGTTCAAAGTGAAGAAGAAAAAAACATCAAATTTCTGAAAGTTAAAGAAGTATTTGTTTTTGAAAACAAAAGGATGGTACTTTACTCAATACCATGGTGTTTAGATTCTGTTGTATATATTTGTACTAGAATCATAACTTTCATTTAAAATGCAAACATAATATTTTTCTTTAAATTGCATCTTTTCTCTTTTATTCTTCTCTCATATATTACATCACGACCACAGTTTTCCCTCCCTTTTCTCCTCCCAGTCCCCCCCTCCACCTCCTCTCTCTTGCAGATCCACTCCTCTTTCATTTCCAGAAGAAGAAGAAGAAGAAGAAGAAGAAGAAGAAGAAGAAGAAGGAAGAAGAAGAAGGAAGAAGAAGAAGAAGAAGAAGAAGAAGAAGAAGAAGAAGAAGAAGAAGAGCAGGCATTCAGGAATATCCACCAAACATGGCCTAACAAGTTACAATTATACTGGTCACAAACCCTTATACCATGCTGGATGAGGCAACCCAGTAGGAAGAAAAGGGTCCTAAGTGCAAGCAAAAGAGTCAGAGATAGCCCTACACTCCCACTGGTGAGACTCCCACAAAAACACCAACCTACACAACCATAGCATATATGCAGAAGACCTAGCTCAGACCCATACAGGGTCTGTGTTTGTCACTTCAGTCTCTGAGAGTCCCTATCAGCCCTTTTTAGTTGATTCCGTGGGACATATTCTTGTGAGCCTGTGACCACTCTGTCTGGCTCCTACAACCCTTATTCCTCACTATCTTCTCTGGGGTTCCCTTCGCCCCACCTACTTTTTGGGTCTTTGTATCTGCTCCCATAAGCTGTTGAATGCTGCCTCTCTGATGATGATGGACTGGGTATCAATTTATGAGTATAGCAGAATATCATTAGGAACAATTTATTTGCCTTTTTTTTTGTTCCAGTCATGTTTGCTTCTATCCTGGGTCTCTGGTGTCAGGGTCCGATGCTAGCCCTGACCATAAATTATTTTTCTTGACCAGACCCCAACATAAACTATCTCTCTCTGAACTGGCATGGAGGAGATGGGAATAAAGACACGACTCACATGTTTTCATTGGGAGGGAGATTCTCAGAGATCCCTCATGATATCCTGAGTTCACATCCTGAAAATTTTCTCTCATTTATCCTCCAAACAGCTTTATACCAAAACTTCACCAACAGGGAAAATATATTAGCATTCTGTTTCCTAGGTAACCAGGTGAATGGCTTTCAGTTATATCCACAACTACCTGTCTGCTATGTATGCTAGCTGTCACATAGGCTTGAATCATCATCTCTATCAGGCATCCTCCAAAGGATGGAGCAATAACATCCTGATCTTTTGTTAGGTTGTGACAGCCTGTCTAGTAGGCTACGTGACCATCCTCAGGTGAAGCCTATGGCTTTAGAGCTTGGCTGCCACACCATATAGAAATCTGGGCCTTCAATCCACTCCTCTTATTAATTTTAATAAAATCTGTGCTTCTGAAACACAACAGAATGATCACGCCTGGCTTGGGCAAAGACCTCTTCATTTACCCAAATTTTCCCATCTTTGGAACAAGCATTCATATATGCGAGCTCCTGACTTAGACATCTAGGGAGAAGAAGCTTCAAACCCTTCTTTGACTACTGATCTCTGTGAAGAAAAGATATTACTGGAGAGAGATACTTTTGGGCCCTGTGTCTCGGAGCCATACTTTCTTGTCAGGATAAATTATAATGCTTTATGAACAATCACACTCCCAAAGGCTATCATCTCCTACTTAAAGGAGAAGAGAATCACCTGAGTTGAGAATGCTTCTTCAGCTGATTTAGTGCGGCTCTTGAATCTTTTACATTGTATCAAAATCTAAAATTCTTAACATATGTATTAACTCCCAACATTTACAGAGCGTGTCAAACTTTTCTCGGCGGATGACAGGTCAATATTATAATTCTCAACATTGTCGGTCAATACCAACTTTCCAAATATCTTTGTCAGTACCATGATTCTCAGCATTGTTGGTCAATACCAACTTTTCTCAACATCTTAAATACAATTAGAAATATTATCAATATTAGGTCATCACAACAATGAATCAATAATTAAACAAGTCATAATTTTCTCAAATCCACATTAACCAAAAGATAAAAAAGCTTTTCTGATAGGTAAGAGTACAATAATATTGCTGTTATTAAATACCAGTTCCAGTCTCTGAACAGCAGTTAAACTTTTGGTCTGCAGCCTTCTTACGTGAAGAGGGGTTTAGTCATTCCTTATTTTGAGTCTTTCTTTCCCTGAGGGGAAAATTTAGGTCTTAGTTCTTAGGTTCAATATTTTAACCAAAATGAGTTCTGTGTCCCAGAAATTAAAAACACTCAAATGTTCGGTCTGCATCTTAGTTCCAAAGCAAACAGGATTCAAACTGCAGAAAATTGTCTTCATCACGGTCAGGTCATCTCAGCAGGGCCTCTGGGTCTGTGTGGGTCCCAAGTGTCTGGAAGCAGCTCAGCATCTGGTCCTCAGTGCAGCATGGTATCCTGCAGTGTAGAGTGGTGGTAGCAGGTCCTGCAGTCAGGCACTCCTCTCGGTTGGGGGCAGGGAAGACTGGGCCAGGGACACTTCTCCAACTCCTCTATGGGGGAGTTTGCAGCTATGATGTCATCAGGTCTGCCACTTCTTTACTGTATATGCAGTCATCTCATCCAGCTTTTATTTTCTTTCTGTGAAAAAAGAACATAAACACATCCTTGATCCCAAATATATATATAGGTCCGGTCTTTTTATAATTCATTGCAAGGGCTTTTCCACCTTGCCTTAGCAAAGGTCACCTTGGTTCCACCATGTTAGATCTGTCTGTAGCACATCTGTTTGCAACTTTTATAAGTTGCTTTCAAGGAACCATACCACACCCCACAATTCTTTTTATTATTAACTGTATATGCCGTTCTTCCATTGGAAGAGCCATTTGTGAAATTTTTGCATAACATCCTTTAAGGGATCTTTAGCTATAACATTAACAAAATATATGTTGTGCAAATTGCAGTGAAAATCATCTGGGAAAGATTATTTTTCTGACCTTTGGATTGAGCAAATACAATTGTCCAAGAATCACTATCTTAAAGTTATTAATTAATCTATTGCTTAGTATAAGAAACATTGATCACAGTTACTATTCTGTTAAACTATCTCTTAGATTCCATTCTGCTCTTTTGTATTAGACAAGCTACTGCTTTAAATTAAGAGTTTAATATCCTAACTGGCAAAAATGAGAAGATGCAGCTATAAAAAGAATTCTGTTTTTCAATAAAACTGCAGTAGCTTAGGTTTTGTACTTAACACGCACATTTGTTATAACAGAATCATAATTAATATGTTGAACTTGCAGATTATTGTTTACTCGTCGATCTATACTTTACCTGCTTGAGTACCTGTCTGGCAGCTTCTATAAGCTCTCTATGGGAAATTGGCTCATATCTCCCTTTAAGAATCTTACTTTGTAGCTCAATATCTCCCAATAAGAATATTATAACTAAGGCTTTAACCATTGAATATCTAATTAAAAGTTTGTAAACTATCCTCCTCTTAAGTTGCAAGTCTGCCTAGCTGATAGGAAAATAGAAAAAGAAAGCACATTCAACTAATGATCCTGGCCTAATTAGACATTAACACGTAGAAGAATGAAAATAGATCCATATTTATCTCTATGCACAAAGCTGAAATCCAAATGAATCAAAGACCTCAACATAAAGCTAACTACATTGAACCTCACAGAAGAAAAATTTAGAAATACACTTGAATGCAGTGGTAAATCTCAAACACAGCCTCAGTGGCACAGACATTGAGAGAAACAATAAATGAGACCTCCTGAACTGAGAAGCTTTTGTATAGCAAAGGATATAATCAACAAGACACAATATCAGCCTGTAGAATGAGAAAATATCTTTACTAATCACTAATAATCTACTCCAAAAACACACAAAGAACTAAGGAAATCAGTCATCATAAGAACAAATAATCCAATAAAAATATATGTCACAGATCTAAACTGAAAACTCTCACTTAATCAAGGTGGATTGCTTATACTTTCAGAGGTTCAGTCCATCATGATCATGAAAGGGAACATGTGGGCGTGTGGGCTGACATAGTGCTGGAGCTGAGAGTCCAACATCTTGCAGGCAACAGGAGGTTGACTGTAGGTAGAGGCTTCTCATTCGTTTTCCAGCCACCCAGACCCAAACTTATTACAAAGAAACTATATTAATTACCACTGCTTGGCCAATTAGCTCATGAATATTTTTAGCTAACTCTTGCATCTTGAATTAACCCATTTCTACTAATCTATGTATCATGAGGCTAGTGGTTACTGGTAAAGTTCTTTGGTGTCTGTCTCCTTTGGCAGCTACATGGTTTCTCTTTGACCCTGCCTACTTTCTCCTCTATCTCTGCTTGGAATTGCTGCCTTGCTATATTCTGCACTGTTATAGGCCCAAAGAAACATCTTTACTTACCAATGGTAGTAAAACATATTACAGTATACAGAGGGGAATTCCACATCACCTACCCTTTTCTGGTAGATTTTAACTTTAACATAGCAAGATTATATACAACAAAACAGTTATCAAGCAAGAATTATAGTTATGTTATTTAGTCAATTTACATTTGGCAAATTAAGGAAAATACTCTATCATCTATCCTATCTTTGTGAGTCTAAAGTTTTACACCTAATTTATCTTTTATAATTATAACTATCTTTCTTCAACTCCATCAAAGACTCCAGAAGGCTACGAAATTACCTAAGTAAAGAAGAAGTGCATTGTAAGAAACTTCCAAAACTCTATAATTGATAGAGAAATCTCACTACCTTTACAGCCACACAAAGTTTTTCTGTAATATTTGGGCACCCATCTTTAGCCTACAGGCCCATAGTATCCGGCAGTCTTTTCCATGAAGCAGGAAATTTCAAAGACAGTTCCACCTATATTGGCATTTTGTCAGTCACTTTCTTCTGTGTCCTGCAGAATGTCTGGCAGAGTCTTTCATGAAGCAGGAACTCTGAAGTACTGTCTCATCTTTAGGCAAGTTCAGCAGTCGTTTTTCTCTGTGTGGGTCCTGCATGTTCAGTTCATACAGCATACCATCAAGCAGTCCAGAAAAGAGCAATTTCTTCCCCAAATGACTAACCAACTCCATAAGGAGCCTCTTTAATGCCCATCATCCTCTTGAAGTAGACTGGTGCTGCCAGGAACAGATATGTCTCACTGTCATAAAAAGTCCTAAGTTCTTAAAACATTTAAATGTCATATTCTGTAAGTCTTTGAAACGTTTGAAGAATACCTATCCACCTGAAACATATCTTTGTACAGCTAGGAAAACTAACATGACTACAAGCTTGACTATTATAGATGGTTATCTTTTAACCTGTATTTCTTAATACATAACATTTAAAAAAAATGAGCTGCACAAACACAGTACCTTAATCAAGAGCAGAAATATAACAAAATTGACCTAAAATTTGTATCAATAAAACAAGACCCATACCAATGCAAAGTGTTCATTTCTATAGCATATCCCCCTTTAAATGTAACATTAATCTATGTATCACCACGTGACTGTGGTTTACTGGGTAAAGTACCAGCTACATGGCTTCTCTCTTACTCCACCGTCTTACTCCCAAAATTTCTCCCACCTACCTCTATTCCCTGCACAGGCCCAAGACAGTTTCTTTATTAACCAGTGGTATTCACAGCATACAGAGGGGAATCCCATATCATATGGTGGATGACATTGACAGGTTTTCATATGTTGAATCATTCTTGAATCTCTGGGATAAAGCTTACTTAATTGTGGTGGGTAATCTTTTTGATGTGCTCTTGGATTCAGTTTGCAAGTATTTTATTGAGCATTTTTACACATATATTCTTGAGAGAAAATGATCTATAATTCTCTTTTCTTTTGTTTGGTTTTGGTATCAGGGTGACTGCAGTCTCATAAAATGAATTTGGCAGTATTCCTTCTCTTTCTATTTTGTGGAATAATTTAGGATGTATTGCTATTAGCTCTTTTTTGAAGTCTGGTAGAATTCTGCTTTAAAACTGTCTGGCTCTGGGCTCTTTCTGGTTGGTAGACTTTTAATAACTGCTCCTATTTCCTTAGGGGTTGTTGGTCTATTTAAATTGTTTCTCTGGTCTTGATTTAATTTTAGTAATTAATATTTGTTAAGAAAATTACCCATTTCTTTTATAGTATCCAATCTTATTAAGTTTAGGATTTTAAAGTATGAACTAATGATTCTTTGGATTTTCCATGTGTCTGTTGTTATATCCCCCTTTTTGCTTCTGATTTTGATAATTTGTATATTATGTTTCTGTCTTTTAGTTTGTTTAGTTTAGTTAGTAAAGTTTTGTCTGTGTTATTGCTTTCCCCAAAGAAATTGTTTCATTGATTATTTATATTGTTCTCTTTTTTTGCTATTTTACTGCTGAGTAGTACTCCATTGTGTAAATGTACCACATTTTCTTAACCCATTCTTTATTTGAGAGGCCTCTAGGTTGTTTTCAGGTTTGGGATATTACAAATAATGTTGCTGTGAACATAGTTGAACAAATGTCCTTGTAGTATGGTTGAGCGTCCTTTGGGTATATGCCCAAGAGAGGTATTGCTGGGTCCTGAGGTAGGTTGATTCCCAACTTTCTGAGAAACCAGCATACTGATTTCCAAAGCTGTTGTACAAGTTTGCATTCCCGCCAGCAATGGAGAAGCATCCCCTTATGTTGTTCATTTATTTTCATTGAAATTTAGGAAGACTTTAATTTTTTTTATTTCTATCTTGACCCAGAAGTCATTCAGTATTTACTTAGGATCCATGAGTTTGTAGATTTTATATTGTTGAAATCTAGTTTTAATCTGTGGTGGTCTGATGAGTTGCAGGGGATTATTTAAATTTTATGGTGTTTGTTAAGACTTGCTCTGTGACCGAGTATGTGGTCCATTTTGAAGAAGGTTCATGAGGTACCGAGGAGAAGGTGTAGTTTTTTGTGTTTGGGTGAAATGTTCTAGATATATCATTTAGGTTCATTTGGTTCATAACATCTATTAGATCCAGTATTTCTCTGGATAGTTGTTGTCTGGATGACTTGCCCATTGGTGATAGTGGGGTATTGAAGTCTACCCCTATCAATGTGTGAGGGTCAATGTATGATTTAATAGTATTTCCTTTATAAATGTGGGTGCCCTTGCATTTGGTGCATAGATGTTAAAAACTGAAAGATGATTTTGCTGATTCTTTCCTTTGATGAGTATGACGTTTCCTTTGCTGTTACTTTAGATTAATTTTGGTTGGAAGTCTGTTTTGTTAGATATTAGAATAACTATACCAACTTGTTTCGTAAGTCCATTTGCTTGGAAAATCTTTTTCCAACTGTTATTTTGAGATAACGTTTATCTTTGCTGTTGAGGTGTGTTTCTTATATGAAACAGAAGATTAGATGCTGTTTTCTCATCCATTCTGTTAGTCTGTGTCTTTTTATTGAGTAATTGAGTTCATTAATATTGATAGCAATGATCAATGATTTAATATTGAGAGATATCAATGACCAATGATTGGTTATTCCTGCTATTTTATTGTTGTTGTTGGTAGTGGTAGTAGTAGTAGTGGTGTATGTGTTTCCCTTCTTTTGGTTTTTTTGTTGTGAGATTATTTATTTCCTGTGTGTTCATGGGTATGGTTAACTTCCTTGGGTTGGAGTTTTCCTTCTAGTACCTTCTGTAGGTCCAGATTTGTAGATAGTTATTGTTCAAATTTGATTTTGTCACAGAATATCTTGCTTTCTCCATCTGTGGCAATTGAATGTTTTGCTGAGTATAATAGTCTGGGTTGGCATCTGTGGTCTCTTATAGCCTTTAGAATATTTGTTCAGGCCGGGCAGTGGTGGCACACGCCTTTAATCCCAGCACTTGGGAGGCAGAGGCAGGCAGACCTCTGTGAGTCCAAGGCCAGCCTGGTCTACAAGAGCTAGTTCTAGGACAGGCACCAAAAACTCAGAGATATCCTTTCTTGAACATCAAAAAAAAAAAAAAAAAAAAAAAAAAAAAGAATATTTGTTCAGGCCCTCCTGACTGTTAGAGTCTCCATTGAGAAGTCAGGTGTAATTCTAATAGGCCTGTCTTTATATGTTATTTTGGCCTTTTGGCCTTGCAGCTTTTAACATTTTTTTCTTGTTCTGCATGTTTGGTGCTTTGGTTATTATGTAGCAAGGGGACTTTCTTTTCTGGTCTAATGTATTTGGTGCTTTGGTAAGCTTCTTGTACTTTTAAGGGCATGGTTATTTTTACTCTTTACTCTTTGCTCTTTGGGGGCCTGCCACCCAGCTCCCAAATAAATCATACAAAGGCTTATTTTTTTTTTAATGAATGCTCTGACTTAGCTTGGCATGTTTCTAGCCAGTGTTTCTTAATTTATCTTCATCTATGTTTGCTTTTGGGATTTTACCTTTCTATATACTTTACTTCTTACTCATTGGCTTGCTGTGTAGCTGAGTGGCTGGCCCCTGGAGTTCTTCTTTCCTCCTTCTCTCACTCCTCAATCTTTGCATCATTAAACAAAAATTCCACAGCATAAACAAATGTAACATATCTTAAAATGATATTCTATAACACACATCCTTCTTTAGGCTAGAGAGATTTTCTTCTACGATTTTGTTAAAAATATTTTCTGGGCCTTTGAGCTGCAATTCTCCTCCTTCTTCTAGTCCTATTACTTTTAGTTTTGGTTTTTCATAGTGTCCCAGATTTCCTTGCTGATTTGTGTCAGGAAGTTTAAATTTAACATTTTTTGATCAATGTATCTATTTCTATTATGCATCTTCAACACCCGAGGTTCTTTCTTCTTCTGTAGAAGAATCTTCTACTGTGTTCTGTTGGTGATACTTGAACCTGTAGTTCCTTTTCACTTACATAGGTTTTCCATTTTCAGGATTATTTAGGATTATGTTTTCATTATTGTTTTTATTTTTATTTTCAGGTCTGGAACAGTTTTATTCATTTCCTTCAATTATTTCTTTGTGTTTTATGGCTTTCTTTAAGGGATGTATTTATGTCCTCTTTAAGGGCCTTTATCATCTTCATAAATTTGGCTTTAAGGTCATTTTCTTGTGCTTCAGCTGTGTTGGAATATTAGGGCCTGCTGCAGGGTAGTGGGCTTTTGTGCTGACATACTACCCTGGCTGCTCTTGATTCTGTTGTTAAACTAGCATCTAGGCATCTGTATTTGGGATAATTATAGGTCTATGTGCCCAATTTCTGAGTTTGTCTTTGTTGGATGGGCTCTGCCCACCCCCTCTTTGGTTTCTGCATTTTCTCTGGTTTTCTGGCCAGAGTGGTCTGTTATTGATTGGGGGTTCTCTACCCAATTTGAGGGCTGGAGTTCTGGCAGCCTGCGTGGCCTCTGGCCCAGGAAGGAGTCCTATGCAGGAACTTGGGGCCAGGATATGGTGATGACGGTGGTTGGATGTAGGCTGGGTGAACACTAAGTTGGGGCAGTGCTGGGGCAGGGGGTTACCTACAGTTCTGATATCTCTACTGGAGTTGGGGCTGGGATATGGTGATGAGGAAGGGAGGGCTGACTGAGGATGGGCTGGGAAGGCACTGAAAAAGTGGGGGCAATTCTCAGACAGCCATCCTACCTTGGGTTCTGGTAGCTGGCATGACATCTGTTGGGCAGGGTGCTTCCACCTAAGTTGTGGTTCAAGATATGGTGACAAGAAGAGTGGGGGCTGTTGAGGGCAGGCTGGGTAGACTCTGAGAGAGTATTGGCTGTCTTTGGGTAGGCGGTGCTTACCTGGGCTTCTGGGTCCTGGTGTCGCCTCTGGTGAAAGAGGGGCTAATGAAAATATGTGAAGTTAACCATCCAATTACAAATTGTACAAAAGTGCATTCTTTCAAGATTTTTGTAACAAGGATAGTTTGGGCTGGGGGATCTTTGAAGCACTTGCTGTGCCTGTGTGGGAACTGAGGTCCAGATCCCAGCACCCAGAGAGTATAGGGTGCCACCATGCAGGTCCGTGATCTCCAAGAGGCTACAGCAAGAGGTGAGATGCAGGAATGAGAACCTCGGAGCCTCATGAGCTGGTCACCCTGGCATACACACCTGTGAACAAAGGAACTTCCTCGGCCAAGGCGGAAGATGAGGACAGACAACTAAGGTTGTTTCCTGACTTTCACCGTCATGCCGTGATACATGAGTGCCATTCCCCTGTGCTCTTGAATGCACACTGTGCAAGCATCATGGACACATGCAAAAAACATGAGAGCCACATAATTTGAAAACCTTTGGCGATGCAGCAGTCTAAGCTCTGTGCTGTTTACTTGTGTTGTTTTAGTTTTCAGACAGTATCTTGCTGTCTCACTGTCTTGCAGTGACTGGCCTAGAGCTTGTTATGTAGACCAGACTGGCCTCAAGCAGAGATTTGCCTATCTATGCCTCTTGGGTGTTGAGAAGAATGGCATGTACCACAAACCTAGACTATTGCTTGGGTGAATTTATTCTTGGCCAGAAATACTTACTAGCTAGTCATGATGCTTGGCCCCCTCCCCATCAGTTACTGTCCACTCACTATGGCAGTGTGAAGGGGAAAAGATCTCAAGGAAGGCTAGCTAGCACCAGCACTTTCTTGATGGAGAAAGGAAAATGACACCCAGAGTGCTTCTTAGTTCTTAACTATGGCAACCTGGATGCGCCAGTAAACCACATTGAATGGGGGTGGCAGACTGCAGTGGGGTACAGTCTCTTCAAATGTAAATATATTGTTTTGAGATCAACTTAATGAACAGAAATGATAAAAGGAAAAGCCAGCCCTCTTTTCTGGCCCCGATGCACGAGCTGCTTTCTGCTCTGACTCTTCCTTAGGAGAGCCGAGGTCTCAGGACTAAAGATTGGAACCTGACTAATGCAGTCTCACCTCTCTCGTTGGCTTTGTCCTCCTTCTCCCAGGAAAGTGATCGTCATCCAGAGCTCTGAACTATACTAGAGCTATAATAAGCGACTGTAAGGAAACATAGCTGTACCGGTGAGCAAATGAAGAACAACTCTAGACAAGAGTTGCCTGTGCTTAACTGTTCCTCTCAGACCCAGGCGGCTGTGTGAAAGCCTTGCAGAAAGAGAATTTGAAGAATGTGTTAATTTGCTGAGGTCTTCAAGTTGAGAAGCTTTAATAATTAGTTGGGGTCCCTCTGAGCCCAAGGCTGCTATTAATTATTTTTAACACACTGGTCATAGCTGAGCTCTCTCTCAGGCAGGCAGCACGGTCAGCCTTATCTCCCTGGCATGCCATGACCTTTCTCATCTTGCTCCTCTTGCTCCCCACCTAGGGATGAAAACTCTCAGATCCTTTAACCAGTCTCTCTGTACCTGTTTTCTGGGACTTTCTGCATCCTTTTCAACCTCTTATATGAGTCCTTGTCTGAGACCAACCCAGATTCCATTTTTAGAATGATGCCTGCATTCTGGAAGGAACTGATGGGCGCAGCTAATAGGGTACTCAATGGTACAGCCAGATGGAGGGGAAAGATGAGCGCTCGTGCCCTAAGCACCTGCCATAGTGCCATGCTATTCACCTGTGCCTTGGGCAAGCCCCAGACAAGTGTCCTCATGACCCCTTACAAGGTGAGACTGTCACGTCTTTGCTTGAAGGCTCCAAATTCCTCCCTATTGTCTCCTTCTCTGAGTTTTATTAAAAAGTTGCTGGTACCTGGGAGAGAAACTGGTCCACAGGCTCCTCAGGCTTCCTCCGGGCTGTCAGTCTCTATGACTTGTGCCTCACAATTACAAGACTAGTTTCTGTATATAGTCGCCGTAGAGCTCAGGGACACTGCTTTCTAGGAAGGGGGTAACTGGAGCTCTTATTTGTCTCTAGCAGCTGCAATCTGCTTTGTCAAATGTGATAGTGAGGGGGTACTGCATGTGTGTTCTTGAGGAGGAAGATTAGCTCAGAAGGACATTTTTAAAAAGTGCAGTGGCAGCAGCCCCCAGGAAGAGTGTGGAAAATAGCCACTTGTTCATTGAACGTTAGGACATAGTCACAGATATCAGGGCGCATATGGCCACTCCACAACCCCAGGACGTCAGCAGCAGGGTGTCAGGTGAGGGATAAGCCATTGTGCAGTGGAGCGTCTTGGCTAAAATGGCAGAGTTATTTTACCTTCTCCAGGGGCCATTGTGGGAACCTAACTCTGCTATTTAAAACTTCCTCTAACTTTATCATCTTTCTCATTTCCCATATTAATAAAGAGAAAACACTGGGAATTGTCTCCAGAGAAACAAGAGGTACATATATATCTAGTTTTTAAGATATTTGTTGTAAGGTATAGGCTCATGAAACATCCCGACTGATGAATCTTTGCCTTTCATCTTCAACTCAGAGACCTAGAATGTAAGCAGAGAGCTGAAAGTTGGTGATCCTAATTCTATAGCTGGAGAACCTGAGAGCCAATGGTATAGATCCTAGCTCTGATATGAACTCCTGAGTATCAGAAATACCAAGGCCAAAATCCTTATTTTTGTTTGTTTACTTGTTTGCTATGTAATCCAAGCTGGTCATGAACTCATGGTAATCCTCCTGCCTCAACCTCCTCAAAGGTGGAAGTATAAGCATCTGACATCACATCCAACTTAATCTTCTCGTTCCAGGAGTTGAAAATTCAGGAAAGGTAAATGCAACTTCCTTTGCTTTTCTGTGTTATATTTGGATCCTCAGTGGCTAGGAGACTACTTGTATGGGGGAGGGCAACTTACTTTACTCTGTTCACCAACTCAATTGTCTTCCAGAAAGGCACATAAATGGCATTTAATCAGCTATCTAAGCATCCTATAACTCAGTCAAGTTGACAAATTAAAATCAGTCACAATATTTCACTTGTATGTAAATACGCTCTCAAAAAAGTCGGCAGTAGTTTTTCACTTAGCCGGGAAACTGGAAGCACAGAGAATGAGGGACTGTAGAGTGCCCAGCCATGAATGGGGCATCTGTGGCATCCAACCCACTCCCAAGACTCAGGAGACAGTGGACGAGGGGTAGAAAGAGTTCAAGAGCCAGAGTTCGGGTCAGACTGCCAGCAAACAGTGTTCTTTAGACATAAGAGTGACTGCTGTCATGAATTCACAGTAGTGGTGGCCCTGTACAAGGCCAAGGCAGCCTAGATTCAAGACTGCATCCCAGCCTGGATGGAGGATGGCTAGGAGGCCACAGTCCTGACTGAGGAGCTATTGCAGTTGGTGGCTGCTAGGAGGGGGAGAGTCATTTTTCTTGCATGGTGTGGTCTCTTGTAGGTTACCCATGCTTCAGTGCATGGTTCAACATCCATGCTCACCTGGGTAGCACCAACTGGACTCGGTAAGTCATACTCTAAAAGAAAAGAAATGAATAAGAGAACATGAAGGTGGGAGGGAGCCATGGGAGTCCAGGAGGAGCTGGAAGTATGGAGTGGGGCTGTATTGTCAAAGTGCATTGTGTGCAAGTATGGAATTCTCAAATAAAGAAATAAAATGAATAAAGTTGTTGCCATGGTTTCCATGAGGCTCTATGCATTTTAATGTAGTCAAAATTTTTTCATAAAAACATGATGGTTAGTGGAGAGGTTTCAGGGAGCAGAAATGGAAGGTGAGGGACATCAAGCAGCAATTTTGCACATGCCCGATGAAGACCCTTTTCTAGAAGCCTGGCTTTCAGCAGCCTGCCATCACGCATTTGTATTTGGACAGGAGCCCAGCACAGAAATACTTTGGATTTCTTTTTTGGATTCCATGTTTTGATGGTACATCGACAAGATTTGCACACCATCTGGTTGAGACATCGGTCAACAGGCTGATCCCAGGCCCGAGTCAGCTGGCCTGGCTACCTGGGTAGCTGCCCCCTTCTTCCCCTCCTAGCCCACATGGTTTTCTTCCCATGTGGCAGTTAGAGACAAAAGAACCATCTCGGGCCAAGAACTCTTACAAGGAACACACAGATGCACTCCTATGGCCTGCTTAATATGTTGTAAAAGAACCATTAGTGGATTCTTTTAAAAACCGCTTTTAGGAGGATGGGGCGGATGTGAATGATCTTTCTTGGCTATGTACCATAGCCACTTTCTGAATGAAGTTTTTAATCCCAGAATGCTCAGAGTGATGGCAAGGCTGCTATCGGATCTCACAGCTGCCCCCGTCCCTGGCAATGTGTTATCTGGGGCTCTAGCCTTAGTCAGCAGTCACCGTGCTAGTGGATGTTCTAACAGCTTACATCTTCCTGACCTTTGTAAACTTGCCCTAGTGTTAGGGGTCAAAATCAGGAAACCATGATACAGCTTTGACAAGTTCAAGGTACTCAAAGAGAGTCAAGAGCTTTGTGTGTTGTACAAATTTAAGGAATATGGGGGTAAGTGGGACCTTAAGAATGGTTTTCACCCAGCAACTTTCCACTGTAGCTACATATAAGGCTTGCTTGGAAATGCTTTAAAGAGCTTCTGTGGCTAACTTCAGCCTCAGAAGAAGGGAAGTCTTCCTAATTCTTATTCAGGGCCAAGTCTAGGTGTTTTTAATCTCTCTAAATTTCTTCAAACCATCCTGAGATTTAACCAGGGTTGTGTCTCTGTCCACGTGATGATAGATGTTGAAAAGCTTCCCAGTGACACCTGGGCCACAGTTGGGGTCAGATAGACCATATCTGATAAGACAGGAGTTATAGTAAGTGCACAGGAATGATTAGCAATGAGAGAGGGTCTTCCTCTTTCTGCAGATTCCACGTGATTCGGGTGGAAATAAAATTCCATCTTGCCTTCAGATTACCCTATTTCTGCTCTTAAGCACCTGCACCGTTACCATACTATGGCTGAGCCTTTTTAGTTGCTGTGTGAAAAGATCCATGCCTATCTTGTGTATTGTGAAGAGATGCTCTGATAATGAAAAGCACATCTCCTGTAAGGTGTGTGTGTTTGTGTGGATGTGTGTGTTAAGAGGGTATGCATGAGTGCATGCATGTGTGTGTGCATGAGTGTGTGAGTGCGTGCATGAGTGTGTGTTTGTGTGTGCATAAGTGTGTGCGTGTGTGTATGAGTGTGTGCTCAATGTGTGTGCTTGAGTGCTTGCATGTGTGTGTGTGTGTGAGTTTGTGCATGTGTATGTACATGTCAGTCTCTGAAGAAAAGGAACCACCAAGAGGAAATGGGACAGGTGTGGGGCAGACAATCTGTGGCGAGTGTCAGGGGAGTGGGGGTCAGAGATGAACTACAGGGAAGTTTGGGAAGTTAGAATCCGAGCAGGATGAGAGAAGCCTCAGAAGATTTTGAGTGTGCTGTCTTCTTTGTGAACTGAAGTGGGATGTTTGGGAGCTGAGGAAAGGAGGACATGCAGGGAATCAAGATTTGGCTGCGTCTGGTTTGTCCTATAAGCGTGCACAGGAACCGAGACCAAAGGCCACAAGCAGAGGTGGTTTCCACAAGGTGTCATGGTCTACTAGGGGTAAGTAGGTAGGAAGACTCTCGGGTGTGTGTCAAGATGAGGACGCACAACGGTGTGACTTGGAAAGTCTGATTTTTGCTACGAGGAAGTCGATGAGCCAGGGGCTCACACGGTGCCAAATTATTCCTACAATAAAATCTGAAGAAAGTTTCACATCAGCAGGTGTCCATCTGACAGGAGA
Source organism: Microtus oregoni (assembly GCF_018167655.1). Classification (NCBI taxonomy): domain Eukaryota; kingdom Metazoa; phylum Chordata; class Mammalia; order Rodentia; family Cricetidae; genus Microtus; species Microtus oregoni. Next base: position 20,692,128 of record NW_024543070.1, read on the forward strand.
AAAAGACCAGAGCTTTGGGAAACTCTGTGAAGGGAGAACAGTTCAAGCTCAAGCCAAGTTTTCAAGAGTGGAAAAAGTTCAGAAAACTTTGATTATTCCAATTAAACCCTCTCCTTGGGAGTCAGTACTAATTTTGGTCAAAAAGGAATTCAGAGTACTGCAGGCAGGGGAATTCCATTCTGAGTCCAGTCACGGCAGCAGAGCATCAGGGGAAGCTGGTAACCTTAAGAGTTGACATGACACACCTGGAGCTGAGCAGGCCACCTGCACCTATGATCCAGGAGGGCTTGCCCGGCACAGTAAGAGGGGCAGAGGCTCTGAGAGCACTTGGTGAGGCAGGAGGTGGGGAAGGATTAAACAGTGGGCGCTGAACTTGCTGGGCTGTGTGGAGAAAAGAGCGAAGCCAGTCCCAATGTGCAGCAGGAAGCTCAGGAGTACATCTGTCCGCAGTAGCTGTTGTGGGAGAAAAAAAATGTGAACTACAAATATGAGATTGGGGTGCTGGGAAGAGAAGAAGGAGAGGGAGCAGGCTGCAGTTCTCACGTGAAGAAGGAGAAGGTAAAGGTGTCTTAATAAAGATGAAAATGTGTGTGCATTATCGTGGAGATGAGGTGGGGGAGGGACAGGAGAAATTGCTCAGTTTGGGACAGAAAGTGCATTACACGACCACATCAATCAGTACAGAAAATCCTAGAGTACTTCAAAGACAAAGATAATCTGATTCTTTGAAGTCAGAGGAAAGTTTGAAAATAATCCATTCACACATCTCTGCTACCTATACTGGTCTTTAGTATGATACATGATATCAACTCTTACCACAGCAATAAATGAATCACCACAAAAAATGCAGAAAAATCATTTGAGGAGTTAAAGCCCATTACTGAAGATTATTCTTTAAAAATATGAGAATATTGTAGCTAACATTAAGTTTAATGGTAAAAAGCTGAATTGCTTTTTCTTATGATTAGGAACAGGTAAGAATTCGTTTTTTTTCCATTCTTATTCAACATAATGGGGAAAGTTTTAGCCAGGGCAACATAGTAAGAAAATGAAACAAAAAGAAATTCTTATAGGGAAAGAAATTTTTAAAAAGCCGGTTCCAGATGAATACATTCCATTAAATATTTGTGATGGAAAAATTTATGGATCTGTACTCCTACCTGGTGACAATAAGAAGGAACAGATTATTTCTACAACCAACAACTTGAATAAACCTCCAGAGAATTCTGCTTGGTGGGGAAAAGGCCAATCTCTAATCAAATGATTATGTACAGTGTAAAACATGTATACAATTTTTCAGAAATGAAAAAAATAATGAATAAAGAACTGATCAGTGGGTGTCACAGGGAAGGGAAAAGTACAGCTGGAAGCTTTTTTGCCTGACAGGCATGCTCTGTGTCCTGACTGTAGCAAGACATGTCCTAACTGTGGCACTGTACCACACTTTGACCAGACGATGTCACTCAGAAAACTGGATAAAGTCTAAATAAAATCTCTGCGCTTTCTTACAATTGGGTGTGAATCTACAGATATCTCAAAGGAGAAGGAATAACTAAGGGTAGAGGCAGGAAATACTGAATGTCCTTGGAATATCCCACAACAGAAAACTAGATACCCAGAAGATTCACGGTATGCCTCAGTGTCCCAAAAGCTTTAGGTTTCTGTTGAGTTTTCTTTGATTTACTGCTAAACTGATGTCCCAGAGTTTCTTACCATGTTACATTGACATCAGCAGACTGGGTATCAAGATCTAGCTCCAGGACACTTGGCCTGTGTGGGATACCGTTACTGCCTAATTCGAAGGTGAGAATTCCTGCCTTGTTGCCTCTACTTGCCTTATGTATTAGCGAGGCCAAACATTTTCCAACACTCACAAATCACATCATTTTATTATTTTTCGATCTATCAAGATCAAAGGGATTTCTCTGTGTGATCAATGGGCCTGGGAGACATGAGCTGGTTAAAAATTCATTGTAATTTGTTAAAAGTTATAGTAAAACCAACAGAGTTGGGTGTAGGAGAAGTTTTTAGGATGAGTAGTGTGTCAAGGTGAGTCAGAGACAGGGTCAAGACAAGATTTGGGTCTGTGGAGACCTCAGGAAATGATACCTTACGGATAGCAGTATTATAGCAAGACTCATGTCAGTACGGAGCAGAGTGTGGCCTTCCTGGTAGAAGAAAACATCAAAGACCGAGTAAGAGTCAGATGGCATAAAGAAACAAAAGGTGGAAAGCTCCACAGGCTACCTAGGAGAGCTTTAAACCCCAGAAACAAGCACCATTGCTTCACTGGAGACCTTCTCTCTAGACTAAATTCCAGGTGGGCTTTGTTGAAAGCTGTGTAACTGGCCTGTGAGTTTATACACTGGTCAGTTTCTACACACTTGTCCTGATAGAGGAAAGCTGCTGCTGACAGAAAGGGAGACACAGGGGTGCTTCTGAGTGTCGTTTTGGGATAAAAACCCAGTTAAAGAGAAGGCGGTTTTTATAGGACTAATGCACTCGACCTTTAAACCAATGAGACTGCAGACCCAGTGTGAATGGAAATGAGTAATCAGAGCCCAGTTGGTAACAGAAGGAAGGGAAATGAGCCAGTAGCATTCCAGAACCTAAGTGTTGTAGAGAGACCCTCCGCATCCCCATTCTCATCTCCTCTGAAGCGGTCCTGGGTCCTGGAAGGAGTTCTTGTGTTGGCTCTAAACATGCTCATCCCTAGTTCTGATTCTCACTCCTCACCCCTAGAACCACAGTTAAATGTGTTTTGCTAGTGACAGTTTGCACATCGTTTGCTTTTGTTCTTACTTTGGTCTTCAGACAAAGAAGTGAAAGGCCAAAGGGGTTGTGTAACATCTTCAAGCCAGTACGGGGGTACAGCACAGGCCAGTCTGTCTCAAGCATTTTTTTAAAAAAGTATTTTGTTAGATTCTGTTAAACTACCTCACAATTCTAAGCTGGTGTCCTTTAGAGAATTCTGTTAGTTTTGGAAGCAAGCTGTTCTGTAGAGTTACAGATTTCTGTCACTAAAATACAATCACACCTGCTACTAGAGATGCCTTCATGAAAGCACAGTCAGCCTGCATTAAAAGATAGAGAACCGGGGTTCAGAGTGGATAAAATGTTTTGGGGTCTACTTGTAAATGGAAATTGCTTAATGAACATCTGGTAGGACTCTGGAGATAGTAATTATTATTTAATAAACAGCTGACCAAATTTAGAGAGCTGGTTTTGTTTTAACTCAGTAGGGACTTCGTAGGGAAAAAGGGAACCAGTCTCCCCCACCATGACTTTCGACCATTATCCACTAAAAGGAATAAATAAATAGAAAACAGAAGGGAGGGAGGGAGGGAGGGAGGGAGGGAGGGAGGGAGGGAGGGAGGAAGGACATACTTCTCGGGACAGTTAACGCCAACAATGGCCTTAAGCAGATGTTTGCAGGAAGGAGTGTAATTAATCAAGTGACGTCAGCACAGAAGGGCGGGGCATCAGCTTCCTCTGCAGGGCTGTGGGGGCGGGGCAGATGTGAGCGTGTCTCTGGACAGGCTATACCTTCTGTTACCACCGTGGACTGTTTTAGGATTCCAGCCATTTTCACACCTTCTGCAGGTCGTCTCCTCTCTGGGCAGAGTGCTGTGAGGTTTTCTTTCACACAAAGAGGGTTGTCTTGGATAGAAGACACTCTTTACACACTTATTTCATTCTTCAAAGCTGGTGTTGTTTTATCAAGTTCACCAATTCTTCCTAAGCTTGTTATCCTTGAGTTCACATTCTGTTTCAAATCGCTCAGGTAAAACACTGTCATGGCCTCAATAGACGACTCTGCTTGAAGTCCAGCGGATTCATCATTTTCACATATCTTGAAAGGCACTTCTAAGTTTAATGTCTTTTATTTCCCTCTAGAGTAATTTGATTGCTTGGCTGTCAAAGCTTCCAATGTAACTCACATAAACCTGACAAACTACGCATTTAAACATTTGGAGTCCCAAGTTCTTGGAGGATTACAATACTGTATTTAAAGCTAATAAAAATTGCATTGTAAGCTGTAAATATAAATCAACAACGTCATTAAACATTTTAAACTGACATTAAACTATAATTATAATGTAACTTCTAAGCATTACAAGGAAATAAAACATTGGCTATAAGGTTTGTTCAATTTGAAAAATTCTCATGTTATTACATATTGACTTTTTAAATCAGTTGTCCTCTCTTTTCTCAATTCTGAGACTAGAAGATACTTTACCCTTTTAGAGTCAAGCCCCATCCTAGTTACTCTAGGTTCTCATGACCAAAGGTCTTAGCCTGAATCCTAAATGCTTGTAGTACACCTTATTTATTCTTTTAATTCCATGTTTAAGGAAGGTATGCCACCTGGCCTACATCCATGTGTTTAAACCATGTGCGTCATCTTCATCATCATCATCATCATCATCATCATCATCATCATCATCATCATTTAAGTGTATGCATGGAAATTAACAACTCCCTCATTCCAGCCATGAGGATAAATAAGTCGTTCTTTGCCTTTCAAGACATGGAAATCTCATGCTGCCCAGGCTTGAAGGCTTGATCATGGATGGTTTCCATGCTCTTTTTGTTGGCATTCTAACATTATAAAATACTGGAATGAACTGTGAATGTTCTCCATGTTTCCCAAAGCCATAGTTGATGATGAAAGTGTGTGTGTGTGTGTGTGTGTGTGTGTGTGTGTGTGTGTTGTGTGAACCTAACCTTTGATCTACCAGGCCATTTGAGAGCTAACTTAATTATTCTCTTTTCCACCTTGGTGTCCCATACCGCCTCCTCCTTGTCTAAGGCAGCGAAGGAAGTCTTGACTGGACCAGGACCCTACACAGCACTCTGGGAACTCTCTGTTTAGTTTCTCTTTGGTGTATAAATCAGCTTGGGCTGAGGCTCATTTGGAACACTTCAGGGCTTGAGCTCTACACTTCACTATAGAGCCTCAGGCTCAGTCACAGGAATCCTGAGCCACATAAACTCTCCAGATGACTGGAAAGTAGCTCCTCTAGCACTAGTGCGAAGACTAGCTTCCAGAATGGCTGCCTTTACTGTAGTCTCATCTGCAAAGACAGAACTAGGGTGGCAAATGCCTTGTGAGGGTCCTTGGAATTTCCTTCTATTCCTGCCACCACCTCTCCCCAGCCAAACCTTTAGGTAATGATCCCAGGTTGGTATCTCAATGATTATTTGGTGGGAATCAGAGATATTATTGTCAGGTTTATGCCCTATGCTGTGAATGTATGTTTTTCACACCTGAAGAAACATAGAGACACATTTTCTTATAAAACAAAGAAACCGAAAACAAAACAAACAAACAAAGGGAACATTCAAAACAGCATTTGTGTAAATACATACAGACCAGACTCTTTATATACACATAGAACTGCTCTTTCTGTCTTGGACACTTGGAGAGTACCTGGCCTCGTGTTCATCTGAACAGCAGTTTGATGAGACAGATGTCTCACGTGTGGCTACTGATCACTGCCGCTTCTGTTGTTTTTTCCATGATGGTCTAGTATCCTCATAATTCTGGCTTTTTCTTCCACCCTGCCCTACAATCAGCACCCTTTCCTTCTGAGTGCTCTAATCTATCACAAGAATGTACTTTATCTCTGGGACTTTACCTCTCACGTGAATACTGTTTCTAAATGCCCACTTAGCTGAGCAGTCGTCCATAACTGGCCACTCTCAGATGCTTGGCAGAATGGCCACTTCTTTGACCTGGATGAGAGTGAGGGTGTCATTCCGGAGACTCATTGAGATGCCAGGAACTGGAAGCGTTTGACGCAAATCTGATACACATTGCTGAAGTCTGCATGCTGCTGTGCCCCAAACTCTATGTTCATACTAAGACCTTTCAAAGTGGGGACTTTCAGGAAACTTCAGCCAACTCATTGGGGCTGGTGCCATTGTAAAGGGGCTACCAGGAAGCCTCTTTGCCAATTCCCCCACATGAAGACGCAGCATTCATCCCCTTTGCCCTCTTTTTTTTTGTTTGTTTGTTGGTTTGTTTGGTTTTTAGCTTTTTTTGTTCTTCTCAAGCCAGACTCTCTCCTAGGAATCTTTTATTGTTCTTGTTACAGTAGCTGGTTTGTGCTAGAACATTTTCTTTTCCCCTCAGAAAGTGAAGTTTAGAGTTGTATATGTTCTTTTTTATGATGATGCATTTTTTTTTATTTTTTAAAGAGCAAACAAGCTATCTTTCTTCATTATACATACCAATCCAAGTTCCCACTCCCTCCCCTCCAACCATTCCCTCCACCAACCACCCCACATCCACTTCTCAGAGAGGGTAAGGCGCATTGTTTTGGGGAGGGCCCAAGGCCCTCCCTACTATATCTAGACTGAGCAAGGTATCAATCCAAAGAAAATAGGTTCCCCAAAAGCTAGTACAGCACTAGGGATAAATCCTGGTGCCCCTGCTATTGGCCCCTCAATCTGCCCCAGCTATGCAACTGTCACTTACATTCAGAGGGACTAGTTTGGTCCTATTCTTGTTCCTTTCCAGTCCAGTTGGTGTTGGTGAGCTCCCATTAGCTAAGGTTGACTGGTTCAGTGGGTGTACCCATTATGGTCTTGACCTTTGCTCATATTCTCATTGCTCCCACTCTTCAACTGGACTTTGGGAGCTCAGTCCAGTGCTCTGATGCAGGCCTCTGCTTCTGTTTCCATCAGTTGCTGGATGAAGGTTCATATTCATATTTTTGGATCTGGGTTACCTCACTCAGGATGGTGTTTTCTAGTTTCATCCATTTGCATGCAAAATTCAAGATATCATTTTTTTAACCTCTGAATAGTACTCTAATGTGTAAATGTGCCATATTTTCTTTATCCATTCTTTAGTTGAGGGGCATATAGCTTGTTTCCAGATTCTGGTTATTACAAATAATGCCGCTATGAGCATAGTTGAACAAATGTCTTTAAAGTATGATTGAGCATCTTTTTGGTATATGTCTAAAAGTGGTATTGCTGGATCCTGAGGTAGGTTGATTACTAATTTTCTGAGAAAATGCCATACTGATTTCCAAAGTGGTTGTACAATTTTACATTTTCACCAGCAATGGATGAATGTCCCCCTTATTCCACATTCTCTCCAGCATGAGCTGTCATTGCTATTTTTGATCTTAGCTGTTCTGACAGGTATATGATGGTATCTCAGAGTTTTTTGATTTGCATTTCCCTGATGCCTAAAGATGTTGAACATTTCCTTAAGTGTCTTTCGGTCATTGGAGACTCTTCTGTTGAGAATTCTCTGTTTAGTTCTGTACCCCATTTTTTTTAAATGGTTATTTAGAATTTTGATGTCTAATTTCTTGAGTTCTTTATACATTTTGGAGATCAGTCCTTTATCTGATGTGGGGTTGGTGAAGATCCTTTCCCATTCAGTAGGCTGCCTTTTTGTCTCATTGACTGTGTCCTTTGCATTACAGAAGCTTCTCAGTTTCAGGAAGTCCCATTTATTTATTGTTGCTTTCAGTGTCTGTACTACTGGGGTTATATTTAGGAAGTGGTCTCCTGAGCCCATGCAATAAAGACTATTTCCCACTTTCTCTTCTATCGGGTTCACTGTGGTTGGATTTATATTGAGGTCTTTAATCCCAATTGGACTTGAGTTTTGTGCATGGGGATAGATAGGGATCTATTTTCATTCTTCTACATGTTGACATCCAGTTATGCCAGCACCATTTATTAAAGATGCTTTCTTTTTTACGTTGTATAATTTTAGCCTCTTTGTCAAAAATCAGGAGCTCCTAGGTGTGTGGATTAATATTGGGATCTTTGATTTGATTTCATTGTTCAAACTCTCTGTTTTTATGCCAGTACCAAGCTGTTTTCAGTACTGTAGCTCTGTAATAGAGTTTGATGTCAGGGATGGTGATACCTCCAGAAGTTCATTTATTGTACAGGATTGTTTTGGCTATCCTGGGTTTTTTGTTTTCCCATATGAAGTTGATTATTGTTCTTTCAAGGTCTGTGAAGAATTGTGTTAGGATTTTGATGGCAATTGCATTGAATCTATAGATTGCTTTTGGTGGGATTGCCATTTTTGTTATGTTGATTCTACCTATCCAAGAGCATGGAAATGTTTCCATTTTCTGGTATCTTCTTCGATTTTTTTTCTTCAAAGATTTAAAGTTCTTGTCAAATAGGTCTTTCACTTCTTTGGTTAGTGCTTCCCCAAGATATTTTATGTTATTTGTGGCTATTGTGAAAGATGATATATCTCTGATTTCTTTCTCAGCTTCTTTATCATTTGTATATAGGAGGCTACTGATTTTTTTGAGTTGATCTTCTATCCTGCCACATTACTGAAGGTTTTTATCAGCTGTAGGAATTTTCCCCTTCCTTTTCCTATGTCTATCTCCTCCCAGCTACTCTCCCTCTAACCTCTCTCGTGTCCCCACTTCAAGTTGATAGCCTCTTTTTCTTTGACTATTATGATCTTACAAACACACTATATTGTTACACACATATTTATATTGTTATATGCATGCTGTGTTATGAGTGTGTATGTGCATATGTATAAATACATGAATAATACCTGCTGAGTTCATTTTGTTGGTAGTGTGTATATGGTTTCAGGCATGACCAGCAACTGTTGGACGACCAGTAAAGGGCTTCATCCCTGGTAGAGCTTCCTACTCCTTCTCCCAGCAGCCAGTTCTTCTCCCAGCCTTTATTTCTTTGTCTGTGAGAATCTCCACCTTCAGCATCAGCATGTCTATTGATATTGTCACTATTTTGAACTTGTTTATGCAGTCACCTATAGGAGATACTATGTCATAACAAAATTTCTGGTCCTCTGGTTCTGACAACCTCTCCACTCACTCTTCCATGATGTTCCCTGAGCCATAGATGGAGGGGCTCCCTTCAACAATAGGGCTCTGAATGCCCAGATGGTCAAGGCCTTTAATATTCATGCCCTCCTCCCTACTCTGTTCCCCCTGATGTTGTAACAAAATGTCTGAGATTAGGATACTGAGCGGTTGTAGAATTTATTTCTTACAGGTGTAAAGGCAGGTATTCAAGATGAAGGTTCCGGTAGATTCTGTATCTGCTCCTCATAGACAGCTTCTCACATCTCTTTCATGTAACAAGAGGGCAGAAGGAAGCTCACGTATCCTCATGCAATCTTAGTGGAACTCTGAAACACAGCTTGCTACAATACAGAGGGGACCACGTGGTGAGTGATCAGCTACATGGCAGGATGCCCCAAACTCTAGGACCTCCATAGTGGGGCAAAACCCCAGGCCCCTCCCCCAATTGTCAGTGAAGAATGAGCTGAGATTTTTATGGCCAAGACAGATTAATTCTTATCCTAAATCATGCATAGTCAGCTCACATTCATGGGCAGGTAAATAGGTGGTTAAAGGCTTAGTCAGGAGGAGGCGAGAAGTGTATGCATGAAAGAAGGAGACTGTAAGGAAGGAGGTGGAAGGTTGTGGGAATGTGGGTAGTACCGTGGGAGGCTGGACCTAGGAAACGCAACATTTCAAATATCTCCCATAAAAATTCCCTACTTATCCAATCAGCCAAATCCTTCTTTCTCCCCCAAACTTGAAAAATTTGCTTAGAACACTGGTAAGAGTTCCAGGATAACACCAAGATTCTTATAAATTTTTATTCTAGAACTAAATAGAAAATCTCCAGGTTTTAGAGTCTAATCTTATCATAGTGAAGACATTATATGCAGGGCAATGTTGCCAAATAATGGAACAATACTTGGAACAAAACTCATCAGTATTTATGAAAGTTAGAGTTGTGAATAAACAGACCATCGGGTTTGTTATTCAGTAGTAAAGACATCATGTTACTAGATAAGGTCTAAAGCTGTAATTTTGTGGTTGCCATGGTAGTAATAACAGTGGGAGGGTTGGCCAGTGTAGACTGAACTGGAGTCCCTGAGTGATTATCTGCAGGGTGTCAATATGAAACTTATTGTTGAATGAATCCTTAACTGCACTTTCTCAGTTTCCTGGAATATTTGATTTTTAGTAGCCTAAGGACGAATGAGGTTCGTGTCTGCCATTGTCTGTCATATGTCACACATGTAGACACCTGAGCTACCTCACTTTGTAAACCTGTAATCACCCAGTGGTTTTAAGTTCAAGGAGATTTTTTTTACTCTTTAAAAAAAAAGTCTAGAATTTTTATATATATTTGCATGTTGACTTTTAAGCCGATGGAATCATCTATACAAAACTAAATTTGATTGCATCCTTCTATTTTGCAGGCCAAATTCAGTTCAAGAACTGAATTTGCAAAAAGAGGTCTCAGCTGATTAGTAGAAAAATACATATTGGGATATACGGACTTAGGGAAAATGGAGAAGCCTTTTTCAAACCTCGCTGTATTCATGAATGGGAGCCTTTAAAAAGAAACTTTAATTCTAAGCAAACTATTAAATTCACTTTTAAAATATTCTTTTGTTCAATACTCATGGTCCTGTATTCATTTCTATAACAGAATGGCTGAAGAAGCACCTGAGGAGAGCCAGATGCATGCATCAGTGGAATCTTGGCATTGAAGATGTCATTGTCACTGACTTTTATGTGGCCACTGTTACTTTGTGGACATGAAATATGAAGGAATTAATTGCAATAAAGTTATCAGGGGTTGCTCCCTCCTTCTCAGCTTGCAATTTCCTCTAGGAGAAAAATGCTTTGTGTTCTGGTCTCTTACCAAATGCTCACATTAACCTTCCTCATTTCCAGAATTTGCATAGCAACTGTTGTTATATTTTCAGAAACAGGGTTTTCCTCTTTCTTTTTCTAGCTAAAAAAACAAATTGCAACTGAAAAAAAAAAGTTCAAATGTTCAAAGAAGAAAATATCACCCAAATCACATAGCCAGGGGATGAGCTCTATGTCTTTCAAATCTCCCTGATGACATATATTATCTTATGATTTTATCTTCAAAAGTCAGCTCGTTTAAGATGTATGAAATGCAGTGTGCCTTTCGTTGTTATTTCTTTTAGCTTTGCAACACATTGAGAAGATTTCCCCATGCCAGGTTATAAATCTCTTTCTTTTTTAAAATGTCTCTTCAGTATTCTGATTTTTTTTTTTACTATTCCACAATTTGACTACTAGTACCTCATTTGCAATCATTAATTATGAATAGTTTTACAATGAACATATTAGTGTACATAAATGTTCTTTGTGTCCATTTGTGGGGAGGGAAGTTAGGTTGTTTCTTAAAATGAAAATATATAGAAAAGGACAGAAAATAAAATCAGTTTTCAAGCCTTTCACCCAAGTATCTCCCAGAAAGATGGAAAAGTTTATACTACCACCAGAAGCAAGCACAAGTGCTTTCTCGGACATTGTGTAGGTACACTGGGCTAAGCCAATGCAGCTGTGATGCTATAGAATAGGTTCACTCTAACATATGGAGTTACATCTTTGCCCATAGACTTCCTAGGTCCCCATATACATACCAGCTATAAACAAGGCAGTCAGCAGGAAAGGGGGCTAGGGAAATAGGGGAGAAATATTTCTTTGGCGAAGCTTTCAGGTCAACAGAGGCTTGTGATGTTATAGTTAATCGTCATTGCTAACTGGACAGGATTTGGGATCACCGAGGCAACATAGCCCTGTGTATGTCTTCAAGGGCATTTCCAGAGAGGTTTAACTGAGGACAGAAGGTCAACCTTGCATGTGGGTGCTCTATGCCAAGTAAAATGGTGTGTGTGTGAAGATCACCAATCACCTCTCTCTGCTTCTTGATCAGCTCAGATGGGAGTGAGCAGTCTTGAGCTCTGCTACCATGCCTAGACCATCGCGATGTACTGTGTCCTCCTAAACTTTAAGCCAAGCTGTCTTTCCTCTCTTACACTGTTTTCTTTCCATTGTTTCATCACGGCAGTATGCAATATAACCAGGGAAGGATATTTCTTAGCAGTCGTGCGTCACTGGCTAACTTCCAGCTTAGACTCTGAGTCTTTGGACCCTTTTCGAATTAATGATGAGCTACCAAACTTGGCATATCAGGAAAAGGAGGATGTTTCTCAGATGGAAAAGGTCATGGAGGTCTGTGATGTGATGTAGTCTAGCAAACCAGAAACTCAAGTTTTATGTTTTGTTTAGGTTGTAACTGAACCTGGGCAATGTAACTAACTTTCACATTCCAAAGTCTCTGAGACACACAAGTAAGTGGCCTCTAAAGCTTTTGTGTTCCTTCACTTATTCACACTCATCCAAAACACACTCTCTAGACGGCTACGTGTCAGGAATTGTGCCAGATGAAGTGAGAGAAACGGAACGGTGTCTCAAACAGACTTTCTAAGTTCATCTTCAAGGGCAGCCAAGCATGCCAGTACTACGACACGACACCATTCTTTCCTCACTGCGCCCTCATTGACATAGCCAGTACGAATATTTTATCTCCAATGATCATCTTTAAGGACAGAGCAAAACATAGAAAACTACTGTTAGTCGTTCGACTAAGAAACCCACCATGCCCAAAGTGTTGGACTTGCTGTTGTAGGAACAGACTCAGAGACCCAGCTGGATTAAAGCTGTTTGCTACCATGCCTGGTTCAATGTAGTTTGTAATCTGCTTTTTTATGTGGGTGAGGATGTGTATGATTTTTTAAATTCTTATTGACCTTTTGAAACCTGTATGTTTGTTTTATCAGCTCATCTATTGGTTGGGTATTTTATTTCTTTTTATTTAGTTTTTCGGTCTTTATGTGTCCTAGACATTACTTCTCTGTCACATGTACAATGATTTGTCTCTCATTTTTCACTTTCTTCCATAATTATATGCTGATAGATTTTTTTAAATGCTTATGTTTATGATTTCTTATAATAGCAACTGAGTGAAGAGGGTTAGAGATAGTTAAGGAATGGAGTTTTAGAAGAACATTGTTTGATATATTTGCAGGATTCTGTATTCTTGCAGGCAACAGAGAACTAAGGAGAAAGGCCCAGGTGTGAGGAAGGACTAGGTGTAGAGTTTTTAAACATGAAGCATTCCTTAAGAAATGGAGACTCCCAGAAAGCAGTGACAGAAAAACAAAACCCAACTTTAAGCACACGCTAACTAGAGATGGCTTCAGAGTGACAGCCAAGGAGGTCACTCACCGGCAAAAGCAGGGAGGACACTTTGCTCCTAAAGACTCATCTAGAGTCCTGCGAAGTAGAGTGGGAAGTCTGAGAGCGAGGCTGTGCAGAGGGGCAAGGATCTGGCGTCAAGAATGAAAGCAAGGAGACTTGATGAGGGAGCAGTGCTGCCCTGAGCCAAGGCTCCCGAACTTCCACAGGGCAACACTGGAGACTTTGGAAGAGGCCGGTAAGGCAGCATGCTGAGATCCTGTGCTCTCTGTAGACTAGTGTTCACCTGCTTCAGGGGCTGGCAGATGAGTAAGATGGCCAATTCCTGACATAAAGAGGAGGGAGTATCTTCCTTCGGTGTACATTCCATTTACACGGACCTATAATTTTGGTTGCACGTGTAGAGCTAACTTGTAAGGTTTTGAAGTGGGTAGCATGGTGGGATATGTAGAAAGTCAGAGCAGGACTTGAGAGCCACAGAGTATAATATAACACTGGACTGCCTAGAAGCCAGGGGTCTGGGTTACACGGTTTCCTGCAATGAGCACAGTGAACTTGAGCACATCGTCTTTCTCAGCCTCTTATTGAGATAAGGCAATTTTTATGTGGTAGGCGTATAGTTCTGTGGCATTGTGGAAAAGTTCTCACACTGACTGGGTTTTACAGGTCCAATTCTTTTCTCAATCACTCATCCTTAAGTGACCCTAGGCTTTGGTTTCTTTACAATAGCAGATTACTAAGCAAATATCCATAGTCATTTGGTACAACAGACCAGCTGAGGGTCCAGAGCCAGCCCTGACTGATGTCAGTGCTAAGTAGCCAGGCGCGATAGAGGATGCTTTGGGGTGGAGGGTATTTTATAATGTGGGTTTTACTGAAGGCTCAGAAATGGAAAGTAAACAGAAGCTTGGACCATAGAAAGAGAAGCATACAGCAAAATGTGGTGGACCACACATGCAGAAACATAGTAAAACAATAAACAAATAGCATACTGTGAACCATCAGTTCAATTTCCCACACATTAATAGAAAAATAAATGGGCCTCAAAACCAAAACAAAATGACAATAACAAAAAAAAATCCGGTGGAGAAATCCCCATTTATGACCAACACTAATTGTCAACTTTTAGAAGACTGACCATATCAGTCATCAAGAAGCAAGAATCTTTGTATTTGTTGTAGGCTAAGTGCTCTTCGAATGTGGCCATGACTAATCCTGGATATAAATATTTCAAGGGTGAGTCAAGGTCACAGTTGAGAGCTTGGTTTGTGTATTTTCTTAGAAAATGTTAACACTGGGGATGAGACAGGGAAGTGAGTAAGATTTGGAGTGAAATCAAGTTGAAGTATTGGTAGGAAATGGGCCTTCACATAGGAAAGGCTTTCTTCAGATGGGTAACAAGAAAAACCCTTCCTTTCCTCCCTAGGAAGCCTTTCCCATGCTGGTGCTGAGTGTCAACCTTCCCAGATGTAATGAAATTCTCTTTGCCCCTCCTGTCACGCTCTCACTCTCTTGCTGTGTGAAATGCAGAGGTTGAGGTTGTGTCTTGTCTTTCCTCAATGACTATCTTCGATTTTTTTCTTCTGAGGCAGGGTCTCTCATGAACACGGAGTCCCTGGAACAGGCTAGGTTGACTCCCAGCAAACTGAAGGAATCATTTTGTCTCTGCCTGGCTTCTTCACCCGAGTGCTGGGGAATCAACCTCAGGTTCCCACACTTGTGCAGGAAGCACTTTCCTGAATGAGTCACCTCCCCAGTCTCTTAGCCAGATTCTTGGGGTCCCGTGCATTGCTGAATTAAACCCTCAGGAGTCATCTCCAGTTAAGGAAACCACAGAGCACCCAGGTGCTACTGGGGAGTGTTGCAGTATAAGGGCATGAGCTTTGGGAGGTAATTCAAAAGAATTGTGTTCATTATCAACCTTCGGGGTGAGTATTGGAAATCAGCACGTTATATGAATAAGTCTGCATCCACCCAGAACTCAGTGTTAATGCTGGAAATCACTTCCCTGTGAAATCAGTGGTTACTGACATATGAGTTTATTTGGGGACTTTAAATTTTAATTCATTGATCAAAAGATATTTTATACCGGTATCATGCTGCATTTATTACTATAGCTCAATAGTATAACTTGAACCTACTACTATAATTTTGCAAAGTGAAAATGGATATTTTCTCTCCCAGCAGGTATTAATTGCAAATAGCTTCCTGATTATGGATGGGACTTCTTGCCTATATCCCCTTTTCTCTGGTGGGATTTTGTCTAATTTGAACCTGTGCAGGTCTTGTGAGGGTGTCACAATCTCAATGAGTTCATATGTGTATCCTTCCTGTTGTCTTGTTAGTCCCACAGATTTGAGGAGTAGGACCATCAGTCCAAATAATCATAGCCAAATTAATTAAAGTAACCAATTAATTAAAGCAAGATTTTTGAAATTTGTGTACACAGGCTGCCTCTCCCTAAAGGTGGGGTTCAAGAGATCAGCACTGGACATGGAGAAGGTAAATGTTTTTATAGATCAGGAGTTGGGAGTTTCCAAAGCAATAGGCAGGCAAATAGGCAGAGTAACATATGCATAACATAAGTATAACAAGTTGGTCATAACAACCTCCTGAAAGAAACACATGGTTGTAATGTGGTCCTAATAAGGTAGTAATAGCAAGGTAGTAATAACAACATGGTCATAACAAAGTGGTAATAACAGCCTTTGAAACAAAGACGTGGTTGCTACTTCCTGGAACAGGTAGTACAGAATCTTTCCTAGTTAAGGTTACAGGTGGGTCATAGTTCAATTTTTGAGAAACAGAGATTTAATCATAGACAGGAATGGATTTACTTTGAGTTTACTATAAGATGACTTTCAAATCTAAGATGGAGGCATGTAGGAGGGCCTGCTTGTTTGTCTTGGCTGCCCAGCTAGCTTAGACCCAATTAAATCACTGCTTGGCCCATTAGCTGTAGCTTCTTCTTTTTTTTTTTATTGAGAAAAGGAAAAAAAACAACCAAGTTTCCGCCTCCTCCCAGCCTCCCATTTCCCTCCCCCTCCTCCCACCCTTCTCCCCTTCCTCCCACCCTTTCCCCCTCTCCCTACTCCTCTCCCCCTCCCTCTCCAGTCCAAAGAGCAGTCAGGGTTCCCTGCCCTGTGGAAAGTCCAAGGTCCTCCCCCCTCCGTCCATATCTAGGAAGGTGAACATCCAAACTGGCTAGGCTCCCACAAAGCCAGCACATTAAGTAGGATCAAAACCCCGTGCCGTTGTCCTTGGCTTCTCAGCAGCCCTCATTGTTCGCCATGTTCAGAGAGTCCGGTTTTATCCCATGCTTTTTCAGTCCCAGTCCAGCTGGCCTTGGTGAGCTCCCAATAGATCAGCCCCACTGTCTCAGTGGGTGGGTGCACCCCTCGTGGTCCCGACTTCTTTGCTCATGTTCTCCCTCCTTCTGCTCCTCATTGGGACCTTGGGAACTCAGCTGTAGCTTCTTATTGGCTAACTCTTACACCTGAGTTTAACCCATTTCTATTAATCTGTGGATGGCCACATGGCTGTGGCTTACCAGCTAAAGTTTCAGCCTATCTCCAGCGGTGGATTCAAAGCATCTCTCTGCCTCCACCTCCTTTCTCCCAGCATTCACTTTAGTTTTCCCCACCTAGCTCTGTTCTTTTACCTTATCACAGGCCAAGACAGTTATTTTTTATTCATTAACCAATAAAAGCAACACATAGACAGAATAACCTCCCACACCAGAGGCATGCTGGTTTATCGTTGCCCTCTTGTCTTATATGTCTCAGTCAAATCCTTGATATGATCTTAGCATTCCTTTGGGGGAGTTTTATGTCAAAAACTGACTAACATTCCAGTCTTCCTGGGTCCTAAAAACAGAGTCCAATTTCGTTCCCTTTGCAAGGGAGTTTTCTTTTTACCTAACATTTCAGCCATCTGCTATGGATAAGTGGTGATGTATTCTCTTCTGTTACTGCTTCTCAGTGAAATTAGGATGCTGTTGTTAGGGACCAGGAAGGTTGGGATGTTGTTAGTCAAAGCCTTGGGGGCAATTAAGGCAATGGAGTATTCATCAGAAGCATCTGGTTTGATGACCCAGCTGAAGAGCCAGGGAACAATCATATCAATTGAACTGGTTTACATAAGTTTTCAACAAGTCCAGGCTTTTTGGTTTTATAGGACTAGCTGGGACAAGTGCTGTATAGACCACATTTGGAGCAGTTTATAGTCTACAGCTGATTTCTGGATGGTGTCCACCATCTGAGTGGAACTCTGACAAGACAGATAGAGACTAGGGACAGAAGTTAAAGAATATAAAGGAAATGTATATATTTGGAGCTTCCCCCTCAGGAATAGGCAATAGGCAGGGGAGCTTAGGCTGTTCATTGACAGGAGTACTTATCTGGAATCCATTTGACCTGTGAGAGATGGATCTAAGCCATGGCTTTCTCAACTGTCTCAAAGTTATATGACTATTGTTTTTAAGTTGAACTGAAATTCACATTGTAGAAAAAGCAGCTAACAGGTATCTGTAAAACAACTGGAATAGATTCATACTTTTGAGTTACAACAAAAGCTATGGCTTTGGGTTAAAAGCATGAAGATTTTTTCTGTCCAGAGGGCTGAGTATATAGATTGGAAAGAGATTTTTTTTTAACACAATGAGAAATATCTTTAAATTTATATTTACAAGACAACCAGAGGAAACATAAAACCTCAAGCTTGTAATAGTAGTGCTTTATCAGCCTATAAGAACTTTATTTGAGTTGTAGAATTTCCCTCATAGAGTTTTTGGAGTCACATATGTAAACTATCATATCATCAGCAAATAGTGAAAGTTTGACTTCTTCTTTCCCAATTTGTATCCCCTTGATCTCCTTTTGTTGCTTTATTGCTCTTGCTAGGACCTCAAGTACTATATTAAATAGAAATGGAGAAAGTATACAACCTTGTCTTTTTCCTGATTTCAGTGGGATTGTTTTGAGTTTCTCTCCATTTAGTTTGATGGCTGTTGGTTTGTTGTATATTGCCCTTATTATGTTTAGGTATGTTCCTTGTATCTCTGATCTCTTCAAGACTGTTATCATGAAGAGGTGTTGAATTTTGTTGAAGGCTTTTTCAGCATCTAATGAGATGATCATGTCTTTTTTTTTCTTTCAATTTGTTTGTATAGTGGATTACATTGATAGATTTTCATATGTTTAACCATCCCTGCATCTCTGTGATGAAGCCTACTTGATCATGGTGGATGATTTTTCTGATGTGTTTTTGGATTTGGTTTCCCAGTATTTCCTTGAGTATTTTTACATCAATGGTCATGGGTTAGATTGGCTTGCAACTCTCTTTCTTAATAGTGTCTTTGTGGTTTGGGTATCAGGGTAACTGTAGCCTCGTAAAAAGAGTTAGGCAATGTTCCTTCTCTTCTATTGTGTGGACAAATTTGAAGAGTATTGGTATTAGTTCTTTGAAAATCTTGCAGAATTCTGTGTTGTAACCATCTGGTCCTGGATTTTTTGTTTTTTTGGGAGGAGGGTTGGGAGATTTTGATGACTGTTTCTATTTCTTTAATGGTTATAGGTCTATTTAATTTGCTTATCTGGTCTTGATTTAATTTTGGTAAGTGATATTTATCCAGAAAATTGTCCATTTCCTTTAGATTTTCCAATTTTGTGGAGCACACATTTTTGAAGCATTATCTGAAGATTCTCTGGATTTCCTCTGTGTCTGTTGTTGTGTCCCCCCTTTTAGTCTCTGATTTTGTTAATTTGGATATTCTCTCTCTGCCTCTTGCTAATTTGAATAAAGGTTTGTCTGTTCTGCTTATTTTCTCAAAGAACCAACTCTTTGTCTCATTGATTCTCTGTAGTGTTTTCTTTGTTTCTATTTTGTTGATTTTAGCTCTCAATTTGATTATCTCCTATTATCTAGGTCTCCTGAATAAGCTTATTTCTTTTTGTTCTAAAGCTTTCAGGTGTTCTGTTAACTTGCTAGTGTGGGATTTTTCCGGATTCTTTATGCAGGCATTTAGTGCTATGAACTTTCCTCTTAACACTGTTTTCATTGTGTCCCATAAGCTTGGGTATGTTGTGCTGTCATTTTCATTGAATTTTAGCAAGTCTTTAATTTATTTCTTTATTTCTTCCTTGATCCATTGGTGATTCATGTGAGCATTGTTCAATTTCCATGTGTTTGTGGACTTTCTGAAATTATTGTTTCTGTTGAATTCTATCCTTAAGCCATGGTAGTCTGATAAAATACATGGGGTTATTCTATTTTTTTCTATCTGTTGAGTTTTTCTTTATTACTGGGTGTATGATCAGTTTTTGAGAAGGTTCCATGCGGTCCTGCGAAGAAGACATATTCTTTTATGTTTTGATGGAATGTTCTATAAATGTCTGTTGAGTCCATTTGAGTCATAACATCTGTTAATTCCCTTATTTCTCTATTAAGTTTCTGTCTGGAAGACCTGCCCACTGGTGAGAGTGGGATGTTGAAGTCTCCCACTATTAGTGTGTGGAGCTTAATGTGTGATTTAAGCTGTGGTAATGTTTCTTTTACATATGAGTATGTCCTTATATTTAGGCATAGATGTTCAAAATTGAGATTTACTCTTGATGGATTATTACAGTGAGAAATATGAAATGTCCTCTGTTTCCTTTGATTGATTTTAGTTTGAAGTCTGTTTTGTTGGATATTAAGATAGCTATATCAGCTTATTTCTTAGGTCCATTCACCCTTTACTCTGAGGTGATATCTGTCTTTGAGGTTGAGATGTATTTTCTGTATGCAGCAGAAGGATGAATTTTGTTTTTATATCCAGTCTGTTAGCCTATGCCTTTTTATATGTGAGTTGAGTCCATTTATACTAAGGGATACTAATGAGCAGTGATTGCTAGTTTCCGTCATTTTATTTTTTGTTGGTGGTGATGTTATTGTGTGTGCTTTTCCTTTTTTGGGAATTTGCTGCTTTGAGATCATCTATTGCCTGTGTTCTTGTGATGTAGCTAACTTCCTCAGGTTCTGGTTTTTCTTTTAGTACTTTGTGTAGGGCTGAATTTGTGGCTAGGTGTTGTTTAAATCTGGTTCTGTAGTGGAATATCTTGTTTTCTCCATCTATGGTGATTGAAAGTTTCACCGGGTATAGTTAATCACTTTTATTAGATTATGATTTTACAGTTTTATTCCTGTTCAGTTTAATCATAAATACGGTCCATAGGGAAACTGGAAACTTTATTTTCCTTATTCTTTCATAGTGCACCATTGCATAATATCATAGTTTCTTGTATGACTTAGTTGATCAAAGTAGCTAAAGCTTAACAAAGTTATCAAAGACAAGGAATATAGATATATGAATAGACCTGAGATAAAGAGAGATATTTTATGGGCTTTTTGTCAGGCTGCTTAGGTCATTGTCTTGCTGCATCCAAAGATAGGAGTATCCCAGTTTCTGATGCCTAGTGTTTGATATTTATAGTTGTGGCCCTAACTTTAGTCAGCTAGCAATTAAACTGGCTGTTTGGGTTTCCAGTGTATCATGGAGCCTTTCTCAAGGAGAGCCTTTAAACAGAAGAACCATGCTTTGGGGTTGACTTACTTTTGTTAAAAAGAACAGTCAGCCAGAACTGGAGCTACAGGAGTTAAAAAGCAAGCTTAGTATATTTGAAAACTTTCCCATAACTATAAATTTTGGTGGATTGGATTTTGGGTTTTGTTTTGGCAGGCTGTGCTGTCTATGTGCTGAGTTTTACAACATGAACGGTAAGATTACCTAGGTATAAATTTCTACTTATTAACCCTTTGCTATAAGCTTTAAGTCAACTCTGTAAAGTAAGTTTTAAGTCAACTTTTGTTATAGATTTTTATAGATTTTTAATCATATCCAATAAACTTATAAATTCTGAGATAAAGAAAATTATATAAGTTATATGATACTGCTATAAATCTTGAGACAAGGTTATATCTTAGCAAAAGTTTTGTTCAAATAAATGAAACAAATAGTCTAATTATTTTTGGTCAGTTTGCCTTGCTCTTTTTTCCTGCCACAAAGTCAGGTAACTTGCTTGACACAGGACAGAAACTTTCTAACTCCAGAGCCAGCTTCCCAATGCAGAACATTATAAAACAATATTTCAGCACTGCCCATACCTAAAAGACATTTGTCCCTGCTAAACTGAATCCAATGACCAGAAAGAAAAATTGAAACCTGGCTATCAATGTAGCCATAGCAATCATACACAAAGCAGCCCAGAGTGGCACTTTTGGGATGGGAGTTTGCATTGCTCCAGCCTGGCATCATGGGAATGGAGGGAGCTAGAGCTTGGTCCAGTGCCTAAGTCTGCCTGTAACTGGAGACCAAGGAAGTTTTTGTTGTTACTGTTGTTGTAGCTATTGCTTTAACAAAATAGGAAACTTTTTTCAACTCCTCCCTGCAGACCCCAGGCAGAAGGAACCCACCAGAGAATTCCTATGTGTCAGTGTCAGATCTTCCCTGGTTTAAGTAGGCTGGGCCTAGCTGATTTCTGTCTTGGCTTCCAATAATACCTGACAGCCTGTTATAGGCTTAGCAATGTCCTTGGGGTTCCTAGGCTCTGCTATGTATCCCAGGCATTGAAACCCTGCCAATGGGTGCTCAGGTGCCAGGCCTCTAGGCTTCCTATCTCAGTTCTCAGTCTCACCAGAGTGTCCCTAAGGTCCCAAGGTATGTCAAAAAAAGAACTAGTGTCTCTGGCTGAACTTCCAAGGAACAAAATGGGATGTTCGACTTCTCATTTGTTGCTCTTGGTAGAGGAATGTTGGATCTAGTTAAGCACCCTCCCTCATGCCCCAGATGTCACAGAGAGTATCTATGACTACCATAGGAGGTCTCTGTAAACAGATGCTTGCTGCTTTCTTTTGATGAGACCATTTGCTCAGGCAGTCTTCCAAAATAAAAGCATGCTCCAGGGCCTTGGAATGTCTCTAAGAAGTGAATCTGCTCAGAAGCAGCTCTTCAGTCCTGGAGGACTAGAGGGAAGGGTTCAACTTTGCACTGGAGTCTTGATCTCACTGGGACCTCTAAGTGTTATTCCCACAAATTCAAGGAGAAAGACCACTGATTAAAATCATCATGGCCAAATTAATTAAAGCAAACAATTATTTAAAACAATCTTTTAAAAAAAATTCTTGTACACAGAATGTCCCTCCCTAAAGGCAGGCTTCATGGAGGAAGATAAGTGTTTTTTTTTTTTGTTTTTTTTTTTTTTTTATATCAGGAGTAGGGGGTTTCCAAAGCAGGGAGTTGGCAGGAAAATAGTTGGGGTTATAGAAGCAGAACATTAGCATAACAGGTTGGTGATAACAACCTCCTGAAACAAAGACATGGTTGCAAGGTGCACAACAAGGCAGTCATAACAACCAACATGGTGATAGCAAGGTGGTCATAATAGCCTTTTAAACAAAGACATGGTTGTCATTTCCTTGGACAGACAGTACTGAATCTTTTCTAGTTAAGATTACAAGAGGGTCATAGCCCAATCCTTGAGAAACAGAGATTTAATCATAAACAGGAATGGGTCTACTTTGAGTTTACTATGAGATATCTTTCAAGATAGCTTATCAGTCTCTGGAAGATACTGCTTCCTTGGAGATATTCATCATCTTTGTCTCTTCTTCTGCATAGATCCCTTGAGGAAAGGGGTTTGATGAAGACATCTCCTTTAGAGCTGAGTGCTCCAAGGTTTCTCGGCCTTTGCACTTTTTCCAGTTGTAAGTCTCTGTATTAATTACTATCCACTTCAGAAGCCATTTCTATGGTAAGGGTTCAGTGATGACACTGAACTCTCAGTCAGGCCTCACACTCAGGAGCATTAACTAACAAAAAACTGACTCCATGTTTGTTTTTATGGGTTGTTTGTTGTAGGAAGTATATGAATCACTGAGTGACCGAATTCCTGAGTGAATGTGTATTTTGGCATTGGTGTGGCCCATCAAGGACTCCATGGGAAACTGGCAGTGCTGTTACCCATATGGTCCAGACTCAAGAGTATAGACAAAAGCTTCCTATCTGAGTCTGAGTGTTTATGAACAATTGATCGTGTTCACAAAGACTAAGAACTGCAGCTTTCTTTTCTGAGATGTTTACAGCCTGAAATTGCTCCTCTCCAGGCAATTCTTTCCTTTGTCCTGTACCTAATACACACACTGAGGCTTCAGGTTGTGTCAGTAGCATTAGAGACTTCCATTTGATCCAAGCATCACTGTATGAGTACATGTCTTTTTTTTTTTTTTCTCACCAACCCCAGGCAGGTCAGGGATCCAGTCCATATGACAGAGCTCTGTTGTCTGGTTTTAGTTTTGTTTTAAGACAAAGAAATAACATAAAGTTGAGTCAGGGGGAGCAGAGGGTCTTGGAAGAAAAAGAATATGATCAAAATTTACTGTATAAAAATAAATATATAATAAATTATAAGAAAAAATAATAACTGATTGATTACCAAGAACTTATTATCATGCCCATAAATCAACTCTCTTTAGATGAGCTTCTATTTATAGTAGATGGTGGTTAAAACAAAGATCTACTACTGGCCAAGATGCAGAGAATAAGAAACTATAGAATGTTCAGCCTTAAGTAGGACATCTATAAACATATCCTCTCCTCCTAAGGTTCAGTGGTCTTTGAAGACAAAGGGGAAGAAAGACCATAAGAATCAGAGGCAAAGGATAAATATAAAGAAGCAATGTCCTCCTGACACAAGATGGCAGCTTGACATATGAACTTGTAACTTTGGTGACAGTATGCACAAGTTCCTCAAGCCAAACCAAATCTCAGCATGGACACAGGAGGTAGACATGAAGTCCCACCCCAAACTGAGGAGCTATTAGCAATTGATAGCTGCTGGGCGAGGAAGGGTCAGGTTTTAAAAATCGTTGACCCCGGCAAGTTGACCACATTCCAGGGTTAGACCACTCATTCATGAATATATGGGCAGCTCACATTGTACTTGATGGGTGAAAACAAAGAGGACACAAAGCTGAGTGGGATGGATCAGGGAGGAGTTGATGGGGGAGTGAAAATGGTCAAAACACATTAGATGAAATTCTCAAAGAATTAATAAAAAACTAAAAATAATTTTAAAAGAATCACTTCTTTGGCATTCTCTCCAATATGTCAGCACTAGTCTTCATTTCAGAGAGTGAAATTCAGAAAGCTCTGAGGAGGCTTTGGAGTAAACCATGAAGCAAGTGGTATGGTATCATCCCGGGTGCTTTGTGCAATTTTCTTTGTCACCATTAACAAGGAGAATGAAGTGCTGGGAACCTGCCAGGCGCAGCAAGGCTCAGCGAGTGTTTGAGTGCTTTGCCTTGAGTGCATTTGAATGAAGCATTGGGCGTCCCAGAGGTGGAGGACAAGTCAAGTGTGGAAAGCAAATTTGCCTGCGGCAGAACTCTTGGGCAAGTTTCTGAGTGCCCAGTAAGAGAGCAGAGGCTTCCTTTCCTCTCTGACCTCTGTCCCACTAATCCTGTGTTGCAAACCACTCCACTGACTCCTAATGGAGATCTGTCTTTTCAAATCTATGAGGTTAGTAATACTAGAGCCTAGCGATTCTAAAAAAACAATGCTATGCTTTGGCAAAGAACAGACTCGGGAGGATCAGGCAAGGATCCTGGCAGCCACATTACTTGCTTTGACTTGAAATTTTCTGAACTTTAAGGTCAAGGTTGTAATTGCGTTTTGACATCTGAATTAGCCCCTGATACATAGATTAAAACAAATCTTCTCAAGGTGTATGTGTTGAAGTCTAGTCCCTCAAACTGTAGCTGTTAGATCCTACATAGCAGCAGAAATTCTATTTTCTCTCTGTCTGCTATTCTGCCCCAAGCTGCTACCCACAATTCCCTGAGGCTAGGCTGCAGCTTCCCAAACCCATCACACAGGTGTAAATCGTAAGTGTTCCACCCACTTCAGATGGCTGGCCCAGAGCCAGATGTGAACCACCAACCACGGAATTCCCTGATAGGCTGAAAGTGTGTCACCATGGAAAGTCCCCAACGGCTTCTCCCTGTATTGCATTATAACTAGGACTCAGAAGCTGTATTTTTATGCTTTTCCCCTTTAAAACTGGATGCTGCCCCTGCCTCAGGGATTTAGTCTGGACCCCAAACCCTACTGCCTCTCTGACAGCAATTCTTCTAAATAAATTTTCGGCTTGCTCGAACCCTGTATTTGTGGTGCATTATTCCTGGATTCTCAGACTCTGGAGGTCTACCAGTTGGAGTCCCGGGCCAGGCTGTCTGCTCCTGGCCCTTGTGGCAATCTCCGGAGGTAAACATTGGAGAGTTTTGAGTTGTTGTGCCTTTTTCTGGTACCAAAAAAATGGGGGAGAGACTGGATGCAGTATTGTTCTTGAGGTCAGAGGGAGATAAAAGACTTCTAGACCCATCTATGTATGGTAGACTCGGTAGAAGAGGTGACTGGATCAGACCTCCAGGCTTCCTTCAGGAAAGTGGCTGAGGCATCTGGTCTTTGGGGCTCAGAGGTGGCCGAGTCATCTGACCTCCAGTGCCCCCCCCCCCAGTGTCTGGAGAATCTGTGTCCTGGGGATCAGCCAGAGAGGCAGCTGATCTGCTTGGTTCTGAACAGGACCACGTTTTACTGTCCCTCTTGTCTCTTCCTTGACTCTCTTTGCGGTGTGCTGCCAGTGTCTCTGTTTCTGTCAAGTAAAACTTTCGGTTTCACTTCATGTACTTGCTATTGTATTCTTTTATTTTGAGTTCATGGCACAGACTTTATCTTCAGGCCCTAATTCTCCCCGTGCCCTTGGTTTCTAGCACTCTAAAGGCTTCAAGAAGAAAGTCCAGGAACCAGGAGATTCCGCTTTCCCTGGAAAAGTCCCCACTCTGTCAGTGGCCAATTTTGGAGTCAACTGGCGTCCTAGGGCCATTAATCAACAAGACTGTTCCTCTTGTAGGCCAGGCCAAAGTCTTTGGCCAACCAGGTCACCCTGACCAAAGGCCTTATATTGTGACCTGGGCGCTACTCTTGGAACCCTCCCTGCTCCTGAAATGGCTCCAATTCCACCTGCGGAGTCAATCAGAGGGAATACCTATCTTAACTCCTTCTTCCTCCTTATATGCCAGCACAGAAATGGCAGCCTTAGAGGCTGCCCAGGCTCCTTCCAACCCCTACCTCATCTTCAATTTACCCAAAAGCTGCTCCATGTGAGGACAACCCGGCATCCTCCTCCAACTCCAATTCCCTTTTCTCACCCTCCACACCCACTACAACACCACAAGAATTTGGTGGGTCCTTCCCACTCCCATTCTTGAGATTACAGCTGGAGGAAGTAAGAAAAGTTTGTCTGTCTGTTTTCAATGCATGAAGCTGGTCACTGAATGTTTTGGACTGATCTTGAGTGTATGAGTTCACTGCATTCTGTTTGTCTTGGGCACAGCTCAGCTCTTACAGCTGCAGCCAGCCACCTGGGCTCAGAATTTATCTCCAAGCACTCTGGCCATTGGATCTGATGCAATAGGATTTAAATGTCAATTGCATATGGATAATATTAAAATTGTTTTATGCTATTCTTCTTTATTGAAGAGCTGGGCCTGGAATCAGGTTTTGGCCCACCCTTTTTCAAACCTAGTCTCTATGTCCATGTCCAGGGTCAAAAATTGGCAGTCAGGAAGAACAAGAGCAAAGTGTAAGTTTATTGGCTATAGTTAAAAAAAATCTATAATGTTTGCAACAAAAAGATTAATTCAAAGTTTTAACACAAGATTAAATAATCAAAGGGTTACATAGGCAATCTTTAAACAAAGACCTAATCCATCAGCCTCAATAGTTCTGAGCAAATATTAAATTTGCTAACCTTGTTTTGTTTTAACACCTTTAATCCTGCTTCTGACTATTTTTTTGTTAACTTAAACATGTCAACCCAAAAACATGGTTTCTAGGCTTAAAGGCCACCCTGAGAAAGGCTCAAGACTACACTGGAATCCCAAACGCTGAATGCAGTCACTGGCCCACTAAAATTAGGGCCCCAACTGTAGTAGGGGGAGTGGGCCACGTCCTGCTGCCCAGCTAGCTTAACCCCAAAATAACCACACAAAAATTGTATTAATTAAATTACTGCCTGACTCATTTTATCTAGTCTCTTCTTGGCTAAGTCTTACATCTTGACTAACCCATTTCTATTAAATCTGTGTATCACCATGTGACTGTGGCTTACCGGCAAGATTCTAACCTATGTCCGTCTCAGGCCAGAGATTCATGGCGTCTGCCTGACTCTGCTCTTCTTTCCAGCATTCTGTTCTGTCTTCCCTGCCTACCTGAGTTCCACTCTATCAACTAGGCCAAGGCAGTTTCTTTAATAAACAATGAAAGCAACACAAATACAGAAGGGCCTCCTACACCACCCAACTATTAAGCAACAGAAACTGGTTTATTCCTGTCTTATGATACAGTAAGATGGTGACCCTAAACAGTCTGGCGATAGAACATGGAGCAGTTTTTAACCTAAGGGCTGTGACTTTTCAGGGTCAAAAGACCTTTCTGCAGGAATAGCCTAGGGTCGCCTGCATGTCAGGCGTTTGAATCATGATTCATTACAGTGCACCACAACATAACTGAGAATCATTGGTTTAAAGGCTTATGTCTAATCCCCATCTTTTTGCTAGCACTGTTAGTCTGTCACCATTTTGGTAAACAGGGAACTGTTGTGTTATAATTTGGAATATTAGGTAAGGATCAGGAAAGTCCACAGTCTCTTTTTGGACTATGTTTATGAGTTGAAAATTTTATCTTGATACTATTAATCAGTCACCCCATAAAGGATCAAATCTTTAATATGTTCAGACTAGCTTTTTATATAAGTTTTCAAATTTAAGCCCCGAGGTGTTCAGCACTACACTCAATAGATGATGATCTTCAGATGATACAGACATCTGAGAACAGGGCATTCAAAATATCCAATGAAAAAGCTATTCATGATAGAGAGGCATTTTGGCCCCTGAAAATATCCTTATCCCCTCCAAAGAAGATGATAGACACAGAAAAACCTCCACCTGAAACTTGCTTTAATCTTAAGTCTGGCCACTGGGTGAAAAAAAAAAAAAAAAAAAACAACCAAGCTGCCCTTCAACTCAACTGCTGACAAGACCCTGTCCAGACTGTAGACAAACATACACTGGGAAAATTGAATTCCCTGCTTTACCTAGAGAAGGTAGGCAAGGCACTTCAAGTTCCTGCTCCACAAGAAAATCTTTCAGATCTTCTGGGTCTGGTAGCCAAAAATGCCTTCAAACCTCTGCCCAGTAACTGCAGAGGCACCTGCAGTAGCTGTCTAGGTAGTCAGCAGGGCTCTGTCATTCTAGTTGGTCATCTTCAGATCTCTGATGATGCCCAATGACTAGGCTAGTGATAGCTTCGCCATTTTAACATTTCCTTCCCCCGCCCCAGGCTGCAGACACCTTGTCAGCTCCTCAGTCAGCTAAAGCCAGTAGGTTTCTTGTTTTCAAATGTACAGACAAGTCTGTTTTATTTTCAGACTTCATGTTAAAGGATAAACTGAAGCATGATGCATAAAAACTCAGAGAGAGAAAGTGGGATTCAACCTGAAGTTCAGAAAAGTAAACAGGCAGCCACTGGCTCTTACCTCTACCTCTGTCTGAAATGGTGATCCTGCCTCCACAAATCTCAGAATGAGACTGGGCCTGAGAGATGTCTCCTCCTGTCTTATAGTCCTTTCTAGTTCTGGGATTAAGGGTGTGCACCACTACCCCCTGGTTTCTGTGACAAGCTAGCATGACTATTAGGATTAAAGTAGCATGTCATTGTGGCTACTGGGATTAAAGGTGTGTATTATTGTATGATCTGTAACGCTGGTCAGTGTGGCTGTTTTACCTTTCTGATCCTCAGGCAAAATTTATTTATTAAAATACAAATGAAATGCCACTACATTTCCCCTTTTGTCTAAAATAAAAAATAAGGCTATAACTAATATAAGAAAAACTATATACAATAAGTACGATATATACAGGCAATAAATACTTTGACAATGTCTAGTCCATTTCTGTTTGACAAATTCAGAGAAAATACTTCATATTTATCCTATCTTGGTGCATTCAAAGTCCTGTACCTAATTTACTCTCTATCATAACTTGCTTTTTGTGTCAGGTAAACAAGGAAAACTATAATATAACTATCTAGTCTTCAATTGCCCCAATGACACAAGAAAAAAAATAACATTACCTAAGTAAACAGGAAGTACATTGTAAACAACTTCCAAAGTTCTAGAAATGACAGAGACATCTTGCTGCCTAGACAGTCACCCAAAGTTCTTTTGTAACATTGGGGCATCCATCTTTGACCTACAGGCCTAGCATATGTGAAAGACTTTTCTGTGAAGCAGTATATTCTGAAGAGCTGTTCCTCCTTTTCTTGATAATGCTTGGCAGACATTTTCCTTTGTGTCCTGCTTATCTAATTAGGACAGCATACTGTCAGTAGTTGAGGCAGGGGCATTACTTTTGCCACAAAGAAAGTAAACTCCATGTGTAGTTTCTTTGATGTCCACTATCTTCTCTCAAGTAGACTGGTGCTGCTGGAAGCAGACATGTCTAATTGTCATAAAAATAAGAACCTAGGTCATTAAAACATCTTAAATGCCATATTCTGTAGATATCTAAAGTGTTTGAAGATGACCTTTCTATCTAAAATATTTCTTTGTTTGACCTTGAACACATACCTAATGTGTCTACAAGTTTGATTATAATATGTGACTAATTACTAACCTCATTTCCTTATTATCCTAAACAGTTGGTAATAATAATTTTCAAGGAATAGATATTTTCACTACATTGTTAAATGAGCTGTATAGATACAATACCTTGAACAGAATAGAAATGCATATACAGTATGTTTAACAAAATTTATCTCAAATTTGTATTAATATACAAAATTTGTATCCAATATACAAAAGTCCAATGCAATGTAAAACATTTAAAACTTATAGTTGCTCTTTAAAAGTAGATTCAATAATCTACCTTTTATCTTATCTAATCTTAGGTTCATGGGTTTGTGCCCCATGCGGGGAGCCAAATGAAGAGTGATTAATAAAAACTCAGAAAGAGAAATTGGGGTTGAACCTGAAGGTCAAAAAGGTAAAACAGCCAGCCACTGGCTTACCTCTACCTAAGTCTGAAATGGCGATCCAGCCTCAAGGAATCTCAGAATGAGACTGAGCCTGAGAGCTGTCTCCTTCTGTTTTATAATTCTCTCTAGTTCTGGGATTAAGGATATGTACCACTACCTCCTGGTTTCTGTGCCAAACTAGTGTAGCTGCTGGGATTAAAGGTGTGTGTCATTGCTTCCTGGTCTGTAAGGCTGGCCAGGGTGGCTGTTTTACTTTTCTGATCTTCAGGCAAGCTTTGTTAATAAAATACAAATGAAATACTACTACAATAAACAGGATTCAGGTGGAACTTTCTACTAGGAGAACATGCTTTATAATGACTGTTCTCTGCTGACTACGTTTGTCTCTGGGAAATACTTGAAGTCCATACAAGGTCTCAGTTCTGATGTTCATAAACATGTTCACAGTTTTTACCAAAGAGCCATAGACTTTGCTCTGACTCAAGGTGTAAATCTTTCCCAGCTGTTTTACTGACACCAGTTAACTGCTTTTTCTGCAATATGGACTTCAATACAATCACAATGCTAACACATCTAAAACTTTTATCTCCTTTGATAAACTAAAACATGTAAGCTTCAGGGAATTAAAGTCATAAGGCTTGGATCCAGCTGTCACAGGTTAAATGAAAAAGTTGCAAATGTAGTGGGTTATTTTTCCTATAAGATCCTGAGTTGAACCGCTGTCCCTTGCCCATGTCTCTGCATAGTTCCAGTGCTCTTGGCTGACAGAGCACTGTCTAGGGAGCACCTGCAAACCACAAGCTGCTGAACTCCGGACTTGCTGAAAGCTGACATGAACCAGTCCAACTCCTGTGATTGTTTCCTGTCCCTTCATCTTGGTCAGCTAATCAGATGCTTCTGATAAATGCCCCATTGCCCAACCTTTAACTTCCCAGCCTCCCTGGGTCCTGACAATTGACACTCCAGTTCAGCTGGAAGCATCTACAGAAGAGAGTGCATCATCCCTGCCCTCATAACAGGCTGAAGAAGATTAAGTCCAAAGGAAACTCCCTGAAATAGGAAACAAAATAGCTGCCTATAATGTCAATTGATAACAGGAATGCTGGGGATGTTTAGTTGCAAAACTATTAACCACGCTATGTGTATTCTGCCTGCTGTATTCTATCTCCTGCTTCATTCAAAAGAAGATCAGTGCAGTTAAGCCCCTAGTCTTGTGGGCCCAATATGGTCCCCTACAGGACCTGGACCTTTGACATCAATGATTTGATGACCTGCTAGAAGAGGTGGGAGTATTAGATCCTAATTAGCATCAGAAACTCCATTTTGTCCCAGTCTGCCATTTAAGCCTGAGGCTAGGCTGCAGCCCCCTAAACCCCTGACACAGTGTAAACCGTGAGAATTCCACCCCTTTCTGATTGGTTGGCCCAGAGCCAGGTCCAAACCACCAAACCACAGAACTCCCTGATAGGCTGAAAGTGTGTCACCATGGAAACTCTCTAACTGTTTCTCCATATGTTATGATTGAATGGGACTAGGGATCTGTCTTTTTGTGCTTTTCTACTTTAAAACTGGATGCTGCACCTGCCTCATGGATGCGGTCTGGAGCCTGAACCCTAGTGCCTCCCTGATAATCAGTTTGTCTAAATAAATATTTGGCTTGCTCAGAACCTGTCTTTGTGGTGGATTATTCCAGGAATCTTGAGCCCCAACATAGCTTATACTTGGAGATAGTCTTTGAAAAGGTGATCTTAAACAAAAAGTCAGTATAACTTCTTGAGATAAGGAAGAGACCCCAGGGCTACACAAATAGAAGGAAGCCTCTGTGGTGACACAGCCAGAGAGTAGTCATCTGCAGACCACACAAGCCCATGGTGACTCCTCCACCTCCACACTGCAGAACTGTGGGGTTACTGTGTAAGTGTCTACACCATGAGATGCTCCAACAAACTAGTTCAACTCAAATGTCACCAAACTGTCCGGTTTCCTTGGTAACTTTTCCTTCTGATTCAAATAATTATGATTCAAAGAAATGAAGAAAGAAAAGAAGGAAGGGAGGGAGGAAAGGAGGAAGGGAGAAATGATCCGCAATATTACTGTGTGCTGCATAAAGAACTGGCTCTTCCAGGTTCTTCTCTATCCACCATGCTGAGGATGGTTTTGAGAATTCCTTAGGAATGCTTTTATGTCTCTTTAAATGGCGTGGCCTCTTCGAGCCCTTCAGTCGGATTTCTTGCTTTGGTCTGTTACTTCTTTTATATTTTCTGCTTTCATCTTCTGTATCAAATAACTTCTTTGCTCCCTAAGTATGGACAATGGACCCTCCATTAGGACATTGACACATCCTCCACGCCCCAGCTTAAAGCATGCAGCATGCCTTACAAAGGGTTATTGAAGTACAGAAAAAAGAGGAGGCAGTTGGGTGCCAAAGAGAAAACTGAGAGCTATTAATAGCTTCTGGACAGGATCTGCCCTCGAGGCCCTTTCTAGTGCTTTCCACGGACTTTTCCAAAGGCTCATATTATCTCTTAGCTCCCTCCATCTTGCTGTGAAAAGACACTTTACTCTGTGCATAAGACTCCCTGCTCCCCCTTCTCCTTTAGCCAGAGCTGGAGCTTGCAGCTCTACTTCAGTCCCAAGGAAATGGGCTTCTTTTATCCAGATAAAATTGGAAGATGGCTTGTTTTCTCCTGTGGATGAAGGTTTATGGAGGGAAACTCCTCCCACTCCACCCACAGGGTGTCAATGCACCTACGGAGTGACAACTCCCAGCTGCCAGGCTCAATTATTTCTAAGTTTGGCATACGGTTGTAGAACTAATGGGAGTTGTAACACAGGACTACTCATGCAAAGATGTTGTTCTCCTTTAATTACATTCATAAAAACTATTGTTTTAAAAATCACTAAACTTCTTTCACACATGAAAGGTTTATTCCGTGATTTAGCAGAAAACAAAAGATTGTACCTCGGGTCATTGCATTCTCACAGATTTCCTTAATTATTGTTGGAAGTTCTGAAGTAATGAGAAAAAGACCTTCCTCATGAAAGAAGACAGTTTAAGGACAAAGATGACAATAAAATGGAGTGTGTGTTTCTCTTATTCTTCATTTCTAGCTTTAGTCTTCTGTACTTAATGACACTGAGGGCAACCACACAACAGGGCTCCTTACCTCGAAAAAACATCACTTGCTCACAAGTTTGGGAGCCACTGAAATACAGGAAGGAGAGAATTTCATTTCTCTTTAAAAGCAAAGCAAGCCAACAAAGTAGACAAAAAGCCCTAGGAGCTGAGCCTTAACATCGTAACTCTCAAATTGGCATCCTGGAAGACTGTTGGAAAAGCAGAATCTTGGGGACCTGACTCAAGGTTACTTAGCATTTAAGAGTTGGTTGTAGTAGATACAGCAGGGGCTGAGAAATTCTGCAAGGCAAACTTTAGACAGACTGTTAAGAAGCCAGAAATGATGTCTACACAAGGTATTGGGGCCATGCAAAGAAAAACCGCAAGAACCACTGAGCAATCCAGTTGCGGCACTGGTGTCTTTCAGCTATGATGGCGATGGAGCACTTCCAGTTGTCGCTGGATGATGTTTTGCTTGCATGTGTGTCTACTTCACATGGTGTCCTCAGAGGCCAGAACAGATCGGATCTATCCTTAGTTAAGGCTTTCATTGCTGCAAAGAAACGTCATCACCATAACAACTCTTTTTTTTTTATTTTATTTTATTTTTCGAGACAAGGTTTCTCCGTAGCTTTTTGGTTCCTGTCCTGGAACTAGCTCTTGTAGACCAGGCTGGCCTTGAACTCACAGAGATCCGCCTGCCTCTGCCTCCCGAGTACTGGGATTAAAGGCGTGCGCCACCAGCACCCGGCTCATAGCAACTCTTATAAAGTAAACATTGAATTGGGGTAGTTTGCTTACAGTTTTAGAGGTTCAGTCCATTGTCATTGTGGCGAAAATCATGGAGGTGTGCAGGCAGATGTGGTATTGGAGGTGAGAGTCCTGCATCGTACTGGCAACAGGGAATCAGTTTATTGCCAGACTAAGGGAAGCTTGAGTAAAAGAGACCTCAAAGTCTGACCCTACAGTGACACACTTCCTCCAACAATGCCACACCTCCTAATAATGCCACTCCTTTTGGGGGCCATTTTCTTTCAAACCACCACCGATCCTCTGGAACTGGAATCATAGCCAGTTGTGAGATGCCATATGCATGCTGGGAATTGAACCAGCGTCCTCTACAGGTGTAGTCAGTTCTTAACTTATGAACCATCTCTCCAGGTCCTGTAGACAGAACATTTATTATTCTCCATGTGTATACTTTGCCTCAAATCCCAGATGAGTTTGAAACCAGAAACAAGTCATCCACATTGTCTAGACAACTTGGCCCCGTTAGTCTTTGAATATCAGACCTTCAATTTCCTTCTAGAGAATAAGGCTGTATTGCCACTGGAGATATGTAGAAGCATATGCTGAAGACTCTAACCAATATGAAGATTCACTTTCAGCATCACTGAATACACAGATCTTCTGGGAAGCTGCTATGGAAAGTGGTCACATTTATCTGTACACAGTAGCTCTGGCTAGTGCTTTCAACAGTCAACTTTCTTAGTTAAACTGGATTTAGTCCATCACGTACTGGTGAGAGTACATTCTAGTTCTACATGCTTAATTGTTCCCAGATCAATTACTTCAGAAAGCTTTTGGTCTAGGTACACTATAAACATGTGTGTGCCAAGCGTGTGCTCAGGGTGTGTGTGGTCATGTACATGTGTTGAGAATCTAGAAAAAAAAGTCTTGACTTGACAGCACTTGGGAGACTAAAGCAGGAAAATTACTGTAAGTTTGAAGTCATTCTGGGCCATCCTAATCTACAGAGTAAAAACAATATCTGAGAGACAGGGAATGAAGGAAAGAAACACAAAATAAATGAAAATTTGTTTTTATGGAGTTTTCTCTCTTGGGTGGAATTTTACAGTATGAATAAACTTTCTATTAGTTGTTTTTTATGTTTTTGTATGAGTTGTTTTTTTTTTTACTAAGTATTTGTGATTCACATTATAAAATGGGATTTCGGTTCAAGAAGAAAGTATATTTAAAAATGAAAATAAAATAATGTCCCATGTGAAGCAAGCAAACCCTACAGGTGTCCTGAGCAGAAACTTTTTTGTGCTGGTAAAGAGCTCATACCACTCCATCCTGCCCCTGGGTACCCACTGCATCTCATACACTCCATACTGCCCCTGGGTACCCACAGCATCTCATACACTCCATCCTGCCCCTGAGTACCCACTGCATCTCATACACTCCATCCTGCCCCTGGGTACCCACTGCATCTCATACACTCCATCCTGCCCCTGGGTACCACTGCGTCTCATACACTCCATCCTGCCCCTGGGTACCTACTGCACCACAATGATCCCAGTGCATTTATTTTGTACAATGTAATTCTTTAATATACAGTTCACAAACATAATTTTGATAAATTCTAAATGAAACCATGAATAGATGATGGCTTAAACTATATTAACGTAGCACAGGAAATTACAGAATTACAACACACACACACACACACACACACACACACCTCTCTTAAAAGTACCCAGAAAGGTAAGGCACTCAGTTCTGCCCTGTGCCTCCCTCACCATGAGACTTTCTCTTTTCCTTCCTGTTTTTTTTTTTTTTTGAGGGAAGTTAAACCTAGTGTCTCATGCATGAAAGGTAAGTGCTCTAACACTGAGCTATAGGCCCAGCCCTGAAAATGAGAATTTCTACTACTAATTTTTAGTAGTGGAAATTGAAAGAAGAACTGGAGAGATGGATCAGTGATTAAGAGCACTATCTAGTTGCTCTTCCAGAGGACCCTGGTTCATTTCCCAGCACTCATGTGGTGGCTCACAGTCACCTGTAAGTTTAGACCCAGGGGATCTTATACCCTTTTCTGGCTCTCCTTGAGGAACCAGACACACAAGTGGAGCACAGACAAACACACAGGAAAACACCCATATATACATATATATTTTTTAATTAAAAATTAAAAGCATATGAATCACTCATTTCTATTTTTTTTACTGAGTGGACCCTAGGAGGGCAGAAGCTGTACCACACATTTGTATGGAAACTCTGCAAATATCATATCCATAAATGTACTGCTGATGATAGTAGAATAGTGTTATCTTCCTTTCCAATTAACTTAAAATGTCCTCGCTTGGTGCATGCTAAATATATCTTCCAGAAACACTGTTGCCAGATAAAATGCAGGATGTCTGGTCAAATTTGAATTTCAAATGAATAGTGAACACTTTTTTTAGAGTAAGTTTGCCTCGTATAAACCAATTGTTGTTTATCTGAAATTCAAATTTAACCAGGCATTCTGTACTTTTATTTGTTAAACTTGGCAATCCTATGTGGAAAGGAGTTGATAATTTTTTCTGTTAAAATCACACATAAACATCTCTTGGATGGTGAAGAATTAAGGCGGACTGTGTGGGAAGCACCGTGCTGGACCATTCTTAATGGATTCTACAGTTGGCGCTAGGGAGGACTGCCTCGTAAATAGGTGGACCCAAGTACATGTTTTAGCCTTGCTAGCTTTTCATAAGATGAAGATAATATTTAATGTGCATGTGTCCTTTGAAGTTTACCCAGATGAGATGTCAGAAAATTCTTTGCAAATTGCCCCAGAAGAGGCTTGGTGGAGCCAGAGTTTTGCTGACCAAATGACCTGTACTTTAGTCTCCATGCTGAGATCTGCTAGTTAGTCACCTGACTTGGAAACGTTCTTCAACCTCCTCCCTCCTTCCCCCCCCCCTCCCAGCCTGGGGCTTCTTCCTCACATCCTTAAGATAAAGATAATGATAAAACACCCAACATAGGGTGCTTAAAAGGAGTAGAAGGGAAAATGCATTCACCAAACCTTATGCATTCTCAAACATCCCATGGGGGGAAAAAGGCATCTAGAAAAGGCATCTCTCTAGAAAATTATAAATGCATTCTAGTGTGATGAGGCCCCTTACTCCAACACCAGGAATGCCCATCTCCCTTGCTCTGGAATATCTATTTTACACACACACACACCACAGAGTCTTGAATGATTCAGTCTGTCTGTATCACCCTTATGTTAACATTAGAATTATTGGGGAAATTATAGTTAGTTTGTAAATTGTGTGATTTTTTTTTTTGTCACATAAATCACCCTGGGAGGGAACAATAGTCATGCCCCCATTATTGATAGCATCTTCTTTGTAAGTCTTTTGTAGACGAATTTTAAAGAAACCACCACAGAGCCTGGGAAAGTGGCTCAGTCAGTAAACCTCTCCCTGTGTAAGGGTGAGGACCTGAGGTCAGATCCCAAGTCTTATAAGACTGGGCACCTCGTTATATACCTACAGTCCTGTAATTCCAGAGGTGGAGAAAGGAGGCTCCCTAGAGCTGGCTGGCCATCTAGTCTAGATGAATTAGTGAACTCCAGGTTCAGTAGAGACCCTGCCTTAAAAATGAAGGTTAAGAGCAATTAAGGAAGACACAGATGTCAACTTCTGGCCTGCACACACATGTGCTTATATACCAGCAATAACAAATGTACAGGAACAAATGTACAAGAACACAATTACACACAGATACATGCACAGGGATATTGAGGAAGGGGAGAGATGGATGGAGGGACACACACACACACACACAGAGAGAGAGAGAGAGAGAGAGAGAGAGAGAGAGAGAGAGAGGCCATTATGTATGAGAGTTCAGTCATTATTAGGTATAGACTTCAAATTACTGCTTTGAGCCTAGTGAGGTGTAATCTCTGGTTCTTATCCGAGGGGCCTTCGAGGTGAGGTTCCATCTACTGACACGGCTCTTACTGTGCAGACAGGTTCCAGCTTCATCAGCAGCTGAGAAGTTATGTTAAAGGCATGACTGACGACTACATACTCTCAAATTTTCTTTCTGAAATTATCGAGGTTTTCCTGGTACTGTATGAAGACAAGGAGTGATCAGATCACAGACATCTATTTTTTCTTCCAAGGTTTAAGCTTATTTAATTAACTGGGCAATCCAAGACCATTTGCTTTAATAATTGGGTTGCTTCTTGCTAACCCTATAATCTTAAATCTTGCACTTAAAAAAAAAGGAAATTAGGTATAGAGAAAAGTGACTGAATAGATTATTAAAAATCCTAGGGCACCATTCTTTTTAAAACAAGACATATTAACTTGATGGAATTCCGATGAAAAGGGAAGTTGTTGTCTTTGGGTCCTTCTTTCCGACTGGCCCTGTCCCCGTGGCCCTCTGCCCTCTTACGCCCCATGCCAGGATTCCACACAGGGAAGCCCTTGTGCCACGCTCCCCTTCCAGATCTCAGAGTAGTCTCCTTCAGCTTGCACCCTTGGCTCTCTCACCCATCCTCTGGCACTCAGAACAGCAGAAGCCCTGTGTGGAAGCCGGAGGCAGAAAGCCATGGATGCCAGGGAACCCTCTGGTTGGCATGCACTTTCCACATGGGTACTACTGACCCGCTCTTTCTCTACTCTTTTCAGGGAAGGGAGATTTCAGAACATTTGTGATGTCTGAAGAGTCATGATGCACGCTAAGCAGCTGGAAATCCAGCTTCCCAAAAACCGAAGAGACAGGGAGAGGAGGTAGCTGTGAGTCTTAATGTATGACCTGGAATCCTTGACCTCACTTTTTGAAGAAAGGGGACAGAACATATAAAATCTGAATTCTCTCAGGAAATCCTATCTGGGTGATCAGTGCAGCCTCCAGGGCTGCCAGGACAGTGACCTCATGGTCCAGGAGTTGAGGGGACAGTGACCTCATTGCAGACCTCCTTGGCTCTGCTTTAAGACCGACCCTCCAGGAAGGAAGCCCCATCTTGCATTTCCTGGACTCTAATTTTTTCTAATATTTCTCTAATGTTTGATGTTGATAAGTGGTCTATGTGATCCTGAATTACATGCCCTTTCATCACCATTGAGAAAACATCAACATAATAACATCCTGAGGCTGAGAATCTCAGGACTTGCACACTGCGCACTGCTCCTGAACTTGAATATGAGCGACTTGAACAGACACCAAGCTCCACAAGAAGGGCCTTCTACTCTATATCTGCTTCCTCTCTTGAGCCGACTTGCAACTTTTAACCCTGAAGCCATTTCTTCTTCTCACAAAAAAAAAAAATCTTCTTATCAATACAAATAAGTTTGTAGTTAAAATCAAACCTCATATGGCCAGAAACATTGTGCAGGTAATAAAAATCCTTGCTGCATAGCACGAGGACCTGAGTTCAAACCTCAGCACCCAAGTAAATAAGCCAGGCATAGCCACATGTGAACCTGTATTTGTGCCTCAGCACTTCAGACAGCACAGACAGGATCTCCTGGAGGCCTAGGCATCCTCTTTCGGCCTTTGTGTACATGTGTGCGTGTGTACACACACGCACCCACACATATGCACGCACACACAAATACCCAGATATATAATTAACCAACCAAATAAATGAATCCTCACTTAATTACTAGGTACCATACTTATATTTTATAGAAAACGCCTGAAAATATGAATAGACAGGAAGAAAGAAAATGCAACCAGCACCCACATTCCATAACCGAAGATCGTGAGATCATGAGGCTGAGAGTCTCGGTGCTTTTGGAAACTTTGACATTCATATCAAGGAATGATGACAGTGGCACTGTGAGGTAGGATTTGGCCCCCTAATAGCTACTAACGAGGGGCCACCATAATCAGTGTTTCTTTCCATGTGTTGTGCATTCAGAGATGACCTGTCAGTCCGTGACTGCCCAGCCTCGCTCAGGGAAACTGGAGCCTTTGGTACTGTGCTCAATGTCCTGGCCCAGCCCTGCCTGCTCCACGGGTCTCTGGCATGTCAGAGAGAAGAGGTGCAGTCCTGCATGTCTGTCAAGAGGGATGAAGGTATGGTCACCTGAGCTGTGCTGTGAAGGTTGTTGGAGACTTGTCTTGGGGTCTAGTTACACAGTAAGCATATCATTTTTCCATTCGAGTATGTTTGAGTCGCTGCTCACAGTTGATGTGGGGCCCTGGTATGGAGACTGTGCCAGGGCAAACATTCTCTTAAGCTAACTCTTGCTGTTGGCCTTTGGTCAGTCCCTCTAAGTAGGAAAACTACAGCAGCATACATCCAGACACAGTGTCCCCATAGAAGGGGAAAGCAGCCCTAGGGCAGGTTAGGAAGAGCCAGGACAGAGAAAGTCCACAAGCCGTGACTCTTACATCAGCCCTTTGCCCGGAGCTGCTTCCCCAGAGAAAGGCAGCAGTAAACTCAGCTTGCTTTCTTTGTCCTGATTGAATTAGAAGAAAATCAAGGAAGCCTGCGTGCTTCTAAGTCAGGAAAACGCAAGAGGCTTTTAAAAGCCTGAAAGCTTGGGACATCAACTTTCCCAGTGGAACTGAGCCAAGATGGGACAGATGTGTCAGGGAGCTTTGGCTCTCTCACAAGATGAGTTCAGGAAGTGACAGGAGGGTGGGAGAGGAAAGGAAGAAGACGATATAGTCAGTATTGCTGCTTGAGACCCTAGGCTGAGAAACCACAGGTAGGTGGAGGCCAAGTCTGTGAAAACTAAGGCAAAAACAGCAAAATCAAGCAGTTCTCTGCCCAGGAGTAAAATAGGAGGGAGGGGCACTTAGTGGAAAGTCAAGGTTGCCTAGGGGAGGCACAAATAACCACAGGCTGGAAAAATACAGTGAGGGGGAAAATGTGGGCTAGGCAGATTCCTCAGCAAAGCTCTGGGCTGTTTG
Organism: Microtus oregoni; assembly: GCF_018167655.1. Classification (NCBI taxonomy): domain Eukaryota; kingdom Metazoa; phylum Chordata; class Mammalia; order Rodentia; family Cricetidae; genus Microtus; species Microtus oregoni. The sequence continues at coordinate 20,733,100 of NW_024543070.1, forward strand.
CTTTGGCATCCTATCAATTACATTACTGTGGCCTGTTTGAATTTGGTCATCTCATGCTTTAAATAAATGCGCTCTGTATTTTTACAATCCTGGAGTGAAGAGAACCTTCTAAGTTTAACAGGAGGCCAAGGGAGGAACTGTGTGAGAAAGATTGAGAAGTTCAAACTTCGATCTGGCAAAATCAGGTCTCATGAAAAAGAATTAAAAGCCAAATGAGGATTGTGGGAAAATATTTGTAATATACACAAAGAGCAAAGTCAAGATCCATACTAGTTAAAAATGTACTCGTAAAATAAGATAGAAAGAACAAGGGCAGGCAGGGCACAGGGTTAAATGGTAACAAAAGGTAACAAGAAGCCATTTACAGAAGCAAATTACAAAGGATTGACACATAAAATGACCAAAGTTTACAACTGTGATTATAAATAAATCAAATTAGCATATCTATATTGTTAATTGGCAAACTATAAGCTTTTGATGGAATATAATGTTTATAAATAGATTCTCTTTGTCTCTGTCTCTGTCTCTGTCTCTCTCTCTCTCTCTCTCTCTCTCACACACACACACACACACACACACACACACACACATGCGCGCGCACGCATGATCAGGGAAGGTTTTCGCTGTGTAACCTAGCCTGGCCTCAAACTCACAATCACCCTGCTTTAGTCACTAAATACAGGAATTCTAGGTGTGTGTTACTACAACTGGTTTGAGAAGCAAATCTGTATTTTGTTATTGTGTCTACACTATGGGAAAGTAACTGTCATGGCATTTTTGAAAGACAATTCAGAACATTATTTTTTTCATATTCTCAATAAAGACACCGTACACTCCAGAAACCCCATGGATAGGATTCTGTTTTTTAATTTTCTTTCTTTTAGTGTACTCATTTATTTTTTGTTATTTAAAGCTTACTTGTTTCTTAAATGCTTTTATGTTCCTTATGGCCATGGATACATACCAAGCAAGACTATAAAACTAGGGGCACAGAATAATACATTTAAGAAAAAAAGGAGAAAGAGTCGTGGAGAAGATTTATACTGAGAAATGCGAACACTGAAAAGATTAAAGTTGAAAGTTTAGGATTGTGTCTGCCTGTTAGCCAAGGGAGAGGATGCAAGAGTTCACGTCAACCACGAAGGATCTAATAGAGTTGGTTGCAAAGCTCTCCATACACTCGGAACTGCATGTGTGCAGGTTTCCTAAGCCTTATCCTAGCTGCGATTACCCAGTGGAATGGCAAAACTCTGCCTTTTGTGCCGAGCTGAGCAGCTGTGAGACAACCTGTTAGGGTGCTTCACAAATAAGGGCTGGTACTTCCTTCATGTATCTGTCAAAGCCAAAGGGTTTTCTTGCAGAGCCCAACTCACGGATGCTGCTTCTGTCTGCCTAAGGCCTATGATAGGAAGTGAGACCTCTGGAAGGGCAGACATATGCCCCTGCCCTCCCCCTCTTTGCTCATTGCTTGTATACTGAGAGGTGACTCCTGGAAACCAAAGGATTTGGAAACAAACAAAATTCTGTGTTATAAAAAGCAGTGACTCTCGCAGGAGGAAGATGCATGTGTGCCTGCGTGTTTTTCTTTACTGTGGAGACAAATGGATAAATAAGTCATTTAAGAAGTCGAGGAATAGCATGAACTCCCCAAAAGAAGATCTAGGTTAATATAGGTCTGGAAAATGGAAAAATACGTAAAAACCATATTTATATGTGCAGACACATGTACAAACCTATACAGACACAAAATATATAGACATATATTTATAATATATATGCATTTGTAATGCATTTCTATACATAATGCATTTTAAAATTTATTTTTATGAAAATGAAGCCTCATTTGCTGATAGTTATACTTGCATATACATTGAAAAAGTGATGTATAAAAAAACAAGTTACACTTGCATATATATTGAAAAAGTGATGTATAAAAAAAACACATGGACACACCAGCATGAGAAATTTGGCTAACTGTACAGGAATAAAACTCTTGACATATAAGAAACTGTTTTTATCTTTTATCTTTCTGTACCTGAGTTAATTCTAGCACATTTTACTTTTACATTTAAAAGTCATGTGGAAAAAAATGTACGTGGGTAGATGTACACATATGTTCCCTTTACTCTTGTTGTAAGTAGAAAACAATTACAGCATATGAATGTTGATTGTACAGAAGAAAAGTGCTTCTTGCTCTTTCAAGATGACTGGCTGTTGGTGGTTGGATAATTCTAGAAACAGCTCTGCCCTAAGAGCATAAGCATTTGGACACACCTCCCCCAGAGGTTTCACCCCTAAGTATTCCAGCAGAACCTATGAGAAGAGCATTTACTGCTCTGTCACCTCACTGTTTATAAATCCCTGTCCTCCAAAACAGCTTTCTCAAAACTCTGAAAAGGACTTTGTGAGGGATGCATTTCTCTCACACCTCTGATTGGACAGAAGTAAAATGGAATGCTCTTTTTTGTCTTCTCCAAAGCAGAGATCTCACAGGATTTCTCTAGCAAACTGCGAGCAAATGGCACAGAGGAAGAGTGGAGCCGCCTTTCTCTTGAATGATTGTAGAGGCTTGGAGATCCAAGAGGGTACTCCTGGAGGACAGTGAAGGGTTTTCACAGAGTCAGAGAGGAGCAGTGACCAGTACAAGAGTGGAGAACCCTCTGCTCTCATAGGCGTCAAGTCAATGGTGGCAGAGGTTCTTAGAGTTCCCATTAGCCGGGAATGGCTTAAAGAAGGAAGGCAGAAAGCTGACTCTTTCATGGATTAATTCCTTTCCAACTGAAGAGAAAACACATTTGAACAGGAAGGGAGAAAATAGCACTTCAAAGATACAGTCATTCTAATAAACTGTGCATGCCTTGTGTTTTTTAAAATTGATTACCTTTCCATAAGTGTCTTTCAGCCATTTTAGATTCTTCTGTTGAAAGTTCTATGTTTAGTATGGAGTTCTATGAACTCCATTTTTTAATTAGATTGTTTATTCTTTTGATGACCAATTTCTTGAGTTCTTTATATATTTTGGAGATCAGACCTCTGTCTGATGTAGGGTTGGTGAAGATATTTTTCCATTCGATAGGTTGCCACTTCGTTTTGTTGACCATGTACTTTGCTTTATAGAAGCTTTTCAGTTTCAGGAGGTTGAAGACGTAAGTCACAAACAATGCCACACCAGTTTGGAATTATGATTAATAGGGTGGTATTTATTTAAAGGGGAAAAACTTACAGATAACCGTCCCAGACAACAGCCCTCTGCGCAATCAGGAAGAAGTCTAGTCGCTGGATCTGGAGCAGGAAGCAAAGAGAGCAAGAAGGGAAGTAGCCACTTTTTTAAAGGGAGAGAGACCACACCCCAATGGGCTGGTATCTCAGCGGCTATTGGCTGGAGGAGCAGAAGGACCTCCCGCAACACCTCCCCCTTTTGTTTAAGTAAGAGAGTTCTAAACCTACTACGAAATTATATACAATAAGGACAAATATCCTATTCTAACTAGTTTAGGTCATGTATAATAAATAACCTGGCCAAGTCATGAGAAAAAAGTAACTATATTTATATAGTCTTCAACCCCATCAAAGATCTGAGAAGGGAAATAATGTTATCTGGGTAATTAGGAAGTTCAGTAAAACAACTTCCAAAACATGCAACAAATCACAGAGACAACTAGCTACCTGGGCAATCACCCAAAGTCACGTTTGCAGCGTTGAAGCAACCAACTTTGGCTAAGGCCTAACATAACTGACATACCATTTTCTAAGTCAAGCAACTTTTCAAAACTATCTTACCCTGTCTTGGCAGGATATGACAGTCCTGTTTTATCGATTGATGCACACTCTGTATCTCTGTCAGTGGTTGAGGTATGGGCATTTCTTTGTCCAAAGGCCAGTTCTGCCAAAAAGAAAGGCTCCAGGTGGAGTGTCTTTGGTGCTCAACATTCTCTCGGGAATAGAGCGGTGTTGCCAGGAGCAATTGTGTCTCACTACCACAATGAGTTAGATTAAAGGCCATTTTCTACAGCTCTTTGAAGAGGTTGAAGATTATCTATCTATACTGAGTATAATCTCTATATATCTAAAGAACCTGATTAGTCTAATTATAAATGACAAACTTAGATGACTATTAATTTATATAATTCTAATTCTCAATATCTATCTAACTTAAAGACTAAGACAACAAAGAAATAAATGAGGACAATGACCTCCAAATATAAACAATGTACAAATATACATTGCAGTATGGTAAATATATATCAATACACAAACAATATATATGTATCTTAATCAGAGGTAGAAATGTACACTGAAATATGGTAAATATATGCAATATATATATATATATCAATACAATATATGTCAATACAAAAAATGTTTTATACAGAGGTAGAAACATGCATGCATACAATAGTCAATATAATTTAACTTTGTATCAATATACAAAAATCGATACCAATATATTTGTCTAAAAAGAGTAACTCACAATTACAAATCTATTATCCCATCATCCCTCTTTTTTTTTTCAAAATGATCCCTGAGCTTATAAAATTTCTCCCCCAACCCTCAACCGTATACTAATTATAATCAACCCCTAAATGATGTCCCTAAACCCAAGGGCAAACTTTACTGGGAGAGGGGAGTCCATCCTCTAGAATTACTTCCAGCTGTCATGGGGGTGATGTTCTTTCTGGGAGATCCTGTGAAAGTAAAATGATGGTTAAATTTCAAGATCAATGTCTTTTAAAATTGCAAATAGTCTATGAGTATTTTGTGCAGGTCTGGCCAAAATATTGTATAAGATGTGCACCATTTCAGCTAACCAAATTGGGATCGTCTTGTGCAGCTGGTACCCAAAACAGGTCTTGTAGTAGCGCTATCAGTATCATGACGTCATATCAACCAGGTGGAGTTGTTGTTATGGGGCCCCATCTTCTTCCTGGAAACTTCAAATGTCACTTCAGGAAAAACTCATTGTTCATTGTGAAAAACTTAAACATTAATCATATATACATATATACATATATATATATTCACTGAAAGGCATGATAGATATATTCTATGAAAAGTATGATAGATATGAAGAAAAGCAAAGATGTTTTCTAAACTCATATTTCTTTCTGTCCCATATCATGGCTCTTGACATGAGACAGAAACTCCAGAAACTCTGAGTTTTTCTCTTACTAACAGGCTTGGAATTGGAGAGGGACTGAGCCAGAGTCCAACTTCAAAACCAGCTCTTTAAATTTAGAAATATGGTTAAATATATTTTACTTACACAACCTGTTCAGTTTTCTTGATATTTCCTATTGGGCAGGTATTTTTCCATCTGTCAGTATCCAAACATCCAGGGTCCCTTGAATTTTTCCAAGATGAGTGTTTTCCTATGGAGATAAGAACAGAACCCTGCCCCCATTCTATATGTTTTTCTTCCACCTGTATGAATATCATCATTGTGGATGAGTTGTCATTTCTCCTTTCCAAGAGGTTTCTCCTCTTCAAATCGAACCTTTATTAATTTTGATGGTATCCACAATTTTTCTTCTCCTGTGGAAACAAGAGCAAAACCCCTTCCCCAACATAGCACATCTCCTGGCTTCCATTGAGAGGTCAGCACATCTTTGAAATAAATCAGTTGATTTAGTTCAGCAGACTTTTCCATTATCCAATGTCTTTCTGCTGCTGTCGTTCCTTTCTTATTAGCGTAAAGAAAATTCAAGGTTAATAAAGCATTATGTAATCTATTTCTGGGGGTATTTTTGGTCCCTTTTTGTTTGTTCAGCATATCCTTTAGAGTACGATTTGATCTTTCTATAACTGCCTGACCTGTAGGATTATTTGGTATATCTGTAATGTGTTTTATATTATAATAATCAAAAAAGCGTTTCATTTTCTTAGATACATATGCTGGACCATTATCTGTCTTTATTTGTGCAGGTATACCCATGATGGCCATAACTTCCAATAAATGTGTGAATACTGAATTAGCCTTTTCTGAGCTCAGGGCAGTAGCCTATTGAAAACCTGAATACATGTCTATGGTGTGGTGTAAATATTTTAATTTACTAAATTCCATAAAGTGGAACACATCCATCTGCCAGAGATCATTTCTCTTAGTACCCTTTGGGTTACTCCCTGCAGGCAACGGTGTTTGATTATAGAAAGAACAAGGAGGACATCTCTTTATAATGTCCTTAGCTTGTTGCCAAGTAATGGAAAATTCTTTCTTTAGGCCTTTACTATTGACATGATGCTTCTTATGAAATTCTGAGGCCTGCAACACACTTCCAATTAATAATTGATCAATCTCAGAGGACCAGGCAGACCTGTATGGGACTGGATGTGTGTTATGTACATCAGACAAAGCCTATTCCTGATTATGTCTTGTACCTGGATAAACAATGAAGTCAACTCTGTGTCATCTGGTATAAATTCAACGGTTTCAATATGCAAGATAACTCTGCATATTGTGAATCTGTAACTATATTAAGAGGTTCTTTAAAATCCCTTAGCACCATAAGAATGGCATATAATTCTCCCTTCTGGACAGAATTATTAGGGCTTTGTTCCACCTTACTCAATTCATCTGACTTGTAACCTGCTTCCCTGATTTACTTGCATCAGTATAGAATGTATAAGCTCCAGTTATTAGAGCATCACATATAATTCTAGGAAGAATCCAAGAAGTTCTCTTTATGAGGTTAAGTCTACCACTTTGGGGACTATTAATTTCTCCCAAAAAATTAACACAAGCTCTTTGCCACAGTTCATTGTCTTCCCATAACTTTTTTATTTCTTCAGTAGTAAAAGGCACTATAATTTCTGCTGGGTCGATACCTGCTAGTTGACAAAGTCTCAGCTTACCTTTTATAATTAATTCAGAGACTTTTTCCACATAAGTTTTTAATTTTTTACTTGGTTTATTAAGTATAAATATCCACTCTAAAATAATATCTTCCCTCTGCATTAGAATCCCTGTAGGAGAATTTCTGGAAGGCAATATGACTAGGATGCAGCTAAGATTTGGGTTCACCCTGTCCACATGTGCCTCCTGTAATTTTTCCTCAATCATTGTCAGTTCCTTTTCTGCTTCAGCTGTCAGTTTTCTTGGACTATTCAAATCTTTATCACCATCTAAGGTTTTGTTTAAATGAACTATTAGATCAGGTGTTATCCCAACAGCTGGTCGTAGACTGGAAATGTCTCCTAACAATCTTTGGAAGTCATTAAGAGTCTTTAACCGGTCTCTCCTAATTTGTGCCTTTTGCGTTTTAATTTTCTATAACCCTATTCTGTAAATAATAGAATTTCCTCTTTGAATCTTTTCAGGAGCAATTTGTAATCCCCACCTAGGCAAGACTTTCTTTACTTCTTCAAACATCCTTTCTAAAGTATCTTTATTTGAATCAGATAACAAGATATCATCCATGTAATGATAAAATATGGACTTGGGGAATTGTTTATGAATTATTTCCAATGGCTTACTTACAAAATATTGGCATAATGTAGGACTATTGAGCATACCCTGTGGGAGGACAGTCCATTGATATCTCCTATTAGGCTGAAAATTATTATAAGTAGGCACTGTGAAGGCAAATTTTTCTCTATCCTTTTCTTGTAATGGTATAGTAAAAACAATCTTTCAAATCAATAACTATAAGAGGCCATCCTTTTGGTAATAGAGAAGGCAAAGTAATTCCAGATTGTAGTGGGCCCATAGGTTGAATTACCTTGTTGACAGCTCTTAAATCTGTCACCATTCTCCATTTACCAGATTTCTTTTTTACAACAAATGCAGGCGAATTCCAAGGGCTGGTTGATTCTTCAATATGGTGAGCATCTAGTTGCTCTTGCACCAGCTGTTCCAATGCCTGTAGTTTATCTTCAGTTAGAGGCCACTGTTTGATCCATATTGGCTTCTCAGTTAGCCATTTTAAAGGTAGGGATGTTGGTACCTTTAAAGGTTTGGTATTTGCTGTATGTTCTTGTACAGCCTGAATGGCTGGTGACCTTTTTCCATAATACCTCATCATATCCTTCCCAGAATTATGAGTTCCTGGAACTACAGAAATGTTAATCTGGGTATTCCATTGCTGTAGCAGGTCACGGCCCCATAAATTTATGGCAATATTGGCTATATATGGCCTTAGTCTTCCTATTTGCCCTTCGGGCCCTATGCATTCAACCCATCTTGTGCTTTGTTTTACACGAGATAGGGTTCCAATTCCCAGGAACTGAACATCTACCTCTTGAAGAGGCCAATTCGGATACCAAGATTCTGGAGTAATGATACTTACATCCGTACCTGTGTCTAATAAGCCTTCAATAAAAGTGCCATTTATACAGACTCTTAGCTTTGGTCTTTGATCATTAATAGAAGTCTGCCAAAATATATATTTACTCTATCCTACTGGGTTTTTTTTGACTCATCCTCCACGCATAATTCATCATTTAGACCAGTATTACTTTTTACAGCAGAAATTGGAGTTTTAATTTTCTTGGTGAGGCACATTCTCCACTGTGACTGGGAATGACTGGGCCACTATTGGCTTAGGGGCCTGCTAGAGGCCCCTCAAGGAGTTTCCCGATGATATCAGGTTGCCCCGTCTGTCTATTGTTGACTGCATTCGTTGGACCAATGCCGGCCTTTACCCCATCTCCTACATATACCTGAAGGCCGAGGTCTCCTATTTTTGTCATTCCCAGAAGAGATTATTCCTAGAAATTCTTTGCCTGCAATCCCTTTGCAAATGTCCTAATTTACCACAATTAAAACACCTGGCACCTTGATGTCTCCTCATTGCTTTGGAAATCGCTTCTCCTACCCAAGATTTATCATTATAGGTAAACGTCTCAACATTCATCGTATGCTGAATCCATTCATCCATAGGTGCTGATCTAGACTTTAAAGGCCCAATTATCTTTTTGCATTCTATGTTTGCATTCTCAAAAGCTAGAGATTCAAGAAGTATTCATCTAGCTTCTGGAGCCTTAATTAATCTTTGCAAAAAGTCAATAAAGGGTTCTCTCTGTCCCTGCCTAATCCTGGTATATGATTCAACCCTTTTTGCTGGATCTTGTATCTTATTCCAAGCATTTAAAGCTGCTTGGTGACATAGACACAGTACTTCTTCGTCATAAAGTGCTTGGACCTGTGGATCAGCATATTCTCCTCCACCAAGAATTTGATCTTGGGAAACCTCCACACCTTTTGCTCTTCCTTGCTGTTCCATATGTTTGGATTCTTCTCTGAAATAAATTCCAAACATCAAGGAAGGTCCATTATCTAAACCTCAGACACTAACTGATGGAAATCATGGGGGGTAGCTCTAGCATTAGAAGCCCAAGTCCTTATCATTTCCTTAACATATGCAGAGTGCAAGCCAAAATTAACAACAGCTTGCTTAATTTCTTTCAGATCATTCATTGCTATTGGCGTCCATCTAGCTTCTTTGACTCCCTTTGAGCCTTTAGAAGTTGACACTTTGTCAGAATTAAGTATAGGGTATGTCGCTACACTACAACACTGGGTAAGCCAGTTCTAATAGCTGATGGAGGCATTGTATCCTGTCCTTGTGCCTCCCTACTCTGTTCACCAGCTCCAATAATTTCTCCAATCTTTTCAAATCTTTTTATCATTGTCTCTCTTAAATCCTGAATCTCCTGACCTGTATATGTTTCCAGTGATTTCACTGAGGTATCAATTTTTTGGTCCCCATTCTGCACCTGTGATTCTAAAGCTTTAATTTTTTCCTTCAAAGATAACATGTCCTCCTTAAACTTTTCTTGTATATCATGTAGATTCCCATCTCGGAGGTACATTCTGTCTGTTACCTTATCAAAATATTGTGATAAAGTCTGAACGTCAAATTCAACAACCTGAACCCTTTCAGGTAACTTTCTAGCACCCTTGGATATGGAGACAATTTTGTCTGTCATAGTATCCACCTGTTCAGATAACCTCTGATTTTCAATAATTTTAATTCTGTCAATTAGTTGTTCATTATTAGTTCGTAAAGATTCTATCGTTCTGCCATATTCTTCTGTTCATTATTAGTTCTATCATTCTTCAGAGTGTCATATTCTTCCTTAATGATAGAATATGGAAAAGAAAACTGAAACCTAGTAACAAGCAAATTAAGGTATCCCCATAATCATATAAACCTTGTATGACATAATCCATTGTATTAGTAAATACAAATTTACTAATCCACTGTATTAATAAAAACAAAGCAGTAAAATTTGCGTTAGAAATGAAAACTGCCATATTACATATTATCCAGCAGGTGGTTCTGTTGCTGAGTCACGATGAAAACAGGGTCCTGTTTCAGTGTCTGCCTTAGTAGATGTTAAAAATTGGAAAATGCGACTTCCTGGTCATCCTGCAGGGGCTATACTGCCCGATACCTCCTCTCTCTTCCTATCCCACCCAGCTTCCATCCAGAACCCCCTCGTCTGCCTCCCTCCCCTCTTTGGCCACATAACATCTCCCAGCTCAGCCTGTCCGGGCTCTGGGACCGAATCCAAATTGGGAGGGCAACCGGGAGGGCGGTAGTTCCTTTGTCTCAATAGCCTGCCTGCAGCAAGCAAGGTAGGCCCTTTGTTTATGAGCTACCCAAGCAGTACAGAGATCTGATCTAGGTACCAGGAGAGCCATCACTGTGGAGTGACATCACTGGGAAGGTACATCAGTGGGCAAGGAGACCTGATCCTGTAAAAGAAGATCCATAGGGGAGCATTTGGAGGAAGAGATGGGCAGGCGCCAATGCAAGAATTCACCCAATAATCTGAAAAACAACATGAAACCACCAGAACCCAGCGACCTCACAACGGGAGGACATGAACACCTTAATCAAGAAGAAGTAGAAAAAATGGACTTTATGAAAGTGATAGAGGCCCTTAAACAGCATGTAAAAAATGCCCTTATAGAAATGGATGAGAAGTATAACAGAAAGTTTGAAGAATTGAGTAAATCAGTGAATGATACCCAAGGAAACCAAGGAAAAACAATCAAGCAGATAATGGAAACAGTTCATGACTTGAAAACTGAAATGGAAGCAAAGAAGAAAACACAAACAGAGGGCCGGCTGGACATGGAAAATCTAGGTAAACGAATAGAGACTACAGAAACAAGCATAACCAGCAGAATACAAGAGATAGAAGAAAGAACCTCAGATTCTGAAGATAACATAGAGAAAATAAACGCACTGATCAAAGAAAACAGCACGTCCAACAAACTCTCATCACAAAACATTCAGGAAATATGGGACACAATAAAAAGACCAAACCTAAAAATAATTGGAGTAGAAGAAGGAGAAGAAGTGCACCTCAATGGTCCAGAAAATATACTTAATAAAATTATAGAAGAAAACTTTCCCAACCTGAAGAAAGATGTACCTATGAAGGTTCAAGAAGCATACAGAACACTGAATAGGCAGGATCAAAAAAAAAAAAAACATCCCCTCGCCATATAATAATCAAAACACAAAGCATACAGAATAAAGAAAGAATATTAAGAGCCGCAAAGGAAAAAGGCCAAGCTACTTATAAAGGTAAACCTATCAGACTTACACCTGACTTCTCTATGGAAACCATGAAAGCCAGAAGGTCCTGGATAGATGTACTGCAAAAACTAAGAGACCATGGATGCAAGCCCAGACTACGATACCCAGCCAAGCTTTCATTCACTATAAATGGAGAAAACAAAATTTTCCAGGATAAAAACAAATTTAAACAATACGTAGCCACAAATCCAGCCTTATAGAAAGTAATAGAAGGAAAATCACTAACCAAGGAGTCCAACAATGACCACAATAACTAAGACATCTAGAGACCCTTCACCAGCACAACTCAAAGAAGGGAAACACACAAACTCTACTACTAAAAAAGTGACCGGAGTTAACAACCACTGGTCATAAATATCACTTAATGTCAGTGGGTTCAACTCACCTAAAAAAGGCACAGGCTAAGAGATTGGATACAACAACAGGATCCAACATTCTGCTGTTTACAAGAAACACACCTCAACCACAAAGACAGGCACCTACTCAGAGTAAAGGGATGGGAAAAGGCTTATCAAGCAAATGGACCTAAGAAACAAGCAGGTGTGGCCATACTAATTTCTAACAAAGTTGACTTCAAACTTAAATCAATCAGAAGAGATGGAGAGGGACATTTTGTACTCATAACAGGAACAATTCATCAGGATGACATCTCAATCCTGAATATCTATGCCCCTAATATAAAAGCACCCACGTATGTAAAAGAAACATTACTAAAACTCAAGGCAGTATTCAAACCGCACACACTAATAGTAGGAGACTTCAACACTCCTCTCTCACCAATGGACAGGTCAATCAGACAGAAACCTAACAGAGAAATTATAGAATTAATGGAGGTAATGAATCAATTGGACTTAACAGACATCTATAGAATATTCTACCCAAATAGGAAAGAATATACCTTCTTCTCTGCAGCTCATGGAACCTTCTCGAAAATCGACCACATAGTCGGTAACAAAACAAGCATCCACAGTTACAAAAAATATTAGTAACCACCTGTGTCTTATCAGATCACCATGGATTAAAGTTAGAATTCAACAACAATGCTACCCCCAGAAAGCCTACAAATTCATGGAAACTGAAGAGTCAACTACTGAACCATACCTGGATTAAGGAAGAAATAAAGAAAGAAATTAAAGTCTTCCTTGAATTCAATGAAAATAAAGAAACAACATACTCAAACTTATGGGACACTATGAAAACAGTCCTAAGAGGAAAGTTCATAGCACTAAGTGCCTACTTAAAGAAAATAGAGAGAGCACATATTGGAGACTTAACAGTCCACCTGAAAGCTCTAGAAAAAAAAGAAGCAGACTCACCTAGGAGGAGTAGAAGACTGGGAATAATCAAACTGAGGGCTGAAATCAACAAAATAGAAACACAGAAAACAATCCAAAGAATCAATGAAACAAAAAGCTGGTTCCTGGAGAAAATCACCAGGATTGATAAACCCCTATCCAAAATAATCAAACAGCAGAGAGAGAATATGCAAATTAATAAGATCAGAAATGAAATGGGGGACATAACCACAGACACAGAGGAAATTCAGAGAGTCATTAGATCTTACTACAAAAGCCTGTATGCCACAAAACTGGAAAATGTAAAAGAAATGGACATTTTTTAGATAAATACCATTTACCAAAGTAAAACCAGGACCAGGTGAACAATCTAAATAGACCTGTTAGTCGTGAAGAATTAGAAGATGTTATCAAAAACCTCCCTACCAAAAAAAGCCCAGGAACAGATGGTTTCAATGCGGAATTCTACCAGAACTTCCAAGAAGACCTAATACCTATACTCCTTAATGTATTTCACAATATAGAAACAGAAGAGTCATTGCCAAATTCCTTTTATGAAGCTACAGTTACTCTGATACAAAAGCATGGGATAAAACCGGACTCTCTGAACATGGTGAACAATGAGGGCTGATGAGAAGCCAAGGACAATGGTACGGAATTTTGATCCTACTTCATGTTCTGGCTTTGTGGGAGCCTAGCCAGATTGGATGTTCACCTTCCTAGACAGGGACGGATGGGGGAGGACCTTGGACTTTCCACAGGGCAGGGAACCCTGACTGCTCTTTGGACTGGAGAGGGAGGGGGATAGGAGTGGTGGGAGGAAGAGAAGGGTGGGAGGAGGGGGAGGGAAATGGGAGGCTGGGAGGAGGCAGAAACTTTTTTTTTCCTTTTCTCAATAAAAAAAAACTGGAAAATGCGAGTTTCTCAACAAAGTAAATGTAATTAAATCAATTCCATAGACGGAACCAGAAACCCAGAATCCAGGGGTAGAGAAGAGCAACCTGGAAGCTGCTTATGCCTCCACATGACAGAGTTGCCCCAAGGGGATGTAGCTTTAGGCAACTGCTTGTGCTCTGGTTCGTGCCACTCAAGTGCTGTGCTTGCAAGGGAGATTTAAAAACGACTCAGAAAAGAGCAAACCACGCTGGCAGAGACTACATGGGCCTGTGAAGTTTTAATCCATGTGGGGAGGCAGACGATAGGGTGCATGGGGACTTGAAGTCCATCTGAGGTGTCTAAAGGGAAAATGTAAAGAACTGCAGCAAGAAAAGACACTGCATGATAATTTATATTAAACTGCTGGCTCCATGCACAAGGCACAGGCTGCTGCTGAGGAAGGGAGGGCTCACACCAAGCCAAACTCGCTGCAGGCAGCTGAGCGGGGAAGGAGGGGGTTCTAAAACCAAACATTGGGTGCCAGATGAAGGCGTAAGTCACAAACAATGCCACACCAGTTTGGAATTATGATTAATAGGGTGGTATTTATTTAAAGGGGAAAAAACTTACAGATAACCGTCCCAGACAACAGCCCTCTGTGCAATCAGGAAGGAGTCTAGTCACTGGAACTGGAGCCGGAAGCAAAGAGAGCGAGAAGGGAAGTAGCCACTTTTTTAAAGGGAGAGAGACCACGCCCCAATGGGCTGGTATCTCAGCGGCTATTGGCTGGAGGAGTGGAAGGACCTCCCGCAACAGGAGATCCCATTTATTGTTTTTCTCAGTGTCTGTGCTGCTGGGGTTATATTTAGCAAGTGGTCTCCTGTGCCAATGTGTTCAAGTGTACTTAGCACTTTTTCTTCCATGAGGTTCAGTGTGGATGGCTTTATGATGAGGCTTTTGATCCATTTGGATTCGAGTTTTGTGCACAGTGATAGATATGGGTTTATTTTCATTCTTCTACATGTTGATATCCACTTATGCCAGCACCATTTCTTAAATATGCTCTTTTCCATTTTATATGTTTTGTTTCTTTGTCAAAAATCAGGCGTTCAAAGGTGTGTGGATTAATATCCGCATCTTTGATTCGGTTCCATTGGTCCTCCTGTCTGTTCTTATGCCAGTACCAGGCTGTTTTCAGTACTGTAGCTCTGTAGTAGAGTTTGATGTCAGGGATTGTGGCACCTCCAGAAGTTCTTTTATTGTACAAAATTGTTTTGGCTCTCCTGGGTTTTTCGCTTTTCCATATGAAGTTGAGTACAGTTCTTTCAAGGTCTTTGATGAGTTTTGCTGGGGGTTTTGATGGGCATTGCATTGAATGTGTAGATTGCTTTTGGTAAGATTTCCATGTTAATTCTACCTACCCTAGAGCATGGGAGATCTTTCCACTTTCTGGTGTCTTCTTCAATTTCTTTCTTCAAAGATTTAAAGTTCTTGTCATACAAGTTTTTTACCTGTTTGGTTAAAGTTACTTTAAGATATTTTATGCTATTTGTGGCTATTGTAAAAGGTGATGTTTCTTTGATTTTTTTTCTCAGCCCATTTATCATCTGTGTACAGGAAGAATACAGATTTTTTTTTTTACTTAAACTTGTATCCTGCTACATTACTGAAAGTGCTTATGAGTTATAAAATTTCCTTGGTAGAATTTTTGGGGTTGCTTATGTAAACTATCATATCATCAGCAAATAGTGAGAGTTTGATTTCTTCTTTTCCTTTTTGTATCCCCTTAATCTCCTTTTGTTGTTTCTCCATATCTAGTCAATATAGCTCTTGAGGTCCTAGCTAGAGCAGTAAGACTTGCTCTTCATTTTAAGCTCTGGTGCAAATGAGGAGTTGGCGAATATGAAACAAACCTTCAGGTTGCTGTCAGGTAGGAATTCTATATAATTTATATATAATTCAGGTGGCAACATTTATAAATTAATATTAACTAGAAACCAGGATGAGGAAAAATAATAAGGTACCATTTCAAGAGGCTCTTCCGGGCTGTGTACATGTGTGAGCTGGGACTTCAGGAAGGAGAAAGGTTCGTCTTACATTGTGGCCCTTTCTTCCTTCTGTCTCTTCCTTCACAAAAAAACATTTTTCCTTCCCCTTTCACAAAGTCATAAAGATTGAAGAGATTCAGGAGAAAAGAATCAGTTCATCTGTAGAAAGAATCGGAGAATGTGTTGTATGTTTTAATCTTAATTTTAAAAATATACTGAGGCGAACACTGAAACAAGTCCAGGCTTGTATAGATGTCTGTACCCCTCTAGTTCACTTTTATGTCTTAAAAATCCGACATTTGGTAGCATTATATGGCTCAATGCTAAGATTTCTTCCATCATAGTTTCAGGGAATTATGGGATCTTAAGTGTTTGTCAAAACTCTTCCCTGACGTAAGAACACAGTACGGTATAATCCATGTGCTGCACTGGAATTTACCAGTGAATACTTTTTCGAAGAATTAGTAACTTTTTAAATGAAAATTGTCTGGACCCTACAGTGGATACTTTATCATACTGCCAAAAATTCAGCCGTATTGACTTTTTATGTGGACAATTGAACTTATTCACCAAATGACTGAGCTGAAACCACAGTCTGAATTTCTCACAAGTTTCCTGGAGAGAATGATAATGCTTGAGTCATCAGCACTCTTGAGCCAGGTGATGTTCAGGGATAATCCAGGGATGTTCAAGAATAAATGTGGTTAGGGCTGATCTATGCCCATGGCAACAACATTCACACACCTAAACCACGGGAGTTGGGTAACTGCAAGGGAGGCATTTTTGCTCATATGAGGTCATGCGTATCAGCCGGGCTCTGGGCCATTTAGTGACTCAGAGGTCACAGCTTTCTCCCTCTTCTCTGCCAGCACCTCAAATGTGACTCGAAGTTCATGGTGTCAAGGGAGGAAATTGATGAGGAGACGCAGCAGTGGTTAAGAATTCATGCCCCCTCAGCTCTCATTCCTATCTGCCAGAGCGGTCACACGGCTGAGCCCAGTGGAAAGTTTCCTGGGAAGTGCAGGAGACAACATGCATACCCAGTGAACACCGTTTACCTCTGGATAAGCTGGCGATAAAACTGCGCTACAAATCACCAGGCGAGAGACTCCACCGTTTGGAATGAGTGGCCCAAAGTTTTAATTTTAAAAATGGTAGCTTCTTTAGACTAGCTGTTTTCATTCTAAAATAAAGTGAATTCCAAAAAGCAGAGGTAATTTTTCTAAGCAAGTAGGGCTATGTGTGGTTTTGCCTTCCGATAGCTGCCTCATTGTTGGTCATAATGAACTTTAAAGCAGCTCCTATTCTTGTATAGCAGCTACGGGATCCCACTTCCCCACCTGACCTCGGATCCTGTAACTGCAGTGTTCATTCTGCTTGAGATCAAAATGCAGGACTGCGTGTTTGTTCCGCTAAATGTCGTCCTAGTATTTCCGGGTAACTCCTTTAGCCCTGTGGAGGTTTCAAGCCGGCATGGGTTGTAATTAACACCCTTTCAGGAGCTGTGTCATGTACCAGCTGCATGAGTAGAGTTTTTGTCTCTATACCTAATTTATTTTTTAAAAAGTGTGTCAAGGGCAGAACCCTCCTTCAACCCAGGAGACCTCCATGGGGAGACATCACATTTCGATAAGGAGTACAGCGGACTTATTTGTTCCACTAACTTCAGCTTCTCCTCATTTAGAAACCAGTTCCCATCCCTCCGTTTTCTTAGATTTTAATTTTCATAGTATGAACTTGTCATGTTCCTTCTCCAGTCCCCTTCCTGTTCCTAAGCAGTCTGCTAGCTGGTGGTTCCATTGTCTAACATCTTGTGCCAGAAGTATGGGGACAGTTCCAAAGTCTCTCTTTGATTTCCTTAACAGAGAACCCAGAGCAGGATTGCCAGTCCTACACCAGCGCTGTTGCCCTTGGTGCCTGGACCACTGCCCCTAAGTTTATCCTCTGCGTCTCTGGTCTTTTCTCCTCCAGTATATTCTCTTTCTCCTCCTCCATAAATCATATCCTAATACCCTGAACTAAAAGTCACCAGAAGCCCCCAGTGGAAGGTGATCTATAAAATACTGAGGAAATAACAGCGTTGGAGAAAAAACAAAGCAGATGAGTACATAGGCCTACTCAGATAATAGCAGGTACCTTTCTATCCAGGTGTTTGTAGATCTCCCTCTCCCATCCACCCATCCTACCCAGAGGGCTGGTAAGTCACACCGTAGTGCCTGCTTCTTCTTTCCTTGGGTTCTCAGAGTTCCTCCCCTAACTCAAACACAAAGAAACACTACCCGTATTCTGTCCCACTTACCAGACTTTTCTAGGAACTGGGCAGGGTTTATACAGTCAGAGCGAAAGCCTCAGAATTTAAACATAAATGGAAAAATGGATTCAACCAAAGATAATGTCTATGCCATGGTACCCAGAGGCTGGGCTCAGAGACATGAAAGCTCTCAAGGATTTATTTCTACCAGCCACAGCTAGAAAGTTGACTCTGTCCTGGCTGAGTTCTTTTCTGTTTTCTTTAGGGAAGTAATTTGATTTGGGGCATGGATAAACATAGAAAGGAATAAAATGTAAAAAAAAAATTCCAAGAAAACAAAGGCTTCTCATAATATTTCAAAATATTATCACAATAATATGTTGAACCATGCACCATTTTACTAACCCTGGCGACAGGCAGAAGCCAATGCTTGACCTCTGCTTATTCAGTGCCCAGGATAGATGCTCGTGGACTGAGTGGACAAAGATAGACCATGCCAACAGTACTTTGCTAATTAACCTTAAGGAACAGGGAATGGAATGGTTGGACTTGATTTCTCTGTAATAGTTGGTTCAGATAGACAAAGATATTTTATAGATCCTTTAGAAACCATGGGGTGTTAGGATCACATGTGTAACAGTTTTTGTAGAGTAAAAAAGGGAGTGTGTTCCTGGCAAGAAGTTCATCAAACACTTGAGAATATAGGATAATTCCAGCATGTGTGTGTGTGTCCAATTTACAATTCAGATATATTTATATTTCTTCAAATAGAAAATATTCATCTTGGTTTTTATGTTTATGCATTTTTTCCTCCATTATGAAGGTAATTGATGCCATTTTATAAAACAAAATTTTACTGGCTTTTTTAGGATACCCTTTTGTCGATGTATGTGCAACTATCAGACTCTTGACCCCAGAACTCGCATATTAACATAAAAGTTTAAACCATATTTTCCAGGAGCTATGTATGACTGTCTCAGGTCTTTCTACAAGAACTTTTTGTCTCTTTAATGTGAATATCTCCATTTTTACAACTCATTTCATAGGAAATTATCATCACTGACCTTGTGTGGTTCTTAGGTTCCACTACTGAGGCATGCCCACAGCTCTGCCGCCTCTGTAGCGCATGGATGGGAGCGACCATTACTGAGCACCCAGAAGCAGCCTTACATGCAGTAAAAGAGTAGATTCTGGGTTCCAAGCACCTGGTTTGAATTACATTCCGTTTGCTACTCCCATCTTACAATAGGGTCAGTGAGCATCATTGGTAATTATAATGGTATAAATTACAGTATGTAAGGTGGCTGGTATATGTATAACAATAATGAAGAAGCAATACTAAATTAATAGATGAAGCAAGAAGCTCCCCTTCTGATTCCTGCGGCTCTCCCTGGTAATAAGAGTTGGGGTAGAGTGGGTGGGAGGATATTTTACCGCTCTAGCTGTCAAGCGGCTGTGATTGACAGCTATCATGCTGTGTTGGACTAGAGCAGCTCCATCCCTGTCTTCTGTTTTTCTCATGGAGGCATAGAGTGGGTTTGGGAGATGTGTCTATGGTAAAAGCGTTCGCTGCACAAGTGTGGGCACATGAGTTCAGATTTCCCACATCCACATAAAAGGCTAGGCAGGGGCACATGTCTCTAAGCCCAGCTTCATGTGGGCCAGAGGCATAAGGAAAGCAGGATCATCGGGGTGTTCTCGCCACCAGCCTAGGTCCAGGTTCTGAGAAATATCCTGTCTCCATTGTACAAAGCAGAGAGGGATAGAAGAGGGCATTCAGTGTTCTCCTCTGGTCCCCACATACACGTACCACAAGTATACAGGGGGATAGAAAGGGAAGGAGGAGGAGGAGACGGAAGGAGAGGAGGAAGAAGAGGAAGAAGAGGAGGAGGAAGCAAAGCCTTTACAGACAGAAGAAGGCTGTCTTTGCCCACCCTGGGCCCACAGGTAGGTCCTTTCTGTCTACTGTGGCTCCCAACCCTGCAAGGATGAGTTAAACAAGCACAGCGGATGAGTTAAAGTGCAGGAGCAGCATGTCTTAATGGATCACGTGGCTACTATTTTAGTGGTGCGTGCCTGTGTGTGAGCAACTAAATATAGTAGATTTCCTTTATCTTCTGCTCTCATCTTTATATCCAGTTCTTAAAAAGACATTTTACTTGTTCTTAGTTCAGAAAAACAAAATCAGGCTCACTTAGTCGTTCAGCTGTTTTCAATTACTTGACTCCACCCACACTCCCTGTTGTCCTGGGCCCTCATTTACTCTGAAGGGTTTATAAGGAAGCCATGCCTCTGTTCTTTCTCACCCATTGCGGTCACACTGTGTCTGCAGGCTTCATCTGCTCCTTGTAAGACCTCTGGTTTGGCATCAAAGGCTATGTCATGGAGAATAGAAGAGAGTCTCTTCCTTCCCAAACATCCCCAGTTCCAAACATCCATTGGTGCATGAATACCAGCCCACTGTTTCTAGGGATGGTGGTTTACCATTCTGATGCCAGCATGCCTAAGGAAGGCGGCTTACTGGTAATTTGCAGCTGGCCTAGGCTACATAGCGAATTCCAGAACAGCTTGGACTTCATTGTGAGATCCTATCTCAGAACGCAAAGAATCATTAAGCTTGTTCATGTGATTAAATTAATTTTAAATTTGCCCTCTCCCTTTCGGCCAAGGTTAGAGTGAATCATCATTTCCACTGTCATTGAGACTCTCTACTGTCGAGAAACGAGTGAAAGAATTTTCTTTGCCCAGCGCACTGTGCTGACTTTACTCGTCACATCTGACTTCTCCTGAGATATACTTGTCATCATCTCCTACAGGACCTTGGCAGCCATGGTCAGAGCTCTGGAATCTCGGACCAGCTTTCCTAGATGTCCTGGTTGTCATCTTAGGAGGTTCTTTCCTTCCTCAGGTTTCTGCTCAGAAGAGGGCCCCTAGTGTTAGGGAGAATTTCTAAGCATCTTCTCTGCCCGTGTCTTGGAAAAGCTTCCCGTGTTATTTACTGTACCTGAAACTTACCAGCTTTCCCTTTTTTCTTCTCTCAAATACCTGGCATAATTTCTTCAAAGGTAGAAGCTATCATATAGAGAGCAAGGGTCGTGTAGAGATCAGTCCCTGTTCACCTGAGGAGCATTCCTCAGGAGAGGTGTTCTTTGACCCTTTCGTCCCTGCGAGCTGCACCATGGCCAGTTAGAACAAGCACTGGAAAAAAGAAAGCAAGAAGGGAGCCAAGAAGAAAGTGTTTCTAAGAAAGATCGTTCTGATGCGAAAGCTCTGACTGTGGTCAATATTAGAAACACTGGAAAACTCTGGTCATGAGGACTCAGGGAACCAAAATGGCATCTGATGGCTTCAAGGGTTGTGTGTTTGAAGTGAGCCTTGCTAATCTACAGAAAGACTAAATTGCCTAAGATAAGTCAAACCAGCTACTGAGTTTGCTTGACTAACTTGTCTGACTAAATTGTCTGTCTAACTTGTCTGATTAAATTGTCTGACTAACTTCTAAGGCATGCATGTTACCTGGGACAAACTGTTCCATGATCAAAAAATGGCAAACCATGATTGAAGTTCACTTTGATGCCAAGACAACCAATATAACTACTTGCTACCTCTGTTTTGTGTTGCATTGGAGAGAAAGAAAAATACAGAGTAAATAATTTACTACATTATCTTCTTCACTCTTTTGTCAAGGAAAAAGGTCCAGGAAAATGGAGAGCAAAGGGAAGGAAGAGAAAGGCAGTTGGGGCACAAAAAGAGCAGTAGACGGGCTACAGAGGGAGGGGCTAGTGAGGAAAGGGCTGCAGAAGGAAGGCTGCAGAGGGAGGAGCTGCAGAGGGAGGAGCTGCAGAGGGAGGAGCTGCAGAGGGAGGAGCTGCAGAGGGAAGGCTGCAGAGGGAGAAGCTGCAGAGGGAGGAGCTGCAGAGGGAGAAGCTGCAGAGGGAGAAGCTGCAGAGGGAGAAGCTGCAGAGGGAGAAGCTGCAGAGGGAGGAGCTGCAGAAGGAGGAGCTGCAGAGGAAGGCTGCAGAGGGAAGGCTGCAGAGGGAGGAGCTGCAGAGGGAGAAGCTGCAGAGGGAAGGCTGCAGAAGGAGGGGCTACAGAGGGAGGAGCTGCAGAGGGAGGAGCTGCAGAGGGAGGAGCTGCAGAGGGAGAAGCTGCAGAGGGAAGGCTGCAGAAGGAGGGGCTACAGAGGGAGGAGCTGCAGAGGGAAGGCTGCAGAAGGAGGGGCTACAGAGGGAGGAGCTGCAGAGGGAGGAGCTAGTGAGGGAAGGGCTGCAGAAGGAAGGGCTGCAGAGGGAGAAGCTGCAGAGGGAGGAGCTGCAGAGGGAAGGCTGCAGAAGGAGGGGCTACAGAGGGAGGAGCTGCAGAGGGAGGAGCTGCAGAGGGAGAAGCTGCAGAGGGAGGAGCTGCAGAGGGAGAAGCTGCAGAGGGAAGGCTGCAGAGGGAGAAGCTGCAGAGGGAGGAGCTGCAGAGGGAAGGCTGCAGAAGGAGGGGCTACAGAGGGAGGAGCTGCAGAGGGAAGGCTGCAGAGGGAGGAGCTACAGGGGGAAGGCTGCAGAGGGAGGAGCTGCAGAAGGAGGGGCTACAGAGGGAGGGGCTTCAGAGGGAGGGGCTACAGAGGGAGGAGCTCCAGGGTAAAGGCTGCCACTATTGTTTCTTCATTTATACTTTCCCTGCTTCATGTCTACATTGTGTTCATTGTATTTCTGTTTCTCATCTTTCCCCAGAAGATTTTCAAAATGTACTCATGTACACAGCATAGCCACTGTGGACTTCAAAACTCTGCCAAGGTCCCAGATGTCATGAAGCCCTGTGGTAGGTCACCAGTCATTAGCCAGCTTCATAAGGAAAATCTCCCACAATTTAGTCACAGTAGTAATCAAATGACAAGACACAATAGAAAAGGTGATCTAAAAGCTAAGTAGTGGCCATGCAGCTGGCTGAGCTGGTTCAGAGTGCAACTGTCCTGTTTCTTACGACATCAAAGGGGACGCTAGCCACATGCTAGCACCTGAGAATACCAAGCCTCTGCAAGCCTTCCGTCTTCCCATGTTATTTTGACACATAGCAAATGCGAATTCCAAGACCACTGTTTCTGATTTCATTTATTTTACATAACTATGCTTGGATTCGTAAATATTCACACTTGTGAAAGCTGCTTATTGTATTTTAATATCCGCCTCTGTTGCAGAACATCTACTTTCTTTCATGTGCTCAATATAAAGATATTTCCAAGTTAAGCTAATGTTTCAAGCTTATGCGATTCTGTAATGTGTGGTTTGTGCTATCCCTTTCCATCAAAAGTTGCATTTCTCTCTTCTCCACATATTTCTGCTCTATATAACAGAGGCCAGCACACACTGCCACTGAGCCAAATCTAAAGCACAGCTGGGTTTTGTAAGTAAGGATTTATTGGGGTGTAGCCGTACTTGTTCTTTTTGGTATTCCTTCAGCCACTTTCACTCTACAGTGTCAAGGTTGAATAGCTTTACAGAAACTGCAGATTTCTCTAGAAAAAAGTTTGCTGACTCTTACTAGAGAGCAATAACAAAACAAATAAACAAACAAACCAAGTAAAGCCTTTCCACTGAGGCATGCTACAGCTCAGAGCTATAGGATACCATTCCGCTAACTTCTTTTTAAGGAAGAGATGACAGGCCCATGAGAGAGTCGACTTTCACCGGGTGTTTATTGCTTGCCAAGTACTGTACCTTAGCAAGTATTAGTCTACTTAACTCCTGACACAATATGGAGTATCTGACTGTATAGGCTATATTCATTAAAAACCTGCAGTACTTTAATCCCAGCACTGGGAGGCAGAGGCAGGCAGAACTCAGAGAGTTCAAGGCCAGCCTGGTCTACAAAACAAGTTCCAGGACAGCCATGACTGTTGCACAGAGAAACTCTATCTCAAGAAAGAAAAACAAAGTACTGATATAATTGATGAAATAAAAGAAAAGAAATAAAGTTTAAAGTAAAACCACGTAAAAATGGAGAATACACAGAGAATCTGGATACTGTACATTATTGTTTTGTCTTTGAATTTCATGACTGCAGAAGAAGGAGCAACAGCTGCTAAAATAACATTTGATTATAAATGCTGCTGGATTAATCCAAGAAAGGTATTTTGAAAAATTTTCAAAATTGAAGTCAAAAGGTATGTTACTTTGGAAAAAAGGTTTTGCTCTTGTTTCCACAGGAAATGAGAGGCTGTGGATTAATTCCAGGTTAAGAAAAATCAGATTTGATCAAGGAAGACCCCCTGAGAAATCTCTGATAGGAGCAGATGGTCTAGATGTCTGAGTTCTACATCCAGAACAGCCTCAAGACTGATGGCTGAGATGATCAAGCATCACAGGAAAGTCCAGTCATGACTTGATCATAATTCTAAATTTTCTTTAGGTTCCCATAAGATTATCAGCGCCCCCAATTCAGCAAGAAGTAGCCTGAAAAACTACAACCAAATTCTCCAAAAATGGACTATGAATTATTTCCTTTGTTTAGAATGTTGGTTACAAGTTGTTATGGATAATGGTCAGGAGAAAAGCTAAACAAAGGAGATTCGATTCAGAGTTCTTGTTTAAAAAAGGGGGAGGAAGTGCTGTGGGACAATGATATGTATCCTGTCACTTATATTTTAAATAAATGCTGATTGGCCAGTAGCCAGGCAGGAAGTAGAGGTGTGGCAACATAAATTCTGAAGAGGAAAGTTTGATTCTGCAGTCATGACCCAGTCACAGAGCAAGCAAGATGTGACTACCTCACCCACAAAGGTATGGAGGCTAAGATAGACAAGGATAATGGGCTAATATAAGTTCTAAGAGTTAATAAGAAGCCCGAGCTAATGGGCCAATCAGTTTATAACTAAAAAAAACAGAAAAGAAAGCCATGTAGTGTGAAAAGTTTACCAGCAATGGGGCTTTTGCACTAGGGTCTCACTATTATAGCTCAAGCTGCCCTGGAACTCATGATTCTCCTGCCCCAGCCTCACAGATGATGGCATTATAGTATGTGCAACCAAACCTAGCTTTGTTATTTCTATTTTATAGACAAGTCTATTATTTATGTTGCTTTTGATGACAAGATACCAGTCCTAGCCATCAAGCTGACACAGTCCAGAATAGCTTGAGGCAGTCTCCTTTGGTGCTTGCCTCCATCAAATTGGGCGGTGGACTTGTCTATGGGGGCATTTTCTTGGTTGCTAATTGATACAGTAGGGCCCAGCCCACTATAGAGAGGGGTACCTGGTCTGTAGCAGGCAACTAGCCAAGCAGAAATGAGGGAACAAGTCGGTATGTGATATTCTTCTATAGTTTCTGCCTCGAGTCACCAACTGTAACTTAGAAGATGAAATGAACCCTTTCCTCTCTGAGTTGGTTTTGCTTGTCTGTTTGCTTTCCCTTTTTTTCTGTCACAGTATTTATCACAGCAACATAAAAGTTCACTGTAACAAAACAACTTAGGGAAACAGTTTGCTCATATTTTGAGGGATATCATACATCATGGCACAGGTGGTCATGGTAGTTGGAGTAGAGGGAATGCTGCTGTACACTTTATGGGCTCCTTTTCTCTTTGTTGTACCATCTTGAACCCCAGAGCAAGAGACGGTTACAGCACACTCCATGTGGGTCTTCCCTTCTAGGTTACACAGCACTGCAAACAGTGGGTAGACACATCCAGTGATACATTTTCTATGTGATTCCAAATGGGGTCAAGATAACAATCAAGATTAATAATCCCAAAAAGCAAAGATAAGAGAACTTAAATAACTCACCTGTGGGCACGTAACTATCAATTATAATAAACATTTGAACCCACAAATGGAACTTCTGACTCTAAAGACAACTATTGTACCACCCCGGGAAAAGAATTTTCTCCAAGTCTCATAAGAACCAAATGTCAGAGCTTCAACTGGGCCACTTATGAAAAATAAAGATTATTCTTTTTACCATGACGTTCTGTGATCAGGGACCTGAAAAGACCTGAGTCTTGATTAAAAATACACCAGCAGCACACGTTTGTATAGGACATGTGTCCTATCTCTCCGCAACCAGCTCTTTGCGGGGTGAGTCACACAGCTATGGATATTTCCTACATATTTGTTTGGAAGCTGACTTAAAACTCTTTAAAGTAGAAGGGAACCAGCTGGTACCTCCCCTTCCCTCTTCCTTATATGAACCTGTTATGGCTCTAAAGGTAGAAATGCCTCTTCCAGATCCCAAAATTCATAACTAACATTTTCAGTTGGAATAACTTAAGACTGCATATTGCAAGAGTCACCGCCAGAATCAGGAGGCATTTTCAGGACTTTATCAACCCATTAACACTGTAACTTCTGGATAGTTGCAACCATACAATTAATGCCACAACACTGGGTCGGATACCTGAGTTCATTGCTTTACAAACCCATACCTCCTAACTTGAATCAGTCTCTCTGCTGTGACTTGGATGTCTGCTGTACCCCTCCACATTCCATGTTGAAATAGAGTATGAATCCAGGTGGTATTAAGAAGCAGGGCCTTTATGAAGTGTTATGTCATAAGCACTCCACCCTCAGGAGTAGAATTAATTCCCCTAGAGGAGAGACCCTGAACATTGCCTGGCCCTTTCCACCTTTCTGCCTGCCATCCGAGGACATAGCATGAAGATGGTGTCTTAAAGCAAGAAGCAAGAGGAAGTCTTCGCCAGACACTCTTGATCTTGAACTTCTCAGGCTTTTTAACTTTCTATTTATAAACAACGCAATCAAGGGTACTTGTTACAGCAGCAAGAACAGGCTAAGATACCTTTCTTAATCTAGAAGTTGTCTCTCCTTGGGTTTTGATACCATCCTCCCTAAATATTTTCTCCTATGGGAAGATCTTCTCTATGCCTACACCCAGGAGCTAGAGGCAGCCCCCCCCCAGAGGGGTGGATTGCTGTCTGGGTAAGTGGGATCATCATCATACTCAGCTGGCTTCTGAAAATGGAGCATTACAGTAATCTACATTTCCCTGATCAGTTCATATCCCTGTGTCATGTCAAAATTCTCCTCAAACTTCTGACACTCCCATCGGGTTGGAAGAATGTAAGCTGGTCATACATCCACACTTCTGGGTTCTACCTCACTCTTCTTTCCTTCTGTATGTGGCTGACAGGAACCCTCTTCCCAGAAAAGGTCAGCTGAGACACAGTCCACTTGCATCAACAGAGCACCTGACATCTTAGGGAGCTCTCACTGACTGCTACCACATCTGCCTTAGAAGAAAGGCCAAGTAGAAGCCTGGCACCCCAAATATAAAGCACCCAGGGGATAAACTATCATAGAAAGAGGAAGATCCCCTAACTGTATTTCCACATATAACTCTAGAGCTGCAAAGTGTATAATAGACCCTCTACTAAAGAGAAACCCAAACTGAAGAAAGTAAAGCAAAGGAAAACAAGCATACTCCACTTTGCTTCTAGCTTATTCCCGTTGTAGGATACATAAGTAGAGAAACTGGATACCAAAATCAAAGCCAGCCAGTTGACAGTTGCTTGGAGTCCGTTGAAACCCTTAAAAATGTTTGGTGAAGTACCAAACACACATTTGATTATATGCAATTATATGTGAGCCACCAAAGAGAATGAACAAAACCAATTGCTGAGCAAACGACTATTTAAATATTATGAACAATTCTGCGGCCAGGCCCACAACTACTTCTACAAATAAAAGTAGTGTTGTTAGAAGGGAAGAAACCTAGTCTCTGGCGTGTGTTCAATGCCCATCTTCATTACCTCATTCTCATGACTCAGACACTGAAGTGATCATTATTGTCAGCATTGGTCAACATGGTGAATGCCTGCATCATCTTCCGAGGCAGACACAAATACAGTGAATATTTCTTGCTATTGTTTTCCTTTGAAAATGCCTCCAGTCCCTTGTTATCTCATCATTTCAAATGGTGCAATTATATTTTGCACATATAGCTATTATTTTGTACTGTACAGTAGTATATAATTCAGTCATATGTAAATACATATTTGCTATAGAGAACTTAAGGTACCAAACCATGTGAATTTCATTTAATATTCAGCTTCAATAATTTTCAAGATTACATTTGGAACTTACAATCCAACCCCTATATAGGTTGCGATCACTTGTATTATAGAGGGCAATCCTATTTCCCAGCAGAAAATGACTTATCTAACACACACACACCCCAAAATACCACCTCATTTAGAAAACAGAAATAGAAATCAAGAACCACAGAACAATGAACAAGCTTCCTACCAACAGGAGATCATCAAAGTATATTTTGAACAAGCTATTTTGAAGAGAATAGGGATGAATATGAATCCAGATTGGAATACAAATTCCTGAGATGAAAAACAATTACAAATACTAGAGATGCTATATAAAAATTTAGTGCCTAGGCCGGGCGTTGGTGGCGCATGGCTTTAATCCCAGCACTCGGGAGGCAGAGGCAGGCAGATCTCTGTGAGTTCGAGGCCAGCCTGGTCTACAAGAGCTAGTTCCAGGACAGGAACCAAAAAACTCCAGAGAAACCCTATCTCGAAAAATAAAAAAAAAATTAGTGCCTACAATTAATCATTCATTAGCATTAGAAATTTATAAAACTTACATAATTTATTTTACGTTACAAATGAATTTTCTCCTGTCCACATTAGATAGATGTTTGCCAAATACTTAGAAATGTCATCTTTTCAGGAGTTAAAAGTATTAGCTTGTGTCTATTTAGGATTGCTTTACTTTTTCATGTATTATTGA
Source organism: Microtus oregoni (assembly GCF_018167655.1). Lineage (NCBI taxonomy): Eukaryota > Metazoa > Chordata > Mammalia > Rodentia > Cricetidae > Microtus > Microtus oregoni. The sequence goes on from NW_024543070.1 coordinate 20,761,863, forward strand.
TCATTTATTCTGAACTAGCCAATTCCATCATGTTCAAACCTTGCCCATCTTAAATATCAAATAAAACCAAATACCAGCCCAAAACAAGAACCACAAAAACAAACCTTATGACCCCCTATGGCTAATGTCACATCACCTCTCCTTCCTAGTTAAACTTAATGTTAACTAAAATCACCCGCAATTTTTAAAAATCTGGCTAGTTATGAATGTAGAACATTGGGGAGGTAGAAAAGTTCAAGCATGGAGGAAGGTCAGGAAAAGGGGGAAAGGGGCCGGAAGAATGCTTGACAAAAACTCTATATGGAAAAGCTATATTGAAATCTATGATCTTGCAACCCAAGCAAAATATTAATCACAGGGCTGTGGTGATATTTCATTTGTATTTTAATAAATAAAACTTTCCTGAAGTTCAGAGAGTAAAACAGTTGTACTGATCAGTCTTAACAGACCAGGCAGTGGTGACACACACCTTTAATCCCAGTAACCACACTAGTTTCTCGGAGAAACTGGGCAGTAGTGGTGTACATCTTTAATCGCAGCCCTAGAGAGGAATATAAAATGGGAGGAGACGGCTCTCACACACAGTCTTAGCCTGAGATTCCTGGAGACAGGATCACCATTTCAGAGTGAGGTAGAGGTAAGAGTCAGTGGCTGGTTGCTTTTCTTTTTTCTTTTTTTTAATTTTTGAGACAGGGTTTCTCTGTAGCTTTGGTGCCTGTCGTGGAACTAGCTCTTGTAGACAAGGCTGGCCTCGAACTCACAAAGATCCTCCTGCCTCTGCCTCCCGAGTGCTGGGATTAAAGGCGTGCGCCACCACCGCCCGGCTTGTTTTGCTTTTCTGACCTTTAGGTTGAACCCCAATTTCTGTCTCTGAGCTTTTATTAATAATGCATCATGGAGCATAGAAGAACACACACATTACTTCAGCAATTTCCTCGACTTAATTTCTGTTCTAATCTATCCTTCAAACTACAAGTTTAGTAACTTTAAAAATATACATCCTTGACAATCTGAATATGAAATTCCTTTTTCTCTATTAGGATAAATTTTTGAGTTTGCAGCATGAATTATAAGGCTGGCTCTTGATCACGTGTTGCCTGGCTAGCTCACCAATTCCAGCTGTTATTGCTGACTTGTAGGTGCAACTAACAGTCATCCATCTTTTCCTCTTTGTTTCTCTCACATTGAAAGTTACCCAGAAGGGTTCTCTCTGTTTTCTTCTTCCCTGATTTCCTAACTCACTGTACTCCTCACTGGTTAAATGTCTCTGCTCTGACATCATCATTTTTAAAGTACCTGACATATGCTGTCATCATAGGCCACTTGAGTTATTCACCACAGTGGCTTTATAGCTCCCAAGCAAGTATAGAAATTTGGGAGAGACACATATACAGGAAAATAATATAAATATATCTGTATATATGATTTGAAAGACATACAAGAAAATACATATTTGATTATATGATTTCTAAAAGTTTAAATCATAAATTAATAGAGACAATGCTTATGAAAATATGTGCAATATACATTCCAGATAAAAATTAACATATGGGGTTGAAGAGATAATTCAGGGGTTAGGATCACTAGCTGTTTTTCAAGAGGAACTCCGTTTAGTTTCCAGCACCCGCATGGTGGCTCACAACTGTCTGTTCCTCTAGTTCCAGGGAATCCAATGCCCAGTTTTGGCTTCTTTGGAAAAAAAGACACCCATGCAGTATACTTAAATATAGTCATAAAAACACCAACAAAATTAAATTAATTTTAAGATTTTAACACATAGAATTGGACCGTTGCAATACCAGCAGTGTTGAGACACGACTCCTAACGTGATCAGCTTAAAGCAATATGCATACATGATCTCAGGGTTTCTCTAGGTCAGAATCCAGGCACAGATTAGCAGGGGTCTTTGTTTCAGCATTTCTCATGAAACTATAATCAAGGTATCAACCAGATAGAGTACCATCTGAAGACTCTAGAATGGAGGGATCTACTTACAGGATCACAAGGAATCAAGGAAACTTCCCTACGGCATTGTCGGGACAAGGGCCTAAGTTTGCAGGATGTTGGACTGGGGTCAGAGAGTGCCTTACCAGGACACCCTCTTCACATACACATGATAAGAAAAGCTGCAGCAGGAACACTGCAAAAACAGAAGTCGTGTTTTTAGTAACCTAATGCTATAAGTAAAATTAGACCACTTTAACCACACACCCATCTATAGAAACAGAAGACTAACATGGCACGGGGCACGGGAGCCAGTCCAAAAGGCTGTGTGCCATGTTAATACACAAACTTCTACCAGTTTTTTAGAAAAAGAAAAAAGCATATGAATATAAAGATTAGATAGATGCGAGCAGATCAGATGACCAATATATGTATGAGGAGGGAGTTTCTCATCTGCAGTGGTCTCATTATTTTTCATGTGAATCTCAGACTGATTTATAAAGATGAGGCTGCCAGGCCTGCATTGCTAATGACATGAGTGCTGCAGTCATTTGGGAGGCAATTTGTTAATGTCAATTAAAAATAGACATTATAGAGCGGAGGAGATGGCTCGGAAGGTAAAAATACCAGCAGCCGAGGCCCGATGACCTGAGTTTGATCTTGGAACCCTTATAAAAAGCTGTATGGGATCCTGAGTCCCATTCCAGGAACACACATAAGCAGTCTAATGCGATGGTATGCATGTGTAATCCCACTCCTACTATAGGGCAGGAGGCAGAGACAGGAAAGTTCCTTTAGATAGATATCCTGAAGTACATCCTATAGCAGAAATGACGGAGCCCCTGTGTCAACAAGCTGAAAGCAAGGGATGGCTTTTGAAACGGCTCTGACCTCCATACATGTACTGTGGCTCACCCATGACACAGCATGCATTTGTGACAAAATGACCCACACACATACACAAAAATAAATACAAAAATAAATAATAGAAATATGTGTTGTCTTTGGCTTTAAATCTAAAGCAGCCAATTGAAACCAGCCACATTTAAGCTTGCAGTTTCATTTCAGTGAAAACATCAAAACAACAACACACAGAGGGGCTAGGGAGGCAACTCAGTGGGTAAAGGACTTGTTGGGCAAATGTGAGGACCACAGTTTGGGTCTCCAGGACTTACATAAAAAGCTAGGTGACCCATGAAAGCCTTCAATCTCAGCACTAAGAGACACAAACAAGAGAATCCCTGAAGGTTACTGATTAGTCAGTATTGCCAATCAATGAGTTCTAAGTTCAATGATAGATAGAAAAAAGAATGAAATGAAGGGCTGGAGAGACAGCTTGGCATTTGAGAGCACTGGTTGCTCTCCTAGAGGAGCTCAGTTTGGTCCTCAGCACCTACGGGGCAGCTGACAACTGTCCATAACTCCAGTTCCAGGAGACCCAATGTCTTCTTCTGGCTCTCCTGGGCAACAGGCACACACATTGTGCACACACAGAATTCAGATAAAATGCACATAAACATAATATAAAACAAAAATATATAAGTATATTATCTTTAAAAATAAAAAAGTGGCACCAACCACAGTGGACTGGACCATTCTACATCAATTATTAATCAAGAAAATGACGCAGACGACGCAGGCCGCAGGCGGCCGGGACCAGCAGGGACCGGCGCGGCAGCAGATGATGCAGGAATATACCCAAGAGAGGCCCTATCATACAACAAAAGTATATGCTCAACTATGTTCATAGCAGCATTGTTTGTAATAGCCAGAACCTGGAAACAACCTAGATGCTCTTCAATGGAAGAATGGATAAAGAAAGTATGGAATATATACATATTAGAGTACTACTCAGCAGTAAAAAACAATGACTTCTTGAATTTTGCATGCAAATGGATGGAAGTAGAAAACACTATCCTGAGTGAGGTAAGCCAGACCCAAAAAGAGGAACATGGGATGTACTCACTCATATTTGGTTTCTAGCCATAAATAAAGGACATTGAGCCTATAATTCGTGATCCTAGAGAAGCTAAATAAGAAGGAGAACCCAAAGAAAAACATACAGGCATCCTCCTGAATATTAACCTTCATCAGGCGATGAAAGGAGACAGAGACAGAGACCCACATTGGAGCACCGGACAGAAATCTCAAGGTCCAAATCAGGAGCAGAAGGAGACGGAGCACGAGCAAGGAACTCAGGACCACGAGGGGTGCACCCACACACTGAGACAATGGGGATGTTCTATAGGGAACTCACCAAGGCCAGCTGGCCCGGGGTCTGAAAAAGCCTGGGATAAAACCGGACTCGCTGAACATAGTGGACAATGAGGACTACTGAGAACTCAAGAACAATGGCAATGGGTTTTTGATCCTACTGCACGTATTGGCTTTGTGGGAGCCTAGGCAGTTTGGATGCTCACCTTACTAGACTTGGAATGAGGTGGGTGGTCCTTGGACTTCCCACAGGGCAGGGAACCCTGATTGCTCTTTGGACTGATGAGGGAGGGGGACTTGATTGGGGGAGGGGGAGGGAAATGGGAGGCAGTGGCGGGGAAGAGACAGAAATCTTTAATAAATAAATAAATTTTAAGAAAAAAGAAAAAAAAAGAAAATGTCCCCACACACTTGCCTATAACCAGTCTGATTAAGGCATTTTCTTAACTCAAATTCACTCTTCTCTGATGACTCTACCTAACGCCAAGTTGACAGAAAACTAACCAGATCTCCCAGACAGAAATAAATAGGAGGGAGACAGAGAGAGAGAGACAAGAAAACCAAAATGCAGATGTCACAAATGTTAACTATAGTCAATTGTGTACATTTGTGTATTAGTATATAGTTATACTTATTTGTGGCTACATGAATAAAGAGTTTCAATAACATTAATTGTTTAATTCTATAGTAAGTTGTCTGGAGGAATTCCACATACATCCATCTTACAACCCTTTAAAATCTGCTGCCAGAAAAGATCAGTGATAACACACAGTGCACATAGGTTCTCGCATGAGTAAAGAAAGAAATCAAAGTGAATACGATAACTTCTAAACACTGGCTGCCTGGGCTGAGATAGAGGGGGAAGTAACTGGACAGAATTGGGAGGGAACAATGAAATAAGCAAAGCAAAACCCAAAATTGTAATTCTAATAAAACAGAATATGCTAAAATACTAATAGGTATGACTTTATTCCACCTGTTAATATTCAGGCATGAGCACTGGCCTGCCTTACGGTCCTGACATGATGTGCCCTCAGCAGCAGCCACTAAGAGAGCTCCCTGTGCACATTCACTAAGTTCCCTTATAAAAGGCGGGCCATGCCTACCTCTGGTCTCTCTCTCTTCTGCTGCTACTCTTGTTTCCAGGGACCAGTCTCTGCCCCAATCTCTGCCTCCCTCTCAGCCACTTCTCTGCTCCTTCTTTCTCCTCTTCCAATAAACCTTCTATGTGAGCCCTGTTGTATGGCATGGCTTCTTCTTGCTCCTTTTTAAATTATAGCAGTACCCATATAACAAGACAATGACACATGTATATTCACACATAAAGAATTGCAAGGAAGGGAAGTTATTGAAATGTTCAATGTTTTTATGATGGAAATGGAAATCCCAGTAATTGATGCTTTCTTCCTGTGGCTTTATGGATTGATTTAATTTTATCTTTAAATTTATTTTTAACTTATACTTTTTTTAAGACCACTAGAATTGTATACATCAATGATAGGGCACCATGTATTGTTTTAATAAATGGAATCATTTTGCAATGCTTAAAGCATGCTAAATGTACTTATGTCCTTAATTATTTAACCATTTCTTTCAAAACTTTCAAAGTCATTTCCTCTGGCTTTTTTAAGTGTGCAGTACATTATTGTCACCCAGAATTAGTCGTGTGTACACAGCAGCTACAGCTTACTTACGACTGATCAACCTTTCCCTGTCTCACCATGCTGTACCCTCTCCAGCCTCTGGTGTACACCCACACGGCAACTCCTCCACTTGTCTTTCTGTGCCAGCTTATTACATTTAACATGTTGGCTTCCAATTCCTTTCCCATGGTTTCAGACAACAGAATTTCATTCCTTTTGTGGTTGAATAGTATCCCAGCATGCTTTGTGCCCTATTTTCTTTATCCATGAATCAGTTGGTAGACACTGCTGGCTTATATTTTTAATGTTGTGAACAGCATTGCAGAGGGGAGTGCAGGTGTGTTTGATACTCAAGTTCCACATACTTTGGTTGGATCAGCAGTTGGGGTTGCTGGGTCATATTGTAGGGCTGTTTAAAATCTGTTGGGGAATGAATATACTGTTTTCTGCAACAGATAAACTAATTCACATCCTAACAGTGCCCAAAACGTTTGCTTTCTCTGCATCTTAAACAACACTCATGATCTTTAGTCTTTTTTGATCTTTACTATCTAGCCCTGGCTGTCTTGGTACCGGATATATAGACCAGGCTGGTCTTAAACTCAAAGAGTTCTGGCTGCTTGTGTCTTCCCAGTACTGAGATTAAAGGCCTGTCCTACCACACTGGGTTTGCTATGGTCTTAATTTGCTTTTTCCTGATGACAAGTGACGTTGAGTATTTTCATTTACTTTAGCACATTTTTACAGTTAAGAATGTCTATGTGTATTGTCCATTCTAAAATCAGGCTACTTCAGGTTTCCTTGATACTGAGATTTTGGAGTTTCTTGCATATTTTAGATATTAATCGCTAGTCATACCTGGTTTGCAAACATTTATCCCATCCTGTAGTGTGTTTCTTGCTGTTGATTAATGCCTTTGCTCTGTAGAAGGTTTTTTTTTGTAATCTGATTTGTTTGTTTATGGTTTTCTTTCTTGTGCTTTTGATGTATTATATAAAACATTCTTTGCCCATTCCAATATCTTGAATTATGCCCCTCGTTTTCTATCTCACAGTTTTATGGTTTTTGGTCTCACATTTTAGTCTTTAATCTTCCCCAAGTTGCCTCTGTCACCAGTGAGGGTTTCTGCATGTGACTACCCAATATCCCATCATCACTTAATGAAACAAATGTTCTTTTCCAACCCATGCTTAGAATGGTTGACAAAATCATTTGGATGGCCTGGAACTAGAGTTACAGGTAGTTATAGTAGCCACCAGGGATGGGTGCTGGGAACCAAGCTTTCTTGTTAAGAGCGGTACATGGTTTTAACCAGTGGGCTATCTCTCCAGCCCTGATGTGCTAACTAGCTTTGTGTCAACTTGACACAAGCCAGAGCCATTTCAGAAGAGGGAATTTCGGTTGAGCAAATGTTACCATAAGACTGACCTGTGGGAAAGCCTGTGGTGCACTTCCTTGATTGATGATTGATGTGAGAGTCCTGTCAGCCGTGGGAGGTACTACCCTAGGCTGGTGGTCCTGGGTGCTATAAGAAAGCAGAATGAAAGTCATTAGTGAAAAAGACAACCGGTAAGCAGCATCTTTCCGTGGCTTCTATACCAGTTTTTACTCTCAGGTTCTTGTCCTTATTTCCCTAAGTGATGTACTATGGCCCAGAAGTAAGATGAATAAACCCTTTCTTCCTGAAGTTACTTTTAGTCATAGCAATAGAAATCCCAACCAAGACAGAAGCTGGTACCAGGATCGTGGTGCAGTTCTATGACATGACTATATGTTTTGGGAGGTTTGTAGTGGCATTTAAACTTAGGGCTGGAAAAAAAAACACTGTTTCTCAGAGTTTAGATGATAAGTGTAGTAGGAGGCCACTTGTTGGTTCCTGGCTGTCCAGACTCCAGAAATAATCACACAGAAACTGTATTATTTAAATCACTGCTTGGCCCATTAGCTCTAGCTTCTAATTGGCTAACTCTTACATATTAATTTAACCCGTCTCCATTAATCTGTGTATCACCACATGGCTGTGGCTTACCACTAAAGTTCTGGTGTCTGTCTCCAGGGGGGCTACATGGCTTCTCTCTGACTCCACCCTTCTTTCTCCCAGCATTCAGTCCAGTCCTCCCCACCTAACCTTGTTCCACCCCGCCTTGTTCTGCTATAGGCTCAACGCAGTTCTTTATTCATTAATGGTAATCACAGCATACAGAGGGAAATCCCACATCAGACAAGCATGCTGGGAGTGATGCAGGTGATTGTTGGCGACCTGGCTTGTGAAGTTTCAGAGGGAAGTTCTGCAAGTCCTTTAAAGTCTTTTAGGGATGTTGATATTTTGAATTAAAAACAATTAAAGCTAAAACTCTGCCTTACTGAGACACTGAATACCCATTAGCTGGGGCTGAAGAGTTAGTCATGATGAAGAAGAGACCAGTGTTGTTAAGGATCATAAATCTTGGAGCATTTTCTGTGGGTTAGCACACAGAAGTTGTGGTGGGGAGAGGGCCAAGGCTACAACTCATGCTGGCACCAATCAGATGTCTCTGGTCCTAAACACATAAAGTAATTGTAAAGAGCAACTGAGGCTTGACCCTGTGTGTCAGGGCTGGAGTCCCTGAAGAGAAGCCAGGAAGCCATTGGTGAAGATGAACCCTCAGTTGCAGTAGAAAGGTCCAGGATTGCAGTGGTCACAGGGAGACATTGAGGCTTGGCAGCGTGTGGCTTGTGTCTTTGAAGGGAGTCCAGGAAAAGCTATTGGTGAAAGGGCAGCACAGTTGAAGAAACAACCCAGCATTTTGGGGCTATCACTACTACGAGGTGACTGCCAGGGACAGCAGCAGCTGTGGAGTACAGTTTTGGGTCATGGTGTTTCATTAAAGTGGTAGAAACTCTAACTAAGACACCTGATTAGCTTAATATTTTTAAAGAACCTGTCTCATTTATATAATGTGAATTGCAGAAATATATTTGTACAAATAAGTATCCAGACACATATGCATAGCATATATGTACATATACATGGTAACCTAGTATGTGCTATAAGTATCTGATTTCTCTATGCAAGAGTGAGAAAGGGAAGCATTTTACCCAGAAGTCACTGTCTAAAAGGAAGTGCTAATACAGAGCAGGAAAAAGCTATGTGGAAGAAAAATAAGAGGGCTTATTTGTGTGGACCACAGAAAACGGGCTGGGTAAAAGGAAAATTAGAAATGTAAGCTAGAAACGAACTGTGAAGGACCTTGAAAGATAATTATGAATCTATATTTGAACATGAGATGACATGATAAAAAAAAAAACCTGAGGCTGAATCTAGACCTCATATTCTGGGCAGAGTGGTTAAGATAGACCCTCAAGATAAGAAAAGTTGTAATACACTTAATTTTACAGATGGGATCTGAAATGGGTTGTGTTAAGTAAAGCAAGGCAAATAATAATTGTGACAAAAGACTTCTTGAAGATAGGATGAAAATCTTAAAGAATAGAGCATCTCCTGGCATGAATCACAAGGACACACTGTCCTGCCCTTATGATTGTGCTAGAGAAAATGGATTGGTATGGGAAATAACAAAGAATAATCCTGTGTTCACTTACAGATCTTCATCATTTATGGAGAATTTGTGCATTGACTGTGTAATTTGCATTCATAACAGTCTAGGAAGAGGTATGAAGATGTGGATAGAGGGTAAAGATTTAAAAGTTAAGTAAACTACCTACTCTTGGGAAGCTTGTATTAGCCTAGAATCTTCTCTTTGAGTTAACTTTCAACCTTGGTGTGAAAGACTGGATTGTCTTCATGAATTTCGCGTCTCTGAGAAAGTTTCTGATCAGTGATAAAGTAAGCCACCAGGGTACAATCAAATGTAATCAGTTTTGCAACAGTAAAACCACCCCCACCAATTAATTATATTATCAATGACTGAATTAATTAATTAATTAATGACTTTTTAGCACAGGGAAGTATTCCAGACATGAAATTAAATTCTATTAACCTAGTGGCATTCTATCAGTTAGTAAAATTCTGAAATAAGTCAAAATGACTATGAAAGCTGTTAATTCTATGTGAAATAATTTTGCACTCATTTCTAAGCTTATTTGCTACGGTAGCATTTTCTAAAACACTGAGTTTTGCCTCCTGCTTTACTCCCATAAAACTCTTCTAACAAATCACTGTAAAATTAATACTAGAGAAAAATAAACACTTAGTGTCCAGGTATAACATTGTTATTTCTAATACCCTAAACTAGCAGAGCTATTTTAAAAGTAGATTATTACCACCTTACCTAAACATAACGTGGTGGTTATGTGGCATTGTAGATAGAAAGGTCGCAACATTGGATGCGATCTACATCTGGCAATACTAAAAAGTTATCGTTTCTACAACATAATGTTGAAAGTTCAAAGCTTGGGCCGGGCGGTGGTGGCGCACGCCTTTAATCCCAGCACTTGGGAGGCAGAGGCAGGTGGATCTCTGTGAGTTCGAGACCAGCCTGGTCTACAAGAGCTAGTTCCAGGACAGGCTCCAAAACCACAGAGAAACCCTGTCTCGAAAAACCAAAAAAAAAAAAAAAAAGAAAGTTCAAAGCTTATCAACTAAAAAGTCTAATATAAAATTTTTATAATAGTCTAATTGTTATTGAGCTAGAAATGTAGTGTGTGATGAACTGTCATGTAGACTGATTTGATATCATCAAATATTTGATCACCAAAACTTTTGTATCCCACTTAACTACATTACATAACTAGTATGTGCAAAAGCTTGGGTTCAAATCCCAGCCTGACTTCAAGTCTACCCTCTTCTCTCTTAGCATATTTGCTTCAGTCATAGAGGGTAACGGTTCACTTTGTTTCTTTTTGTCAACCTGTGATCCTTCAAAATCTCAGAATTGATAGTGGCATCATGGACAGTCTGAACTAGCCAGAAAGATAATTTGTATGTTCTTCTAGAATCCCAAGTTGCTTTCTTTTGCAGAACATAAAGGCCTGTGTGTTATTTTGACTAGTCTGGAAAAGAAATGGATTCTGACTTAGATTCTTATGCAACAATAAACACAGAAATACCAAGAATAAACCCTGACTGGCCTAAACTAATTTCTTGGAAAGTGTTCTAGATATTTTCCAAAAAAAAAGACTAGAGAAATGTAGGAAGTTTGCCAGCTTGGCATTGTTTTGCAAAAAACCTGCCAAAAGTCTGACCCCCTTTGCCAGTGTCAATACTCCAGAGTGTAAACATGGTCTTACCCAAGGGACATTATGTAGCTAGAAATTCATCGTAATTAGCCACTCCTTGTCTAGCGTAAATGCTAGAAAAGAAATCCCAAGTCTTTTCAGAATCTACGCACTTCACATTCTAGTAAAGCTGTCCTTAGTTGTCTCATTATGCAACAAGGAAGTAAAACTTTCAGAGGATGTGCTTGAAACAGTACTCAAGAATCTGCTGAGGTTGAAGGGTTCTAAAGAAAACAAATAGAATCTTGTTATTTTTCTCAACTGTTGTCCAAAACTAGAATTAAAGACGGGATCAAGTAGATTTTACTCCAGTTATCCTCTGTCTACACTTCAGTGTCAGTGACAAGGATGGAACCATACTGAAGAGGTTCGTCCTCAGTGAGCCTATCTAAGCAAGAAGAAGCCTTCACCACAGGCATTTCAGGTGTGAAGAGCTCTGTTTCACAAGTATGAGTATGAGTGAGAGAACACTCTACTATCATACCGTAGTAAGACATGTCATCATATGATCATAACATATCGAGATAGCATTGTACTATGTATTTTTAGGGATATTACTTTGTCAGTGCTGTCAGTTATTAGTAGAGTATTGAATATTGAGTCTCTCTCATACACACACACACACACACACACACACACACACAGGCACACACACACATCCTTTGGGACACAGGCAAGGTTCATCTGACTTACCACAGGTAGAGGTGATAGCTGGGACATGCCACACACTTCAGTTTCAAAATTCTTAAAACATTTTGTGATTCACTAGACAACACTTTCTCTTGCTAACATTGTTAGAAAAACCACTCACAATGCTAGTATCTCCTTAAACCCAGTTCTTCTTAAACCCAGTTCTCATTTCTCTCTGGTTTAGAGAGAAATTTAGTCTGTTGTCTTTAAATGAAGAACATAGGGGAAACGATTGCGTTTGTGGCTGACTAGATAAGAAGAAAAAGATGAGCAGGATCAGGCATCTATTTGGCTTCCAGAGATGAGTTTTCAACTCTTCTTGTCTATATTCTCTAGTGGAGGAGAAGAGATCAGGAAAAATGGAAAATTTGCATGGAAGGTCATGACCCTATCAATACAAGAACATTTAATGGATTAATGGAAAGATGAAGATCAGGGAGAATCATGGAATGAGAACTGAAAAAAAAAAGAAGCCACTTGTTTAGACATACGGAATACAGCCCATTCTGTCTCATCTCTCCAGCTACATGTCTAGTAGAATCAGAGACTCTTTTCTTCCCCTGCTCTAGTTCTATAACTTCTGAAACTGATCACTTTTTTCCCTTTCAATTTTGTTTCTTGTTCTAAGTCTTTTTCTAACACCAGCGATGATAAAAGCTGCAGACTCTGCCAAGAAGTGACTCATAAATCTCATTAGTATTAAAAATTTAAAACCTCATGGAATTTGGACAAAACTCAAAACTGATGCAGGATGCTTGAAGTCCTAAGAAAAAGGAAGAGAAAGACTTTAAAACGATAACACAGTAACAGAAATAACAACAGACGTTGCCACTTAGGCTCTTTAAGGCATTTATGACATGTAGGCACTGCTGACGGACCTTCATTAGAGCAACAGCTGGTTGGAAATGCTCCTCAAAGTGAAAAATTGTACATTTTCAAAGGAGCTTCTGGCAAGAATCCAAGGAACACAGAAGCTTGTGTCCTTTTGAACCCCGTCTCTGGGACTAGAAATAGACTCAGGGGTATAGGGATTGGGTCTTTCAAAACATAATATTGGCAGTAGGTAAGCCATTGTGATTGTTGCCCAGGACTGATATGAATGGGATTGGCAGAGAAAGAGGGACCTGACCAATTTCTATTAACATGACTTTGTGCGTCTTCCCGGTCCTTGATTCCTGAATGGAAAGATAAGCTGAGAATCCAGAGTCAGATACAACAAGGGATCAGTAGACAGACAGATCAGTTAGATCATGACAGAGCTGAGCCTCCAGGAGAGCCAAGACAGCTCTTGAAGAAATTTGAGAAACTGTGTGGTCCATTATGAATTTGTCTTAACCTAAGGATAACATAAATGAGAATGATATTTTCCTCCACCAGAAAACTTCAATTTCAATTTAAGAATATATACTTTTAGGTCAAAGATGGATTAGAAATCATGCTTGTTGATATATAAAACTGCTATATAATGAAGGAATTAAGGTTTCTCACTTAGGTCTCTTCCTGTATAGTTAAAATTATCAAATAACATAAATATGTCCTAGTTAAAAAAAATCTTCCACTTAAACAAAACTATTTTCTTAGAATTTTCCTTCAAGATATGTGGATAGCACTGATTCTGTGTGGAAAATAAATCATCTGTAATTTATTACAATAGCTAAAACTTTCCTCAGTAACAAAAAGAGATATCATGGGTCTAAACTGCATGGATAGTACTGGAATATGTAGTAGAAAAACATTAATTGAAAGTTTGACATGTTAGCACTTGTAAAGGTGAGGATTTTTTCCATAATAAAATTCTTGTACTTTGAAGCAAATTAAAAAAAAAATAACAAAGTTATCACAAAAAAAGAAATTTGAGAAACTGAGCACATTTGCCATTTTTCTTCCCCTCTACTTATAAAGTAAATCAACCCAGCAAATTATTAATGGTCATATAGATAACTGGGGCTGGAGAAATGGCTCAGTGGTTAAGAGTGGACTGCTCTTTCAGAGGTCCTGAGTTCAATTTCCAGCAACCACATGGAAATTGGCACTGAGATCTGGTGCCCTCTTGAGGAAGAGACCTGGTCAGTTGTCCTTATCAACTTAGACCATGAAACCCAACATGGACAAGTTCAACAGAATCAACATATCCACACTGCCCATGTATTGGGGGTGGGGTGGGCATGTAGAGTACTAAGTAATTCTAGAAAAAAAATTATCTACCTTCCTGTACATTATTTCAGGTTTGAATCTCTATCAGCTTTCTGTAGTGAACCATGAGCATGCCTAACAGTGACCTTTGAAGTCTCCATAAGGAGGATGGAACCCCATATTGATGACTCTTCCAGGACTATGATAATACCACTAAGCTGAAAAACACCATCTAAGAATCACCTTTGGACTACAAACTTCTCAGAACAATTTTGAGGTGGCTAACTGAGATGATTCAGCCTAACAGACTGCTCTAGTCAGGGCTTGAAACAAGCCCTGCACTTTCCTATTATGCAGAGACTGGACAACAAATGATACAGCCACCTCTACCAGGACTTGACAATTAACCCAAATTTTTCTTTTCAGGATCTCCTAAAGATACTGTTGACCCCAAACAGCAGGAAGTAAATTTAAGAAAGCACCCACATTCCCAAAATATGGGGTGGGTGGGTTTTGGTCATTTAATGGATCATGGATATTTGTTATTGTTTAGGTGGTTAGTTACAATTTATTATTGGTAATGGCCAGGAAAAAAGCTAAACAAAGAAAACTGGATTCAAGGTTCTTGTTTTGAAAAGAAAACAGAGGATATAGATATAATAGTATAAAAGGGTAGATTAAAGGGAGAATATAGATATGGTAAGATAAAAAGGTAGATTATTGAATCTACTTTTAAAAAGCAACTACTAGTTTTAAATGTTTTACATTGGATTATACTTTTGTATATTGTATATAAATTTTATATATTGAGATTAATTTTGTTAAAACATAATGTACATACATTCTACTCTTGTTCAAAACTTTGTATCTATATAACTCATTTAACAATGTAATGCAAATTTCTAGTCCTTGAAAATTATTATTACAAGATGTTTAGGATAATAAAAACATGCAGGTTATTATCACCTAATATAATCAAACTTGTAGTCACATTATGTATATTTTCAAGGTCAAGCAAAGATATATTTTAGATTGACAGGTCATCTTCAAACACTTCAGAGATCTACAGAACATGCATTTGAGATGTTAATGATAATGAGACATGTCTGCTCCCAACAGCACTAATCTACTTCAGAGAAGATAATGGGCGTGAAGTTTACTTTCTTTGTGGCAAAAGTAAGCCACTGGGTAAGAAAATGCCCTTGCCTTGACTGCTGACAGTATGCTGTCCTAAATGGATAAGTAGGACACAAAAGAAAGTGACTGCCAAACGTTGTCAACATAAGGAGGGGCAGTTCTTCAAAATACTCCACTTCACAAAAAAGTCTGTTGAATATTCTAGGCCTGTAGGCCAAAGATGGATGCCCCAATATTGCATAGGAACTTTGGTTGACTGTCCAGGCAGTCAGCTGTTTCTGTCATTTCTCACATTTTTTGGAAGTTGCTTGCTTACACTTCCTGCTTACTCAGTTAATATTATTAACTTGATCTCTGAGGTAGTTAAAGACTAGGTAACTATAATTATAGTCTCCTTTGTTTACAAGACTCAAGAAAGAAATTCAATAAAGAGATGTGAAGTATGTGAGGTTGAGAGACATTAAAAGGTAGTTTTGGATTGTAATGCAAGTTGTGGTAGAAAGTAAATTAGGTATAAAAATTTGGACTCACCACAATAGGATAGATGTGGAATATTTTCTCTGAATTTGTCAAATGCAAATGGACCAGACATTGTTGATAATTTGTTGCTTGTATATATTGCATATAGTTATTGTACTTATTATATATAGTTTTTCTTATATTATTTATAGCTTTCTGTTTCATTTTAGACATAAGAGGGGAAATATAGTAGTATATTATTTGTATTTCAATAAATAAATCTTGCCTGAAGTCCAGAGGCAAAGCTAAAGCCACTAGAGGTCAGATAATGGTGACACACACCTTTAATCCTAGGATTTGGGAGAAAGAGTCAGATGGATCTCTGCGAGTTCAAGGCCACCCTGGGTTACACAAGATTAATGCAGAAAAAATCCATGTGGTGGTGGCTGACACCTTTAATCCCAGTCTGAGGGAGTCAGATGTCTTTAATCCTGGCACTAGAGAGAATATAAAATGGGAGGAGAGAGGATTTAGTCTTTTTAGTTCGCAGTTGCCCAGCCTTAGTAGAGGTAAGACTTCTCTAGTGGCTTGGCTGTTTGCTTTTCTGGTTTTCAGGTAACATTTATTTATTAAAATACAAATAATATATTGCTGTAATCAGTGCTTATCTTCTGCAGTGTCTTAAGTATTTAACACATGGGATCTCACCTAACCAAACCTCAGTGTTACGAGGTAGCTGACATTCTATACTTGCAGATAAGAAACTCGCGTTCCAGAAGGTTTAATAAGTCTGCCTAAATTTCTGTGCATGTGAACAGTGACTCCAGGACAGTTGTTTCACAGTCGTGATGTGACACTGCCCTGTAAGCCACCCTCTCGCTTTACCACCTCCCGTGCGGCTCTACTCTATAGAGCACCATGCTACTTCCTGTAACTGGCTCTCCTTCCTTATCAACTATATTACAATTGCTGGAGATTACATCCCATTTGGGAAGTTAACCAGCTTAGTCAAAGATATTGTACTTTAAATTCAGTACACCAGGCAGGGTGGTGTACGCCTTTAATCCCAGCCCTTGGGAGGCAGAGTCAAGTGGATCCTGGAGGTATGTGGCCATAGTGGTCTTACATAGGGAGTTACAGGACAACCAGGGCTATGTAGAGAGACAGTGCCTCAAAAATATAAAACAGAATAAGTAAAAGAATAAATTCAGGTATCTCCTTTCTAGGATGTGAATATATGAACTATAAATTCTTCTCCATAATTGGGCCAATCCACAGTATTTATGAATAAAGAAACCAAGCCATCCAGTAACCAAGAGCTGAATCACAATAAATATGATGGAATGTGATCAGTGACAACAATGGAAGAGACACTAGAAGATCCTAAACGCTTTAAATGGTCGTTTTGCTGTTTATTAACATACCTGTGCATCTCTCTCATTCTGGCAAAGCCATAGACTGAACTAGCTACCACTCAGTGTCCCTCTGATGCAATCACCTGGATTTCTGTACAAAGTAAAATATAAAAGCCGTGTCAGAGCTGAGCTGAAAAGAAAACTGCCATGCTGCAGAAATATGAAGAGTGCACCCCATCAGGATGCAGAGCATCAGGTGCCTGATGGCTGGGCTTCTGCGCTGCTAGCCCTGATTCTGGGTTCAGCGGCTCTCACGGATCCACCACCGTCACCATGAAGTTACACGTTGCTTCGCTACTCTTTTACTTTTCTTATTCTCATGAAGCTGCTGAAGTATGAGAGAGCTCGGTCTGCTGAGACATCTTCCTGGCCAGACCTCGAAATGGCTTTTATTATTCCTTTTACGTTGAACACACAGGGCAGCTGCTGGGTAATGTAGTGTGAGCTGTGCTCCAAGAGGAGAAGGATATTGGCTTTAGACACTAGCTAGAATTCCATGTCATGATCAGAAGAATAGCTCTATCCTAAGCATTCTGCATGATGGGAGTTGACGAGAGAAACACAAATTCTGTAAGCCCCAGGAACAGATTAGGGGTTCATTCTGTCTATGAGTGCTTTTCTTTCTACTAACTCAGGATGGATGTTCCTGTAGATTAAATTAATGTCTGCACATTTTTTTTCTAACATTCGGAGAAAAGCATAATATCCAATTTTGTGGCAAGAGTGTTTTAATTTCCAATACATTTATATATACACAATAAAGCTATTTTTCGATCCACATAAATCTGGTTTCCTTTTTTTTACTCCAAATTGGCGTATTATTTTCTGCTTTCTGTGAATGGAATAAATTGGAGGTTAAAGCACCTATACCGTGTTTTGGAGGTAAGTGAATCCACATGCCAAGGCCAAATCTGCTGAATTACAGATGTATTCAATGAAATGAAAACATTAATTTGGATTTTATATTTCTGAGCATTGGCTTAATATTCATCTTATATGAGAATTCAGTTTTATACCAAGGTTAAAGCTTTGTTGGGTATTCATTCGCCCTAAGTTTGGAGTGTATTGGCTGACAAGCTCAAATCAGAAACATGAACACTAGGGAGGGAGAGCACCTGGTAGTTAGTTTCCGCACGCTTCCTTGCACAGGGTGGGGCAGCCTTCAGCACGCTCCCCTGGCCTCTCAATCAAGGTTGCTCTCACTGCTGTCTGCTTTCCCCATTTCCTATGCCAGGAGCACCGCCTCTTACAGACCAACTCCTCCTTCTCCTTAGCCTCCTGAGACAAACATCACAGAAGCTTGGAGACCCTTTCCTGAGCTACTTGCTGGGTCAGTACTTTTAAAATAACTGTAAAACTAGCAGTTTAGTGCAACTGCGAGCAAACACAGCTGCTCCTCGGGGTAGGAAAAGGAAACATCCTGATAAGTCTTCCGTAAGCTAAAACAATTACAAGTCAGAAATGCCTTTCATACACCTCATCTAGCAAGCATCCCAGTTTAGTGACAGGTCTCTGGAGTTGGGTTGTTTGCACTCCTGGGCTGGGGGACCAGAAACTGGCTGGCCACTGCCCCCATCATCATGGCAGAGAACTGTTTCTTGTGCTTTCAGGAAAGGGTAAAAATGGACAATGCTCTCTGTTTCGACTGAGTACTCTATTCCTCAAGTTGGAACAGCATAATTTGAACATCACAAGTTGGAGACTATCATCACTTAAGAATTTGTGCTCAAAATTTGTTTCTCTCGTGAAAATAGAAGCTCTGACATGAGGAGATCCTATTTGTCCTTTGATTATTTTATCCCAAATCCTGTGTTTAGTGTCTGAATAAAATGGACATCAATATACAGCAGCCCATTCCATAAATGACCATTGTTCTTATCCACAGTGGAACGGAATGAAACAATGAGAAGCCACCGCTCTCGAGCAGGGTGAGCAGGGAGCCTCCATAAGGCAGATACCATGCAGATGCTGCATCCCCACCATGCAAGAAACCACACCAGAAACTAGTGTGCACTCTGTTTCCCCATTGCTCCTTAGTGTCTGAAGGTTAAATCAAATATCTTTAAACTATCAAAAAGCTATGCTTGGCCCCCTTTACAGATTTCTGTGGCTTTTTATCAAGTAGTAGGCCAGAAGAATAGACCTTGACAAATATATCTGAGAACACCCCAACCCTCTCTCTACTCAGGCTTAGTGAGGGCTCCCTGTCAGTGTTCCAAATACCACATAAAGTTCTCAAGGGAAAAAAGAGGATAGAAGGTATTACCTTTAACCAACTACATGAAAGAAGTATAAGAAGCATGGTAGTCACATTTATTGTACCTGGCCTAGTTGTTAGGGTGGGAACAGGCTGGAACCAGAAACTGTGTCAAGAAGGGTTATGATCTTTATAAAGGGGGAGGCAGTTGAATTCAGAGGCACTCTTGTAGGTTCCTTCTACAGACCCCAGGAGAAGAGCTATAGCATTGAGTCTTGGGGTGATCCAGGCCTGAGGGAAGACTCTACATACTTGCTTTCCTTATTGGGCATCTACTCAACCATGTGGGGGCACTTTTGGAACCAAGAGAAAGAAAACATTGGTGGTTCTTTCAGGATTTCTATTCTGTCCTCACTGGAGGGCTCGCGGAGGATTTTCTCAAGGCTGCAGCTGCTAGGGTTGCCTCAGGTCAGCCTGAGAGACGAAGCCTCCCGTAGAGCAAGACTAAATAAAGCGCTAGAGTCAACAGGGTTGCGTTTTTCACAGGAATCCCTGAATATATTTAGGTCACCCAGGGCCATCAGACCAGTCAGCTCTGTGTGATGTGGATTCTCTTACAGCTGGAGCAAAGAACAAAAGACCCCAAGAGAGGTGTCCTCTCTATGATCTGCCTGTGGGTGGGTAGCTGGGTTTCTGTTCGAGCTTCCCTTTAAAATTTCATGTTGGCTTTTATGAAATGACAGATTTGACTGATACTTGCTTAACTAATTCTAGAGTAACAGGTAAATTAATTGCATATTTTAATTTTTTTTTCCTTTTTTTTTAAATTTTTTTTTATTGCGAAAAGAAGAAAAAAAAATAAACAAAAAACAAGTTTCCACCTCCTCCCAGCCTCCCATTTCCCTTCCCCTCCTCCCACCCTTCTCCCCCTCCTCCCACCCTTCTCCCCCTCCTCCCACCCTTCTCCCCCTCCTCCCACCCTTCTCCCCCTCCCCCCACTCCCCCCCCCCCCCCCCCCCCCCGCCTCCAGTCCACAGAGCAGTCCGGGTTCCCTGCCCTGTGGTAAGTCCTAGGTCCTCCCCCCTCCGTCCATATCTAGGAAGGTGAACATCCAAACTGGCTAGGCTCCCACAATTTTTTAAAAAAATTTCATACAGTATATTTTGGTCATATTCTTACACCTCTCAACTCCTCCCAGCTACTCCCTCCTCTATATTCGCCCAACTTCATGCTATTTCTTTCTCAAAGCAAAGCAAACACCAAAGTAAACCAAGCAACAACAAAAGCACACACAAAAACAAACCCATGAAATTTGCTTTGTGTTGGCCAACTATTCCTGAGCATGGTAGCTGCCCTGGAGTGTGGTTGATATATCTAGCAACACTCCATTGGAGAGATCTGACCTTCCCCATCCCAGCAAGTTTCTATCACGAATAGCTTCTGATTTAGGGATGGGACTTTCTGGCTACTTCCACTTCCCTGTGCTGGGGTTTTGTCTGGCCTGACATTTTGTAGGTCTCATGCATGCTGTGAGTTCCTATGCACATCAGCCTTGTTGTGTCTAGAGGACACTGTTTCCTTGGAGTCGTCCGTCACCTCTGGCTCTTACAATCTTTCCACCTTCTTGTCTGCATAGATTCCCAAGCCTTGAGGGGAAGGGCGTGATGAAGACATCCCGTTTATAGCTGTGTGCTTCTGGGTCTCTCCCTTTCTGCACACTGTCCTTTTGTGGGTCTCTATGTTATTATCATCAGTTGAAATAAGAAGCCTCTGAGATAAGAGCTGAGTGATGCACTGATCTACAGGTATAGCAATGTCAATGCGAGTCACTCTGTTATGTTCCTTTAGAAGAAAAAACAGTTAGTTTCCCCCTAGGGCCCATGACCTATCTAATCTCAGCTTCTTGGCAACTTTAGTAGTCAGTGTCAAGTGTGGGTTTTATTTCATGGGGTGGACAATAAGCCCACTTTTAAAAAGTTATCAGTCACCCCCATAACGTTTGGGTCACTACTGTACCTTGCTGACAGATCACTGTCGTAACTCACAGAGTTTGTAGCTGTTGGAGACTGACGATTACTTTTCTCGTCTGGTAATGAACATAATATCTTGCAGCACTATGGATGCTGGTCAGAAGAGGTGAAGCTTCTAGTTGAACACCAGCTCCATTTCCTCATAATATAAGTGTGTGATGATGTGAGTGGTAGGTAGGGTCTTAGTATCAGGTTGTGGATGGTAACCAATACCGTTGGCAATAAAGCATGGTATTAATGGGGTCTATGGGATGCCTTTAGATGCAACCCATTCCTGGTATTCAAAAAGACTTTTAAAAAAGAATCAAAAAGATGCAACTCATTCCTGGTACTTTTACTTGGTGGCATATGATGTCTGCTTGAGAAGTTGTATCCATTATTATATAAGAACTACATTTACATTCCCTTTACATGTGTGTGTATTTTAGGGAACTTCTACACTAGCAGGTTTCCATATGGCTTTTCCCAAGGTCTTTGGTGTTGGTTATTCACCCCGTATTCCCTCCTTTACTCTGTCCTCTCATCCCCTCCTCATGTAATCCTCCAAGTTTCCCCTGCATCCCTCTATAACACTCTATTCTGTTTAATTCCACAGCCTAATGCTAAGCTCTAGGAGGTCTGAAACAAACTTTCTGGAGAGAGAAGGCATCAACAGACCCCTCAACCAATGGGGATCCTCCACATAGTCTTCCACTGGGACCCTCGGTATTTGGTGCTATAAGCCTTGCTTGTGACTGCTAGCAGCATCTAAAATCCTGCCGTGTGGCTCTTCTCCACTCAATTGACTCATTCTGTCGCTATGTTCCTCACCATTGCGGTTTCACAGATGGGTTCTTCTAAGTATGATGTATTTCTCATTTCAAAAGTAAAAGATGAAATGTTCTGAAATCCTAAAATTTTGAATGTCTGCTGTCTGTAAAAGCTTCCATATCATTAAAAATATTATAAATAAAAGGAAATTAGCTTCAGGCTATGTGTTTAGTATGCATGTGTATGTGTGAAATACAATAAACTATTTGTTTAGACTTGGGTCCCCTCCATGATATGCATATTCTAATTATATATTATATATGCCAATACTCTAAAGTCTAAAGAAATTACTGTATGTCATATGCTTCTGCCAACTGTACATATACCCCATATCCCAAAGTCCAAAGAAAGCCTGTAACACCTCTGACACTGGGCGTTTCAGGTAAGTGATATTCAGCCTGGATGTGCTTTCTCTTGTCATCTAAGAATCACTAGGAGGTTATTTTTGTGTATTTATCCTTTCTCTTTAGAGAAATCAGCAAGCATCTGTATGTGCAGGAGGCCTACAATATCATGGAATGTCAACGCATCAGAGGTTGAGCGGTTTGAGACGAATGAGGACACTATCTTCCTGACTCAGTTCTCATGTCCTGCACTCTGTGGTCAATCTGAAGGTCCTGCACTGTGGATACATGGATTTGCTGAGAGAAGATGCTATGTGTATTACATGCATGATGCAGAGAAATGACAAAAAGCACAAATGGAATTTTCTCAAAGGTGAGACATGATTTCCCAGATTCTTTAGTCTTAGACCGTACCACAGATTCTAGACAGAAATTCCTAGTCAACCTCTATTCCAGCTCTGCTCATTGAGACCAAATCTTTAGCTGGGTGTCATCTAAATAAGGTTGTTTTTCTTTACTTTTCAAAATCTAGGTTTTTTTCCTGCAGCAGTTTTAACTGTGTTGTCAACTTTCAATGAGATGAAAATGTAATTGTTAGAATTTTCAAGGTGAAATGCCTTAAAAGGAGTCTCCTTTGTTGTGGAATATTGCTTTAACTATGTAAAGATGTGTTACATTTGTTTCACCTTGCCTGCCTAAGCACCTGCTGGTCTAATAAAAAACAGAATGACCAATAGCTAGATAATAGAAATATAGGTGGGGCTGGTGGGCAGAGAAAATGAGTAGGAAGAGGAATCTAAGCTTGGGGAAGAACAAGAAAAGAAGAGAATGAGGGAGAAAAATAGGGAGATGCCTGGGGCAAGTCAGGCAGTCACCAGCTAGTCAGTCAGACACAGAGGAAGGAGGAAAAGTCAGACCTACAGAATGAAAGAAAGGTAAAAAGTCCAGAGGCAAAATGTAGATGAAAAAAACAGATTAAATTAAGTTATAAGAGCTAGTGAAACATGCATAAGGTAAAGCCGAGCATTCATAACTAATAAGATTCCATGGCTTTATTTGGGAACTGGTTGGTGGTTCAAAAGAAAGCCTGGTACATTCCTTTGTTGCCTGGTCCTCTAATGTGATTTGGAGGATTCTTGGTATTTTAGGGACAAAGGCTGCAGCTAAGGATCTTGAAAGAGAGACTTGGAGGATCCTGTGTTTCTTAGGACTCGGTGAAACCACAGTACTAGTTCTTGACAGCTTACCTTTAGAATCATTTTATTTTTTGTGATAAAGAAATAAGAGACATGCATCTTATTTTAGCTGTTGTTATTTGAAGTTTTTCTGCATCTAACACTAATCTCAATTTATACAACCATCTATGGTGTTGTTAATACCATTGATCCAGGGCTGCAGGGACTAGTTTAAGCAGGTCTTGTGGCTTTAGGTATAAAATGATATAAGTGACATGATGATCTTGATGTCAAGAGCTACAGAAAATGCCACAATTCAAAGAAAAATACAGAGTTGGAAAAGATGTAATTTTTTTATCCCATCAAGTGCAAAATTAAGGTCATTATCTGAAAAAATTTTTTCCACTGTGATCTAGAGTTTATAGCTTCACATGGGTCATTTCCATTCATGAGCCGGCTATTTCCTGGTACACACACAAAAAACTGTAGGCCTTGCTCAGTCAAGACCAGAGCACTTTGAAAATGGAATTTGCTTCCTAGGCTTGGATATAGAAATAAATCATGGGTTGCTGAGTATACAGTTACTGAGACTTACAAATGATGTTTGTTCAAATAAAAAAATTAATTCAGGAAACAAAATCCTCAATGTGGTGTTCATTATAATCATTTCATCACCACCGCTCATGATTTCCAGTGAGATACAAAAAAAAAACCCTAAAAGTTTGTTTTCAATAATAGTTGTTTGATTCAAGTCATGAGGGCATAGGGGAGGGGAAAGGCAGAGGCCTTTGGGAAAAAAATAAATACAGAAGCACATTCTTCTGTAGTATGCTCTACCATGGATGGTTCCGTTCCCCTCTTCTACTTACCTTGAGTCAAAATTGAGAATATTTCACAGATCAGTGGAACTACTTAAACTAAGGTGTGTAGAAAGTTGACACTATTTAAGAAATGTTTGACAACCCCTCTTCATAAAATATTGAAAGGCACAGAATATATTAATTCCCTCGAATCCAGTTGTCCACAAATGGTGGTGGCAGAGGGGTGTGTGTGTGTGTGTGTGCGTGTGTGTGCCACACAGAGGTACTCAGTAACACTTTATAGGCATTCCTCCGAAATATGCATGAATATCAGCTCATTTAATCTTTACGACTTTTAAAATTTCTACTATAACTTGGTTTTAGAAATAAAGATTAACTACTTTGCTACTTTGCTGAAGGCCACTCAGGTACTAAGAGGTATATAATGAATAGTCTATATTTGTGCTCCATGATTCTAACCAGTGTGCACACTTCTTCTCTCTGGTAATATAAATACAATAGAAAAGCAAGGAGAAGTCTCTCCCTACCAGGTCTCTAATCTCTTTTCAACGCACACAGGCATTAGTGTCTGATTACGACATCTTCAGGAGATAATTCCAAAGGAATCTTTACATTTCTTCAGCCGTGTATTCCATCCAAACCTTTCCTTAGTGAAAGCAGATGTGAGTCGTGCCTTTTAGAAGATGGTGTCTTCCGATTATCCTCCCTCTTGTTCTTCCTTCCACCTTAAGTTCATCTTCTCAAAAAGCATGAAAATAAAGATCATGATTCTGGGAGTGTTGCAGCCTCTCCAGATATCATTGTGCAGACATGCCAAAGAGATTCATCTGTTCTTTATATGTGTTCCACATGCATTACACGTCAATAACTCCAGGAAATCGTCTTTTTTTATTAGAGCAAAAAATAAATTTCACTTCTAGTACTATCAATTGATTATTATTTTGGTATTTATTATATGAATTTTTAAAACTCTATCCTCTTCCTAGGTAGAAGTAACAACGTTTTGCTGACTTTTTATGGGAATGGTAATTAGTTAAGTCTGATACGCCACCTGGAAGCCTAACTTGAGAATCAAGCATTAAACACACTTTCTAAAGACTCTACTTATGGAGAAGCAAAATGCCTATGAACATTATATTTGGATCTCACTGTTGCTTTCTAGATTGTTAGGCTCATGGGCCTTCTGTGATGTAGAATCTGTTCATATTCTTACTTTCACCCCTCTTGGAAGCTTAAGTTATCTAAGTTCATACAGTTTGTTGGCAGAGTAGGAGCCTCGTTATAGCGCTAGGACTTCTGACACTAGAGCCATTTTGATGTCATTCTACTTCTGGGTAGGCGGAAGTGGGCAGAGAGGCTCCTTGTATCCACGTTATAGATAGAGTGGCACAAGGGACAGGAAAATGTCATGTTTTCTGGCTTTGGGAATCTTATAGTTAACTTTTGGGAATTAGAATACATGCGTACTCTTATTTTCCCAGGAGCAATTGTAGCTTCTAATTATTGTATCTTTTCTAGAATGTACACCCATCTTCTTCCTCCCCTGTAAATGGCAAAACAACAGTGTTCTGGTTCCAGTGCCGTCATCCAGCGGACTCTGAAAGGCAACTGGTTCTTCCCAGACTCGGTTTTCTTTTCTTTAGAATGATGACGGATGACAACATCCTTAGCTACACTGTTAGATTATTTTGACCCTGACTGAAATGACAAGCTTCTCTGTTCACCTTAAACTCAACAAACTTTGTCATTATTTAATGTCAGACTAAGGCTTTACTTAGGTCTTGACCAGAGAGATGACAGCCATTCCATGTTGGATGTGAGAGCAGTCTGGAAGCTGTAAGCATTGTTCCACCGTTAAGTGCTATACTAATTCTTCCCCCTGGAGTACGCTTGCCTTCCTGATCGGAGCTACAGAGAATTTGCAACCAGGGCAGGGAAGCTGCTGGCTGAGAACTGGGATGAGCTGCCATCCTAATTCCACTCCGAGAGGCAGGCGGAAAACTCAAAAGGCCTTGCCAATGGTATCAGGATGAGATTTCCTGACATGGACATGGATGCTGCCATTGACCTTCACTCTCCACCGCCTTAGCCTTTCCTCACCCCATGTTCTTCGGGTTCTATCTGTCTCAGCTACCACAAACTTGGGACACAGGGTGGTATGATGGCTATTCTTGGTTGTTAACTTGACTACATCTGGAATTAACTAAAACCCCAAAGTGGGACTCACCTGTGAGGGATGTTTACTTAATTTGAAGTTGAAAGATCCACTTTAATCTGGATCTTTAAGGTGGAAAAGCACACCTTTAATCTGGATCTTCAAGGTGGAAAAGCACACCTTTAATTTGGATCTTTAATCCAGATCTACTCTGGGGCATGCCTTTTGCCGGGAGCCTAAATAAGGACATGGAAGAAGGAAGCTGGCTCTTTTTCTGCTTGCTTTCGCCCTTGCTAGCAAGTCCGTTCTTTCCCTCTCTTTAGCTCCTACTTCTTTGGGTTTCTGAAGCCCAGCTGAGATGTTCAGTAGCGTGAACTGAAAAGCTGCTGGATTCTTGAACCTTTTTGTTCATAGTCCATCATTGCTGGATTCACCAGCCTACAGCCTGTAAGTCATTCAAATGAATCCCCTTGTGTGTGTGTGTGTGTGTGTGTGTGTGTGTTCGTTCATTCTATAAGTTCTCTTACTCTAGAGAACCCTGACTAATACAGGTGGCAAGAATAGCCTCCTAAACCCTTCTGACTAGTTTCCAGGTGTGGCCTTTTAAAAAACTGGTTGATTTACCTTTATCAGTAACTCTGTTTTGGTCCACAGAACTACTAGAATGATTATTGTCTGGGAATACCAGCCGGAGACTAGGGCTACCATCTGTGATAGTCCAAATGACCAGAGAGAAACACCTTAGTGCTGTCTGTCTATAACTTGCATTCGCCCAGATGTAATCAACTCCAGCTTTTCTTTTCTTTTCTTTTCTTTTGTTTCCAACACATTCTCTGTAAATTCAGGCACTGTCTCCTAAAGACCACTTCAAAATACAATTTGGCAAGCTTCCACTGAGTTCCGTGAACCCCATCAACATTGACTTAGTCTACGCAGCATATTGTGGGGACCCGCAGAAAGAGATCAGAGGTTGAGAATATTTTTGCACAGAACAAGTTATGTGTAAATCCAGGACATGCTAAATTGACTGAATATTTTGTCTTCATACTTACAGTTTTCTCCAATGTCCAGAATTCTGAGACAAAAAAGGATACAGTTTATAGCTAATTTTGATAAAGAGCTCTCGTAAAATTTCAGGGCTTTGCCATATTTTTCTTCCACAAATCTGTTCTATTTACACAGTCATCTGAGGTCAGTCTTAGATTCGTGCTGAGAATGGCAACATCTGCTAATAAAAGAAAAAAAGGTAACAAAGTTAGAAATAGAGGAAAGTATCGGAGTCTTGGAGGCTCATAGTGGAACCTTCTGGAATGAAATGTCAGTAAATATAGGCACATTGCACCTCTCAAGAAAACGATGAATTACCATCCCTGTGCAACTGTTAGGTTTCATAATGTCTGCCACATTTCTGAGTAGCACACCTGTGCTCAGAGCTAGTCTTCTTGTAGACAGGCTGTCAGTCAGTCTAAGCACGTGTGATTGGGAAAGACCAGGCACAGCACTCACTTGAGAATGAGATTTGAACTATCACTTCCAAAATGTCATGTTACTTTTGCAATTATTTCTCAAGCCAGAGCCTTGGAACAAGTAAATGTGAAACATTTAAGCAACACAGACATATGTTAAATTCGTCACACCCACAACCCTACTGGGGCTGTGCCATAGGCATGGGTCAAACGAGCCATTCCTCCACGTGTTTCTGCAGCTGGAAAGAGTATCCAAGTTCTCCATGTTCTGAGTCAGTAAAATAGTTGGGCTAAAGGCAGTGAGCTCCCACGTTGCTTATTGACCTTATTTAAGCATTTCATACCAATATGTGTGGCAGTTTTTAGAGCTGTTGTGTAAGTGGGGTTACCCAGAAGTGATTGCCAACATTCTGAGAATATTTCATGATCAGGGACTTAGCCAAATCAGTGTGAATGACACTGCCCCTAGCACATTCTTTTAGTAATAAAAAAAAAAGATTTCACCTCTGAAATAGACCTTGTATAATTGTCCCTTTTGTAAATGTAGCTTGCCTGAAAATCCAAGCAGGGCATGTCAATACAGAAACCCATTTCTCCCCTTTCCACAGACTGACATCCTTGGGAAAGAGGCAAGAAAAGGTGGGCCAGCGATGGAACATTCTTTCTCACAAAGGAAGAGAGCTTCACAGTCAACTCCCTGTGGTTCCGGAAAGTCATCACAGGTTGAAGGATAAGTATCTAGTATCCAGCTCTTTTGGGAAAACCCCAAACGTCGCCAAGAATCCCTGGCAAGAGCACACGGCTGGGAGCCTGACTCTTGGCTGCCTGGCAGCTAGAGGACGTTTGACTCTTTAAAGAGACAATGAATAAGAATCCAATCAGCAGATACGTCTTCAGACAAACAGTTTCCATCTATTTATTCTCAGGTATGCAGTGGGGAGGAGGCACAGGCATACAGTGATGCTCATGGGGAGGTGAGGACCATGGGCAGTAGTTGTCTCTTGTCCCACAGTGAGGGCTTTGGTGATTAAACTCAGGTTGTTGGTCATTGTTGTAAATGCCTTTAGCCTGTGAGCCATCTCACTGGCCCTCTTGGCTGTGTTTTGTTGAGGTTCTTGGATCTATGGATTATAAATTTCAATGAATTTATAAACTGTCATCTATTATTACTCCAAATACTCTACTTCTTCTTTCCCCCATCCCCGTCTGCTCTCCCTCTCTGTCTGTGTCTCTTCTCTCTCTCTCTCTCTCTCTCTCTCTCTCTCTCTCTATCTATCTATCTATCTATCTCTATCTCTCATTGACTGACCTGAAGCTGGTCAAACTCACAGCGATCACCATGGGCTAGGACACAAAGATTAAAAGCAAGTGTGTCTCTCACCATGCCCAGTCCTTCCTCTCTTCATCCAGGCAATGCTGCAAGCATTTTCATGTTGTTGATTGCTGGTTTCATCACATACGACATCTCCATGATAGTCAATCTACTCACGTTACAGGCAGACTCTTTAAGGAAACATGGTATTTACTGTGGAATAATGGAGGAGTACTGAAAAGTAGAATAAACAGGTTTTAGAAATAATGAGCAAATTCAGAACAGAGAGGGCAAAGGGAAACTTCTAGGGCAAAATGAGGAGGATTGCATAAGCTATTTTGAAACAGAGTCCTTGGCTACATGATTATTCTAGCAAATTTGTTCAAGGATCAATAACAGGCATGACATGAGCCCAAGGCTGAAAAGGCCGTTACTGGACAGTTGGCCTTGCAGAAGGATTTTCTGAGTAAGGTTGTAATTATGGTAGTTTTAAATGACAGTTTTTATTATCATGAAGATGTACATGATATTTCTTCTTGCACAATCTCAGATACCTCTAATTTATTTCTTTTATTAGAGCTTTACAAACATAATTCCATTTTTATCCTGACAACTTTCACCATTTGAACTGATTCATTTCCTTCCCCAGTGAGGGTTGCCTGCCTTTTATGAGGCCTGTTACATTGGGTTGGATGCCTGACCTCGATGATTCGCTGTAGTTGGAGGACATGTTGGTCTTTCTAAAATTTGTTGTTGCCTTTACTATGGAATGTAGCTATCTTATCTGAAAAGTTTAATCCTTTTAGGTTTTGTCTCTAAGCTTTTAGATAGGAGTAATCATGAACCTCTACAGAGATGAGATCATTACTGGTCTTCTATCTGATGCCCCATACATTATGGTTTCTGTTGTGGAAACGATAAACTAGAGAACCAACACTGTTTTCAGCCCTTCTTAAGTTTCATATACCATTAACCCTTATCCTTCCAGATGTCCTTTTCCTGTCCTCTGGTAATTTTCATATATGAACACCTTGAAAAGTAATAAATTGAGTATTTAAGAGGATTCAGAAGATTTTATAGTTTCTCTCTCTTGACCATCTGTATCTTCTTTAACACTTCTAAGTTCACAGACTACCTTAAACATCCAGCTCTATCACATCAGATATGGGATTTATCTCAGTTCTCCCTCGATGCGTCAGAGTTTGTGCCCTCTGCTAGTTAGAGTTCTTCAGAGAAGCAGAGCTGATCATATATATATATATATATATATATATATATATATATATATATATACATATATATGTATATATATGTATGTTTAAAGTGGAATTTATTAGATTGGTTTACATACCATAGGTTGAGTAGTTCCACAATAGCTATCTACACTCTAGACTGGCCAACAGCTTAGTAGCTAACTGTCCAAGCCACAATGCTATAACCTTAAGCAATATTAACCTCAAATCAAAGAGTTAAAGGATTCCTGGGAGCTAATGGCAGTTAGCTCATCCTGGGAGGTCAAAGAAGCTGAGTAACAATGATGTTAGGGAACATTGTTATGGGTTAATATTCAACTAGGTGAAGTGGTGTAGGTGTTACATTTGTTTATGCTGCCTTTTTAATGATGTAAAGATGTGTTACATTTGTTTCACCTTGCCTGCCTAAGCCACCCCATTGGTCTAATAAAAAAGCTCAATAGTCAATAACCAGGGAGGAGAGGGATAGGCTAGGTTGGCAGGCAGAAAAGATAAATAAGAGGGGGAATCCAGGTTTGGGAGAATGAGAGAAGAAGGCGAGAATAAGAAGAGAATGAGGAAGAAAGAGAAGGACACGCCCAGGGCCAGAAGCCAGGCAGCCACATCCAGACAGGAGAAGCACTGAAAATAAGCTATACAGAACATGGCTTGATATTCAACGTCTTTAAAGATACCCTTTAAATAAAATTTGCCAATTTTAAAGTCACTTTAACCTGGAAAATAAGTCCAGATCATTAATTTATCTCAGTCAGAAACATAAGACTATAAATTTTTCTTTCTTTGGCTTTGTAGGTGGCATTGCTGGACAGAGTTCATCGGAAGACAGGTGCAAAGCTACATGGAACAGGTGAGAAAGAAGATGGCAAGACAGTAATGCCAGCCAAAAAAAGGGATTAGGGTGTGTTAGACATTTTACCCTAGTCCCAGAAGAAAAGTTACTTGCTTAGATAATATGGTTCTGGGAATGGCTTGACACAGTTCATTGTGGTCTAACAAAGAACACAAGGTTGGGCTGAATTTTAGGAAGAAACAAAAGAGTAAGATTAAGGCAACTATGGAGGCCTGGACCTTGGGTTGTGGGATTTATAGCCAATACTGCTTCTCTCCAAGCTTCCAGTAGCTTCCTTCTGCCTCCTTGTCTTCCAGAGAGCACATGGCCTCAGACTATCTCTGCATGAGTTCTCTCATGGACTCGGTGTCCACACTGAAGTACAGGACACTCACAGCGAAGACCTTGCAAATATCCACTCTTCGAGCAAGATGCTGAATGACTCACAAGAGCTCTACACAGCAGTTGCTCTCGTAACATCTGATATTTCACCCAATCCATGTTGTGTACCAAAAGAAAAAGTATTTGAGTCTTTAGAAGCCAAGATTGGCAGTGGCACACTGAACACCAAAAGCATTTAGTACCTTCCTAAGACTGAGCTCAACGCAGTATTAGCATGATATAGAGATTAACTCAGAATGAATTATACCATGGAAAAAATGAAGGTGAAAAAATAAACGGAGCACCCTCAAAGATTGTTAAGCGGGATTCCTTTAACAGTGTATAGGTGTGTGCAAGATTTTTGAACTCTAAGTACTATGAAGGTTGAGTCACTGATGTTGTCATCTTATCATTAAGTTGCTCTCCAACAAATGCTGATCTCTGAGAGGCATGGGTTGGAAAACGGTTATCCTGAGTGATGAACCTGATAGTGTTGGGCATCAGCTAGAGAGAGACAGACATGCCATGTGGGGATATCCTTCTATAATGCCATTTACCTTCCAGGAAAGAACACAGAGTCTCTCCTCACTTTGAAATATCTCTCTTAGAATATTTATGATGTCACAACTTTGTGCCCTGGCTGAACAAGGCAATTGACTCCTGCAGCTGACTAAGGATGATTTAGTGGCAGGTCAGTACCTGCTTTGGGAGCTTAGACATTCGATTCTGGTGCAAAGCAATTAGAGAGACGGCCCATGTTTGAACTCAGCTAGGATGCTGATGAGAAGAGGATCAAACCAAGTTCTACAGTTACAGGCAGACTTGGGAAACTTCATGTTTCCCTGACACAACCTCATAGGTTGTGTCTGAAAAGAAAGGATAAACAGCGCATCATAAGGATGAGAGACAAAGCTGTATGTCATGGGTTTGGTTTGCTTCTTCAGAGTTGCCAAAATAATCTTCCTAAAGCATAGTTTGGATCAAGTCGCCCTCTATTTAGTCTTCACTGTGGTTCACCTTCTACTTATTAAAGGAAAACTAAAGGTTCTTTATTTTCACAGCCCCAGAGAAGAGGACTCTGCCCTACCTCTGCTTTACTTATTTTTCACTCTTTCTTGAGAAAAGAAACGTAGATAATTTTATTGCATGCTTACTGTGTACAAAGCACATTTTCAAACTTTATTCTTTGGTTTTCCCAATTCTAATAATGGATGTGTTTAAGATGAAAGTTTAGAGACCTTGGGTGATGAATGGACTTAGCAAGAAACATACAGGAATACAGAAGCCAAGTTTTCCTGATTCCAAAATTCAGACTCCTTATTGTACAGTATATGAAGCACCACATTCTTGGCTTTTAACATATAAGTGATGTACAAACGGAGCTCTCTTCATAAACTAACTCAAAATACAGCAGTATGAAGTAATGTGTGAAAATTCCCATACCCACATCCAATTAAAAAAATACCTCTCAACTCAAACCATTCCTATAAATGTATATGTCTTTCTAGTGTTTTTTGCTTGTTTTGTTTCCATTTCCTTGTTAAACTATTTTCTAAAGCTAGCATAAGAAAGCTGTGGATTTTGTTGTGGCGTGTATGCACAGACAGACTTTGTTGCCATTCCTCCGCACTCACCTGTGGGACTCCCCGAACTCTACGCTACATTTTTGCTTGTTCCTTATGTCTTGTTTATTTCTGTGACTACAGCAACTCTTATAAAGGAAAACATTTAACTAGGGCTGATTTACAGTTCATAGGGTTTGTCCATTATGTCAGTTCTCATCACAGTGGGAAGCCTACATCTGGACTGGAGGCAGCAGAAAGAGAGAGTAACACTGGCTCTGACTGGAGCATCTGAAACCTCAAAGCCCTCCCCCAGTGACACACTTCCTCCAACAAGGTCATATCCCCCTGATAGCGCCACTCCCTGTGGGTTTACAGGGGCCATTTTCATTCAAACCACCACAATTGTTTTCATTTTTCCTGGAACCAATTTTGTAGGACAGGATGGCCTTGAACTCAGAGACCCACCTGCCTCTGCCTCTCCAGTGCTGGGACTAAAGGTGTGCACCACCACTGCCCAGCTGCAGCATACTTTCCATCCCTCAACAGGGCCCTTTCTGCTTTCAAATTGAATGCAAGCCATTGCCACTTCCCACCCACTTTCCTTTCCCTAAGATCTTGTCTTCCTTCTAAGGGGCCCCTTTCTAGTCCTATGATACACACACACACACACACACACACACACACGCGCGCGCGCGCACACACACACACACATGCGCGCGCGCACACACACACAGATATTTAAATCTAAGTTTCTCATATGAAAGAAAACCTTTAATTTATTTTTCCAAATCTGGCTTATTGTACCTAACAATGACTTAACAGTTTTATCTACTTTCTTTCAAATGACATGCTTTCATGTCTTTTATTGCGATAGAATAAAAGGAATAAAATTCCATTGTGTGGTGGAAATGTACCACATTTTCTCTTTTCATTAGTTGGCTAGCAGACATCAAAGCTACTTCTGTTTCCTGGCTCTTGTGAATAGCGCAGCAATAACCATGGATGCTCAAACTGTCTTAGTGCATACCCAAGCCTGCTATAGCCGGCTTCTATGGCAGTTCTGTTTTTATTTGGGTGGAAATTTTTGCTCTCTTTTCCATAGAGAATGCACAGGGTTACAGTCCCACCAGTGGCGAGGACAGGTTTCTTTTTCCCCACATCTCTCCAGCTGGCAATATTTTGTGTTTTCTTGATGCGAAGCATTCTGACTGGGGAGTGAGATGCATTCCCAAGACAGTTGTATCCGTGTTTCCTGGGGGCTAAGGATATCGACCATTTGTTCATACATTTACTGGCCATTTGAATGTCTTCTATTGAGAACGGATTACCCAGCTAATTAACCATGTGTTGATTTGGAGATTTGTTTAGGTTTGGGGTTTGGGGTTGCAGTTCTTGTTAATTCTAGATTAAAGAACTCCTGAGATGACTAGCTTTTTGTCAACTTGAGACAAGTTTAACTTATTTGGTGAGGGGAAACCTCAAATGAGATGCCCCCACCATACTGGCTTGTTAGCAAGCCTGTGGGGAATTTTCTTGATTTAATGATTGGCATGGGGGGGGTCCATTGCGGGTGGTACCACTCCTGGACAGGTGGTCCTGAGTTATGTGAGAAGGCAGACAGAGCAGGCCATAGGAGCAAGTCAGTAGGCAACACTTCTACTGCCTCTTCATCAGTTTTTGCTCTAGATTCCTCCCCTGAGTTCTTGCCCCGACCTCCCTTGATGATGTACGACAAGCTGCAAGATGACAAAACCCTTTCCTCCTCAAGTTGCTTTTGGTCATGGTGTTTTATCATCAGCTAAAGCACCCCTTGTATGATGTACAGGTTTTCTCCACCCCATATGTTCTTTCTACACTCTTGTGATTGGTTCCTTTGTTGTACAAAAAACCTTTGATTTTTATAATTCTGTTAATGTTTGAGATCATTTTCTTGACTGCTGACATCCTTCTTTATGCCTATATCTTGAAACATTTTAGTTATGTTTTCCTCTAAGTTTTGGTTACCAGTTTTTTTTTGTTGTTGTTGTTGTTGTTTTTTCCTAAGGTTCCCTTTGTAAAAATGACTTTTATGAAGAGTCAGAGATGTGGATCTAGTTTCACTATTCCTTCAAATGCCGTGACGTCATTTTTAATGACTGAATAAAATCCCACTGTGTAGGGAAAGGCACCCATTCTCTTTTTGATTCATCTGCTAATGGATATCTAATTTAGTTCAGAAGTAAACAGAGATGGGAAGCATTTCCTCAGCCTGTCGACACGGAACACCTTCGGATACACACATCTCCTAGCACCATTTAAGAAGACTGTGTCCCCTAGTGTATGCTAATGACACCTGTGTTAAAAATCAGTTGACTGTACTGCATGGGTTTGTTTCCGGATCCTCTCTTCCAGCACCATATTACTTTAGTTGCAATGTCTCTGCAGTATAGTTTGAGATCTGGTATTGTGGAACCACCAGCATGGTTCTTTCTGCTTAGGACTTATTTCTTCGGACACTCCATATTGTCTTTTTGCTTCCATATTGATCTTGGGGTTGATGCTATATTTGGAGAAGAATATCCTTAATATTTTAGAGGGAACTGCGTCAGATCTGCATATTGTGTTCAGTTACACAGACATTTTCATAATGTTAATCCTGACTGTTCGTGATCATTGCTTATATCTTTTTAGTGCCTTCATTTTCCTTCTTTAGCATCTTAAATTTTTCATTGTAGCGATATTTCAAATTTTTGGTTCTTTTTATTTTTGTTTTTCAGCATCTATTTTAATGGGCCATTTTTCCTACTTTCTTTCTCAACAAGTTTATTATTGGCACATAGAAAAAACTGTTTACAATGTGTATTTTATTTGTTGAAAGTGTTTATTAACCCTAAGAGTTCTTTTTATTTATTTATTTTCATAGGCATGGGTGCTTTTGTCTGTGTACCATGTGTGTGCAGTGCCCATTGAGGCCAGAAGAGGGCATTAGATCTCCTGGGACTCGCAGTTGTGAGCCACCATGTGTGTGCTGGGTATCTAGTGGGTTCTCTACCAGAGCCTCCAGTACTCCTAACCACTGAACTATCTCTCTGGCCCATTTAAGAGTTATTTTGTTGGATCACTATGGTCTCTCAACTATAGGCTTATGTCTCTGTAACTTCTTTTCCTGTTTGCATGTTTTTAATTTTTCTTAGATATTGTTAATCTAGCCAGTGTTTCAAGCACCATATTAGATGAGAATGGAGAAAAGGGGGCATCCCATCTGATTCTTGAACTTGGAGGAAATTCTTCCAATTTTCCCTCATTTGATATAATATTGGCAACAGGTTTTTGAGTGTAACTTTTTTGAGATTGATGCATATTCTTTATATTCCTAATTTTTTCAGAGCTTTTGTCATAGAGAGATGTTGGACTTTATCAAAGGCCTTTTCTGCATGGGGGAGATGTTTACACATTGTGATTACATTTACTGAGCTCATGTATTAGAGAACCTTAAACCTAGAAATGAAATCAATTTATTAAGTCATGGTATATAATCTTCATAATGTATTCTTGAATTTGGCTCATGACTATTTTAAGGCAAATATTTAAATTGTGTTCATCAAAAAATGGATGTATAACTTCAGGAATTTTTTTCTTGTTAGAGTTTTCTATCTGGGAAATTCTAGCTTCACAAACTGAGTGACAGTAGCTTTCTTTCTATTCTATGGAACATTTTGTGTGACATTAGTGTTAGCTCTTGTTATGGGTCTTTCTATGTTGTTCGCATCTTCTTTTGATCTTGGCAGGCCATATGTCTTTAGTAATTTATCAATTTTTAATTTCCCAATTTATTAAAAAAATGAGTTTTCAAAAAAAATCCCTAATGATTCTCTGGGTTTAACTGGGGTCTGTTTTAGCTTTTCCCTTTTCATCTCTAACTTTATTAATTTGAAATTCTGTTTTTACTCTTTTAATTAAATTAGTTTGGGTTTGTGAGCTTGTTTGTTTTTTCAAAGTGCCAAGTCTTTGATTCTGCGTATTCTTTTCTGTAGTCTCCATTCGTTAATTTCAGCCCAATCTTTACTTCTGGTCGTCTACTCACGACTATAAAATTTCCTCTCTGGGTGACCTTGTTAGCATCCTGGAGGGTCATGGCCCTGGCTGGGGTCATGAACCTGACTGGGGTGACAGAAAACTCAGCAAAAGACAGGCATAAGTGTCACAAGCAGTTCAGCTTGGGATGGGATGAGCAAGGAATCCCAGCACAAGAACAGAAGGTGGGACCTTCCTGAACCCTGCCCATCTAGGTAGGGAACTATGAAAGTGGAGAACAGTCTCAGGCAGCCATCATCTGGGATGAGGAAACAGGAGTCTATACTTTCTGCACACTGTCAACATCTGCAGATGAACCAGGGGAGGCTTTGCTATGCCCATGGGTCTAAGGGTTTGGCATTTTTGGCCCAGCCATGCTTGTGTCAACAAGGCACATTTAACAACGATTCCACCAGTCTTCACATCAGAGGTTCTGTTAAGTTTACTTCTTACCCTGGTCCATTTTAAAGGTATTCCTTTCCTTCCTCTTCTCTCGAGTACACGCACATCAACTTTTCAACTAGAAGAAATACAGGAAATACAAAGAAATCCAGGCCTTGAACAGTGGCAGTCTCCGAGACAAGGAAATTGCAACTCCTGAAAAACTGCTTGGCAGAGTGCAAGATGAGAAAATACAGGGAGAATCTCTAAGTGACTTCCTAATTAATTATGCTACACGGGAAAATAACCCACCTCTGAATGCTAGCGACCTTCTATAGACTGCACTTCCTATTAATAAAATGGATATTCTGTAAGGCAGTCATGGAGAATATCAGCCTCTCAAAAAGAATGGGAATGCCCATAGAGGTCAGGAAACTAGCAAGAGTGGGGAGATAGAATGGTGTGGTCAAAGGGCTGAAGGGGAATAATGGAACAGGACGGGTTAAATTAAGGTTGGGCATGCAGTTGCAGAGGGGAGAATAGCAGGTAGGGATAAAGAGCAGTAAAGACCTTTGAGAAAAGTTGCAACAATCCCCGTGAGACCTGAAGCTATGCAGTCTGGTGCCCAGATCATCACAACGGTTGATAGAAAGCAGAGCTTGTAAAGGGTCACAGGTTTGATTCAGAAGGTCACAGCTTTTCTGCTTCAAGGTAGCTTCACACTCCAGGTGAATCATGAAGATAGAAAGTTGAACATAGCGACCTGCTTAGATTTAGATCTGCTAATACCAGAGTAAGCATGATGCAAGCAGGCACTATCCTGCTATCTCTCTCATCCCAGATCGCAAAATAAATTAAAACAGTCACTTACTGCTTGACCATGCCTACTGAAAATTTATTCATACCATGAAAATGTATCCATACCATCCAGGGAGAAGAAAGCAATTGTTCCAAAAAGATGGCTCAGAAAGGAGGGACAATGCATGGAAAATCATCCTTGTTACATGACACGTTGAAAGGGGACATACACAGTTATATCTTAAGTAGGCAAGCAGTTTGATGTTCATAGATGTTGTTTCAGAGGTATCAAGACAGACACAGACTACTGCCATTTCTAAAGTAGGTCTGAAGGGAACTGGTGCAAGCCTGTCAGAGACCTGTTGGGGTTCAGCTGCTTGGGGAATATCCTCATTTCACCAGGATTTACAGCCTGCCTTGAAGAGTTGCCCTCCTGGCACCTGAGGATCTGCTGCGAAGGAAGGAGTCACCACAACCATAGAAGATGACCCACGTTGCCCTCGCTCAGGAACAGATGGGAGGTTTCCACTCCCATTATCAGCCCACTAGAGGAGGCCGCCAATCCCCTTCAGTGCATAGGAAGAAAACAGGCCTCTGCCAATACTTAACGAGTGAAACTACTTAACAGCAATCTCATGGAATAGCAACTGAGGCAATATGGGAGTATTAAGTGCTTAGTTTAATCAAGATTTACGAGGTAGCACATTCCTGAGCAGTCAGGGTGGGTAGCACAGCCCAGTTATCAGTACATATAAAACCGCAGATTTACTCAAGCACGAATCGTTCAATCCATGAAGCATGAAGTCTACAGCATGTTTTATAAAATGAAATTTTCTTGTCTCCAGATATTCTTCTAACTCTCAAATTCTCTCAGTAGCATGAACCAACAGGTAAACACATTCACATTCTTCTGTGTTGGGTTATTTATATCTTACACACACACCACCCTAGAACTTGCCATGGGTCATCTCTGCCAGCATGCCAAGCTCCAAACATGTTATTGCTCAAGCAGCATACCCTGATTAATTCCCAAACTAAGCTGAATGCCAGATCCACCCAGTGCTATATGAGAGTATGAGCAATGAAGGAGACTCTTCCTCATCCAGCAGGATTGACTTTCCATACTCCAGCAAGAAGCCAGGCAGTCCTAGCTCCTTTTCCTGCAGAGGAAGGCATCCAAGTAAATAGTTTGTAGCCACGTCCAACGTCACCATTTAAATATTGTTACCCGAATTTTCTTTTATCTTCATTTTCAGTACTCATTCTAAGATTGTATAAGCACTTCTTACTTGCAAATTTTCTCTAGACCGCTTCCCTTACTCTTCGCCGCACAGTCCAGGGCCCTGCCTTAGGCTCTGTGCAAGCCCATGGCCTACATACACTCTGTTTCTACCCCATCATTCCTTAGGTGTCTCTTCCTCACTCATTCCCCATTATTTAATATTCATGCCACAAAGATTTATTGTATCATACTATGTGCTGAGTTATGTTCAGGGCCTGAATATAAGTTCCAAAAATTGGCCTTGGTATGTCCATTTTTGAGCTTTAATTTTTACTGAGGAAGATACCGAATAATCAAGTTCACAGTTCATCTGATGGTGATGAATGTGGTAGAGAAGTGGAAAGCCCAGAAAGAAGGCTAGAGTATATGGGATGGGGAGTATTACTTTTTAATGGGTGGTAGAGGAAAGCCCTTCTGGGAAGATGGAGTTTTAACAGAGAGTTGAAGGAAACGAATGAATGAGATGTAAGCCAGCCACAAAAACACTTCCGAGCAGTCTGTTCTCTCTAAGAGGTCTATGCAGAGAGAACACTGCCAAAGTTCTGAGATGCTGGTTTGGTGTGTTTGTGGAGCAGTGAAGATGCCTTCAGCTGAGAGCACATTGGGGGCTGAGGGCTTACAGGGGTGTGTGAGGACATTAGCTTTTATTCTGAGTGAGGTTCCTAGCCACCAGAGACTGGAGTGAGTCTAGTTAGAATCATAAAAGTAGAGTTCCAGCTGCATTATTGAGAGCAGTGGGTGG
This sequence comes from Microtus oregoni, assembly GCF_018167655.1. Taxonomy (NCBI): domain Eukaryota; kingdom Metazoa; phylum Chordata; class Mammalia; order Rodentia; family Cricetidae; genus Microtus; species Microtus oregoni. Next base: position 20,802,309 of record NW_024543070.1, read on the forward strand.
TGGGGAGGTGTAAGCACCTACTAGGGAGCCCTTGCAGTAACCCTGACTAATGTGGACTAACGCTTCATGGTACAGTTATTTTTAAAGGAGAGCAGGGAGCATTTTCTGTTGGGTTAAACGTGAGATATGAAGAAAAGACTGAAATATCCCTTTATTCAGATATGGAAGAGTGGGAGAAGGAAAGTTGAGGGGAGGTATGAAACTTGGGAGTTTTTATTTGGGACATAAAAAGTCTTCTTGGAAGAATTTGAGCTGCTTTTTTTAGGTACTTGCAGGACCGCATCCATCAGGTACTTTGTATGTGACGAAGCATTTCGAGAAGCTGTGCCCTCTGAAATGTTGGGGTATTGACGGGGCTGGATAGGATCAGCAATGGAGTGAAGGCATTGTGGAAGGGGTGGAAGGACTCTGAGAAGGGCTCACTGGAAGGAAGAAGCCTTTGCTCTGGGGGCTGTTTCCTCACACCCGCTGTAACAGCCCAACCTTGTCTGGTCAAGTCCGGTCTCTGCTGCTTTGGACCTTCAACAGTAGCTGCTTTCCCAGGCTCCTCATGAACTCCAGGCTTATTTTTAAATACTACAGCCTTAAATGGTGCCCATCTTACAAATACCAGCTCATATCCCCTTGTGGGATTTGAGGGGTTTTGTTGTTGTTGTTGTTGTTGGGTTTTTTGTTTGGTTTTGTTGATTTGTTTTTTGAGACAGGGTTACTCTGTGTTACAGCTCTGGCTGTCCTAGAACTAGCTCTTGTAGACCAGGATGGCCTTGATATCACAGAGATCCGCCTGCCTCTGCCTCCTGAGTGCTGGGACTAAAGGTGTGCGCCACCACTGCCTGACATGATTTGAGTTTTTAAACCTGGTAAAGTGTTAGGTAACAATGATACAGCAACAACAAAGTCAATTAGTTCCTAGAAAGACCAAGCCCATTCTGTCCCCATTTAATTGGGCTTTCTCTGATCTTTTGCAGAAATTATAATTTTTATGGCTCCATAGTTGGCATTCAGACTAAACTGAGAACAAGAGAAGATACTCTATTGGGGAGCCAAGAAATTAAACAGATGGTTAAAACAAATCAAAGCACATTCATAGCTGTGATAGGGAAATGGGGGTGTATGTATGGTAGACAGAATGATGTCATATGCTACATTTCCCAGAGATATCTAGATCATATATCCAGAGCCTGTGAATCTGCTATTTTACATAGCAAAGACAAAACAGAGGTTGCAGATGCAACTAACCATTCAGTTGACCTTAGAATAGGAAGAGTTCCATAGGTAATCCAAGTGTGTCCCATGTGGTTATGAAGGTCTTTAGTTATGAGGGAGAAGGGACCAAGAAAGACGTATGGTGAGGAAAGTTATAACAGGGGAAGGAAGAACAAGGAAAAACATGGGTGACTGGGAAGAGCGAGGATGATCGACCTATACAGTCCCAAGGACGATGCCTCTGCCACACTTAGATTATAGCTCCACAACACCCATGCCAATCTTCCTGACTGCAAAACTGTAAGCTAATGTGTATTATATTAAGCCACTCTCTGTGTGGTGATCTTTTACTTTAGTAGTAAAAACTAATAGAGCACTTGGTGGCCGTTTAACTTTTTCAGAGGTTTGGGTTGTGAGCTCAAAGCGAACTGCCAATTCTCAAAGACCCGGGACAATGAAACTCCCTTAAAATGTCCCTCTGCTCAGGGAAGACTAGTTCTTCTGCTCCCAGAGCTCTTTAGCTGCCCTTTAGCTCTCTGTATAGGATTGAGATGGCCTGGGTTTTCCCGTGTTCATATTAGCATACTTTTTGTTGTCTGGTCAGCTCATGCTTAAGCAGTCAAGTTGGTGAGACTATGTGGGTAGCTTCAGACATTACCAGGAGGGACAGTATCACAGAAAAACCCCATGATCCTCTGGCTTGTAACAATCTTTCCACCTTCCCTCCCTTCCTCGATATCCCCTCAAGTAGGGGAGTGTTTTATAAGTATATGCTTTGGCACTGGGCTCTACAACTCTGTATTTTGATTGCTGTGGTGTTCTGTAATGGTCTATGTCTATGCCAAAGGGAAATTTTCTCAATGAGAGGTATATACAGACTGAGCAGGTTGGATTTATGTATTTAGGAATATATGTGTATACAATATATACACATACGTAATAGCAATTAGTGAAAAATAGAGACCATGATTGGAGGGAGGAAAGAGAAGGGGAAATGATATAATCTCAAAACTAAAAAGTTCTCACTGTTGGTGCACACATAGTCAAAGTTCTTTTGGTTACAAGTAACAGAAGATCTAGTAAAACTTTTCAATCTAAAAGCTTAGCTCAGTAAATGAAAACTTAAGGGGAAATTTGAGCTTCAGGCATAGCAGAAGACAGGTGTTCAGTATTTGATGTTGGTGACAAAGTCACTCAGTAGCCACTCTTGGCTGGCATTCTTAAGTCTTAGTAAACCTGCCAGAAAGAATATTTTCCTCAGCTCTGGAAGTTGGATTGATTTCTTTCATCAACTTGATTCTTATCCAATCATGATCTCCAAGGGATTACTCAGAATCCTCTTGCAGGTCTGGGTCATGTGTTCATCCCTGAAGTCCAGAAGTAAGAGCCGCACCTTCCATTCTGTGTGTATAATGAAAACAAGTGAAACCTCACAGTGACTGTCCTTTCCCATGATGCCAAGGAAAGGAGTAGGTACTGGTAGCCGGATAGCTGGGAAGTGAATCGACTTTGATGTCAGATGCACTTAGATCCTAATGTTATTCCTGTCCTTTCCTAAATGAGTGTCTCTTGGTATACGGTCTTATAGAACTCAAATTTACCTTTAAATAAAATCACGCATCAGGTTACCTGGGTCATTTTATAGAGCTGTGTAGCTCTATGTATGGCATGTGCTGGTTGCTCAGGAAACATGCACTCTCTGCTATATTCCCAGGTAGTGAAGACTGAGAGCCCCACATAGCCAGCTGCCCTTACTGAGTATCTCAGCATTTGCTAACATTCCTTCAGGCTCAAAACACCTCACCCTCTTTTAGCATCTACTAACTTGATTACATCTGCCCACACAGGAATGCTTGTGCTTCCCTGACTAAAGAGAAATACTTTTCTTTTTTTTTTTTTTTTTGTGTGTGTGTGTGTGTGTGTGTAGAAGCAGCATCTCCCTATATCACTATGGAAGTCATCTACAGTAAACAAAGATTAAGAGCTAATGTTCTCACAGGGCAACTTTCTCTATCTCCAGACTGAAAAGGTGCACTGTCCTGCAGCAACTATGCACTTACATCTCAAGAGAGATTAAACAATGCTTATGGATTTTGCTAGGGTGTTCAGCAAATGAGTAGCAAAGCTGGGGACGGATGTCCACTCTCTCCAGCTTCCTTCAAGCTCGGAACAGCTTACAACAGGCATGCCGAGTGCTGGTCAAGATCACAGCCAATGTGAGGCCATGGCTTTGTAGGAACCACACAGACAGACTAGGAGGGGGTAAACAGAGGATCCCTAAGTATTTTCGGACTCACCATTAACTTTTTAGTCACGTTCTTAGGACTGGTCTTGTGATTCAGGACCGGATCTGGCATCTTAGCTCCAGGCCCTCCCCACTCACGGGGACACACTGCAGTACTTTCCCAGCTTTCCTTGATGGGGAAAGTTTTCTTCATCACCCACACGCAGAGAAGATGGGAAAAAAAATCTTTAAAGATTCCACTTGAAACGAAATGGAAAATCACATAGTAAGCCTGTTTCCAGGCCAATAGTGGGGAAGGCAAAAGAGTGGGAAAGGTTAGGCTAGATAAACTAGAAGCCAGAGAAGAGAAAACCCTAAAGCTACTTTAAATGTCAGGGGATGGAATGGAATAAGCTTCTCAGATGCATGTAATAGAAATGTTATTCAGTCACACTTTAAAGTCTTTAAAAACAAATAATGCACTCCACAGTAGCCCACCCAAATCAGGCACAAATCCCATTAGCAGGTCTATTTCAGGGAGAAACAACAGAAACAAAACCCCTCTGCAAACATCACTAACTCACTCTAAAGCTGCTCATCAAGGAAAATGCTAACAGAAGCTGCTCCAACAGCGTCCCTAAGGCCTGCAAAGCTTTCAAGGGAGACTATGCAGTCTGCTGTTTTGACCTTGAGGAGACTCTTAGTTGGAAAATGGCACCAGTCTTCAATTTCCCTATTTTCTTCCCAAAGCCTCAAGAGACTCTGTGAGTCTTACATTACAAACTTGGCTTCACAGAAGGACACCAATACAGCATAGCTATAGGGCAAAGTTGACTTTAGTCTAACTATTTAGAACAAAAGTAAGAGGATGTTGTGGTATATTTCACAAAGAAATGGGGTAGGTTTGTATTCTACCTGGTTGAAGCTTTGGTAGGAAGGACTGCTTTGTTGCTTACTTGTTGGCTTTTGTTTTGGAGACAGGGTCTGCTGTAGCCAAGGCTAACCTCAAACAGGCTCTGTACCTGAAGACAGCCATGAACTTCCTATCCTTCTGCGTTTACCTGCTGCATTTTGTGATTGCATGTGTGTGTCATATACCTGTGTCATGAGGTGCTAGAGATTGATGTTGGAGCTGTACTCACTCTAGACACTCTACTACCTGAACTACAGTATACTCACTCTAGACACTCTACTACCTGAACTACATTGTACTCACTCTAGACACTCTACTACCTGAAATATATTGTACTCACTCTAGACACTCTACTACCTGAACTACATTATGCTCACTCTAGACACTCTACTACCTGAACTACATTGTACTCACTCTAGACACTCTACTGCCTGAACTACATTATACTCACACTAGACACTTTACTACCTGAACTACATTGTACTCACTCTAGACACTCTACTACCTGAACTATATTGTACTCACTCTAGACACTCTACTACCTGAACTACATTATACTCACACTAGACACTTTACTACCTGAACTACATTGTACTCACTCTAGACACTCTACTACCTGAACTATATTGTACTCACTCTAGACACTCTACTACCTGAACTACATTGTACTCACACTAGACACACTCTAGGAATTGAACTACATTATACTCACACTAGACACTCTACAAATTGAACTACATTATACTCACACTAGACACTCTACTGCCTGAACTACATTATACTGACACTAGACACTCTACTGCCTGAACTACATTGTACTCATACTAGACACTCTACAAATTGAACTACATTATAGTCACACTAGACACTATACTAATTGAACTACATTGCCAGCACATTCCTACATCACTTTCTTCTTTCTGATGCTATTGAAGCACTCGACAGCATTAACCCCACCTCCTTCATGGACATTTTTGCTGAGGTTTTCAAAGACCACACTTTCCTACTTTTTTGCCCTGTGTTCTCAGGATAAGATTCTGTGATGTTCCATGGGGTCACCCTCCTTTTCTTAGTGATTCCTGGGATTTTTCTGGGCTCTATCTTGCGGTTGTGCTCACTGCCCTTAGGTGTCTTTGATCCTAGAACTGCATTTGCCTTTGCATGTTCAGGCCTGGTTCCCCCTGAGTTCCAGAGCTACCTAACAGCCACTGCTTTGGGCATCTCAGGTTCTGGCTGCTGTCGTTCTCTGTATTCTTTAGGTTTTTCTCTAAAATCCCTGGGCCCTTGTTATTCCTGCTTCCACTAGTGGCCTACCTGTATTATTAGGAGCCTGGACAACACTCTTAACACCAGTGATTCTCAACTTGTGGGTCCTGACCCCTTGACAAGTCCTCTATTTCCAAAGAACATGTACATTACAATTTGAAATATTAGCACAATTACAATTAGGAAGTAGCAATGAAATAACTTGATGATCAGGGGTCACCACAACATGAGGAACTGTATTAAAGGGTTGTATTATCAGTAAGGTTGAGAACCACTGTTAACACCTTCTTTTTGACCTTTTTCTATACTACTGGCTGCTCTCAACTGCCACTAGCTCTAAGGCCACAGATAAGGCTTTGGGATCACCTTCCCTCTACACTCCAGAATGTAGTCTGGCTTGCACTTGCATGGGTTTTGTACATTCTGCCACAGTGACTGTGAGTTCATATGTGCAGCTGTTCGCTGTGTCCAAAGGACACTCTTGCCTGTCATGGTTCAGTTCTAGTTCTTCCACTCTTTGGGTCCCCTTTCCCACACTAATCCCTGAGCTTTGGGAGGAAGAGATCTGATACAGCTGTCCCTCTTAGGGTTCAGCATTCCACAGTCTCTCATTCTGTACACCTTAACCAGCTGTGGGTCTCTGAGATAATTCCCATCTAGTACAAATAGAGGCTCCTCTGATGAGGGCTGAGAGGTGCGCTGGTCTCTGGGCATGAAAAGGAGTATATTTAATACTAGGGAGTGGATATATTATTATTTAATATTTATTTCTTAGGAGTAGGTTTGATACTAGGGAATGGATGTATTATTATTATTTAATATTTATTTATTAATATTTATTAGGAGTAGATTTAATACTAGGGAATAAAGGGGCGAGGCAGTGAAGTCAAGCCCCAGTAATGAGAAGCTTGAGTGATAAAGGAAAAGACCTAGGAGAGGCTAATGGGAAATAAAAAGATAAAGTTTGAAATTAAATATCAGTTGATTCTTGTACAAAGAGATTGATCTACCTTTTTGAACACTTTGATGGTCTCAAGCTCACAAGTCCTTGAGTACTCGATCTCTGGATATCATTATTGTTTGGCTACACAACCCTCTTCTGAAATGACATAACAGAAGGAGTGGCAAATGAGAAGGAACTGGGATCCTAGCTAAGGATGACTGGGAGATTGCTCCCCATGCTTTTTGTACATTTCTTATAAAAGGTCTATTGTTAGTTTAGTAAAGTTGAGTCACTTTATATATTGGTTAGAGTTCTCTAGGAAAAAAATTACAGAGCCAATAGAACAGATAGAGATGTGAACTCTATAAGTTTTGATTCCTGCAGTTTTTGGAGTCAAGAAGTTCCACAGTTAACCATCAGACAGCTGGTAATGTAATTAAGTTCAAGTCCAAAGGCCCGAGAAGTGAAGGAACAAGGGTGTGGTGGAAATGCCTTTGTAAGTCAAAAGTCAAGAAGCAGGAGTTTCGAAAACTGAGGGCGGGCAGAGACTCGCTCGGCTCTAGCAGGGTAAATTCATCCTTCCTGCCTCTTGGCTCCTTTCAGGACTTGAACAGATAGGATAAAGTAATGTTTTACCATCTCTCTGGAACTCCTAAGCACAGGGAAGACAACACAAAATTAACCCTCGTGCCTAAAATGTTATTACATAAAAATATTTAATGAAATCATCTAATGTTCATTCTCAGAATTAATATTAACAAGTTGGTATGTCTATCAACAGCAATAATTGTGTCTTTTCACAGGCTAACCTTTGGGCATAGCAGAAATTAAATATTTCTAGCTTTCTTTGAACAGGAATTAGATTATTCTTAGTTGGAAGATTTAATTAGAAATCCTTTGGGAAATTTTTAAACCCATAGTAATTCTTAAATTCTTACTTGTAAATCCAAATACTGTATATGATACTTTCTAGGTAAGACTGATTTGTCTTAAAAGCAGGCTCTGCACAGTGTGTTAAGAAAATGGCACAGAAATGTCTTCAAAGTCTAGAATAGACACTCAGTTGTCAGATGCCCATTTATTAGGATCTGGTATTTCCCTACTCAAAAAGGTGAAATAAATGCTATATAAATATAAAACATAAATAGCCAAAATATTAGATTACCTTTCCTGTGTCCTCTTTGGGTTTACTATAGAACTGTCAGGCAATTCTATACATTTCACAGGCCCTGCCCTTAGTGCCCATCACTACTGAATGGTGAGATCACTGATCTGGACCTCTGTTTTTCATCTCTATGTTTGATAACTTCCTTGGCTTCTCCAGGTTCACTCTCTTGCACTCTGATATGCTGTGTCCTAAGTAGCTCACCTGTGCTGACAATGTCAGAAAAGTCTGATTAATAGATCATACTGAAGAATTGGGGAGAGTGAAGTCAGGATAATTTTATCTATCGCTTTTCCTTCAAAGTCATCAAGGGCTAACAGAGTCCTTTAACTGAAACTCATAGTCTCTTGTCAGGTAGACTGTTGTGTGATGTTTTTGATATTTACTCTTTAGGCTTTTGGGGGTCTGCCCCCCAGCTCCCAAATAAGTAACACACGGAGGCTTATTCTCAATCATGGACACCCAGTCTTAGCTTGGCTTTTTTCTTGGCAGCTTTTCGTAACTTAGATTATCCCATCTATCTTTGGCCTTGGAACAATTTTCTTTCACTATTCCTTCTTACTCTGTCTGGCTGGGTGGCTATGTGTCTGGCCTCTGAGATCCTCCTCCTTTTTTCTCATTCCCAGATCCTTTTCTCCCAGGTTTCTTCTCATATTTATCCTCTCTGCCTGCTAGGCCCACCTATTTCTTTCTCCTGCCTCACTATTGCCCATTCAGCTCTTTATTAGACCATCAATTTTTATAGACAGGCAAAGTATCACAGCTTCACAGAGTTAAACAAGTGGAAATAAGCAAAAGTAACACACCTTAAAATAATATCCCCCACAAGTGGACGTCTTCAAATACTCGCTTTGTCGTAGTTTCCCTTCTCACTGACCCAGGCTATGATATTGGAGTCGTCACCCATGCTGTTGGCCTCTGAGGAAGCCACACTATCCATGTCCTGTCCCTCCTCACTGCCCCATGTCCTCTCTCTTGAACTGCTCTCTACTCATGGTATGCATAGTTACCCTTCCTAAGTGGGGAGTCTATGAATGTAAATATTTATAAAATGAGCAAATGAAAGAGAAACATACATGGAAAAGAGTAACCTTCTCAGAAGCACAGGCTGCAGCTGCACAGAGTGGACCAAGAAGTGAGTGATCACCCACCCAGCTGGACACCCCACTCTCTAGGCCCTCAGTAAAGGGGTAAAACCCAGGGCTCTTCCCCTACCTACCGCAGCTTCACTAGCCAGGCAACAGGCAAGTTTTCTGCAGTTACACTGCTCCAACATCCCCATCCCATCAATAGAACCCTGTAAGCTAAAAGTCCCACTCTGCCCCCAAACCCACCTATCCCCCGCGACCTCAGAGGAACTCTGAGCACAGGTTGCGACTGCACAGAGCGGAACCAAGAGAGATCTCAGCAGCTCCCTTAGATACAGACAACATGGGCACCATTTGTAAACAGAGATCACACATTTGTTTCCCAGCTGCCCAGACCTGAGTAATCACACAGAAACTATATTAATTACAACACTGTTCAGTCCAATAATGTATCTAAACATAATAAAAGCAATATACAGCAAGGTGACAGCCAACATCAAATTAAATGAAGACAAACTCAAAGCAATTTCACTAAAACCAGGAACAAGACAAGGCTGTCCACTCTCTCCATGTCTATTCAACATAGTTCTTGAAGGTCTGACTGGAGCAATAAGACAACAAAAGGAGATCAAGGGGATTCAAATTGGAAAGGGAGACGTCAAACTTTCATTATTTGCAGATGATATGATAGTATATGTATGTGACCCAAAAAATTCTATCAGGGAACTCCTATAGCTCATAAACACCTTCAGTAATGTGGCAGGATGCAAGAACAATTCAAAAAATTAATAACCCTCCTATATGCAAATGATAAAGAATCTGAGAAAGAAATCAGAGAAACATCACTGTCCACAACAGCCACAAATAACTTAAAATATCTTGGGGTGACACTAACCAAAGAAGAGAAAGATCTGTTCAACAAGAACTTTAAGTCTTTGAAGAAAGATATTAAAAAGATACCAGAAAATGGAAAGATCCCCCATTCTCTTGAACATGTACAATCAACCTAATAAAAATGGCAATCCTACCAAAAACAATCTGTAGATTCATTGCAATCCCCATCAAAATTCCAACACAATTCTTCACAGACTTTGAAAGAAAAATACTTAACTTCATATGGAAAAACAAAAAACACAGGATAGCCAAAACAATCCTGTACAATAAAGGAACTTCTGGAGACATCACCATCCCTGACATCAAGCTCTATTATAGAGCTACAGTCATGAAAACAGCTTGGTATTGGCATTAAAAACAGACAGGTTGATCAATGGAATTGAATTAAAGACCTGGATATTAATCCACACACCTATGAACACCTAACTTTTGACAAAGAAGCTAAAATTATAGAATGGTAAAAAAGAAAGCATCTTTAACAAATGGTGCTGGCATAACTGGATGTCAACATGTAGAAGAATGCAAATAGAGCCATATCTATCCCCATTCACGAAACTCAAGTCCAAATGGATTAAAGACCTCAATATAAATCCTACCACACTGAATATGACAGAAAGTGGGAAGTAGCCTTCAGTGTGTGGGAACAGGAGACCAATTCCCAAATATAATACCAGTAGCACAGACACTGCGATCAATAATACATAGGTGGTACCTCCTGAAACTGAGAAGCTTCTGTAAAGCAAAGGACACAGTCAATAAGACAAAAAGGCATCCTACTGATTGGGAAAATATCTTCACCAACCCAACATCAGACAGAGGACTGATCTCTGAAATATATAAATAACTCAAGAAATTAGACATCAAAATACCAAATAATCCAATTTATAAATGGGGCACAGATCTAAACAGAGAATTCTTAACAAAAGAATCTCAAATGGCTGAAATACACTTAAGGAAATGTTCAACATTCTTAGTCATCAGGGAAATGCAAATCAAAACAACTCTGAGATATCATCTTACACCAGTTAGAATGGCTAAGATCAAAAACATTAATGATAGCTCATGCTGGAGTGGATAGGGAGCAAGGGGGAACACTCCTTCATTGCTGGTGGAAATGTAAACTTGTACAACCGCTTTGGAAATCAGTATGGCAGTTTCTCGGAAAATTGGGAATCAACCTACCTCAAGACCTAGAAATACGACTCTTGGGCATATACCCAAAGGATGCTCAATCATACTACAAGGACTTTTGTTCAGCTATGTTCATAGCAGCATTATTTGTAATAACCAGAACCTGGAAACAACCTAGATGCTCCTCAACCAAAGAATGGATAAAATAAATGATACATTTACATGGTGGAGTACTACTCAGTGGTAAAAAAAAAAAAAAGACATCTTGAATTTTTCTTGCAAATGGATGAAACTAGAAAAAACCACCCTGACTAAAGTAACCCAGACCCAGAAAGATGAGCATGCTATGTACTCACTCATAAGTGGATACTAGCTGTAAAGCAAAGAATAACAAGTCTATAGCCCATGACTCCAGAGAAGCTAAGCAATAAGGAGAACCCTAAGGGAAGGGGAAATAGACAAGATCACCTGAGAAAATTGGAAACACGAGAATGGCAGGAGAAGGGAGGGCAGAAGGGGAGGAGGAGAGAAAGGGAAGGGGAGGAGAACTTGAGGGAACAGGATAGTCGAGGTGGGAGGACAGAGATGAGAGCAAGGCAAGATATTTTGATTGAGGGAGCCTTTATGGGGCTAGCAAGAAACCTGGCACTAGAGAAATTCCCAGGAATCCACAAGGATGACCTCAGTTATTACCCTAAGCAATAGTGCCTGAACTGGCCTTGCTCTGTAGTCAAAGTGTTGATTATCTTAAATGTCACCATAGAACCTTCATCCAGCAACTGATGGAAGCAGAAGCAGAGATCCACAGAGGAGCAATTGACTTCCTAAAGTCCAGTTGAAGAGTGGGAAGAATGAAAATATGAGCAAAGTGGTCAAGACCATGATGGGTTCACCCAGTGAAACAGTTTACCTGAGCTAATGGGAGCTCACCAATCCAACCTGACAGGGAAGGAACCAGCATAGGTCCAAATTAGGCCCTCTGAATGTTGGTGACAGTTTTATGGCTGGGGCAGACTGTGGGGCCACTGTCAATAAGACCAGGATTTATCCCTACTGCTTGTACTGGCTTTTTGGGACCCATTCTCTTTGAAGGGATACCTTGCTCAGTCCAGATTTTGTGGGGAGGGCCTCGGTCCTGCCTCAAAGCAACGTGTTAGACTTTGTTGACTCCCCATGGGAAGCCTTATCCTTTCTGAGGAGTAGACTGGGGTGCAGGGGGAAAGGTAGATGGAATGGGAGAAGGGGAGGGAGTAGGAACTGGGATTGGTATGTAAAATGAGAAAGGATAGTTTTTTTTTAAAAAAAATAACTTTAAAAATAATTGTAAAAAAGAGTAACTTTCTTCAAGAGTACCACTCATTAGCAGCAGAGCAACTTTAGATTTTTATTTTAAAATCAACTCACAAACTAATTTGAAAGTGGGATATAGAATGTGGGCTATGCATTTTGACATGAGATCCAGGCACAGGCTTTGGGAAGTATTGGTCTGAGTATAATCCTAGTGTCTTTAATGGAGGCAACCGAATCTCCTAATGAAGTTCAAAGTCACCTAACCTTCTTTTAACTTCAAACTCAAACAGGTATGTGTGATCACAAAGGGTGATGTTGTTTAGAGATGTTGAGAGGACAATATTCAATTTCGTATGACAAAAAAAAAAACCAATCAGGCTAGCTAAGATGATCCTGAACATTATAAAAACGTCCAGAGGTATCACCAGCCCTGATTTCAAGCTCTACTACAGAACTATGGTAATAAATACTGCATAATACTGACATAAAAACAGACAGGTTGATCAATGGACTAAAATCAAAGACCCAGACATAAACCTACACACCTATGGACAACTGATTTTTTAATAAAGAATCCAGGAATAAATACATAATGCAAAAAGAAAGCATCTTTAACAAATGGTGTGGTTTAACTGGACGTCTACATGTAGAGAAATGCAAACAGAATATCCAAATGGCTCACACTTACAACATGACACTCTTTTTTTTCTGTTTTTGTTTTTTTTTTATTACAAAAAGAAGAAAAAAACATAAACAAAAAACAAGTTTCCACCTCCTCCCAGCCTCCCATTTCCCTTCCCCTCCTCCCACCCTTCTCCCCCTCCTCCCACCCTTCTCCCCCTCCTCCCACCCTTCTCCCCCTCCCCCCACTCCTCTCCCCCTCCCTCTCCAGTCCACAGAGCAGAAGCTAAGGAAGAAGGTGAACCGAAGGAAAAACATATAGTTGTCCTCTTCGCTAAGAATCTTCATCTGGTGATGGTTAGAGATCGAGACAGTGACCCACACAGGAGCACTGGACTGAGCTCCCAAGGTCCCAAGGAGGAGCAGAAGGAGGGAGAACATGAGCAAAGAATTCGGGACCACGAGGCGTGCATCCACTCACTGAGACAGAGGAGCTGATCTACGGGGAGCTCACCAAGGCCAGCTGGACTGTGACCGAAAAAGCATGGGATAAAACCGGACTCTCTGAACATGGCGAACAATGAGGGCTGATGAGACACCAAGGACAATGGCAGGGGGTTTGATCCTACTTAATGTGCTGGCTTTGTGGGAGCCTAGCCAGTTTGGATGTTCACCTTCCTAGATATGGACGGAGAGGACCTAGGACTTAACACAGGGCAGGGAACCCGGACTGCTCTGTGAACATGACACTCTTAAGGGGAAAAATCCAGGCCTGGGGATGATGGAGGAAGGTCATTGGTTAATTAATAAAGAAACTGCTTGGCCTCGTAGGTTAAAACATAGGTGGGTGGAGTAAACAGAACAGAATTCTGGGAGGAAGAAGAAGTGAGCTCAGACTCGATAGCTCCCTTCTCCCAGGCAGAAGCCATGAAGCTCCGACCCAGGATGGACATAGGCTAAAATCTTCCCAGTAAGCACACCTTGGGGTGCTACACACATTATTAGAAATGGGCCAGTCCAGGTGTGAGAGTTAGCCAAGAAGAGGCTAGATATAATGGGCCAAACAGTGATTAAAAGAATACAGTTTGTGTGCTGTTATTTCGGGTAAAGCTAGCCTGTGGTGGGAGCTGGGTGGCGGAATGCAACCCGCTGCTCCTACAACATGGGGATATTGTCACATGTGGGTCATTACTCAGCAAATAGTTTAAAGAGGGGTTATTCTCTTTTCTTGAATAAGAGACCTATAAAAACCAACTCGTGACAGAATCTGTTGGTTTTCGCGGGCGGCACATCTGTGGTGTGCCTTCCCTAGCAGTTGCTGCCACAGAGCCAATAAGTATGGGGCCTGGACAGACTGGCAATTTATGAGCTGGGGCACAAAGACCGCCCTACTATCATTTTACTGGCTCCCCTAATTCTGGCTCCAGCCCCATCTGTGAGCACTCATCATTACGTAAGCAACATAAACAGACGATGAGCAGTGTCTGTTTACACTGAGACTGTCCAGGAAGCCTCTATCACTTTAAATTTCTTTTTAAGAGCAATTAAATTTACTCATCAGATTATGAAAGTACTCAGCCCTGGGAGTCTCTTCTGATAAGTTTCCGTTTGCCTCTGTCTTAGTCACTGTTCTATTGCTGTGAAGAGACATCATGACTTTTATTAAAGTAGCTCTTATAAGAGAAAGCCTTTAATTAGGGGCTTGCTTATGGTTTCAGAGACTTAGTCCATCACCATCATGGCTGAAAACATGGCAGCAGACAGACAGACATGGTGGAGGCCTTTCTTCTTTAAACCACCACAGAAGCCGAAAGTTGGATATCCACACGTGCAGCAAGCACAGGGTCTACATGGGTCTACACCAGGTCCTCTGCATAATATAGTTATTCGTTTAGTGTTTTATGGGGACTTCTGACTGTGAGAACGAGGGGTCTCTGACCTTTGTGTCTGCTCTAGGATTCTTTTCCTCCTGCTGGGTTGCTGTGTCTGACTTTGATATGAAAGTTTTTGCTTCATCTTGTTATATTTTATTCGGCCATGTTTGGCTGTTATCTCTTAGAAGCCAGTTCTCTTCTAATGAAAGACAGAAAGGGAGTGGATCTGGAATGCGGGGATACGCAGAGGAACTGAGAGTAGTTTCTGGGGCTATAATCAGTATATATTATATTGAGAAGAATATTTTCTTTTTTTATTTTTTAAAGATTTTATTCTTTTTTAATTTATTTATTTATTAAAGATTTCTGCCTCCTCCCCGCCACGGCCTCCCATTTCCCTCCCCCTCCCCCGATCAAGTCCCCCTCCCTCATCAGCCCAAAGAGCAATCAGGGTTCCCTACCCTGTGGGAAGTCCAAGGACCACCCACCTCCATCCAGGTCTAGTAAGGTGGGCATCAAAACTGCCTAGGCTCCCACAAAGCCAGTACATGCAGTAGGATCAAAAACCCATTGCCATTGTTCTTGAGTTCTCAGTAGTCCTCACTGTCCACTATGTTCAGCGAGTCCGGTTTTATCCCATGTTTTTTCAGACCCGGGCCAGCTGGCCTTGGTGAGTTCCCAATAGAACATCCCCATTGTCTCAGTGTGTGGGTGCACCCCTTGTGGTCCTGAGTTCCTTGCTCGTGCTCTCTCTCTGAGAAGAATATTTTCAATAAAAGGTAAAATGGAAAAAGAAAGAAGAAAAAAAGCAGTATTTTTTTATCTTTGAGGCATACATATAAATAATGTGTTTTGATCACAGCAATTCACCACTACCTCCTTCCAACTCCTCCCAGCGCCTCCACCCCATCTCCCTACCAAATTCAAGTAATCTTTTACTGTTATTAATAAATCCTATAGTTCAGTTAGTGTTGCCTAATACGTGCATGGGTGCGGAGTCACACACTGTGTAACGGATAACCTATTTATGACTACCCTCTAAAGGAGGGTGATTCTCTATATATTCCATACCAGGCATTTCGAGCAGTTATGACTCTGTGCATTAACCATTACCCACTCCAAAAAGTGGCTTCTCTGAGCAAAGCTAACAGCAGCACAAATTTATTTGTACAAACATAAATATTGAGAAGGTGTTTGTCCACCACATCTGTCACATCCTGTAACAGGAAATGGATTGGCTCTTGTTTTCCCCTCTTTTTCTGCACTGGAGACGGATGCTGGAGTTCTGAACTGGTCTTTATGCTTGCAATTAAACCACCTGCCCAGCTCCTTAGACTAAACTTTAATGCCTCTTAGCTAATTATTAATCGTCTTTCAACTCCCAAGTAGCAGATGTTGCCTTTAGAAAGCCTCAGATGTAGTCCAGTCACACCCACACATGCAAATCCTAGGAAAACCCCGTCATCTGTGCTTCCACAGCGTTCTATGTATATCCCTACCAAAAGACCGAATGCTGTGTGCCCCTTCCAGCAATGTGTAAGCTATTGAGAGCCAGGGTCATCCATCCCCATACCTTCATTATCTATAACACTGTCTGCCATTTATCAGGACATAAAAAGATTTGTTGATATGGCCAATCAAGGACATCTCGTTACTCATTCCAAGATGAACCTGACAGAGGAGTGAAGATGGTATCATTTATCCAGCCTAAATTCCATCGCATGATGTCCCCCTAAAGCCTTCCAAGTACACGCTGTATCTCAAAAGGATCCTCACTTTAGGGGTTGAATATGTTCTGTTCATTATTTAATGTATAAAAAAATTGGATGCACATTGAAAAGACATACACAGAAAGAGAATATATAAGTAATGGAGATACATTTTGCAATTTTTACCAAGTGGACATTGTATTCATTTATTACAGAACAGTATTTCCTCCCCTGTGAAATAAGGACACAAAAAGCCCTAATAATTCAACTGCTGTCACTTTCCTGAGTATTGTCTAGTGCAGCCAAAGGGCAAATGATAATGAGGCTTATTTATGAGTGACAAAATGCTCGCTTGTCACCAGCATATCTGGCTCTTCTCTTACTGCAAGCCCTGCTCCGCTCTGTCTACTCCCTGTTTCCCACAGCAGAGTTCCAAGTACCTATTCATAACCTCCCATCTGGAAACAGTCCCACCGGCCACATGGAAACAATAGCTTCCTTATTTGTATAGTACCTCTTCTTGCCCGATAACCGTATCTCGGTGTTTAGGCTTTAGTGAGGTAGACTCTGTATATATCACTTATCCAGGTGGAGGGGTTTAGGGCTGCTCTCTGCAGTCTGGCGGTGTCCTCGTGAATAACCAGGCTGTATCTTGTAGGTCAGATACAGCACATCAATTCTACCTGAACTTTCCTCTGACTCTGAGTGCTCCAGGGTCCCCGTGCCTCTTTTGTGGCTATTTTTATTGGTATGTGTATCCAACAGTGAGGTAGTGTGGTAGATCCCTAAGAGTTAAGTAAAGCGGATCTCGCTGTTTCTGGGTTCATAATCTCCAGAGGCTGCTGGTTATCTCTTGTGGATCTGTGGGATGTTATTATTAACTGCATACTGATAACTATTTTGAACTAGAACAAGGCCTAAAAAGCCTTCACTACACACCCAACATTCAATTTCTGCCCCTCCTACAAAGTCCAGCAGAAAACTCTTTCTAAAACATCCAAACTCTGATAGCCAAGAACGCTCTCCTTTTAGACTCTCCAGAATGTGCCTGCCAGATACAGTTATATCTAGGAACACACCATCCCCTGTGGCTTGATGTTCCCTTACATGGGATGTTTGTGCTAAGCCACTTGGGAGCTGACAAATATCTTTCTTACTTGTATAATGCCTCTTCTTGCTTGATAGCCATATCTTAATGTTTGTTTTTTAGTGGATTCTCTCCTAATTTGTGCAAGATTAAAGCTTGATTATTCCCAGGGGACACACACACACACACACACACACACACACACACTGGGGTTTTCTCCCTCTGCTGAGGCACTTAGCACACCACAGTGACACTGCTGATATTCAATGAATCCTAATGAAGAGTTGATCACTGGTGGGGAATTTTAGAAAATAAGGGAAAACGAAAGTAGCACGTGCTGTGATATAAGAGGCGTGAACAATACAGAACTTCAATTATGGTGGCTGAGCCTCTTTTAGGACCTTTGTGTTTCCACTCTAAGACATTCCCAGGAGGAACTCTGGAGCAGGAGCATCCTGGCTGTTCTGAAGTCCAGTGAGGAGCCATAGGCAAATGTTTCAAATTCTTTACCTACAAAAAACGCTCGTTTGTCTTGTTTTATAAGTCACCTTGGAGGACAGGCCCCAGGCCTCAGCAGATGTCTTCAGTGACCCACACACAGGATGGAACATTCCACAGGAGTTCTTAGAGCCTAGCACAAGGCCATGCAGGGTGACTCACATGGGGGACTGAGAAAAACCAGATGCTGGGGAGAGAAGCAACAGGAGCCACTGCAAATACTGTACGGTCTAGACTGAATGCTTCATTGGTCTGGAGATAAACAAAGTAGGCCAGGGGTGAAACATGTGAGCTCAGTCAGCTTTACCCAGGAGAATTCCAGCTCCTATCTTCAGGAAACAGCTAAGGCAAGTTTATGCTACCACGGGCAAACTTGGCACACCACTTTACTCTGTCTTAGAGTCTGGTCAGTGTGTTTGCTTTTACAGTACAACACACCCACAGCACAAGCATTTTCCCATATTGCACACTTAGTCAGGGGACAGAGGAACACTCACTCCGTCCCTGAAGAGGTAGATGGGTACCTCTCGTTGCTGAGGAAGGGTGAGTGACTCGGAGCTTTGACTAGGCTGTTTACTCTCCTCAGGCATTCCTTGTCTGGAGCAGATTTGCAATTTTAGCATCTCTGCCAAGAGTAGATTTACAAAGTTTGAGGGAGGGACTGGCTGGATGTAGGAGAAGCGTTAGTGCAAAACTTCAGGTGCTGTCTGCAGATGGTGCGTGAGAACATTCTCATTCCTGCAGGCATCAAAGTGTGTGTAAATCTTCCAACTGACAGGCTAGAAACCCAACACTGGCAAACGAGCGCTTGCAAAACTGTCTTAGTGCTGTCCCCACCTCATCAAATGACTTGAATCCATCCAGCCTGGATGATGCTATTAGAACGAGAAGTCTGTTCATCTGGTGTCACCAACCTGTGCGTAAGATGCTGCCAGAGCTACGTTGCCAACCTCTTAGGGTAACTTTCCCAGTTGGCTTTATATCCAGTCACTTACTTCTGACCCTCACTTCAATGCTTTTGGATCCTGTCCCATGTCGTCCAACAAGACTGACCAACTTCTTGATCTATCACTCTTTTGAGTTTAACTGGGTTTGTAATTAGCATCCTGTTTCTTGACTGTCCTGTGCCCCTGTTGATACCCTTCCAGGACCCTGATCGTTCCAGGACCACAACTACACGTGATTCACAAAGAATTCCTTGACTGTATATGAGCTAACTCCATGGTTTTGCGCTCCAAATGTGTGTCTGGAAAGGCTGTGTTAAGCAGTTCTTTAGAAACAAGTGAATAATCAACCAGGTCTAGTTTAAAGGTGTGTGTGTGTGTGTGTGTGTGTGTGTGTGTATACTTAAAAGATCCAAAGTCTCTATCAATAGGTAGACCATAATAATGTTTACTCTAATTATTGAATAATCAAGTTTATGTAGGAATTAACAGCCAAGGAGGGTCACCTGTGCCAAGGTCGGAGAAGGCATCTGTAACTTCCTTGTAGACAAATAAACCATTGAATTCTTGAAAAATAAATTTAATTTGAGGCCCAAATCTTCTAAATGGAGTTCAGAATAAGGCTAGCAGTCTATTAGCACAATGGCAGCACACAGGAGTAACACAAATAAAGGAAGAAAGAAAACTAGGCTGAACTGAGCAGGGGTTTTCGGGGGAGAGTCAGGGGCCAGCGTGTCCCTCTAAATGGACTTTACGTAAATGCTGAGAACATCGGGCAATGCTTTTTAAAGCATTAGCTTTTCAGGCAGCCTACGTCAAATACCTGAGTCTGCATTCTCAAGATAAATTCAATTTTCCATGCCTCTCAGACCCAGAGTAGGAAGTTAAGCACTATAAGTAAGCAGTAATGTTTTTCTTTGTGTTCATATTTATTTATGCTTCCCAGCATTCTCTCCATGATGTCTCGGTCTGCTCAGTGGAGAAGAAATCTTCTCAATTCCTGCCTTTGGACTTGTGGTCTGATTGTACATTCTACCCAGAAAAAAATCGCCTCTCATAGAGATGAGATTGTTTTTCAAATCCAGCAGCCCTTCACAGGACAACTCAAGTCATATCCTTTCTGTGATCACCCCAGCCAGTCATGCCCTGCTCTCTTTTGTTTTGATTGTCTTTTCAGTGTCTAGCCCGTTCATTGTTCTACTTACTTTTCAGTCCTTGCTTGATTACACAGAGCAAAAGCTTAGGCTGTGGAAAATATTCCTGAGGAAGTAGATTAGCATCTAACTTCAGCTACTACTACTATTTCTATCAAAACATTGTTGTTTAGTCGTTGGTGTGTGTGTGTGTTCCTAAATATGTAAATACAGCCTACTCAGGTCTTATCAGTTACTTGTGAGTATATGATTCAAGGGCAGACCATTTGGTAATAGATAACCAATTTGGGGGTTCTTCTCTGGCAAGACTAATTCTTCTACTCTCAGCAGGTCTTAGTTGTCCATTGTCCTTTGTTTAAGGTTGAGACCCCACGAGATTTGCTCCTTCAGTGTTAGCAAGTCTATTGGTAGCGTCCTTGCTTGGGACTTGTTTTGGCAGTTGTGTCCTGCGTGTAGCTTCTCTGATATTTCTAGGAGACCAAAATCTCACCACAAACATCCTGCTCTTCTGGCCCCTACAATCTTTCCACTCCCCTTTCCTCTATGACTCCTGACCCTTAGATGCAGAATCTGTTCTGTAGCTATATCCCTTGGGACTGAGTACCAAATAGTTATTTGTTCTCTGAAATCTGATTTGTTATGGTTTTCTGTAATGGTGTTTAAAGGAGACATTTCTGTTAAGGCATGAGAGCTATACTTATCTGTCTGTATAAGGATAAATATTTAGAACACAGTTGGGAATTATGCTAGCTTAGTAAAATGGCAGATATAGGTTCTCCTCCAAAATCCATGACTTCACTAGCTCTGCGGAGTTGTATAGGCTTCCAATACCAAGCATGACTGCCTTCTTGCCTTAATTCCAGTTAGAGATCTATTTGGTATGTGTGTAATAGAGATCTACTGGTATGTGTGTACTAGAGTTCTACTGGTGTATGTGTGTGTGTGTATTAGAGATCTACTGGTATGTGTGTATTAGAGATCTACTGGTGTGTATGTATTAGAGATCTACTGGTGTGTACGTATTAGAGATCTACTGGTGTGTACGTATTAGAGATCTACTGGTGTGTATGTATTTGAGATCTACTGGTGTGTGTGTACTAGAGATCTACTGGTGTGTGTGTACTAGAGATCTACTGGTATGTGTGTATTAGAGATCTACTGGTGTGTACATATTAGAGATCTACTGGTGTTCATGTACTAGAGATCTTCTGGTGTGTACATATTAGAGATCTACTGGTGTGTGTGTGTATTAGAGATCTACTGGTGTGTACGTATTAGAGAGCTATTTGTATGTACTACAAAGCTATGTATGCCACTGCTGCACCCTAGAAATATTGTGCCATGGGTTTTGGTTCACGAAAATCACAGCTGGATAGAAATGTTGTTGGCTTCCCTTCCCTGGAAACTTGCATGATGAATTTTGGTACCATGAAAGCTAGTCTTCAGGAAGCAAACTCTCAGGTCAGATAGGTTTAATATATTAATAATATGTTAGTTCAATGACTTAACATGATTTACCTGT
Source organism: Microtus oregoni (assembly GCF_018167655.1). Classification (NCBI taxonomy): domain Eukaryota; kingdom Metazoa; phylum Chordata; class Mammalia; order Rodentia; family Cricetidae; genus Microtus; species Microtus oregoni. The sequence continues at coordinate 20,823,838 of NW_024543070.1, forward strand.
AAGAGGATTCTGGGAAAATAATGGAGCAGAAAGCATGAGGAATCTGTCTCCTTCATGGACAGGATTTGCTCTAGCAGAACCTACCACGTGTGATTGTTTTACAACTCTGGAGTCTGTTGATGGATGAATTGTCTGAGAGAAGACGTGGAAGCTTATTGCTTCTGCTCTCAGAAGTGAACATCTGGAGGTGGTCAGCCTCTCTCTCCTCTCCTCCAAATTCAACCCCTCAGTCTCATCCTCAGCTCTATATCATACTACCTGCTGCAGGCTCCCATCCATCTCTGTCTCTATCTCCAGAGCATTGCACAGATCTTCCCCTCTAACTTCCCTCCCACAACTCTTCCCCATATCCTAGCCCCCAACTCCATCTGGCAAGCCAGAAAGAAAGGCAGGGAGGCCAGCAAAGGAGGCAGATGAGCCTCTCCTCACTTTCTGTCCCATTCAAGTGAACTAAGCAGATTCTTGTAGAATACCCTTCTGACGTGGGATTCCCCTCTGTATGCTGTGAATATGATTGGTTAATTAATAAAGAAAACTGATAGGGCAGAACTTAGGTAGGCAGGAAAAACTAAACTGAATGCTGGGAGAATGAAAGGCAGAGAAGCGCCGGGCGGTGGTGGCGCACGCCTTTAATCCCAGCACTCGGGAGGCAGAGGCAGGCGGATCTCTGTGAGTTCGAGACCAGCCTGGTCTACAAGAGCTAGTTCCAGGACAGGCTCCAAAACCACAGAGAAACCCTGTCTCGAAAAACCAAGAAAAAAAAAGGCAGAGAAACCATGGAGCCACTGCTGGAGACAGAGGTGCTGAAACTTTGCTCGTGGTGATGCACAGATTAATGGAGATGGGTTAAATTAAGATGTAAGAGTTAGCCAATAAGAAGCTAGAGCTAATGGGCCAAGCAGTGATTTAAATGATATAGTTTCTGTGTGATTATTTTGGGGCTAAGAGGCCAGGAACTAACAAGCAACCTCCTTACTACACCCTTCTTTCTTCCCTTTTGTGGACACTTTCAGCACTTCCGTCTAACCCATCCCCATTCCCAAAAATCAGTTCCCAATACCTAGAAACATATTGTACCTGGAACCTCTGGTGGGCACATATAGCAAGATCCCAGAAGCATCCCTTACCAGGAAACATACAGTCACCACAGTCTGCTAAGAAACAGAAAAGGCAACAGAAACTAAGGAACGAAACACCTATGCAACAAAGACAAGACCAGATATCACACCTAGAATTACAGTCATGCTAAACTCAGATGTGTAGACGCCAGCATAAGAACACAATCAATAACAGCCAGGAAAATATGTCCCCACTAGAGCCCAGAAATCCCACCACAGTAGGTCCTGAGGAATGCAAAATAGCTAGAGCACAAGACAAGGACCTTAAAATACATTTTATAAATATGATAGAGGTCCTTAAAGAAGAAATGGATAAATTTCTTTAAACTATATATAAAAACACAAACTGTAGAAGGAGATGAATAAATCAACTCAATGTCTGAAAATGGAAATAGAATCAGTCAAGGAAACCAAAATTGAGGGAAATGAAAAATTGAGGAAGTTAAACAAGAGACTCAGAGGCAAGCCTCTCAAACAGGATACAAGAGGTGGAAGAGAAAACCTCATGAATTGAAGACAAGATGGAAAAAATAGAAACCCCAATCACAGAAAGTGTTAAATCCCCCTCTGTTCCAAATCCAGGCATAAAACATCCAGAAAATATGGGACACTATGAAAATATCAAATCTACATATAACAGGAATAGAGAAAGGAGAAGAAACCCAGGTTAAAGACCCAGAAAATATTTTCAGCAAAATCATAGAAAAAAAAATCCCCTAATCTAAATAAATTGGTACCTTTAAAAAAATCATACAACACCAAATAGCCTAAAACACTAAATATATAGAACAAAGAAAGAATATTAAAAGCTGCAGGGGGAAAAGACTAATTAACATATTAAGACAGGCCTATCAAAGTTATACCTGAATTCTCAATATAAATTCTAAAAGCCAGAAAGAAGACCAACGAGAGATAATCTACAAACTCTAATAGAGCACAGATGCCAGCCCAGACTACTATACCCAGAAAATCTTCCAACCCTGGTAGATAGAGAGAAAGACATTCCAAGATAAAACCAAATTTAAACAATATCTGTCTACAATTCAGCCCTACCAAAGGTGCAAGAAGGAAAACTTCAACCTGAAGAAGTTGACTGCACCAAACAAAACACAAGGAATAAATAATCCTAGGCCAGCAAATTAAAAGAGATGGAAACACACACACACACACACACACCAGGAACAAAATAACAGGAATCAAACAAATCTCAGCTCATTGATAACTCCCAACATCTATGATTTCAATCAATTCCTCCAATAATAGACACAGACTGATAGAATGTATGAAAAAAACAGGATCCATCTTTCTGCTGCCTCCAAAACACATGCCATATCATCAAGGATGGGCATCATCTCGGGGTAAATGATGGGAAAAGATATTCCAAGCAAATGGACCTAAGACGCAAGCCAGTGTAGCCATTTTAATATCCAACAAAATAGACTTCAATCCAAAACTAATCAGAAAAGATAGAAAAGGACATCACATATTCATCAAAGGAAAAAAATCCACCAAGAGTACAATTGCAATTTTCAACATCTATACACCAAACACAAGGGCATCCAAGTTCATAAGAGAACATTATTAATGTTTAGATCACACTCTCCCACACTGACAGTGGAAAACTTCAATACCCAACACTCACCAAGAAACAGATGATCGACAAAACCAAACAGAGTAATGCTGGAGCTAACTGAACATATACATTAAATGGACATAACAAATGTTTACAGAACATTTTACCCAAACACAAAAGAATGTACCATCTTCTCAGCATCTTTCTCAAAATGATCATATACTGGACACAAAGCAATCTCAACAGATAAAAGAAAATTGAAATAATACCCTGCATCCTATCTGATTATCATGGATTAAAACTGGATATCAACAAAAAACAGATATAACAAAAAGCTTACAAACTTATGGAAACTGAACAACTCACTACTGAATAAAAATTGTGTCAGAACAGAGATTAAAAAGGAAATTTAAATCTTTCTAGAATTGAATGAAAATGAAAATACAACATACCTAAATTAAGGCATAAAATGAAGGTAGGTCTAAGAGAAAAATCCATAGCACTAAGTATCTACATAAAGAAATCAGAGAGACCTCATTCTAGTACCTTCACAGAACACCTGAAATCCCTAGTACAACAAAAAGAAATCACACCCAAAAGGAGCAGATGGCAAGAAATAATCAAATTCAGGGATGAATTCAATAAAATAGAAACAATAATTACAAAAACAATACAAAGATTCAAATGAAACGAAGAGTTTGTTTATTGAGAAAGTCAGTAAGAATTAGTCAAATTAACTAAAAGGAAGAGGTAAAGGATCCAAATTAACAAAATTAGATATAAAAGGGGGAGACACAATAATAGATACCAAGGAAATTCAGAGAATCGTAAGGACATAGTTTAAAAAAACAGTACTTCAACAAACTGTAAAATCTAAAAGAGATGGATATTTTTTTTGATATCTATCACCTACCAAAGCTAAACCAGGATCAAATAAGCAATTTAAACTGACCTATAACCCCTAGTGAAATAGAAGTAATAATTAAAAGTCTACCAATAGAAAAAAGTCCAGGGTCAGAAGGCTTTAGTGTAGAATTCTACCAGAATTTCAAGGAGTTAATGTCTATACTCCTCAAATTATTATTCAAAATAGAAACAGAAGAAACATTGTACAAATCTGTTTTGTGGATGCCTAGGCTGCATAAATACTCAACACAGAGAACTGTAGACCAATTTCCCTTATAAATATAGATGTGAAAATTATTAATAAATTGCCTGCAAGCTGAATCCAAGAACATATCAGAAAGATCATCCATCTACCATGATCAAGTAGGCTTCATCTAAAAGATTCAGGGATGTCTTAACATACGAAAATCCATCAATGTAATCCATCATACAAATACACCAAAAGACAAAAACCATGTAACCATCTCATTTGAAGCAGAAAAGGTCTTTGAGAAAATCCAACACTCCTCTGTGATAAAATTGCTGGAGATGTAAAATTGTAGGGATAGAAAGGACATACCTCAACATAAGAAAGGCAGTCTACAGCAAGCCCACAGCCAATATCCACCTAAATGAAAATAAACTCAAGCATTCCCACTAAACTCAGGGACAAGATAAGGTTGTCTGCTCTCTCCAGACCTATTCAATAAAGTACTTGAAGTCTTAGCTAGACAACTGATGGAGATCAAGAGGACACAAATTGGAAAGGAAGAAGTCAAAGTATCTTTATTGGCAGATGACATGGTTATATACATGTTATCCCAAAAATTCCACCAGGAAACTTCTACAGTTGATAAACACTTTCAGCAAAATAGCTAAGTACAAAATTAGCTCACAAAAACCAGTAATCTTCTTATATACAATGACAAATGGCCTGAGAAAGAAATTGTGAAAACATCTTCCACAATAGCCTTATTTGGTAAAATATCTTGTAGGTTTCTCTAACCAAGCAAGTGAAATACTTGTATCATAAAAACTTCAAGAAACAAATTGAAGGAGATATCAGAAGTTAGAAAGTTCACCCATGCTCATGAATTGGTAGGATTAATTTGCCAAGAAAAGGCCATCCTACCAAAAAACAACCTACAGATTCAACGCAATTCTCATCAAAATTCTGATACAATTCTTCACAGATCTTGAAAAGGTGATTTTCAGCTTCATATTGAAAAAAAGAACACCCCAAGATCACTAAAACAATCCTGAATAATAATAAAAGAACTGGTGGATGCATGACCATTCCTTAGTTCAAGTTACTAAACAGATATAGTAATTAAAACCCTATGGTATTGGGACAAACACAGACACATTGATCAGTGGAATTGAGTTGAAGACCCAGACATAAATCCGCCTGATGAGCACCTGATTTCTGATAAAGAAGTCAGAAACACACCTGGAAAAGGGGTGGCATCTTTACCGAACAGTGCTGGTCAAACTGGATGCCTGCATGTAGAAGAATCCAAGTAGGTCCATACTTATCATCCTGCACAAAACTCAGCTCCAAATGGATCAAAGACCTCAGCATAAAAGTAGATATACTAAACCTAATAGAAGAGAAAGTGGGGAATAGCCTTGAACTTATTGACACCGAAAAAGGTTTTCTGAAGAGAATACCATTATTAGCACAGGCACTAAGATCAACAATTAATAAATGGGGCCTCATGAAACTAAAACGCTTTTGCAAGCCAAAGAGACAGGCTAAAAAAATGGGAAAATATTTTTTACAGAAATATTTTTTATGGAAATCAATGTGGCAGTTCCTCAGGAAGTTAGGAATCCATCAATCTCAAGATCTAGTTATACCATTCTTGGGCATATGCCCAAAAGATACTGATCCTACTGTAGAGAAATTTGCTCAACCAGAAACTGGAAACAGCTTAGATATCTATCAACAGATGAATGGATAAAGAAAATGTGGCATGTTTACACAACAGAATCTTACTCAGTCATAAAAAAAAAAGAACCATGACATTTACAAATGAATGGATGGAAATAGAAAAAAAGATCAGCCTGAGTGAGGCAACCTAGACCCAGAAAGAAAATATGATATGTATTCGCTTATAGGTGGATATTAGTAATCAAATGACTCCAATGATATTCTGCTATACTCATAGATCAGTGTCTTGCTCAGCCATCATCAGAGATAGCGTCCTCCTGTAGTAGATGGGAACAAATAGAGAAACATAGAGACAATGTGCAGAGAGTGAGAGTCTCAGGAGTGCTCAGCCCTAAAAGGCCATCAAATTGCTTTCCTCGGAGTTCAGGGGACCCCGAGGAAGAGGAGGTGGTGGGAAGAGTGTAAGAGCCAGAGGGGCTAGTGGACACCAGATCAACAGGGCTTCCACACGCAGCAGGACAGATGCACATATGAGCTCAGAGAGACTGAGGCAGCATGCACAGGGCCTGCACAGGTCTGTTCTTGATTAAAGCTGAAAGAGAAGTGGACGCATGTCCCCATCCTTTACCCTGAAGTAATACCCAATTGGTAACCACTTGGAAGTGAAAAATTAGTTTTCTCTGAAGGAGTCTCGCTGGAGAAACACATTACTCTTAAGGGTAGACAAATGATAATAGTAAATGGCCATCAGAAAATGAACTCAGTGGCATCTTTGTAGGTTCCTTGTTGCGTGTTACAGGGGTTTATTTTCTACTCTTATTTTATTGTACTTACTTTTTTACTTTACACTACAGTTTTAGGTGTATATCAGGGCTTCTGGTTCTCTGTTTTTGTGGGATTCCCGAGAGTACAAATGAGTAGATCTCTCTCTCTCTCTCTCTCTTTCTCTCTCTCTCTCTCTCTCTCTCCATATATATATATATATATATATATATATATATATATATTTCTTGTACCATTTCTTGATGTTTGTTCTAGCCTATTACAGATAGTTTTGTTTTATCTTATTTTATTATTATCCATAGATGCTTTCTTGTTTTTTAATGAGAGACAGAAAGAGGGTGGATCCAGAGGGGAGGAAGGGAGGGTGGGAGGAAGCTGAGAGGAGTGCGGGGATGGGAAACATTAAGTGAAATATATCACATGAAAGCAATCAATTTTCAATTAAAGAAAAAATATATTATACCTAAAGAAATCTAGAATGTGGCTCACATGCTGAGGGAAATACTGAAACAACTTCCTAAAACCAGTCAGAGCTGAATTCTGTGTCTCAGGTGAATCCCTAGCATAAGAATACAATAACGAAAAGGAACAACTATCCAATATAGAAAACTCATAGTAATGGAAAGGATTTGATTTTCTCTTTCATATAATATTATACCTAAATGTACAGTTTTCAACAAAATCCACAAGGCACATAAGAAAACAGAAAATCAAATATAATTACAAATTATAAACTTCTAGCTTACAGAGATCATTTCTTAAAAACAAAATATCCTAGACAAAGCCTTCAGAATGCCTACCTTCAAAGAAATAAATGAAGATGAGAAAAATAACAAAGAAAGTTAAAAATGAGTGAAATGGAAATATTGACAAAGAAACACAAAACCTGCAAAGACACTGGGAGGAATGTCTGACGATGAGAAGCACAGCAGATGTGATGGAGCTGCACTGGATGGGTTCACAGGCAACTTGATTGGGCCAAAGCCAGAATCAATTAACTCAAAACCGGGAAATTATTAACCGTGATGAGTGGGAAAAGAGAGGAACCAGTTCTAACTGGTTTGTCAGATACCAGCAAGGAGTGCAGTTACATACCTTTGGGGATTCCAGAAGGAGAAGAAAGGGAACAGGTAAAGAAAAGATCAGTAAAACAAATTCACAAGCTTTACTGTAAATATAAATATCTGAGAAACTCAATGAGTCCAGATCAGCTAGCCAACAGACTTAAACAAAGACCTTTTATAACCAAAGACAAGAAAGTTGGGAAGCACTGGAGAGGAGCGATCTATCACACACGTGAGACTCTCAAATGATCAGTAAATGTCTCGTTGAGAACTTTAAAGTACTGAAGACACAAAGACAATATATTCAAAGTTCTAAGAGAAAAAAAGGAGTTGCCAACCAATAACCCCTACATCCACCAAGACCTTCCTTAAAAACTGAGGTAGAAATTAAAACATTCTTGGATAAATTAAAACTGAAAAGACAAACTGCAAGAAAGGCCACAAGCATTCTTGGGGTTCAAAAACAACATCAAATAGGAATTTGGAAAACTTTGAAAAATGAATAGTTCAAATGAGTACACAGGCAATTATATAAACCTGTATTATTGTAACAATAATTTGTAACTTTTTACTTTTAACCAATTTATACTTTTATATGGTATTTCACCATATTGTCCATCATGTGGAGTCTTGTAGCTACTTTCCTTGTGGTCACCATGGAGATTGCAGTTGACATTATCAATTTAATTTATACAAGTATAAATTGAATAGATAAAAACACTGTTTTTTTTTTCTTTTTTTACAAGTATGTGGTCACGCTTTGGCTGATGTACAAGGCCTCAGCATAAACTGGTAACTCCTCTAAATGTATTCATCACAAAATATGTATTAATAAAATATGGAGCCACAAACCAAAATTATAATTACAGGTGTGTACCACCAGTTTTCCAATTTTGTATTGCTTACATATTTGAACGGACTAATACATTTTTAAATGATTGATACTGTAAAACAAGTGTAAGAAAAAAATTTAAATGTTTTATCACAAACACAGAAAATAAACTGATCACAAAGTAACACATGGAGAAAGGAAAAGAGACATTAAATATATAAAAATATTGGAAAATATTTCCAACTAGTACCAAACTGCCATCAATATGAGTGAGTCATCTCACAAGTGGCCCCAATGGCTCCACTTGAGATGCTTTCAGGACTCTGGAGGCTGAACCAGGAAGATTTCCATGGATTAGAGGCCAGCCTGGGCTACAGGAAGTTTTAGGACAGCCTGAGCTAAAGAATAAGTAAGAGTGGGGGCAGTGCAGAAATTTAGGAATTAATTTATCCAAGTAGAAGAAAGCCTGTATATTGAAAACAACAAAAATGTTTCTGAAAGCAATTAAAGAACACGGAAACGGGAACAAATCCCATGTTAATAAATTGGAAGACACAATATTGTTAAGACGTCAATACTATCTAAAGTTAACTTTAGGTTCAATATCATTCCTGCCAAAATTCTAATGTCATTTTTTGCATAAATAGAAAGATCCAGGTACAACTTTCATGTGAAGCCAGAAGAATCAAACAGTCTTGGGGGAAGCTAAAGCAAGAACTGACCTTTCATGATTTCAGTACTCATCACAAAAACAAGGGTAACCCCACTGGTGTAGCAGAGTCATTAAGTCAGATGTACAGAAGAATGAGCACAGAAATGAGGGCTTTTAACTCATGCGCACAGAACATTCAATAGGAAAAGGACCATCTTTCCAATGAGTTGTTCATGGAAAATTATATATGTACATGCTAGGAAATGAAGTTGGATCCTTATCTACCACCAGATACAAAAACTAATTCAAGATTGAAAATGTTTACTGAAGGCTAGGTGTAGAGATGAAGAAATGGAATGTGTTGATCAAAACTCAATTTCTGTTAGAATGCAGTAAATTTTGATGCTGTATTACATTGTTTAGTAATGGCAATCAGCAATACTATATTGTATGTCTCAAAATTGCTACAAGAATAATATTTTTATATTTTGACCACACAAGTTGATAATATGAAGCTAATTAACTTGATTGAATGTCTCTACAATGTATACATAAATAAAACCATCACATTGTGACCACAGACAGAATTCTTATTTGACAATTAAAAATTAATAAGAAGACAAAAAACTAAATCAAACTATTTCAAAGACCTGAATATTAAATCTAAATTACAAGATCTTTTAAGTATAGGTTAGAAATTTCATAAAACTGAATTTTGTTTTTTTAAATACTCTCTCTGTGTCTGTGCGTGTGTGTGTGTGTGTGTGTGTGTGTGTGTGTGCCTGTGTGTGAGTGCGTGTGTGTGTGCCAGTACAAGCCAGGCGAGCACTGCACATGGACCAATACATGCCTGAGCTTCCCAGGGCTGTGAAGTACAACTACTAGATATTCAATATTTTAAAATTGGAAGTTTTTTCTATAAACACATATTTGAACATTCTTTAGCTCTATGAAGTGACACTGGAGCGGATGCTCTCTAGATGAACACAATCCTGAAGTCACTTATATTTGCATAACTGATGCTGAAGGTCCAATGCCTTTTGCCATCTTCCACTGGACTCCCACCACCGCTTTGCCTTATCTGTCATGTCCCCCCAAGAATCTGAGCTTCCAATGTCCTTGTTCACATAGCAACATATTAAATAACAATTAAATTTTTTGTTTGTCTTGAGCAAACTTTATTAGCAATTTTAAATTTCTTCTTGTCTCCATTTTAGATATCAAAATTCTACTTATCTCAATACTGCTGAGAGTTTTCAGTGTCTCAGAGAAATAATCTCATTTGAGAAGATCTTAACTGTTACTTTCAAATAACACTCTTTATTATAAGAACTTCGAATTCATCATTCCGTCTTTAATCTCTTGCTGAAGAGGCACTAGCGTCTGAAACGCTTTTCTTCCTCCATCTAATTGGACTTAAACTAGAAACCAGAGCAATAGCACCAGGCCCCTGAACGCTGGAAGGAAGCTGCTCTTGTTTCAGTTAAGAACAAAGAAAGGGGGGGGGGGGGTGGTGACACTCGCCTTTAATCCCTCCCCTCGCAGAAGTAGGCAGATCTCTGTGAGTTCAAAACAGCCTGGTCTACAGAGTGAGTTCCAGGATAGCCAGGGCCGTTACACAGAGATACCCTGTCTCAGAAAACAGAAAAGCAAAACAAAAAAACAGCCAAGAAAGTCTTCCACAGGTTTGGGAGGCATCTGGCTTTACACAATATGGTAAGTCAGCTCCAGGGCATAAGAACTGATTTGCCAATGGAGCACAGGATTGTCGTGTTCTCTGTGAATGAGACCCAGGACACCAGCCTGGCACTCACGGAAGGCTGAGCTCGGGAGCCTAGCGGTGCAGCGCAGCTCTTCCTAATCCACACAGTAAATATGCAATCAAGTCTCATGACACTGTGAACTAATGGAGCTCAGCGACTCGAAGGCCTTTGGAGGGCAATCAGGTGCTATTAAAAATATGCTAACAGTAGCTTCTGATTGAGCAGCAGGACCCCAGGATTTGGGGTTGGCATGGCAACTGCCAGCAGATAGTTGATGCAGAACAGGAGCGAGAGAATTAGGATGAGCTGCTTAAGTCTAAGTGTTAATGAAAAATAGGGAACGCAGCTGAGGATCCCAGGGAAGGCTTCGCGCACTCATGCCAAAAACAACCCAAACTCACAAGACACTTATCCTGAAAGGGAAGTGGAGTGCTCCCACTGCTGTGCTCCAGCAGCAGAACAGCCAGCTGATGGGAAGAATTCAGGGCTAGAGCGAAGACTTTCCTAAGGACCCGTGACTCTCTGTGGTCACCTCAGTGCTTCATGTGTGGATGGCGGAAGTGTCTTATCTGGATGACAGAAAAAGGCCAGGCAGCCAACACCTTTTCCCAATCTACTGTATCAAAGGCAGTGCAGATGGCAGGGTTTGCTGTTTTAGCCTAACTGTATATCAAAGAGGGGGGGGGGGGGGGAGCCAAAACCAAAAACGGAAAGAGCTTCCTCACAATCTTATCTCTTGCACGCGGAGAGGGTGAAAGTGGGGGCTTGCACCAGGCATACACGCTTTGTGGAGCAGGTGCATGGCACGTGCACACGTGTGCGTCCTCACGTCAGAGCTGACCCTCTACAACAACCACACCCGTCTCTGCGTGAAGCTAAAAGCTGCCCAGGAAAGTTAGCTTCTGGCACTCAGGGCTTGAGACCACAAAGAACAAAACTCGTGTTTTTCCATTTCAGGGGTTAAATGCCACCGGAAGTTAGCTCCTGATAATTGCACCGCAGCCATTAGCTTTGCTAGTCAAGGCTAACAGGGATGACACGGAGTACAGGCAGCGTGGAAGGGAGCTGTGGGAGACAGTCAGCAAAGGCACTGGGCTGGCTCCAGAAGACATAGCTAGTCAGTGCACACCCAGAGAGAGGTTCCCATGGGTGGAAGAAATGAAAGTGGTAAGACAGAAAATAGGCATGTCTTTGACGGACTGGTGGGGAAAAGGAAGAAAAGGCAGGCACACTGTGAATTAAGTGGGCTTGGGATGGGTCTGGGGGTGCTGCAGAGATTGCTGGGAAACCTAAGGAAAGTTCAAAGCATGACCCATATGCAGGAGAGTAGGGGCATGTAGAAGACAGAGTGGACCTTTCAATATTTAGGTTTCTATACACAGTGTCCTTAGCAGGGCCTGAAGTCCTTGTTCTAGGGTGGGGAGGGGAATTTTGTCATTTGAAAAATATACTTTTAAAATGACTTAGACACACTTCCTTTTCTTAGTCACTTCCTTCCTTCTCTTTGATACAATACCAGCGTAAGGGAAAACCAGGGGAAAAAAGCCGGTGGAGGTACGTGCAACTTAAAACAATTGCTATTGTCCTGGGCCAGCTCGATTTAGCGGGAGCCGACAGGTGTTCTCCTGTCACACAGATGTTTCTAGGCATGCCTTCAAATAAATAACCTCTGAGGAACCAAGGTTTGCTGGAGGCGGTGTGAAGTCTGAGGCATCCCCCACTGGAGGCAGACAGTTCACAATGGTAATACATCATACGAAAGTCCTCAAGAGCTAAGCAAAGGACCTAGACAGGGGAGGGGCCCTGCCAGATCATAGCTGATTCTTATCATATATCACCTTGTCGCCAGCTCTGCGGGTAAGGAGCTCCCTTCCTTCTAACAGAGGTCTTGAGAAAATGGGAAATGGGCTCCATTTGCTCTTTGATTTAAGCGATCAATAGAGGCACAGCTTGGGTTTAGAACGCCGGATGCTATGGTCTGCTTGTTAGATTATAGCACTTCCCTAGGAAATAGGCTGGAATTCCAAGATAAAAATCAGTGGGAAGCCAAGTGACTCTAAGGTGCCAGGCATATTTTTAGGGATGCCTGAGTGACTGTAGCATTTCACCTAAACTAAGACACTTTGTCTTGGTCTCCTAGGAGAGCTGACGGTGACGACGTGTCGGGGGCCAAGAGGAAGCAGCTCATGGCTGACGCGGTAAACTCAGGCATTATAAATCCTCTGAGGTTCACTTGTTGTGACTTCTCAGAAAATAGATCTCTGGTCAAGAGGAGTCTTTTGTTTGTAAAATCACGGGAACACCCGTGACTCAACTCCAGGAGTTTAAGTAGACTATGCCTTTCACTGTCTTTATCAGGGGGTGTTTGAGCTTTTCTCAGAGAGCTGGCAAGTCAGACAGGGTGTTAACGGGCGAGCCGGGATTGCCTCTGTTAGGGCGCCCTCTTGTGGGAATCTCATCAACTAGCCTGCACAAGGGGGCGCCTAAGGCTTGGTCGTCTTAGCTTGGTAGGGTTCACCAGGCCTCATCTGGACTTTCTCCCGATTCTACACTACCCTGAACAAGCCCATCCCAACCTTTCCCATCCTTCTTCACTGGCATTCATTCCCTCAGAGTGTGACCCAGAGATTCATTGCTCTGCTCTTAGGTCCCTTTCCCTCCAGTCTCTCACCTGTACTTGCATGAGTTTGCACACTTCCTAGTAATCGTCTCTGATCTTAATTTACTTTTTTTCCTTAAATGTTATTTGCTGTTGTTGAGGGAGATTGTGGGGAGCGGGAAGGGCATGAGAGTGTCACAGCTCAGGTGTGGAGGTCAGAGACAGCTCTGTGGAGCCAGTGTTCTTTTTCCATCTTGACTTGGGAACTAACAGTCAAACTTCCTCAGCATTGCTTTACCCATGGAGGCATCTTGTTGGCCTGTCCCCATCCTTCATGTCCCAGCCCAACAGCCTAAGAAAGGCTCCTTCCATCCTCTAAGCTGGAGCTGGTCCATTCCTGTGAGACTTTCCGGCTTCTTTTTACTCATTAGCATCTCTCAATAGACCAGCTTCCTGGAGGACAGAGGTGGTTTGTTTCCTCTGATTATGCAATTCCTGATTGTGACTCCGGTGCCCAGTCTGTTGTCTGACACATATTAAGTACTAAATATGGCTCTGGATAATAAATAATCAAACGCCATGCTCTGGTATTATATACACTCATTTAACCATTAACACATATACATCCAGTGTAATTCTGAGGCTGTATTAAATTGCCATCGATGTAATTACAAGTCTATAAACAACTACCCATACCAACTATGTCAAACATTTGTGCACTGTGAAAGGAAATGATAAAGCAGTTCATTAGAAGCATGCTGATGACCAGGGAAGAAAGGCAACTTCCAATGTTGAGCAAAGGAAGTTGTCAGCCCAAGATTTTCCTGTCGAGAAGGCAAAATCCTCAGAGGATTTCCCACGCTGGCAGCCATCACGGGGAACACTTTCACAGGGAATTTCATGTCAGCGCTGAGAATGACTAGCAGTGTGATCAGAGGCGATTTTAATCATGTTTCAAGGTGGAGGAGGCACTTTTGTGCCTAGTGCAATAAAGGTCCCTAAGCAGGTGTTGGCTTTTATTAAATCCCTGCCTTTGTGTGTCCCACGTGAAGGGCTCTGATTTGGATGACCTCAGTGGAACTCAAACCCCCCAAATCACTCAGCCTCCTTTGAACATATTTAATGTCATGGCCTCTCATCAGACTCAAGAAATGACCCAAGATTGTGTGAGAGGCTTTGGAGAAGAACGATTATAGTGAACGACTAAAAATAGCCTCCTAATGTCACCTGGAACTCTAAACCTTCGAATCATGTAAGAATTATTCTGAAGTTCCTTGGCAACCCTTAAGTACAATTCCTACAAGTCTGCAAGGCAAAGAATGATTGTCAAGCAAGCACAAATTCAAAAGATTGCCTGTGAGCCCCTGCCTTTATGTATTAGCACAGCCCTGCTCCCAGGTGAAAGGACCTAAGTTATAACCAGAGACCCTCAGCGTTTGGGTGGGAGGCATGCCACTCGTGGCTTGGTCTTTTATCTGAGCCACTGTGACACCTCGCTTCCTGCTTACACCGTTCAGTACTTCTTTGTGTTTTGCAGCTGGGGTCTGCTTTTCCTCGGTGAAACATGTAAGTGTCTCCTAAAGAACTAAGATCACCTCAGAGCAAATTAACTCAATCAGCGTGTTGGGTGTGAGCGCCTCAGTTTGTGTAGACTGCCAAGTACGAAGTGGAAATCGGTATAAATAGTATAAAGGCTGCAGAGCTTGCTGGTAAACTTCTATCCACTATGAGGTTTTCACTTATCTTCCTGAAGAACACAGTAATGGTTACTTTGCTCCTTGGAGCCAGTACCGCCCTGGTACAAAATGCAGCAATTGCATTTAAGAAAGAAAGTGTAAGACAATGTCACAACTCAGGACAGGAGGTCAAAAAAAGGCAAGTCACGTGGTCACTCGGGAGATATTAGGTGAAAAATAATTTTCAAAACTCAACCCATCTCAAGCTAAGAAAAGCTAACAGGTTAGCAGGAACAATAGCTCGCTGGTGAGCATAGTGTAGGGAAGAGCTGGACTGAGAGAGAGGCAGGAAGGAGGTGTGCTTTAGACCCTTGGAAACACAAATGCAAAGTGGAACCCACCCAGTCCTTCGCGGTGAGTCAGGACATGTTCTCCCTCTCTGTGCGGAAATCAGGGCTGTTTTCAGGAGTCTTGGCACACAGTAATCGAAGCAGTGAAGAGAAGAGAGAAATGGGAAGGCTGCGACAGCCTAGGCTGTGATAACTGCTCTCCTTGAATGTTATCAGGGGAAAGACTAGGAAAGCATAGGCTATAACTGCTGTCCTTGAATGTGATCAGACTTGTCTCTGTTCTCACTATCACCCCCAACAGCACCCCAACTCTGAAGCACCTCCACCCTACCTGCCTACCATTCCCTGCCCACTTCAATTCCCTCCACAATCAGTCGCCAAATTGCAAGAACAGTCATTATAATTCTTAGTCTCCCACAAAAGGCAAAACATCAACAATGGATACTAAAATAAATAAATTTTTGTTGTGCTTATTTTGGAAATAAAAGGAAAATTAGAGAAAATGCAGAAATGGAAAAAAAACTTGAAAAGTTGTATAAAATCAATGTAGTCCACCTGTGCTGACCTTTGAATTGAACTTCCATTATCTCTTTTTAAGCAGTGTTTGGTTTGTTATTTTTAATGCAATTTTTGTGATAAAGCATATATAATTGTATCATATTTAGCTTATAAAAACTTTCTTATGACACTAATGTGCGTTCAAATACGTTTAATAGCCAAAGGATAATAGTCATGCCCTCAAACACTTCTAAAAACCTGAAATGATCTTCATTTTTCATATTCATCACAGGGTGAGAAATATCCTAAGTAATAGAGCATTTTCTTTCTTTAAAAGTATTTTCTTAGGAGAAATCTTCCTGGACTGGTGTCCTCTAAGAGTGTCTAAAAATGATGCCAATGTAAGATCCATAGAGAAAAGAATGGGTTAACTGGGCCTTGCCAAATTGCAAATGATTGCTTTACTTAAGATATCGCCAAAATAAAGATGAGGGCCACGGATTTGCAAAGAATATTTGAAAATCATGTATTTGGCCTGAAGCAATGGCTAGGCATGGTGGGTCATGCTTGTATCCCGGCACTCTGGAGACAAAGGTGGAGGTTTGAGAATTTGAGGCCTGCCTGGAGACCTACCTCAAAACTGAAGACTTTATTTAGCTGAAGCCCAGAAGTAATGTGCTTGCATGTAACACGCAAGACCTCAGATTATGCCAAAACTTGGAAATGAAACAAGATCAGAAAGCAAGCAAGCATGCCAATCAAAACAGAGGCAGAACTCTGATATACTTCACAAAAAAAAAATCATCCAATGGAAAGCATTGTACATGGGAAGCAGTCAGCATCAACAGCCATTTCAGGTAGTTAAGCCTAGCCAGAATTTGCCGCCACAGGGCTGATCACTTTGTACTGTACAGCCTGTTAAGGAGCTCATCTTTGGGAGAGGTTAGCTCTCAGCCTCTGAGGGTGCCATCAGCTCTCTGGAGTTCCTTATCCAGAGGACTGATCTTTGAGATTACAGCTTCCCATGCTAGCATGCCTATTGTTACTGCCATTGTTCGGATTTTGTTTATGCAGCACTTGTATGAGAGACTGTCTGACAGCAGACTTCCTAGCATTCTGGCTCTTGCAATCTTTTCACCCTCTTCTGTGAGGTTTCCTGAGCCATACATGCAGACGCAGTTGCATCGGTGTGCTCATGGGGGCTGCACTCCCCACAGGGCACTGATTTCTGCAGTGTGTCTGGCTGTGGGTTTCTGCCATGCTCTCCGTTTACTGTGAAGAGGAGCTTCCTTGATGAAGATGATAGCTAGACTTAGGACACAAGGATGAGGTTTAGAATGTAGTTAGGAATGATGCTGCTCTAGCAAAGGAATGGTAGTAGTTGCTCTTCTACGATCCATGGCCTCACCAACCCTGGGAGGCTGTCTAGAATTCTCTCACCAGGCTGGCTTCCCTCCTGTTGAGTGGGCCTTAAGCCCAACTAGATAGCTGTTGTTTTGGAGCTGCCTCTTTAAGGTTATCTTGCCATTCTTGCAATTGTCATGGTTCATAGGCATCACTGCAGGGAAGGGCTACAGTAATTGCTTCCCCTCTTCAGTAGCTTGCACAGTGTTTTCTGGTACCATGGAAGCAGGACTTCAGGAAGGAGGCTTTCAGGTTAGATGCAGCTATAATCTAAGTTGTGTGTCCTAAGTGTATGGCATCTTCAGCAATAGGGCTTTCCTTTCTTCCCTGAGAGGCGACTACAGTCAACAGAGTCTTCCCATCCTCCCTGAGAGGTAACCATAACCAGCAGCCAGTCTACATTGCTTTGAGTGTCACTTGGACTACCCTGATCAATCATTCAAAGAGAGCTCTCTTGTGCCTGGCTCTGGGTTTTGCTAGTCTATTGTTCTTACGGGGAGCACTGACAGCCCAAGTGGCATGACTCCCTTTAAGGGGTGTGTGTGTGTGTGTGTGTGTGTGTGTGTGTGTGTGTGTGTGTGTTATTTTAGGTAAACTCTCGTTTTATTTAATGATTTTTCTTCTGCGCAGTATGAATTTTGTCCCTGAGAAATCTGGATCCTGATGGCTGTCTTTTTTTAGAACATCTTTTTCTCCTTTAGTACAGACGCACAGATGATGAAATGGTTCATTTTGACTGTTTGAACTACCTGGATTGGATTGAATTTAATCGATGCTAATTCAATCCATTGATTTAATGGCTCTGTGGAGGCACTGTGGTTTATTCTATGATGGAACTGAAGAATATTAAAGACATTGTCTAAACCTTGAACCTAAAAGACGCAACGATATGAACTCCTATGGACTGCATTTAAACTATAAGGGGAATGCTTTCCAAGTATCAAAGCCCAGTAAGTAATAACCTGACCACTGGAGAAGAGAAAAGAATGGTGAGCACCTCAGTGCTATTCTTCTTCCTTTTCCCGATGCAGCTGATGTTTAGGAGGAAACACTATAAACAGCAAGGCCTCTCTTGAACAAGAACTAATCAGAGGTTTAGACTGACATGTGCTGAAAGAAGAATTACACATTCCTTCTTGAAAGCCTGTCTTCTAGTGCGTTCTTCTCATGTAACAGATTTAAATCTGCAATGCATCTTATATTAATTCCCATGTGAACAAACCAGATAATTATATTTCAAACATACTGTAATTGAGAAAAATAGAGAGTGGAGTAATAGAGGGAGGTATAAGAGAGGGTTTTTCTAAAACAGTGGCTCAGGCTTCAGGGACTAAAACCCGCTTTGGAAATGATTCTTATGTGCCACACAGAGTCTAATGGCTTGGGTGCATCTTCTCGCCGATGTGCGCTGCTATTATTCCCTTGCATCTGGGGATCTGGACATAAATGGCTTTCTGAGAATTGGCCACTTAAGCTTTCTAGAAACAGATTAACTCTTTAAAGTTCTTGTGCAAAAACACAACTCTTGCATCAAAGGGTTTAAGAGATTATTTATTCTGCAGCCAATTACGAGTGAGCATGGCCAGGAAGACAGATTGAATTACGCCAAATTTCAAGCTCCAATTTGTTAATAGTTCTATGGAGTTTTTAAGGTAACAGAACAAAGAAAGTAATAAATATTTTTTTTTCAAATACAATTGAAAAACATTAAGTAGTTTGACTTGAAAAAAGTGGGGGTAGTGGAGCCTCAGCTAAACACCTCATATACTACCTGATGGTATTCCTAGTACTTTGGTTGGTGGAAACTAGAGGTTAGGGTCTTTTGTCTTTAAGTTAATAGAATACAAAGGATTTTTATCTGTTAGTCACAGCATGTTAAGTCTGACATAGAAGTGGACTCCAGTCTATCTCTCCGTTAGATCTATGCAGGGAACTCTCCACTGTCCACTCTGTCTTAGTGACTTCTGTTATAAGATAGCATGATGATTAAAGCAATTTAGGAAGGAAGAATTTAATTGGTTTCACAGTTTGAAGTTATAGTCCATCATCACTGCAGGAAATTTTAGCTGTAGGAGCTTGGGGTATGTTGAAATAGGAGCGGCGAGGCTACGTTCCGGCACCTGGCCGCCCGCACGGCTAGCTTTACCCGAAATAATTACATGGAAACTGTATTCTTTTAAACACTGCTTGGCCCATTAGCTCTAGCCCTTACTGGCTAATTCTGATATCCCGATCAACCCATCTCTAATAATCTGTGAGCACCAGTCTTACCGGGAAGATTCTAGCCTACGTCCATCCTGGGTCGGAGCTTCATCGCGTGCGTCTGTCCGGGAGCGGGGCATGGCGTCTCTCTGCTCCAGAGAGCAGAGCTGTCGAGTCTGAGCTCACTTCCTCTTCCTCCCAGCATTCTGTTCTGTTTGCTCCTCCCACCTATGTTTTAACCTATGAGGGCCAGCCAAGCAGTTTCTTTATTTCTTAACCAATGAAATCATCAGATTGGCATATGACACTCCCACATCAGGGGTAGCTTGTCACAGTGCATCCAGACTGTGGCGTCAAGAAGCTGGTAGTGGTCCGCACTTGTGCCTCTTTCCATACAGTCACAGTCCAGGAAATGATGCCACCAGCAGTGGGCAGGTCTGCCCACCTTAACTAATCCAGCCAAGATAATCTGACACGGTATGTACAGAGGCACACCTGCTAAGTGATTCTTGATCTTGCCAAGTTGAGATTAACCATCACATTGCCCTTCCCAAATCTTCCTGACGAAAGAAAGCATTGACTAATCTGCTAGAAGAGTTCTATCAATGTACAGAAATAATAAAAAGTTACACCAAGAGAACGACAAGCACAACTGTAAATACAGGAAGTAGGCCTGTTGTAAAATCTGAATTAGAACATATGACTCCTACTTACCTCTATATTGATTGATCCTTCTAAACAGCACCCTACATCTAAGGACAACTTGGTTTGCCCTTCTAGGTTACAGATTTCTTACCTGAGAAAATATAATCACATCAGCTACTTCACAGGGATGTTCTGAGCGAGTGCTTGATGCATTTTAATTTCTATGTTCATCTCTCACCTCTTCTTCCTTCCATTCTCTCCCCCTGTATTTATCATATTTTGTGAATATTATTTATTTATGTCTCTCACCTCATTGTAAGTTTTTGCTTTATAAATAATACCATTCAAAATTTCCACCTCCTCCCCTCCTCCCATTTCCCTCCTGCTCCCCCAATCAGCCTCCCCTATCCCCCTCTAGTCCTAAGAGAGGGCAGGGTACCCTGCCCTGTGGGAAGTCCAAGGCCCTCCCCTCATTGTAAGTTCTTTTACAGAAAAAAAAATCACTATTTATTTGATGCTCTGTTATTGCCTCACACCTAGCTGTTATGTGACTTCTCCTGGGAGCATGTAAACCGATGTCACCCTAGATAGTATACCAACTTAGATAAAACAAATGATTCACTCAAGTCTAGCGAACCAGTGAGCTTCCTGTAGTTATGCACAGGATGATGGTTTACCTGCAGGCAGATGGAACCTCAAAGGCAAATGCATCCTTGAAAACCCCTCAGCATGGCTGACAGCTCAGGAAAGTAGTTCCCTGGAGCTCTGTGCACAATTTACAATATCCGTCTCATTGGCTAGTCTCCTCCCTGAGGCAACTGTTCTTGCTCTCATAACTTTGGGGTTTTACGGATCTCCTTCTCCTTGATAACTTCCTAGGACTTGTGAGACTGTGTTTATTTTTATAGTCTTAAAAAACCTCCCTCCATGAGGGAATACTTGAATTTGGAGGTTAGTTGCCACAGGACACCAGCAGAGTTGCTCAGTAAAACCTTTTTAAATAAATGAAATGTTAAAATGCTTTAACAATGGAGTAAAGAGGACACAGACTTTCAGGCCACAAATCTGCACTGTTGTCAAGTAACTCTCCTCTCGGGAAGGAGTCACAGGAGCGATTTTTGTGGTCATGGAAAGTTTTTGTTTGTGATGATGAAAAAGTTTTGGAAAAGAATAAATTTATGCTCCCACAACTTCACGAATGCACTTAGTGCTACAGAATTTTACACTTAAGACGTTTGAGTCATCCTAAAGGTTTAGCTCTTTGGTAGACGATTTCTCTAGCATGTACAAAGATCGGGGTTTGATTTCAGTTGTGGCAATGAAAGGCTAAAACGACAAGCTTTATGGTTTATAAAATTTACTAAATTATTTTACAAAACAATCCTCCTGACCAGCTGCAACCATAGAAAAATATTTTTACCATTATAGGTCAAAAAATGAAGTCTGTTTAAAACTACCTAAACATTGGATTTCATCCTAAAAGTCACTCTCCTCCTTTCCCCTCCCCAAGAGTGAGCAGGTAGAGATGGGGGATGGGGGTCAGGGGTGGGGAATATGGGTGGGAGTGTGGGGAGGGTAGACTGAATCTCTCCCCAGATCCAAATGCAAATAAGAAGTTCCAAGCGTCATATATACATTACACACACACACACACACGCACACACACACATACACACACACACATATACACAAACATAGATATATATATATGTACACAAACATGTGCATAGTCATTCTTTTTTTTAAAAAGATTTATTTATTTATTATGTGTACAACATTCTGCCTGCATGTATGCCCAGAAGAGGGCACCAGATCTCATTACAGATGGTTGTGAGCCACCATGTGGTTGCTGGGAATTGAACTCAGGACCTCTGGAAGAGCAGCTGGTGCTCTTAACCACTGAGCCATCTCTCCAGCCCCCATGCTCATTCTTTTGAGAAAATATTCGGGTTAAAAAAAATGGAAGAATCTTTACAAATGTTTGTGGATGCTGCAGTTTCTTCTTAGAATGTTATGAAGTTTTATGCATCATGCATTTTATAGTGAATTTAAAGGCTGTATCACAGACATAACAACTTATTCATTTAATCTCATGGTTTTGAGATTTAGAGGTCTGTAGTTGACGGTTCCATTCCAGGTAGAGGTATCAGCAAGGACCATGGAGACACAATTCCTTTTTGTACAAATTGGATCTATTTCTGGAGGGAAAGAAAAGATTGGCAATGGGAGCCTCAGCAAGAGAACACTCATTACAGTGAGCTTGAGCTACAAATGGGCTCTATTTGCGAATTAGAGGGCCAACTCTCGATGCAGCTGGGTTATCCCTAAAATGTACACAGGCTACTTGAATTACTGAAAACCTCTCCTCCCCTCCAAATCCAACCTCTCTCTGCCACCTTTTTCAGTTGTTTCATGCCCCCATAGAATTAGTGACAGCATTGCCCATCGGTCCCTAACAGTTAGCCAGCGACTGGCTTTGAAGAAGCCTTCCTCTGTTGTAAGGTAGCAGTGGGGTGGAAGGATTTGGTTACTTACATTTAGAATGTCTGAATTGGTCAGGCAGGCTTCTCCAAGGGCACGACCTTGGCCAGGCTTCTGGCTGGGGTGAGCAGCCAGGCTCTGGAGGCCCCACCTCTTCTGTCAAGCTCAGTTTCCCCGTGCCTTCCTATTTGTTGACAGGAAGAATAGTCATCATAAAATAAAGGTGCAATCTTGAACATTTAACTAATCAAAATTTCTTGTAGTAGACATTTAAAAACCATAGGTAGTGTTTTATTCCCATCTAGTGGTCAGAATTGGATTTTGCAATTGAAATTTTAATTTTTTTTTCAAACGTTAAATTATTTGCGGCCTAGATAATGAAAAATCCAGACTGACTAACAAGAGTAACTATGAGAAAGCTGGATTTAGGGGACATTTCAGAATACTTCCTGGTGATCCATTAAACTGAGTTTCCAAATCAACTCATAAGACTGGAACATGGTTCTGCACATATGAGGGCATATATGCTATAATTACTATAATGCTAATATTTATTATATACTGGATATCAGATCATATTCAGAATGCTTTTATTACTGTATATTTAATCTCTATAAAAACTTTCTGAGGCTAGTTCTTTGATGCCGAACTTTTGAAGATAAAAATTTGCTCCAAGGTCAGTGAAGTATTTACTAGCGGGAATGGAAGCTGATGAGGAAGTTTCTTAGAGGGATTTCAGAGCCAACGAGAGCTTAATTTAAAAGGCAGTGGGAAGTGGACAAGCCTGGGGAGAAACATAGCCGCCAAATGAAGGGTCACGGAGATCAAGTGGAGGCAGTCAGTCATTTGGAATGAAGACTGGGGAGTGCGGGAGAGGGAGTGTAGAAAGAAGAGGGCATTCATGGGACAGGAGGAACATTAGGAGCTTTGCTCCTGAGCGTCCTGATACTGCATTAGAGCTAGAACTTTAGCCAAGTGGTTACAGAGACCTCCTGACAATTTGAAATTTGACATCTCTTCCTTTCATAACTTGTCAAAAGCAAGATATGTCCAATGTGGAAAATTTTGACGCCAAGAAAAGAATGAAGCTAAGAGGCTATCTGAAACTATGTTCTTGTTGCTATTTGGAATAGAGCTTCCCACCTTTATACCACACACAGACATTTCCACTCCAAATAAACTTATACTTTATAAAATAATTTTGTTATGTGATAATGTCTTGTTGATTCCTTTTATTACAGTACATGTCTATTGTAAGTAAAGCATAAATACCAAAAAAGCCTGAAATTATAAGCAGCTATAAGCTCCTATTAGTAAGAATTATTTTACTCTTTGTATATATACATATACATTATAATACATATGTACATACATATATATACACATCCTTTTGAAACTAATAGTAATTTCATTAAAAATTTTAGAAGACTAATTCATAAACTCTTTTGGATGTTGCAGTCTTATTTTTAATATATTATGAAAAATACATTTCATACAAAAGTTTAATGGCTGTATTATATACAAAATCATTATTCAATTAATTTTACACTTTTAAAATATCTTGTCACATCTACTGAAAATCAATTAGCCATTTACTTAGTGCTCTTTTGTTCAATGTTCCAGTCTTTCTTGACCTATTTGCCTATCTTATTTACAATGTAGCAATTTTGAGCAATGTAGCTCTATAGACAGATCATAGTCAAATTACAGTAAACAGTCCAATAGTAAAATTAGAGAACTGTTCTTTTCAGAAATACCATGGCTATCACGTCCTTTGACTCAGTACAGAAATTGCAGAATAGCTGTCAGTATCTAAATATTGAGTGATTATATTCTAACTATGGATAAAACTGGGGAAGAATCAGTATCTCATTTATGTCTATCCATAAATATGCTGTTATCTTTGTTTAGGATTTCTTCTGTTCCCATGTTTTACAGTTTATTATTTGCACATTTTC
The DNA here is from genome assembly GCF_018167655.1 of Microtus oregoni. Taxonomy (NCBI): domain Eukaryota; kingdom Metazoa; phylum Chordata; class Mammalia; order Rodentia; family Cricetidae; genus Microtus; species Microtus oregoni. The sequence continues at coordinate 20,848,215 of NW_024543070.1, forward strand.
TCACATTTGTCCTAAAGCAGCTCATATTTTACACTGTCGCCACTGAGGACATTGTGCTAATTGAAATTTCAATTGTATATTACTAGTCTATACACTCCGATTGCATTTTAATTAATTTTTTATCACTCCCTGGACCTAGCAGATATTTGTAGATGTCACGGGTTTATTTGTTTCCTTATTTTAACAAAGGCATCCATTTCACCTGTAAAGACAGTTTCATTTCTTTGTCCACTGGCCAACACCCAGCAGGCTGCTGAGCAGAGTTCGCTGCCATCTCCCCGCTCTGGGGTCTCTCCCTCTGGAATCGTCACTCACAATAATCTCTGTCTTCCATAACTTGCCTGGGCAGTGGTATTTTATCCCTGTGGCAGGAAGTTAAAATGGTAACCAGAGCAAGTTTGGCTTTTTGTTTTATTTTGTTTTGTTTCCTATTTTGCTGAAAATATCCTCATCTTAAAAAAGAAAAGATATTTGACTAATTACGTTGTTTCATCCAAATAAACAAGAAAAAAAATGTCACATTCATTAGGAAGTGGGAAGTACCATAGTGGCACACGCTTTGAATCCCAGCTCTTGGAAGACAGAGGCCAGGAGAGATCTCTGTGAGTTGGAGGACAGCCTAGTGTACAGAGTGAGTTCTAGGACAGCCAGGGCTACACCGAGAAACCCTGTCTTGAAAAGAACCAAGACTAACATAACAAACAAACAAACAAACAAAAGTACTGAGCTTATTTAAAAAGAAATAACTTGAGGACTGCTAAAGCTGTTTAAAATGTTGACTTTAGAGTTTGAATCTCCATCATAGCCAGTTTAGCTTTCAGATGACTTTGCTCATGAATTCTGTCAAGCGTTTAGAAGAGAAATAATGTTATCAAACTCTTCTAGGAAAATGAACACATTTTGACTTATTTTAGAGACTATCTTGCAATGCTAAAACCAGAAAAAGTACATAAAGAAAATTCCTAACAAATACTGCTCATGAGCATATCAAATCAAGTATGGCAATATGTCCAAAAGATCAGAAATTAGGACCAACCAGGTTTTGTTGCAGAAATTCAAGGCTAGTTTGAGGATTGGGAATCAAACAATATCTTCACCATGCCAACAGAATAAAAGTGAAATTATGATCATCTCAACAGATGAAGAATAAGCATTAAGAAATATTCAGCATCTGATACCACTAGACAGACCCAGCAAAGGAAAGATAGAATGTTCCTGCCAATCTGATAATAGGCACCTATGGAGACTGTACCACTATACCATGCTTAGTGATGAAACATGAGTAAGATGAGGGAGCATGCAGAAACAGCACACGCTAACCCACACACATACACACACGTGTGCACACACACAAATGAATATTTAATATGCTCAGCTTCCTTTGTGGTTTGTGTTTTTGTGATTACACCCAGATATATTTATTTGCTAAATTTTCGAAGTTTTGGGGGATTTCTAGATAATTTTTATTTTAACTACTTTCTAATGTAAATCCACTGTGGTTTGAGATTTTGTGTGTCTTCTCTACTTTATATTGATTGTAAACGTAGATTCAGTCTCATATTGCTTACTAAATTGTATCTAAATTTTGTGCTGCTGCAAGCAGTTCTTGCATGGATATACCATATATTTGGAGTCTCTGCTCTGTCTCTTCGCTATTTTCTTAAAATCCCTGAAACAGTAGTTTTGGATGCTTTGTACACAATTATGTGGGTTGCTTTTTGTTTATGTTCAATCTCTTAGAAGCGTGTTCCACAAATTTCTATTCTACTGAGCCCAAGGTTATTCATAGCTCTCTTACACGTTTAGACTCCTCAGCTTTCTCTAATTTGGGAGACATTTCCATAATGCTTGGATACATCCCATGCGGATGTTTAGTTTATGTAACAGGATTGGCCTCATGAACACAGTGAATTAGGAAAATGAGATCCGTATATAGAGCTGGCTGAGAAGTACTGGTTGGCAGTGGGGAAAATCCATTAGAGACTATTATGGTTATAATGTAATAATGCTTCCATTCTGAGTTTGTAGCAAGTCAGACAAAGAGAGATGTCAGAGAGGATATTAAAATACCAAAACAAAAGACTTCCACACACCTACCAATTAGGTGGAATTTAAAATCAATAGTTCTAACACAGAAGCATTTGGGATAAAACTATGTCTTCATTTTTATCTTTAAAATACCCCTTCTTAATATCTGCACTTACGTACCAAGAAAAATTGAAATTGGGTAAGTTATAAACAATTAAAAATTGTTTGGAAATTGGTAAGCCCAAGATCAATGCTCAGGTAGGTTTAGCCCCCTAATGGTTCTTTGCTACAGTCTTTTCTGTAGAAACACTGTATGGATAGAAGGTGAAGGCATCAATTCCTATTACTGAGACAGTTCTCTCTCTCTCTCTCTCTCTCTCTCTCTCTCTCTCTCTCTCTCTCTTTGTTTGGTTTTGTTTTATTTTGTTTTTTGAGACAAGGTTTCTCTGTAGCTTTGGAGCCTGTCCTGGAACTTGCTCTGTAGACCAGGCTGGCCTCGAATTCACAGATGCCTGTCTCTCTCTCTCCTTCTGCCTCCCGAGGGCTGGAATTAAAGGCGTGTGCTACCACCGCTCGGCTCACTTTTTTCATTAGGCATCTAAACCCACATGTGAAAAGAGGATCCCTAATGACCCGCTTACCCCTCACAGGCCTCGCTCTCGCTACCGCCACATTGGCAAAACCTAGACTTTGAAATGAACACACCCAAACCAGGGCAGGAATGATGAAGCAATGATTTTAAATATATTTGCTTACAGACTGCCGTACTGATTGATTAATTGCACCCTAATCTTTTATGATCTACAGCTGTTGAAATCCCTCACATGTTTATGTCACATGCATGTAATACTGGCAATACTCTCCAACTAAATCCTATCTGGAGCTGTCAAGGCTTCCCTGCTCTGCTTCAGTGATCACTAGTCAGCTCTCTTCAGTGAAGACATTTTTATCATGTCTTTTAAATTTCTTAGTATGCTGGCAGCCCAAATCTCTCTTGGTGAAGTACAATGCATGTTCAGGCCAAATAAATATTCTAGTTTCCATATTCTTACTAAATGCTGGCCTGGTGAGCTGGGAAATTGACTTACCCTTTGGGTGGCGGTGTGATGAGTTCTGCCTGCCGCTTCTTGGACCTTTCAAAGCTTGAAGTCACAATGGTGGGAATATTTGACACAGATTACGGCAAGTGCTACTAATGAGCTACCTTCTCCTGAAGTTGGAATTCCATCTCACTCTTGTCTCAGAGTCTCCTCCATAAAAGTAGCATCATGGACTGGAGAGATGGCTCAGCAGTTAAGAGCACTTGCTGCTCTTACAGAGGACCAGGGTTCAATTCCCAGCACCCATCTCAAGTGGCTCACAACTACCTGCTACTGCAGACCAAGGGATCACTCGCTTCTGCCCTCTGTGGGTACCACATACATGTTGCATAGTAACACACACATATAAATAAATAAAAATAAACTATATTTTTAAAAAATATAATATATAAAATATAAAAACAAAATATATAAAAAAAGGAGTTAGCATTTATTTAAAAAAGCCATTATAATCTCCACATGTAGTTTGCATAGTTAATTCCAGAAAATAGAACCTCAGCTATTTTAAATAGAAAATGAATTTTCTGTGGGGTCTCAAATACTTTACAGAATCATCAGGAAAGCTGATAGTGGTGATATTTTGTTTGTGTTATAATAAAGCTTGCCTCCGGAGCAGAGTATGGAGTGAGCTGCTAGCTAGCCATAGAGGCCAGACAGTGGTGGCACACACCTTTAATCCCAGCACTCGGGAGGCTGTGAGTTCAGGGCCACCCTGGGCTATACAAGATTGACCCAGTCTCAAAGAGAAACAGTCAGGCGGTGGTGGATCACACCATTAATGCCAGTACTTGGGAGTCACACAACCTTAATCCCAACACTAGGTATGTGGAGACAGGAAGGAGTATGCCTGGGCAGAGAGAAGATTATAAGGCAGGAGGAGGCAGGAGCTCATGGTATTCAGTCTGAAGACTTGTAGAGACAGGATGCCCCATTCAGTCTGAGGGTTTCATACATGTAAGAGCTAGTGGCTGGCTGCTCTGCTTCTCTGATCTTTCATCTTTCACCCACTGATATGTGACTCTGGGTTTTTACTAAGATTAATTAGAATTCGAGCTACAACTGATGATACAAGTTATAGACTGAGCTTTCCAAAATGAATATGAGTCACATCATACACTTGGGGATACCATGGGATTTAAGGCCTCTCCTATGTTTAGGGACCCTTTGGTCTTCAATTGGAAAGCTGTGGTTGCCAGTTTAGAATTGCCTTACTTCTACCATGATCAGAAGTGTGCTTTGGATCAAAAGCAAGCAGAAAAAAATGGGGACCTCCCCCACATTGCCTCTGATTATCCCTTGCCTTGCAAATATTTCAAGAGATCATCTGATTGGCAGAAAGTAATTCACATCAGAAACACAGCTATATGGAAAGTTTGAAAATGGTCTTGATTTGAAGGGTTCTTGTGTCCAAACAAAAACCATACATTCTATTGGTATAGATGAGAGTAACTGGGAAGAACAGATACTAGAAAAACTGTTATAAACTGCCCATTCCCAGCCTTGGTTCTAATCTTTTTCCTATATAATAACTCGGGTTATATTCAAGAAAAAATGACCCCAAAGTCCTATCTAGAGACCGAATACAACTCAGGATCTCAGACCTCTCTGTAATAGAAAGTTATCTCCATTATGTTCTTTGTGGACACCGGTTGGCACAGGATCCAGACAAGTAGGCAAGTTTTCTCTCCCTCCCTCCGTCTCTCTCCACACACTTCAGTGGCCGAATAAAACATACACATGTAAAACAAGAATCAAAATTTTCCTTAACAAGTGCCAAAGACCACTTAACAAAAACCCGAGTTGGTGGTCAGGGTTTTCCAAGAGACTCCCAAAACACGCAGCCTATTGCTATTGCCCTTGGATGACCCCAGAGGAGGAAGATAAGTGTCTATTGCTAGGGACACCTTGTACTTCAGACACCGAACCCGGAGGCCCCTGAACTGGAACTGACCTGAATGCCTTCCTCTCTGAGGACTCGCTTTCATGTAACCAGAAGGCACCAGCAAGCTTCAAAAGAGAGAAGCAACCAACATTCCTATCCAGCTAAGATACATATGAACCACAATAATGAGCAGCATGGCCTAATAATCCAAGAGCGAAAGTGACCCCCAAACCTTGGTGGTAACTATCTCTTTAGTTGGACTCCAGACCTGCCTAACAAGAAAGAAATCATGCCTGGTACTGGAAACCTAGCCAGCTGCTCGGGGCTAGGGAAATGGGTCTTGAAGGAGAACCTACAACCACTCCTTTACTAAACCGGCATAATCCCTAACTATATTCGAAACATTTGTCTTTGTGCCTAACCCACTAAGGCTGACGATGTATGCAGTAATATCTTTTAGAGAATACCCCTCTTCTATGTTTCAAATTGGGAATTTTCTAGACTTCAGTTTGAGAGAACAGAAGCTATTTTAGCTAGTTCAAGCAGAAAGGAATTCAGTTATACTTCTGTTGAGGCTTAGAGAATCAGTTGGGGAACTGACAAACACACAGTGAGTGTTTAGAGGGTGATACAGCAGAGTCTCACCCCCTGTTAGAAAGTTTTCCTTTATTATAACAAATACAATACATGAGATAGTCAATTTATATAAAAAAAAAGACATATTTTTTTTTTCGGCTTCTGGTTTTAGAAGTTTCAGTCCACAGTCAGTTGGCTGCATTGCTTTGGCCTCTGTTGGCACATCATGGTGGAACTGTGTGGTGGATCAGTTGGCTGCATTGCTTTGGCCTCTGTTGGCACATCATGGTAGAACTGTGTGGTGGAGCAAACTGCTCACCTTATAGTTGAAACACAAAAGATAGAAAGGGGGAAGTGGCCAGGATCCCATTATCTCTTCAAAGGAATGCCTCCAAAGACCTAAGCACTACCCACTAGGCACTCCCTCTTGAAGCTTCTACCCTCCCCCAGGGGTGCCTCACTGGGGTCCAAGTTTGTAACACAGGAGCCACTGAGTTATGAACCAGAGAAGAGGTTGGGATCTGAAACCTGTGGTAGATTTGTGGGATGAATAAAAGCATGAATTCTAACTTGTAACTGTCTTATAAGTACATCTAGTCAGGACAATCTAATCCTGGCTGTGTCTGAGAGACTGGCAGATGTTTCTTACTCTAGTCTATGACATGTTCAGCCAAGAGTCAAGGTTTCTTTTTCTATGAAAATTAGGTGAGGGAGAGAATCGTCAAATGCAAGTAGTCATTGTGGCTGTACAAAGGATTGTTTCTGGCACAGAGGTCCTTACTAACTCACAGATCTGTGGAATCATAATACAAACACCCTTTGAAAGAAGGAGAGTGTGACATTAGAACTGCAAGATCAAACACGCGAAAGAAGAACAGCATCCCAAACACTTGGAGCTTTGGAATACTCTGGTGCAACAGTGCTTTCTAAGCTGGGATCTTTACAGATGTAATCTCTGGTTATCGAAGTCCATTCTCTGAAGAAATCAACTCTGTAAGATTATGATCATGGCCAGTTGGATTTATTGATGCAGTTTTGTGATCATGTTTCTGTCCCCTAGGCTTCTCGATTCCCACAATCTAAGGATATATTAAGGGCCCCAGATGTGTATCAAACATGGTTTTATCACTTCAAGATTTTAAATCCTTAATCCAGACTAAGAAGTACATTTTAAAGTAAAGCTTAGGAAAACGTTGTATATGTATAAGGTCAGATAGTAACGCTCTCTTTGATTCTTGCAGGCTATAGAGCACGTATTGAAGCTGCTCAAGCGTAGTGTTTCAGCAAAGAACTGTCTGAGACAGCACAGAGGTGAACAGGTGTGCCAACATCCCAGTAAAATCTTATGCTCAACAAAGGTTTGAGCCTTATTTTTCTTCTGAGTAACAGTTTGCTGACTCTGGCTTTAGATAAGTGCATACAGTAATAATTAAAAACAATCATAGACACCTTGCTGCCCTTCTAAGATGTGAACCTTCAGTTGGTCCCTTTCTTTTCTTTGCTTGTAAAGTGTCCTCCTTTCCCTATGCTTTTGAGTCCATCCTTGCTTCTGTGGGGCTCGCTTTTAATATCAGACTTATTCTGACCATTCCCAAACACAACACAAAATGAAATTTCTTTAACTTCAAACCGATCTTCATGATAATGGCAAGTTACTTCCTTCTCCTCCCAGTTGGGTAAGAAGTGACCTTTGTGTTTTTATTTCAGCAGCAATTGTTGGCAGGTTTCACCAACAGGGTTCTGAAGCCCTGTAGGTTCCTTGAGCACCGTTGAGCAAACATGGTCTCCTACACTCAGTGGGAAATTTCAGTTAACCTTTGTCTAAATTTTTCTATCGCTGATCTGAGAGATCATCAGCTGTTACACTGAGAGAGAGACTAGTACAGTCAATAAAGGTATAAGAGGTCACACAACCTATGCCAACCATTAGCCTGTTATTCTTCAATATCCTACTAGCAAGAGGGGGTCTATGATACGACCTACTTTGAACATGCCAAACATTCCTTAAATGCTATCTCCATTGGAGAGAACATAATGCATGGCTGCAATCTGATTTATATAACTTATAATTGCTATAATGCCATTTATCTGTATCAAAACATTGGAATAGGTTTGCTTATATTTTGAATTTTTCTATTGATTTCTTTTGTTTTCACTATGGCTTCCTAATATCAATATTTCTGTACAGTATAGGATGGTTATTGTCTCTGCCGTCAATTTTCTCAAAGCATATATACAATCTGAAACAACAGTTACACACCACAAAATAATAACAAAAATAGAACAGAAGACTACGTCATAGACACCTCAGTACTGAGCCGCAGGTTCTTAGCAGCTGTCTCTTTCTCTGGCCTTCAAACTTCCCACACAAACCTTACTTCCTCTTTTCTTCTGGTTGTTGTCAAACAAAAGTCAGACTCACCTTTAATTCCTCACGTGGTGTCATCCTGTGGAACATGGGGAGCAGATGACTTCATGGAAATTACATAGTGATTTAGTAGGCTTTTAAAGGGCACCTTTCCAGAGTTTGAGACACATGGGAAACTTGGAGAACCTGCCCTGTACCCCAGCCTCTCCCCCCCCCCACCCCGTTCCTTCTCTCTCTTTCTCTTTAAATAAAGTATCTTATTATGTAGCCCCAGCTGGCTTGGCCTCAAAGTCACAGAAAACCACCTGTCTCTGCTCTTCCCACCACCACCCACCTCTACCATTTTCACAGTGTTCATCTGTGTCACAAACCACGGCAGCTCATCTTCTGTAACATCTGTGTTACTCTTGGTACCGTACATGAGCTGGGTAAGGGCCTGGAGATTGAAAAATCAAACAAGAGACCTGGGTCATTTGAAAGAAGATCAGCTGAATGCAGCAGAATGACGTTTATTCAAACTTAGGAAAAACCTTAAATACCTAGCTGCTGCACAATGGAATTCCCCCTCAGGCAGGTGGGAAATCACCATGCCCAAGGTGGAGTAAACAGTTGCCCTATAGCTAACCACCAGGCGAGGCAGAGGGAGCACAGGAACAAACAGGATGTTTTAGCTGGCTGGCCAGAGACTGTCCTCAAGATGAACCCCAGACCCATGGGCCCTGCACGATCTTCAACCACTGCCTCCATGACTTACAAACACCTGGCGAAGATGTGTTCTTTTTCATATAGAACAAGGTTTGCTAATGTTCAGTTATGCTAGCTAACCTGTCCAATGTTTCGGCCCGAGAAAATGAAGTCTGGCACAGTACACATCATGTATCAAGGACTCAGAATATTTCGGATATCAATGTTTTCCCACCATTTTCTTCAGTGCCAATCTCTGACATTTTTATTTATAAGAGCAAGTAATTAATGTCACATGGTATCACTTACTTAACCATAGAGAAGGCTGTTTCTGGGGATGAGTGAAAACTTTCATTTCTATAGAAGTCAGGGATTCACCATAAGGAATTCAAATACCAGAAAAGGGCTTAATGAAAGTATCTAGGAAGGGGCTGGAGATGACTCAGTGGTTAAGAGTGCTCAATGGCAGTGCAGAAGACCTGGCTTTGGTTCCCAGCCCAGGCATCAGGTAGCTCATAACTGCCTGTGACTCCAGTTCCAGTGGATCCAGGGCACTCTAGCCTCCATGGGCACCTGCACATGCAGGGTGTACAAAATCTCATGCAGCACACAGACATGGATCTTAATGAAAAATAAAAATTGTTGAAAAGGGGGAGCTTGGTAGATTCCATGAAAGCCAAATGCATATAAAAGGACAGCTTGTCTCTGTGAAAACTGAACCCAGCATGACGTTGGTTATTTGAAGCACTTGTAAAAAACGCAAGCAATAGGCAGCCTCTTCTGTGTTCGACTATACCTAAATAGCTGTTCTAAGCACCCCTGGAGGAATGAGGGGACTACGTGCCTGTTCAAACCCAGGTGGCACGTTTCAGGCCCTTCTTCCAGGATTAGCTACTGCTAGGAAATGTATTCCTAGCACTTGACCGTCTCCTGGCCTCAGACCGAGCTGGGTAACTCCAAGAAAGAATGTGTTACAGGAAAGGGGGGCTCTGATCATGGGAAATCTTCTATCCTATGTGAGAGGAAATGAGCTCCAATTGTTTTGAAACAACACGAAAACGCACTAAATTCCATACACAGAGATTCAGGGTGGACTGTGGCTCTGGAATTGGATGGCTCTGAAAGCTTAGACAGCGGTATCAGGCCACAGTCTCTTTCTATTGACCCGGCTCTCTTCTGTGTTGAAGCTCAGACAAGTGACAGTGCCCGAGCTTACTTTACAGCATAGGTCACAGCTCTATCATTTTACTTTCTTAACACTGCCCCAAATCCCCTTGGGAGTGAAGCATATCAAACAGATACGGGTCATCTGACCACTGTTCATGTATCCCTCGGACAGAGTAACCGTGGTTACCAGCCATGCCCTGCTTGGAGTTCAAAGAGAAGTTAGGCCACCGTAGCCCAAGAACTACAGTTGGAAAAGGATTCATCCCTGAAGTTAAAATATGATAAGATGGGAGAATAAAGGGAACTGGACCCTGGGCGGGTCCAAATAACTATTGTTCTCATCACTGCCTGTGCGTCTTTGCCACACCAGCGGCGCCCTAGTGTGCCAGGTAACCGAGTACTAACAAAGCTACTCAGAGCAGAGCCAGGAGGAATTGTGTGGGCTAATTAGAATAAGAAAAAAGAGTAAGCACAGAAAAACCATGGGAGCACAGAAGAGGATAAATAGTACATTATCCACCTTTGTGCCTCTCCACAGCATAAAGCTGATTTTGAAACAACATCTAAAGTCAAACCCCATTACCGCCATATTGTCTGTATCAAGTTTTCCTGATTTTTGCCTCAATATTTCAACTCATTCTCCCAGAAAACCATTAATATCTGATTGTTGTTGTTTTTCGTCAAAGGGAAACACATTATTGTCCTACTAGTTCCTGTAAGACGACAGGCAGAGAAGCAGAAAGCTAGGGTTCCCTATGCTGCTTTCGTTACTACGGACTGAGTTGCGGCACAGCCAGAAGTAGGCCACCAGTCCAGGCACTGTTCATCCTCACGCCGGGCGCCCTGCTTTCCAGGATCAAAGCAAAAGAAACATTCCAAAACCACCTTTCTTTGGCTTAGTGCTGTATTTCTTTTCTGAGTCCCAGTAACTTAAGATGGAGATAAAGCTGTCACCAAGGTCATCTTGACCTCAAGCCTGACATTTTTTATATTAGGTCATCAACAGGCACTCTTCCTTTTTTCCAAGTTTTTTTTTTTAATTCTTCTTTTCTCTTCCTACTAATACCAAAGTATTTGCAGATGGTCCTTAAGCTTGAAATTAATCAAATAAAGCAGATTCCTTCTCTTAACTCCAGATAGAATTATGGACCGGAGTTCTTGGAATTCTCAGAATTCCAGATTTCCCAGACTCTGAGAATTCTCCTTTCACTGCCTCACTCAGTGCTGCACGCACCTGCACCCATATTTATTTTGTATATGTTTATTAAATCTTGGATTAGAAAATCCTTTTTAAAAATAATTTTAGTAAAATAAAAAAAGGAAAATTTTTGAAGCCTCCCCAGAGCACCAGGTAAATAGGTGGTGACAGACAATTCTCAAGACTTTTCTATCCATGTGATTGCTTTTGTCCTGAACTATTTTTGCAATAGAAAACAGCCTTGGAAGTCAGAGAGGAAGGAAAATATAAATTCACTAGAGAAGCAAGAGGAGCCATTTTTGGCTTATGGGCTTGGTAGTAAAGAGCTTTCCTACAGAGAAAAGGAAGTTTGCAGACAGTGAAGACTCCCTAGGTTCCTGAAGGTTCTACCATTCTTGATACTTTCAAGGTTTAGTTGGATCTCTGCGCTTTGGGTCTGAGTCTTGCAAATCTATTTCTTTATGCTTCCTCAGTTACTTTGAATTCCTGTTTCAAAAATGTCAAATCCACTTAGCACCAGTAATTTAGTTCTGTTTGCCTGCATGTTTACATTTTTTTAATGAAACATACATGATGAGAAAATTTTTACGTCAATCTTGGGGCGACTTTATGAACTTCTTTCAGTGAGTTTCCTATGGCAGGTAAATAACAGTGAGCCATCTTACTGGGGCACGAGCAGACACTGGCAGACGTAGGCCCAGGTTAGTGCAGGGCATTTTCCTTTATGTTAGCTCAGGAAAGGTTAAAGAAGAAGCTTGGTGGGGGGGGGGGGGCACACAGACATCAACTCACCAGAGCAGAAAGGTAAAATGCGGACTCCTAGCTCTTTCAGAGAAACTTGAGGTTTAGTTGAGATGAAGGTTTTTCAAGCTCTCTCTTATAAATTGCTTTCCAGGTTTACTAGGAAAATACCACCTAAGTAAATTTCACCCTGGTCCTAAATGTTAGACTTAGCAATTCTTAGACCTACATAGAAACTTCTTCAAGGTTCCCTGAACTTGACTCTTGGGTGTTTCTCTTTGCTACTCGGTGGGCAGAATCTTTACATCTGCAGCCTCAGGGCACTCTCGATCGTCTCTGGGTGTCTTCCTTTGGTCTTCAAGGAGAAACTGTCAAAAGAATCCAGCTTATATTCATTAGCTATGCCAAACTTAACCTCAATGGTGTCTCTTAGTCTACGTCCTCAGTCTGTGGCTTACCTGGCTTACTAAAAATGAATTCACAAGTCTAGTCACAAAGAAAACTGTTGAAAAATAATCTTTTTAAATACATTATTTTGTATCACTTGGATTCCCAAACAAGACATTTAAAAGTCTTAGTAAAACTTCCCCCATGGCATAGTGACATATCACATATGATCTTCTGAAATAGGTATATTGAAAACTAGTTGAAAGCTAATTCAGACATTGAGAAACATTTAGCAGGAGGCTTTTCGCTCCAAAGAAGTCAAAATATCACAGTAAACAACTGTATATCGTAACCAAGAAGGTTTGCATGTGTGTTAATCATTGAAGCTCTGCAAAATAGTTGAAAGGAAGAAATGAGTTTATATTACCGTATTTGATAATAGGAGAATCTGCTTAGATTCAGTGAAAATACAGTTCCAGTCCTCAATGAACTAGTTATGAAATACAGCTTACACTGGGCACAGACCCAGAAGAAGGCAGAGTTTTTATTTGTTTTATTGTTATTATGTTTGCTTATGTATTGTATTATATGTATTATGTAATTATGTAAATAATAATTATATGTTATATATTCTCTTATCTGTTTGTTTCAGTTTTCTCTCCGTATTATTGATTCATCATTGCCTTTTCAACTTAATGTAATATCCCATGTATCTAATTTTTTTGTATATTTTTAAATTATTATTATTATTGCTATTATTATTATTACTATTCCTCAATATAAAATGCTTGCTTTTTAAACTAAAGAGTTTAGGGAACAATTTTTGTTTTAGTCTATTCTTATTTTTAATTAAAATATACTTACTTTGCTTCTTCCCTCCCTTCTATTCTTTTCATGTCTGACTTCCTTTTCTATCCCAAATTCATGGCCTTCTCTTCTTTAAACATTGTTGTACCATATACATATACATTAATAAACATAAAATAAAACTTGTTGAGTCAAATTTGTTCAGTGTTGTCTGCATGTATGCTTTTAGGATTGGGCCCTTGGCATTGGATAACCAATTAGAGGGCTTGTCCCTGAGAAAGATTCCTTCTCCTCCCTCAGCAGTTAACTGAGTCAAGGAGCCCCCCTCCGTGAGATTTCCCCATCTACACTGGGATGCCATCTGTTGTTGGAATGTTCAGGTCTTGTTTAAGCTGCCATGTTGTTGAGACTTCATGGGTGTAGCTTCCCTGTCATAGCTAGAAGGCACATTTTCATAGCAGACTTCCTGGTTCTACTGCTTTTACAATGTTCCCTGAGCCTTGGTGCTAGAGCTGTATTGTAGATGTCATGTGCTCTCTCTTCTAGGATGGTCCCTGAGCCTTGGTGCTAGAGCTGAATTGTAGATGCCATCAGTTCAGCCTCGGAATCCCAGTCAGTTGTTCACTGCATTTTGACTTCTGTAGCTTTCTGTAGTGATGTGCTGAAAAGCAAAAAAGGAAGAAAGGAAGGAAGGAAGGAAGGAAGGGGGAGGGAAGGAAGAAAGAGAAGGAAGGAAGGAAGGGGAGGGAGAGAGGGAAGGAAGAAAGAAGAGAAGGAAGGAAGGGGAGGGAGAGAGGGAAGGAAGAAAGAAGAGAAGGAAGGAAGGAAGGAAGGAAGGAAGGGGAGGGAGAGATGGAAGGAAGAAAGAAGAGAAGGAAGGAAGGAAAGAAAGAAAGAAAGAAGGAAGGAAGGAAGGAGGAGGGACAGAAGGAAGAAAGAAGAGAAGGAAGGAAGGAGGGAAGGAAAGAAGGGGAAAGGAGAGAAGGAAGGGGGAGAGGGGGAAGGAAGAAAGAAGAGAAGGAAGGAAGGAAGGAAAGAAGGGGAAAGGAGAGAAGGAAGGGGGAGAGGGGGAAGGAAGAAAGAAGAGAAGGAAGGAAGGAAGGAAGGAAGGAAAGAAAGAAGGAAGGAGGAGAGACAGAAGGAAGAAAGAAGAGGATGAAGGAAGGAGGGAAGGAAAGAAGGGGAAAGGAGGGAAGGAAGGAAGGGGGAGGGAGGGAAGGAAGAAAGAAGAGAAGGAAGGAAGGGAGACAGATGGATGGAAGGATGAAAGCTTGCTTCTTTGATGAGACCTACACTTACCTGTAGGTATAGTGCTTAAGTACTTAGAATACAGTGAGGCATCACACTGGTTCAGGAGACCGAAGGAGGCAGGTCCTCTAAGATCTGCGGTTTCAATAGCTCCATGTGGTTGACTAGGTTCATAGCACCGGGCATGATGTCCTTTCTGGTAAGCAGACCTGAGTCTAATTACATTACCGTTGACTATTGCCCAAATGAGGTGCCACTGTTGCAAAAGGTCTATCTTGGCTGGTCTTTGTTGTAGGTCATAGGCATCATAGCTGAGCAGGACCATAGAGTTTAGGGAACAATCTCTGAAAAAAATTTCAGGGATCTGAGGATATTTATATGTTATTTTATTCTATTTCTAGATTTATTGCTTACAGTTGAGAAACTGTTGGCATACTGTTTGAGAAAACTGTTCTGCCTTTCCTTTGATATGTTCATATGTTAAACTGCATGATTGGCTTGCCAGGGAAATATATTTTATACCTTTAGGATAACTTTCCACGCAGTCATTCAAACTTCTTATACGTGTCTCTTTTATATTTTAACATTAGATGATAACCTTATTTTCTCATTTTTCAAACTATTTGAAAGGCATTTCTGTCTGTTGCCCTGTATGCTGCACTCTCTCTGTATGTGTAAGGACGGTGGTAATAGCACATGCCTATTATCAGATATTATTCCGGATTAAATAGGTTAGCAGGGGTTGGGTTCCCAGCATCTATACAGCAGCTCACATGGTTGGTCTCTAACTCCAGTCCCAGGGGATCTGATAGCCTCTTCCAGTCACCTGACCTCGGTGGGCACTATGTGAACCACACACCACACATGTAGTGCATAAACATACATGCCTGAAAATCAATCATACACATGAACCACCACAACAAAAACCTGTAAACTTTAATTTAAAAAAAAAACCTATCTTAGGGGACTGGACGATGGAGTCTGTAAGGCATGAGAATAACAAGTGGCGTTAAGCGATTCTTTAGCCATGGTAATTTAAATTTTTACACGGTTTTATTGATTCTTACTGCAGGTGTGTCAAAAATTATGACTGCAGCCCTTCCCGCTGGGCTCTCTTAGTAAATGCTGCGGTATCTTAGTAAATGCGGTCTCTAAACGACCTGATCTTCAGGGTTCAGACTTGCAAGAATCCCATCAGATGAATCACTTCACAGCTACCAGCGTGACTGTCCTCTTGTCAGAGTGTGAAAACCAGAACATTGAGGTTGGTAAACTCAGCTGCCAAACACCTCTCCTCTCCTTTCAAGGATGCTCTTTGAACTCCCTTATCTGAAGACAAGAAAACCGTTTGGCTTAAAGGTCAATTTGCACTGTGGTTGCACTGTTTAGTGTTCCTCGCCAGCACCAGGCTAGCCAGTCATTAGGGAGAGGGGTCTTCCTAGCAGGGCGTGGGGGGACTCTGCTCAGCAGACATTGTAGCCTGCCTTAGCGGGACCCCACTGGGGATCTTCACAACGGAGACTCTGGGCCCTTTTCCCTCACCATCATTTCTCATTTGTAATTTCTCCCAGCAGCCTCGCACAAGCGTTTCACAACCAACTAGCCGTGGCCCCCTGGCTCTGCTCCAAGCCCACAGGCAAACCCGCACAGCCAGGGAACTCTGGCTCGGGCCAGCCCAGACGCACGCGGAATCGGTCCATCCTCGGCGGCCAATCGGCGCCCCTCACGCCGAGGCGCCAGCCAATCCCAGCGAGCACACGTTGCTCCGCTAACACTTCCCGGAGGTCCCTAGGGTCCGCGCCGGGCGGGGCTGAGGGCGTAGCCCGCCGCGACCTGAGCGGCCTTCTGCCTTCTGATTGGCTGTAATCGGAAGGCACCGCGCGCCCATTGGCTGCACCCAGCCGCGCCTGGGCGGGCTGGAAACCAGCTTGCTGAAGCGCGGGGTTGCAGGAACGGCGAGCCGCTTTTTCCAGGACTTTGAGCTGCCTGCCATCCTCCGGTAAACGGCCTGGAGGGAAGGAGAGAGGGCGGCGGAGCCGGACCGAGCGTTTCCTGGCCCCGCAGAGGGGAGAGGGGTGGCCGACTCTGGTTGCGGGTGAGAGCCCAGCGGGACGAGAGCCGCCGCCTCTTAAGGACCGCGAGCCGAGTAGGCCTCAGTTTCCCCGTCTGTTAAATGGTGTTGGCAGGGCACCTAGGGCTGTAGGGGAAGGTCCTGAGGGCGTGCTACGCGGAGACTCTGCCGTTGCCCTCGGAAGAGGTGCAAGGGCCATTTCCTCTCCTCGAGCTTCGGTGGGGACAGGGCTCGCAAGAGACACTTGGTCAGTGCAAGTCCATGTTGTAACTCATGGAAGTTACTGCTGCGGCTTTCCTTCATAGCCGCTCAGGGAAGGTTATTTGAGGTTTGGGGGTTCGGGAGCTAGGAAGACAGTTATACACAGCGTGGCGGTCAGGTTTTAATGTGAAGTTTGTGGGAGTCTGCGGATCAGCTTTTGTCGTTTTGTGTCTCAAGAGTGATCTGTAACCTCAGATCAAAGAGCCTGGCTTGGAGCTCTTGTTTCCTCACTTACCTTTGCAATCTTGAACAAATAATTTCTCTTTTCCCTTGCGGCATTCCCTTTATGTAAAGGGGTGATAGTGACAGCAGGGGCTCACAGGGTTGTCGTGAAGAGCCAAGGGAACAGCACAGTGTAACGTATCAGAAAGACTAAGCTCAGAATAGGACGTTACGACTTCCACAACTATTCTACAAAAGAATTAGGAGCATTCAGGAGTTGGGCACTAAATTACATTCAAAGCTAAGGCTGTGGCATCATTAGAATGTAAATATTGCAGGTTGAAAAGAGTGTTGGGGTGAGCACGTGAAGGGCGATTTTGTAGGTACACCCTGCAGAAGTATGCTTGCATGCCTCATGTTCCTGTACTGACAAGGGCCAGTCTCAGAAATGGAAAGCGACTGCACTTGACTCGAGTTAGGAAAGTTGAATTAGTGGCTCAGGGTAGGCTGGAGATAGAGCATCTGTTAGCATTTGTAGTGTTAGGATGTATGGTGGGATAAGGCTTTAGTTTGCAATCTTGTCGAAGAAAGTTTGTGGCTTGTCAAAGTGACCTGATGCACATAAAAACTGTATTAATTGAATAATGGACGATTAAAAGTTATGACACCAGAGAATCTTTGTAAGTGTTTTAAACTACAAAAGAATAAGTAGCTATGGGGTTGTTTAAGGTATTTTTTTTTTCAAAATTTTGTGCCCTGGATGTATGTGTGTTTGCAGGTGCATACATGACAGGGCTCATGTTGTACATGTAGATGGCAGAGAACAGCTTGGGGGAGTCATTTTGGGATCAGACTAAGGCACATTTAATCACCCAGCTGTTCTGCAGGTCCTAAAATGCCTTGTGTTAACCTATTGCCATTTCATCTTGGCATATAGTTGAGAATAACTGGAATTTTGTTACACAAGTCAAGAAAGCTTTCAGAAGCCCCAATAGTTTCTGTTCAGAAATATGGGCATAGAAAACATAAAGGTTAATTTCAAAAAAGATATAAAGTAGACGATAATTAATACTTGGTCTGAGGACTGACAGGGTTTTATGACTTCTCGTATGGAGTTGTTGAAGTCTGTTTAGTTGGGTGGTACCTCTTATTTTGATATTGGTTATGGTTGCAGAAATTTCTGATGTAAAGGTCAAGAGAATGAAAATTTAAGTAAAAAGAAATTCAGAGTGGCATTTGAAAGTATTTCCAGGCTGCTGATTGCAGGAGGGCAAACTGTGCTTTGTTTTCAGTTAATCGAAGCACTTGACTTTATCAGGGGAAAGCCAGAACCTTCTCAACCCCAGTCTGAGCTCCCCTCATTCTAGAGTAAGTTTAGCCAGGTGCTCAGACACACACAGCGAACTAGACAGTGACCGCCATTCATTCTGAATTTCCATGCAGGAACACTTCAGGTATCCAAAGAGAACCTTTGTGTTATATTTATGTCAGTCTCTGGTTCCTTCCTTCAGCATCCGTAGAGAGACTGTTAATCAGTCTCTAGAGTTGTAGCTTTGTTAGTGCCGCAGAGATTTATTACAGATAGAATAAGTCAAGTTTTTAAGAGCAAAAGCTGGGTTTTGCCTGTTTCCATCATGTCAGAGCTGGGTCCTGGCAAGTAGTGGTAGACTTTCTTGAGAAGCTGTTCATTCCTTATGGGAACCACGGAGACCCTCCTTGTTCAGAAGTTCAAAGATGACCGGTGTAAATAGCAATACATATTTTATTCATTGGGTTTCTGCATCATGCTAGTCAGAGCACAACCCTGAACAGCTATATTTTATATTCCTAAAGATTATGCAGCTAAATGGTAGAATATAAATGAATAATTATAGCATGGCTCATAAGAAAACACTGGTGGGCAAGCTAGCCCAGTTTATGAGGCAGTTCATCAGAAAAGAATAGAAATTATGCAGCGAAGCCCAGCTACACACAAGCAATACCAGACAGCTTGAGATTGCGTTGGTGACGAGATGGGAATGATTGCCAAGATAGATGTCTTTCAGTGCCAGACTCTCATCTTTATAGGTAGTTTGTACTGCTTACATTTCTGGGCTGGCTTTGTATAAAGCTAATGTTTAGTCATGATAATAGCAGCTTTCCATTTCGTTTGATTTCTATCAAATAATTTTGAAAAAAAAAGTTTCTTATCAGCTCCCCACAGAAAGCCAGCAGGAGGCCTCTGGGTTTACAGAATGTGGTCGAGTCACAAGGATCCAGTACTGGGTGCATTTCTTTTATAAGCTCTCCAGGAATTTGCACTTGTTTGCACCGCACCCTTGAATAAGGTGGCAGTACTGGTTGTGAAGTTGGCGTGTTCTTGAGTGGCAGTGGTAAACTTTTGGAATGAGCTCATCCACTTTAGGGCTAGGTGTGGTCTATACTTACAAAGTTTTTTTTTTTTTTTTTTTTTCGAGACAGGGTTTCTCCGTAGCTTTTGGTTCCTGTCCTGGAACTAGCTCTTGTAGACCAGGCTGGCCTCGAACTCCCAGAGATCCGCCTGCCTCTGCCTCCCGAGTGCTGGGATTAAAGGCGTGCGCCACCACCGCCCGGCTACTTACAAAGTTTGTATCACTTTTATGGCTCTCAAGTTTTAGGTTATTAAATTTTTCATGTATACTTTCTCATCTTTTTACTTTAGTATTGGAGGTTTCTAAACTCTACAATGTGCTGTTTAAATACTGGCTACAGCTTTGATTTATTTCTGTAACCTTTAGTTTTTAGATAAATAGTTCTGAGCCCTGGTTGGAAGACAGAATTACTAATGAAGTCTTTCCTGGTTTTGTTTTTCGCGATTTGATGGTTGATATTGGGCAACTTTCCTCTGTTAACCTTTTACCGGGATGGAAAGAGTAGGGATGATGTAGGAATTACGCAAAGAATTGATATCTTGGCAGCAAAAGATGATAAAGGGATAGCAGATTTTGTATGTGGGGAAAAGTGTCAACAGTGACATTAAGAGCCGCAGTGTTCTAGGTGAGAGTTAGTGCTACGACAATGACCTTCGCCCTGTGACTGAGGTGAGGTGGTTAAACAGTAGAATTGTGTGACAATAGCAAATCAGCTTCAGATCCTGCCCAGCACTGTGAGGAATGAAAGGAAGCAATCAGAGTAACTTGCAGAAGTCTATGTTGAGGACTGGAGTTTTGACGGCTTTTGGCATTGCACGTTGTAGTCATGCTAAGATTTGGAATCCAGCAGCCCAGGCAGAGAAATCCCAAGTCCAGAGATCAAAAGTCCTGATGAGCATAAACCCCTTGGAAATAGAACCCTAGGCAATGGGGAATGGCAGTGTGGATAGGAATCTTTATTAATCATTAAAGGTGATTCCCAGCCTTTTGGCTTGAGACTCTAAGCTCAATGTCATTTTAATCGTAAATTGCTAAGATAATGCTGGGCACCTTCAGGCTTTGGATGTGGACTTGGGCTCACTGGACAGCTGAGAATTAGAGGGATGCTTGAGCACAATAGCCACCTCCTCCCTCTTCTTCCATCTGCCTCTTCTTAGTATTTTCTATGAGGGATTCTAACAGCAGAGAGTCTGCTGTCCCTGCTATGGAGCATTCCTCTCAAGCTCCCAGGGAAAATTTCTACCCGGCTCTTATTCTCAGAATTTCTGATTAGTTCCTTGGGAGTGGGGTGCAGTTGCAGCTGTCTTTTAGAGCTCCCTCAGGAGAATTCATTTGAATAAAGATTTGACTCTCTCCAGTATTTGCTGATGCTAATCTTGGTTTCTGTAACAGGAAGATCAAGATGGAAGGCCTAACTGATGTTGCCTCTTTTTCAACTAAACTTCAAAACACTCTGATCCAGTATCATAACATTGAAGAAGATAAGTGGCGAGTTGCCAAGAAAATGGTAAATATATGTAATTACTGTTTGAATATTTAGCATATGGCCAATGAATTGTCTGATAACTTTTAACAGATCAGGCGAATACAGATGAAAAATGATGTGCTGAATGATTCTGTAGATGAGATGATGGGTCGCCTTACCAAGGAAGGAACTCATTAGCTCTTTTCTTGTTGGACTTTATAATCGGTTCATAGAGCAGGGAATGGTTTTCCAAGCCAACAAAGAAAGAGTTTAAGCAAGGTTGGTCATTGAAAGTCTGTACGGAAGTCAGATGTGTCAAGCATTTGTGAGTGGGCAGTTAGTGTTCCTCTTTACCATGTAAGTGTTGGGTGGCGGAGTGTTAGAGCCAAACCTCGAAGCAGTGCCTTCTCTTGTTCTCTAGTTAGTTTCGTATTTAGAGTCAGTTGGGAAATGTTGGGTGGAAATGTAAGAACTACGTCAAGGTAACATAGTCAGAATAAATGTAAATTATTTAATTTAGGCATGTACAGTTTGAGAATGAAATATTTAATGTTCCTAATGTCATAGGCTGAATGTATCAGTAATAGTAAATAGCTAAAATTAGAATGAAGCAAATAATAGCCACTAATATAGTTCTGCTATTGAATTTTAAAGTCTTTAAATCGCTAAGCTACTAAAAATCTTTAAGGTGCATAATATAAGTACAGTGATACAGAAGACATTCAAACACAGATTTCATTGTGGCATAAGTAACTACTTGTGCTGAGAAATTACTTAAGTTGTTTTTTAATGCAAAGTTAAATGCTCTAAACTTACAGAAATAATTTTGTGCAAAAGGTTCCACCTATGTGATTACCACCATATAATGTTTTTATTTTTTCTAGAAAGATGTAACAGTTTGGAGAAAACCCTCAGAAGAATTTAATGGGTATCTGTAAGTAAATTCTCAGTTTTATAATTCATACATTATCTTACATGATCACAGTAGAATTTAGTTTTTATTTTTATAGTTTTAAATTTTATTAGAAGCAAATTGGCCATATAAATTCAAAGCCTCCAAAATGGCCAAATATTTTGTGGACTGTGTTAGTCATAAATAATAGCGGTAGGCAAAAAAAATCTGAATTTCTTAGCATCGCATCCATGACCCTTCTAATCGTCTGCATTGCTAAGTGTTAATAGAACTTTTTAAATGACTCTTTTGAGACAGGGTGGTCATGTGACAATTTCTGCTTCAGTTTTCTCAGTCCTTGAGTTCCTATCCCCAGCTAGCATTCGGTTAAAAAATTCCCCTGATGACCCCATCAGTAAGATGGTAGTAATTTAGGTGTTTGATGTTTCATCATGGCATTATTATGAATATTAAAAACTAGGCATCTTGATAGTAAACTATGAAAATATCTGTACTTGGTACAATGTTGGTTGCCTTTAAAAAATGTGTTTAAAAGATTATTTAATGATATAAAAATTGTTTATACTATAATGTAAAATAGATGAATACTCAGCACAACCATAGGCTTATTTAAAATATGTTTTTATTAAAATGCTTTGCCTAAGACAAAATTTATCTCTAAATAGTAGTATTATGAATAACTTTTGTTTTTCTTTTTAGTGTTATAATTGAACATGAATTATGCCTGTAGTCAAAAAAGTCTACTGATTTTCTTTAAAAAAATCAGAATGGATAGTTGCCACATGGAGTTGAAATAAAATGTTCAAATCCTTAGGGCTCAACCTTTTTTAAAAATGAAGCTGCTGGGCCACTGAGTATGTGCAGAATGTCTGAAGTACTATGCCAAAGATACTGTTTCCAGAAAGATGAGTTGTACAATATTTTTGATATGACAGGGAGATTGGAGTTGGATCAAGCGTTGTGAGCAATTTGGGAATTAACCTTTTAGGTCAGTTGTTCCCAGCTGGGATTGAAAGGCATAGAAAGAGCTAAGGGAGCGCTGTGCTGTTGAGACTCTAGGAAGAATAAGAAATGAAGGGCTGATTCATATTCTAGGCAAAGTAACTGTCTCTGCTACTTAAATATGGATGAGACATTTACTTAGGGAAGAGGTTGTGTCTCCACAGCTGGAGCATCAAGCTTGTGGTGGGAAATCATGCTTCTGAAGGAGCCTCATCTCTGTACAAAGGACCTCTGCCACCTCCCATGCTTCCTCTCTGGGTCCTCACAAGGTTTTGAATTTACTGGAGTAACATTGAGAAAGATGGGAATGACTAAATGAGAATTTAAGAAAGGGGCTTTACCAGGTTTGCAAGTAGCTTCTTGGAGTCCTCTAGGTTGTAGATAAACTTGTGATAGTCTGCAGCTCTCTAGGGAAATCCTGTGCCATTCTCAGATTCATAATCAAAGACATTTTAAGTTTACTGTATGGCAGAGGGGTGAATTAAATGGTATCTTGTTAGTGTGTATTTGATTGCAGTGACACTGAGGGTATTTATTGATGCTTATGGTTGTCTTAATGTGTTTTGCCCATCTTTTGTTGGATTATCATTTTCATTAATTTTAAAGGAATTGTACACATATAACTTCTCTAAGTTTGTATCCATTTATATGTATTATACATACCTTTTCCAAATCTGTGACTAAAAAGTTCTTGAAAGCCAGTGTAGTCATGTATGGGTGTAATGGGTATAGTTTCTGACTTTACAAGGAGACAGAGTCTCACAGCAGATGCCCAGTTCCTCCTTGGCTCTTACAGTCTTTCCTCCCCTGCTGTAATGATCCTTGAGCCTTAGGTATAAAATTTGTTTTGTAGATGTATCCCGAAACTTGAGCTGAACAAGTACAACAACATGCCAAAGTGAATGGGGAAAGCCCAGGAGGCCTCAAACCTGTACAAAGAACTACAGGCAACCAAAGAATTCTGAGAGGGGGAGAAATAGTCTTCTCCTGGGAACAGCATGTCAATTGTTAGCCAGCACCAAATGGTCAGCCCTGCAACATACATGCAAGTAACATGCAGACTAAGCAGGTTATATTTAGGAATAAATATATGCATGTAACAATTAATGAATTTGAAAGAGCAATGAGGTATACGGAAGAATGTGGAGGGGGAAGGGAAAAGGAAAAAGTCAGGGTAAAAATACATACACTAATTAATGTTGAGAATAACTAAGAAGAGGACAGTATTACATGGGAGTTTTGGAATGTCCTGTAGACTAGAGCTATATTATAATGTGAAGGGCCATCACTGTTTATGATGACATAGTATAACCTTCAGTTTTCTATTTCTAATTTGAGGACAAAGGACAAATTTTAAGAAAGTAATTTCTAGGACTTTTATTTATTTATTATTTATTATTTTTTTTAAAAGATTATTTATTATGTATACCAGTATTCTGTCTGTCTATATGCCTGCAGGCCAGAAGAGGGCACCAGATCTCATTACAGATGGCTGTGAGTCACCATCTGGTTGCTGGGAATTGAACTCAGGACCTCTGGAAGAGCAGTCAGGGCTCTTAACCTCTGAGCCATCTCTCCAGCCCTAGAACTTTTATTTATTAAACTAGCTGTTAGGATATTTTTCCTTTATAAAAACTCCATTAAGTTTTCCTTCTATTTTCAGTCTTAGCTCTGTACTGAAAGTTTTCATTTGGATAGCCTTTATTTGTTTCCTTGTTCTCCAGCTACAAAGCCCAAGGTGTTATGGATGACATCGTCAATAATGTGATAGATCACATACGTCCAGGGCCCTGGCGCTTGGATTGGGACCGGTTAATGACTTCACTGGATATTTTGGAGCACTTCGAAGAGGTATCTGTTTAGGAAAAGTACTACAATTTCCTGGGGGGAGGGGTGAGAGAGAGAGCTATCACGCATGTGAGTGACAGAGAGCGATCACACGTGTGAGTGTCCACATTTGTACATGCTCGCGTTACTGCGATAATTTCTTCACGAGTAGTAATCATAGCAAAGATACCGTAGGAGAATCCTGTGCTGCCTTCTAAGAGCACAGGTTTTTCCATTTGATTTTATTTGTTCATTCTTTTTTTTTTCTTTTTGAGACAGGGTCTCACTGTATGACCCTCACTGGCCTAAAACTTGCTATGTAGACCAGGCTAACCTCAAACTCAGGGACCCACCTACCCCTATCTCCCTGGTGCCGAAATTAAAGTTGAGTTTCCTAATTTTGGTGAGTGTTAGTACTGAGTTGTTCCCAGTGTACCTCTCCCTTTCTTGCTTATGAAAGTCTTCAGCGTCTTTCATTGTAAAATTTTGGTTAGGGTCTAAAATCTCCAAGTCAGAAGAAAACACCACCCCTGTATTTAGGTTTCTAGGCTGAATATAAAATTTCCAATTATAGCCGGGCGGTGGTGGCGCACGCCTTTAATCCCAGCACTCAGGAGGCAGAGGCAGGCGGATCTCTGTGAGTTCGAGACCAGCCTGGTCTACAAGAGCTAGTTCCAGGACAGGCTCCAAAACCACAGAGAAACCCTGTCTCGAAAAACCAAAAAAAAAAAAAAAATTTCCAATTATATTAAATTAAAATCAAAGACCATAGCTAATTGGATTAGCCATCTCTAATTGAGTAGAGATTTATAAAAACATTGCCTTAAATACTAGACAACTGTTTAGTCAAAGGGGCTTGTTACCTGCTTTTATTTACTTCTTACCATACTTGATTTTTTTAAGTCAAAACATAACATATTTGTGGATTGTTTTTTATCTTCGAAGTTCAGAAACAGTTTGTACCCGTACATTCTGTATATGTACTGGGCTCATAGAATTGACTGCATTAATTGGATTAGCCATCTCTAATTGAGTAGAGATTTAGATACTGAAATGTCTCTGTATTTTTATGAATCATCATCATGTTCTTACAATTGCCTTGACATTTAGAAAAGAAATTATCCTTTTTGGAGCCACTGTAGGAATTGCTATTCTTATACTAAAACATTTTGAGTGAATGTCAGTTCTTACTAGAGACTGATCTTGGTCTGTGACTCTCGTGTCTGATGGTAACCCCAGTCTGACCTTCTGTCTTCCTAGAATTGCTGTGTGATGCGTTACACCACTGCTGGCCAACTTCTGAATATTATTTCCCCAAGAGAGTTTGTTGATTTCTCCTACACTGTGGGCTATGAAGAAGGACTTTTATCCTGTGGTAATTACCTAAAACTCTTGTTCCTTCTTTAAGTCTACTTCAGATATTTAAGTTTTTATCCTGAGCCTTTCCATATAAAGTATATTTTTAATCTTCATTTATTGCAGGTTTTTTATTAAATGCTAAATTCTAGGCATTAAATGACAGATTAAATATCATAAATCTATGCCAATCTATATTAGTTGAGAATATATGTTGTTTCATATTATCATGGGGGATTTTTTTCATTTTTGTATTAATTAAATTTGTTCCTTGACAGTTTCACATGTGTACATAATGCACTCTGACTGCTCTTCCTCTCTCCCTATTATTACCTTGTCTACCCCAGACTTTTCCCTATATATCTTGTTCTCACATTCTAGCTCCTCATTTTGTGTGGAGCCTGGTAGACTCAGCAGGGGGCAGACAGTTGACAATGGCTCCTCCTTTCCCAGAGTCTGTCAGTGTTAACAGTAAGGAGTAGGGTCCTATGAGCTTCTCTTCCCTCAGTTGTTGACAGGCCAGTCTTATGTGGAGCCCGTGAAGACGGCTCCAGTTGTGATTTCAAGACTGCAGTAATTGTATTGAGCTTAGAGGATGGCGTTTTGCAGCCCTTCACTCTTGGTTTTGCCTCTAACTTGCCCCCCCCCCACTGGAATGTCCCTGGGTCTTTCAGGTTAAATGTCATGTTTAAAGGATGAGCCCTCAACCGTTTCCGATCACTTGTTATTCCCAGCTATGTAATATCCTCTACTTAGAAAGGGATCCAATAACTGATACTTCATTCCAGGTTTCTAAAAGCAGTTTCTTGGTATACATATATGAACATGCACATGTATATAGTAGAATATATATATATATATATATAATTTCCTTCTTTGAATTATGTTGTATTTTTTATTTAACTACTACACTGAAAGCCTCCTGTTTTTAAAAATATGTAGGTAAATTGATACTTTATTATGTGTAGTATAAACTCGAGTTGTAAGTTGTCATCTGCTTGTTTATTTAACTCGTGAGTTCTTAGGTTGGGGATGGCTGTGCCTGTGGGGAATAGTAATGGAACCATGCAGTTTTGTTCTTGTTACTTTGAGGCCCAGCTGCTGCAGCTATGATTTGTAGTTCCCAAGGAGTTTCTAAGATGGTATTATGTCATCTATTCTGAAGGGCTTAGGATTTCCCCATTACCTGTCAACCCTGCACCAGAATTCTCTTTGCTAGTTATTGTTCTCATTTTGCTGTGGTCACTCCTGGGGATTAGGTTTCATTTGTATGGATGAGAAGAAAAGCATTTAAAATAGGAATCTGATAATATTTTTAATGAGATTTTTAGACAAATACTGATTATTACTATTAATGATGTATGTCATTTTAAAATTGTCTTGTAGGGGTTAGTCTTGACTGGAGTGAAACGAGACCAGAATTTGTTCGTGGCTATAACCATCCCTGCGGCTGGTTTTGTGTTCCGCTTAAAGACAATCCAAGCCAGAGTCTTTTGACAGGCTATATTCAGACAGATCTGCGTGGCATGATCCCTCAGTCTGCAGTAGACACAGCAATGGCAAGCACACTAACCAACTTCTATGGTGATTTGCGAAAAGCCTTACGGAAGGCTTAATATGTTCAATTCACAGTGCTGAGGTTTGCTGAGCCTGCTCTTCCCTCAGCTGCATGACCTGTAAATGCCATCAACCCTGTCTGCTGCGCAGCCCATAGAAGTGTTGGAGGTGTTTGGGGCTCCATAGTATAATCTCATTTTATATTAAAAGTGAGTAGCTATGTAAATAGTGCATTTAAAATTTTTTAAGCTTTTCTTTGCACTTGTTTGGTTGTGGAAGTGTGTCTAGGAATGGGAAGGATGAAATACCAAGATTTAGATTCAGTGTTGTCATTCACAGAAGTAAAACAGCTCCTCAGGAGGAAATTTTTGGCTGCTTAAAAATTATGAAGTGTGCAAGCACAATGCTATTCATGTTATTTTGGCGCTTTTTGAACATTTTGTAAAATTTTAATGGTTCTTAATTTAACTGTTCTACTTTAGTCTTGGTATGTTATGTGAGTTTGCCAATAGTTTGGACAAAAGGAAAAAGTCTTCCATGGTCTGTAAAGACAAAGTTCATTGTTCATTGACTTGTACTATTTTATGTATTAGAAAGCACAAACAACAAGGGAATAGCTGTTCTTGTAACCATAGGCACAATTCAATACAGTTTAATTTTGATATTCTTGTACAAAGCTTGTAAAATATACCTGTGTCTTTATGTGCATTTATTCTAGGAGTGACTGAAAACAGCCAGGTCTACACTGGTGGCATCACACTGAACAGTAGTTGATATAGGAAACAGCTAGTGGTGCCCCTCATACCAGCAGAAGGTCGTTGCTAAAAAGTGAAATTCAGTGACTGTTCTACACATATTTCAGTTTTTAAAATATCTCTGAATTTGCAGCTTTGGTCTGGAGCTGTAGCAGATGTATCCTTAGATTCAGCCGGATGCTTAGATGTCCTGAACTATAAATGGGCCTATCTTCAGAGAACATTCTTTTGTGACTGTGACATTCCAAGTCATTCTTTGACTTTTGAGTGTCTACTTAGTTTACTTCTAAAATGGGAATTTGTGGTAACTCCGTGTCTATGTACATGTATTTGTGTTTATGTGAGCACTCCCCGTGAAATGTCAGGTCCTTTTATGTTACCATCTCCACTCTCCACAGCTGTGGTTATGTGCTGCCTTCCCTTTCCTTTGTGTGTCAGTTGGTGGGTTGGTGGTGGTTTGCTTTTCATCTTTTGGCTAGTGTGGAGTAAAGTGGACTCTGGAAGTAACTGCCGGCAGGCAAGCCACAGAAAGGCCCACCAGAGTATATGATGGTTCAGATGCCTGAAGGAATGGTTCAGGGGCGTGGCTGGTCTGCTCCACAGTAATCTTTGTCTGAATGTGAAGTCAGTTTTCCCATTCATTTTGACAGTCAGAAGGGAAATTGGTTTTATTCTTGTAACTGGTGATGAAGATACACATGGAGCAAAAAGGGGCAGTATCAGCATTTCTGGTGGATAATCTCAGAGCTTTTAGATTGAAATAATGGTTTCAAGACCTGCCAGAAGCAGTTACACAGGATCCTGTGTTATGAGTTTATTAACCACTAAGATCCTTGTCTAAATTGGTTGTAACTTTCAACTGTTAGATTTCTTTGGTACTTTTCTCTTTTGCAATAGGGGAAAAATTGCAGTTTAGAGTGTCCAGTGAAGACTGTTCATTGTTAACTGTGGCTTCTGTAACTTCATCTGTTTCTGTTGATGTAGAGCACAAGGTCCCATATATACCATTATTTTGCCCCTGATAAAATAACAACAGCTTGGGAAGACTTTGTAACAAGACTGTAAACATGACTGTCAGAGCGATCATTGCCTGAGCCGGGGGCCTCTAAGGATACCAACGCTTGTCCAATGCCACACAGCTAGTGTTCCTTTTGTTCTCATCATCATAGACCTCCTGTGAGTGATCAGGTAATTCACTTCAGGTAATAACCCTGATAGAAATGTTTTCGTTGCCATTTTGAGTTCCACAGTGGGTTCAGAAGTTATATCTGAATCCCCTGAACTTTCTG
This sequence comes from Microtus oregoni, assembly GCF_018167655.1. Lineage (NCBI taxonomy): Eukaryota > Metazoa > Chordata > Mammalia > Rodentia > Cricetidae > Microtus > Microtus oregoni. The sequence continues at coordinate 20,877,449 of NW_024543070.1, forward strand.
TGTATAAGGTAGAGTTTACATAGTATGCAGCTTACCTGTGGTAAATGTATGATTGCGTACATTTGAAGAGTTGTGCAGCCATCAGCACAGCACAGCTTTAGAGTGTTTCTGTGATGACATTAGAGCTTGTTTGGTTTTGTTACTGAGAGTAGAGGGGTGTGTATGTGCGTTTGTGTTTAAACTCAGGAACGTTTATATGTTTTAAGTGTGTTATCTCAAGTATTATAAAAATGCTGTAAAGTGGGGAAGATACTAGCATACAGTTAGGTCTGCTGCTTCTATAGCTGTGTTATCACAGGAAAATAATGCAAGCCATATATGTAATTTAAATATCCTAGCAGAGGCTGGAGAGGTGTCAATAGTTAAAGAGCACCCGCTGTTCTTGCAGAAGTCCCGATTCTGTTCCCAGCACCAACATGGAGGCTTATAGCTGTCCATAACTCCAGTTCTGGAGGATCCGGTGCCATCTGGCCTCTGTAGGCACTAGCCATGCACAGAGTGCATATGTGTGTGTGTGTGTACATATATATATGTATATATAAAAACACTCATATACAGAAAAAATACACAGCTGAAATTCATTTTAGCAGTGTTTTCTTTAATTGACTATATCTAAAATATTTCAATATGCAACCAATGTTTTTAAAAAGTTATTGAGATACCTTATGGTCTCTATTAATTCTTTAAAGTAGGATGTGTGTTTTACTGCTGCAGACTAGCCATACTTCAAGCATTCATTAGCCACATGAGGTCTGTACCTATTGTAATGAACAGTTCTACAGTGTGTGTATCATTTGTCTTGCTATAAGGTGAAGTGGACAATTCATAATTGCTTTCTTAAACAGAAACTCTTTATAGCCCAGCCCTTTTAGTGCTTGCTGAATAAGATATGATTTCTTTAGAAATATAAATAAATAAATTACTGATTCTCAGTAAATTAAAAATTATTGCCTCAAAATTATTTTTGTTAAAAGTAACATTTGATAGGACAGTGAAGGAGATGAAAGAATATAGCCTACCATATCACTGTGTCGTTGTTTCCTGTAGTTCACAGCTTGCTAAGGAAAGACTTGCCATAACATCAGCTTCAGTAGACACTGCTGTTTTAAAACAATAGTTTCATCTAAGTGACATCTTGGTAGGGAATACTGGTTTTTGTTGAAATTCTTGATTATTCTTCAATGATTAAAACAATACTCAGCAAAAATAACAGCTGGAGTGTTCTCAGTTCTTTGCTAAGAACCACTGGAGTATTCGCATGTAAACATCAGGATCTCATGCCTGCACACAGGGTGTATTTGAAGTTGGGGTTTCCAGGTGTAAAACTTTAGTCCTAGCTAACAGGGCATTCTCCATTTATCTTCCTTTCTTTTCTACTTGAAGATTGCTTGACTGTTACTTTGTGAATTAAACTAACATCTTGAGGTATGAAATGTCCCCGAGGTTATAGAGAAGAGGAAACACTGCCATCTTTGCCCCTCATTGTCTCTTGGGCTATTAGAGCTGAGAATTCCCTTTGTTGTGGATGGCAACTTTCTTGCCTTTCTGAAGGCATAGTAGCATCTTTAGGATCAGGTGCTAATTCCCTTTAGTTAAATGGATGTTGTAGTTTCTGAACCCAGTAGAAAAGGTAACAGAGCCAGAGGCGCTGATGGAAATCTGGATTTGATGAGGGCTCCTTTAAAACTTCTGTGGGCACTTGTCTAGCCCCTTTCCCCTTCCTTCATTTCTTCTGCTGTGAGGCTAAGTCCTGGTGCATGCCAGGACTAAGCTACACTTGTGGCCCCTAAGTGATCTCACTGGACTTGTAGAAGTATGGAATGGTGAGATTTGAGCATAGAAAAAACATGAGCTTCATTCTAGAGCATGTGACTGGACTTACAATTATTTCATTATTGTGTTTCCAGGGATTTTATACATACTGTTATGTATTAAAATTCATCTCTTACAGTCCAACAAATGATGTATTGAGACCATTTTTAGGAAGGTTATTATTTTGTGAAGCTATATATATATGGCATTAGAATAAAGAACTATGTTATAAATAAAATGTATTTATTTTTAAATTATAGTGGAGTATATCTGAATAAAGATTTCTAGACACTCTTGTTTCTGGTCATTGATCTTGTTTGTGTAAGTTACTTTCACCTTAAGCACTGACCAAATGCTTATATATCTGAATTTAGATAATGTTATTTAAACACTTGAACTGTTTAAAAACAAAAATACAAGCCTGGAAAGTAAAGTTAGCAGATCTGCCGATGTCTCATAATATTAGCAACAAACAATACTGTTAAATCTTTATTTGCAATTTACAGCCTTACATATCTATAACAACATACCTGAGGAAGTTAACTGATTAAAGAGGAGGTTTATTTTGACAAGCAGGTCTGAAAGTTCTAGTCTAGCATCCAGTAGCCTTGTCTTGGACCTTTGGTAATGGCAGCATACTAGAGAGGTAGCATGTGCTGGGAAAAAACAAAGAGACAAAACCCTGCTTGTCTCCTGATCCAGATAATGAAGAGAGGAAAAAGACCAGAGAGTCCCATGTTCCCCTAGAGTTCCCCAGTGACCTGTGCACCTCCCATTAGATGTCACCTCGGAACCACTGGGACCAAGTTTTAAGTACATGGACCTTTGTGAAGGCCTTCAGCTCTTACGTAACAGGGCCAGTTGGGCACATCCCAGTAATTGTGCTAAGTTGACTAAGGGCAGTGAATACTTTAATTTGCAATTGGAAGTGGTTACTAAGAAAACCCATTATCTAGGTTATTAAAGAGCAGCTAGGGCTGGCATAGTATGTAATGGGAAATACATGACTATGAGGTGGCATATGCAGGGCTTTTCCTCACCTAAACGTCTGCTTTATGTCAGCTAGCCCAACTAATGGCTTTAGGAGGTGATTAGGTCATTCATAGTTCGTTTAGTGTCTCCTGTCGTGTATGGACAGCTAAAAAGCAGCCTAGACCAGATGCCAAACCTCCAGGCACTTTAATCTTGGACTGGCCATTTTCTCCAGAAATACTTGAAATATGCTTGCTTATAATCCACCCAGCTTATGATATGTTGCTGTTGCAGCTGAAATGGACTTAGACATCTGCATAAGTAATCACTAATATTTTTCAGCTGAAGAATTTAAGAACAATGTTTCTGCTGTCGTCTTGATATTCTTCCTAAGAGATAACAGACCAGCCCTGGGAATTGATGGCAAATACATTCAAGTTGAGAAGGCAAAGCCATGGTGCTTCCTGTCTGTCTCTCTGTCCCCCAACTCCCCAATGAAAGCTGTAAAGGTGGCTGGGATCAACAGTAGGATTTCCGGCCTCTTGGATGACAGCCATAACAGTGCCCACAGGTTGAGCTTTGGAAGGTATATGTGAGGTTTCTCTGGATGCCTGGATGCCATATAGGTAAAGGATGGCCCCTTCTAACATAGTAATGAAAACATTGTCTTGCACTATTAAGCATATTGAGCCCCTCTAATGACAGATGCTGCGTGGCTCTCATTCCTGTCGTTCACGAGGTGAAGGAGCTTCCCCTCAGGTTAATCAGTGGCTGATGTTACATGGCATCTGCCAGCATGGTTCTGTTTGCACACTCCAATTACTCTGACAAAATCCACATTTTATACATAGGCTTTTATAACCAAGAGATGACACAGAAATATTGTATCCCAGGAGAGAAAGCACATACCCATGCTCGTGGGTGGGTGAGCCACAGGAGTTAAGATCAAAGTATGGAGGAAGCGGGTGTGCCAAAGTAAGTTTTTTATTCATTAGTATTCACTCCTGGAACATTATAATCCTAGTTAATGTTTTGCTTTGGTAAAATTTCTTAAGTATAGGGCAGCTGACTTTATTAAGGGAAGTCTAGAGGTTGCAAAACCACAGTGAGGTAAAAATAATACATGAATGTCAAGTTGTCTTGGTAACACATTGATTTACTGAAGGAGTTCCTGTTTTTCTCTAGTTTTTCCCTCCATACCCTCAACTGAGAAGTCCTTGTTTAGGGTATTGGCATTTTCTCAACAAAGGAACAATCTTGGGCGGAATGGTGGTGAACATAAAAATATCTATAATGACAGATACAACAAGGTTTGAAAAATTTTAAGTAAAAATTAACACTAGAGGAAAAGAATGACTTTTGGCAACTGTTAGGGTATTTTTCTTACTTTCTGTATTTTCATATCTTTGTAAGGAAAAGTCAGTTTTCATATGAACAGCGGGCAGCACCACTGTCCCCTCTCAGCCACCATGAGCTAACATTAGTATTAACTTCCTAGCTGTGTTCATTCACTTTAAATAAAATGGACTTAAGTGGATGAAATAATTATTTGTGTGCTTTTCTAGCTTTATTAATTTTACAATCTTACTCTTTAGGAAATAAAAGATGTGGGCATGCTGGTATTGAAAGTACAGTTTTATCTGAGAGAAGGGTGATTCGGTTGTGCGTCTCCGTTCTCAGGTAATGTCCATGGTGTGTCTTGACCGTTCAAATAACAGAATGCAAAGTTCTGGTGGACTCTTACATGATTTATTATCATATTGTACATGCAGATTCCTTTACAGATTGGCTAGCTGCAAGGCACTGGCTAGCTTCTTTTGGCATGCTCCGGCGGTCTGGGTGAACTTACACAGTTACATTGGTCCTCACCTAAGTCACTCGCTACTCATGTCCCATATTCCTTCTTCAAGGTCTTGGCCAACACCCCGACTATCATCAGGTGAGCACATTTAATCACTGAAATGGATTGTCCAACCTTGCATCCAAGAAGAATCCAGTGAGCTGTCAGATGTCTTAGAATTTGGCAATTGAGAGAGAGAGAGCCAATGGCTGCCCTGTTCACCCATACTGAAGGACACCGTGCCTCCACCATTAGCAAATGGGCATGGTTTTGTTGACTGCTTTGCAAACATTTTATGTATTTACATTTACAGTCAAGCCAGACTTAACACACTTCCCTAAAAATAGTAGAGTTGCGTCTTTGTATTAAGGAATCGATAGCACCATTTTGACACATTTAGAAAATGAAATGTCCACAGCTCTTTTTTAGTACTTTTTATTAGAAAGTGAAAAGGCCAACCATAATCTTTGCTGGGTAAGGTATTTATTCTCTCCTCCAATGCATACATGCTCTCATTTTGGGCTAATGACTTGTGCTCTAGACTACAGGAAATCTGTTTTCTTGCATATGATGCTATTCTGTTCTCCATGCTGTAATTGAAGGTGCATATGTCTTTTATCAATGCAAATTTGACATCTAAGAAAGTCTCAAAAAGACATCCCAGATAATGCTATCTAGACCTGAAAACCCCTCATACCAAGTCGTCCTTACTCAGTGTCCACTAACCTGTTTTCTGTGTCCTAACAATATCTTTACTTCATAGCATAATTTCCCCCTATTACCCAGATGCTAGTCTCTGTCTCTCATTCCATGTATCCTGTAGAAATGGAACCATTCACTAACCACAGACATTACCAGAAATAAGCAAGGCTACACAAGTCAGAATATTCACACTCTAATTCTAATTTGTAATTTACAAAAACAAACAGTGTATTGAAGATGAATGGAAAAATAGTTCCTCCAATAAGAGATATAATAAAATCTTTCGATTTTTATCTGTTTTATAATTATAAACTTGTAGATTATATACACTGGACAAAAGAGTGAAGAATTAAGAACCTGGCAGGACCCACTTGAAGTTTGAAGATTAGCCGTAGCCTTACAAAAGCATGCATTCGCTATGTCGGGGGATTTTTACCCTGCTGAGATAGACTAGGAGGCTGGCCAAGTAGCAGGGCAGGTGCTCTGGAGAAGAGCTTCACCCGCAGCTGCCCAGAGCCAGAGCTTAGATCTGAGACTGCTGCACCCTGCACAACACTTCACTCTGTGCCTCAGCCTTTCTCATCGAGTGCCAACCCTTCTCCCCAACCTTAGAGATGGCCCCTTTGTCCTCCTTAACTGCAGAGTTGGTCTGACCTTTCAAAATCAGCCTTGTACATTCTTGGCAGAAGAGACCATTTTCCTCTGTCCAGCCCGGGAGGGCTTTACCGTCTGTAGGTATTCAGTATAGGTGATATGTGTGATCGTTTGCCTTTTCTTTCCAGCTGAAGAGTAGCACTGAGCTTAATTCACGTCTGACTCCTAGTACAAGTAACGGCTCGTCCGTGAACATGCACTGTGAGAAAAGGATTCCTGGAATGGGCTATTTCTGGGAGCCTTTTGCTATTAGTGATCCCGTCCTTAAAGTTTGCTTTCCATGAAGGCCAAATAGCCTCTAAGCCATGCTGTTGATTTCTAGGAAGAAAAGTAGCTATCGATTTTGAATTGTTTTAAGGTTTTAAGTTTATCAATAACTGGCTTCAAACTTTGAGCCATCTAGAAGATGAACAGATAAGAATGTACAGCCCCCTCTCCTTCCAATGTCCCCTGCCTGTGCTAACCAGAGGATGACTCATGTCTTTTGTTCCCACATCCTGTAACTTCCCAGTGGCTGGCTCATCTTACCACTGCTGCGACAGTTTAAAGAACAGACTATGCGCCGGGCGGTGGTGGCGCACGCCTTTAATCCCAGCACTCGGGAGGCAGAGGCAGGCGGATCTCTGTGAGTTCGAGACCACCCTGGTCTACAAGAGCTAGTTCCAGGACAGGCTCCAAAACCACAGAGAAACCCTGTCTCGAAAAACCAAAAAAAAAAAAAAAAAAAAAAAAAGAACAGACTATGCCATTCCGTCATATGGTAACGGTTGATATTCCTAACAATGGGCTGATAATCGCTTCCTATTCAGTCTCTCATTTGTGACAAATGAAGGAAGTCAAACTGAAGCAAGCCACAAGTGCCTAAATTTCCCTCCATAGCGGGGTTACTTGGTTCCCTTAAGGCAGATACTTTGGAATGGGTAATTTTTCCAGATAGAAATAGACTCAAGGGTTCTTCTTGGTTTCTAAATTTGCTAGAAAAGTATGTACTGAAGGCTCTTTTCACATGAAATCTAGAATATTCAGAGAACTGGGGTGTAGGAAAGTAGCTATTAAAGTTCTCTGTGCTCTGAACTATTGATGAGCAATTTATTTTCATAAAAATAGCACACTATTCCCTAATTGTTAATGAAAATCCAATTGCTAGAAATTATTTCATTGTATTATGAGAAATTCTGTAGCTTGCTAAGCAACAGGACTCCAGTTTGGCTTAAATGTGAGTGAACATTATTTGTGGGTTTTTTTTGTTGTTGTTTAATTCACATTGTGTTTAAAGTTTCTAAACCATGTTCAAGCAACTGGAAATCTACTTGTAACTTGTCATACTAATTTCCTTTTTCAGAGATGATATAACTTTGCATTTTTGTTCCCATGGAAATTTTAATTATACCTCTTGCACAACTGTTGTGAGACCATTTGCAATATGAAACAAAGCTCACCTAACCTCTAAACAGCAAATACGAGAAATAACTGTAACTAAGGTAAAAATGCTAGTTTTGTAACATGGATTCCTAAAGTAATCACAGAGCATGAGGCATGAGCAATGAAAATGAGTTGTCCTATTTCTCTTATAAAGGACCAGATAGGAAGTGGACAGATGGCTCAGTGGTTAAGAGCACTGGCTGCTCTTCCAGGGGTCCTGAGTTCAATTCCCAGCAACCACATGGTGGCTCACAACCATCTGTAATGAGATCTGGCGCCCTCCTCTTGCATGTGGGCATACATGGAGGGAGAATGTTGTATACATAATAAATAAATCTTTTTTAAAAAAATAAATAATAAAGGACCACATAGACATTTTGAGTGATGTAGATTGTGTGGTCTCTATTGAAAATATTCAGTGCTGTTCTAGCAGCTTGCAAACAGACAAAACAAAAACAACAAAAAATCCACAAATGAGTCTGACTGTTACAATAAAATGGTTTGAGTTAAGATAGTAATCGAAGCCCTAAATTAAGATTTGCTCTTTAAGTCATAGTTTGCCTGAATCCTGAAGTCTCTTCTTGGGAGATTTAAATTCAGTTCCATGGAGAAGCGTGGGGAAATAGTTCTAGTTAGCTTCAGGTGTCAACTTGAAGTATCCTCAAGTGATATGAAGGAGTCTCAATTAGAGATTGCCTTGATCAGATGACCTTTGGGCAGGCCTGTTCAGCATTTCCTTGATTACTAATTGATGCAGGAGGGCCCAGCCCACAGTGGACAGTCCTATCTGGAGGTGGGGGGTGCGATGGGGTATCAGAGCTGAGCAGATGGGCGAAGCAAGCCAGTGAACAGTGATCCTCCGTGCTTTCTGTTCCACATTCTGCCTCCAGGTTCCTGCCATGGAGTTCTGAATGATGATGGACTGTCACCTCTAAGATGAAATAAGCTCTTTCCTCTTCACATTGTTTTTGGTGTTTATCTCACACACACACACACACACACACACACACACACACACACACACACACAGTGTGTATTGAGATACATACGCGTATCTCATAGACCAGAGATGAAAATGATTGGTATCCAAGCTGGTTAAGAATCTTCAAACAGCTTGATAATCATTTTGTTTGTAACTTTCATTTGTTGGATTTGTCTGCACTCAAGTCACGGTTCCCACTCATCAGGCTCATGAGAGGGAACAGCAAGATCTGTTGGACATAGAATGACAGACTACTCTTATGTCATTTCAACCAAAGAACTGAAAATTTAGGAGACGCTAGAACCTTCTCTCGGTTTACAGATGGTCTTAAAGATATTGCTGAAGCTAAGACTGCACTGAGCAGAAGATTAACCATGAATATGCTATTTAGGATCCTATACAAATTGTGTATTAGTTACACTGATGAACACATAGTTGCACAGGCATACAAACTAGGTCAAGTTAAAAGGAGACAGGCACATAGGAGATGATAATTTTCAAATTATGGTCATACTTGTGTCCTTTATAAAATATACAATAATACTTGTTTCAAAGATATGAAGACATCACACATCTAGAGACTTTTTATCATCCATAACTATCAGAATTTGGAGATAGCTTCAGGAAATAGCTTTCAAAAAGGTGAAGCCTATTGCATCTGAATATCTTGAAGTAATATTTTAGGTGGAAAATATTCAATCTGAAGGAAGATTAAATATCTGTCCTTTTGAACACAATGATCCAAAGCAAAGATCAGACTGAATATAACTATTCTATATCTATGGGTCTTTCAGGTCAATCCTCAGAGTATATTGAAAACAATTATGAACAATGTGATTTTGTATTCTTAGAATTGCTCATTAGCGCTTCAATTTGAACTATGGGGCAATGAAAACCTGTTTCTCTAGCTAGACTGGAATGTTCCTGCCAGAACCTTAGAAAACCTCCAAAGTGAGACTGATTGTTAGGGCAAATAGAGCAAAACATTGCATTGGGACAAGCTGGGGGTAAAGCAATGCAAAGAACTGTGGTTGGCAGAATCCCATTTTCCTATCATTGGCCAAGAGCAATATAATTTTAAAGAGACCACTTTCAGTCCTTTGGAGCATGGGAGGAGATCTGAGTCTAACTTGGTCAGATGCTGGGGCTCTTCTTTGAAACGAGTTCCTGCAAAAGTCAGACTGGTTTCCTGGCAAGCTTTTGACCTTGCCCTAAGTGGAATTGGGCAGATTCTTGGGAACAGACGGAGTCAAGCCCTTTCCAAATACATCACAGATCATTTATGAAAACTGATATAACTAATCAGAAGTTGTTTGCTACTCCTTTCCAAGGTAAGTATAATGCTTGAACTGGCTCTACACTGCTTGATCTCAGGTGATCTTCACAAAGTAATAATGACAAAAGTGTGTCCTTATATGGAAAGAAGTGAACTTACCATGGCAACACTGGGTGTGTAACTAATATGTGTGTCTCCGCCCCACTATCTCTCCCACCCTCCTCCCTCTTCCCTTTCTCCCTCCCTCCTCTATCTTAACTTCACTTTCAAGGAACTAGAGAGCCACCTTTTTATAAGAAAGTAAGATGACAAAATTTTTAAGTAGAAAATTTTGTCCATTTTCATCATCTGACTATAAATACCAAAGTAAAAATTATATTTCATGTTAGAAACAAACAAAAAGCCACCACTGCAGACACAGTCTAATCTTCAGTGTTCAACTGGTAAGTGCTCAGATGTCAGCAATGACCCTGCTCAGTAATGTATCTGATAAACATTGAGGAAATTGGAATATGACCTAATGGACAGTAATTACAAAGACATTACAACTCTCATTACATAAATTAATGTCCGGAAACTTTATGCTGTCTCAAACGTAGACACCCAGACTGAGTACTCTGCAGAGATGAGCAGATTGCACAATGGTATTCTGATTATGCACTTGGCTGTGCTGTATGTGAGCCCGATGCTAATTCACTTACATGGCCTCTTCTAAAAGGCCTTTATTGGCTTTGTGAGAACAATCCTAAGATCCTAAAGAAGTCCTTTGTCTTTTCTGCCATTTCTTTTCTTCTTTCCAATCTAAACTGCAGCCAGCTGCTCCTGTGCAATAAAAACTGAATCATGAAAAAAAAAAATGGCTCTCGAAGCTTCAACCTGGAGGCAGCTCCCGATGAGCAACCTTGCATAAAATACTGGGAAGAGCCAGTGAAAAAAGGCCGAACATTCTACAGTACGAAATGTCAAATGTATGCAGGTGAGGTCTCTTTAGAAGGCAAGCTGCTTCTTTATAAATCTGAAAATGACCACAGGATATTGACAATTATTCTAAAATCAGTATGTAAAAAAAAATTCCAAAAGTTTTTAAAAAGTCTGTTCAGTGACAGCGTTAATCAGGCCCTTCTGCCAGAACCCCACAAGTGCGAGCTGTGACCACATCCTGGGACATTTGTGGGTATCTGGCATATCAATCACCACCTCATAACATGTCCGTCATGCAAATGTATTTCTCAGGAGGCTTCTAGAAAGATTGCCTCCAACAAGAGGATGTCCAACTTAGCCTGATGTGTAGAGAATGGATTCTGTGTACAGACTGCTCAGTGGGGGGCCACGGGGGCCACAGTAGTTTCTGCTAAGTGAGAATACTGTTGATTTTATGGAAGTACTCAGGAGACTCTAGATGCAGTCAGGATTCCCAAGCCAGATGGACTCTGGGGCAGTACACACACACACACACACACACACACACACACACACACACAAACACACACACACACACACACACAATTTGGCAATGCCTAAGGAAGTGTTGCTTTGATGTAAGCTTGCGGAACACTTCTCAAGACAAAGTATGTTCAGGAGTAGCCTGATACATGTTTCGGAATTTATGTCTGTAACATCAGCATCTTAGGTGCTGACCAACCTAGCAATGTGGAAATGTCAGCTCACATCTAACCATAGAAAGTCAAGTCTCACTTTGCTCAAAAGAAAAGTGTTGTAGATTAGACCTGTGTGTCCACCATAGTGTGGCTCCTGACCACCTGATGTAAACAGGCTTAGACTGCTAATTTAGAAACAGAATAAAAGTGACTCAGATGATCTCGTTAATTTTAATTTTGATGTAATAATTTGTGTATACTGGATTAAAATGTACTATCATAATTTCATATTTTCTTTTTAGCATGTAGCTAATAGAAAATTTAAAGATGCCTGTATAGCTGTGGGAGTGGGGGCACATGCCTGTAACCTCAGATCTTGGGACACTGGCAGGAGGATCACTGTGAGTTTGAGATCAGTCTGGGCTACATAGTGAGTTCAAGACCAGCCTTGGATAAATAAAACCTTGTCTCAGAATTTTTCTGTTACATGTATAGCTTATATTTACATTAAACTTGTTAATATAAGCACTTATTATAGACGATAATTTTAAAACTATTCTGTTCTAATCTCTTATTTTTATGCTATTGTACAAAGAGCTAACAGTTTGAGAAACCCACTGGAGCCATAGTTAGACTTTCTGAGTGGGGGAAATAATTGAAGATTGTCCTCTATGATAAAAGAACCAAATTATGCTATGCACTTAAACTTCCTGAAATAAAAACCAATAATGAATTTAACTGTCCTCTCTGTCTCCGTCTCTTTTTCTCTATGTCTCTCCTCATTCTCTCTCTCTCTCTGTTTTGGACTTCTCGAGGTAATTTCTCTATGTAGCACTAGCTGTCCTGGAGCTTGCTCTGTAAACCCGACTGGCCTCAGACCCAGAGATCCATCTGCCTCTGCCTCCTGAGTTCTGGGATCAAAGGCATGTACCACCACTTCCCACCTTGTAGCTGTCATCTTTTAAATGCAAATTTTAATTTAGTCTTTCTTTGCTGAAATTTTAAAAATTACTTAGTTTTGTGACTACACTATAAACTAAGAGTGATATTAGAAAGTGTTCTTTCAAATTAAGATTGTATTCCTTTAGTTCCAATAATCTTTCAGATAGATATTTAATCTTAACAAGCAATATAAATGTTGACTGTGTAAAACAATTATTCTTAGATGATATTTCTATTAAACGTTTGCATGATTTGACTGAAATATTTGACTTGTTTCCTCGTGAATGGACTTAGTTCTTTGGAAGCATGAGGACCATCTTTAGCATACAAGTTACAACAGAAAGGTGCTAGTGATACTTAGCTAATAAAGTATATAGGTTGCAAAAGAGGAAGAATTAGCCTAACACTCTTGAGTATCACCAAGAAGGGGTAAGGTGCAATCATTTAAATGACTGAATTCTAAAACACTCAAGGGCTTGGCATATGTAATGCTCTTCTTAAAGCTCACAGGGTCATCCAAAGCGTTCAGGCCATGTTGGAATGAAGACAGACCTGGACTGGGGCTGAGTGATGCTATATGTGTTCTGATAGTCTAATTACACCTTCTATCAAGACCCTTACTCTTTCCAAATATGGAACACTTGCCATACATATGTTAAGTCTGATGAGGAAAATCACACTAGGAAATTGTTCTTCTTAAATGGAAGTCTTAAGAAAGCCTTCTTAAAGGTTAAAATAGCCCTTTATGACACTCGAAAGGAGAGTTCTGAGGGAGATTAAAGAGGGGAGAAGTAAAATGAGAGCGTAAATACTAATTAAAATCAATTGAATAATAATCACCGAAGCTCAGATAATGAACCTCAAGTAACCCACCTGTCAAGGACCCAAATCACAGACTACAAGAAGCCCCCCATTGTCTCCTTCCCCAGGACTGCTGGAGCTCTGTGTAAGCGCTGATGCCCCCAACAGCCTGGAGAGGCCCCAGATCTAATGTAATTTCCCAGTGCAAATGCTTGTATGTGAGCCAGAACAAATTAAGTTATTATTTTATGGAAAAAAAAATCTGTGCTGCTCATTTTTTTGCCCTCATTTTGTATTTTGGAAGTCATACTGTTTATAATTTAAGAAAACCCACCAAAAATGTAAAGCAATTGTTTTAATAAAGTGGTCATTTTCACTCAAGAAACTTGATACTGCATTTAGTGTAATATCTATGAAACAAAGAAATCCTGAGGAAAAAAGTATCATGCTAATTAAGGTCTAATGCTTTATCCTCCCCGAAGTCTGTTTTAAGGTTTGTTTTCACTTTATTTTTGTTTTTGCTTATTTTTAAGACAATATGAATTTCTTGATATGGAAAGTTTCTTCATCATAAAATATGCCCTCTTTCCATCTATGTAAGGAAAAAAGACACTAGTTGTTATAGTGAATTTTGAACTCATGAACAGAATGTCTACACAGCTGGAGGGGAGAATCCTCCTGCAGACATTTTCTTACTGTAACAACATCAGCAATAAGTTATATAACAATGGAATGCATTGTTCTTATTATATTCAGACATTTTGGCACCAATTTCTGAAATGGGCTTTTCCAGAACTTGAAACTTGTTATTTGCAGAGTATATCCACAAAAATGTTCTTATACGCAAAATATTATATAAGCTTACAAATGCAAATTTATATGAAAAGTAAAAAGGAATTAATCTTGGTATGTCTAAGTTTAAATTATATATCATTATACTTAAATTTCTTTATTTTTACCTAGGTTTAATACATCTGATGGGGCATTTTAGTGAAAAGCAGGTGAAGGAAAGAAACACCACAGTTTAATATTATCCTAAGAATTGTAAACTGGCAGAATTTTATGATGAATGTTTTGGAAATTCTTATATAGCATACTTAATAAAATGAGACATTCTTTACACACTCTTAAGGGGGCTGTGGGCTCGTGGTCTAAGACATCATGCTTTGATGTCTCAGCGTGGCAGATGGTTTTGGCCACTCTACAGGTATCTTTTATATGTCAAGCTGAACCCACGGGAAGTGTTCAGAAAGTCATGGGAATGTGTCTTTATTTGAGTTGAGGTCAAAGGAATTGCCACCTCTGAAGACTTCTGGGAGGTATGGGATGCCTAAGCTTTCAAAGAAAAATTAGTTTTCCATTTCACTTCAAATATATGCCACCAAAAGGCTAAGAACTTTTGTTTTAAAGTGTTGTGCTGTTTGCTGGAAACTCCAAATTTAACTCATGGGGCTCATGTCTACACTACATGCCGTAGAAGACAGCATTGTTTCATAAAGCAAACACATGCACTGAAATTAGGATTACCAACTGGTATATATGGGGTTTTTTTTGCACCTCAAAACAGAATCACAATAGTGCATGTCATGCTCCCCCACCTTCCTTGCTGAAGGACAAAGTACATCAAATGTTTGCCTTGGTCTCTGAACCTAAAGGAAGCCAGATTAGTACTCTGGCAGAATCACATCCTGCGCTTCTGCAGCAGGGCTTTCCTCCTCAGCTTTGGGGTCCATTTCTTCCCCCACAGTCTTCAGCTTCTCCACCGAGCGCCTCTTCATTGTGGGGTCACGTGTCTTCAACCCATCCTCCAGCGCCTGAATCACCATCCTGGAGACCTCCTTGTTTTTCCCACCTGCATCCTTCTCCTGCCCCTCGGCCTGCAGCATTGTCATCTCAGCTGCTGTGCCCTCAGCAGCCACCTGGTCTCCTTGCATCTTCTTTCCCAGAACAGCTGTGCTATCAGTAACATCCTCGGTTGAAGATGGATCTGGGCTGGCCTTGTGGCTCTCCTGGATGCTGCTGTGGCTGCTGCTGCTGGCACTTCCCAGTCGAGAAGAGGCCACCACAGCCTTCACTGCTGCCTGATTAGAGAGAAAAGCACAAAATCGTGTTTCTGTGGGAAATCCCAAATGGCGGTAGAATTTCTGCTTTGTTTTACAGGTTAGTGTTCAGCCTTTCAAAGAAAAGGAAATGATTCAAAGATTGGTTGTCAGCTAAAAAGGTGTTTGGAGAAAGAACAGTAAACCTTTAATTACAAGTTAGAATTATTTGGCTGTCTGGACAATTGAAAACATGAGGAAGATGCGGTTGCCTCTGAGTGGCTTAAAGTTTTCTATTCTCCAAAGGATGTTTCATGGAAGACTCACTCCACAATGCTGGCTGGTATCATGGGCGTAAAAGAGCAATGCTCAAACTAGCTTCAGAAGTAGTTAAGCCAAAGCTATTTACACATGCCATTTCAAAATCAGGCTTGGGATCTCCTTCCTATCAGTGCAAAACGACAGAAAAGATGTTGCTTTTGGTCTCCAGCTAGTCTCTGAGATCTGCTATTTGTATAACTAGTCCTAAACATCATGAAGATGCACCTCACTGCTACTCTATGTATAGTCTATAAAACATGTATTTTGGTGAACAGTTTTCTGTATCACTTACTTTTTTTTTCATGATTATCTATAGTATGGAATAGTTTTAAAAGTTAATTCCTAATTATTGCGGGTTCAGAAACTTTCTGAATAAAGACAAGTTTCTTGAACGCTGCCTTATTTAGATAAGAAGCAGCCAGTAGGGGAAGTAACAATGCCTTTTCCACCAATCCTGAGTTCAGTCTTTGGGGCTTATGGTGGAAGGGAGAGAACTGATTCCCTCAAGCTGTATTCTGACCTGCACATGCATGCTATGACACACACTGGTAAGCTTGGGCGCACACAGAGAAAGTAAATAAGACACACACCACACACACATACACGTGAGCACATGCGCACACACACACTTTGTAATTTAAACGTATAACACAAGTATTCATGTCCTGGTTTTTACTCCAGCTATGAACTTATTCCTTCAAGTACTTTCTTTCTCTTAATGATGAATTCATGAGAAGACAAACAGACACACCAAAACAAAACAAACAACAAAAATCAAACCCTAAGTGGTTTTATGTCAGTGTCTTAGGAATTTAAAACCAAGGATTCCCCTGGTGTGGCAGAAAAGGAATAAGGAAGAAAAGACATCTTAAAAACAACAACAAGCAACAAAAACACATGTTTTGCCTTAAGCTTGCGCCGAGCATTGAATTCTTGGAGCTTCTTCTGAGCCGTGTCCATGTGCACAAAGTTGGCTGCTTTTCCTGTGACCCACGGGTGCTGGAGGGCTTGAAACGTAGTCAGTCGTTTCTTGGGATCCAAAACAATTAGTTTTCTGACCTGCAATCATAAAGAATATAGACTTAGAGAACCTGGGCTTGCCTTCAGACTGGGAATGTCCAGGTATTCCCCTACTTCTTAGCAACAGTGCTAAGTGCATGTTTTTGAAAGAGCTTACACTGTCAAGAGTAGGGCCTACTCAGGGAAGCAGCAGCTGAAGGTGTCCTGGAAGACCGGGGCACTTACCAGCTGTAGCGCCAAACCCACAAATTTCTTTCCACAGAGGCCACAGAATTAGGCCCTGGCTTGTCTACTGACCAGATAGATGCCTTCTGAAGGTAGAACCAGCATCAGAATAATTCTAGGCCACATTATGAAATCACTTAGAATTCAGAACTTGAACTATGTCTCTCCAGAATAGTCATTCAGGCACCAACATTTTTTCGGGGAGGTTAAATGGCAAACAAAAGTTAGTGTTCAAGCCCTTACTAAGTACTATTTTTATGATCCCATCGAGATTTATAGTTATTTTCTTTAACTTATTGAAAGCACTTAAGGGATAAGTTCAGAGCTGGAATAAAAGTCCCTTAAGGATAAAAAGAAGGAAACTTGAGCTTACGACATGCTTGGTGTTACTAAACTTAACTAAAGGTAATCCATTCTGGAAGCTTTACTCTTGTGAAGATGGACAGACAGGGAGTTGTCAGGAAGACCAACAAATGAAATGTTTCCCAGCCTTGGGCTCAGAAGCAGTGGCCTGGTATGATGGAGGCACTACCTGGACTCAGGGAGGCACACGTCCTGGTTATGCCTTTAACTACCCTCACAGCACAGTCACAGAAACATATGGACTGGGAACCATTAGCTCCAACTCACAAGTGAAGAGCAGAAAGATGTTCCAAAACCTTAGCTACTTAGTCATTAGTAGAGTTTGAAGTCAAACTCAGGCTTCCATTATATGAAGCTCATCTTATGGACGACTTTGTGGAGACTCTAGAGTGCCCCTAGACTCTGCTCTTGTAAAATAAGATGCTCTCGATCATTGAGCTATGAGCTCTTTTCCAGCCCTAAAACCCCACCAAAGTGAAAACAGGTTAATGGAATTGAACAGCAAGTTAAATAAGGAACAGATGTCACGAAGTGTTTTCTGGTTCACGCTTGCGGTGCAGACGCCGGTTAGTGTAAGGCAGGGATCTCTGGATTCTGTGTGAGCATACTTTACAAGGGCACAAGAAGAAGCAGGCTGTGGGCCAGGTGGGAGAGGGTGGGAGTTGGTTTGAGTCAGTGGTGGCAGAGGAGGAAAGAAGCGGATGTATTCAGGAGTGGGGTTACATATCTACATACCTATGTAGACTGCCGCCCTTCCTGCTCACATGAGAAAAGTCACAGATCCTGAAGAATTTGTTCCACGGAATAACAGAAAGAAAAGGGAGAAGTATTTGGAGGGATAAATCCTGGGAAAGGGGCTGGAGAAAGTGAGGGCTTTTTGGTTTGGGGGGCAGGGACTTCGAGACAGGATTTCTTTGTAGCTTTGGAGCCTGTCCTGGAACTAGCTCTTCTTGGCTCTTGTAGACCAGGCTGACCTCGAACTCACAGAGATGCACCTGCCTCTCGAGTGCTGGGATTAAAGGTGTGCGCCACCACCACCTGCCTTCGAGTGAGTTTTAGTAGTGCCTTTCTGCTGGAAATCCTTGTAAACTTTGGCACACTTAGCAAATCCATGACTAGAAAGCTCCTAAAATCCCCTATAACCTAAAAAAAAAATCAACTCCATTATTTTGGCACATTTTAAAAATCTCTCCAGAGGAACGATGGCTGCGATTGTACACAAGCATCCTTCTATTAGAAGAGACAAGAGTTCTCTCTCGAAGGGAGTTCTCGAATGTTAATAGGCTTCAGTATTAGCTTGAATGCGAAGCAGCTCAACAAGCCATAAACCATTCTATTAATAGAGTGGACCTTGTTTATAATTCCAGGGGCACATAATAGGGCTCATGCTACTGTCAGAGTATTTTAATAGGTTTAAAAATGTTTGAAAATCCAATTATATTTATTTGAAGTACATGTACATCTAGGTGAACAAACCACATCAAAGCAGAGTTCGGTGTGACTGGTGTCTGGGCTCCAGAGCGCAGTGTTATTTGAAAGATTTCTATTTACCAGGTAGGAAAGATTCTGGAACTAATGCTGCTACCATGATTCAGCTAATGAGGACTGAAGGATATCGAGTTTTCATTCTTCAAAATGAAAATGCATCAGTGTTCCCTTTAAATGAAAATACCTTAAAGTTACAAAGAAGCAATGATGTCAAAAGCAGCCTATTCTAAAATGTCTTTTACTATCTCTTAGTTAAAAAATATTTATCTCAGGCTGGAGAGATGGCTCAGAGGTTAAGAGCACTTACTGCTCTTCCAGAGGTTCTGAGTTCAATTCCCAGCAACCACATGGTGGCTCACAACCATCAGTAATAAGATCTGGCACCCTCTTCTGGCCTGAAAGCATATATGCAGGAAGAACTCTGTATACATAATTAATAAATAAGTCTTTAAAAATTATTTATCTCTACTAAACTGAATGCTGGGAGAAATGAGGTAGAGTCAGAGAGAAGCCATGTAGACCCGCCAGAGACAGAAGCTGGAACTTTACCCAGTAAGCCACAGCCTCATCGCAATACACAGATTAATGGAGATGAGTTAGTTTAAAGATATGAGTTAGCCAGAAATATGTTTAAGCTATTGGACAAATAGTATTGCAAATAATATGGGCTCTGTATGATTATTTTTGGAGTCTGGGCAGCCAGGAAATGAACTAGCAGCCTCCTACAACAGTTCTAGTCGATAATATCGTTTGTTTTTTTCTCAGGTGTTGGAAAACAAAACAATAAATTATAAACCTGTATTTAATAACAAAAATTATTTATCTCATTTTGTTTGGGTCACACTTACCAAGTCCTTGGCATTTAGAGATACTTCATCCCACCAGGGGGAGATAAAGTAATATTCACAATTCAGAATTCTCCTGAACATGAACTGGTCGCCTCTTTCGTCATAGAACGGTTCAAATCCACAAAGTCTGGAGAGAAAAGATAGAATCAAATATCTTTAAAAGATGAGGTATACTTCATCAAATTTCTGCAAAAATTCAAAATCTTTCTTCTATATTCTCTACAAGTAACTCTACCTGTACAAGTGTGTAATTGTTTTGTTAGAATTTATTGACTGACAACATAAAACCTGAACATCAGCTGCAAGAAGTAAGAATAATGAAACCACATTTCTTTTAAAAGCCATAACAACAACAGGCACAAAAATACTATAATTAAAATTGCTAATATTATAGACGTTATGGTAATGATTTTTCCAGCCGATTTTTCTTGAAAATTAAAAAAGTATTATACAGATTGATAGGGCCTCAGTTTAGTATAAAACAGAAAAGTTTAAGAATACAGGCTTAAAAGTGGACAGAAATAGCAATCTACAAAAGTTAGTAGAAGTCGGATATTTTCATATATTATCCTGGTTTGGATTTCAGACTGGAACAAACAGAGATGAAGCTATTAATTTAGTCAGCACAGGCCGTCAACAGACGAGCAGCGCAGACTGACTTCTTTCTTGTAAATGGCCCTCATTTTAAAGATGTCTGATTAGATTCGCCTTTTGCTTTCTACTATAGGGTCAGGAGAGAAGGAAACAGAGTGTGAGAACGGGGAAATACCTCTGACATCTCATGCAAGGGGGAAGGAAAAGCTGGAGTCTGCTCTGGGGTTTCTGAGCCTGCCCTGGTGAGAGACAACCGGCTCTTCTGGATCACAGGTGGAAAAGGCAGTTAAAGAAAGCAAGGGCCTTTCCAGGGGCGCGGGTGTGGAAGGACGCCGCTTTCTTACAGGGACTGGCCTCTGGGAAATCGACCATGCTCCAAGTGAGTATATGGGCCACACAAATTAGACTTCGTAGTTTTTCCTTTCTCTCTCTCTTTCTCTTATCTACTTTTCTTTGGGGAAGGTCATAAGAGGGGGGAGGGTGGACCTGGGGAGACTGGGAATTGAATGTGATCAGGGTGCATTACGTGAAACTCCCAAATAATAAATAAAATATTATGTAAGAAAAAAGAGAAAAAAGCAGTCTTTCAAGGCATTTATTATACATGTTTCTTTTGAAAATCAAATGGGAAAATAACAAAAATTTAAACGATATCCTCTTCGACTCCTCCTCTAAGCCAGCCAGGCTGCCCCAGAACATGGAGAAATAAAACAACTATCTGGAGCCATCTGGGAGAAGGTGGAACTTGGGAGCAAAATAAACCTCAGCAATGCACTTTCATTTGCTAAATCTGCACAGAGACCCTGCACCTGAGCCACCTGTGTGAGGGGAGTGTCGGCACACAGGGGTGAGCAGGCAGACTGCAAAGGCCCAGAGATCTGCCTGCCTCTGCCTCCTGAGTGCTGGGGTTAAAGATGTGCACCACCACCTAGCATCACAGAAGTATTCTACAAAGCTCAGGAGCTAAGATTCTCTCTCCTCTCTCTCCTCTCTCCTCTCCTCTCCTCTCCTCTCCTCTCCTCTCCTCTTCTCTCTCTCTCCTCTCTCTCTCTCTCTCTCTCTCTCTCTCTCTCTCTCTCTCTCTCTGACACATAGGGACACAGTACAAAAGAACTTTTCTGAAACCCCAGAAGAATTCCCTCTGCAGAGCCCAAACCTGCAGCCACCCTGACCTAAAGCTTCTAACCTCTGAGACTGTGAGAAGGTAAATATCGCTTGTGTAGGTCACTCTGCTATACAGTGGGTGAAGGCAGCTCACCTATGAATAACCGGCTCTTCAGAACCCTGGAAAACCTCTCTTCACAGATGCATGCTATAGGTTCCCAAAACTAACTGCATTCCCTGCCAAATGGCCAACGTGTGCCTCACTGTGCGTTAGTTCTTGGGTGGACTCATATCTTCTTGCCTTAGCTTTCTACAGCCACGGTCACATATGATTTCCCTCACTGTCACCTCCAATTCCATCACCCACTCTGCAAACTTCCTGAAGTCATTTTTTTTATTAGACAGCAGTTCAGTAATGGAGATGGAGTGGACAGAGAATGAATTATCATCAGCTCATTTTATTCAGTGTTTAGCTCAAGGCCCTTGAAACCTTAACACATAGGAAATAAATCAATAGGTAAATGCGCTCAAAATATTTTGATAAGAAACGTGCTAGTTTGGGATTTCTTAAGAAGTTAATAACAGATCTCCTTAAAGGGCCACCAGTCTGTTCAGCAAGATTCAAATACATAAACAAAGGAGTACGGCAGGTGGACTTAGGTTTCACATCTATCATGATCGTGCAATACATTCCCAAATGTGGGTATATTATACAGGAAAATCAGCTAAGGAAAAGCCCTGGACAGTGTCTCACCTCCAGGGAAATGCAACAGTAAGAAGCAATACTGATTTTGAGACTAGCTCTCGGCACAGTTAGTGTAAAACGGAATATCACATCATTTGAGACTAAGCTATCAGTGCGGTTATTGTAAAAAGGAACATCACAAGAAGTCAGAGGTCAATGTAGTTGTCATGAGAATTATTAATACCTAGAAAATGTTATTCAAAGACTGTTTGCATAAAGGTTGCCTTTTGTCACTTACAAGATGTAGGTGATTATTCCTACAGACCACATGTCCACTTCCGGTCCATAGGCACAGCCTCGGAGAATCTCAGGTGCTACGGAAAGAAGGAAAATGAGGTTCAGTTGGAGTGCAACCTCAATACTCACATTTTAATTGCAACCAATGGGGAGAACCAAATTCCCTACTGGACTTCTGAACTCTCATCACCAATCTTCTCTTCCATGACCACAGTAGGATGAGCAAACTCTCAAGTCTAGTTCTCCAGGAGACACTGCAGTCTTTGTCTATCATGGGAGCAGGGGAGTAATGCTACCGGTTAATCAAATTCTGTACTACAATACCATGATAGGGCTTGAATAAGATGGGCAGAGGTGTATCTTTGCTGCAAAAAATCCCCCTACTCCAAAGGGCACTTGATACATAGACAAGGAAGAAATGAAAGTTAAGCACAGTCAAGGGGAAAACAGGCAAAATTACACTTCTCAGAACTCAAGAACTACCTGAAGCAGTGGGTATGCAGCAATGGCATGTCTGGGGCAGGGCAAGGACCAGAGCAGACTATGGGAAGGGTATGCAAAACTCGAGGACAAGAAGGTTGGCACAGGAGCAGGAAAGGGCTCTGACACACATACAGCCTTGCCTGCTGTATGTCAGTTCCCAAGGAAACACTGTCCCCAGTGTTCTTGAAGTCATGATCTGAGAAGGGAGGTCTTCCCTATGCATAGCAAGGCCTATTCTATTAGCTTTCTTTACTATTGGGGTAGGGAGGCCTTCTCAACGTTGGCATGGTCCTGGAGAGAAGACTACAGTGATCTTTTATATTTTTATTACCAGAGAGATGTGAAAATTAGAAGCCACTGGCTCTGATGGTTTGCACTGAGTACTGGAGATGCATTGTTCTCCTTACTCACAGAGAAAGAGCCTGAGAAGCAGTGCACCGCCATCTGCAGAGATGGGGCCTATTAGCCCACAGTGTATTCTTTTTTTTTTTTGAGACAGGGTTTCTCTGTGGTTTTGGAGCCTGTCCTGGAACTAGCTCTTGTAGACCAGGCTGGTCTCAAACTCACAGAGATCCGCCTGCCTCTGCCTCCCGAGTGCTGGGATTAAAGGCGTGCGCCACCACCGCCCGGTGTATTCTTTAGTGCTGTAGATGCTGCTGGGGCCCCTAAAGGTTGAGTGGCTTGATACATGCTGAGGGTCTTTGCAGTATGTCTGGGGGATCAGAACACCATATTCCTCCAGATGGGGCCTCTAGAATCAGTAAATTGGCTCTACTGTCTTCACTAGAAGGACATCTGTCTAGACCAAAGGTTCTCAATCTGTGGGTCATGACCTCTTTGGAGAGTTAAACAACCCTTTCACAGTTCACCAAAGACCATTGAAAGACTCATATAGTTATGCTATGGATTATATTACATAACAATAGCAAAATTACAGTTATGTTGCAGCAATAAAAATAATTTTATGGTTGGGGGTCACCACAACATGAGGAACTGTACTAAAGGGTCACAGCATTAGGAAGGTTGAGAACCTTCCCAGGCTCTGGAAGGAAACTGTTTTCATTGGGCTCTGGGTTAACTGGAAGATTGCTGTGACTTTTCCACTGGTGGCTTTCCATGTCACCTTCCACTCATTCTTCTTCCCTGTAGAATTGTGCTTTACAAAATATAGGAAATAAGCACCCAAGGCGGAAATGTGAAAGGGACATGTGCCAACAGATGAAGCAACCACTCAACAAGATGCACCATTCAAGGAATTGTATCTGGATCCAAAAAGGCTTGCTTATCTACAGTTGAATACAATTATTCCTAGGGGGAAAATGTCCTATTAAGATTTGATAAGATTATAAAGAATGCCTCCTCCCTGTCTATGTCTTTGACTGTGGGGTAACCTTCATTTCCTGGGGGCATTTGCATCTCAAAGAAGGAGTCTTTGAGTCCCTGCTGCAAGTGTTTTGTTTAATCCTTGTGCCAAGGAAACTTGGATTTGGCTGCCAGCTCCTGGAGAGCCACTGTCACCTGCCTCCTAGTGTAGAGTGGAACAGGGAGCATAGCAGGTCTTTGGTTTGCATAGTGAGTGGTATCAGCCCTTGCTCACTCAGGCCCTGACATCAGAGAACCTGATGAGAACTTCGTATGAATGTTGGCAGAAGCTTTTACATTTCATGAGATGCGGTGTGTTTGTTTGTTTAATGTTTCAAATCTAAGTGAACTGGACTAGCTCTGATTGCCAAATTCCCTTGGCAATCTCATTTCTCGTTTACCCTGCTAGCCCTGGTCCTGTCGCTCTAGTAAAGTCAAAGCCCTGGTGAGGGTCAGGTGTTCTCTCCTGCTCTCTCATGGCACCCAGCCAAGAGCCCTGCAGCATGTAAACACCCGGAAAGGAGGTCCTTGTTGACAGCTCAGTCAGTAGAGTATGAGACTCTTAATCTCAGGGTTGTGAGTTCAAGCCCCATGTTGGGTGCCATTTGTTGACAGAGGTTTCTGTCCCACCTGGTCCCGCAGCCGTTCAGTCCCAAGGAAACACACAGAGGTCTACATTAATTATCAACTGGTTGGCCTACTACCTCAGGCTTCTTATCAACTAATTCTTACATCTTAAATTAGCCTGTTATTCTTGTCTGTGTTAGCCACGTGGCTTAGTACCTCTTATCAGTGAGGCATTCTCATCTTGCTTCCTCTGTATCTGGCTTCCTCCGTGATGACTGCAGGCTGACCCTTTCCTCTTCCCAGAATTCTCCTGTTTTGGTTGCCCCACCTCTACTTCCTTCTTGGCTACTGGCCAATCAGCATTTTATTAAAACAATACAATATAAGTGACAGGGTACATGACCACTGTCTCACAGCAGGTCCCCTTAGTGCCCACCATGGAGCAGCTGCAATATTTGTCCCATACAACATCTGCTTTGTTTCACATCAGTGTACAAACATCCCCAGTAGTAGAATATTTCTCCATAAGGCATTATCCTGTACTGAGTCAACTTTGGGAGTTAAAGTTTAACTGAGACAAAGAGAACTTAAGATAGGTTCTTATCTTCTGTAATAAATATCTCTTAAAATACTTTTTATAAAGTAAAAAACTTACAATATCTTTTATTTGGGGGAGGGGCAGGGTTTATTTTCTTTCTGTAATCTTGGCTGTTCTGGAACACACTTTGTGGACCAGTTCTCGAACTCACAGAGATCCACCTGCCTCTGCCTCCTGAGTTTGAGGATTAAATGCATGTACCACCACCACCTGCCCTAGAACTTATAATATCTTAACTCCAATATAAAATTGACGTCAAACAAAGTCTAACTCAATTTCAATGTTAACTCAGTTAACTATTTTAAATAGTATGATCTTTAAGTCAATAAACCATCTAAAGTAGTATAAAGTATTTTCAGATACTAGAGAGTATGCCCTTGACTTTCTTTGGAATCAGCTGGTATCCCTTATCTGAACTCTTTACACAACAGAAAGCCTTTTCCAAAAGCTTTTCTAAATCACTTTCAGGTTCTGGCACAGCGGTCTTCAAGTCTCCTAGGTATCAGACGTCCTCACAATTGAGTCTAGTAGTTCGTCATCTCCATCGAGTAAGAAATAATGGAGGAGCAGTCAATTAATTTCTATTTGATATCAATATCAAACCAGATGTTGCAGCACACACCTGTAATCCCAGCATTAGGAAGAGGAGGCAGGTGGAGCAGAAATTCAAGGTCACTTTTGATATCTCAGAGTTTGGGGTCAATGTGGATTACAGGAGACCATCTCAAAACCAAACCAAACCAGTGGGAAGGACATTACCCTGCCTTTAAGGCCATGAATAGCTAGCTCGCCTTCACACTTTTTCTCACCCTATTCTCAAAGCAAACAAATAAAATCTAGGGAGATAATGTTCTTTCAGGGCCCCTAGTACACAGGCCAGCCCACTATCAGGACAGCTGAGTCTTAGTAAACTTTCTGAGAATTCTCTGTATGTCAGCTGTGCTCTTTAAAAAATCAATTTGGATGAGATACAAAAACTAAACAAAAGTTCAAACTGTATGATATTTATTCACTGCCTCCTGGACCACAGAGTGTTATTATTTTTTTTTTTCAGTTAGGTGACAACATCATTAAAACATTTAGAGATTGAAGATCCACCTAGAAATTGTAATAGATTCAAACAGAAGCACTGCAACCGTCCTGGAAATAGCACCAGGCATCTTGCCCCAGCCACAGGCACTAGACTGTTCCTCTTTCCCAGAGACCGCTGGGGATAGCTGCTGGCACAATTTTGGTTCTTGACTGTGCGTTTATCACTGCTTCAGGTAGGCGCCATCACCCTTTCCTACTTACTGGGTTAACGCCAGAGTGGCATTTGCTTATGAAACTTTTCAAGCTACTATTAACTCTCGACTGCAACAGATCTGAAGTAAACTAAGAGTGGAGGTAATGTATGCATGCCTTCTTTCACCCATCAAATAGTTACTAAGCACTTGCTCCATGGTAGACACTTGGTAGTTCAGGATCCTGCGAAATCCTAAGGAGCAAGTCCCTAAAGTAAGTCGTAATGAAGAGATGTTAGGTAGCTGCTGGCATTCCTGGGAGGAGGATGTCTTCAACAGGGGCTAGCAGGATCACACTGGTCAGGGAGGAAGCAGAGTTTAAATTGAGATGTACTGAATCCAGAGAAGTTAACTAGGCAAATGGGGACAGGGTGGTTGACAAGAGACAGCACAGGGTTTCAAGTGGAAGGAGCAACTATGCAGCAGTCCCATGGCAGAAAGGAGCAAGGCCTGGCTCAGGACAGCAGTGGGGCTATGCTCTCCAGTGAGGCAGTTGGAACTAGTGATTTTCTTTGCTATCAAATCAAACCCATGGGGGTGAGGAGCATGGTTCCATACATCTCAATGCTTGAACCCGACTTTCCGGGGTCCTCCATTCCAGAGATAAAGGAAAACATTGCCAAAGTTTCCACTGGAAAGCTCTGCCTTGAATTGAAATTTCTAGGAGCCACAAAAATCCAGTATATTTTTTCTTTTCATATGTGTGTAGTAGGGATCTGTCGGAACATATAGAACACAGAGGACAATCTTGGGTATCATCCCTCAGAAGCTGTCTACACGGTGTCTTCCTGGCCGGTGGTCTGCAAAGTTTGCTAGGCTGTCTCTGCTTCCCTGTGACTGGGATCACAAGCACACACCACCAAGTCTGGCTTTTCACATGGATGCTGGGACCAAACTCAAGTGCACACCACCACGTCTGGCTTTTCACACGGATGCTGGGAGCAAACTCATATCCTCCTGTCTGAACAGCAACAACTGAGCTCTTTCTCACGCTCTTGCACAGTCTTTAAAGCAGGCTAGGGATCCTCCACACTTTACTTCTGGTGGATGGAACTTGTGAAAAGAGGGGAGGGGAGGGAATACATATCCAGAAATCTCAAAAAACAAAACAAAAACAAACCGAACAACCAAACAAACAAACAACCCCCCCCCCAAAAAAAAAAAACCAAAAAAACACTTCCTTCTTCCTCACTTTCTCTAGAAACCAGAGAAGGATGTACTCAGGGCAACTGCCTAGTGCCTACAGCTGGACAGACTCCGGTCATGTTTTTTAAGCATCTGTGCTTTATGTTGTCTTTTGTTGAGCGGTCTCTTATGTTTGGCGAGGAAAGCTCACCACCTGTGTGAAATGGTCCAATTTTCAGACTAGCATAGCATGCTGGAGGCTGGCCAGGTGGAGGCGCGGCTCGGATTAGGCTAAGGTCACAGACATACATCTCTGGTTAGCAGGGCTACTGTCAGCTAGCAATTCCACAGGTGCCATGCCATGAAGGGCTGAGAAGGTGTCAGCCCGTTGCCACGCCTTTTCTATCTCTGGCTCCTAAAGAGCAAGCCAGATGGGCGTTTTCAACAAGCGACATGCCGCGTGTTCCAAACCGCTCTTCCTGTCCTCCAGCACTCCTCACTGACACGGAGAACAGACACCCAGCTCCCACCTCACGTTTTCAGTTCAGCTCTTCACAAAATTCTTCCTTGACACGTGGATTGCGTGGTTTTTAACTTGTATAAAGTCAATATCTGGCTGAAGAAAGACAGTTTGTGTCTCCTTATTTTTTTTTTTAGGTTTTAATAATACGCTAGAGAGAAAAATCAAAGTTTTGAGAACTCCCAGTGCTTTCACCGGCAGCAACAACAAACAACAACCTCTCCTTCGACACACCAACTCATGAGAGTCACTTCTGGAGGATTCTATTGAGCTCTTCAATCTTGAGAAAATCACAGATGTCTACAACTCTGAATCATACCGAGTCTCCTTGCTCACTTCAAAGCTAGCTAAGGGGCGTGAAGGAGTGTTCGTGCTTGAAAAGCTGCTTCTCAATTTTCCCGGGATAAGATGAAGTATAAACAAAAAGCCCAACTCATGTCAATAAGAGTATAATATGATAATCTTTTTTGTATATAGAAACACAAAATAATATTCTTAGAACTCAAACTTTCAAATATATTAAATATGATTCACACTATGTTTATCTCTAAGGGATACATAAACATTCTCACTGGTGGATTTTCAATAATTCTTTTGAAAAGAATTATGACTTTTTGCCTTATGCGTATACTTTCTGTATTAACATCCCAAAATGGAACACGGTTGTGGGTGTTCAGGACCCAAATGGTGCAATTTAAGCAAGTCCCGCCCACATGCCTTCAATCACCTCTTCCTTTGACCTCTCTTCCTCCCATCCTTCCCACCCTCATCTGTGTAATAATAGAGCCGAGTCCCAGAAGAACTGCAAATTCTCTGGTACAGTTCATTCTGTTAGTCAAGCAGCGTCTTCAAGTGCATAGGGTGGAAATAAAAAATGACGATTGTAGAGATCAGCAGTTAAAAGGCTGCCTTGTCATTAAAAGCCTGTGTGGGGATAAAGTTGGGGTCTTTCTCCTCAGGGACAATGCTATCAGTCACCTAGAGCCAAGACTATGGCTAACATTTGTCTAAGTACATAATTACTAGGCCCACAATTGAGTGTACACAGACAATACGTAGACAGCTTCTGAGATGTAGTATATGATATATTTCTTGGGTGACACCTAAATTAGCAAGGTTCATTCTTCCTTCCACTTGCTGAGAGCCTTGGATCCCATGAGATGGATCTGTTAGATTGTGTTGACACTTTCAAAAGTCAGAGAGGCAGCCTCTTTGGAGGCTGACAGGCATAGTTGTCAGAATATTATTTTGTATTTTGAGGCAAAAATCTGTTCCTATGAGACCCATTTCTGACGTGGGCCATGCCAGAGGAGCAGCGAGTTGTAAGTGAAGTTCCAGGTGTCAGCCCAGCAGAAGGGAATCCTCTGATGGGCCAATCTCATTTAGGCAAGGCCCTGGGGCACAGACCCCAAGATGTCTTTTGCTTCTGCTGTGCCCTTACACGTTTACTGTGGCTCTCTTTCTCTGGTTTCTAGCATGGTGTGAATGGATGTAGAAAGATATCTACTGCCTGTAATATAATGTGTTTATCTCTTGGAAACATCCTTTTCTACCGGGTAATTTTACCTGTGGATTGTCAAGAAGATGACCCCTCCCTAAGCTAATACTGTCTAATTTGATAATAATAATGATAGTTTATGCAGAGTTTTGATGAATAAAACTAAGTATACGGATATGTTTCATAGCCAGGGCCTGTGAGTCACACCTAAGGAGATGTATGGATTGTAGGTCAAGTGAATGGCTAACAACAGAGTCCCAATAGCCCAGCTAGTTTAAACTCTTTTAACCTTAATGTCGAGAGATGTATTCACATGTCTCGGAGTGCATCACAATTGAAACAAACCTTTGAAAATAACTGTTAGACTAAGATGGTTTTGTTAAATAACTTTGAGGTGAAAAACCCAAGAAGAAAAACTAAAGTTTTAGAAAGGCACATAGTTAAAAGTAGAACTCTTTAAGGTCAGGGAACAAGAACAAAGCAGCACAATTATTACTAGCTGATGGACTCTCCGTGCTAGGTTTGGTTGATGACCAAAGATGATGATTAATCTTATACCCATTTTTGTCCTCAAGCTCCTGATGAAACAACTATTAATAAATGGATATGTACCCTAAAGATTTTAGTAGAGTTGACTGATACTTTTTCATATATAAAAGTTTAGGTTTTATTTTTTTTAAGATTACTTATAAGATTACCTTTCAAGATAAATAATAAAGTATTTGGCCCTTTATTTGTAACTGCAAAATACAACCTGCCAGTGAAAGACCTGACAAGAACACCTTGCTGCCACATGGTTAATCGATAACAAGTTGCTTCAGTATGAATAGATGTGGGTTCTTGGGATAATTTGTTTCTCACCTGTAATACATAAAATGTTGAATCATGTGAGGGAGATGAAAAACATGTTTTTCCCTATAATCACTCACTTGAAAAATGGAATACATCTGTTTTGACTCTTGTACTGCCTGGAAGATTCTGTTGGGGAATAAAAGCTGTAAAACAACATGAGCTAGAGGGAGAGAGAAAAAAGAAGAAAAGGAATAAAGAAGGAAAACATGAAGAGAGTTTGTGAGCACCTTTTTCCCTAACCTTCCTCAAAGAGAAAAGTTTAGCCTCACCAACGCCATGGAGTTCTGCCAAAGCCCTGTGCTACTGGAGGCTGGTCCCCCCAGATGGCAGTACGTTTTCAACCCCCAATCCTCTCTTCTGGAGCCTTGTCTTCTGTTTGAAGTTTTATGCATTGAAATATTCACATTCATTCTACCTGGCCTCCTAAATGTGGCATGGGCACAGGGCTGTCTCCTTTCGTGTCTTGCAGATGCCCAACAGTAGAGGGCAAGAGATCCCTGCACATACAGATAAACACTGAAGAAGGCAGGAAATGGTAAACACGCAGCTTCTTTCTCCAAAGGGAGACGATATCTGGCTGTTCTCCCAGAATGCTGGGGTAAAACATAAGTTTACAACCTGGTACTCCATTGCTACCTGTTGAGCCAGGCTACACCCTTATCCCCAAGACTATTATGTTTGTTATCCCTGATGTTTCCCTGCTAAAACACTGAACATTGCTTCTAGATCATAAAACTCATCCCTGTGAGTGATGTCATTGTACTTTACAACATGATGTTTGCCATGGTCATTTTCCATAGACCTTTATCGAGCATTGTTTCTAACGCAAAGCACCCATCTTTACAAGAGATGCCATGTGTACTTTGTAAAGCGTGTCGATGTAAACATGTCTTAAGTTTTATTGCACTCATGGACTGAGTTAGCTGCTATCAAAAAACAATTTTTTAAAAAAAATTGTGCTATGCTAAAATAAGTGAATTGGTGTCAGACTTTTTAAGTTTTGGTCCAGCATCAGTACCTAAGTTAGGTTGAACCGAATTCATTCTTATCTCTTTGTGGACCATTTCCCTGCCATCCAGAAAGCCTACAGCCTCAATGAACTCAGGTCTCATCACTGTAGATGCTATCTATATCCTAGCAACACATATGTTTCCATCAATAGCCACCTCATGTCCCTGAACTTCACACACACACACACACACACACACACACACACACACACACCCTAACACCCATCACCAGACTAACAAGCCTAAACCTGCTGCTCCAAATGACAGCCCCATTTTATAGTAAAATTGTTAATGAATTCTTCTAGCTGTTAGGGCTTCCCACCCCGCGGCACACCAACCAGCCTCCTTGCTGACTTGAGAAACATCCGCGCTCCTGTGCATCTCTGGTGAACTGTCCTCTCCACAGGGATGCATCCCTAATGCTTACTCCATTTTACACCTTCGAGTGTTTACTCATATATCCAGTTCTAATATGAAGTCTTCCCCTGATTATTCATTTAAAATTACAACCCAGACCCTTTTTGTAACTTAGACTACTCCATAGGCACGGTCGCTAATTTCTTTGTGATTTACACATTTATTTTACTGTTTTTTTTTCTTCTGCTAAAATACACTGTTCTAAAGGAAGAATCCCTGCTCCATCTTGTTTTGTTGCTATGTATCTAGTACTCATAGATCCTGGTGCATCATATAAGTTCAATAAATATTTAGAAAAGGAATTCTGAATGTCTATACATCTTACACTCCTCAGAGTTTACCTTATAATTAGTACAGTCTCAACCTAATACAAGAAGAGACTTGTTTTTCTCCAGATTTCAAGCTTCTGAGTTGGCTTATGCCATTATCTGATCTGTTGCGTCCCTGTCTTTTCTAAGATGAGAAGATGAGGCAGGGCGATTGTATCTCCTTCTGCTCTTATGTGTGCCCAGCCCTACATGTGTTCCCAATACCATCGCCAGTTCATCTGATCCAGCTGGCCTGGGGCAGATCTCGCCTCAGGGAAGAGAGATACTGTCAGAGAGGGAGGTGGATTTGGGTGCCCTCTCCAACCTGCTTATAGCATCCTTGGCCTTCCTTTCTTTCTCTTTCCCACCTCTCCCAGGAACTCTAACGTGACACACCGGCCAGGGCAGTAGGAAATCAGAGGCAGCACAAGTGAGATGTGCTCATCCTTGGTTTTTAAAATTTTCATTTTAAAGTAGAAGTTATCTGTGTGCATTTTTGATTAAACTTGGTTGAGACTATTCCTTAGTTGATAAGATGGGCAGGATCATCTGATTCCTTTACAGTTCTTCTAGCTGTTGACTTTTCAGGAATGAACATACTCTGTCTTTAAAGAAACTAGAGAGGAAGTTTCAATTTTAGATGATCAAACTTATTTTCTGAAGAACAAAGTCCCTATATTTTCCATATTAGTGAGTATATATGTAAAAAATATAAACAGTTGGTTATCTTTCTCTTTTTTTTTTTTTTTTTTTTTTTTTTTTTTTTTTTTTTTGGTTTTTTTGAGACAGGGTTTCTCTGTGGCTTTGGAGCCTGTCCTGGCACTAGCTCTTGTAGACCAGGCTGGTCTCGAACTCACAGAGATCCGCCTGCCTCTGCCTCCCGAGTGCTGGGATTAAAGGCGTGCGCCACCACCGCCCGGCTATCTTTCTCTTTTGTTGACAGTGAAACACAACTCTCTTCTGACGCACTATAGGCTAGTTACAATTTGTACTGAATTTTGGCAGAGTGAACTTTCTAGGTTATTTTCTTTTTAAGAAGAAATACAAAATTGTCAAAAAATGTTTAAAACTTTTTAAAAGTAGCAATCTGGCAATTCCAGAGAGTTATCATAATATCTATGGGGCTAAAGGCAGAGAAAGCGTGTGTTGTTACAAGTGTTTAACGGCATGTTTTAAATGCTAACTTTTTTTCAGTTGGAAATCAAATCCAAGGCTTTGCCTATGCTAGGCAAGAGCTGTATTGCCAGCCTCCATCCTCAGTCCCAAGTGATGACATCTGCAGGCCACAAAGGAGTGTCAGCTTCACCCGACTGTTCAAAATTGGAGGAGAGGGGCTGGAGAGATGGCTCAGTGGTTAAGAGCATGGTCCTGAGTTCAATTCCCAGCAACCACCACACGATGGCTCACAGCCATCTATAATGAAATCTGGTGCCCTCTTCTGGCCTGCAGGCATACATGCAGACAGAATACTGAGAATACTGTATACATAAATAAATAAATAAATCTTTAAGAAAAATTGGAGGAGATATGCTTCTTTAGAAGATCTGTAAAATATATTTCTTCTTTAGAAAAAAAGAAAAAAAACTGGTATTGTGTGTGCATGCATGCACATGTATGTGTATGTACATGACATGTGCACACACATGTGTACAAAGCAAAGTAGATAACTTGATTTTTAATTTGTTAAACTATTAAGCTATAATTTAATCAAATTTTGTTCATACTGTAAAAATATCAGAAACCTATACACCTAAGAACTACTCAAACAAACATGAATTCCTTGGCACAGTCTTCCAGGGCCCAGCATCCTCTCTAAACTGCTCACTGCCCTCTGTGAGAAGAGACCAGACAGTGTACCCCAGAACACCCGGGAGCTGAAGCCTGTCTCCGTGAGCCCCAGCCTGCTCCCTAGTCTGCTCACATCCTGCTTTCTGTGCAGTCCTTTCCAACTTTGTCAGAGAACTTTTCTAGATAGTTCCATATTTATCTAGTCAAAAAACGTCAGTCCAGCCACGACTGGGACATCTAACTGGGTCTTTGAAAGGTTTTAAGTGACTTCTCTACCATTTAATCTTGTACTTTACCTTTTAAAAGTCTGTTCTCCATTCCTGGACCTGATTATTCTTATTCAGAAAGTTATAATTATCACAAAGCATAAAGTCCAAAATTGATGCTTGTTAAACCTTAAGAGAAAAATGTTCAAACTAAAGAACTCTAACAGCAATGATGCTCTTTCAAAGACCTCAAGTCAAATTCCTTTTACTTAGGTGAGATAGAAAAACCAGAAGATCTGAATAATGAAGTTAATGCTTAAATCAATTAATGATTAAAATTATGACAAAACTGTGCATTCCTCTTTGCAGTGCTGGAGTGCAAAACCATGGCCTTGCACTCGCTGGACATGCTTTTGCCTACATAGGAAAGACACATGCAAGGCCTTGCACTCGCTGGACATGCTTTTGCCTACATAGGAAAGACACATGTGAGGCCTTGCACTCGCTGGACATGCTTTTGCCTACATAGGAAAGACACATGTGAGTCCAATACTGAGCATTAGATCGGTGCTGATGCTTTCTTATTTGTTTTTTTTTTTTCCAGAGCAAGGAGGAGAAGGTAAGGAACTCGATTTACATGGCATCCCACACATTCATGCCCCTCATATGTCAACTGCCGAAGGCCTGCATTTTAGCTACCTATATTTAAGTACTAATCTTTTTTATGATACCACATTAATTTGTAGTATGATAAAAATGGCAGAATTAGTCTGTCATGATGCCATGTACATTTCTAACATAAAGGTAGCCATAGTCTGGATTATGGGATAGTTAATATTCCTCTAACTATGGAAGCTCTAGGAATATCACTCACAGGAGCAGGTGCCTGTGGAGTTGCCAAGAACGTCACATACGGTGGCAGCCCATTCACTAGTTGCTCATAATTAGCTTTCATTTTGGTTTAAATAGAAACACAACACATATTTGCCATTACCAAAGCCTGCAAATGGGAAAACACTGCTATGCTCATGGGATTAGAATGTGGGACATTTTTATGCATTAATATTTCATCTGAATTATGCCAATAGATCTGTCTCAAAAAATAATGAGACCTTGGCAAATGTTGAAGGAAAATAAATTCTTAACAGCTTCTGGGATCTGAAAATAGGATTTGAATAAGTGCAGAGGTACAAATATAAAATATGAACATACATAGTTTAATTAACCAAGCTAATGAACAAACGAGGTGATTGACATCAGACAGAAATAATCTTTTGCCTAGCCCATTGTCATATTGGTCTCTTTTATACTTTTAATCACATTTTTGTGATCAGCATGGCATTTAATATTGCACAGTTACTTTGTAGCATGTTTATCAAGAGCAAAGACCCCTTATAATGTATATTGAAACCTATACTTTTTCTTCAATGAAAAGATATTGAGAATCCTTCAGTACTGAACACTTTATAGACAACTTTAGAATGTTAGTCATAAGTTTCCATTGTCTGGGCCAGAAACATATAATATAAAATACACACACACACTACTGGAACTTGGTTTTGAACATGTACATTTTTTAGGAAATAATGAACATTTGCTTAAACATGAAGCATCCCTGATTTTCTTTTGCAATTCTCTTACAAAACAATACTCTTATTAACAGTGCTGGGCAAAGGTTCTAAGAACAAGAGTGGGTAGCTTTTCCTGCTTTATTTCCAGATATGGCAGATGGTGTAACATAAACACTTGTTCTCTCAAAGGATGTAATTTGGAAAGCCTTCTGTTAAAATAGGAACCATGCACAGGAGAGTAACTGACCTTGGATATAATCACCCTTACAAGAGGCGATCAGAACAGCCCTATCCTGCCTCTCTCTTCCCAGTTGCATGGTTGCTAGGCATCTCCCTCGACTAACATAAAGTATCTGTATTATAAATATTAGTTCTTTTTTATACAATT
Organism: Microtus oregoni; assembly: GCF_018167655.1. Lineage (NCBI taxonomy): Eukaryota > Metazoa > Chordata > Mammalia > Rodentia > Cricetidae > Microtus > Microtus oregoni. The sequence continues at coordinate 20,913,410 of NW_024543070.1, forward strand.
TTGCATTTTTATATCATTAATGGGTCCCATTGGGGCTATGCATGATTTCTTATTCAAGCTAACAAATACAGAGACAGCTTCTACTACCTGGCCCTTAAGTCCCAGGAAGCAATAACTCTCTCCCTTAATCATCCCAGAGAAAGGTGGAGGGTATCTAGACCACACACTTGTATGCACTTTCTCTCTCTCTCTCTCTAACCTCTTCACACTGCCCAGCCTTGGTTTTCTCTTGGGACTCCTTACAAAGGCCAATGCGGGAACCTACCCCAACTGCTATCTTTTGCAGCCTGAGCATCTGCTTTCTTTCCTCCACTGCCCTGCAGGGTTTGGGTGTTCATGCTCTCTAAAACCCATGAGCATAATCATTCCTTTTCCTGCGTGTCCTCTCTGTCATCTGGTGGCTCCACCGAGTTGTGATGTCATAAAATACTATCCCGGTGTAAAGTCATGCTCTCTGTTGCAGAATAAGGACTCTCCCCAGCCCTTCACTTAGGCTTCCTCCTTAATGGATTCTCTAAGTGGGCAATTTACCTCCATATACCTACTTATTCTTGGAAGAACACAGCCAAAACCAATGACAGTACTTATCTGTGCTGAGTGATGATGGCTGGAATTGAGTGAAACTCTGAAAGCATGGTTGAGATGGCTTCTGATTGGTCTCGTTTTAAAAACAGATGATTGTAACTATTCATTTTTATAAATAAGGGAAAAAACTATTCATTTTTATAATGAAATCACTTTCTCAGTTCAAAGTTCTACAGGTGGCAGGTGGCTTTAGCTCTAGGTGTTCTGCTTCCTGTGCTCTGGTGTCATTATGATCTCTGTTTTTTTTTTTCCCTTAGTTTCCTGTGCTACTGTACAAAGTCGAATATTGCCACCTCCATTCTATATCTAGTGTACTTCAAGAACTTGGTTAAGTAAATATACATTTATACACAATTTGAATCTTGTTTTTGAATATATTGGCCTTACTCATGTTAAAAATATTGCAAACCTGCTCAGCCTATATGATCGTGATTCTGTACATTTTCTTTCCAGCACTTCAGAGACCATAAAGCACCATTTCCCCTCTGAGTTGCCAGAATAGTCCCCGAGGTAAGCAGCCTTCTTTGCTAGTTCATCTCTTTCCATTACAGCAAATGACTCCTTTCCTGGTGAGCTGCTGTTGTAGCAGAAAGGGAGGATTAATCCCCTTTGACCATTCAGCTCCCTCGTTCCTTGTTACACATACCCTAGGGCAGTGTGCATGTCTGTGATGATGATGATGATGATGAAAACAATGGGCTACTGTTATCAGATGACTATCTATTAATGAACCTGCATATGGCAAGGATAATGCACTAAACAGTATTTTTACAGTGATGTCTAAACTGACTTAAGAGTAGGTGAACTATTTTATCCAAGGAGAAGCTATTTAAAGCTTTGTCACTAAAAGGCAGGAAAGAGTATTTACAAAGCTTCCTGTCTTGTCTGTTATCTAAATCTGTTCCCTCCAAATTCATTTGTTATGTGTCAGATATTTATAAAACACAGCCTCCATTTCAAACTCTCATACTGATTGAAAGCCTTCGTTGATTCGCCATTCCTGGCCAAAACTTCTGAATTCCTTAGACTGGCATACAGATTCTCTTAAAGCACCTTTTATTTTTAATTATCTGTTTATGTGTGTAAGTAGCAGGGTATGTGTTCACGTGAGGCCATGCAGACTCCTTTCTGATAGATGCATCCTACCTTTCCAAATACGTCTGTACCTCAGTCCAAGGACTCGGTGTTCCAGCTCTGCAAAGTGGCAAGGAGAGAAGAGAAGAGGCTTCTGGACTAGACAGGTGCTGCTGTAGTGTATTTGTTTAACAAGACATGGGTGTGTTACATTTGCCTAGTCTGCATTTGCTTAACAATGCAAAGATGCCTTGCCACTAATTAAATAAAAGTAACTTGAGCTCAGAGAGGTGCAGTTAGCAGATAGAAAGTAGCAGGGAGGAGCATAGCCTGCATTTGTTTAGTTGGGCAGTGTGGAAGGCGAGGGCTCCTGGGACTCCAGTAAAGAGAGAAAGTCAGCCAGTTGCTACTCTAACTCTCTGAACTAGCCTTTCAATTTTATTATTGGAACAGTAGAGGTTTAGTTAAAGCCACCTTTAGCAGCAGCAACAGAGCCATTTTGCTTTTCTGACCTTCAGAATGAACCCCAATATCCATCTCTGGGTGTTTATTAATCGTGCTATACCCATGGCTGTTCTTACATCCCTGAGGACATAGCTTGCTTGTATTCATAGAAAGGATTCACAGAGAACACTCATTTCCTTATTTTTGATTGTCATCTTCTGTGGTTGTTCAGTTCTTGGGGAATTGTTTTGACATACTCATCTCCTGGCCATACTTAGTATTTTACACCAATGTGTTGTGGGAGATTTGTCTGTGTTGCCACTCTGAAACTGCCAATAGAGTCAGACCTTGGTTCATAGGATGATGTCCATACTAAGCTGGGCCAGAGTGGACCACAGAGTTTTCTGACTGGCTCAGAGGAAGGTACAGGGACACACAGAAAGGATAAGGGGTATCAAGGAGAGATGCATGGGTTTGTTTTTGTTTTTAGGAAGGTGGAGAAGAGAGTAGGCGATTGTTTTCTCTGTTCCTCTGCGGCTCTCTCAGGTTTATTCCCATATTTAACTCCTGAGTTTTATTTTTTTAATAAAACAACAAAAGAAACTTCAATATCTGGTATCCAATACATGGCCTTAAATCATGCCAAAGCCTTGCAGAGCCTCTGGTACTCAGGGAAGGTGGCTAGGTGACCCCCCCCCCCCATGCTGTGTCCCAGTCACTCAGGTTTCTCCTATCAGTTTCCCAGCATTAGTTGTTCAGATGGCTCAACCCCCTTCCCCACAGGGCATGCGAGCAGCCACAGTGGCCCCTGGCCCAGGTGTGTGGATAGTGGCACCCTGCTGTGCTTGCCCTCCCTGCCAACACAGTCGCACAACCTCACTGCGGTTGATTAATGCCATACCCAGCTCTGCCAATGCCTCCAGCATCAGCAGATCTGCTGAGATACCTGGGAATCCTTAAAGGGGAAGTTAGGTTAAAAGGGAGGATCTTTCCAATGTTAAGAATCATCATAATGCAGGGAGTTTAGTGCTACCTGGTTTAGTGCTACTATAGACGGCTTGCAAATGGAAAAAAAATAAATGAGGGGATAAATCACTTAGCCGGGGTTGACAGGATACTGATTTAAACTACTATCAGTTTGGTAATTCATATTTTATCCTTAAAATGGTTTGATAACTGTGCCAAATATGAAAATTTGATAAGACACAAACCTTGGAAAGACTTACTAATGAACAGAAAAAACTGACTGATAAGATATAAGCCTTAGAAAAAAACCTAATACTGAAAATAAGAAAAATATTCAGACATAGACAGAGGAATTTAAAGCAGAACCTACCACACCATTGCATTATGAAATTGAAGAGGAGCAGCTCAAGGTTATTAGAAAAGCAACTTTAGTTCATCCAGTTGTCATTAAGAATGACCACCAGATGATAGATATCCCCAAAGCTATGCAGAAATTGACTGGAATACTGTAGAAGTTTTAGATTTAAAGAGATTTAAGAAAGCAGTCATTTCATATGGTATGTATTCACACTATATGAAGATTTTAAATTCATGGAATTATCCCACAAGACTAGAAAGATTTAGTTACAGCAATCTTGGAAGCTGACCCTCAGTAACAATGGAAAGCATGGTGGAAAGAGGAAGTTTAGATTTGATGATCACACCTTGGCTCTCCTTTGTCTAGCAGGTTTGAATGCTTGGAGATTCAGGAGAGAGGACTGAGGCATTTCTAAAACAATACAAGGTCCAAAAGGAGCCTTTTTTGATTTTGTACAAAGTTTAACTTCTGCTAAAAATAGAATGACATCAGATCTAGAAGTTAGACAAATATTAATTGAATACTGGGCTTCTGAAAATTCTAATTCAGAATACAAAGTATTCTGTATTATGCCTTTCAAGGCATAATCAGCACCAATAGATGCATGGATTAGAAATACAACTGATACTGGATGTCACGCTTAAGATCTGCTTTGATGCATGAAGTAATTTCTAGAAATTTTAAGAAATATCAAAATGTCAGATATTTTACTGTGGCAAAAAAAAGCCATTTGAAAAGAAATTGTGGTCATGATATTCCTAGAAACAATGCCTTTTCTAGAGATAATCCAAACAGAAGGTTCCAGCCTTCTGGAGTATGTAGAAGGCGTGACAAATGCTGGCATTGGACTAATGAATGCAATCAACAAAAAATAGACAAGGCAACCCTTTGCTATCGGGGGCCTCTCACAGGCCCCAAAGTCAAATTTGGTTCAATCATTTCCTATCAGCATTGGGAAAACTTCTCCACAAAGCAATTAAAAGACCTAATGCTTGTTGTTAAAAACTATACTGCTCTGGATAAAAAAAAAATAAAAAGCCTTCAATAAACAAAACAAAATTTTCAGGAGAGACCATAAAACAAGTACTTTTTATCAAACTTCTACAAATGATCAAAACCCAAAGCTAAAGATATGAACAAAAGGCATTGTAATTGAAGGTTTGCTAGACATGGTTGCAGATGTAACAATAATTACACTAAAATCTTGGCATCCGGATTGGCCTCTTCAGGAGGTAAGTTTTCAGCTTCTTGGAATTGGAAGGACAAATAGGAAAATTAAATCCATATGTGTCTAATATAGCAATAAATTTATGGGAATGCAATTTGTTGCAACAATGGAAAACATGGATTAACATCCCCCCAATCTCAGAAACAAACAATAAAATAAAGAATGTTTCTGAGAGAAATATTAAAAGGTATTATAAAGAACAGTTGTAGAACATTCATATTGTATATAAGCAGAACACAACAGCTAGTGGTCTTTCAAGGGTACCAATAGCCCTACCTTCAAAAGGGTTAACTGACAAACCTGTGTGGGTAGAACAAAGGCGTTTGATATCAGAAAAATTACAGTCACTAGAACAGCTTGCACAGGAGCAGCCTAATGCTCAACATATTGAAGAATTGACCAGTCCTTGGAATTCTCCTTTATTTGTCATTAAAAAGAAATCTGGAAAATGGGGAATGTTAACAGGTCTAAGAGCTGTTAATAAGGTGATTTAGCCAATGGGCTCTCTACAGACTGGAATTCCCTTGCCTTCTTTATTACCTAAAGGATGGTCTATTAAAGCTATTGATTTAAAAGACTTCTTTTTTACTAAGCTTTATAAGAACAGGATGGAGAAAACTTTGCCTTCACAATGCCTACTTATAACAATTCTCAACCTGCTAGAAGTTATCACTGGAACAGTCTTCCACAAGGGATGTTAAACAGCCCTACCTAATTTCAATATTTTGTACAACAGCCATTAGAAATAATTCATAAACAGTTTTTGCAATCTATAATTTATCTTACTAGCTGATTTAGATGCAAATACCTTAGAAAAATGTTTGAAGAAGTAAAGAAAATTTTGCTTTGTTTGGGATTAAAATTGCTCCTGAAAAAATAGAAAGAGTAGATTCTATTAATTACCTAGAATATAAGATAGGTTAACAAAGAATTCAACCACAGAAAGTATAAATCAGGAGATGTCAATTATGAACTCTTAATGATTTTCAAAAATTGCTGGGAGATATTAACTGTCTAAAGACCGCAATTGTATTAACAACTCAAGAACTAAGTAATTTATTTCAAAAGTTATAAGGTAATAAGGACTTAAGTAGTCCAAGAAAATTATCATCTGAGGCTGACTTAGAATTGGCTTTGGTAGAAGAGAAATTACAGGATGCACTTGTAGATCACTTAGATCCAGAGACTGATTGTATTCTGGTCATACTACCCTCCATGTGTTCTCCTACAAGAATTCCTAAACAGACATTCCTAAATCCTAAAACAGACATTTTTTACTACACAAACAGAGCAAAAAAAGAAACCCTGTGTAGGAAAGGTTTCTTAATCAATTCTAAGAGGAAAGTGGAGACTGTGCCTATTAGCAGAACAGACCCAGCAGATACTGAGGTACCTTTTACAAATGCTGAAATGGCCTCATTATGGGGAGAAAATGAACACTGACAAAGAGCTTGCAGTATTTTTTGGGAGAGATTAGCAAGAAATATCCCCAAAGCAACAAACTTAACTTTATAAACAGAGCTAATTGGATCCTTTCTCACATTGTACAGGGAACAACAAATTCTGGAGTCCCCACATGTGATGCTGATGGACATAAATCAGGAAAGGCAGGTTATAAGTCAGGAAAATTAAGTAAAGTAGTTCAAAACACTTATTCAAAATTTCACTTCAAAAATCAGAATTAGATGCTACTCTCATGATATTATTGAATTATTCCATAACCTCTTAATATAGTTACTGACCCTCAATGTAGAGTTGTTTTGTATACTGAAATTGTTCAACTTATACCAAATGATTCAGAATTAGCATTATTATTTAATCAATTACAAAAAAATAAACAGAAATAGAAGTCATCCCTTATGTATATAATACATACCAGATCACAGACATGGACCAACAAGGCCCTCTAGCACAAGGTGAGAATGAATTTGACAAACTGTTGGTAGGAAATATCCTAAAGTCTCAGACGTTCATATGAAACACCATGTTAATAGCAAAGGTTTGAAGAAAGAATTTTTTCTATCACTTGGCAACAAACCAAGGAAATGTCCTAATTGTTCTTTGTATAACCAAACTCCATTACCTTCAGGGAGTAATCCAAAAGGTACTCAAAGAATGAAATTTGGCAGATGGATGTGTTTCATTTTTGTGTAATTTGTAAAATTAAAATATGTGCACCATACCGTAGATACATGTTACAGATTTCAATTGGCAAGTGCTTTGAATTCTAAAAAGAGTGATTCTGTAATTACACATTTGCTAGAAGTTATACTCATCATGGGGATAACTGTACAAATTAATACTGACAATGCTCCAGCATATGTCTCTAGTAAAATGAAACAGTTTTTGTATATTATAATATAAAGCATATTACAGGTATACCACAAAATCCTACAGGACAAGCAGTTATAGAAAGTTCTAATTGCACTTTAAAAGATATGCTTAAGAAGCAGAAACACTATCACCCAGGATAGTGTTTTCTATTTCTGTCCATTTTTATACAAAATTCAAGAAGTCATTGTTTTTTATCACTGAGTAGTACTCTAATATGTATATATTCCATACTTTCTTCATCCATTCTTCCATTGAAGGGCATCTAGGTTGTTTCCAGGTTCTGGCTATTACAAACAATGCTGCTATGAACATAGTTGAGCATATACTTTTGTTATGTGATAGGGCATCTCTTTGGTATATTCCCAAGAGTGGTATTGCTGGGTCCAGGGGTAGGTTGATCCCGAATTTCCTGAGAAACGGCAACACTGCTTTCCAAAGACCCAAAAAGAGGAGCATGGGATGTTCTCACTCATTGGTTTCTAGCCATAAATAAAGGACATTGAGCCTATAATTTGTGATCCTAGAGAAGCTTAATAAGAAGGTGAACCCAAAGAAAAACATATAGGCAATCTCCTGAATATCAACCTTCATCAGGCGATGAAAGGAGACAGAGACAGAGATCCACATTGGAGCACTGGACAGAAATCTCAAGTTCCAAATCAAGAGCAAATGGAGAGAGAGCACGAGCAAGGAACTCAGGACTGCAAGGGGTGCACCCACACACTGAGACAATGGGGATGTTCTATTGGGAACTCACCAAGGCCAGCTGGCCCGGGTCTGAAAAAGCCTGGGATAAAACCAGACTCGCTGAACATAGCAGACAATGAGGACTACTGAGAACTCAAGAACAATGGCAATAGGTTTTTGATCCTACTGCACATACTGGCTTTGTGGGAGCCTGTGCAGTTTGGATGCTCACCTTACTAGACCTGGAAGGAGGTGGGTGGTCCTTGGACTTCCCACAGGTCAGGGAACCCTGATTGCTCTTCGGACTGATGAGGGAGGGACACTTGATTGGGGGAGGGGGAGGGAAATGGGAAGCGGTGGCTGGGAGGAGGCAGAAATCTTTAATAAATAAATAAAATTAAAAAAAATAAAATAAATAAAAAAGAAGCAGAAAGGGATAATAAAGACCCTCAGAGACAGATTGCACAATGCTTTATTAATTTAAAACTTTTTAAATGCTAATGAGAAAGAAACTACAGCTGTAGAGAAATATTGGATAGTAGAAAAAACCTGCTGGATTAAATCAACCTGTATACTTTAAAGATGTGTTGACCTCAGAATGGAAACCAGACTATGTGTTACATTGGGGAAAAGGTTTTCCTTTATTTCTACAGAAGAAAACTGTGGATACCATCAAGATTGATAAAGATTAGATTTCAACAAGAGAGAACGCTTAATTAGGAGAGCTAATAGCTCATCAAAACATATAGCCATTCCATCTAAATTAACTTATACGACTAATAAATGTCTTTCATTTGATCAGACAACGTGCCAAATTGGGAAAGTCCCCAAAGTTAGGGTTGAGGCAAGATTTTGTTTTTGTCTTTCCATGAGAACAAGGAGCATGGCATCTGAACAAGAAGGACAAATCATCTGGAGAAAATGTCCCATAAAAAAGAGTAGATTGGCTTAATGGCATAACACATTTCTACCAAGAAAAAAAATTCTATAATCTTCTCAAATGTTTTTTTTATGCCACTCTCTACAAACATATGGGGCAAATTTTTTTGTAGTCCCAACTCAATTAAAATTTAATGCTGGCTTTGGAGTACAAGCATGGTTCTCTCCTAAACACAAGCATGCTTGTTGAAAGAAAATCCAAAGTTTCTGTCTCATGTCAGAAGAGCTACCGAGTATGGGATAGAAGAAAATCAAAATTAAGGGACTGTTCTATTGTCACTAATCTTTTAGTCCCTCAGATTTATTTTGACTTTTGATAACTTCTCTTAAGGTATCAATACTATCTCAAATTTTTTTTACATTGGTATGAGTTTTACATTGATAAAAATTTAAGGTTGATTTTTCTTACAGTATATGTTTCCATTCTTACTTAAGATATTTTTATATTAATACAAATTTAACATTATTTTTGTTATACTGTATTATATGTCTCCATTTCTTGTTTAAGGTATTGTACCAATGTAAGTCATTTAAAAATATAATGTAAAGTTATAGTCCTATGAAGCTATTTAGGATAATAAAGAAAGGTTAGCAGTTATTCATCTATAATAATCAAACTTATAGTCATGTTAGGTATGTATTACAAGGTAACAGAGATATATTTAAGTAGATAGACAGTCTTCAAATACCTCAAAGACCTAAAGAATATGGCATTTAAAATGTTTTAATAGCATAAGGCTTTTTCATGACAGTGAAATATGTCTGCTCCTGGGAACACCAATTTACTTCAAAAACAGATGATGGGCATCAAAGAACCTCCATATGAGGTGTGCTTCCAATGTGTCAAAGCTAGCCATTTAGGCAAGAAACTGCCTTTGCATCAACTACTGACAATATGTTGTCCAAATTGGACAAGCAGAACACAAGAGAGGGCAACTGCCAAACTTTGCCAAGACAAGGAAGACAGTCCTTCAAAATAATCTGCTTGACAAAAAATGCTGCCATATATTCCAGGCCTATAGTCAAAGATGGATGCCCTAGCATTGCAGAGGAGCCTTGGGTGACTGTTCAGAGAGCCAGATGTCTCTGTCATTTCTATAGTTTAGAAGTCTTTTGCTCTACACTTTCAGTTTACTGAGGTAGTATTATATCCCTCTTGGGTCCCTGATGGGGTTGATGACAAAATAGTTATGGTTACAGTTATCCTTAGTTATGATAGAAAGTAAATTAGGTACAGAACTTTGGACTCAACAAAAGAGGAGAGATAATGGAGTATTTTCTCTGAATTTGCCAAATACAAATGAACTGGACATTTTGAATATAATTCTTACTTGATAATTGTTCTTATTGTATATAGTTTTATTTTGTGGAGGTTAATGCCTTTCCTTTTTCTTTAAACAATACCTGATAATTGTTCTTATTATATATAGTTTTACTGTGTTAGAGTTAAAACCCTTCCTTTTTATTTAGACAAAAGGGGAAAATGTTGTGGGAGAGCTTTTCTGTGGCTGTCCTGAAACTGCCAATGGCATCAGACCTTAGTTCAATAGGCAGAGCCCATACTATTCTGGCTGGAGCGGACCATAGTTTTCCAGTGAACTTAGAGGAAGCTAGAGGAATACATGGGGGGAGGGGAATAAGGAAGAGCAAGGAGAGATATGTAGGTCTTTTCAATCAGGGAAGATGGAGAAGAGAGCAGATGATTGTTTCCATGATCTCTCAGATTTATTCCCTAATAGTTAACTTCTGAGTTTTATTTTTTAGCAAAACAATAAAAGCAGTTGCAAAATAATAATGACTATTATACTGCTAATTATCCTTTTTTTTTTCCTTGTGGGAAATCCTTATCATCTTTTCTCACTTTACTCTTAATTGTCCAGTGAACTGTCCAATAATTAATTACTGGTGATAAATGAACAATCATATTTGGTAAAACTAAATTTAGTCCCTCATCCCACAATCTTGGAAACTTGTAGGCATTAAAGAAATACAGAAGGTGGATAAATAGGGGCATATGAATTATTATAGACAGAAATAAAATATACAGCACAAATAGGAGGGAAACAAACAAGAGACATGGTCAGAAGATAGTTCTAAGGGAAACAAAACCCACCAAAACCAAACCCAGAATCTGCCCCCAGAAAACTCCACAGTGCAGCCATCTTCAAACTTTTATCTTAAGGATGCAAACTAATTTATTAGTCTATGGCAGAGGGAATGAGTTGCTTGATTCTAGCTCATTCTTTTTCTTTTACTGAAGTAAGACAAATAAATCACTAGGCTTTGTTCATGCTAAGTAAGTGCTCTACCACCAACCGGCACCTTCAGTGCCTTGTCTCAATCTTAATGCTAATGTCTAATATCTGTGTTGACCCAAAAGTCATATGATGAAATCTTTATCTCCCCAAGGTGACAGATTAAGAAGGTGGGGTCTTTGCTATGGGAATCAGACCTTCAGGGTGGAGCCTACATGAGTAGAATTAGTGCCCACAGAAGAGGCTCAAGAGAAACTACCAACTGTTACCCTGTGAGGACAAAATAGACAGCATTATCTCAGAGAAAGCAGGAAAACCTTGCTAGAAAACTAATAAGCCAGTTTCTTGATCTCAGACTGCCAAACTTTCGAGATTGAGAGAAATAAATTTCTGTTGTTTGCAAGTAACCCCATCTAAAATATTTTGTTACAGCATCTGAAAATGTATGACATCATTAGCAACAGAACTCTCGGTTAATTTAGGACAGTAATAATGTCCCACTAATGGGAACATTGCCAGAATCTCAGAGTATAGAAGCTGAGTGCATATGAGCAATATGATGGAAACATAAATGACATGTGATTTCAGCATGTCTGTTTGACTATAAGAAGGTATGCATTGTTTTTGTTGTTGTGTTCTTTTTTCTTTGAGTCTTTCCCCCCTGTGTACAGAACACAGAGATGACTGATTTCAAGCAGCTAACTTGAACTGAGACAAAGTCTGAGTCCCCAACAGAGATCAGTAGCCTTCACACAGTCACAGCTGTGGAAGCCCTCAGGATTGCTTATCTTTAGACTCTGAGCATGAGAATGCCATCCTCTCCCTTGTCTAAGCCATAACTAGCACTTTTTTAAAAAGGGTTTTGTGTGAGCTTTATACATGAGCACTGTACTTCTATCACTCCCCTCCCACCCCTTCTCGCTCCTGCATCCCACACCACTCCCCACTTCTCACAAGCCCACGAGTTCTTCTTTAATTATTATTGAGAACATGTATATCAAACCAACCGAGTCCATTTTTAGCATTGCTTATATATACATGGGTCCAGAACTGACCACTTGGGATAAGACGACACACAGAATATCCTCCTTGGAAGAAAGTGATTCTCTCTCTCTCAGCAGCCATTGAACACCCGAAGTCCCTCACACAGGAGTGAAACCATGTAGAATTTTCCTGTCCATGCTGGCATGACAACTGGTGTTGTCATTATACCAGTCTTACTCAGACAACCATATTGTTGCGATTTCATAAGTCTATTTCCCGTTATGTCTAGGGGACACTGTCAAGCAGGAGGTGCCCTGTGACTCTGGATGCTAGGCCACAGTTACTTTAAGTTTTTTGAACTTACTATTAATCAACATGCTACTCAATTTCAGAAACCATAAGACCTAGAACAAGAATACTTGGCACAGCCGGGCGGTGGTGGTGCATGCCTTTACTCTCAGCACTCGGGAGGCAGAGGCAGGCAGGTCTCTGTGAGTTCAAGACCAGCCTAGTCTACAGGAGCTAGTTCCAGGACAGGCTCCAAAGCTACAGAGAAACCCTGTCTCCAAAAACCAAAATAATAATAATAATAATAATAATAATAATAATAACTTGGCACAATGTAAACATTTAATGGTAAGTACCTAATTCTGTACTATTATTGTATTTATGAAAAATAAGTTATAAGGAAATTTTTTAAATCCACCAGGAAAGCTACCTTACTAAAAACAAAATTATAAAATGTGTATATGAACATGGATACAGATAAGGGATATCCAGGTTATTAATTCTGAAGATGTGTATTTTGACTTTTGCTTCCTACAGTGACATAGTGGTATATCTGAAGTTTTATACAGTTATATTAGGTGTGGTGGTGCTCACCTAGAATCTCTGTGAGGTTGAAACAGGAGATTCACCACAAGTTTGAGGCTAAGGTGAACTACACAGTAAGTTGGAGGCCATATGCTTGAGTCCACTAACAATGAAATGTAGGATCTTGGGGAAAGATACTTTTTTTGGTCCTTTGTAAAATTAGAATGTTAAAAAAATTAATGTTAGCATTATCCAGAACTCAAATTTTGGGCACTTCATCATACATTCATTTCAAAGAATACTTTATTATATTTTTCTCAATCTCATCTCTGTGTATTAAAGATTATTAGAATGAGTCAATTATGTAGTTCTCTGTTTATCTATAAATACAGATGCCATAGAAGAAAATGTCCAGTACCTCCAAACACTTCCCCCTTTCTGTTTTCATAGTGGCTTTTGTACACATCTACAGGATATGAGCACAGAGTTCCTTAGGCACTATGACTTCTGGGCCTATAAGCCTGCTCCTCTAGGGCCTGTGAGGCTCTCCTTTGGAGAGAGTGTGGGATACATTGTTCCTGTGTGAGGCAGTGGCCTACATATACAGCAGGAAATGAATATGTGTTTACTGAAGAGATGAGCAAAAGGCACAGTATCTGAAGAGATTCTAATATCAGGAGGAGACTCTGAAGTGATGACTTGAAGCTGTATGTCTCTTCCTAGAGTCAAAATTTTCATTGATTTGTTGCCTGTTTGTTGATCACCAACTTTAGGAACACTTGGTAATGTCTGCAAGCTATTTTATTTCTGGTTAGGGTATTGCTACCTTTAATTTAGTGATAAAAAGGACAGTGGTTTATGTTAGTATGAGTCAAAAGCTTTTTATTTATCTGTGAACTGAGGAGTCTACACAAGGTGCCTTCCACTCGTCCTGGGATAGGAGGCAATGGGAGGGAGGGGCATTAGCACCGTCGACTTCAAGGGCGGCTGGAAGACCTTCCTTGGGAAACAGAGCTAGACAGTTACATAGATAACCTAAGTAACGTATGCCATAAACTTCAAATAGGGGTTTTCTTATAATGTCTTTTTCAGTTGCAGTTCCCTAAAAGAAACATGTATCATGCTAAGGTCAGGATCAGTATCTGTCTTCAAGCCCTAGTCACTGTCAGGAGGAAGATGTCACTCCGCCTGACTGCTGGAATCCACAGCTGGATTCTACCTATGCCTAGTCCCTATCTCTGGTGCCCCTTCTATACCTGTAAAACTGCTATGGGGTGCAGAAACAGACTGTGAAGGAAGGCTTTTCTCAGTTTTAGAGAAGCTTGGCAATAAATCTATTTTTCCATTTTATATATTTTATGTCATTTTCTCTTGACATTGCTGAATACCCAGAGCCAGAGCCCAGGCTATTTTGCCTGTGAGCTCTGGTAACAACAGCAGCTACCCCGTTCTCATTGTGTGCCCTCTAAATGAAAGCATCCATTCTCCTTACACACCCTCCTAATGAAAAGCAAAGAAAGTCAGGAAGGGCCAGTGGCTTCAATTGCGACCAAACACCCTACTGTTGCCCTGCCCTGCTCCCTACTGGCTGTCTGTCCTGCACAGAAGTCTCCTAGAGTAGCTGTGGCCCGACAGGTACTCTCTGATACAGGTTCCTACATTCCACATTCCCAAGTCCCGCAGGAAAGACAAAGGGTGACCCAAGTGTCATTTATATACCCCTTTAGTCATGCCGTGACCGAGGCCAAGCCATTTAATTACCACGTCAAAACATCAAGAAATAGAGACATTGGGAGTTCAAGTAAAATCAGGTCATTAGGTAAAAATAGATTTCAATAGAGGTAAAAATGTCAACGTTAAAGAGCATACCGCAGTACCCCGGGGTTCCACACACTGTCTTCATGAGCACTTGGTGTTCCACAATTTTAGAAAGTCCAAAATCAGCTAGAAACACAAGAGAAGAATTTAGCATGCCAAGACTTTTCTCAGCTTTTATAAGTACTTCTGCTTTTCAAAAACAAAACTAATGTATTTGTTTACTTCTGAACTGATGGTGGGAGGATGTGGGTGGAAACAAGACAATTTTCTGAAGCTAAAATAAATAGTCACTCAATCAACTTGGAAAAACATGACGCCAATACATTTACAAATAATTTATAATGCTTGATTTTTCTTTAAATCTCAAAAACGTTAACATGTAAAGAATTTTTCTTCAGAACAGTAACTGTGGTGCTTGTAAGAATTCCAAATTCATGTGACAGTAACTCCCAGAGAGAGTACAGGCTTCGTGACACAATCCCGAGTCTTCAACTCACTGGTGAAATAAAATACAGATTTCCACAGATGCCATGGAAATAAACAGAAATGTCAAAAGCTTATTCTGATTGAAAACAAATAATATCAGTTGCCAATGTTTAACAGCTAACAATTTATGCTCATATAACAAGTGAAGCCTTTTGGGGGCAGTCTAGATTTTTCTATTTATTCCTCTGTATATTGCCTAAGTAAAATATTATCCAACTTGCTACAGTTATGACCTATTGCTGAGTGACCTCTCTTTCAAGCATGTCAGAAGGCTGCTCGAGGCCATTCTTCAAGGGAGGCAGGTGCAGAACGGATACCATTTTAGACTTCAAAGATACGCCCATGTTTCCACGAGGTGCTTGACCGCATCACTGAACACAACAGGCAGCCCTACAGAAAGCAAGGCTTTCCTGCCCAAATTAGCATCCATGCATCCATCTAAAGAGATTTCTTTAAGGATCAAATCTTTGAAAGTCATGTCAAAGGAAATGGAAACCCCTGCTGTCTACTGTCTTTCAGGAGTGATTAACAGAACGAGCTGGCTGCCCAGCAGGCTTTTCAGAATGCTGCCCCAACTCCTCTCTGGTAGAGCAACTTAATTTTCAGAGGTGTTAACACTTGTTTGTTTGTTTTTTATTGTTTTTGTTGAGCTATACATTTTTCTCTGCTCCCTTCCCTATCTCTCCCCTCCCCTTCTACTCTCTTACCATGGTCCCCATGCTCCTAATTTACTCAGGAGATCGTGTCTTTCTCTACTTCTCATGTAGATGAGATCCATGTATATGTCTCTCTTAGGGTCCTCTTTGTTGTCTGGGTTCTGTGGGGTTGTGAGCTGTGGGCTGATTTTTCTTTGCTTTACGTCTAAAAATCACTTATGAGTGAGTACATACAACATTTGTCTTTCTGGGTCTGGGTTAGGGACACATCAGCTTAGCTCTGATAGAGAAGCGAGGAAGCCTAGCAACCTCAGGGGGCTTTGATACAGATTCTACCTCACATCTGTCTTTGGAAATGAAAATTTGCTTTAGCAAGTATATGGGAAATAAAATGTATTTTCTCCTAATAGGATAATTTCAATGGGTAGATGAGAATTGCCCAAATTTCATCTTTATGGTTTTTCTGGATGCTATATGGGGTGGATTTCTAGAGTCAATAGTTTGAGGAAGTCTTGTAGTGTAGATCATGATATGTTGGTCCACACGTTGGCACTTTTAAGGTTTTATAAGGCAATGCAGAAAAAAAATATTTCATTTGCCATTTTCTAACTTATTTGACCAAGCACAGACCCTTTGTAAAACCATGTCCTCCACAAACACTCAGACATACAAGGGAGTTATCATCGATTAGAAAACAGCATTCTGGGGAGAACAATTTGGAAATATGGTCTTTGAGTTTTCTCTTCTAATATGAACAAGAGATTCATAGTCTACATTTACTAATTTATACTAGGTATTTTAAAGTTCTTCATTATATAAGATTAAGCTCCAAATAATTTGTCAATTCAAAGTTAAGAAAAACACAAGTCAACTTTTCACTATAAATTTTTCTACAAAACCCAAGGTTATCTTTTGAGATCCTCATAATCACTAAGCACCCAGAGTGGGGCTCATTTGAAAGCCTAGCAATGATCCAGGGAAGTCTGGAACACAGCATCAGGTGAACAGTCTAGAAAAATACACGGACTAACAAACGACACGCTATTATCACTCATAGAGGCCAAGTGTTGGAGGCAACCAGACAGAGGCAATCCCTGATAGAACACAACTTAAAATCCCATGGAACAAACATCTTCTGCTCTGAGAGATTTGAAAAGTTTCTTACCAATTTTGAGAGGTGCATCTGGGGCTGGAGTTGCATAGAGAAGATTCTCTGGTTTGAGATCACGATGGACAATCCCATTTTCATGCAGGTACTACACAGGAAAAATAATGAAGTTAATTACATGAATTAAGTTAAAATAAGTTAAAATTACAGTTGTGTAATTTTATTTGTGGTTCTGATATCTCTTTCTGATGCTTTCAGATCTACCATAATCTTATGGCTCAACCACACACATTTAGGATTTTTAAAATATATATCACAAAGAAAACAAGGCTTAAGAATACAGCTTAATGAAAAGCCATGAGCGCCAGGCGCTCATGAGTGGTAGAGGGTTTTCCTAATGAGAGGGAGGCCCTCAGAGAACTCAGAGACTGAGCCTCTCACAGCTGCCTCTATAAAATTCATAACTAAGTTCTGTCAATTCTAATTCCAAAATATTTCCCAAACGGTTCAATTTCTTCAAGTCATTACCCCGATTTGTTCCCCTCAAACTATTCTCCAACAGAGCACAAGAAGCTGTCATTTATTCTCCTTGGAAACGGGTTGCTGGCAGAGAAGAGAGTTCTGGATGCTGCTGGCTAGGGAAATCCGGGGTGTCTGGCTAGAGCGGCCCACAAGAGAAGAGGCACACTCAGACTAATTCTCAGTCTGGCTGTGGAACGAGTCTTACCTGAGTGGATGAACACGGGTAGGCATTCTCTCTCTAATATGTTCAAACGCATGTGTCATAACACTTTAGTAATTCTATGTCTAAAATTCAAGGCAATGACACTGGTTTTATTTTTCCCTAAATTCAACTCAAAAACCTAAAAACATTCACTGAGTTAAAGTTTTAATGAAACACGTTTCTTTTGACAGAAATCATTAAATGGCCCGTTACCACTTTAAATAACTGTCATACATGAAAGCAATGGTAAACAGGCCCAGCTGTAAAGACACAAACCTCACGTTGACAGAATATAAGCCTGTATAGAAAAATAAAGTAGGACACGTGACACCAACAAATGAACAGCATTCAAAACTCATTTGCATGTAGGATTAGAGCGAGTGCCTGCTGGGAGGGCAGCTTCCCTGGGGGACGCTGAGGAGATTTTCAAAAGGACGCATGTGTGATCGGTTCATTTTCTCATTTTCACTGGACGATGCCAGGTCTGAGACAAGAGATTTCAGGCTTGAGGCTATAGAAATGTTTGGGTAATTAGATGTTGTATTGGAAAATAATACATAGCGTGAGACAAGGCGCAAAAAAAATGGTCCTCAGTTACAAAGAAATAAACAGCAAGCCAGTTTTCGTATGAGAAAGACAAAGTCCAGAGTGGCCACAGAGAAAAGATCTGTACATTCTTGGGATCCAAGAGACACAGGGCAGGGCTGGGAATGAGAGAGCACAAGCCAGTCTCGGGGGACAGGCAGTTTCTGCTCAAAGGTTAAGGACTGGTATTGAGACGATGGTGTCTACACAACAGAGCATGGTTTCTCTGCTGAAGAGAGTGAGGATGGGGAGTGGTACTATAGGAAGGTAAAGAGTTCCCACACAAGTGTGAGGAACCGAGTTAGGATCCTCAGACGTCACAGAAAGCTTGGCACCGTGGATGTCTATAATCCCACTGCTCCTCTGGCAAGTTGGAAGGTGGATAGGAGAATTCTGGGAAGCCTGGCCAGCTAGCCTGGAGCAGGCAAAATGAACAAGAGACCTCTCGAGCCAAATCAATGATGGCGCTGAGATCAGAGATTTTCCCTTTGACCTCCAAACACAAGCATACATGTGCATGAGTGCATTAGGACACACAAGAAAAAGGAAAGGTCAAAGGAGAAGGCAACCTTGGGATCCATCAGAGAAAACGCTATTTGGCTGCAAATGAAAGGGAAACCACATATGAGAAGTGGAAATTTGTACATTTTTCTTCTAACCCCATTTTATTCACAGATACACAAGCAATTCCCAGACTAAGTATGCATCAAAGCAGAATGTGGAATTTAAAAAGATACGGGTAGATTCCCTAAATATACCTTATCACGGATCTCTTAAAACTGCAGTCATCCAAAGCTCAAGCTCCCCTTTAAAGATTCAAAGACAGCACCACCACTCTGACTTCAGGGGGTGTCTAGACGTGTAATTAAACTCTCTCTATGGTCCTAACAAAAACTGTGTCGTTATGTAATGAAAGCTACTACATGGCAATTTGGTTTAATTACAGCTCTGCTGTGTTCGATGGGCTGTATGTGGTTAATTGATAATGTCTCAGGAGTTGGTAGGAGGAAGTGTGAGTCTCTTTAAAAATCTAACAGGATTCAGAAGAACTAGTCATTAAGGAGAGAAAACAGTGTTCTATCTGCAGTTTTCCTACTGGGGATGAAAATCAAACTGCATAGAGCTGTTCTTTTCTGTTCTTCAGAAAACTAAGAATTAGTATACCTAATTTAAGTAAGGACATCAAAGCGAGTACCCCATTTCTGCGTCATCTCTGCTTTGAACACCTGCTGCTTACATTGTCTTGATCTTGACCTCTATACGTGACTTCGAAACCGTCTGCAGAGGAGAGGCATCTCCCATGACCAGACCAGCAGATCTTGTGGTACCACTTGACCGGGCCTATGTTACTGTATGCCTTGGTCCCTCACGCATACCAAGTCTGGGATTGCTGACATACCGCCTATTTCAGAGTCATCCTTGGTGCTCTAGTTTCCCTTCCTAGCCTTGGGCAATTTGACCCACACATATTAATTTCACTCATTTGTTATTTTCCTTTACATCGTCATTGCTAGGTCTCTACTGGCACTGCTGCATTGCCATTTAGCCTCCCTAATAAATCCATATATCTGTATTTCTAGATCACAGAATAACTCAAATCAAGGCCTGAGCTGAAAACAAAAACAAACGTCAAGCTGAAATCTCATGCCTACAAACTGAAGTCTAATTTCTCCAGAATAAAAATGTTAAGTTCTTTCGTGTAAACCCCTAATTTGTGTCTGCATCTTTTTTCTGAGACAATTGCTAATATGCACAAGCCACATTGCTTATTATTCCCGTGTCATGTTATATATGTTCCTAGGTCATTCCCAGAAAATGTAAAGGCTCTGGAAATTGGAGTGAGGGGGGCTATATGGGCAAAGTCTGTGCTGAACAAGTGGGGGACCTTCATGTGTGTCCTCGGAAGCCGCATCTGTCACCTCACTGCTTTTGTGATAAAACAGGACATAGAAACAGATTCCCTGGAATCCTTGGGAGCCAGCAGGTCCTTCAGTTGCAGTGCTGGAACCACAGAGACCCTGCCTGAAACAAGGCAGGAAAGGACCCACACCTGCGGATGTTCTCTGACAGTCTCGCCATACTTACACTTAGACACACACGCACACAGACAATTATACACTCATACATGTACATGCACAAATCATGCACACAACACATATAATAAACATTCGCATCATATATACATCACAGACACATATATGCACACATTGTGAAAGGTGCAGGAGTTGTATTGTTACATATCCCGTGGGACTGCACTCCACAGCTCTGCACTTTGATTGGCTGTGGTTTTCTGTAATAGACTCCATCTATTGCAAAGAGAAGTTTCTTTGATGAGGGATGGGATTACACTTACCTGTGGGTATGAGGACAAATATTTAGAATATACTTATGGGCTATGCTGGCTTAGTAAAGTGGTGGCTGGAATAGGTTTTAATGTTATATCTACAAATGTACTACATCTTTGTTTGTTTGCTTGTTTGTGACATATCTAACCTCTTAATAATTCTGTCAAGCATATTTTTCCATCTTGGATTTAAGAATTATATTAAATCTTTTGTCTTCAGACGTTTTATTTCAGATTTCTTAGTATGTGTTCTACAAAACTATTAAACACCCTCAGCATTTCTTCTACTCTCTCAATTATGTAGAATATAGTTGTAATAACTGTTTTATTGTCCCTATCTACTGTTTCTGCATCCGTATCATGAGTCTATTGATTGGTTTGACTTCCTGCTTCTGCATATGCCCTGGAATTTTTGATAAATGGTAGATGTGGGAGCCAGCCATGATAAGCTAAGTATGGGCAGGTCACCCAAAGGAAGTTCTTTACTTCCAACCATTATCACCAGCCAGAGTAGGACTCAGTCATCGATAAATTTAACAAGAGGCCTGGGTCTCAGTAGTTTGCCCTGAAGCATTGCCTGGTTGCAGAAAGAACCACAAGCTGAGATTACCTGAGCACCACCCAAAAACAGACCATCCAAAGGAAATGCCTAACGTTCCAACTGCTGTAGATAGGACCACTCACCAGGACACCACTAGACAAATGTCAGCCAATCAGTGGTCCTGGACCTCAGAAAACCCTCACCCCCACCTTTACTACTATAAAACTCTAACTGATCTCAGGGCTCTCCGTTTATTCCAATATCTTGGAAATGTGGAGAGATCGAGTTTGCAAACTTCTTTAAAATAAAGGGTCATTGCTTTTACATATGGGACTCGGTCTCCTTGTTGGCTTTTACGGGGACTTTGCAGAATATGGTCATAAGAGTAGATATTGTGAAGTTTATCTGATTGGGGACAAGCACACATGTAAATATTTTTTTTAATTTATTTATTTATGAAAGATTTCTGTCTCTTCCCCACCGACGCCTCCCATTTCCCTCCCCCTCCAACTCCCCCAATCAAGTCTCCCTCCCTCGTCAGCCCAAAGAGCAAACAGGGTTCCCTGACCTGTGGGAAGTCCAAGGACCACCCACCTCCTTCCAGGTCTAGTAAGGTGAGCATCCAAACTGCCTAGGCTCCCACAAAGCCAGTATGTGCAGTAGGATCAAAAACCCTTTGCCATTGTTCTTGAGTTCTCAGTAGTCCTCCTTGTCCGCTATGTTCAGCGAGTCCGGTTTTATCCCAGGCTTTTTCAGACCCGGGCCAGCTGGCCTTGGTGAGTTTCCTATAGAACATCCCCATTGTCTCAGTGTGTGGGTGCACCCCTCGCGGTCCTGAATTCCTTGCTCGTGCTCTCTCTCCTTCTGCTCCTGATTTGGACCTTGAGATTTCTGTCCAGTGCTCCAATGTGGGTCTCTGTCTCTGTCTCCTTTCATCGCCTGATGAAGGTTAATATTCAGGAGGATGCCTATATGTTTTTCTTTGGGTTTTCCTTCTTACTTAGCTTCTCTAGGATCACTAATTAAAGGCTCAATGTCCTTTATTTATGACTAGAAACCAAATATGAGTGAATACATCCCATGTTCCTCTTTTTGGGTCTGGCTTACCTCACTCAGGATCGTGCTTTCTATTTCCATCCATTTGTATGCAAAATTCAAGAAGTCCTTGTTTTTTACTGCTGAGTAGTACTCTAATATGTATATATTCCATATTTTCTTCATCCATTCTTGCATTGAAGGGCATCTAGGTTATTTCCAGGTTCTGGCTATTACAAACAATGCTGCTATGTACATAGTGGAGCATATACTTTTGTTGTATGATAAAGCCTCTCTTGGGTATATTCCCAAGAGTGGTATTGCTAGGTCCAAGGGTAGGTTGATCCCGAATTTCTTGAGAAACCGCCACACTGATTTCCAAAGTGGTTGCACAAGTTTGCATTCCCACCAGCAATGGATGAGTGTACCCCTTTCTCCACAACCTCTCCAGCAAAGGCTATCATTGGTGTTTTTATTTTAGCCATTCTGACAGGTGTAAGATGGTATCTTAAAGTTGTCTTGATTTGCATTTCCCTGATCGCTAAGGAAGTTGAGCATGACCTTAAGTGTCTTTTGGCCATTTGAACTTCTTCTGTTGAGTTCTCTGTTCAGCTCAGTGCCCCATTTTATAATTCGGTTGATTAGCCTTTTACGGTCTAGTTTCTTGAGTTCTTTATATATTTTGGAAATCAGACCTTTGTCAGTTGCGGGGTTGGTGAAGATCTTCTTCCAGTCAGTGGGTTGCCTTTTTGTCTTAGTGACAGTGTCCTTTGCTTTACAGAAGATTCTCAGTCTCAGGAGGTCCCATTTATTCAATGAGGCCCTTAATGTCTGTGCTGCTAGGGTTATATGTAGGAAGTGGTCTCCTGTGGCCACGTGTTGTAGAGTACTTCCCACTTTCTCTTCTATCAGGTTCAGTGTGTTCAGACTGATATTGAGGTCTTTAATCCACTTGGACTTGGTGATAGATATGGATCTATTTTCATTCTTCCACAGATTGACATCCAGTTTTGCCAGCACCATTTGTTGAAGATGCTCTCTTTTTTCCATTGTATACCTTTAGCTCCTTTATTGAAAATCAGGTGTTCATAGGTTTGTGGGTTAAAGTCAGGGTCTTCTATTTGATTCCATTGGTCGACTTCTCTGTTTTTATGCCAATACCAAGCTGTTTTCATTACTGTAGCTCTGTAATAGAGTTTGAAGTCAGGGATGGTAATGCCTCCAGACAATCCTTTATTGTATAAGATTGTATTGGCTATCCTGGGTTTTTTTGTTTTTCCATATAAAGTTGATTATTGTCTTCTCCAGATCTGTGAAGAATTTTGAAGGGATTTTGATGGGGATTGCATTGAATCTATAGATTGCTTTTGGTAGGAAACAAAGGAGACCTCCACAGATACAAAAATATATCAGTGTCCACCTCTGTCTTATCAGATCACCACAGATTAAAGTTAGAAGGCAACAACAATGCTATCCCAGAAAGCCAACAAACACATGAAAACTGAACAGTCAACTACTGAACCACACCTGGGTCAAGGAAGAAATTAAGAAAGAAATTAAAGTCTTCCTTGAATTTAATGAAAATGAAGAGACAACATACTCAAACCTATGGGACATGATGAAAGCAGTGCTAAGAGGAAAGTTCATAGCACTACGTGCCCACTTAAAGAAAATGAGAAAGCATACATTGCGGACTTAACAGCACACCTGAAAGCTTTAGAAAAAAAAGAAGCAGACGTGCCCAGGAGGAGTAGAAGACTGGAAATACTCAAACTGATGGCAGAAATCAACAAAATAGAAACACAGAAAACAGTCCAAAGAATCAATGAAACAAAAAGTTGGTTCTTGGAGAAAATCAACAAGATCGACAAACCCCTATCCAAACTAATTAAACAACAGAGAGAGAACATGCAAATAAATAAGATCAGAAATGAAAAGGGGGACATAACCACACACAGAGGAAATTCAGAGACTCATTAGATCTTACTACAAAAGCCTGTATGCCACAAAACTGGAAAATGCAAAAGAAATGGATGGACATTTTTTTAGATAAGTACCATATACCAAAGCTAAACCAAGGCCAGGTGAACAATCTAAATAGACCTATTACTCACAAAGAATTAGAAACGGTTATCAAAAATCTCCCTTCGAAAAAAAGCCCAGGACCAGATGGTTTCAATGCAGAATTCTACCAGAACTTCCAAGAAGAACTAATACCTATACTCCTTAATGTATTTCACAATATAGAAACAGAAGAGTCATTGCCAAATTCCTTTTATGAAGCTACAGTTACCCTGATACCAAAACCACACAAAGACCCAACCAAGAAAGAAAATTACAAGCCTATCTCACTCATGAATATCGACGCAAAAATTCTCAATAAAAGACTGCCAAACCGAATCCAAGAACACATTAGAAAAATTATCCATTATGATCAAGTAGGCTTCATCCCAGGGATGCAGGGCTGGTTCAACATATGCAAATCTATCAATGTAATCCACCATATAAATAAACTGAAAGAAAAAAACCATATGATCATTTCATTAGATGCTGAAAAAACATTCGACAAAATTCAACACCCCTTTATGATAAAGGTCTTGGAGAGATTAGGGATACAAGGGTCATACCTAAATATAATAAAAGCTATTTACAGCAAGCCAACAGCTAACATTAAATTAAACGGAGAAAAACTCAAAGCCATCCCACTAAAATCAGGAACAAGACAAGGATGTTCACTCTCTCCATACCTCTTCAATATAGTGCTTGAAGTACTAGCAATAGCAATAAGACAACATAAGGGGATCAAGGGGATTTGTATTGGAAAGGAAGAACTTAAGCTTTCGTTATTTGCAGATGATATGATAGTGTACATAAGCGACCCCAAAAACTCTACCAAAGAACTCCTACAGCTGATAAACACCTTTAATAATGTGGCAGGATACAAGATCAACTCTAAAAAATCAGTTGCCTTCCTATACACTAAGGATAAGGAAACAGAGAGGGAAATCAGAGAAGCATCACCTTTCACGATAGCCACAAACAGCATAAAATATCTTGGGGTAACTCTGACCAAGGAAGTGAAAGATCTATTTGACAAGAACTTTAAGTCTTTGAAGAAAGAAATTGAAGAGGACACCAGAAAATGGAAGGATCTCCCTTGCTCTTGGATTGGGAGGGTCAACATAGTAAAAATGGCAATTCTACCAAAAGCAATCTATAGATGTAAATATTTTTGATAAATGGTAGATATTGTAAAGTTTATCTGATTGGGAACAAGCACAGATGTAAACATTTGTGATATTTTAAAATTCTGTTTTGGATACCGTTTGGACCTTTGGAAATCCGAAGTCTTGTTTAGAAGCTTTGCTATATCTGCACCTTGGGAACGCACACACTTTCCTTCTAGTATAAGCTACATGCATGCTTCTACTATGTGGTCACCCTGCCTCCTGGATTGGACAATGTCCTCATGGTTGTGGGCAAACAAGTACTCAGCTGGAAGGCTGAGAGTGGGAAAGAGCCTGGAGCTTTACAGAGACCTGGCTTCTCCTCTGTGCCCTGTTACCACCAATCTCTGTGGGCACCTGGACATCCGTCTCCATCTCCTCATCATAGGAAGGCTGCCGGGTCCTCCTGGCTTCTCTGCCGATGCAGTCTTGAAATATTTCAGTCAGCTGCAGATCTAAAGTATGTTCTCCCTACACAGGAGTTGCTGTCTTGGTCTGACTGGTGTCTAATATCCAAGAACCATATTTCATGTCTAAATTTTTTTTGTTCCACAGAAAAGGATAAATTCCCCTTTACTTCAGCTTTCTCCGATGCTAAATCATATTTAGCATAAATCATATTTCCCTACAACTGGAATTATCTTACATATTGGAGATATGTTTAAACCTTATTACAGATACAACCATAAATGCAGTTGATTCTATTTAAAAATGACAATAGGAATAATCCCAAGTTTAATTCAATATTAATTAACCCAGCACTTCATTTAATGTTGATGAAAATTCTACCAAATTCACTCATAAATTTCTAAGGTTTTTAACAGCAAAATAAAAGGCCATTTCAACTTGATCCTTAGCCAGAAAATTCCTTCCATTTGTGGACCCCTGGCAGTGTTTGAGAAGAGAGTGAACTCAGAGTTGTGGTGATGTGGAAGAAGAAATTCTGAAGGATCTCGATGAACTTGGCTTTGAGGATATCTCCTTGATCAATCTTAAACGTATTAAACAGCAGGATCAGTTTTTTAAAAGGGACTCTACGCTGGATTTCATTCCAGGCAGAAAACATTTACCCACTTTTATGTTCTACCACTTATATAATGATATTAATTACAGATTGAAACAAAATAAACACTTCAAAGCACTGCAAGCAGATTAAATATGTAATAATTACATAAACATATCACTAATAAAAGCTTTTAAAGGACCAGTGTGAGGAATTGAGAGTGAAGGTTCCTAATGTCTGTAGACTAGTAGCAATCAACAGTTTACACAGTAATGAAAAGGAGATTTAGCCAGAAATAAATGCTTAAGGAAATAAATGTCCTACCTGATTTACACATCATATGGTGTGTGCATACATCAAATCCGTACCTGGTATACTATTAATATGAATAATTTACATGTCTTATATATCAATTGAAAATTAAATTGCTTCAGTGTGATGCTTCCAAGATTTACAAAATAAACTTTGTAACTTATGGATGTTCAGCAATGGTTCATATTCTGTGATGTCTTTCACCTCATGCATCTCCCTCCCATTCATTTCCCCATCCCTCTGCCCTTTCAACCTTCCCTCAAAATAAAATACAACAAAATTTAATAGAAAAAATAAAAAAGAAGGAAAAATCAATCTCATCATGGAAGCCATAGTATGACACAGTGAGTCACACAGTAAACCATCTTTACTTGCAAGTATTCATTGCAGAGAGTCACTACTCTGGTTTGAGGTCTCTGGTTTCTGCTACATTATCGATGCTGGGTTCTCCCTGCAACTCCTCTTAGTTATCCTGTTGTTGCCCTGTGTCATGGAGATCCTGAAGCTTTGGGTCTGCAGGACCGGTCCCTTCACGTGCTCCAGCAGATCACAGACGGGGTGGATGCTGGGGGTGAACCAACCCATAACCCTGGTTGGTCGGGTAGCCCACCAGCTCAGCTGTCCCTTGTCCTCACCATCAGGGTGAGCTCTCTTGCATTGCGGTGGTGAGTTTACCTCTTGCAAAGATGAGCAAGGGATGAACCCAGTTTCCTTGCATTCACACCCACAGGGTCAGGATCTCCCACACCTAAGCAATCAGGGCCAGCTCTATGTGTTGCCCAGGCAAAGCCTAGGGGCTGCTCTCCTGAGTCTGCAGCTGATCAGGGTAAGGGGCAGGCCAGCACTCTGGCTCTTAAGACCTCAGTCAGGGCCTGCCCTCCCACTTGCCCCAGGCATGGATGGGTGGGGGGTGGGGCATCTCTCCCCCACCCATGCTGCCACATAACAGCTGAGTAATAGGAACAGAGCTCCTATGCTCAGGACTTTGGGGCTGGCTCACCCATACCTCCATCAATGGGGTTGGCTCTGTTGTGCTGCCCATGGGAGGTGCAGGGCTTACTGGCCTGCTGGTGGCAAGCAGGGGCATCTCTCCCTCCCTTATGACAGACCAGCTCTCCCACCTGCCTCAGGCATTGATGGGCTGGGGTGGGGGGCTCTTGTTTCTGGCAGAAAATTGCATCCAAAGATCTGTTGGGTTCTGTGGCCTTACATTTAAAGGACATAAGGTAATTTTGTCAAAACTCAGAAGGCTTCAAATGAATTTGAGTTCCTTGCTACGTATGTAATTTAAAAACAGTAACCGTCTCCATTAGCCAGGGCATTAATTCCCGTTAAATAAAGATTCGGCTTACAGTAATATCAGATAATCAAAGTGCCTTAAGGCTGGAACTTTTAAAACCTTCTTTGAAGGATTATTCTAAGAATTATAGAGTCGGTTTAGATAGTGAGAGATTATTTGGAGATGAAATCTCAACCCCACTTGCTTCCGAAACAGGTTAGCACGGATAAAGTAAGTAAAGCGCATGATTAAATGGTTTTAATAACCTTAATCTTCAGATCTATGTGACCAGCACGTTCTAGGAGATGTACCAAGCATATCAATCCTTATAAATTTATTTCTTCTATTTTGTGCATAAAAAATAGCAACATGTTCTATTACACATCCTCATAGTGCTGGGATCTGGGGATCTAACTGGGCCTGGAGTCCCTGGTCTTAATCGGAGAACTGTGATGGCGAAAGTTGCGCTTAAGTTTAAATGCCTGTGTCTAAGAGCTCGAAACAACAGAAACGCCTCTGACCTGGAAGCCACACCTGCCCAAGGACAGACAACTTCCTGGGATGTTGGGGGCTGTTGTAAGATCACAAACCACGTTCTCTAAACTTCACCGCTAAAAACAAGTTTGGATGCCTCAGCTGCACAGGATGTGCGTGATCACGTGTAGGCGGAAGGTGTGCAGGCAGGAAGTACATGCTTGCCCCTGATTGGATGAAGGTGGGAAGAACTGGAGCTTGTGCAGTTGGCCTTTCTAAGCCCCTGACTAATGTAACTCACCATCATATTCTGGGAAACCCGGGTACAGACATGGCCAGTGTCCATCGTCCTGGCCAGCATTCTAAAAAGCTTACTTCAAATTTGGCTCATTTATGGTAGTGGTCTTACTCTTGCCTGGTGGGATTAACAGAACCAAGAAAGGAGAAGGGTGGAGAAGGCTGATGGAGAGAGGGGTGATACCTTACTCCGAGGCTTTTCACAGGACTATTAATACTGCTTCTTTCAATTGCTTTCAAAGGTTTGATACTAAGAGTGAAAGGAAATTCTTCAATAGGAATAAGGTAATTTTAGATGGAACTGCAGAGTACCAGATTACTTCATATGGGAGGGAAGGAAGTACTGGAGATGACTCCTCTGAGAAAGGAAATAGGATGTAAGATAATGCATCTTGGGAAGAATCTGTAAGTTACCCATCAATCCTGCCTCTTCCCTAGTAAGGGAGTGCAGAGCCGCTGTCCTTTAGCTCTCTCCTCTGCAAAGGGACAGTTCCCTTGCCTCCCTGCCCTGAGGAAGGGACAGTTCCCTTGCCTCCTTGCCCTGAGGAAGGGATAGTTTTCTTGTCCTTGTTTTGTTTGCAGGCTGCACTTAGCTTTTTCTTTCCTAGCACTGTGATCTATCTGGTATCCCCACAGCTCCCCTCTGTTGCTCTCTGTGAAGTAGACACCCTATTTATGAGAAGTATGTCTACAACATGACATTTGGTAATCATCAGTAAATGGTCTCTTTCACTCCTGTTAATCAGACACAAAATCCAGTATCTGCACAGTGTGCACTGCCTGGCTGATGGCCAGACCTTGTTCAAGAGCAGAAAGAATTAGGATTATTACCCTAAAGTAACAAATGTAAGCCAAATTAAATAGCATTAGGATTTCTTCTTCATTGCATCTTTGTGGCACATGATCCTCATAAAATACTAGACTATTAAAAATTACATTGTAGCCATTAACTAAAGAACCCTGTGTCTTTGGGACCAGAGAATATGAATCTTGGAACTGGAATTCTATAAATGGACATTTGGATTAAATCTGTCATATGCATCAGGAGCTGAAATAAGACAAATCTTGTATTCTTTATGAGGTGAAGTAATTTAAAATTATTTCACAGTAAAATTGTTAGAAAATTAACTTGTAAAGGGTATCTACATTTTTATTATCTATTCTAAATAACCTTAATTTCCTTCAACTTTTAGAAAATAAAAATTACTTCTAACTCAGCTCTTCTCATGAATATTTACATCATATAATTTTAATTTTCTTATAGGCACACACATGTTGAGTAATTTTAATAGCATTGCTCAGGTGAAATCACAAAATCAGTCCAATAAAACCTGTTGCAATCAATAACATAAAATAAAAGGCTGACTATATCTATTAAAAGAAAAAGTAAAGTATCATTCAGAAAACCATTTGTTACAGAGATTCATATATTTTATGCATGAATGTAAAATATTTGAGTAATTTCAGAGATTAGAAAATTACCCCATAAATGTAGTCCTTTAGAACTTAATGAAGATGTTACAGTAAATTTTCCTAAAAAGATAATAGAGTATAAATGTACCTCAATACATTGCTCATCATATGAAATGTCCATGGGAATTAAGATTTTATCATACGCAGAGTTACTGAGTTATTTTATGTATTCCTCAATACCAAATGATTGCATGTCTACTGTATTGGCTGCACCTGCCATAAAGAACCCATGTTAGTATCTGTTAGCCTATTTTCTCATTCTTTTCTGGTATGTAAAAGAAGTTGAATAAGAAAATGAAGAAGCTCCTGGATTCTGACACTGTGCACTTCTAAGAAGAAGACAAGTAAAATCTACAGACGGTTGGAGAAAGGGGAGCTGGTACACACTGGCACTTTGGAAACCCAGGAAATTGTTGAGTGGGAGCCAGAGTGCTCATCCTCCAACTCTGAAGCTACCTGTGCCAAGTAGAAGCAGCCTGAGGACCCACCTAACAAAAGTTGCATTAAATTTTATGGCCCTGCAGAACTGGAAAAAAATAAAAGCGAGCAGCATTTTTCTGAAGAAAAACAGTAGGAGATTCTGACTACAATTTCGTGAATATATCCTCCAACCATTCCCACTCTTATTAAGAATGCATATCCCAGATGTTTGGACTTGAAGAGTTACACCTGCCTGCTCCTCCCCTAATACCTAGGATCAGGAACTGAATCTGGCAGAGGTCCAAAAATCAGGAACAGCTAAACTGAGCATTTAAATGGGGAATTGCCTTCATTCAGTCACACTGACTTGATTTGTCTGTGGGGGCACTTTCCTGATTGCTCATTTATGTATTAGGGCTCAGCCTACTGTGGGTGGTACCATCCATAGGCACGTGGGCCTGGGCTGTATAAGAAACATCTAAATGTGATTGAGTGAGCAAACAGTGGTGCTCTATCGTCTCTGCTTAAATTCCTACCTTCAGGTTCCTGCCCTGACTTTCCTTGATGATAGATTATAACCTGTAAGCGGAAATAAACATCCCCTCTGGTTCTTACACTCTCTCCACCTCCCCTTCTGCAGGGTTCCCTGAGTTCTGAGGGGAGGGATTTGACAGAGAACCCATTTAGGACCTTGTGTTCTAAGGGCTCACAGTCTGCATAATATCTGGCTGTGGATCTCTGTATTAGAACATGTACATCTGCTGCAGAGGAAGCTTCTCTACTGATGGCTGAACAAGGCACTGATCTGAGCATAGCAGAATATCATGAAGAGTCATTTGATTACTACTTAAAAAAAATATTTAGCTTTACGCTAGGTCCATGGGCTGTCTCGTCTCTGGTTCTTGGTCACCCTATTGGTGTCAGGTATGAGTTCCATCTCAAAGAGCTTATCTTAAGTCAGATCAGCTATTGGTTCCCACAAGCTTTGTGCTACCATTGTCCCAGAGTATCTCACAGGCAGGACGCCATTGTAGGTCAAAGGGTTTGTGAGTGCTTAGTGTTTATGTGTCTCTTTTGGCAGCCTGCAGAGTTACTCCCTGGACCAGAGATGCTGGTTAGGGCTGAAAGCTCCAGGTAGGTACCAGCTCAACTTCTCCATGTTCCATGAGGTGTTATCTTCAGTAACAGGGCCTTGATCTCAAGTTTGTAGAGAACAACAGACTGGGTTGTTTGGGGAATATCATGGGACCCCTTTGGCCAACAGCTAAATTAAATGTAACACAATCCTAGTCCTGGAAGCTTCGTTTAGTGATAAGAGATGGCAAATTGGGAACCTGTCTCCCAATAAAATTAGAGTGATTTCATTTAGATCACCTCCATATATGTATATAATTTAGGAAGCTGCTATTATATTAGGTTTCTATTCTACCCCTCAAATGGCCTGTAATTTTAGCTGTCTTTACTCATATTTATTCCCTTCTCCCTGCCCGTCCCCACTTGTTCGTCCCATTCCAGCCCCCTTGTCCATCCATAACTATCCATTCTATTTCCCTTTCCTAATGAAATCTGTCTGCACCCCCTAGTTCCTTATTCTACACCTACTCTGTGTGGTTCCATGGAGTGTAGCTTAGTTGATACTGACTTGACAGCTAATACCCACATATTTGTTTTTCTGGGTCTGAGATTCCTCACTCAGCATGGGATTTTCATTTATTCACGTAACTAGATTTCATGACTTTTTTTCTTAACTCATTGTATTTCAATGAACTACATTTTCTTTATTCTTTCTTCTCTTGAGTGGCGTCTAGGTTGCTTCCAATTTCTGCCTATTATGAACAGATCAGAAGTGACCATGGTTGAGAAAGTGTCTTTGTGGCAAAAGAAGCTTCCTTTGGGTACATGCCCAAAAGTGATATAATTAGATCTTGAGTTCGATCAATTTTCATCTTCCCGAGGAATGACCACATTGATTTCCATAGTGGCTGTGCAAGTCTGTATTCATACCAGTAATGGAGTGGTCCCCTTACTTTACATCCTCCCCAGTGTCAGCTGTCACTTGCTTCATTGATCAGAGCCATACTGACAGGTGGAAGATAAAATCTCAAAGTAGCTTGGATTTGCATTTCCCTGACATCCAAGGATGGTGAACCCTTCTTTGAGTGTTTTTAAGCCACTTGAGTTTCCTCTATGGAGAGTTCTGTTTAGATCTGTACCTGTTTTTATTTGTATCATATGTTTTCTTGATAACTAGTTTCAAGAGCTGTTATAGGCTAGGCTCACACCCAAATCATATATATATATATATATATATATATATATATATATATGAATATATATATATAGTATTAGCCCTCTATCAGATGTGTAGAGCATAAAGTCTTTCCTCATTCTGCAGGATGCCACTCTGTTGAATGATGGTGCCCTCTGCTGTGCAGAAGTTTCTCTGTTCTCATGGGGGTATTTATTTATGAGTCTTCAGTTTGATTCCATTGACCAATGTGTTTAATTTTATGCCAGTACCATGCTGTTTTTATCCCTTTAGTTTTGAAGTACAGCTTGAATCTGGAGTGGTGATGCCTCCAGCAGTACTTTTATTATTCAGGATTGCTTTTGCTCTCAGGTATTTTGTTCTTCCATATGAAGCTGAAAATTATCCTTTTGAGATATGTGAAGAATTGCGTTGGAATTTTGGTGGAGACTGCATCAAATCTATAGATTCATTTTGGTAGAATGGACATTTTTTACCATGTTAATCCTACTGATCCATGAACATGGGAAATCTTTCCATCTTGATATCTTCTTCAATTTCTTTCTTCAATGACTTGAAGTTTTTATCATACAAGTATTTCACTTGCTTGTTTAGAGTTACCCCAAGATATTTTCTATAATTTGAGGCTGTTGTGAAAGGTATTGCTTCCCTGATTTCTTTCTCGGTTGATTTGTTTTTTATAATTAGGAGGACTACTAATTTCTGTGAGTTAATTTTGTATCTAGCTACTTTGCTGAAAGTGTTTATCAGCTGTACATGTTTGTTGGTGGAATTTTTAGGGTAATGTATATTATCATAGCATCTGCAAGTAAAGATACTTTAACTTCTTCCTTTCCAATTTATATCCCCTTACCATCCTTCAGTTGTCTTATTGCTCTAGCTAAGACTTCAAGACTGTATTGAATAAGTATGTAGAGAGTGGACAAACTTGTCTTGTTCCTGATTTGAGTAGAGTTGCTTTGCATTTCTTTCCATTTAATTTGATGTTGGCTACGGCCTTGTTGGAAATATAAACTGCTGAAGTATACGCTTTGTATCCCTCATCTTTCCAGGACTTTTATCATGATGGGGCATTGGATTTTGTCAAAGGCCTTTTCTGTATCTGATGAAATAATCACGGTTTTTGTTTTGTTTTGTTTTGCTGGTTTGTTTGGCTTTTTGTTATTGTTGACTGGATTTTTTTTTTTTTTTGCCTTTGAGCTTGTTTATATGGTGGATTGCATCTGCCTAGTTATATATGTTGAACCATTCCTGCATCTCTGGGATGAAGCCTATTTGCTCTTTGTGGATGATCTTTTTGATATGTTCTTGGATTCAGTTTGCAAGTATTTTCACTAAGGATTTTTACATCTATGCTCATAAGGAAAACTGGTCTGTAATTCTCTCTTTTTTTTTTTTGGTTGAGTCTTTATGTGACTTGGGTGTCAGAATAATGTGGCTTTGTAAAATGAATTTTGCAAAATTCCTTCTGTTTCTATTTTGTAGAATAATTTGAATAGTATTAACTCTTCGTTGAAAGTCTGGTAGATTTCTGTGCTAAAACCATCTGGTGCTGGGCTTTTTTGAAGGGGTGGGGGAAAGACTTTAATGCTTTTAATGACTACTTTTATTTCACGAGTGATTATATGTCTGTTTAAATTGCTTATCTAATCTTGATTTAACTTTGGTAATTGGTAGCCTTGGCACCCTCTGGATCACAGCTTTTGTGTGCTGAAAAACTTCCCAGAAGATTTTCTTTCAATAATGTTAATCTCTTTTTAATCACAGCTTTTTTTTTTTTCAGCTTTGGCTAGCTGATATCCATTGTTCCAGGAAAGTAAAGATTTCCCTTCCATGGAATTTTTGGTAAAAAAAAAAAATATATTGTATTGTTCTTTAAGAGGGTTTGAGGTTTGGTTTTATCAGGCTGCATCTCTTTCAGAAGTCTTACATCTCTCTTGCCAGGTCAAACTGTCTTCACGTCATAATAGTTCATTAAATCCAAAAGAAAAAAATACTTTTAGAGTTTATTGAAATTTCCAGTTCTAAAAATAATTAACATTGGTCTTATTTAACACAAAATGAAGACTGTTTTACATTGCTTAATGCATTCTTCTTCTCAGAAAGAGCCAGAAATGTAATCCTCCTAACTCAGCCAGGTATTGATACTGATGGATACCTCATGCACATACCTTCACATGGGAGCTCTGTGCTCATGTACAAACAACACTTAGAGTGTAGAGCGTGTAAATGGAAAAGGCCTTGTTGGTATTGATCTAAACACTTAGTATTAATGATCAGTGTAAACTTAGACAGTAATATATTTTAAACTTGAGTCTATATTAAAACAATGTACAAAGAGGTTCTGAAATAAGACATTTTTAAATAGTTGCTTTTTACTTTAAAATTCTGGGAGCAGTGGTAAAGAGCCATTGCTTCTTACTTTCTGGGATGAAGAAGAAGATCTGTATTTAGTCAAAAATCAGAACAACTCTAGCAACAGCACACAGGCAGCTTACACAGCTGGCCAACTCCTGAGGTACCACCAGCGTGCATAAAGTCCCAATCCATTTCTATAGGCACAGCTGATACTAACAACATGCAACCTAAGTTCCAGCGGAGCAAGATGACTCTAGACCAGGAGCCGGGACCTTGGCAGCCAGGCACTGTTGAGTATGCAGCATTCAGGTGATAAGAGTGCCGGAGTCCCTTCTCTTGCTAAGGCATTGAAGCCTGAGCATAACTGAGCAAACAAGAGGGAAAGAAGACTTTTCTAGATCGGCGAGGGCTTTGAGCTCAACAACGACTCTGGCAATGATCCTACATGGTGCCATGAGCGATGCAGTCCCCTTTGCTATTCACTGGGTCCCTCTTCCACTCTGTGACAGTGACTGTGGACACACACCCACTAGCATTGCTGGTTCCGAAACTGATGGTTTTTTTCTTTTATCAATTTTTTTCATTTATTTATTTGTTTGTTTGTTTGTTTATTTATTTATTTAAGATTTCTGCCTCCTCCCCGCCACCGCCTCCCATTTACCTCCCCCTCCCTCATCAGCTCGAAGAGCAATCAGGGTTCCCTGACCTGTGGGAAGTCCAAGGACCACCCACCTCCATCCAGGTCTAGTAAGGTGAGCATCCAAACTGCCTAGGCGCCCCCAAAGCCAGTACATGCAGTAGGATCAAAAACCCATTGCCATTGTCCTTGAGTTCTCTCTTGGGAATATACCCAAGAGAAGCCCTATCATACAACAAAAGTATATGCTCAACTTTGTTCATAGCAGCATTGTTTGTAATAGCCAGAATCTGGAAACAACCTAGATGCCCTTCAATGGAAGAATGGATGAAGAAAGTATGGAATATATACATATTAGAGTACTACTCAGCAGTAAAAAACAAGGACTTCTTGAATTTTTGCATACAAATGGATGGAAATAGAAAACACTATTCTTTTATCAATTTAAATCTTAAAGAATCTAGTAGAAGCAAGGTGCGCAGTAGTTACACATCAGAACATATAGAAGGCAATTCAGAAAAGAACCGCCACAGGCATTCAAGACCAAAATACTGAGAACTGGCTATTGTTCTTTTTCTTAGTTCTAAAAATTCCAATCACAAGTAAGTCGTAAAATTTTAAGACATCAAATTTCTATAACATCTTTAGACAGAAAATGGAGAGTCATACAATTCTAGTTTGTAGGAAGCTGACTCTCTGCCTGGAAACAACTTCCATGGTTCCTTTAGTCAGGAAAGTTTCTGGGATGCCTGCTTGGTTTCATTGTTGGGAAAGAGAAGTCTACTCTCAGCTAAGTTACCCAAGGAAACAGACTTCTTTAAGATGTCATTTCTTCACCATTTTCCTAAACTTTTGGCTCCTGGCGTCTTTGTTTAATGTTCTAATATTAGATCAGGGATTAAATACTGAAAAGAAACTAACATGAACACCCATCATCAATAAAGACTAAAAACCACTTGGATTATATGATATATGTGTCCCTTTTTTTTATTCTCTTTTTTCTTTTCTCTTCTTTTCTTTCCTTCCTCCCATCCTTTCTTTTTTTATTTCTGTGTTTTTGTTTTTTCCAAAAGTGTTCAGATAGGCTTAAAGCCACCAGATACATGCACATCAACAATAACAAGGGCTTCTTTCTATTACACCTATAGTGTGTATCAGGAGGAAAAATGGGGCGGGCAGAAGAAGAGATAATAACATCCACATTCCCCAAGTCCTGCCACAATGAGGTCTATGAGTTAATCATAATGGAAGTGTGTGTTCCCATGAACAATGGCTCCACTCGAGTTAACAGTCTTCCAATTTTGTTTAGACACTGGTTTAGGAAAACAAAATTAAAGACAGGAGATTGTGAACCTTTCCGTTCCAAACAGCTGCTTTATTTGGAGAATAAACCTTAGCAACCTCCGATGCTATTACATATTACACTAAAAAAACAAGACCCTCTAAATTGACATAGACAAACTTATATAAAGCCACGCAGACTGAGGAGCATGCACAGGGCCTGCACAGGTCTGCACCAGGTCCTCTGCATCTATAGCATGCCTTCCATTTTAGTGTTTTCATGGCATTCTGGGGTGTGCGAATGAGTGGGTCTTGGATTCTTTTGCCTTGCTGTGGGTTTGTTCCCTTCTTTTGGTCTGTCTTATTCAATTTTGATGTGACAGCTTTTGATTTATCTTATTGTATTCTATTTTGCTATATTGCATTATTATCTCTTAGAAGCCTGTTCGTTTCTAATGAGAGGTAATGAGAGGTAGCATGAATTTGAGTCTGGGAACGAGCCAGTAAGCAGTGTTCCTCCACAAAATACGCATCAATTCCTGTCTAGAGATCCTGCCCTGGCTTTCCTCAACGGTGGACTGTCACCGGTGAGCTGAAACAAACCCTTTCCTCCTCAAGCTGGCTTTAGTCGGAAGGTTTTCACAGCAGTAAGCAACAAACCAGGCCCACATCATCCAAACCACAGAAGGTATGTAGAATGTAATCATCAATGTAATAATTTATGTACATTATTTGGAAAATTACTAATAATATGTTCTAAAATATAACTTGATTCCCCTGGGATTCCAAGGAGAGAGAACCCTGGAGGCAGAATCTGACAAGCTTTTGATATCATTTTTATCACTGCTGACAATGAAGTGTTCAGGGGAGGACGTCCCCTACACCAGGCATCACTTTAGATCCCAGAGCTCCGATACTGAGGTTCAAAAAGGTAGAGATTATCTCCCTGCCCCCAAATCTGTTACTGATAAATAATCTAGCCTCTGGCTGAGCCACTGACGTATTCTATTATATATTTATAAACCAAGATAATAGAATATTAACAGAAATGTTTATTTCTTTTCTGATAGTTGTGACTTCTCAATTCTTATTCATTCTTATTTATGGGTAGATTATGACTACAGTATTTTAATATTGTATACCTTGCATTAATCAAAAAATCCACCATCAAAACTGAGCAAAAACAAGAAAAAATAGAGGAAATTATCGCCCACAGGAATAGACTATTTATGTAAAACAAGAACGACATCCTGCATCCACTCTTCTATACTCGTGCTGCTCATCTAACCTCTCAGGATTGTTCTGAAGGCACAAGTAGGCTTGATATTCACAGAAACAAGGGACAAGTGTCAGAAGCAGGTTGATTTTTAATAGTCTTCAACCTCATTACTCCTCCAAGCTGCATTTCACCCTGATTTAGCAGTGTGTGGGTGTCCATTTGATATTCAGTGAAACTCAATTTTTGGAAATTTGTGGGATCAGAATCTTTTTTACCTGGAGTATGCCCTTTGCGCTATAACTGATGGATGAAAAATTGTATCATAAATCATTATGAAGATACGCTCAAGTTTATTCAAGGAGCTCAGTGTGTTCAAGTAAGAAGACATACAAATCAAAGTGGTGCTGTCCTCTGTGAGACAGCAAGAGGGAGAAAAATTCTACCTTTTTTTTGTTTTTTTTTCCTAGCCTTCTATACAAATTATATTTCCATTTATAATCACAAAGATAGCGGGTTCAGTTTCCAGCATCATCTGTAGACTCAACTAAGGCAGTGAAAAAGACAAACAGTTTCTTGTCACTTGGGCCTTCTTGTGTGAATGGGAAAATTCCAAAAACTTAAAAAGCAGGCTCCCCCTGACAATCCACTGGGTTTATCATATGATCAGGTCATATGACCTTGCTCATATAAAAGGGAAGTTGAGGAAAGACGTTCTGGTAAGTTCCATCTTCTCAAAGTGCTCTCCCAACAACCACTAAGACATCAGGGTGAAAGATGGTATCTACACACCAAACACTACAGAAGTGAATTATGTAAGCCTTATGAAATGTATAAATGTTATTCATCATGGGACTCAGAACCGAATGCAGGTAGTAAACTGCTTTAGTGTTGATTCTTTTTTTTATTTCATTAACTTCCTTTATTTCATTAACTTCCAGAATCTTTCCTTGTACTTTGAAGACTAAGAACATTAGAAAAACTCTATGATTAACAGCATGAATTTTGAAAATTTTTAACAATTTCTCGTGTTATGATCTCGCAACTTTAAACTCGCCTTTCTATAGTCCACTTCATGATGCTGGAATCTGAATTGTAAGCCACCAGTTTCCACCTCCTACTGGTCCCTTGGCTTTGTCCTGAGTGGACGTGAGGCTGGGAGCTGGAGAAGGATGATGAGGGACTGAAGGATGAGGGACTTGCCCCTGGTTTGCTTTCTGAACCACTTTTCCTAACTCCTATTCCCAACTATACAACTCTATAAACAAGCTCTTGCACTCGGCCACGGTAGGTCGCTCTGGTGACCCTCGCTGATCTCCTGTGCAGTTTCCCCAGTCCTCGGAGGACATCACAGTTACATCAGCACGTGCTGGCTGGAGTGCCATTTTCAGAGGCCATGAACAACTTCTCTGGGCACCAGACAACATCGAGTCCTCGCTTTAGGTTCATCAGTGCCTCCATCACCTCACTTTTAACCATTGCCATTGTCTCTCTGTTGCTACTTCCTGATCGTGCTGTCTCCACAACACCTTCTTCCAGAGACCCAGTTTGCCTTTTGGTTTTCAGGATCTAATCATCTGTTCTTTATCAATTTATTCTCTAATAAGCTAAATCTGCTCTTTTTTTAGGAAGGAAAGGCAGAGTCATCCCCCCCCCCCAGAACTCTTATTTAATCTTTATCATGTTTATTGTGGGGGGGGGTGTATGCACATGTTTGAACATGCGTGTACTCAGGCACACCTATGCATGGGCACACGGAGGCCAGAGGTCCATATCAGGTGTCTTCCTCTATTATCCTCCACATTAATTTTAGAAGTGGGGTGACCAAGAGGAAGCAGAGGAGGAAAGGGTTTATTTCATCCTACACTTCCAGGCAACAGTTCGTCACAGGAGGGAAGGCAGGACAGGAACTTGGAGCAGGGATTGAAGCAGAGAGCACCAAGGACTGCTGCTTGTTGGTTTGCTCTCTCTGGCTTGCTCGGTTACATTTCTAGTACAGTCCAGGTTCACCAGCCTCAGGAGGGTAGTACCCACACTGGGGCTGCCTACACCAATTAGTAATTAAGAAAATGCCTCCCGGAAGTGGCTGCAGGCCTATCTAAAGGAGACAGTTCCTTAAATGAGGTTCCCTCTTCCTCACTGGGCCACCGTGACAATGGACCATGACTGACATAGAACCTCCCACAGAAACTTCAATTCCCTAACTGACCAGAATGATCCTGGGATCTGCCTGTCTCCCTGCCCCAGCTTTTACCCAGATGCTGAGGATCCCAACTCAGGTCCTCACGCGAATGCAAGAAGCACTTTACCCACCCAGCCTTCTTCCTGCCTCAACTACCCATTACTTTTCACCATCTTGATGACTTTAATGCTTTGGTTTGCAATTCTTGGTCACCACCATCACGCAATTCTAAGCAAAAAGCTCTGTGACAATACATATAGCAAATTCTCAACCATATTCCGAGAGTTTAAATCTTTTTTAGTTCTCTACTCCACAAGTGTCTCGAGGCTCTG
This sequence comes from Microtus oregoni, assembly GCF_018167655.1. Taxonomy (NCBI): domain Eukaryota; kingdom Metazoa; phylum Chordata; class Mammalia; order Rodentia; family Cricetidae; genus Microtus; species Microtus oregoni. The sequence goes on from NW_024543070.1 coordinate 20,954,134, forward strand.
GAGTCATGCCTTGAAAATTGAGATGTACCGCAGAGAATTGTGGCTAGCCAACAAGAAGGAAGGTTTCACCGGGGAGAGAATCAGGGCACGGTGACATACTGGAAACAGGCTCAGCAGGTGAGAGGTGGCTACAAGACAGGAACTGGCAATGGTGACAGCCAAGAGAGGTGTGCGGCAGAGAGAACACTTTCTCATTGTCCTTGCTGCTTAGAGATGACGTTGTGCTGGACAAGGCAACTCTTCCAGAACATCCCGAGCACTTCAGACCATTTAACCAGTAACTACAGCAATTTATCCCAGGAGAAGCAATACTCTGGAAGACTAAAAGACCTGCCTCAAAAGGCTGAGTGAGTTCACCCAAAGCCAAAGGGGAGAACATCATCTAAATTTACTTTAAAACTCTGATCATTGCTTTTAAAGGGGGCAGGGGAGTGAAAGTAGCAAAGTTACAGAAGGAAAGACAGAGAAACACTCAGAGAAAGACGGAGGACTGGGAGGTGTGTTACGTAAGAGATATACTTATACCTGCAGCATATTTCCCACAAACTTTGCAATCTGTTTTCCGCTTCTGTTGAGGCAGTCAGCCTGGATACAGTCTCTTCACGGTGTGGCCTGGAGGGATGTGCGTGCTGGGGAGTGTTCTATCTGCCCCACACTTCTTACGGCTGACACCACTGCCGGTTCCCTTCCTGAACTCATCATTCGCCTGCTGAGCCTCTTTCCAAAATGTCACCATGTCCTGCTTCCTATGCAAGTGGAGCATCCCTCTGTCTCTCTGCGGTACGTCTCCATTTTTGAGGCATGACTTCAGATGACTCTGAGTTCCCACACGTCCCATTTTTCATAGCTATCTATAGTTTTATAGTTGACAAGTTATTTCAAAAATGTCAATAATTTGTCACAAGTTTAAACTTGCCTTGCTTTTGACCTGTGAAGCATTTAGAAAAGGGGTTTTCGTTTTTGTTTTCCTTTAAGTTAACCCTTAGTTTCAAAGAACTTTTGATGGATTGTTTCAAGGATGTTTGGTTTGAATGTGGTAGTCTGGAATCTAAACCAGAATTCTGTGAGTGGGTAAAATGATAATTTAAATACATAAGATTAACAACAATCAACTTTTCAGGCCTAGAATAGAGGTCTTGAGCCTTTGTCCCACTATTTTAAGTAAGGCACCCTATCTGGAACATCCCTGACTAGACGCATTGTTTCCTTAATTGATGTAATTCCAGCCCATGGAAAATTCTAATGCTGAGAACATGTTTCTCATCTCTGTGAGGCACCTATGGCATTATCAAGTGGAAGCACAGCTTCTGTGATGAACCAAAGAGCACCAGCCACGTGAAGGGTGTAGGCATGGGAAAAGGGTTACGTCAAGAGACACAAGTGTCTCTCCTGTCACATCTCTACCCTGGCCCATGTAAAACAGAACATATGCCAATGCACCAGGAAGAAAAGCCCCTGAGTGGTGCCAACACCAGACGACAGAGCAGGGAACACGAAAGCATCCAAAGCAGGTTGACAAACTCCAATTACCTCACGTGCGAGGCTGACCAAGACTGACTGCGACGCAGTGCACACCCCAAACCACCCAGGGTTTAAACTTTTAGTTGGTAGTTGGTGTAATATATAACGCATTAAAACGTATTGAATTTTCATAAGCTGCATATAGCTGTTCGATCGTTTTATTTGTCCGGATTTACCCCACCGAGTGAAGAGTCAGCTGAATGGGTCTGCAGCTGCCCTAATCTCTTGTGGCCTTGATTTGCATGTTTTCTCAGCCTCTCCCACAGCCATATTACTGTCTTGGTAGAGAAAACTAAGACTAGAAGGACATAGGGATATGTCCAAATTCACGTACAAAGAAACCAAACTCAGCTCTGACTCCCGCAGTGCCCCTGTTGCCGGCCTTATTTGGGTATGTGTGTGTCAATAAAAGATTCAAAGATTAAAGTAAGTCTTTAATATACACGTGATATTGCCATTATTGAACTTAAACCTTATAAAACAAAACCAGTAATTACAAGAGACACTCTAGGCATAGACTTAAGAACAGAAATTGGAGGTAAACAACAGCATGTTTTAGAAACATGAGCCAGAAAACCTCACTGGTTGGGATTGGGTTCAGGGATAATGGAAGGGAGATCCAATTGCAGTTGAAAAGGTGGATGTGAGGGGAGAACAAAGCAATGAAAACCATTCCCGAGCTTGTAAGTCAAGAAACTTGGGGGAGAAAATGAGCTAGAATATGGCTGCTGTTTTATAGAGTGAGAAGATGAATTTGATATTCAATATTCATGTAACCAAGACTGATGTATGTTGTGGAATATTATTTTAAGGTGTGTTCATTTGCTTATGTGGAACATTTGTTTAATGATGCAAAGATGTGTTGCATTCTTTTATCTCGCATTTAACTCTGTGAAGCTGTGCTACTTTGCCTGTCTAAAACACCTGATTGATCTGATAAAGAGCTGAATGGCCAATAGCAAGGTAGGAGAAAGGATAGGCAGGGCAGGCAGGCAGGCAGAGAGAATAAATAGGAGAAAAAGAGAGAAGAAAGATCTAGAAGCAAGAGAAGGAGAAGGACATTAGGGTCCAGCCACCCAGCTATACAGAAAGCCACAGAGTAAGAAGCAAGGAAAAGTATACAGACATAGGGAAAGATAAAGCCCCGAGGCAAAAGGTAGATGGGATAACTTAAGAAAAGAGGGCTAGAAATAAGCCAAGCTAAGGCTGGGCATTCATAAGAAAGAATAAGGGTCCATGTGGATTTATTTGGGAGATGGGTGGTGGGTCCCCAAAGAGTAGAAGAGCCAAAAGAATTAAAAAAAAAAAACCAACTATAGACGTACATGAGAGTACAATTTTATGGCCCCCTTCTCTCTCTCTCTCTCTCTCTCTCTCTCTCTCTCTCTCTGGTAAGTATATTGATGTATGTGTGAGGATATGCTCATGTGAGAATATGTGGGGAGATGGGGAATGTTCAATATCTTCTATTGTTAAACTCCTTTATTTTTAAAATCATAGTTATTTGTTTATTTAGCAAGTGAGAGAGAGAGAGAGAGTACCCATGTGCCAAAATGTACGTGTGGAGAATAGAGAAAAAATTTCAGTTCTTTCTTTCTATCATACATATCCTGGAGTCAACTCAAGTCCCGGGATTTAGCAACAAACACCCTTAACCACGGAGCCATATTGCCATCTTTGATCTTATTTTTTGAGACAGGGTCTCTCAGTGAAACTGAAAGTCAATGTTTCTGCTCAGGTGACTGGCCAGTAGAAATCCACTTGTTCCTACCCTAGTGTTAGAGCTAGAAGAAATGCCTCGGTTTTGACATATGTACTAAGTATTCGAAGTCTGTTCTTGTTTGCACAGCAAACACTCTTTCCTACTGAGTCATTCCCCAATCTACACTTGTTTTCCCTGTAGGTGAAATTAGTGGGACATGTGTTTGTGTTTGTTCCTTTGGGTGCTTTCTTATGATAGCTAACTGAATAATACTATAATTAATTATGGGAAGACTGTATGGATTTTTTTAAAAAAATTAATTCCAGTAAGCATCCCCCCTTGGGACCTGTTCTGTATGCTCAGAGAATAATTTGTTTTGGCTTTATACTCAGCAATGAATCACTAAAGTGTCTCAGCTAGTCCCCAGAGCTGGAGAGACGATCCAGCAATGAGGAGGGCTTATTGCTCTTCCAGAGGACCTAATGCCACCCCCTCCCCCGCACCCAGGTAGGGCACTTCACAACTGTCTAGAACCCCAGTTACAGGGACCCTGACACTCTTTTTCTGACCTCATGACATACACAAGCACATGTACATATAAATATATAAAAGTAAAAATTGTGGGAAAAAGAAACCAGTGACTATATTGGAAGATTTCAGCCAGCATGGTCAAACATTTGTTTCATCTAGACAATTGCCCGAAGTTCACGACGAATTCTGAAATTTACATATTCGCAAATGTGTACTTGCATCCACAATTAAGTTATAAGGTTTTACTCTAACCTTATAAATTTTTTATTTTATAAAATTTTATCTTGTGTTTTTCCTCAGAAACAGGACGGGCAGATTCATTTTCCAACAAGTCCACTAATTTCTTATTTTAAAAGAAAGGCAGAGATCTCTATACTTCAGGTCTACGTTTACCTTATTCAACCATCTTCCATCCCAAACAAACTGAAGAAAACAACGAAACCAACAAAGAAGTAAACGGAAAGAATGCGGAGGGAAATGTTAGGGAACAAGTAAAACTCTAGAGCCCAGTATGAAATCAAGATAGAACGTAAGTAGCTAGACAAACCTATGGGGCGGCGTGTCCTTCAGATTTGAGAAACCAGCTTGTTAAGCGCATTAATTAAGTATGTTTTCCTACAACACTCCATCCCGGCTGCTTATATGGTAGAGCTCACCCCACACCCGCTGTTCTAGATGCCTTTTGTAGGAGGTGAGGACCCGTAGGTAAACACACATCACTGCTATTTTACTTACAGCCACAGCCTCCAGGATTTGCTTCACAGCGTCCGCAGCATCACGCTCGCTGTAATATCCCTTTTCCACAATCCTAAAAAACAGATACAGAATGCTTCTGAGACACATACATTTCGTTGAGTGGACATTAACAGAACTTAATTAAATCAACGTCAGAGAAGATACATCCAAACAATTGCAACAGCCCTTTCCAGCACGGGGGAAGGATTCCACAAACTGCCATTCTAATACCTTGGCTTTGCTAAGAAAATGAAAAACATTCATTTTCTCTCGGCATAAGCTATCCAATCTCCTGGAGGAGAGGCAACTTTTTATTTTAATTTTAAATTGTAAATTATTCTAAACATACACCAAGTAGATGCTATACTATATATACCTCAATAACTAATTTACAGTCAATCTTTATCCTTATCTACTTACTTTCTTTCCTATTGTATTATTTTAAATCAAATAACAGTTACCCAAACAATAGTAAATCTTTTAAACCCATCACTATAACCACAACATCACACCTGTAAAATACAATAAATCCTTAATATCATCACACTTGCTGCGCTGCGATTTTCTAGGTTTCTGAAGATGTTAAATTTTTGTTCACTAGAATTAGTTTTTAAATAAAATTTATGAAACTTGGGTGGTCATTTCTCAAAAAATAACTTCATTTTTGGTTTTGTTTCTTTTAAATGTTACAGCAAGAAGCTACACATTCTCAAAGCAAATGATATTAATAACAGAATTTAAAGCCTCTAAAATGCTTTGAAATTGGGAGACAGAGGAGGATGAAATGCAGAACAGAATAGTTATGATAAAAATTTTAAAAACATAAGAAAATTCCTTAACGATCATAGTTATTAAAATTCAGAAAGGTACGTGATTTTATTTTCCACCTACCGATTCATAAAAACAGTAAAACAAAACTCATAATCTCTTAAAAGAATGAAGCTAGAATATCCCGATATCCACCATTGTTTTATGATTTAGATATTTAAAATTTATTTTATTTTCCCTAATCACTCCTCCAGCTCCTCCTGGATCTACATCCCCTTCCTTACCTATCTGATAAAATGTCCTTTTCAGAAAACAAATAAAAAGCTCTTCAAGTCCCATCTGTGCTTCCCACATACTCTGGACATGTGACCTTCTGCTGAAGTGACCGACCTACTGAAGCACACCCTTAAAGGGACTTGACCCTTCCTCCCCCGGAAGTTGCCAATCGCCAGCGGTTCCTCAGCTAAGGCTGGGAACTGATGCTCAACTCTCCTTTCCCTGCTGGAATTTTTGTCTCTGCTTGAGAAGTTCTTTTGCTAGACACTTATTATGCATCAGGTCAAATAAAATGAAAAATTATAAAAATTGGGGTGTTTATTATTTGCTTATGTCTACTTACAAAAGCTTCAGTCGAAATAAGCTACTTTACGCACACATTTATTGATTGCTTTAGTGTGTTAGGGGCTGTGGGAGGGTGTGGGTGTACCATGACACCCCTGAGTGGGTCAGGGGCTGTGGGAGGGTGCGGGTGTACCATGACACCCCTGAGTGGGTCAGGGGCTGTGGGAGGGTACAGGGGTACCATGACACCCCTGAGTGGGTCAGGGGCTGTGGGAGGGTGCAGGGGTACCATGACACCCCTGAGTGGGTCAGGGGCTGTGGGTTGGTGCAGAAGTACCGTGACACCTCTGAGGAAGTCAGAGAACAATTTCCAGGGCCTGAAGCCAGGAGTTCATCTCGGCAGCATGAGCCTTTACCTGCGGAGCCATCTCACTGGCCCTGAAATAATCTTCAACTACACTTTCCGAACACTCAGATTTTGAGTCTGAGAGAAGAGGAAAGGCTGAGCACTTTGACGACCACGTTATCGCCTTCTCCACCTTGTGCTCTCTGCAGATTTTATGATATAACCACCAACACCACAAACGTGACTGCTGTCTCCTCCACACGCTCTTCCTTGCAAGCTCCGGTTTTCCACAGCTACCTTAGAGGAAGAGCATTGTTACAGAAAATAGCAGAGGATGACAACTGATAATTACCTTTCTTTGCGACCTTTTATTCTTAGCGCAAGGTGGTAAAATCATTTACTTTGTGGCTTTCAGAACTTTGGATCTCCCTATGCCCATTTGCTCAGGATGAGACTCTACCACAACTATTTTGGGGAGCTCCTCGGGGTTAGCAGGGTTAGCCTGCACAGCTCTGCACTATTATTTCCAGTTATCTATCAAATGCTCAGTACATTTGGAAAGGGAATGCTGTACCATCCAGAGTGTCCCTCTTGTCCTTTGGTATAAGTCTCAAGCTTTGACCTGGATGAAGTGTTTATGTGTTTTTATTTGAGTATAATATAGGTTAAATGCCTCATATGAACTGAAACTTTGTATATGCTAAGACTTAGTATGCTAAACCCTAATTTGCCTGTGGGCTTATTCGAATGGCATCAGTAGTTAGGAAGTGGAGTCTTTAGTGGATAACTGGGTCACCAGGGTGGAGCCCTCATAAGCAGGATTAGTGTCCTTACAGAGGAGATGTTATCACTACACTACATGAAAACATAGCATGCAAGCATCTTCAGGAATCCAGAAATCAGCCCCTCACCAGGAACTGAACTTCTAACATCATTATCTTACACTTCCCAGACTCGGAATTGTAAGAAATGCATTTCTGTTGATTATGGGCCACCCAGTCTAAGGAATTTTATTAGACCAATGTTAATGAACTAGTGCAGTGTCTGTGTTCACAAATTATTATATGACTATTCAGGACTGTTTGAATGGAGGCATGACAATTAGTCAAAATACTTCATCTAATTAATAGAGAGGGTGCCTTCCAGCAGACACATTCACTCATTCTTCTTATCTAAGCAGCAGAACAAACAACAGTCTAACTTACCGCCATGAGACAGGCCCTGGGTTCTAGCTAGTTAAGTCTGAGAAAGGTAGTAGTCTAGGATTGGCATCCTATGGGTGGAGGGATAGCTCATCTCAGACCTGAAAAGTGAACCTAAGCTTCCCAGATGCAAGACTGCTGAGAACAGGGCAGAGTGTATGCGGAGTATGGGACCAGGCAGGTAGGAAACTGTTAAAGTCAATAGCAAGAAACTCCTTATCACAAATATGGGTTAACGTGACTTTGATAATAAGTGAAAATAGTAATGGCTGAGCCAAGAAGGATAAAGGTGATGCGTGGACACGGCCTCTGCAGGACTTGAATCATTCACAGAGCCTGGCAGCAAGCACTGCTCATGGAGTCTACCAATAACTGCTCACACTATTGGGACTAATCATCAAAGGAATGGATGGCAGAAAAATGTCAGGCTGAGGCCATCTGGACAAGTTCTTGGCAGATAACCTTTATCACCAGGCGCAAATGCACTGAGCTTGGAAGTGAAGCCCATCCCAGGCACCTAAGCCCTAGAGGGAGATCTTCTCAGCACATCCTAAAAGCAAACCTATAAGCAGGGCTATAAGCGTGAAGCTATACAGTCTTAGACGTCACTATAATGCTTCTTTGTAAATCTTCTTTGAAACTTATTTTTAAAACGATATCAAAGTGATTCAGATTCAGCAGAACAGCACACTTGTCTCATGAAGTGACACACATTCCATTATACAAGTTAGCTGGCATCTTTTAAAAAATGGCAACAAAACTGTACATGCTAGGGCAGTCATGGGCTTACATCTCTATACAAAATGTACTAGTGATTTTGATTTTCAAAAGTAATGAAAGTTTTCAATCACTGTGAGAAGTGTAGACCTTTCAAAAAAAAGAGGAGATAATTTTTTTCCTTTGTTGTCTCTATATTGAAGCACATCAATCGATGGAGGAAGGTCATTGGTTAAATAAAAAGAAACTGCTTGGCCCTCATTGGTTAGAAGATAGGTGGGAGGAGTAAACAGAACAGAACGCTGGGAGGAAGAGGAAGTGAGCTCAGACTCCACAGCTCTCCTCTCGGGAGCAGACGCCTCAGAGAGACGCCATGCTCCCAGCTCCCAGGCAGACGCATGCCATGAAGCTCCGACCCAGGATGGACATAGGCTAGAATCTTCCCGGTAAGCGCACCTAGGGGCGCAACACAGATGATTAGAAATGGGCTAAATTAATATGTGAGAATTAGCCTAGAAGAGGCTAGATAGAAATGGGCCAAGCAGAATGAATACAGTTTGTGTGTTGTTATTTCGGGTGTAAGCTAGCCAGGCAGCCGGGGTGCTGGGGACGCAGCCCCGCCGCCCCTATTTACTACAATCAATTTTCAAGTTCTGTAAAATGATTGGAATGTGGTTTAGATACTATCAGAATCTTGAGATCATTTTCTGAGGTCCAAGTCACATGACTTCTCTACATGAGACAACTCTACAGCACTCCATTGCTGCAAGGCTAGAGGGCTCTGAGCTAGAACAATATGTCTCCCAAAATCTCCATGACAACCTTGGCCCAATGGCCACCCTGGGACCACACTTCTTAGAGGATGGAGAGAGTTGGGAAGACATCAGAGGACAGCTTACCTAGGCTCTTTGCTACAATGCCCCCTGCCTCAACAGCATCCTTCCTTAACTACTGTGTTTTTTAACTTCCACTGCTTCCTGTGCGGCTCCGTGCCGGCCTCTCCTCCCGGGCTGATCTGTTTTCCTTCATACCGTGGTTCTTTTCCCCTAACTGCAGGGTAAGAACATATGGGCACTAAGTATTTTTCTCCGAGGATCTGGTTTGGCGCACGACTCTGGCGCATTTGCTTCTCTCAGAATAATTGCCACAAATTGAATTGAGCGCATCTCCATCCAGACAGTTAGTGAAGGCCCTGCAGCCGAAGTGCTCAAATCTGATCATGTCCTGAGGCCTCAGACTTCCTGGCACAGAGATTATCAGCTCTACCGCCCTGTGTACCAATCACAGCTCTTTCTCAAATGGCAGGGCTATCAGGAAGCAAGAGACATTGGTGGACTAATGAAAATGTGTAGCAAAGGGCTGGATGTCAGAAGATAAAAGCCCCAACATAACACGAGTTTCAGGAATCAAAACTACAGCACGGTGCTGCTACACACAACATTCTATTAAAGTGAATACTTCTGTGCTCCAGTGTAATTGTATTTTTCCTTCATAAGCTTCTTTTGCTGCTTTTGCAACTTTCATTGATAGCATCTTCATTTATATGCTTTTTTTCTTTAAGAACCAGAAGTTGTTAAACTCATACATTAAAAAGCACCAGCACCCGCTACATGGGAGCTGCAGGGAGGAGGGCGGATGTGGATCAGTGTGGGTGCTGGCTGGGGAGCCGCAGTACAGGAGGAAGAGGAGGGCAGATCAAATTGCAGGGCTGGGAATGGGCCCAAGGGATTTCTAGTTCAGTTCTTTCATACTAGAAATGAGAAGTCTGACCCAGCGACTCTATAGGAATTGCTGGAGAGTACACTGTTTACTCAACCATTCACTTGACAAACATCTCACCAGGGCTTGCTTTCTGCCTTGCTTAACATTGAGACGGAGACTGAGAAACAAACTACATCCCTACCCCCACTGCACCGTGTGTGTGGGGATCACTCTGCCCAGGAAGGTCCTTGCGCCCATTCTCTTCCAGTTCCTCCCTAGTTCCACGTACGAGAACCAGTTTTCCTCTAATGCCTTTACCCTGTGGCTGCACTGATCAGTGTTTGGAAGATGATGGCAGTATTAAAAGTTTCAGAATCCAAGTCAGTCTTCCTCCCTTTTTTCTAGCTTTGGGTCCCTTGAGCTTGGAGGCAATGTGTGATGGAAACAAAGCTGGTGACAAAGCCAGCAGAGTGGGGAGATGAGGTTTGTAAGTGGATATGTTGGACATGCTTGGAAATCGGTTTACTTGGACGAAAACTGTTGAGTAGTTTTGGGGCTCCCCTGATTAAATTTATGCTTCAGAAAAAAGAAGGGGATGGATTATCACCAGGAAGGAGTCCTTTGCTATGGAAAAGGAAATGGGAAGGCAGCAAAGGGCAGAAGCGATGGAAACACAGACAAAGGGCATGTGGTAGTATTTCAGATCTGCTAGGTGAAATCAGTGCTGACTAACTTAGTGGTGAGCTAGTTCACAAAGGCTGTGGCCAAGGGGGACCAAGGGAGAATTGAGGGAAGAACACAGTGTTCCTCTCAGCACACAGTGCATTAGTGATGCCGGTGGAACCTCTAGGAAAATTCTACCACCGACTGACAGTTTTTGCTTCTCATCTCCACAGCTCAGCTGGTCACCAATGTGGCTTGGGTCGCAGGTGTGTGCTGAAGTCACCTAAAGGGGACATAAGATGTTTAAGGCAAAGGCAGGACTTGAGAGGTGGGGGAAGGAGGAAGACTCAGGAAAAGGATCAAGAGGGAGACACATAACAGAGGAGGTGGGTAAGAGCTCAGAGAGATGGAGGATGTCAAGACCCTTCTGGAACACTGGAAAGAATGCCATTGACCCATGTCTACAAATAAGGGGATTCAGCCTAAGTGGTCTCTCAGTTCTCCACAGAAACTTTGTTCTGGCCCTTGTCTATTCCCCTTTGCCTGTCACTATTTCTGTCTCCAAGCGCTCTTTTCTATTCTCATCATATGTTGTCAGGAAAAAAGTACCACACTCTAACAGCACCGGGAGAAGAATCTTCCAAGTGTGAGTTGTCTGAACTGCTGATCCAATCTGCTCCCGTTCCCAGGCCCGGCGAGCCACTGCACTTCTTGGTGTCTGGAAACATCTGGCTGTCTTGGAAATCCCACACAGTGGAAATTCTACACTTGAAGCCTTCCAAGGTTGCTTTCTTCATTGGCAGAGTACCTGAGGTCTGTCTGTGTTTTATTGAGTTTCTCATGCCTAGATGTTACTGGTTGTACATTTTCCTCTCCTTCAGTCAACAGCTGACAGCATCTGTACTGCTTCTCTCTTGTAAAATGCCACACTTTCTATGAAGGCATCCTCCAGGAGCTGCTGTATTGCCCCCAAGGAAGAACAAAGAGAAACCTACTAAACTTGCTGAAAATACTCATGCCATTTTCTGTGCTGTGAGAACAAAATTCTCTTTCCTTTCTCCAGCCCGGGAGGCTCAGATTGCTTACCAGCGCCCATGAAAAAACAAAAGGCTAATTTAGAAGTAAGGTAGAATTGTATCTGTCAGATCAGGAATCCCTCCAACTTTATGCTTTTCCAAAGTTGTCTAACCTTGGGCAACTGATTTTCTGCATCCTTCATCATCCTCTCTGCTTGTGAGGAAGATAGCGTTTTTCACCCTAAATGACTCTTGTAGACTCCCCAGACAACCCCTAGAGATTTCCCTGGAAGGACTTGTGTAACAAGGATCCCACCTGTTTCCCATAGGTTCCTTTCCATTGGAAAATTAATATGTTACCAGGGCTTCATCTTAAAATAATAAACAAGTCTCTGTTTATTCCATGTAACTTCCAACTACCTCACCTCCATTCTTTCCTCTACACACAAGTTCCTACAAAAGCACACTATATATTTGCCCTGAATCAGAATACATGTTTGCTCCACATAATGAGACATATTTGAAACATCTATATCTAAAACATGATGGAGGAAGGTCATTGGCTAATAAAGGCACTGCCCTGGCCCATTTTATTGGTTAGAGGATAGGTGGGAGGAGTAAACAGAACAAAATGCTGGGAGGAAGAGGAAGTGAGCTCAGAGACTCCACAGCTCTGCTCTCCGGAGCAGACGCCTCAGCAGAGACGCCAAGCCCTGCTCCCTGGCAGACACACGCGATGAAGGTCCGACCCAGGATGGACATAGGCTAGAATCTTCCCGGTAAGCGCACCTTGGGGTGCCATACACAGATGATTAGAAATGGGCTAAATTAATATGTGAGAATTAGCCTAGAAGAGGTTAGATAGAAATGGGCCAAGCGGTGTTTAAAAGAATACAGTGTCCGTGTAATTATTTTGGGGCATAAGCTAGCCGGGCAGGCGGCTGGGGTGTTGGGGACGCAGCCCCGCCGCTGCCCTTATTACTTCAAAAACAGGTATATGGCTATTAATTCTCTGATTAACCTAATATTCCAGTAGGATAATACAATGCCTAGTAACAACTGTCACCTTGATAGAATCTAGACTGCCCCGGGAGACAGACCTCTGGGCATACGTGTGGGATTATCTTGATGGAATTCACTGAAATGGGAATATGCAGCCACTGTTGGTGGCATCATTCCTGGCTGAGATCCTGGAATGTGTACATGGAGAGGACCACACAGCAGCACCCACTCTCTGCCCCTTGACTGTAGACACAATGTAGTTGGAAAAGCTGTTTCAGGCTCTTGCTGCCTGGACTGTCCTGGCCCTGATTTACCCTACCCTTCAACTGTAGCATAATAAGTCCTTTTTTGTACTCTATCATAGCCACAGAAAAAGAGCTGGAGGTAGAAATAATGTTATAAAACTAGTCTGAGGTTCTTTTTTGGAGTAGGACTACTGACCCTGGCTTACATAGAAAGAGCATAACACAATAGAACAGACATAAAAGAATAATCACATGCTTTGGGAGATGGCAGGCTTGGGTCCAGTCTTCTTTGTTATAGATCTCTGAAGTAGATGATTTGACAGAAGTGAATGGGTTCCTACGATCCCCAGTTATTTGTTCTGTAAAATGTATATAAGAAGACCTACTCTGTGCATGTGTTGCTTTGAAGAGCAAGCGAACCATCCTGGTGAAATGCTATGCAGACTGCCCTGAAGGTGGCCAGGATCTGGTGACTAATTATCCTTTATAGACAATCAGATACAGTGGATCTTCACTTCAGAGGATTAAATTCATGACGAATTTTAGCACAAGTTTCATGGTACAGACTTTTCTGAATTTTGTTAATGTCATTATCAACCATGACACCACCCTGAAGAAACAGGGTAAGAAGTAGTCCTTACTTATGGAATCTTTGTTAGTGACAGTTTCCTGAAAACTCAGTTAGTCTCAGCTGTATTGGTTAAAAGTCTTGGAATGTTAGGTAGATGGATCCACTCGTCTTGACCAGGTAATTGATGCAATTCACAGACTAAGTGCATGGAATATACTCACCCTTTCCCTTGGTTATGGACCCTTCATGATTACTAAAAGGACATTTTAAGTTATAGAAAGAACAGAAAAATAAATTCAGAGTCAGAGACATAAAATAAGCATGGGTTTGAAACTCACTAATATTTTCTTTAGCTCATGTCCCTGGAAAAAGAAAAAGCCCCACAAAGCCTGAAGAGTGAACGGGCTCAAAGACCGCTTTATGCAAGTCCAGCCCAGAGTGATTTACTTGAATTTTCCACATGGAAAATCAACTGTAGTTCCTTCTCTTGCCATGGCGTGAGACTGAATTTCTTAAGAAAGACTGTGAATTGACACACAGAAACCAAGCCCTCTGAAAGAACATATGGCTGCCAAATTCAAGACCATCTATCATAGGAATTATAGACAGACTCGGCCATTAAAGGTTAGGTTCGCAACCAAAAACATCTTTAGTAATTTGATATGGAGATATCTACACAGCAAACGGACTCCTTTTCATTCTGCTTTCCCCTGGAAGTTAAGTTTTCATAAGAGGAAAACACAACACACTAGTATTCATCGGAATGTCTGTGGTCAGAAATGGTGGTTAGGCAGGCTCCAGGCAAGAAAATGAAACAAGCTAAAACAAACAGACTTACCTAACTACCGGTGGCTGGAGAGGACACAGACCCAAGAGGAAAACCTTCTACTGCCATTTTCCTAAACCAATGCACTCTCTAACTGTACTCTAAATACTGATCCTGTACTGCCAATAAGTAGACCTTTAAAGACTCTTTGGTTCCCTGGCATAAAACAGAAGGGCCTTCAGGAGGCCACCATTGAATCAGCCCAATAGCCCAATGTCTGCTCACACTAAACTTTTTTTTAACGTCAAAACTAAAGAAAACCTGCTGTCTTAGAGGAGTCAACATTCAAAGCTTTATACTCTAAAAATCTCTCTATAAAGTATTCGGCATTGGTGAGCAAAACCTTCTAAAAAATAAGCCAGGACAAAGGGATTTACAAGGAATTCGGGTATTTCAAGTTTTAAGACAAAGTGGAGAAAAAAAAAAAAAACGTTTAATTAGAAGTCCGAAGATTGTGCCGGGTTGGCTGTGAGGTAAGATACTATCATTTCCTGGGGGAAAAAAATGGAAAACTTACCCGAAAGCACCAGAGTTTGCTCTACTAGAAAGCTGCTGAGACAGACGCTAAGGTTTTAAGAGCTGAGACAGGATTAAGAAGAACTGAACTCTGGGACCGTTCTTTTTCCTGCTATGTCAAAAATAAGTAGATTTCTATATAAAATGCATATATGCAGGTTATATGACTTTTCTAAGACAGAAAAAGCATTGATTTTATTTTAAAATCCTACACCATTTATCCTGTGTATTTTTATGTAAATTCAACATGAAATGCAGATCCTACCATGCTTTGACTGTTTATTTTTTTTATAGGTACCACAGAATAGATCTTTTGCTAATAAACACAACCACCTTGACTCTAATGGACTAATGCAATTACCCCTCCACCTATGCTCCGACTTCACTTACTAGTTCCCATTAGAGCCATCTCTAGACCAGGAATGAATTCTCATCATTGCCACTCAGTAACTTAGAGCTTGGCCTAAGTTCACAGAAACAAACAGTATTTGGATTTTCTTAGCTCTCAAGAAAAGTCAGTGGATTAATTAAAAATGCAGAATTGACTTCAACTTGGTCAAAGTTAAGAATCACTGTGAGTTAAGAGCATAATTGAGAAGCCTGATGATGTCAGCCATGCCGATAATGTGAACAACACGCACGGCAAATCATGTCTTAAAGTCCCTGGGACCGGGCACTTTATTGGCTGTCAACCGTCTAGGAAACGGGAGCACTTCATTTATTCCCACAGATGGAATTTATCAACACCATTGTCATTCTTACTGTTTTCTTCCTAGAGCTGAATTAAATTTCATGGCAAATTCTCTCACAGACGCTTCATGCAAAGGGAAGGAGAGGCGCTGGATTACAGTGAATTCAAATGAAGAGAAGAGGCAGGCCAGGGTAAGAACTGCTGGGAAGAGGTAACTTCCAAGTGGGGCTCTCATCTGCGGCTATTTATAACTAAAGAGCACGAGATTTCTATCTAATAGACCATAATTAGCTGAGAAATAGGCAAGATCTCCTTAGAGAGCTCTCACAGCTCCACAGCCAGCAGGATCTTAACTAGAAATATATTACTCTACCCGGACGAAAGCCATATCATAAAAATATGTTAAAGTGGTGTTACTAGAGGAGCCATTATAAATACATACTGGTAACACCCCAGAGAAAGGCTGTCTAAGCACATGGGAACAAGATGACTTTAGAGTAAGATACATCCTAAGAAGCGCAGGACAGCTTCAAATGTGCTCCAAGGCTCATGGAGACTAAGCACAGTACTCAGATTAGCCTACTCTGAGGGGCAGAGATCAATTCGGAACCGTGAGTCTGTCGTCAACCACCACCAGGATACTCACGCATGCCCACATCCTTACTTATTATTAAAATAGTCAAAAAGTCACAGTTCTAAAGTCTACCCGCTTGTCTCACTCGGTTTATCTGGCTGTTACAGAGTGATCAACTGTTTAAGTCTTATAATCAATAGACATTTATTTTTCATTGATCTGGAGGTTAGGACGTGCGTGACCAGGACACTGGCAGATTGATTCTTTCCGAGGGTGGCTTTATTAGAGACACAGCCCTTTCATTATCTCCTGGAGGAAAGAGTGGGCACACCTTTTGGGCTTCCCTCATAAGGCCACCAATCCCACCCATAGAGGCTCCCTCAGGACTCATCTCTGCCCAGATGAGCTACCTCTGATCCACTGACTTGGGAGTTAGGGTTTCAATATGCAAATCTGAGATCAACACAACCATCCAAGGCCATCATGGGAGTCAGGATTAGTGTTTCTCTTTCAACAAGCAAAACCAATCCCTTTTGATGCTTTCTTCTCAGAGTCCACTCACTGTTACCATTGCTTGGCCATTCTGGAAAGACTGACAGCCCTCAGACAGGATCCAGACACAGTCTTCTGGCTTCCTTATCCAGTTATCTCTCACACCTGATTCTTTACCAAGACCCTTACGTCAGCTTCTCGTCCTTTCTACGAATGATGAATATTGGTTCATATTGCTATCTTCACTCTCATTCTTGGTTGAATACCCTGATGAACACAGCAAAGGATCCCCTAGGCCCAACCATAATTCTCCTGAGTGGACAGGGAGAGGGACAACCATGGAAGCCTAGGGCTGTTTTGACCCATAGCTGCTCTTCCAGATTTTGGGGTATCCTCTTGTCTCCATTCTCAAGCATCTTTGAGTGATGAGCTGCAAGCAAATCCCTGAAACTGGCAACCACGGGCCAGAGCATACCATGCTTTACCCTGCACCATGGATCTGTTGACAAAGACTCGGACACTGGAGAGGGAAGGTTAAAGATAATCACTTAAAGAATACTGACTTCATGAATGTTTGGGTTATAGTGAGAACACCATTTTAAGTATGTTCTCATAAAAACAATCTCATAAATATTACTATTTAACTAAAATAGAATGTGATTTTAGAAAATTCTACTTTTTAACATAATAGTTTGTGAAGGTAAATAGATATTACACACTTCTTTTTAAAATTACTTACCTGTATGTCTTACCAAACACTGTTCATCTTGCTTCCACAATTTTTTCAAGATTTAGTTTAAGAAAATATATCAGTTCACATAATTCTTTTATTATGAAATTTTTTTAGGAGATTTTTTTCCTTTCCAAGATTTTTCGGTGACATTGAGCAAACATTTTGGTTGTTTACCCGCTAGACCCAACTCACCTGTCAAACAGCTCTCCTCCCGTGACGAGCTCAAGGACCAGACTGATTTCCATGGGCGTTTCAAATATTTCCTTAAGTTTTATCTGAGGGAAACACATACATCAAGAAAGAACATCAACAACTGCTCATCCCCATCTTCCTTAAAGATGGCTAAAGTTATGGACAAGGCAATAGCTTGCATCAGCAGTGGGCAGGGTCAGGTCAGTGAAAGTCCCGCATGCTCCCATTAGGAAGACTCTCATGAGGCCATCAGGACCCTCTCTTTCTCAGATGCTGGCTTTGTCAGTTACCTCAGGTTTTTCAAAATTCCCATTCAGTTTTGACTTTTTTTTCATTTTGAAAAAAAAAATCCTTTAAAAACACTCCCAAAATTTACTCAAATGTTGCAGGGTTAATGTTTTTTTGTTGTTGTTGTTGTTTTTTTTTTTTAGACTCAAAAACAAGACCCAACTTTACAAAACTGTTTGGAAACATCATGGATGCTAGAGACAAGCAAGGCTTTCTCCTGGAAACAATGGATTTGAACTTAGGGTGTGGCGAGACAAGCTGGGTCAGGTCTTGGGAAAATACTCTTCAGCAGTTAAAGCCGCTTGTCTGTGATGGGTCGCTGGAAAGAGAGGTGGTAGAGATTCAGATAATCCAACCAAATGTGGACCTTTCTCCAGACATCGGGGGATCTGGAGGCCAGTGCTGACCTACACGTGAAGAATGCTGCACACTGATTTCCTTAGAAAAGAGGAGGCAGAAGAGGCACGGGAAACGTGCAAGTGATGGTTGACTATATCATGCTTGAGAATTGCTCACTCTAAGTCACCCTGGACTTCACTGCACACTGAACTCTAGTGCTGTCCCACACTGTGGACAACAATGGCCTAAGCCACTTGGGACAGCCCTGTTCTCTGATCAGCAAGCCTGCGTGTAGTTGGAGAGCACCTGTAGGAAGCTCTGGCCAGCGACGGTTGACGAAAGCGCCACTGCAGAAGCTTCTGAGAGCCCTCAGCTGACGAGGCCCTTCCAATTTTCCCCTTAAATATCAACCAGGGAACTTATGAAAATGTGGACCTGTCATTACGGGGCTGTAAAGACAAGTGAGAAAGCAATGCACCAGGGCATAGAAAATGGCAAACACAGGGACGTGTGAAGCCTGGGTCCTGGACCATGGCCTACGGTCCACCTTCTTACTCATTAATGCTGTGTAGCGAAGTGTCCCTTTAACTCACATATCAAGTTGTATGCACTTTGCTTTGAGCATTACAGGTCATCAGCCCAGACATAACTTTCTCATACAAATAGGCTTAAAAAAATAGGTAGATGGCTTCATTTTGCAAAATCAAGTTGCTGCTACGAAGATGATTTTGTTCTTTTTCACTCCGTTGATCCGGAAAGCTTTGCACTGGGCATTTTTCTCAGTGTCGTCTGAACACAGAGCACAGCAGAGTGTCTGGGAACCACTCAGTCCTCCTATTCAGTCACATCATCTATTTGCATCTTTGCATTATTTCTGAAGCAGATACTCTTTCAAAGGCGGAAATGACTTTGGAAAGCAATGCCTTCTCCTTCTTGGGCTTTATCGGCCGTGGCACATTAAAGAGATAAGCAAACAAAAGAGGGAGAAAGCCAGTGCTTCACCAGAGCAAAATAAAACTCTCCAATTTTTCTCCTTTCATGCGTGAAAGGAGGCGTGCTATGCATTGTTAGTCCATCTAGTCCAAAACTGATTGTGTGTGTGAGGTACAGCCATGAGCTAGGCCGTACTGTCTGACAGAGGAAGAACCCCTCTTCCCCATAACAACGATCCCATTCTACAGCCTTAGACATGATTTTTGAATTGTAAGCTAGGAGCCACTTACGATGTTCGGGTGTGACAGGCGCAGCAGAACTCCTATCTCAGTTCTGACAATCTTTTTGTCCACCTAGAAGGCATTAAGAGAGAAGTCGTGAACTGAAAAGGACTCCAACTTACAAAAACTCTGACTGTGCCAGAGGTGAGACACATCGGTAGCCAGCCCAGCAGATAAAATGATCGGAGAGGTGTGCTGTCTCTCTGTCTCTGTCTTTCTCATCTCTGTGTCTCTGTCTGTCTGTCTCTCCCTCCAGTGGATCCAGAGACAGAGCACCCAGTCTACAATACATTTTCCATGTTATCTACCCCATTTCCTATCAAACATCATAACCACCACTACCACCGGCACAAGCCGGTCTCAGCTTGTCCCTGCACTTCTTACTTTCATTGCCAGAGGTCTCACTCAGTCAGCCTCACAGAACTGCCAATCGCCTCGCCCGCCTGCTTCACACCCAGCGGCCACACAATTCAACCTCACCCACAGGTACTGTTCTGAGGAAGGATGACCACATCAAGGGTTTCTGGCAGAACCAAGTCATCCCACGGTGTCCTCTCCAGAAATTGTGTGCAAATAATCGATACAATTCCCTTCCTATTTTGAATTATGAGAGCAAAATAGAGCAGACATCACTACTCCCAATGCCTAGTTTTTATACTGTATGTCAACATAGGGAAAAATTACTGAGATGAAAAGAACTACCAATATCACCTAGTTCCTATATTGCTATATAGGTTCATTTATTCTTTGAGCTTTAATTCTATGAGCCACTAAATTTTCTTTCTTCTTGTCATCCAGAGTCAGTTTCTATTGGTGATGACTAAGAGACCCTAGTACAACGATTCTCAACCTATGGGTTGTGACCCCTTTGAGGATCACATTTCAAACATCCTGTATATCAGATATTACATTACAGTTCATAACCATAGCAAAATTACAGTTATGAAGTGGCAATGAAAATAATTGTTTGGTTGTTAGGGGGTCACCACAACATGGGAACTATATTAAAGGGCTGCAGCATTAGGAGAAGGTTGAGAAACACTGCATAGTTACAACACGTGACATATTGGGGACAATGTCCACTGAATTTCTCATCTGCAAAATGCAAGATGCTCCCCAACTAAGGTTCAGGAAATGAGAGTTTAGATGATCTAAAAGTCATGTGCAAACAGAAAACTTTAAGTGTAGTCTGTGGTGCACATTTATAAACCCAGCCCTGGGGAGGCAGAGACAAATGGATCATTGGGGCTCTAGGCCAGTCAGCCGAGCCTCAGTGGTAGGTTCAGGCCTGCCAAAGACTCTTTAAAAAGATGGGTGGCAGTGGAACCAGGACACCTTACATTGTCTTCTCGCCTCTACTCTCTCTCTCTCTCTCTCACACACACACACATACACACACACACACACACACACACACACACGTGCACATGCACCTCCACACACATGTGCACCCCCACAAGTCAATTTTGTTATTTGTGAAATCAATTAAAACACTCAGAGTATTTTTACATATCATGCCAAAGAAATTTAAGCTGTTATCTAGCTACTACTGTGTTTTCTGTGCTATAATACTCTGACCAAAAGCCACTGAGGAAATCAATGTACCATTCACTGATCATGTGTTCATGCTAGCGTTCCTGTCATTTGAGACGTCTCAAGATCCAGGAGAGTACGCATCTTTACATGTGAGTGTGAAGAAATCTATGCTCCACTCACAGGCAAACTGTGAGCAAAGCTAAGACACTGCTTCCAATACAGAAAGGCTTCTACTCTCTAAGTCACTGTTCGGAGGAAGAAAAGGTGGGCTTGAGGAGAAATCCAACTCCATGTCAGTATAGTTAACACATTATGACTCAAGACAAAGAATGATGTTTATCTGATCAATATTTTTCCTCAATGAAAATATTAAACAACAATGTTAAATTCTTTGAAAATAAAGAATATTCAAAGAATTTCACAAATTTTATATGCTATTTTCTTTGGCTGCAACATATAATATGTATACAATATATCATATTTATAATTTTTCCTGTCAAAAATAGTTTGCCAAACTCTATAGCTTTTTGATTAAAGAGATGAATCACTATGTATAAATACCTTCAATTTTTGTGATAAAGAAAAATGTTTATAGGAAATTGTAAAGAACTCATCTATAACTAGAGATCGTCATGGCAAGTGAGACAAGCCAACTTCATTAGAAAACATATTTTTTCTCTCAGCTACAGAATCCAGACACAGAAAGAGAGAGAGAGAGAGAGAGAGAGAGAGAGAGAGAGAGAGAGAGAAGGGAGGGAGGGAGGGAAGGAAGGAGGGAAGGAGGGAGGGAAGGAGGCTACAGGATCAAATAATGTGAAAGCAGAAGGGGGACTATATTTGAGACAAATAAAGAGACGGAGGTTCAAGGGAGCAAGAGCAGAGAAAGGACAAGAAGAACAAAGCTGAAACTCAATGCTATTCATAACAAAACCCCACAATTTTCACACCAGTAAAAAATTAAAAACATTCTCAGCCCAGTAAAAAATTCACCCATCACATATAATAAAATACCAACAATTACAGAGTTAAGGTAAAGCTTCATAACCACAGAAATTGTTATTTGTGAAATCAATTAGAACACTCAGAGTAGTTTTACATATCCATGCCAAAGAAATTTAAGCTGTTATCTAGCTACTACTGTGTTTTCTGTGCTATAATACTCTGACCAAAAGCAACTTAGGAAAAACATGGCTAAGTTATACTTCCAGGTGACAATCTATCACTAAAAAAGGTCATGGTATGAACTAAACCAAAAACAGAAGAAGAAACCATAGAAGGACTCTGGCTCATTCACTGGCTTACCGTCACCTAGCTCACTTCTACGACCCAAATTAACTGTCTGGGAAAGGTGTTGCCCAAATTGGACTGAGCCTTCCCACACCAACCATCAGTCAAGATAATCTCTTACAGACTTAGTTACAGGCCAATCTTTTTTTTTTTTTTTTTTTTTTGAGACAGGGTTTCTCTGTAGCTTTGAAGACTGTTCTGGAACTTGTTCTTATAGACCAGGCTGGCCTCGAACTCACAGAGAAACAGGCCAATCTTATCGAGGCAGTTCTTCAGTTGAAGTTCTTTCTGCTTTGGTGACTTGAATTTGTGTCTAGCTGACAACAAGAACTAACCAGGACAACCATTAATAGCTACAAAACAAAATGTGTTCTATTTACACTGGATGAATGGCAGCTGGCAACTCAGAAAACTTATTAATGTTATGTATGACTATCCCACACAAAAATGAAGTGTCAGTTATAAATTCTGTCTAGAGAGGGACAGGGATGATACGATCTGTCAATCTTCATAACTGCCAGCTAATACAGGCAATAACATTGGAGGGCAGATTCAGTGGAAGCAGAGACAAACAAGCTGGCAAGAAACTGACTTCAGCAAATGGGTGTCACATTGACAGGCTCTAGGGCTTTCTCTGTGAAAGACAAAGAAGAGACACATTTTAATGCATCCATCTAGTGTTCCGCTACTCAAAACATTTGGAGACTGCCCTACCAGTCTCCCCCCGAGACTGAATTAGAGCTGCTTTTTCCAATTTTGACAGAGTATGTGTTAAACAAAACTCTTCCGAGTGCAGGTAACCAATACCAGCTCAAGCTTATCTGTGCTCTAGCGGAAAATGTTGGCACATGGAAACTCAGATCTGTCTGCAGATAGCCAAATACAGAAGCTCAGACTCAAACATCTCTATGCTAATCTCAGACAATTTTCTCGTTGTTTTGTTTGCATTCAATGCATAAATCTATATGTAAGAGACATGTGACTCTAACAGGACCAAGCATGGGTAAGGCGCCATCTCCTCTGATCAACTTTGAGAGAACTGGAATGTCTGGCTGGGGCAGGACCTGAATCTCCTGAAAACTGGATGTTGCCAGATACTGAAGCCTCCATTAATGATTGTTTTGTTATTTGTTTCCTCTTTTATTTGCCTGTCTAAAATACTGAAATGTTGCTTTCTTTGCTTTTTCCTATGTCCCAGACTAATTAATAAATCATCAAATATTATTAATTTATAACAATTCTTGCAAGAGTAGGTTTAATGTTCATATTATGATTGTTTAACAATAACTCATAGATGCTACAAAGTAGTAACTTATACTGCTTTTCCATAAAGCTCTTGTAAACCCATACTGAAAACCGAGGGGTGGCAATTGCTTCCCTGGTGAATTAGTCTGACAGACTCGTGTGTACTGGGAACTCTGCTTTCTTACTCTCTGCCTACAGTGTGTCATTTTGTCCAGGATTTTGATGATACTAATGACACTCATTGAAGGGAGGAAAGCAATGTAGGACCAAGAGTACTAGCAAACAAGACAGGTAGGAGTTGAAGTTTGCATAAATCCATCTTTAAAATACTGTGTTGGGAGGGAAGAAAAGCCACAGCTTATATTATATTCTCAAAACTTCTGAAATAGAAAAAAAGTGTATAATCTATATTTAAAAAAAAAAGCTCTCCATAGAACCAGAGAGTCAAAGGTCTCTTGATTTATATGGAATGAATATCTATCATCTAGGTTTTATATGTTGGGCTCCATATTAAACACTGGAGGAGCCTACAAAAAGCAAGCAAAATAAGGTCTCTTCAGAGGAAGCTAGTGATCTAATTTGGGGACAAATTTATCTATATAATGTCAAGAGAAGACAACGAATGATGTGTTTTGTTTTAAAGTCTCCATTGGGGACTAGAGAGATGGCTTGCTTTCTGTTAAGAGTCCTCGCAGGGAAACCAGTTCAATTCTCAGCATCCATATGGAGACACAGCTGTCTGTAACTCCAGCTGCAGGGCATCTAATTCCACCGTGAGACCACCATGGGCTCCGAGCATCTAGGTACACATGCATACAGATATGCAAAAAAAACAAATTAGAACCCAAACCTCCATTGTTCAATGCAAGATAACCTCCATGGTTGAAATAATGCTACTATTTAAATGCTAGCTTATTGTAAAAAAAAAAAAAAAAGGTTTTTTTTTTTTTTTTACATTATTTGACATTTAAAAAACACCTCACTGTTAACAAACGAAGAACAATTCACTAAGTGTGTATGTGGTACATGAAGACAGTGTGATGACACAGACCAATAAGTGATGTCAATCAGTCCGGTCACTGGGATACAGAAAAGAGACTCGAGGAGGAGAGTGAACATTCTTTAGAGGAAAAATTGTTAGTTTCATGGAAAATTTCCATTGTGCATTCTACTCCTCTTGTGTATAAAATCTTTGCGAGAACACCCAGACATAGACAGATTTCCTTCAAAGCAGCTCATAGAATAACTATGTTGCCATCTGCAGGGCACTGGCCTTGTGACCTTGGCACTGGACTGGCTGAAATCACGCCTGTAAAAAGCATTATTATTCTCACTCACGTAGAGCTCCACATTCAACACGGTTTCCAGAAAGCCCCGGGTGCAGGAGCCCACCCTGCTGAGAGATGTACTGGAATTCTGGATTTGAGCAAAACTTCCATTTTGGTTTCTACAGATATTGTTGAAGAAAACCCTGAAGGATTATTATTATTATTATTAAATAAGGTATTACTGATGATAATAAAAGAGTCACGACCAAGAAGCAAACTCATATCCATTGTCTCACAGTGAGGCACATGTTTTGCTACATGAGCCAAATCTAGGGATTTATAGTAAATCCCATGGACAGCACAACTTTATTAGCCTGCTTGTAACTTAGATACATAGGCTTTTTCATTCTAGTTTTCTGTTAATTTTGCATATAGCCTTGTTCATTCTAGTTTATCTCTTAATTTTACAATAGAGATTACACTTTTTGTGCTGCCCCGGGTCAGCAATAACTTCCTAACTAATGCACAAATAAATATATTTGTAATTATTTGTATGATTCTTTTAAAAAATATAGAACCTAAGTCCTTCATTCCTAAATTAGGGCTCATTTTTCTGATTGTATATTTAGCACTTATGTGTTCCACAATGCCCCCTAACGTTTTCACGTATTTCTGATCAGCGTAAAACAATGGCAGATGACAGAATCCTTAACTTTTTTTATCTTTTCATTTTCAACAAGACATTTTCTAATGTAAATACATATTCTGAACAAACATTTTACTGTGCTACCTAGCATGTATTCCACATTACGAAACCTTTTAAAAATTGAGTGTTTAAATAATATTAGTTGCAGAAATATTTAAAACAGGTAATATTTCAGAAAAAAACCTTCTAGCTTGGAAATTTGTTTGGAGTCTAAAATTAACTTCTCTATGAAATTTTTCTCAATGGCATGCATCTTTATAGTATGCTCTGTGTCATCTGAGCCAATACGAAAGGCTGTCCAGAGTCTCAGAAGAGCTTCTTGGGGCACAGCTGAAGCCTTCCCTTTTCTACTTTCATATCTAAATAAGGTTAATTTTAATTTAATTTAATTTATTCTTTAAAACAATCTTTTTTATTCTACATACCAATCCCGGTTCCCTCTCCCCTCCCCTCCTGCCACCTTCTCCCACCCCATTCCCCATTCAGTCCTCAGAGATGGTGAGGTCTCTCATGTCTCTCCTCAACAAAGTCTGTCACATCACCCTGAGGGAGGACCACTGAGACAAGTCAGAGCCCCTTCCCCCTGTGTCTAGGCAGAGCAAGGTATCCCTCCATAGGGAATGGGCTCCAAAAGTCAGTTCATGCACTAGGGATAAACACTGGTCCCTCTGTCAGTGGCCCCATAAACTGCCTAAGTGACACAGCTGTCACCAACATTCAGAGGGTCTAGTTTGGTCCTATGCAGGTTCTCCAGGTGTCAGTCCAGAGTCATTGAGCTCCCACTCACTCGGGTCAGCTGTTTCTGTGGGTTTCCCCATCATGGTCTTGACCTTTGCTCATATTATCACTCCTTCCTCTCTTCATCTGGACTCCAGGAATCATGCTCTTTGGCCACTGCATGCATTTGACACACAGAGTTTGAAAAAAAAAAACAAGTTTGTTTCTGCTCTAATGGTAGAAAGTTGAGTAAAAAGAAATATATAAAAAGTATAGTTCTCCAATATCCCCAAGGTCCCCAGAATTGAATGTGGCTCATTAGATATGGACGCTTCATTAGGACGAGCAGTAGTAAATGTACTCCAGACATTAGCCAAAATGATGACAGGACGAGGAAGGATTTGAAAACAGGCAAAGAAGGAAGAACTTGAAGGAAAAGCTAAAAACCTGCAGCTGTGTCGTGGAAGTGGCGGGTTGGGGCAGAGCAGGGGGAAAGCTGGGAGAAATGAGACACAGGGATCCAAATCATTGCTGGACTGGAGTCACCAAATCACATCACACACAACCTAGATCTGAAGCCACCACCCTCTGAGTGAGCTAGGGGACCTTTACTAAAAGGGACAGCTGCTCTTCTCACCTCAATGTCTCCATGTATTGCAGCAGCATTTCCACACAAAACAAGGCCTAGAGCTGGGGAGATGGCTCGGTATAGAAAACTCCTGCCACACAATTGTAAGGATCTAAATTGGACCCCAAGCATCCTTATAAATATGAAGAATGGTACCACTGACCTGTCCCTCACTACTGGGGAGGTGGAGGCAGCTGAGTCCCTGGAGCTCACTGGCCAACCATCCCAGCCAACTCAACCAGCTTCAGTGAGAGGCCCAATCTAAAGTAAATGTGGAGGGCAACCCAGAGGAAATGCCCAGCCCTGACATCGGGCTTTCAGAAGCACATGCACACACACACACACCCTTGTGCACATGCACACACACACACACACACTTGTGTGCATGCACACACATCCACACCAACAGATACAACAACAATGGTAGCATTAACTATCCTTACAGAAAATGAGTCTATGTATCTTGCTCGTTTCTATTTGCTCTCTGCCTTCTTTGGCTCTTTTTTGGCTTGAATAATTTTACAGAATTGTGCTTCTCAGAGGCATTGTGAAAACATGGAAGATATAAATTTCTAATGGATAATAAGAAATGCCTTTTATTTTTCAGAATGATTCCCTTTTACACAGGTTCTGCCTAATTTCCTGACGATTGGCAGGCCTCTGCTGATACCAGCACGCTAGGAAAGAGCCTTGACAAGTGGAATTCTGTTCAATTCAAAAGCCATAGATTTGAAAGCTAAAGCCTGCTGTTTGAGCCTACAAACATCAAACGGCCACATACGATCAGATGGAGGATTTCCCACATGATGCTAGTATTCATGATAACTCTAGAATTCTAACCAAGAATGGGTATTTTCACTCCTCTCTCTTCTTGACCAAAAGCAAACCTGGACGTTTTGCTTTTGGCATAGACCCTGGCAGTGACCTGGTTTGGCTTCCATAGAAAATACACCAGAGGCCTGGTCCCTGCTTCTCACTGCTGTGATCCAGCCATCACAAGCATGCAACCTTCAACTTTCCCTTGTAGTCACATCCTGGATCCCCCTCTCTCATTCCTGTTCTGCGGACTTTTAGCATAGACTTCTCTGCCCCGGCTAGTAGCATCATTGCTCTTAACAACTTGGGTAACAATGCCATGATTCATTCAGCATTCTGGCATGTTTCTTTATCACTGGCTCATTTTTCCCATCTTTTCCTCTGATCCCACTTGGCAAACCGCTCTCACAGTTACACCTCAAGTCATTAGCATCCATGGGACACTACAGAAACCTTGACATCAAACCGCGCACACTGATCTATTTCTCTCAGCCTTCACTCTCTCTTAACTCAGAGCCCATGATCTGTCCGTCTGTGCACTGGTCTACACACAGTCTGCCCTTCTCTCATTCACTTGTAATTTCCAGACGAAATCCCTAAGCTTATTCAGCTTCACCCTTATTGCATTTCTGTGTCTGGACTAGATCCATTAGGGAGAACAGACAACTTCGTTAACTTCTAATTTTAAATTTATGACACCAAATTTAAGGGGCCCTCGGTGTGTTCGTTCTACAGAAAAATATATACCCTTTCTCTTTATATCTCTGCTTCCCCCCCATCTCCAATTACTGAGAAGGCAGAAAATCCAAGAAAAATTATTTTATCTTCATCATCTACAACAAAAAAACATTTTTATCTTTTAATTCTGCAAATACATTTTAGCATCTATTATATACAGATAATATTCTGGGCATGAAGCTATATTAGTGAATAAATCAACTCTGGGGTATAAAAACTCTTTGTTCTAGCAGAGGCAGAATATGAATAAATAAATAATAGGCCTCAGGTTCCTTTGTACTATATTGCAGGGAATCAGAATGAAGGAGACAATAAAAGAGTTGCCGATAAGGCAATATGGACGCAGCCACATGAGAGAACATTAATGCTCCGAGTGAAACATGGCCAGAGAATAGAATAAAACTGTCATTTATGCGGATGCAAAAGACAGGAAAAAAGCCGCCCACATCAGAAACATATCAATAAAGCCACAGTTCTTTGTACTGAATTTACCCTCCATCCCTCTCCTTTTATTCCAGCTTACTGATAAGTTTTGAAAAAAAAAAAAAAACTAAGAAAACTTTCTTCTGGGTACGTCCATGCTAAACTTCATACTACTTGCCCACAACCATTTGTCTCCCAAATCTTTTAGCATGAGTGAGTTTGGAGTCAACAGGAAGGTCATGATGGCTTAGAGCTGGGGCGGTGACAGGCAATGGACAGGTGGGGGTTATAAACAGCCGGGGAATCCAGTCCCTGATTTGATACTCCTCGTGCACAGCCAGCTTTGCTGTGAGCAGCAGCAGCAGACAGGCTCTAAACAACCGTTCACTTCATTCACATTTCACAAGGCCTTGGCAACTGTGAAAGTCCAAGTCTTCTAATTGTTCTGTTCCCAATCATTTCCTCCTCCTTTCAGACTCCCCAAAGGAGAAAAGCAAGGCTTTTGCATAGAGGATGGAGGCAGTTTAGGCAAAATAGGAACATCCCTAGAAGTTTAATGGAGAAAAAGGGCATCTATGTTTTGGAAAGCAAAGCCTATGGAAGAAGGGGCTTTGGAGAAGGGCACTTCCTGCAGAGTGAGTCCCTACAGATCTTCCTTCTTAGATCCTTAGTACAAACCTTCCTGCTCACAGACACTGGGAATTCGCTTCAAAGGGGAGGGTCTTTCATCTGACAGCGAATGAAACAGGTTTAACATTCTCGGGGGACATGATAAGCTGAATGAAGCTTAAACAATTGATTTGGGATTCTGCCAGAGTCCTACAGAAAATAGGTTTGGCTTAGCAGAGGAGGAGAGGAAAGGAACTGGAATGCAAGGGAGAAAGACCATGGAGGATGTATACTTCGTTCTCCTCTTCTCTCTGTCGCTCCAGAATTAACATTGCTCAGGGGTAATCCTGACTTAGTTTCTTTCATCTTTACCAAGATCTCCCCGGCTCAGTTTACCCTATCCAGTCCTGTTTCTGATGCCATATCTCCGCTCCCCTCCCATAGGAAAACTCTGAGGTTGCCTCTGAACCCTCTTATCTGGGCTCAAGGCACTAAAATTGTTCGCTCTGATTCACTGATTTTATCAGTCCACTGGAATTGGTACTGAAATCCTGCTTGTTTTCTCTCCCCTCCCATTTTATACAGAGGTGTTTTAGCTGTCAGAAAGAAGGAGGTGTTTCTCTCAAACACTACGCCTTGCTTTTACTTTGAGTAGCTCAAAATTTGCACTAAATACAACAGCAGAGGAGATTAAAAGAAAATTAAATGATGCATCACCCCCAGGACACAAAGCCTTGACAAATATCATTTCTCCATCTTCCCAAAGAAGATGACCATGCTTAGGGGTCAAGTCTTCTTCAAAAAGAAACTTATATCCCACGATGAAAAGAGATCATGGGATATAAGCTTCCTAAATTCTCTTTCAGGGCTTATCCTGTCAGACAGGGAAGAAAACAAAAACATAGCATATATTTTTAAGTGTAAAATGAAAGAAATAACAGTGAGAACAATTGTAACATAATTAGTCATCAGTATCTTGTTTTATAAACTTCTAGCTTTTAAAAAATGTCTTGTGGGGACGAGGCAGAAATCCTTAATAAATAAATAAATTTAAAAAAGAAAAAAAAATTCATTAAAGGTTGTTGTAGAATATTAAAAAAAATGTCTTTTCCATATTTTCAAACCAGAAAATATGATGTTACTTTTTCACTAAAAAACATTAATAGTAGCCCAACATCATCAATGCCTCGTTCAAACATTACAGCTGTTCCTTGCTAATTACACTAATATAAACCTTGTAGTAGTGATCATTCTTGCCTGTACTTAAATTTTCTTTTCATTGTATCTGGCACTTTCATGGCTTGGCTACTGCGAACCCTCTCTTGGGTCTCTAAATCTGTACAAGATTATTTAAATTTCTTCGTCTACAAAATGGAGACATTGATCATGACCATGACTTAGTGGTGTTATATGGATTGATGGTGTGTGTGGAAACTTCTTGGTTTTTGACGGATGCTCAGTGAATGTCAGTGCCTTCCCTAAGAGGGTATTTACAAAATTAACTTTTTCTCGTCTTCTGTTTAACATTTCCTAACTCTGGCATGAGAAACTATCATAGAGTAGGAGACAGCTTCGTTAGAATCCACTATTAGAGTCCAAGGTAACTTCCCTGCCAAGCAGTGGCCAGAGGGAGGGACTCGTGTGTGTTTTCACTTAAATACATTATTTCCTTGACCTTTTCAGAAACTAGGATCAAAACAACACTCATAACTTTAAATGTAAGAAATACTGAAGGCCATTTTTATGTTTAATAATTATTATAGAGCATTAGAGTCACACTTCAGTTGTCTTTAAATTGACCACCAGACACATTTTATGTATATTTCCGGTCTAATCATTTCTTCTTAGTACCTTTGGTAATTTTATACGGTCAAGGTCATACTTTTTAAAACGCTTTTAAAATTCTTAAGAGGGCACAAAAATAGTACAACTTAACCTCCAGTTTATGTTCCTTTCAGTCAAACAACAATGCCTTGTTTGCATGATTCCAAAATCACCCACAACAAGGACAGAACGCCAAGAAGCTCAGAGTTCCCAAGACGGTCTTTTGATCTGTGTGATTCTTAAAACTAAGTCACCCGCTTTCTATTAAATAATTCAAATAAAGATATTGGAGTTATTAGCATTTTAAAACTCTTCAATTAGATCTTCACAATGAATCCTTTACCAAGACTATATCTTCATATAAAACACCTTTATGCTCATAACAGACTGTTTTAGTATCTTGCCTGGCCTTTACTTTTTCCCAAAAAAAGTAAGAACTTCTTCAAAAACCCTAATTACTACTCTTCAAAAATGCTAAAAAAAAATTTTGAAAATTAAAAAGCATAATCCTTAGTAACAATCTAAACATTGTCCTTATACCCAGGTAAGTGTGGTCTTCACCACCCATCAGGAAGACTTCTCAATGCACCAGAAGAGGCCTGTACAGAAAAGCACAACCTAAATGCAAAGTCACGGAGCCCAATGGCTCCATCTTTAAACAGTCTCACATCTAAGGCTCAGGGAATGCTAAGGAAGGGAGAATAGGAAGACTGTAAGTGCCAGAAGATCAAAGAGTTTGCTGTGAGGTTGTGTCTCCTAGTACTGTCGGAAGTTAGACACATAAAGTCTCACCAGTGTGATTGCCCAAATCCTGAGCAGAACCAGGATGACATCAATGGACATGCCAAAGTGGACAATGGAAAGTTCCTGAGACCTCAATCATACACAAAAATGACAGGCAACTGAGCCCTGCTGTGAGTGGGAGAAATTATCTTCCCTAGGGACCAGCATGCCAAATGGTCAGCCCTAAACACATGCATCCAAGGAACATTATACAGACTGAGTAGGTTATAGTTAGGGATATATATGCATATACTGATTTTGTATCCAAAAACAATTTATGGAAAAGTGGGCATGACTTTGAAAGAGAGCAAGGAGGGGTATATGGGAAGTTTTGGAGGAAGAAAGGGAAGAGAGAAATGCTGTAATTATGTTGTACTCTAAAAGAACTAAGTAAAAAATAAGGAACATAGGATACAAAGGGGAAGGGCTTTAAATGGTCTTCTAGATGCTGTTCACAGCTCCCTTTTTTAAATGTGGAAGTCTGGTCCTGCCTTCCTCCTGCCTTCCTTGCTTGCTAAGAATCCACCCTAATGTCAGGAAACACCAGTTCCACTTTCCTGGAAGACACCAGACACTCCAGAAATCAGACACGGAAGAATGAACGTGTGTCAGTTCCGTCTGCAATGTGATCTTTCATACAATGCCCTGCATATATCCTTAAGTACCCCCATAGCTTAAAGGGTCTAAAGGTTTCACACCAGAGGCACGGTGTCTATGTGCACTCATTATATTAATGTTCTGCCATTTCCTTCTCTTTGGCACGTTCCCAGCCCATCAAGATTGAGAGGAGGCAGTAGCCAACTGGTCTGCAGTGCATATGGCAAGCCTCTGTGTGCTGGGGGGCTTGTTTCCTCCCTGGGTGTTCACCAGGTATCCAGGTATTTATTGGCTTTCTCACTCCACTGGTGACGACAATCACCTGTCCCAGCCATGTGCAGCTGCAAGTGCTCCTACGTGGCCAGGTTCTTCTGCAGACAGCATCTGGTGAAGGTCCTGCTATAAGGCCGCTTGAGCCCTTCCATGGAGAACACACCACCGAAGAAGACGCTCTTGAATTTCGAGTCACTTGGAAAGAACAGGGCAAAGTAGGTACAACCTTGAGAAACAGCTAACCTCACCTTAACAACAAAAAGATGGGTTTTTTTTAATTTTATTTATGTTGTCTAGTTGTCCTTGGTTGTACATGTACACGTGTGCAGATGCCAGTGAGACCAAAAGAGGGCACCAGATGCCCTGCAGCTGAAGTTATAGGCAGTTGTGAGCAGCCCAACAAGGGTGCTGAGAAAAAACCCAGTCTTCTGCAAAAGGAGGAAGCACTCTGAACCAATGGAGCCATTTCTCCGGCCCAAGAAATGATTTCAAAGTAGAAAAATAAGGATATCTTTGACTTTAAAAAATGAATATCGTCCCCTCCAGATACTCAGTAGCATTAGGTTCAAGAATAATTTTTTATAGCAAGTAAAGGAGACTTTATTTGTGTGTATTATGTTGATTTTTATTAATATCCCCGTTTAAAATATGTCGAAATTTAAAAGACAAGACTAGTCATCCTACATAAGCTTTAGTTTATCAATAAAAGATGCCACTCACAAGTTGTTGTGTGTCATTGCTTCATATCTAGAAATGTATCAGAACAGTCAAGCTAGTCTGATGCTGTGGTAGAAAAATTATTCTAGAGTCTAGACTATTCTGATGTCAAAATCTGAAAAAAATCCTGGCAGTGATGGCCTCATATGTTGTGAGAGAGGAAAAAGGGGGCAGTTTATATTTAATGATCTGTTTAGAACATTTTTAGATTTCTGGGACACAGACAATGAAAGAAGATGAACTGAAGTTACCTTGTAATAGATACTTGCTTCAGAGAGGACAGGGGAACCTGGTGCGCACAGCAGGGGACAAGATAGTGTCCTATCTACCACTAAGACAGCTAAAGGGCTAGCATCAGGGCACAATGTAGTTCACACGTCTCACGCTTCCCAGTTGTTCCTACAACTACTGCATTTGCTAGCTTTGTATTACAAGAGGAACACCTAAGTCTAGATACTCCTTAATTAAAAAAAAAAGTTCATTTGGCTCATGATTCTTAAGGACTGGAGGGTTCATACAGCAAGGTGACAGACAGCATGATAGTGGCAAGGACCCCCAGGCTGTGTCACGAGCTACTGGGAAATTAGGAAAAGATCTGGCTGTCTGCAGAGGAGATGGCCTGGTTTTATAGCAAGCGCTTCTCAAAAGAGCCAGCTCGGTGCCACCACACTACACTGACCTCTGTTGAGGGCGGCACCCATGATGTAATCATCTCATAAAACCACATCACTTCAGCGCCCTTACCTTAGGGACTAGGCTTCCAGCACATAAGCCTTTGGAGAATAATCGTATCTCAACCACAGTGGTGGATAATGCATACTGAGACTCATTAACGTAAGGCTTTAACTGGATTCAGAGAAGAAATATATTGCTTGTGTTCTCTACTTGCTTTCTTGCTACTGAGTCTCTTGAATTTTTTAAATAATGTCACTAGTCCTTGCCCTTGTTTTACAGAGTGATTTAGAAGCTAAGGGAGATTTTCCCTATGTCTGCATTAGTAAGGGTTTAGTTTTCTTTATTAACTTGGCAAGGACAGCATCTATTCCCAGTTGTTCATCTGGACCACGATCATTCTGGACTTCATTTTGGCCTTCTCTCCTTTCAGGGCCTTAATGAAACAAATTTTAAAAGGCCTGGTTTAGATTCCCAGAAGTCTTGTCTTGTCCTGTGTGTTTCTGTGTACTTTGGACAAAGCTCTAAAACCCTACGAAATGGAACACGCCCACTATGGGGAGCTCTGCACTGACGTGGGCAAGGTTGCTACAGCACGTGTAGTAATTGGTTGTTAATTAATTGCTGACCCACTTCTGACTGTATCATTCTCCTTTACTATTAGAACTACTAAAGAGACATCCCAGGGTGTTTAATGTAACAGATACTGAAAACAAGTTCAGTACTGAAAACTGTCTGGATCTCGTCCAGTTGAGATCCCCTGGCGTGCGATCATTCATAGTCTCCTGTTCTGTTGAAGCAAATTAGTGGCTTCAGAACTCTACAACTGGAATGTCTTCAACCATCGTCCTTCTGTTTCTTATATTGTCTGAGTGGAGGAAACTTTGACCAATATTCATCTCAGTGCCCTAAGACAGTTTGAAACTGAAGAAAAGTATAAAACTCAAAACTTATTTTTCCCTATGAATATTGAAGTTATAGACTTACCATTTCTCATTAAGATATGAATACTAAGTGCATATTAAGAATCTGTGTAGCTACTGTCTCTCTCAGGCATCACTCTCTCCTAAACCCTGGGTTTGTACCAGTG
Organism: Microtus oregoni; assembly: GCF_018167655.1. Lineage (NCBI taxonomy): Eukaryota > Metazoa > Chordata > Mammalia > Rodentia > Cricetidae > Microtus > Microtus oregoni. Next base: position 20,989,209 of record NW_024543070.1, read on the forward strand.
TTTCCCAGTCAGCTCTTTGAGACTTTTGTTCCTCTCATTCCTCCTCTGCCTTTGACTGGTAACATATTTTCTTTCTTGTCCCACAGATTCAACATAAAAGGACAAGATCACTTTAGCTCCAACTTCTCACTGTAAAAGTACTAGGGGATGGGGGCTAAATGTGGTCATTTAAACAAATCATATGTGATCAAGTGGCCTTATCTTTTGTGTATGCTTGTTTTTGAGCAATATCATATAGGCCAGTCCAGTCTAACAGCATCTCCCACCTTCCTTCATCCTCTCCTCATCCCTCCTCATGATATACTTCTGGATTATGGTGTTCAAAAGTAAAGCAAAGGGAATGAAATGCCGATGAGAACTCAGCAAGAACATGAATAAGTAAGCATAATTATAAAAATAATCAGTGTTTATATATGGGCAAGAAAATATGCAAACAAAACCCCCATAAGTTACAGCAATGAATTCCTGCTGAGACTTGCGAAGGCTCTCTTGAATGGTGGGGGATATAACAGGCCAACATTTTACCATTCCATCCAGCCATCTCTCCCTTCATTAGATGTACACCTGTCACAGACTTATAGAAATATCTTGGTTTCTATTTCAGGAAACCTGGCTTGATAATCCCTACAAAAATCAATATGTTCCACCTGACAGGTGCTTGAAAAAGTTACGCTTCACTTGGCATGGCTTGTTATCTGCAAGCTACTTTCCTTAATGTGTTCTAAGACCTCAATTGGGCTCAATAAGACCTCAAAACGTCTATTTGCACTGCAGATTTATTCTCCTTTCCATCGCTGACCAAGGTGACCTTGGCTGAACTTCCAAAGTACAGAAATGAGTGCTCATAGCAGTGTTTAATGGAGGCCTGACTTTAAAATAAACTGAAGCCTCTATCCCTTATGTGCACCATAACAGTTAGTAAATGTGCAGTCTGTGATAGGATTTCATCCTTCCTAATGGTTAGACAGAAAGAGGAGGAGGAGACACCATCATTCATCTCCAGGGCTCACACCTTGGGACCACGATCGCCCATTGTCACTCTTCCTCCCTCTGAGGCTAGGATTTCAACACCTTTAGATTCTAAATGCCAGTGAGATCACATTCACACTCTGTGCTAGGCTGACTGTACTTGGTGTGGTACCCTCTGGGATCATGAGTGTTGCAGCAACAGACATGATTTATTTCCTCTTGAAGCCTGAATGTTGTTTTACATAATAATCAATATTTTCTTCAGTCATCATTCAATGAACATGGCTTGTTTCTAGGACTGTTACTGGAATGATGCTGTAGCGAACACAGGAGGAAGGATATCTTCTTTGGGGCAGTGATCTTATTTGGGTGGGGAGGTTATATCCAGAGATGTTATCACTAAGTCAATGCTACTTCTATTTTTAGTTTTCCTAGAGAATCTCCATACTGATTTCCATAATAGCTCTTAAAGTTTATATGCCTGCCAGAATAAGTCAAGCTTGCTTCTTCTTCATATGCTTGATGATACTTTTTGAAATAAATCATAGCCATCCTAATAAAGATATGGGCAACTTGCTGTGACTTTGATTTGACTAGTGGGGCCGAGCAACTTCTCATGTATCTGTTGGGAACTGCATGGCCCCTTAGGGAGAATATTTATTTAGGTCCTTTGCCTATATTCAGTTGTTTGTTTGCTACTGAGTCTCTTGAATTTTTTAAATAATGTCACTAGTCCTTTAATAGATACTGGTCTGCAAATATTTTAATTTTTTAATTATTATTTTGTAGTGCAAGAACTTTTAATTTGTTTTTTTTCATGAGACAGGTTCTGTATACTGCCTTGGGTGTTATCACAATGTAGCTCACACTGGCTTCAAACTTATGTTCTTCCTGGCTTAGCCTCTGAGTCCTGTAACTGCACATGTGTGCCATCAAGCTTAGTACATTGTTTTCCTTTTTCATCATATTACCCAGATTGACTCTGAACTCTTGACTCAAGGGATAGTCCTACCTCACGGCCCCTCCCTCCAAGTATCTGGATACAACAGCATGGGGTCTGGCTGTGTACAGAAACATTTTAGTCTGGTAGAATTCCACTTGTTTAAACAAAACAAAATCATTTTCCAAGTTGAGTCCTAGATATTTTCTTTTATGTATTTTATAGATTGATGTTTTACATTTTAATCTTTAGTCAACTGTAGTTAATATTTCCAGTATATGAGATAATGATCTAATTTCAATATCTTTATTTTAGTGTGTGTGTGTGTGTGTGTGTGTGTGTGTGTGTGAACATGCATACACACACATGTGGAGGTCAGAGGACAACTTGCAGGAGGCAGTCCTCTTCTCTGCCACATTGGGTCCCAGGAACAAAATTCAAATTGTCATACTCAGAGATCAAGTGCCTTTATCTGCTGAGCCATCTTCCCAGAGCTAATTTCATTTCTGACTGGAGAGATAAAGGTTTTAGGACATTATTTGCTGTAGAGACCATCTTTCCCTCTTCTATATTCTTGGCATCTTTATCAAATACTAACTTACCTCAAATTGTGGATTTATTTCTATGCATCCTGTTCTATTAAGCTATATGTTTTTAACACTATCTCATGCTGTTTTGATTACAATAATTTTGTACTAATTTTTAAAATAAGGTCCAGTGATGGCTTCAGCTGTGTTCATGTCATTTAATTGCTTTGGCTGTTTGAGGGTGTGTGTGTGTGTGTGTGTGTGTGCGTGAGAGAGAGAGAGAGAGAGAGAGAGAGAGAGAGAGAGAGAGAGAGAGAGAATGTATAATTTTGGCACCAATTGTTGAGATCTGATGGGTCATTTTGGATAATATGACACACGGGTTCTTCCACCGCACAGTCATACGGAATCTTTCCATTCATGCATATCTTCTACTTCATTCACTGTTGTTTTATAATTTTTGTGTGCAAGTCTTTCATCTCCTTTGTTAGATTTGTTTCTAAGTGTTTGTCACTGTAATTGAGACTGCTTTCTTGGTTTTTTAGGATGGCTTACTATCTAGTATATGGAAACACATTGATAATTTTTGTTTTCTTACTTAATACTGAACAACTTCATTAGAGCTGTTTATCAATTCTAACAGCATTTTGCTCACATCCTTGAGATTTTCTCTAGTTCAGAGAAATTATGGAATATTCTGAAATACTGAAATTTCATTCATATTCAGCACAGAGTACATGAGCTGCATTTAAGCCGAAGTGGTTTTAAAAGTCATTTAAGGGAAGAATTCGTAACACAAGTCATTTTAATTCTGCTTACCAAGATGTTAACTTATAAAAGAGTTCTCTGTGGTCCCCCAAATCTCCACTCTAATAAAAATATTTATTCAGAGAAATACAAGACTTTTAGTGAATGTTTGAACTTTCCTCGGATCCAAGAAATGTTGCTTTAGTAGTTTCTCTCATGCCCTGACTGTGGACGACAGAAATGTCTGGGTGTGGTGCACGGATCACATCAATGTCTCCCTAGCATACTCAGGCAAAGAGGACAGCGAGAGTGACTCTGAACAGTGCTGACTTCTGTCCAGACAAACGTGAGAAACTACAGGATGCCATGCGTCCTGAGTAGTTAAGATACAAGAAATTAATACCTTCTGCAAGTATACCTTTTCGATTCTGTAGTGGATGAGTGTGGCCTTCAACTACTCAGACATTATCCCACAGCAGCCTGACATGCCAAGAGCAGAGAACAATTGGCTGAAGAAGAATTATGTACCATCAAAAAATGGGGAGACTATTAATATGATTAAGAAAAATTCAGTGTCTTGGGCTGGAGAGATGGCTCAGTGGTTGGGAGCATTGCCTGCTCTTCCAAAGGTCCTGAGTTCAATTCCCAGCAACCACATGGTGGCTCACAACCATCTGTAATGATGCCCTCTTCTGGCCTGCAGGCATAGACACAGACAGAACATTGTACACATAATAAATAAATATTAAAAAAAAGAAAAGAAAGAAAAATTCAGTGTCTTAAAGACATGAGAACTGGAACTAAGAGGAACTGGGTCATCTGCAAAAGAAGACGCCTTCTGCAGTGAAAGCAGACTAGGGTCCTCAGTCACAAGCAAGAATCATTTCCTATATGGAAAGAGGATGATAAGAGATCAGAGTCAAAATTATAAAGGATGAATACAAGAGCCACAGAGACGTCTAGAAAGCCTTTCCTAGAGATGAGAGGTAGCCTCTGAAATACAATATTCCCTAGTCCCAGAGGACGGAGAAGGCAATGTGCCATATACACAGCTCCTTATATGATAGAATAAAAGAAGAAATGGAGAGAAGAGCCAGACTCCCCAGCTACCAATCTGCAGCAGAGAAACTGGCCATCTGCCTTTGTGTGGACCACACTAAGAACATCAAACAACCATAACAAAGATCCCTCACCCAATCACCTGGTAAGATGGGGAAGAACAATAAATCCTGTTGGTTAAATCCATTAAATAGTGAGTGTCTGTCATGATAAGAAAATTGGCTTAATATTTTTTTTAGGAAAAACTGAAATTCTGCTGGAATGCAGGCTCGAACACTGCAATGAATACACTGAGGAAAGCCACCGAAGGAGACAAATGAAAGCCTTTCCAGAGGCCTTAAACACACACATAAAAACCTAGGACATCCTTTTATGTCTTAAAATAAAATAGTAAAAGTTGCTGGTGTTGATTTCAGTTCTGTAATTCTATGGGTAATGATAAAATCTTAATGTAGTTGATATTAATAGTTCAAAACGTGTCTTAGTTATCTAAGTCTCAGATAATTGCCAACTATTCTATTTAATCTTTCTGAGACTTAGCTATAAAATGGAAGTAGCACAGGCTGAGGGTGTAACTCATTGATAAAATATTTGGATAACATTCACAAGGCTCTGTGTGTGATCCCCACAGCTCAAAAAAAGAAAAAAAACAGATGAGAAAATAAATAAACGATAAATGATAATATCTACTCCCTACAGTGAGAAACATCTCTGAAGGCCAGTATGAAAACTTTTAAATTTCCTGTCGCTAGTTTCCTTATAAAGAGATACTAGTGTCTCCATTCAGACATATGTGTCTGTGTAAAATGGGTGTCTATAGCAGCTAATGTTTGTCACGTGGTCAAGGTTCATCACTTAGTAAAGAAATACAGCATATCTGGATGCCAAATGAGCTCTATACATAAATGTCACATATTCGTTCTAAAGAAATTTTAGTGACTACTAATACAAAAAATAACAGTTACAAATATAAAGAGGGCTAGACTGGAGAACAGGACTAGAGCCTAGGACATGCATGAAATGCAAGAATCAGCCTGTGTAGTTACACACATGCTATTTTAAGCAATCCAGTTTGGAAACTGGTAAAATAAAATTTAATAAAATGATATTATCTCTAAGAATTGAGAAGGCTGCCATCTTTCTCAATGGAAATGTTATGGATATTCATCTAAACAGTATTTGGAAGGAAGCCTTTGTCTAGCTTGCAGTGTTACCTAGAGCATCCTCCACATGTTTCTGCTCCATCACAGCCAACTACTCTAATTCTAGCTCAGAGGGATCAGAAGAAAAATTAAAGTTTTTAAGTAACTTACAGAGAGCACAGCGGGTCACAGCTGTAGTTCTTGCCCAGAGAGTGTAAAATGTTGCTATGAAAAAATATGAAACTCGACAGAAGTTACTTGCTAAATATTCACTAAATTACTCACAGAAAATATATGAAAAAAAATAGGTAACTGTTTACCATAATCAATAAGATGGCAAAATTTGGGCCTGAAAATACTGCAGCATTGTGGGTCCTGGCACATGGCTCCAAAGTACAAACCAGAAAAAAAAATCTTAGAGAGGAAATTTTCTAATCTAGACATCTATCCCAAGTATACATTTTTTTGAATAAAAAAATCATAAAATCCTAAATCTTTACTGCATGCCACATTAAACGTTATTGATCAGAATAGTAAAATCAGTATCAAACTGTGATAGTTTGAATAAAAATGACCCCTCTAGGCCTATAGAGAGTGGCACTGTTAGGAGGTGTGGTCTTGTTGAAGTAGATGCAGCTTTATTGGAGGAAGTACGTCACTAGGGGGTGGGCTTTGAATGTCTCAGAAGCTCAAGCCTGGTCCTGTGATGCTCGTGCTCTTTCTGCTGATCCAGATGTGAAACTCTCAGCTACCTCATCAGCAATATGTCTGCCTGTGTGCCACCATGCTCCTGAACATGACAATAATGGACTAAACCTCTGAATGGTTAGCCACCCCCAATTAAATGTTATTTCATAAGGGTTGCTGTGGTCATAGTGTCTCTTCACAGCAATAAAACCCATACTAAGATACCATTTTTGCAGCAATGCTAAATGTATCAAAAGTGATATAATCAAGTTTGTTCATAAAAAGTACACAGTATGGCCAGGCATGGTGGTACATTCCTTTATCTCAACTCTCTGGAGCCAGAGTCAGGCCATCCTCTGGGAGCTCAAAGCCAGCCTGGTCTATATAGGAAGTTCAAGGACAGCCACAGCTACACAGTACCCTGTCCTAAAACAAACAAACATACACAGAAGTAGTCAGGCACCACAAATCACTCAGTTTCAAATCAAGCTAATGAGACTGTTGGAACTATCACTAACTTCTATTATGATAAAACATGCTTGTGGATTTCCTCCAACAAACTCTTTCAAATTATGTGCATTATTTGCAACATGCTTGCTGTGTGCTGGGAAATATTTAATATGGGAAATCTCACTTCAATCTTCCCTAGATTACTGTGAGCTAGATGCTCCTAAGCCCACTTTACAGCTGAAAGACAGATTGAGCAGTAGTTTATGACACGAACAGTCACATAGATAGTAATATAGTGAAGAGATGAAAGACAGTGTCTCTATCTCTGGAGTCTATGATCAGACACATTTGCATAACTGTTTTTCATGAGAGTCAAAACACCATGTATTCCGAATACCTACACTAAGACACACTCTCAGACTTGATACTGGCTATTTAGTGAAAGATTTTACAGTTAAAAGAATATAACCTTCCCAGATGCTGAGCCACACAGCTGGAAATTTTATCTCCCTTCTAGAATTTTTCTTATCAGTCTCCAAATTTCCAGAGACAGTATAAATCATCAGGGAACATAAATTTCTTAAATAATCAAGCTATTTATTTTGAAAACAAGCCACACATTACAGAATCATATAGATCCCTAGATGTTTTTTTAATATTTATTTATTATGCGTACAATATTCTGTCTGTGTGTGTGTCTGCAAGAAGAGACCAAACCTCATTACAGATGGTTGTGAGCCACCATGTGGTTGCTGGGAATTGAACTCATGACCTTTGGAAGAGCAGGCAATGCTCTTAACCACTGAGCCATCTCTCCAGCCCCCCCTAGATATGTTTTTTAAAGGATAAAACTTTCATATACATGGAGCACCCCTGAAATACAATTCCATTGCCCCCGTGCTATTATTTGAAAGTGGAGATTCAATTTAAGCTAGCAAAACTCAGTCCATGATGAATACGCTACACTTAACAATATATTCAAATTTTGATACTTGAATTTATCTCTTTGCTTTCATAAAATCTTGAGTGTGACTTTGCTATTGTTGCAAAGGATATTTATAATGTGGGATGTCCTACTGTATATGTATTGCTTTTATTGGATAATGAATAAAGCTGTGTTGGCCAATGGCTTATCAGAGTAAAACCAGGCAGGAAATCCTAACAGAGATATATATAGAGAGAGTAGGCGGAGTCAAAGGGACACAAGGATCAAGAGGTAACAAACCATGAGACTAGTGGTAAAATACAAAATAAAAGAAATAGGTTAATTTAAGATATAAGAGCTAGCTAGAAATATGCCTGAGTTATTGGCCAAACAATGTTGCAATTAACATAGTTTCTGTGTGATTATTTGGGTGTGGTCAGGAAACAAACCTCAGTCTCTATTTACATATAATTTATTTGGCAGACACAAAGAGAAAAGCAAAATATAATCGTATCTGCACAGCCTGCAAAGCAAGGAAGTGTCGAGAAACGTAAAGACATCTGCTACCAGTGAGAGATTCTTGCTTCATATTTGATTTATGACTTACAAAGTCCACGGAAAAACCTCAATGGTAACTGCAAGCCAGTTAGCTCTTACGTCTGAGACAATGGGGTGTGTATGAGAAGCAAAGTGGTATTTTCAGTGAGTCTAAGACTGCTTCAAAATAAAAGGTTAAAAACAAGGTCATAGCCATGCAGAATGAAGGGACTTCCTCCCCACAGCATGTTCAGTACTAAGTGTGTGTGGTGATGGGGGATATATAAACAGAAAAGAACCCCAACTCCTTTTCTCCTCCTGTTTATTCTATTAATGCTATAACTCCATCATGAGAAAAATGACCATGACTACCGGAAATGCCCAGGTGGTTTTCAATACAGAAAACAGTCAATGATGCTTTGCTCCAGAGTTTCTTCCTTCTCTCTTCTCATACACTATAAACTCACACACCTTTTTGTTGTTTAACATGTACATAAATTAAGGTCACCGTGGCACTAATAAATATGTGTTCTATGTATTTTAATTCTTTGAAATTTAGTAATGGACATAGAAAGTACATGGTGCTTCAGATACATATAAAATATATGTTAAGTTAGATGTTTTTCTTAATATAATTACATGCTAATTTCCCACAAGGATATTTTATTAGGAAAAAATTATATTTGTCTAAACATGAGAATCTATTGTGTGGTTATCGTCAGTTCTAACTCTGTTCTGTTTGGATTATCAGCCACCAGCAGCACATGAAATTTCCCATAAGAGTCAATGCTTTAGTATATATTCCTCTGGGAGAACCAAGCATTTGCTGATCAGGTCAGAAACTGGAAGGATGACCTATAAGTCGAGGCACACCAAGGATGGATTACTGTCTCTAGAAGCCTGGCAAGATGCATGAGGCATGGAGAAGATTCTCAGTCAGGGCCTCAGAGAAAACTATCTCTGACAACTTTGGCTTTGAAAATCTAGTTTCCATATTTGAAGAAAATTTATTTATTTATTTATTTATTTTGGTTTTCCGAGGCTGGGTTTCTCTGTAGTTTTGGAGCCTGCCCTGAAACTAGCTCTTGTAGACCAGGCTGGCCTCGAACTTACAGAGATTCACCTATCTCTGCCTCCCAAATGCTGGCATTAAAGGTGTGCACCATCACTGCCTGGCCTAAGAAAAATGAATTTATATTCACCAAATTTTGGTAGTTGTTTCACTATCTCTATTATGAAAGAGTAGGTGGGTGAGTGGGTGGATGGATGGATGGATGGATGGACTCATAGATGGATGATAGTAGATAGATGATAGATAGATAGATAGATAGATAGAGAAGATAGATAGATGATAGATAAATGATAGATAGATAATAATAATGATGATAGATAAATGATAGATAGATAGAGATAGATAAATGATAGATAAATGATAGATAGATAGATAGAGATAGATAGATAGATAAATGATAGATAGATGATAGATAGATAGATAGATAGATAGATAGATAGATAGGAAGATAAATGATGCAGTTTTAGGCAGACTAAGTTCAAGGCCCCCTAAGTTTATGCCTAATCATTATATGAAAATATTAGGAAGTATTCAATGAGGTTATATGTGGTACCATAGTTCTTAGCTGAATCACACAAAACTATAGGTCAGAAACTGTTTAATTGAGGCAATTTTATGTGGCCTGACATAAGAAATTACATAAATAAGTCAACCTTTCTGAATAACCTGATCTTATTTGTCCTCAGGTACAAAACCTTTGCTGACTGTTCTAAGAAAATATTTCCTCTGCATTATTTCGCACTGCAAACAGAGCCTTAGAACCCATTCATTTCCCTTAGAAAGGGACGCTTCTATCTCCGTGACCTATATGAAACTAAACACTGGAGGCAATTTGTTCTTCGTGCCTTTGCCTGCTATTTCTCTCATTTACACGTCTCCAAGCATGGTTTAATCCTAAATGACAAAGCTGAAGATTCCATCTAAGTCACGGTCAGTGCCAAGGCTCCTCCAGGGGTCTTTCCCTCGTTCCATTTGGCACGGCAGAAACTAACTGTGTTTGACATCATCTGCCTCACAGCTCCGCCTGACACATGGTTCCCATCCACGGGCTCTCGGGGGGCTTTTGGGAAGATCCGCCCACCTCTCAGATCTCAGGCAAGTGTGCAGCCCGTTCTGGCCTGACTTGCGACCACCCCCACTCTGTAAATTAAGTGTTGGGGTGCACCACCATGTCCAGCTTCACACAAAATATTTTTAAATGGTCGTTTCCTAGAATTTCATACTATCCACCCCTTTTCAAAATTTCCTCAATCGTAAAAATAAGAAAAAGGAAATAACTTGGCAATTTAGTAACATTCTAACCAGTAAGAAAATACATAGCCACCAACTCTAACTATAACATGTAAGATTACTACTAAAACCACTTACTTTCTTTCCTTAAAAATTGGATATTTGAAAGGAAATTATATTTACAAAAATTTTAAGTAATACTTAGTTCAGGAAATTTTATGATAAAAATTGATATAGAAAAAGTCAGAAATGTTAATTAAAATATCCCTGTAATTTGAGATTGACTTAAGAAGATTTTTATGACAAAAAAAATTAATGTGTGAGATTTATAGGCATTAATTGCCACTTAAATTGTTATCTACTCTAATTTAACTGTGGGGTTGTTGTTTGGTTTTTTTTGCACAGCTTAGGACTCTAACAGACTATGTAAGAATGTCATTTTGTTTCTGGTTGGCTAAAATCCTGGACTGTTAAGTTCGTCCTTCCTGACACTGTAGATGCCCCTGCCCTGGGCAGCACATAACAGCTGGAGAAACAAGCAGCCTTTTGGAGAAGGAAGCCTCCTCTCCCTTGCCACTGAAAGGCCTGACACATCTTTCTCTGGGACACTTTGCAACCGGGTTTTCAGAAGTCCACACATCTCCCATATCTGTTCATATAAAATTTGACAAAGGAACAGTATGCTATGAAGTGTGTCTTGCCTTTTTGTAGTTTTATGAGCAGAATATAACCCATAAACAGAGAAGAACAGAAAGAACTATAAGGCTGAAAGAGTGTCACAGAGGGACACCACCCAACAAGTGACCTCACAGGCTTTCTGTCTTCGCATTAGCGTTACAAAGGAACCTTAGACACATGTGGGCGGACATTTGTCTAGCTCCTATATGAGCTTCGGCAAAAGGAGCAAAATTCTAGAACAAAAGCTTCCCTTCTTGTCTAAATTTGAAGGTCTAGCCTGGGAAGCAGCAACATTTGTCGAGTTGCACGTCTACAACACACCCACCCTTAGAAAGCCTAGGCAGATTAGAAGCTGATGATTCCTCTCAAAACACAGACATTCAAGTTCCACTTCATCTTCTTCTAAGTCACAGGCTTCTCTAGTGTGCTAATACTAGAGAACTGGCATATTAAAATGCAATCTGGCGCCCTCACTCCATAGATACACACATATACCCATGAGCACACCTGAATACAATACTTCCTTCCCTGCTCCAATGCTTTTCCTTGCAATCCTCCTTTCCACAAATCCAGTTTAAGAACCAGTGTCTCTCTCACGTGGCTTCCATCAGACAGCAATTGCCTTCTCCGTGATCACTTTGATTTTTGAGTCAGATGTCTTGCATCTCAATTCTCTCAGAGATACTATTATATAATGAAATAAACTTACTGTTTTCTTTAACACTTTGAGAGCATAGGGCTTCTGGGTCCCCTTCTGTTTGCATCTGTACACAATGGATGTAGCACCCCTTGAGGGGGAAAAAGACAAAAAGAAAATGTTATGCTGTGGACATGACTTAAAGAGGAAATCTTGAAAGTGTCTCTTGCAGGTTTGCTCATGATTACCAAGGGTTCATAACTAGATACTAGTCCAAGATGCCACGGGCCTTTCTTTCCTCACAACTGACATCTCTCAGAAAATTCTAAGATTTTTACTGGCTTTGCTTGCTGCTGCCAAAATCATACCCAGGGTCATTGCATTTGATGGGCTCTTAAGAAAATCAAGTCGTAGGGAAAATAATATTTTTTCAAGAACAGCCAAACATTGGAGTCCCAGGGTTCCTAAGAGTCCATGATTTGAATGAAATAAACCAGAAAGCTTCAGGGGGAGGGTTCTGAGCTCAGCGTTCTCGTGAGTGACTGAACAGTCTGGGCTTCTTCAAGTCCTTAAAGGAGCTCAGGAAGTGCCCACCGCCCTTTTGTATTCTGCTGAGGAGAATGAGCTAAGAAGGGATTGCTTGGAGTTCCATCTGTGTGTGGAGATCAAGGGGAGTTCTTCACAGAGATCATCATGGTCTGAACGTCCCCACACCACACACAAAGCAAGAGAGCAAGAAAACAGAGACATGGAGGGCATGACAGGCCACAGTGGTTTAAGTTTCAACTTTGAGAAAGAACTTACGGGAATGCCTTAAAGTAAGATCAGTTTGAATTAAGCCTTTTAGACTCTGAAGACCAAGCAGAAGGACTTCTGTAGTTGGTTGCTTTTTACTCTTTACTCTTTTGGGGGCCCAACACCCAGCTTCCAGATAGTCACATGGAGGCCTTTTCTTTATTATGAATGCCCAGCCTTAGCTTGACTTGTTTTTACCCAGCTTTTCGTAAATTATCCCATCTATCTTTTGCCTCTGGGCTTTTATCTTTCTCTGTTCCTACATGCCTTTTCTTTACTTCTTACTCCATGGCTGGCTGTGTAGCTTGGTGGCTGGCCCATGGAGTCGTCCTCTCCTTCTTTCACTTCTTGATCTTCCCATCCCAGCTTTCTCCTCCTATTTATTCTCTCTGCCGGACAGCCCCACCTATTTCTCTCTCCAGCCTAGCTATTGACTGTTCAGCTCTTTATTAGACCAATCAGGTGTTTTAGGCAGGCAAAGCAACACAGCTTCACAGAGTTAAACAAATGCAATATGAAAGAACGCAACACATCTTCGCATCACTAAAACAAATGTTCCACAGCTTAAACAAATGTAACACATCTTAAAATAATATTCCACAACAGACTTCTGATGACATATTCAGCTCACGGTCCTGTAACTCTACATATGCACAGAGAATTGTAATAAACACATGCCAGGTGCCTGAGTACAATTAACTTTCAACGGACAGAAGTTAGGCCTGGAGCACCAAAGCAGTTACATTAAGTCTTACTGCATTTTTAAAAGATGTTAAGAGACCATACATACATGCAAGGAGTTCTAGAGGAGAAATAAGTGAAGATAAAATAAAGTTGGGTCATATTCTGTGCTATGTATTATATTTTTAAAAGGTAGATTCTAATTAATTAAATGTGTGTGCTATATAACCTAGGTCAATGACTAAAATAATTATTTAAAATAAAACTATAATAATTTAATAATATATAAATGCAAAACTCAAAATTAAATGCAAAGTAAGGGGAAAAACCCAAGGGACTCAACAAATAAAATAGCTATAATGTAGTGGGTTGAAATTCAGTAGAAATAATTACACTAAATTTAAACTAAATATAACAATTAAAACCTCATTCATTCATTGTATTGGATCATAACACCAGGATTAAACTGCATACTATAAACAAAATCCATTTATGGATAAAGGGAAATGTAGGTCAAAATAATAAAATGACCAATAAAACATATATGCAGAGCTTTAATGAAAGAAAACACCTACATTTACATAAAAGTGAATCTCAGAAAATCAGTAGGGGAATACTACTAAGTTTTGAAAGGTCAGATTCCCTAAGTTACCAAAGTATGCACAAATGTGCATGCATATCCCAACAGATCTCTAAGACACATGAAGCTCATGATACATGATGCTCATACATAGAGCTGGAAGAAGTAAGAATATCCATAAGCATACATGGAGTCTGAGCATACTCTCAGCAACTGGCAGAAAATGTAGCAAACTTTTGCCAAGGATACAGAATATATGAGTGACATTTCCAACTAAATTAAGCTAGCTTGTATTTATAGAAAATGACAAAAAGAACAGAATACAAAAATATACAGAAATAGTTTTGTGTGTACATGAAGACTTCATCTATCAGTATAAAAACAGTTCAGAGAAAGAATCATCTTCCCAAAAAGAGATGCTTATAAAAAACAATGGAATGGGAGAAAATATTTATAAAACATATCTGATGAGAGGTAAATATCCAAAAATATGTAAGGGACTCAAACAAGTCAATAATAGGAAAGCAAATACACATATTCACACAGTGGAAAGGGAGTGGACATTTCTTGAAAGCAGACATGCCACGGCTCAGCTCAGTAGGTATTCCACACCACTAATCCATCAGAAATAGCAAAGGCAAACAAACAGGACGCCAGGCTCTACCCGTCAAAATGGCCTTTATCAAAAAGATGGATCAAATCCAGTATTTCTCAACTTTCTCTCCCCTAAAAGCCACCAACTGTCCCAGTTCTTTACTGGGATCACAAGAAGGGCTCTGTTGTGGACAGTCAGTTGCTTCAATGCTTTAAAGAAAAGACCCTTTAAAAGTTACTTTTACCAATGAAGTCGCACTGGGTGTAGTAGCTGGGATGAAAATGGCCCCCATAGGCTTACAGGTAGTGGCATTATTTGAAAAGATTAGGACTCATAGCCTTATTGGGGTAGATTTGGCCTTATTGGAGGAAGTATGTCCCTGGGGTGGACTTGAGGTTTCAGGAGCTTAAGTCAGGCCCAGTGGCTGGCGCTCTCTCTCTCTCTCTCTCTCTCTCTCTCTCTCTCTCTCTCTCTCTCCTGTCTGCTGACTCAGAGATCCAGACGTACAACTCTTGGCTCCTTCTCCAGCACCATGTCTGCATGCCATCATGCTTCCTGCTATGACAGCAATAGACTAAACCTCTGAACTGTAAGCCAGCCCCAATTAAATGTTTTCCTTTGTAAGGTGGCTGATGTCATAGTGTCTCTTCCCAGCAGCAGAAACCCTAACTCGGGCTAGATTAACCACACTTTAGGGCAGACTCCACACCAGGAGTGGCTGGCTAACATGAAACAAACAATGGTGTTTTTGTAGACTATATCTCATTTTTGCTTTTTTTTTTGGCAGTTTTTTTTTAATCTTATTGTTCTTTTGCTTGTTTATTTAAATTTCATTTGTGTTTTTCTGTGGGGCTATTTTTGTAATGTTTCTTAATTTTGTTATTTTATTTTGTATTCATTTTCATAGTGTATGTATGTGTGTTTCCTTTGTTTGTGTGTTCTCTTTTCTTTCTTTTGTTGAAAATATTTTTCCATACAATGTATTCTAGCCATGGTCTCCCCTCCCCCAACTACCAAAAACATCCCCCATCTTCCTTCCCAACAGATTCTACACCCTTTCTATCTCACGTTAGAAAACGGGCATCTAAAGAATAATAATAACACAAGATAAAAGAAAAAACAAACAAACTGGACTAGAAAAAAACCAAAGAGAAGAAAACGGGTCACAGGAAAAGCAGAAGAGACGTATGTGGACACAGAGACACGCATGTTCATATGCAGAAGAATCCCCTAAAAACACAAAACTGAAAGCTGTAATGTCTATGCAAAGGACTTATAAGTAAGAAAAAAGAAAGCAAAGGGGAAAATGCCTGTCAAAATTTATAAGGCAAAGAATGTACAAAGATGTCATGAGTTTTTTTTTTAAAATATTTACTTATTATGTATGCAATATTTTGTCTGCATGTATTCCTGCAGGCCAGAAGAGGGCACCAGACCTCATTACAGATGGTTGTGAGCCACCATGTGGTTGCTGGGAATTGAACTCAGGACCTTTGGAAGAGCAGGCAATGCTCTTAACCGCTGAGCCATCTCTCCAGCCCCTCCTGAGTTCTTTAGTGTTGGTCATGTGCTGCTGAGCAAGGGGCCTGGCTCTGCAGGACCGGCACACGCATGAATTCACAGAGACGGAGACAGCATGCACAGGGCCTGTATGGCTCTGTGGGTCCCAGAGCTGAGAGCAGATGTGGACACAAACCCACATCCATAACCCAGCTATGCCCAATTGATAACCATTCTCCAATGGAGTCTCAGGGATACGAATCACTCTTGTCTGCTTTGTTTTGTTTGTTTTCTTTTAAGAGAGAGAATAAAAGAACATAAAGTTAGGGGCTAGGGAGGTGGAGAGGGAGAGAACTTAGAAGGAGCTGAGGGACAAGAAAATCATGATCAAATACACTGTATGAAAAAAAGTTCAGGTTTTTTTTAATTTTTTTTTTTTTGAGACAGGGTTTCTCTGTAGCTTTGGAGCCTGTCCTGGAAATAGCTCTTATAGACCAGGCTGGCCAAGAACTCACAGAGATCCACCTGCCTCTGCCTCCCTAGTGCTGGGATTAAAGGCGTGCGCCACCACCACCTGGCAAATTCAGTTTGTTTTTTTTTTTTTAAGTTTAAAAATAAAAAGTTTCCTTTAATTTGGGTTGTGAGATAGCAGGACGTCACCTCCAGTTGGGTTAGCTCTCCTCTTCACTGTGACTTCCCCATCCCTGCTCTCACACCCAGCCCTGCTTCAGATACTCAGTCCTCAGGGTCCTGTATCACTGCTTTCTGTTTTACTTACAGTCTACTACTCTCCCTTCCCTGGTAGGAAGGCCCCATTCTAGTTTCCTGGCTTCCACTTGTGCTCCAAAATTGGACGCATCGAAGGCTCTATGAAAAAGCCTTACAGAAACCCCTAGTTGGTAAGCTAATTTAAAACCACAACTTGGAAAGAGTTCCTATGAAATGCCCTGCAGAGGTGCGCAGTGTTGGTTCCAGAAGGCATGGGTTACTGAGGTGTGGGATGCTTCCCTACAAATTTTGTCAGAGTTGTAATCAACCACAGACTTCTCCAAAACAGCACATCCCATTGCCCTTTTGCTTGGCTACTGTAGTGGTTTGAATGAGAACGGATCCGAAGGCTCAGATCTGAGCACCTGATCCTTGGAGATGCAACCGCTTTTCCAACTCTCAGAGAGCAGCTGGACAGTTATATCAAAATGCCCAGATTTCATTTGCAGGAAAAAGAAAACCCTTTTTAAATTTCAAATAGGAAAAAAGTGAAAATAACCAAGGGGTGAGACTAAGGAGGGGAAACCAGAAAAAGAGGCTGTTAAAGAAAAGTGATGGGAAAAGGATGCTTTCCCTATGTAATGGTGTGAGGAGCACGGGGCAGTGACTGATGGATAGGACTTCAACTTGAAACATCTTCAGGCAAGTATTCCATCTCAAGCTCTTCCCTCACATCTTAAATCGGCCCAGATGTTCCCAGTGGCTCTAGTCGAGCAATAAGAGGCTGTACATATGTATAATGCATATTACATGGCATAATTAGGTGGATTATATAGAGTACTGTCATTATACTATTCATAATTTGCTAAACCTATTACAGGCTGGACTGCCTACTCTTTAATGGAAAGTATAGAACTGCCTGTGTTGT
Organism: Microtus oregoni; assembly: GCF_018167655.1. Classification (NCBI taxonomy): domain Eukaryota; kingdom Metazoa; phylum Chordata; class Mammalia; order Rodentia; family Cricetidae; genus Microtus; species Microtus oregoni. The sequence continues at coordinate 21,006,596 of NW_024543070.1, forward strand.
AATTTTTTAAACCTTGGTATGTGCATGATGATAACCATCACCCGAGATGAAACTCTAACTCTAAGTAATTCTTCTGAAACTCATGGTCAAGAAACCCAGAGTGAAAGCAACAGACAGGCCCAGGCTCTAAAGGGCACTGGGTTTCATCACTATCGAGGCAGTTAAAGAAATGCTCACTTGAACAGCTTCTGGCCTCCGTGGTCATTTTGTAAGGACTGTGTGTGAGCAGACAAGAACAATGAAGCACCTTTTTGTTGAATCGTACGACGGTGTCTTCAGATCTATAGTCACCTCGTTTCCTTTGGATCTCGGGGATCACTGGACAGTTCCCTATGGAGGAATGAAGCCGTAACACTACTCTATGCTTTCTGTGATAAAATGTATTGTCGATGTCTTTTTAAATGCATGTGTTTTTTTATGTGTTTATATATGTTTGTACAATATATTCACATGCACGTGCATGGGAGTGACTGTGTACACGTGTGTATACTTGTGAGTGTGTGTGTTTGTGCATGTGGAGACCAGAGCTTGATGACAGGTGTTTTCCTCTTTCACTATCGTACTTTATGACATGGGGTCTCTTGCTAAACTTGGAGCTCACTGATTCCGCTAGATTAGCTCACCAGCAGGGCCCGGCGGGAGTCGTCTGGTTTCTGCCCCACTGGTGCTGGAAGTACAGCCCTAGATGCCAGGCTCAGCTTCTGTTTGCTTGGGGTTTTGTTGTTATTGTTGTTTTGTTTTGTTTGAGACAGGGTTTCTCTGTAGCTTTGGAGACTGTCCTGGAACTCACTTGGTAGACCAGGCTACCCTCGAACTCTCAGAGAGTCACCTGTCTCTGCCTCCTAAGTGCTAGGATTAAAGGCATGTGCCACCACCACCCGGCCGGGCTCAGCTTTTAGACCGGTTCTGGAAGACTGAACTCAGGTCATCGAGTTTGCACAGCCATTGCATTACCAACTTAGCTGCATCTGTAGCCCTGTCGTGATTTCTACATTAAAATAATTTGTGTATAAACATATTAAAATGATGTTCCATTTTCATATTCACACATTTAAGTTAGTCATTTGATTTTGGCAACTAATCTACACTATATTTTGGAGAAATTAGTGAAGCAAATTATTTTGCATAAATCTAGCTTAACTATTTTTAATTGTAATCCTAGACTTAAAAGCTGTTGATTATATATTTGTATATTGAGATTTTGTTGAAATATTTTAAAAGCTTTTGCCAAAAACTATTTATAAATTAAAATTGTTGTTGAGTTAATTCAATATGGTTAGAAAAATTGAGCAATCCATGCTATTTAATAGACTTACTTCTCTATGAATTATTGAGAAGTAGTGAGTTTTCAATTGGTAACTTTTTCAATTTTTCATAAATTTTGGGTGAGTTTTGAAAATCACTTTCTCTTACTTTTTTCTATTCTTCTATCAGTTATCATAAGTGAAAATAGGATAGGCTGAATGTTACAGGCTATATATTCGTAATTGGATGTTTTATCTCATCTTTGAACAAGGTGGTTTTATTGGTATTTTTTCTTAATTTCTTTTGAAATTCACATTAAAATGAACTTCGCCTTCCCTGACTGTGTCACGGCTCCTCAATGCTCTCTACCCACCGCGCTTCAAGGTATTCTTCCAGCACCAATGCCAAAAGCAAAACAAAACACTACCCCACAGAAGAAGAATGAATGATAAAAATGTTCAAACAATTTACTCTCTGTGGGCATTTTCAGTCTACAACTGAAGTGGATGCCAGAATTGAGAGGCTGTCATGTTCGTGGCCACAATGTAGAGGCTGACGTCTTCTGGAAGTGCTCCAGGTGAATCAGCTATTACAGCCTCACAGTAAATCTCAAAAACTCCACATCAGAGAACAATGTTGATGCCCAAACCCTAGGACACCCCCAAGCTCAAGGTTTGATAAGCTCGGCATCAGAGTGTTTCTGCAAATACACTCCCATTCTCAAGTTCATGTACATCTTGTCTCCTCCCGGGATCCCATCCCTCATTTCATGGCAGCTTGCGTTCTACTTGATGTCTCATCCTGACTCTTCCAGCCGTCTGCCTAGTGACTTCCCTAGTTATTGCTTCATCCTGATGCCATCTGACTCCACCCACTGCCTTGCAGGTATAATTCCTGACCTCACTCTCCTTCAAGACTTCTTCCTTACTCTACTGGCTTCCCTAGGTCAGCAGCAGGAGCCAGTGGCTCCACATTCCAAACCCTTGCTGGACAGCTTACTCATCTCTCCAAGAAGTTTCCCATCCACATCTGGTTACTAAAGTTCATCTCTGGTGAAGGATGCTTAAAAGAAATCCCACACTAGCTCAGAATTGAGAAAATAGACAGTTAGGACGCATGCTCTACATCGGCATAAGTAGTATAAGAGGCCACGCCCCAGTGGGCAGGTAACTACTGGCTGTAGGACTTCCTACAGCTCATCTCGATGCCTGGATCCCTTCAAAAGACTCTTTAGAAGCAATTCTTCTTATTTGAAATAAAGAAATGACTGAGGCCCTCATCCTTAAGGAAAGTAAAAGCCCAGAGGCTCTGAAATGGAAGCGCTCAATACCAGGCACTAGAGAGGAAGCAGCCTTGAATCTTCTCCACCACAAAGGAGCATGTGGCAAGACAGAACTTGTGGAATAAAGCTGTGACATTCTTACAAGTCCTTCACTTTGTATCGGACCACTCAGTGCCTCATGCTGTTGGCCATTTGCACAGCTATTACAACTTCTTCTAAGTCATTTGCTTCCTTTTCCCTGTGTGCAGTTGTGTGCATGCAGAAAGAACATCCAAAGCTGAATTCTCGATCAAATGTTTAATGTCCTAACACAGTATGAGATCTCATATAATTATAACTCTGTCATTCACCTTTACCCCATTACTTCCTACCATTCAATACCAACCATTTACTATAAGGTATTTAATTTATAGGCGATGCAACCTCCACATCTTTACTTATGCTCATTAACATTAATAAACAATATTCAACAGTTCTGAATACCATTTATCATTTGTTAAAGATGTCAATCATGCAATATCTCAGTCCACAATTTACATTTTTTCAATGAAATGAAAGGCAGAGATGTTTTCGTATTTTGCTGCTGAGATACATTTCATTGATGTTACTGAAAGAAGCAACCATGGTTGACTTATTCGTCTACCTCAAACATTTAGTGGATATACTGGTAATATTTTCTTCATAATTCAATTCTAACTTTCTAATGATACATAATGATAATACACCTTTATTCTGCATTAGACAAAGATTTTGATTTGGAAAGCAATCTCTGAATGTCAGGCAGACCAAGAACTGCACAAGACCTCTTCCAGTGTCAGGAGAACAAGACCAGTCAGGGTCAGGAGGACAAGGAACTGTGCAAGGCCTCTCCCAGGGTCAGGCTGACCAGAAACTGCACAAGGTATCTCCCAGTGTCAGGCAGACCAGCAACTGTGCAAGCCCTCTCCCAGGGTCAGGCTGACCAGAAAATGCACAAGGCCTCTCCCAGGGTCAGGAGAACAAGAGAAGTCCGGTAACACGCTACCATTCACAGAAATCGCTCTCCAAGACTTCAAGTTTGCATTTCCAAATATGACCAAGTAGGAAATACAATTATTCTCAAAGACTATAAAAGCTACTTCATTGTAGTTCACTTCATTTTTAAAATTGAACTTGTTAGAGTGTAAATATGATTCTTAAGTTTGTGTGGGAATGAGAATATTTTTTCATATCTTCAAAAGCATCTGAAGTCACTGCTTGCTCTCAAAATGGAGTAGGTTTAACTCAATTAAAATGTACCAACCCTACCCAAATAAACAAAAATGTAGAACTAATGGAGGCCAGGGAGATGGCTCAGAGGCTAAAGGTACTTGCTGCCAAGCCCGACAGACTGAGTTCAGTCCCCAGAACCAACACGATGGAATGCATGAACGAACTCCCAAGTCTGTCTCTAATCTCCACACAAATGTGTGTGAGCTCTGACATACACAAATGTTCAGGCATGCACACACAAATAAATAAATAAATAAATAAATAAAGCAAAAATGCATAACCACTATATAGGGAATGTAACGGAACAAAAGGATGGTTTTGGCCCTTAGTGAACGTATATATGGTATGGAAATAAAAGAATATGTAAATACATACTTTTTAAAAGAGGCCGATGCTAACAGATATCAAGCAAGCCCATTTGGGTTAGTATTCACTGCTGTCAACATCATCTGAGTGTATGTGAGATCCAACGGGAGCCCCTCTCTCCTTTCTACCATTGCAGTCTGCTTTTTTGTTGTTGTTGTTGTTGTTGTTTATTTCCTGTGTTCTAAATCACTTTGCTGGTGGTCTGCAATTTCCATTTATTATGTCAAAGGACAGAGTTTTGTTTTTTTTTAAAACTGCTTCCCCTCAATTACTTAATTTTTAAATTCTCTTCACTTTTTATTTATTCTGTGCATCTTTTACATCATGTTCTTGATCCCATTCATACCCGTGTCCCTTGACATACGCCCTTTGCCCCTGCACCCCAACCCAAATAAAACAAAATTTAAGATTAAAAAAAGGGAAATTTGTTTTAAAAGAACAGAGGAAAAATTTAAAATCTTGTCATGGAAGCTGCAATATGACAAAGTAAGTCACAACGTAGAGCCCTTTGTCCAAAATCTTTACTTGCAAGTGTTCATTGCAGAGAGTCATTGGTCTGGTTTGAGGCCTCTGGTTTCTACCATACCATCGATGCTGGACCTTCACTAGAACTCTTCCTGGCTATCCTGTTGATGCCCTGTGTTGTGGGGATCTTAAGTCTATGGGTCAGCTTCCTTCACATACTCCAGCAGGTCATAGACGAGGTAGATTTAACGCAGGCCAAGTCACAAGCCTAAACAGCTGTAGGGTTGGTCTACCAGATGGGAAATGGGGACAGCTCTCCCATGTCACAACTTCGGGGCAGGCTCACCCACACCTGCACTAACAGGGATGCCTCTCTCACTCTTATGACCACAGGGCCAGCTCTCCTACCTGCCCAGGCATTGATGGGGGGGGGGGGGGCAATCTCTCTCGCATGTGCTACCACAAATAGATAAATTTTCTTTCTTTAATAATAATAATAAACTTCTTCCTTCTTTTTGATGTTCTCTTTTCTTCACTTTCTACTGTCATTTAAACTAGGTAAATAGTAAATACTTTAATAGTTTATTTTTCAATATTCTATTTCATCACTGTCTTGGCTGCTAAAGCACATCAGTGCCTTATTCTGCTAAGGACCACTCTCAGAGTTACAGCACTTTTACTAATTTATTACAGCTTGCTCATATATAAACATAGAATCTTAAAAAAAAAAAAAGCCGGTCTACAAGAGCTAGTTCCAGGACAGGAACCAAAAGCTACGGAGAAACCCTGTCTCGAAAAATCAAAAAAAAAAAAAGTGATACTTCTACCACCTTTCCTCCTCTCTCCTTAGGGATGTTATAATGATATATTTTATACTGTATTTATTAAAATACTATATAATATACTTCAATTATTTGATCCTTCTTAAAAGAGTCAGCAAGAATAAATAAAACAAGTCCTTTCTATGATGCTTCTTCATATATTCCTATAAATCTGAGTTTATATCCAGTATTATTTTATATTAAACTAAAAACCTCTTTAGCATTCTTCTGATCCATGTATGTAAATGACAGATTACCTCAGCATTCATTTATTTTATTCTCATTGTCTTTATTCGTGTGTGTGTGTGTGTGTGTGTGCGCACGCGCGCACAAGTATGTGCTGGCACACATGCAGGAGGACATGCATAAGTGTGAAAACTTCTGGGCAGCCTTTGGTGTTGTTCTCTTTAGGCGTCAGTCACCTGATTTTGAGACAGGGCCCGGGGTCTGGGCCTGTGGCTGAGGCCAAGAACCAGGTTCACAGGTGCATGCCGCCATACCTGGCGTTCTCAGTGAGTTGTGGGGATTGAACTCCTGCTTCTGTGGCAAGCACTCACCTACTGAGCTATACTCACACTTCTAAACTCCTATTTTCGCTAAACACAGAACTCCGGGCTGACGGGTTTCTCCTTTCTCCTCGCAGAGCATCAAGCGTGCTGCTCCACCGTCTTCTGTCCTCTTGGCTCACAACTATGCTCAGCGCTTCGGGCATCGGCCCACGCGCATGTCAACTGACGGCGGTACATCGGCTGTATCGGGCGGGCATCTTTGGTTTCTAACCTGGCTCATCTTGTATCCTAGAATAGGTGTCCAATACTCTTGTACTCAAAGCAGTGACCTCTCTAGTTGAGTCTTGATCCCATGCCGTGTTTCTCCCTCTAGGTTTTAACCCTTGCTCCTAAAGTGTGTTCCTTTTGAAGTCCCGATCGAGTATCTGAGATACTCAGTGACATCTGACTACCTTCGCTTATCCAGAAATGTCTTTCAATAGCACTTGCCTACTTACCCTCTGTTATCATTCTGTCTCCCTGTGGTTATTGCTGCTTGGTATCATAAAACCTCCCATCCATCACTCCCTGTTTGATAGCCAAAGTGAATGTGGGACTCTTGTGTGAACCTTCATCAAGAACCTCAGACCTCCATCATCCCCTGCTCAGTGCCTTCTTAGATTGTTTACCCAAGAAAAGTCAATATAGTACCTGGTACTCCCCCACTGCCAAGATCAGAAACCCTTCCCTGTAGTCTTAATTTTAATCACCTTATTGAGATATCTAAATATTTAAATCAGATATTACTTTTGCAAAAGAGAAAATTATGTTTATTCTTTAGGCACTTACTAAGAGCAAATTACAGATGCTAACAAACTTTGTGATTGAAGGAGATTAGCAAATAAAATATCACGAGAGTAGAAATAGCAAATTCCCCTTGGCTTCCAGGCAGCCTTTGAAACATCAACAGCCATCTGTTATTGTTTCTGAAGGAGAGAGAATTTTGAGGCATGAGTTATAATTACATTATATCAAAACATTGTGCCCCCAATTTTTCCTGTTGAATAGATGATCAAGAAGACACATTTCAGGACTAAATAATGAACCCATTTTAGATCACAGGCCTTGACATGATTCTCCCTACTTCTTCTAAAGGATTCATACGGCCAAGAGCTCTGCCAGATGGCTCATTTAGACAAGGAAAAGATTTCCTCTCTCAGCTGTAACTTGGGTTTTCTAATATTCGGCAACATTTCAGATTTGATATTAAGAACCTATATAGATCTGAAGTCATGCAACTATGTGCATGTACTCTGTTTGATGGTCTTTCAGTGCATTTTATGCTTTTTAACCTGTTACTCCACTAGTTTTTAAGACGCTGGATTCTGAACTAATTTGGAAATAAAATATAAAATTCCTTCACACAATCAAGAGAAATTGGATGTGCCCATAGCAGAGGATTAAACCAAGTGCGCAGACCTTCTGTGCACAGGAATCTACAGGATTAATCATATGCCCATGACACTGGTGTTGACCAGAAATAAACCTTCTAGACCTTCATCACAATCAGACTGCTCATCCACAGAACAGCACATCACACAGGTCATAGCCACAACAAAGTTCAAGCTCTTCGAACATTCTATGAATATAAGTATTATAATCCTTAGATGATCACTTTATCGCTTCCCTTTGTCTAACAAATAACATAACATGATTCCTGGACTTTACAGTTGAAGTACACAAGTATTGCTTATTCCCCTATGAAAGTCATAATTATTTCTGTATCATGTGTGTCCTTAGAATAATTGACAATGACATATTCCGTAAAACAAGAATCTGTTTAAAAGAGCTAGCTAAGACAGATGGAGGCCTTAAGACTAACAACCTGCTCCAAATCGCTGTGTACTAGGACTCTGGAATTTCACTTTCTTTTTTTGGTTTAATCTAGTCCCTGCCTGGTCCTCCCCCAGATTCACAAGTCTCCCTCTTCCCTAAGTTTCTGGTAGAAAATTTTCAAGTACTTTTTCTAATCAAATGTACCAGCAGACTTATTATTCCATTTGCTGACATCAGAGTTTACAAAGAGGGCCTGGGCCCCTTCAATGCTGAGTATTTTGTGTCTTTTGGCAGGATTTCCAATTTTGTGGGGAGAGGTTAATTTTAATGACTCTTCGGTAGTTTTCCTACATCTGACTTATGAATCAAAAGCAAGAAAGAAAAGCTTAAATCAGATAGAACTTTCATAGTAATTTTTTGTATGTTCTAAATCCTCAAAACTAGGCAGAATTCAATTTAAAAATCAGCAACAAAAATATAACAACAAAACCCCTCAATTTTAAGTAGAATATTTTCACTTTTTCCCTGCTTTGTATGCAGTTTTCCAGGCAGTTTAATTGTTTTAAATTTTCATATTCTATCCAGTATTCATATCATTTTCCCCACCATATCCCTCCCTTCATCCCTTCCCATGCCCTCTACCCCACCCTACTCTCAGATTCATGGTTTCTCTTTCTTTAGTTTGTGTGTGTGTGTGTGTGTGTGTGTGTGTGTGTGTGTATGACTCAACACACAAACACAAGCTGCTGAGTCATTTTGTGTTGCTCATATGATTTTAGATTGGGGACACTTAGTACTAGATAAGCATTTACAGAGCGCATCTGGGGGAAAACCTTTCTGATTATGGAGAGCATAACCAGCTTTTTAGATTTTGTGCAGTAATTGGCCAATGCAGTTTAATGAACATGGATTCATTCTGACATTGTAGGTAGTTAATAGAACTACAGGTGAATACGCTTACTAATAGGCCATTGTGTGTGTATGGAGCTAGTTTTCACTAGGCTTTCTGGCTTTTGATACAGAAGGAAGAATGAAGGACGTCGGAGTTCATCCAGATTTAAAAAAAAATTGTAGTAACCACCTGTGTCTTATCGGATCACCATGGAATAAAGTTAGAATTTAACAACAATTCTATACCCGGAAAGCCTACAAACTTATGGAAACTGAACAGTCAACTACTGAACTACCCCTGGGTCAAGGAAGAAATAAAGAAAGAAATTAAAGTCTTGCTGGAATTCAACAAAAATAAAGACACAACATACCCAAACCAATGAGACACTAAGAGGAAAGTTCATAGCACTAAGTACCCACATAAAGAAAATGGAGAAAGCCGGGCGGTGGTGGCGTACACCTTTAATCCTAGCACTAGGGAGGCAGAGACAGGCGGATCTCTGTGAGTTCGAGGCCAGCCTGGTCTACAAGAGCTAGTTCCAGGACAGGAACCAAAAGCTATGGAGAAACCCTGTCTCAAAAAAATCTGTCTGAAAAAGCATGGGATAAAACCGGACTCGCTGAACATAGCGGACAATGAGGACTACTGAGAACTCAAGAACAATGGCAATGGGTTTCTGATCCTACTGCACGTACTGGCTTTGTGGGAGCCTAGGCAGTTTGGATGCTCACCTTATTAGACCTGTTTGGAGGTGGGTGGTCCTTGGACTTTCCACAGGGCAGGGAACCCTGATTGCTCTTTGGGCTGATGAGGGAGAGGGACTTGACCAGGGGAGGGGGAGGGAAATGGGAGGTGGTGGCGGGCAGGAGGCAGAAATCTTTAATAAATAATTAATAAAAAAAAAAGAAAGAAAGAAAATGGAGAAAGCTCACATTAGAGACTTAACAGCACACCTGCAAGCCCTAGGGGGAAAAAAGCAGAAAATCAACAAGATTCACAAAACCCTATCCAAACTAATCAAAAGGCAGAGAGAGAACATGCAAATTAACAAGATCAGAAATGAAAAGGGGGACATAACAACAGACACTGAGGAAATTCAGAGAATCATTAGGTCTTACTACAAAAGCCTGTATGCCACAAAATTGGAAAATGTAAAAGAAATGGAATTTTTTAGATAAGTACCATATACCAAAAATTAAATCAAGACCAAGTAAACAATTTAAATAGACCTATAAGTCACGAGGAAATAGAAGCTGTCATCAAAAACCTCCCAACCAAAAAAGCCCAGAACCAGATGGTTTTAGTGCAGAATTCTACCAGAACTTCCAAGAAGAGCTAATACCTATATTCCTTAATAAACAGAAGAGTCATTGTCAAACTCTTTTTATGAAGCTACAGTTACCCTGATACCAAAACCACACAAAGACTCAACCAAGAAAGAGAATTACAGGCCAATTTCACTCATGAACATCGATGCAAAAATTCTCAATAAAATACTGGCAAACCGAATCCAAAAACAAAGTCTTTAAAGAGACAGATTACAGACTGTCATAGAATAAAGAAATAAAGAAAAATAAGCCACGTAAAGTTGGAAAATACACAGAGAGTCTAGATTATGTATATTATTGTGTTTTCTTTGAATTTTTGACTGTTAAAAGAGCTACATAACAAGAGATATTTAATTGTATGGACTGCCAAGTTCAACCAACATAAAGGTATCTTGACTTCAGAATTTGAGTCTAAAGATTTGTTGCTTTGAAAAAGAAGTTCTTCTTTTGTTTCCACAGAGGATGAAAACCTGTGGATTCATTCCAGACTAATGTGGTTTGATAAACCAAGATCACCTAAAAGGTCTCTGAGAACATCCCAAGAATTACTTTGCCCAATAAACAGAAGGAAGTAGTTTGGAGAGAACTATGCCCAAATTACTTAAATGTTGTTTATAAATGTTTGTTTACATTTAAAGAGGGATATGCTATAGAGATTTACATTGGTATGGATCTTGGTTTATTGATACAAATTTTGTTATATGTGTATTTCTGCTCTTGATTAAGGTATTGTGTTTATAAAGCTAATTTTAAAATGTAATTTATAATTAAGAAATATAGGTTAATAGATAATCATCTATAATAGTCAAGCTTGCAGTCATGCTAGTTAGGTTTTCTAAATATACTGAGATATATTTCAGATGAATAGGGAGTCTTCAAATCTTTCAAAGATCTTCAGAATATGGCATTTAAAATGTTTTAAGAACTTAGGACTTTTCATGACAATAAGACATGTCTGTTCCTGGCAGCACCAATCTACTTCAAGAGGATGATGGGTATTGAAGAGGCTCCTTATGGCATGTATTAGGCATTTGGGCAATGTTCTTGCCTGGACTGCTTGATAAAATGGACATGAAGGACCCACAGAAAAATGATTGCTAAAGTTGCCTAAAGAAGGTGAGAAAAATCCTCCAGGATTCCTGCTTCATGAAAGAGTCTGCCAGACATTCTGCGAGATACAGAAGAAAGTGACAGACAAACTGCCAATATAGACAAAACTGACTTTGAAATTTCCTGCTTCATGGAAAAGTCTGCTAGATACTGTGGGCCTGTGGGCTGAAGATTGGATGCCCCAACAATACAGAAGATCTTTGGTTGACTGTCCAGGGAGCAAGATGTCTCTGTTAATTCTAGAGTTTTGGAAGTTGCTTACAATACACTTCCTATTTACTTAGGTAATATTATATCCTTCTGGAGACTTTGTTGGAGTTGAAGAATAGTTATAATTATAGTTTTTCTTAGTTATTACAAAAGATAAAGTAAATATAAATAATTTTAACTATAATTCTTGCTTGATAACTGTTTTGTTGTATGTAATCTTACTATGTTCAAGTTAAAACCTTCTTTTTTATCTACACAGAAATGGGAGCTAATGTGGGACTTCCTTCTGTATATGTGTTGCTTTTATTGGTTAATGAATAAAGAAGCTATCTTGGGCCTGCAGAGGGCAGAATAGAGATAGGTAGGAAAACTAAACTGAATGCTGGGAAAAAGAAGGTGGAGTGAGGAGATGCCATGGAGCCACCAGAGGAGAAAGAGGCAAGCTGCCAGCTGCAACCTTGCCCATAGGCCACAAGCCTCATGGTAAAATATAAAATAATAGAAATGGTTTAATTTAAGAGATAAGAGTGAGCTAGAAATATGCATCAGCTATTGGCCAAACAGTATTGCAAATAATATACTTTCTGTGTGGTTATTTCGGGAGTCTGGGTGATTGGGAAATGAGCAAGAGGCCTCCTACAACACACTACAATGACCAGGATGGCAAAATACCCCTAAAGGTGCAATGGGGTAACTTATAGCTATCTATTAGAATCAGAGCTTGGTCCATAGGAGGAAAATTATGCCTGGTAATGGAAATGTAGGCAACTAACTCCCTGTGGCTAGTGAAGCCCCAGATCTTAGAGCCAGATCAACTAGTTCCAATTCTTTAAACCAATATAATGAACGCTTAGGTGCAATCTAAGTACTTTTTACCCACAGGTAAGTGTAGAGACCTTAACCCACATCAAAGAGGCTTCCTTTTGAAACAAATGGAGACCACTACAGAAAGCCACAACTGCTTACAGTGCAGAGGACATCTGAGTGAGGAAAGCCTAGCTGTAACTAACACAACTCCTACACCTAAGGCTCAGGGAACGCCATAAAAGAGGGGGCAGAAAGATTGTAAAAGCAGAGAACCAGGAAGTCTGCTTCAAAATTGTGTTTTCTATAAATGACAGGGAAGCCACACTCAAGAAATCTCAATAAGATGGCTGCCAAAAACAAAAAAAGATCTGCACAATGCCAAACACCAGCTGACAAGCCAAAGTGAATAAAAGAAATATCACAGGGCTTCCCTAGCTATCCTTTTCCTTTTTAACTACACATATATGTGCATACATGTAGGTATGTACATACGAATGTACAGGTACCCATGGAGTGCAGGTGTCAGATCCCTTAGAGCCACCAGATGTAGGTGCTGGGGACCAAAAGGTCCTCTCCAAGAGAACTCTGAACCACTGAGCACATCTCTGGCACCCAGGGAATGTTTAGATATCTGTGAATCGCATCACAGCATTGTTCTCTCTAGTTCAGGAAATGCAGCGTTAACAGAAAACAAAGATTTCTTTCCCTGGTTATTTATCGACACCAGTGAAATATTGATAACGTTTAGTTGTCATTCTTTTTCTCTTGTAACAATGTGACCATAACTTAACATAAGGAGACCTTTTATTTAAAAAAAAAAAATTAGTTAAGCAAATACTGGGGTTCTCGAGTCAAGTGTGACACCATCTCCACAGCTGCTGAGGCGATGTCTTTGCCTATCCTTTTGCTGGTTCCTCAACTTCTATTTGAAACTGAGGGACTAATCCTCCCAGCTACAGGAAGATCCATCGACACCTCTCAGAGACTCGGTGTTAAAAGGAAAAGTCATTTAGGCACCCTAATCTTCAAAGGAAAAGAGGCTTCCACAGTGTACTGCAAATGTCAGACTGAGCCTCCTGGGCAAAAGTTTGTGGGGTAGGACTAAGCCGTGGAAATCAGCTAAGTGGTCAGTGGCCATCCCAAGCACCCTAAACTGAAGTCACCAAAGCGGGTCACAGAAAAGGAAGTGGCCTGGTTACTTCATTGTCTCTAGGGGAGTGGAAGCATCTCGTGCCCTGCTACTGCGGAGTGGCTGTGGCTATGGGAACCTAGGAGGAAGAGAGGAGAGCATTAGGCTACGAGCCAGAGCTTTGCTGTGATTAGAAATGATTTTAGTATCCACTAGAGAATTTCGGTTTCCTCTTTATTAACAATAATGCTTTCTTAGGCTCATAAAATAATGAGTTGTCCTAAAATGCAATCCTTAATGGGTAATACGCAATGGTATAATGTTTCCGGCATTAATCTGAAATGACATTAAGTTATTGTCTAATGAACCAAAAAAAAAAAAAAAAAAAGATAGCTAAAAGTTCATTTATGGCCTATTTAGCTTTAATCCTAGATACTGATCAGCCTTCTACAAAAAGCAGAAGCCTGGGTAACATACACAGAGGAAAATGGATTCTGACCTGGACTGAGGTCCTTTGCAATCATCACTCGGGTGGCAATTAAACGCCCAGGCAGAAACTCCCGCGGGCTGCACACCCGGAGACACTCACATGAGCCTTTTCAACAAAACATGGCAGCATTTGTCTAAACGTTACCAGAAGAAAGTCATTTCTTTCCAAGCTAGCATTTATTTAGCTCCTTCTGCATGCCTTGAGAGGGAGAGGATTGGTGAGCTTAAACCTAAGAGGAAACAAAGGAAGAAGGAAGTCAGCTTAGACTATCCTGGGGATCACAGCTCATGTGAAGGCTCCATCACAGTGATGGGCACATACATAGGGCTGGATGAACTCCGACGTCCTTCATGCTTCCGTCTGCATCCAAAGCCAGAAAGCCTAGTGAAAACTAGCTCTATACACAGACAATGGCCTATTAGTAAGCGTATTCGCCTGTAGTTCTATTAACTACCTACAATGGAGAGGCGAGTGCCAGCCAAAGTTCTTAACCATCTCTGCACACAGTGACCTTTCCCTTTGCTTAGCAATTTCATGGTTCAGTTCCTAGTGTATGTCTTGAAGAACTGGAGCTAAAAGGTCATCCAAAGGTACATACATGCTTCAACTATTTTATGTGTTATTGTTATTATTGCTATTAGTTCGTGTGGGTGTGCGAGTGTGTTTGTTTGCATGCTATTACAACACAGCATGTATGTGAAGACAGAGGATACATTGTGAGACTAGATTCTCTCCTTCCTACTGTGGGTTCCAGGGATCAAATTCAGATTTTTCAGACTCGGCAGCAAGAACCTTTACCCACAGGACCAAAACATTTACTAAGAAATGAGGTTGTGAACAGAAAGAGCCACACAGAGTCAGAATATGTGACCTATTATCAAATATTATTTTGGGACTGACTTCTCATTTAAAAAAAATGAAAATACTCTTAGTGACACCACTTTGTTTCCTGAGAATTCTAGTTGTTGTTAGGAATGAAAAAAAATATTTCAAAAGAATTCTAGGAAGCTCTATATTTTGTGATAAAGACTGTAAAAATTATAATAAATACAAACAGTCAGGTCTTTTGGAACAGAGAAGAAAACTAGCAGTTATCAGCTACACTGAACCAGACATGGTGTTGTGCTTATTATTAATGCACTGTTATTAATGCCTAATAATCAGACTAGCTAATACCTATCTTAGAAATGGAAATGTCTATAAAAGCTCAGAGAGGCCCCTGAACTTGCTTATGGTTAGACACAGGTAAGTGGGACAGGCAGATCTGACCCCGAGCCCATGCTTACAGTCACAGGGCAGCTGCTCATTCGGTGATCCTGAAACCCGACCTAGGCCATCCCCTCTGTGCTGACAGTCCCAGCACCCACAGCGCCAGAAGGACTCGCCCCATGCTGCAGAATGCATCACCTGGAAATGGATTTGTTTCCTGTAATGAACAGGTTCTTTGTGCAGAAAATTCACTATCTGACAAGAATGTTTTTCTTTACAGGGAAAATCATTAGTACTTTAGGGGGGTTCTGTTACATGTTTTAACTTCTTCCCTTTACAAACGATTCTTTTTATTAACACATTTTGAACTTCCATAATTTCACACATTTATGTAGTACAGTTTGATTACCCCATCCCATTCTCTCATTCCCCTTCCACACCTGCCAGTTCCGCGCTTCATTACAAATCTCTTTCCTACATTCACAAGTTTTTGTTGTGTTTTGTGTCCCACAGAGTTTAACTAGGCCCATCTCTGTGTCCTAGATTTGAAACTAGCCATCAGAGCCAGGCAGACTCACTGGTAGGTGTAACACCTGAATCCCATATGCCATCTCTGGCTTTCGATCTGTATCAAGAGAGTTCTTAAAGAAGCAGAGGAATTCAAGAGCAGTAAGTCAACGCTACCTCAGTGCCGCAGGAGACTGACAAAACCATCCACACGGCTCCCTTCTACCATGACACTAAGGACAGAAAGCATGTTTAATCTAGTTACAATTGGCATGATTGAGAAACTTTTCGAAGAAGACAGAAAATCCTTAAATGCCAGCTCTGTCACATGAACAGAGTATGTGCTAGCTCAGTGCCACCTGAGTATGCCCTGTGCAATAGTATTCCACACACTCTGGCTTCAGACTACCGTGTAGACTCTGCACCCGTTCCTGAGTGCCCTCTTCCTTCCGGGTGGAAGAACAGGTTCATCAATATGCCACCTTTTAAAAGGGTTTCTATACAAAGATCTACTACTCATTGCACAGAATCCACAGAGGAGCAAGGCCAGCCATATCCTGTGCTAACCAGCAGCCTCCCTGCAAGTCATCCAAAGACAGCAGCTCTGCAGGTGGGGACTGTCACATGGCAACAGGCAGCCCCCGCCACCAGCCAATTTTAGAAAATCTGAGGAAAAGAAACTAGAATTTTTTTTCTGTTGGTCTTGGACATAATTATGATTTATACAAACTGATGTTATATCTTTGCAGTTAATAAAGGGGGTGGGAGAAGGTTCTGAGAAGGGGGCTGAAGGTTTTCACATCACCCAACAATGCTCTCGCTATGGGAAGGTTAAGACATCATATTCTTTAATGACCTTCTGTCTACACATAAACCCCATGGTTTAGACGCAGTTTCATTATGCCGGCATTCTTACAATGGGGCGAGCAAGGTTCATCACATTCTGTGAGAAGGAAGCTCGCTGTTAGAGGAACACAACCGGGGGAGGGGGGGGCATACATACCCACAACGGAAAACAAAGCACTTCAAATGAACTCAAATAAATGGTCTCTGTGCTGCAAAAGGATCATATTTATATCGTATGGTTAAACTAGTTCTTAGAAAGACCAGTTCACTGGAATTCTTTAAAGGAACTGGTCAGAATAATACAGTCTTCATCTTAATGTTGTATTACATATTTGCTAAAGCAACGCTCACCTAAGCAGGAAAAATACTAGCTATCACTGTTGAGGAATCCCTATGCACTAAACATGAGGCCTAGCGTTACATGTGGACATGGCTCCAAGTCTCTTCCACTTGACCCTCAAAGTTGACTGTGTTATCCTTTTCACAAATGGATGCCAAATCATCCATTGCAGTGGCTCTCAACCTTCCTAATGTTGCGACCCTTTAACACACTTCCTCATGCCGTGGTGACCCCAACCATAAAACCATTTCCATTGCTACTTTGCTACTCTTAGGAACAGCCATGTAAATCTCTGTGTTTTCTGATGCTCTTAGCTGACCCTTATGTAAGGGTTGTTTCATCCCCAAAAGGGGCCTCACCCATAGGTTTAGAACTGCAGCTCTATTGCCAACATATATGTACAAATCACCTAGTATGATATGTATACATTGGTTTGTCACTACTTTCTATTGTTACCAGCAACAATGTTAAGCCTTAAATAAAAGTCCACTGTTATCACATTCCCTATGCAGCACAATGTCATTTCTGTTTATTAAAACTAATTACACACAGAAGACTTTATTCTTGCACTGCTAGGGATCAAGTCCACAGCTCTGTATATGCAGGACAATGACGCTACTCCCCAGCTTCAGCTCAAGCCACCCTTTCCACCGAAATCACCAAATACAAATACCTTAGAATGAATGTTGAGCGGGGGTAGGTGTGAAGATGGGGTGGTAGAAGAAACAAAGCAATAAAACTAGGGGAAAAAAGAAAATTTTATATCCTAAGGTATAACGATGCTAGCCTAAAAAGCATGGTCAACTCAAGTCTACATCAAGAACAATGAGGTTAACTATGCCTTTTTACACTTAATTAAATATATTTACAATACATAAAAATATTTCATTCAAAAATGGACATCAATAAGCTTTCCTAATGTTAAAAGGGCAGGACACAAGGGACAGATCCCTGCCCTTTCCTTACAGTCTTTGACCTGGGAAATCTTCAGAATATTCCTAAGCATATGTAAGGCTGTGTGTGCATTTCCTTGTGAGTCGAAGAATCAGCCCAGCCTATGTATTGTTGCCAGTGCCAGCTTCTATGTACAAACAACACCCAGAAATGGAATAAAGTTCAAGCCTTGGATCCAGTGATTAACCCACATTTACACGCTTTTTAAGTGAGCAGAGTAGGCTGGAACCCACATTGTAAGGGGGTGGAAGTGGAGGGGAGATAGAGGGCAACTTCTTGCAACCCAGATCTAGAACATGGAAGTCTTTGTGAATAAGAAGAAACACCAATGCCTCTGCCCACACTGAAGAAGATCAATCACCGAAAATAAACAGGCGGTGAATGGTTCTGGACCAGGCTCTGTGCAAAACTTACTGAGTTTTTGGTTCTGGAGTTTCAGCTTCAGACTGTGGGGATGGTTAAACGTAACAGGTGAACATCTATTTTGTCCAAGAGTAGTAGCCAGCCTCTGGGGAATCGCCTGCTATGGAGGAACTCAGATGCATGAGTCTACAGATGCATGAGTTTACCATCTTGCCTTCTCTCCCATTTACTCCACCACCCAGACCCAGATCAGAAATCATCTCCCCTAAAATCCTCAGTCCAGGCAAAAGTACAATGACATTCTGGTGGCATTTGATTGGGGATGGGTAATTGCCAGCAACACAATATTCACTATTTACAGAAGCCTGAAATAGTTCACTTCTATATCATCAGGATCCTCCCGGCCAGCAGTTAGCATAGCCTGCAGCCATGTGTCACTCTTAGGAGTGCATGTGCTTGTCTGAACTCAGAAGAATTCTAGGGGCCTCAACACAAAGGGCTGAGCCTTCAGGTCTCTACCGTGGATCACAGTCCCTGGAATGTAGGGAAAACTAACTACATTGTGGTACTAGTATAAAAGAATTAGCCAATCAGGAGTTGAGAGGATAGCTCAGAGAATAGAACACTTCTGCAGCTGTAAAGAACTGAATCAGGATCTCCCAGAACTTACACAGAATCAGACACAGTCCATCTGTGGCTTCTGCATTCTTATAACAAAGTGGAGGCAGGAAAATACCTGGAATCTCACAGGCGGGGACTGAAAGAGACCATGAGTCAGGAAATAAATGCAAGAACCAACGCTGAGACTCCAGTGACCTTCATGCCTGTCAATGACACGGTGCACACAAAGGCTTCATGAAAGGAAAGAACTACCCAGTCAATGAAAGTAAACCAACCTAATCACATACAGATAAGCCTGATGTGCAACTGGAAGGCAAGTTACATCTCATTTATATGTTCACCCATAATTAAACAAATGTAGCTTTAAAATTGTAGATATTTGACCTTCCTTTTTCTTTCAAGTAAATAATGGGATGTCACGTGACGACAGAGAAGTATGCCCAATGAGTTCGATGTCTACAACTGAAGCCCAGACAAAAGTCATCACTTTCTACTGCATAAATAATTCCACACCCCATCTAGGGACGCTTGCTTTCACTGGGAACTGATTTTCAAATAAATTTATTCAGTCTTAAATTTTATCAACGAAGTTGTATTCCATAAAAAAATCTATAAGTTAGTAATGATAAGTACAATAAAAGGAGTTGGTATTTTCAAAGGGATAATAAGTCTTTTTCTAAAGCAAACATTCTTCTGCAATTCTTGCCGTTTTATATCTTATACGCGCTATATATTTAGATTTTTTTTAAACCTTGGCACATCTATAACTTAATTAATAAGTATTTTAAGAGTCGTGAACAGTTTTGACGTGCTTATTAGATATGGTGGGGCCCTAAGAGTTTTAGGCAGTCTCTAGAGATGTTTAGTTAGCAGTCACACAGTAAGCTGAACACTGAGAGAAGATGGTCTACACACATTACATTCCCGAAGGTTCCTTTTTAGTGTAAAGGTTAGAGTTCAAAGGTTCCAGGCTTCACAACTGAAGAACATTTGCCCTTCAGTGAGCAAGCTCAATCCAAATAACAATTGAATAATCATACTAAATACTCTTTAGAATACATGTTCCTTAGCTAAACAAAAAAACATTATTCATACAAAAGCCCACTGAACCTAACCTTTTCACAAGTAAATTGTAGCAAGGGTAAAAGACAGCATAATTAGGTAAAAAAAAAAAATGCAATGGATTATACTTCAGTTCAGTTCGAAAAGATTAATCTGGAATCAAATTTATGCTTAGGCAAATTTCAGAGTTTGGATTAAAGAAGGACCTCAATACAGTGGTGGAGAGGAGGAAACATGGAAGTTCATTTGCCAGGATGAAAATCTCTCCTCTGGATTGGGAAAAAGTAGCTTATTTGATAATTTTATCCTCTCTAGACCCATGTATCTTGGTAGGACTATATTTGTGTGTACAGGTGCGCACAGGTGTGGCAGTGCACACGGGTGTGCAGGTGCGCAAGGGTGTGCAGGTGCGCACGGGTGTGGCGGCAGAGACAACGTAGGTGTTATTCCTCTGCTATCATCCTTTTATCTTAAGACAAGGGCTCCTGCTGCCCTGGAGCTGCCCAATAGGCCAAGTCAGATGGCAAGTGAGCACCAAGAACCAGCCTGTGTCCACCTTCCCAGGACTGGGATCACAAGTGCATGCCACCATGCCTGACCTTTTCATATGAGTTCCGGAGATTGAATTTCTGTCCTCCTGCCTAAGCGGCAAGCACTTCAGTCACTAAGCCACCAGAGCCCCAAGGACTGTGCATCAGGGAAACTATAACCTTTTTATCTAGCTCCTCTTTTATACCCCTGCACAGGAAAATACTGACTTTTAGAGGATTCATGGAATCTCATCGAGATTTTAGTTGTAGACAGAGTTTCTAATATGATCAGGACTCTGTTCCTTCAGTCTAGACCAAGAGTTCCACCAATGGGCTCATAAACACAAGTCACAAGAACAATGCATGTTAATTCCTATCATTTCAAGTGAAATAAATGTGTGTGTATGTATGTATATATATATATATATATTCATTCATTATGATTGTTCAATTTACCATTCGTCCATCATTCTTTAAGGTGTGATCATTAAAAATCTTTCTCTGTCATCTCCTAAAATTAATACTTTCAATTATGACAGGAAGCGATGTTGCCTGAGACACACATGAGCAAAGTTTCCAGTCAGTACAGCTACAGATGAACCACCCTTTTGCATACGATAGTGAGCGGAGCTGCTCTTTAAAGATGCAAGCCACTACCCCACTTAAGCCTTTCTGCAGTGTATAGACATCAATCACAGGTCAATTTAAATTGCTGTTTGCAAACCACAGATTTTTTTTTAATGATAAGTAAAAGTCCACATCAAAATTCAGTCACTGAGTTTATGAACACATAGAGCTACCCTCAATCCATGATTGTTTTTCAAGGGATTGTTTCCCTCAAATATTTTTGCAAATTATTTGAAAACTTTATACACATTCATTGAAATAAGTATAACTTTAGTAGGCAGGTCAAAGTCACAACAGGAGAACTCTTATTAGAACATGTTAAAAAATATGTTTAAAGAATCGCTTTTGCTTCTGATCCCAATATGATAATTCCATATTTTCCACAGACTCTTTCTGAGCTAATTTAAAGCTGTACACAAATGCCTAAACGGATCAACTTAAAGAGGCATGCTAAAGTTTGGCAAGATCTGTGAAACACTCAAAAGACACAAACCCTTATTTATTCATTTAAAAAGTTAATTAGTAAGAAAAAGCAAAATCCTCTCAAATAAACAAGTTATTGCTGCACAAAACGTAGAAAGATTCAAAATAAATGTCATGGTGATGCCTCTCAAACAACTATAAAAAGAAAACAAATTTAAATTTGCTAGAAATTATTCATGTCAAAAATAAAATATGGAACAAAGTCTACAAAAATGCAAATGATCAATGAAATGACTGTTCCCCAGGGAAGAGCCCCTTAACAGGCTACCTAACACCAAGTAGTCAGCAATGAAAACATACACATACAATCAACACTAAGTGAACTCAGCAGGTTGTATTTATATATTTGTGTGTGTGTGTGTGTGTGTGTGTGTGTGTGTGTGTGTGTAATACTAACCAAAGATAAGAGGCCATGAACTTGAGAGACAGTAAGGGGGGACTGGAGTAGGAAAGAAAACAGAAATGATTCAATTAAATTTTACCAAAAAAGGTAGTAGCTGAAGTTTTTTAAAGGATAAAAAATTGAGAATTCTTTATTTACATGACATGATAGAGAAACAGAGAAGAGGAAGATAGAGAGATGAGAAAGAGAGAAAAAGAGATAGCGAGAGAGCTTAAATAAAATCTGAGGAAAAAATAGAGATGTTATAGCTGACACCATAGATTTGCAATGATCAAATTATTCTAAACATACACACAAGATCAAATTTGATAAGCTAGAAGAAGTAAAAAAAATTTCCTAAGCTCATACACCTTACCAAAACTAGCACACAGAAATAGTTAATCAGATTAATAACAAGTACTAACTTGAACAAAAAGAACATTTAAAGAACTACAACCAATTCTCTTTATAGAATTCTAAAAGCATAGTCTTTCAAAGACAGTGTATAAGGTCAGCACTATGGGTGGAACAGGGGTAAGGGGAGATGGGGAGAGAGAATGGGGAGAGTTGGGGGAATGGGATGGTTGGGATGGAGGAAGGGTGGATATGGGATCTGGGAAGTATATATCTTAATTAAGGGAGTCATTTTAGGGTTGGCAAGAGACTTGACTCTAGAGGGGTTTCCAGGTGCCCAAGGAGATGTCCCCAGTTTGTTCCTTGGGCAGCTGAGGAAAGGGCGCCTGAACTGGACCTATCCTATAGCCACACCGATGAATATCTTGCATATCACCATAGAACCTTCATCTGGCGATGGATGGAAATAGAGACAGAGACCCACACTGGAGCACTGGACTGAGCTCCCAAGGTCCAAAGGAGGAGCAGAAGGAGGGAGAACATGAGCAAGGAAGTCAGGACCACGAGGGGTGCGTCCATCCACTGAGATGGTGTGACTGATCTAATGGGAGCTCACCAAGACCAGCTGGACTGGGACTGATGGAGCATAGGATCAAACCGGACTCTCTGAATGTGGCTGACAATGAGGGCTGAGTGAGAAGCCAAGGACAATGGCACTGGGTTTTGATTCTACTGCATGTATTGGCTTTGTGGGAGCCTAGTCTGTTTGGATGTTGACCTTCCTAGACCTGGATGGAGGGGGGAGGACCTTGGACTTCCCACAGGGCAGGGAACCCTGACTGCTCTTTGGATTGGAGGGGGAGGAGGAGGGGGAAGAGGGAGGGAAATGGGAGGAGGTGGAAATTTTTTTTTTAAAAAAGGGAATTCGGAAGAGCAGAAGGAAGGGAGTGAGTAGGAACTGTGGTTGGTGTGTAAAATGAATAAAAAATATATAAAATTTTAAATTTAAAAAAGAATGGAGTTAATTACTATTAAGCCTCTATTTATATACAGTGATCATGACTCTATGTCAACAGATAATCTGTAATTTAGTTGTATGAAAAATGAAATAGAAATACCTACATACAAATAATTTTATGCTTAACTATAATGAGTATTCTTTGCTACCTTTAAAAGAACAAAGAAGAGCTTTGCATTTAAGACTGTCTTTGTTAATTAACAATATGGTAGAATAGATATAAGCTGCATAAAAAAATCAACAATATAAACACATCTAATAAATATACGCTGATTTTAACTATTAACTAAGAGGATTTAATATTGGTTTTCTTGAGCATTTAATAAAATTTCTTCTAACAAAAATAAATAAATAAAACTAGGCAAGGTAACAACAACAAAAAACATTAGTTTATCATTATTCTTGAAAACTGATGCACTCCTCTACAAAACACTGAGAAAATGAATCTACTGGACATTAATAAATACTCAACATGATTACATGGGAAACATCTCATGGACGCAGAGCTAGTTCAACATTTATGAATCAAAAAATGTAATGTGTCCCATCAACGGAAAGAAGAAAACCATGTGACCATTTCAACAGGAGCAGAAGGGAACTTAGCAAGATCCAGAATTCATTAGCAAAACTACCACCAACAAAATGGTGAACAAGTCAGGCACAGAAGGAACACACCGAACTACGATAACGTTCATTTAAAATGAGATGACAGCTAATCCGCTGTGATAAAGTGTGGTCAACTTCGTAGCTGCTGGAATCAGGGGACGGGCACACCTGACACCTGTGACTATCTAGATTCAAGCTCGCTTCTGAGAATGTCTGTGGCGGTATCCTGATTAGGTTAACTTATGCCAGAGGCCTCACCAACTGTGGGTCGGACCACTCTTTGAATGGGGATTCTGGACTATGTCAAATGGGCAGAGTGAAGCGAGAACACATGTGCACTGATCTCTCTATTCTTGATGGTAGATGGTGATTGCATCAAGTTCCCACCACACCAATATCCCCTCCATCACGGACCATTCTCTTGAATTGCCGGCCAAAACAAAGTCTTCTCGCTCAAGTTGCTTTGGTCTAGGCATTTTATCACAGAAACAGGGAAAGAAACTAAGTAACATATTAAATGAGGAAAACTGAAAGCTTTCTAAGATTTTCAAAAGCAAAGACCATTTTCACCACTTTTGTTATAGATTGTATTTGAAGACCACATAAGAGCAATCAGCAAGGAGAAAGAAAGAGCCCACAGGTGAGGAAACGTGCAGTTGAACTGTCAGTGTTTGCAGACCGCATCTCATGTGTGGAAAAACCCTACAATTCCACCAAACAGCAATGAGACCTTAAAAGCAACGTCAGTCATGCTGCGAGATACAACATCAACATACAAAACATCAACAGCTCTGCTACATGTCAGTAGTGAATGACATGAAGTAGAGATCAAGAAGACAGCTCAATCATAACTAAAAGATGCAAAATACCATGAACCTAACCAGAGGTAGATCTCTCTAATGAAAACTGTAAACCATTGATGAAAGAAGTTAAAGAGAATTTGCACAAGAAAAGGAAAATATATCCAGTGTTCACAGATCAGAAGAATCAATACTCTTAAACTGCCCATACCACCTAGGGAGATTTGAAGATTCAACGTAATTCCTGTCAAAATACCAATGGCATTTTGTACAAACAAACATAAACAAAACACATTCAACAGAATAAAGAGAAACCTACAGAATGGGGGGATGGGGGGTCATATGCACAAACTACAAATCTAAGAAGGGATCTAACTCCAGAACATAAGACACTCCAAAAGCTCAGCATAAAAACCAAATAATCTAATTTAAAATATGAGCAATAAACCTAAATAGAGAGTTCATTTAAAGAAATACTTACAGTGACCAATAGGAGCATAAGAATTTCTCAGCATCACCAAGGATAGGAGAAATGCAAATCAAAACCAAAACAAGCTAACATCTTATTGCAATAACGACTGTTATGATCAAAATGACTAAAGATAGCAATGCTGGTAGGCTGTATGAAAAAGAGAAAATTTGCATACTATTGGTGAAAATGTAAATTTGTATAGGCCATTATGGAAATCAACATAGAGGTTTCTCAAAAGGAGAGAAAAAACTTGGAATTATTCTATGGTTTCACAATGCAGCTACTGAGTGTATTTGAGAGGAAGGAAGACCATCACGACACGTAAAGTTTTCTCATGTAACCACTGTGCCGCTGTTCACAACGGGCAGTAAACAGAACAACCTGAGTGTCTGGGAACTCACGCATAAGGGAAATGTAGCTCATGCACATGTGCGCACACACACAAATACTGTTCAACCACAAAAATAAGTGAAATCCTGCCATTTGCAACGCATGAAACAAACCAGTCAGTTTCTGATAATTCAGAACCGTCCCACTCATGTAACGTAAAAGAGTTGATATCACACAAGTTGAATGCAGAATGGGAAGGTGGGGTGGGACAGGGAGCGGCTGGTTAACTGGGACAGTGTCACAGTTAGTTAGCAGCAGGAAGCTCTGGTGTGCTTCGATGACTTCAGAAAGCAATAGAGAACTGAAGAATTTCAAAACTGGATCAAATGATTGTGAAAGTTCTCATTATATATGAATTATCAATATTATAGTAGATATGATTAACCTTATGTAAGGAACACATGTATTAAAACATTACATATCTGGCTTTTAATCTGTGTCTGAGTTGGGGCTTCTATTAAAAAGCAACTTGGGAGGAAAGGGTTTATTTGGTTTCCACTTCCATATTACTATTAATCACTGAAGGAACTCAAATAGGGCAGGGAACTGGAGGCAAGATCTAATGCAGAAGCCATGGAGGGGTGCTGTTTCTAGACTTGTTCATCTGTGTTCCTACAGAACCCAGGACCACCAGCCCAGTGGTGGCCCCACCCGCACTGGCTTGGTTTCTCCCCAACCGTTCACTAATTAAGAAATGCCTTGCAGGCCTGTCTACAACACAATCTTATGGGGACATTTTCTAACTCAGGTCCCCTTCTCCCAGGTGACTTAGCTTGTGTCGAGTTGGCATAAAACTATGAAGCACAATGTGTGCAAATTTTGGTCTTGTATCCCAGTCAAATATAAATGGAGGAGTCAATTACACTATTTAGTATCAATAGTCAAGAGATAGACTCTAAGAAGTTTTAAGCACAAACAAGGGGATGGAGGCATAGCTCAGTGGCCGAGGAATCCTGGGTTTAATCCTTAGCACCACAACACACAACAGGAAACACAAGGCATATTTTTCTTTCAGAAGAGAATCTGGTCCAAAAGACTATCAACGTAAAGATTATTATACTTCTCACAACAACTTCATTATACTAAACAGTGTATGTACCACTGGGTGTTGTTCTAAATTGTAGCTCTAGAATTTCCAAAATAATATGAATTAGCAGAGGTAAGTCCTACACCAAGACAAAAAGGCAGAGCAGCAGGGAGACAGTAAGCATCCTTTCCTGCAAACACCGTGAATGTGCTTTCCCTTGTTCTTGTTTCCATTTATAAGTGGTTGCAAGTCTATTGTATGATCAAAGCAGGCTGATGACTCAGACATTAGCATACAGTTGGTCTTTGGTTTCTATAGTTCTAGTTAATCTCACTGCCTCATGCTTTGTCTCATTTCAGACTCGTCCTTCTCACCTTCTCTGGTTGCTAGGTGACACAGCATATGAAAATGACCGGAAAATAGGGAGCGCACACATAAGAAGACCCATCTTAACTGTGGGCAGAACCATTCCCTTGGCAAGGGACCCTGAAGAGCTCAGAACAGAAGAAACGGCGAGCGTCTGTTCTTTCTTTGTGCTTTGGTTCTGATTGTGGGTGCAATGTGACCAGCTCACTCAAGCTTCTGCTGTGGGACTCCCTTGTCATGACAGACAGTAACATGGAATGGAGCTGGAATAAACCTCTACTCCCGGGACTGGAGAGATGGTTCAGAGGTTAAGAGCACTGGCTGCTCTTCCAGAGGTCCTGAGTTCTATTCCCAGCAACCACATTGTGGCTCACAACCATCTATAATGAGATCTGGTGCCTTCTTCTACAGAACATTGTATATATAATAAATGAATGAATGAATGAATGAATGAATCTTTAAAAACAAAAAGCAAAAACCTTCTCTCCTTTGTGCACCTCTGTCAGAGTATTTTAAGACAGCAACCAGAAGGGAAACCAAGATCCCATTTAACATCAAGCTCTTCACCGTTTCCGACAAGCACTCAAGTCCAGCCGTCCCCAGCGGCATGCTTCCTCTGTCCTCACAGCCTCAGCACGAGACTTTCCCCAACAGTCACACTCATTGGCCCTCAAGTAGTGCATATCCAGTAAACAGACAGTTATTCCCGAAGCACAATTTTGCAAAATACTCAATTTTCCATACTTCAAGAAAACGCCATTTTTAGCTGGGTATGGTGGTGCCTGCCTTCAAACCAAACACTCAAAAGGCAACAGCAAAAAAATCTCTGTGAAGCTAGGTTAATCTGGTCTCCATAGTGAATTGCAGGTCAACCAGGATGAGACACATAGTGAGACCCTGTCTTTGAAAACATTATCTTAAAGTCTGCACTTTTAACTTCTGCGATCTGTCTTCTTCCGCGGGATGTATGAAGCTTATTATACCTGAGACAGCAGCTCCTTCCTGACTTCTGATGGTGTTACATTCCAGTAAAGCAGTGGTTCTTGGCCTTCCTAACGCTGCTGACCCTTCAATACACTTCCTCATGTTTTGGTGACGTCCAACCATAAAACTATTTTCATTGCTACTTCTAAACTGTAATTTTGATACTGTTATGAAAGATAATGTAAACATCTGTGTTTTCTGATAGGCTTAGGCGGTCCCTGTGAAAGGGTCATTCGGACCCCCAAAGGGGTTGCAACCCACAAGTTGAGAACTGCGACAATAAAGCCAACATACGCTGAAATTTTTGAGAATCAAACCCGCATTCGCTCCATCTAATCCGAGGAAAACTACAGTCCTGTAACTCACCATGCGGTGGAGAAATCAGCTTCCCCTTGGGGTGGTGTGATTGTCTCGGAGCCATGTCTGGCTGGAGCTGTATTGAGCATCATTTAACTAGTCCACAGAAAGGTCAAAGTTCAAAGTAGGATTTCCACAGGGTGCCTCTCTCTTTGCCTCATCATAAATTTGAAGGTAAGTCACACCCTGGTAAATTGAACCCTGGTAAGCTGGGGATTGTTTCTGAAGTGTGCTCTAAGCAGGGCTAGCAGCAGGGTGTTTTCTCAAAGGACCTCCACATCCATCTTTTGTGTGAGTCAGGCCTTGTGTTCTGTCCGAGCATCATATTACTTTCTGCCCTAGTTTCTATCTCCCTGTAGCTGCTATTCAGACCTGTAGCTTCCTCTGTTTTATGTCAATAACACAGGTAGGCAGAAGCACTGGGGGCACACAAACTGAATCAGCCACAAACCACGGGGCTACATCGTCTATGAACTATTGTGGAGGTGATGAAACCTGGCTTGTCTCCTGCTTATACATCAGCCCACTACTGTTCTCTCTTGAAACAGCCTATAACCACTTCCACCATCTGCCCCTAGCACAGACACACATACACATAGCCAATTTGTGTAGTACACTTTTATAAAGAGTCGGTTTTCATGGCTCCTTTCTGTAACACCCTCCCGAGCCTAGAAGATGGGCGCTGTGTCAATCAGGGCCGGTCCGGATCTGTTCCCTTCATTCTGCCGCCTGGCTCTCCCTTGGTCTATACTTATCAGCAGACACTTTTTCTATTCACAGTGGGATTCACCCTCCCATTTTCACTCCTGCCTCACCCTCTGGATTTCTCCTTGGTAGCATTTCCCCATTTATAGCCATAGGTTTATCTTCACAATTATTTGAATGATTTATAAGTTGCTGAGCAAAACTTGGGTGAAGCCTACTTCCGTGTAGTGTGACCTCTAGACTCTACCTGTTTATTCAGAATCTGGGAGTGGGAAAAAGCATAGATCCAGAAAGTAGGGCAGTTCAGTTCTCTTTCGGGATAAAGCGTGCTCAAAACTGAGTTGGCTGCCTATTATACTCTGCAAAGAGGATCATCCAAAGCAATCTAAATTAAACATACGGTTTACTTCAACAAAGCTGGTTTATTTTAAATGCTTTCATTCATGATTTCACGGTGCTCAGATTTTATTATGCATGCTTGTAATGCCTATTTATTTTAGAACAATATACTTTTAAATGAACAATAATGAAGTCAAAAAAATAAACGCCCCCCTGAAATGGGGCACCACTGACAAACAATTGTGTGTTTTCGACGTAGAGGAACCTGAAACAATTAAGCAATAAGGCGAGTGATGAGCCACAGAAACTGTCGAACACAATTCTAAAACACACTAGGGATGTGAAACTTCTGTTTACAATCGGAAGATGCCCCAGATTGCGAAGCATAACCTAAGTACAGGGATGCTAAAATATGTAACACCCATGTGTCAAATTCTAATGAAAAGCACTACTTCTTAAAGGCGCTAACAACAACAGACAAGGATCCCATGATTCGAGTCAAAGGGCTCCTGACACTGGAAGGGAAACTCCAAAACCATAAGAGTCCATTCCAACACGAGGCCGTGTGGTAAGCATGACACCCAGATGTTTGTGCCGGTACCATGAAAAGTGTGCTACACTTCAAAGGTCTGTTTACCAAAATCCCTTGGCCAATCCCTGGATGGAGGATATAAGGACCTTGCTGTGGGTACAAAGTTCAAAGGACAACAAATGCTTAGTAGGTCAGAATATTTATATTTAAACAATGACATTCAATGACTATCATCCACATGAAACAAAATATAATTTTAAATAAAAATGGATTCAATGTAGCGAATTGTCCTTTTCCTCAGGCTCCAAACAAGTTAAGGAAGACACAGGGAACCACAAATGCATTTTCCAGTAGTTAGAACACATTTCATGTGGGCTTGATACAGTGCATCGAGCTATTTCCTCGCGTTTCAGCATGTCCTTGCCACACTGCTCTGGGAAGGTGAGAAAGAAGAAAGGAGTTGCCTACACAGTCAAGTACTGGAAATTAGTTGCATGATGCCCACATAGGCTTTTTGACTATTTCTGGAAAAGAGAAAGGAAAACCTCTTACTGTTTCCAGCTAGATTTTAAAGTTTCTAGATTAAATCTTAAGCACTGCTAGAATTTTAAAATGGTATGTGTCCTTAACAGATTTTAACAAACAGGTATCTGGTTTGTGTTTTAATGTATCTGAAGTTCCATGCATTAAGAGTAAGCTGGATATGCTACCAACAGGAACAACCACATGCAGGATTTTACGTGCAACCTGGAATTACTCTGAGAGCTGGAATCCTCTCTTTCCTAACCTCATACAGCTTTCACCAGTACCAGTTTCCCTACTAAAACCCTTTTCTCAGCTCATGCCATACCTACATCTAAAGTGCAAAGATTCAAAACTGAAAAGCCCTGATCTGGTGGGCATTTTGCACAGACCTAAAATTGCCGCTTCTGCTCAGCTGCAGCCACTGGGCTCATCATTCAACTGAATTTCCCAGGAGCTTAGATGTATGTCCTCACAGAGTCTGAGGGAGTGGTCCATTTTTTTAAACTTCCACTTATTAAAAGCTCATAACTTTGTGACCTAGCCCAACTTCTCTCTGGCTAGGATTTATTTATTTAACTGTATTATGAGTTATTTATTATATATTATGAGTTATTTATTTAACATATTAATTTAGAGTTGCTCTCTCTATATACATATATTTGACAAATTATGTTTTATAAAATATGCTCATTTGATATGTCAATCACAGAAAGCAAAGGCAGGCTTAAATAAATGGAGATCAGAGCAACTGACTACAAAGGTCAGAGTCAGTTAACTTGTCCCTTTACAAAGATTCGAAAGAGGCCAGCAAAAGGGGCTTAGATGGTTAAGGCTCATGGCTCCAAGCCTGATAACCTGAGTTTGATCCATAAGACCCACATGGTGAAAGGAGAGAATAGACTCCTGTATGTTATCCTCTGATGAACACCATGACACGTGAGCATGCATAACTACACACAGAGAGAGGGGGAGGAGGGGGGGAGACTAGTTTAGATGATTTTATGACCTACAAATCCTTGTTTAGGACACCCCAAGGGGAAGTTTCTTTCCAGTTCTTTCTGAGGAATGGGATGTCAACATCACAGTGATGATGATGATGATGATGATGATGATGATGGACTTGCCCTTGGCTTCTGTATTTCCAAAGGCTTCCTGAAGGGAAGTCTGGCTTCTCCAAGAGGAAGCTCATGTCTAGCTGCCAGATGCCCCTCTCACCCACACTCCAATAAACACACTGGTATTTGCCAAAGCCCAGGGTGGAGGTGGGATGCTGCATGCTGCCAGAGAGCTGTCAGTTTCTAGGGGAATGGCTGGTCTGTAAATTATGTATTTTTCTTTTTAGCAAGGGAATCTTCTAAAAAAAAATGCATCAATTACATCTGCCCAAATAAAAGACCGACTACCATCTACCACTGTGGTTAATAAAATAAAGCAAGCCTTCTTTGGAGAAATTCACTATAACTGACTACATATATAATCACAGATTTATGGCAGATTCAGAATTCAGAAAATAATTAAAACACTCTAATTCCAACCATGTGCTTCACCTCTGTTTTCAAAAATACTATCACAAAAAGGCTTTTGGGAAAACTGTTGACTCGAAAGCCCATGCCCTTCTCTTGTGGTCTCCTAACAACCAGAATGAGGGTGGAAAAACCAGAATGAGGGTGGAAAAACCAGAATGAGGAGCCTGAGGTCTTAATGCTTCAGAATGCTGCAAGCGTCCTGCAGCAGGAAGCTCCCAGGCTGTATTTCAGAGAAAAGGGAGACCGCATCCTTTCCCGTGCATGCCCCATAAGCCACAATCGCATGAGCGTTCCACCTTAAGCCACATGCTCCATAAGCCACAATTCCATGAGCACTCCACCTTAAACCACATTTGCTTATTACAAAAACATTTATAGACATATCTGAGTTAGTCTCAATCTGTGCACTCTCATTGTTGACGGTTTTCATCAACACCAACTTGGGATCTAAGACATGGTTCTTCAGAACTATTTTGGGTCTAGAATTCTTATATTTAATTTGAAGCAAAATTCCCGTACATTGCCTTTGATTTGACAATAACAGAATACTGATGCCACCATTTTTTTGCTCAGGAAGTGAGCATAGCGATGCAGATAAATGAGATATTTCCCAACATGGAAGGACAGCACCCATGTAGACCGTCCTCGCGCTTTAAAAGACGTTTGTGTTTCCTTTACCATCTTACTGCCACAGCTCTGCTGGCTTCTATGTATTCTGCCTTCCGTCTCTATTTCAAACTTGCATAGGAAAGTGAAACGTAAAGTCAATTTTGGGGAATTATCATGAAGAGTTAAGGTGGAAAGCCAGAGCAACTGTGACCGTATTATAAGTCACAGTCACTTACAAAATGTTTTAAATTTAGAATTTAAGACATTTAAAGTCACATATTTCCAAAGATCTGCCTCAGCATTTTGTTTTAAAATTTACATTCTCGTCCAGATACCAAAGCTTAGGCAATCAGATTTTAAACTTTTATATTTAAAATGCAAAATGTAAGTTTCATTCATTGTTCGTGGCTTGACAGTGACCTCAGCATCTTCATAATTATTTAAGGTAAAGACACTGTGATGTTTTACAATATTAAGATGATGTACCCTGGTGTTAGGAACAACCCTAGTTAGAGGACAACCCTGGACATCAATGGGCTTCGGCATAGGGCTTTAGCTTCACTTTACAGAGAGCTGGCTTGCCAACGTCAAGCATTAAGTTCCATAAAAAATATTTTTAAAAATATTTCAAAATGATGATTTTTGTTTTATCTTATATTTTATTTAGGTTTTGTTGTCATCTTTTAGAGGCCTGTTCTTTTCTAGTGAGAGAAAGAAAGAGAGTGGATCCAGATGAAGGGAAATGGGGAGGAACTGGGAGGAGCAGAGGGAGGGGAAACATAATCAGGAAAAGAATCTATTTTCAATAAAATATAAGAAAAGAATCTATTTTAAATAAAAGGCAGAAAATAAATGGGAGGTTTAAGAAAATAAACTTGACAGAAGTTTGTTTTTATTTCAAACATATTTTAAAAATTAAATTTACAATTATCTAAGGCTAATCATGAACTTAATATTTCCACACTATACTATTAAGACAAAGAAAGAGTGGGTGTGGATGGGGGGACGTGGGGACGAGTGTGGTGCTGGGTATGGAACCCAGAAACTTGCTGGCAAATGCTTTATTACTGAGCTAAATCTTCAGTCCAAGGAGGAAGGGTTTTTAGTGTTCAGTTTGTTTTCTTTCCTCCATTGCTGAGGACTGAACCTACAGCTTCACATATGCCAGACAAGCGCCCTACCACGGCGCCTTCTCCTTCACTGTGCTGTGTCCTCCACTGAACTGCGTCCTCTACTGAGCTACATCCTCAGGTCCACACATGTAAAGCAATGCTCTTATCTGTAACACTAAAACAAGGCATGCTTTTACTACACTTTCTAGTACACACACACACACACACACACACACACACACACACACTTACGTTACTGTATTTTTGATAATAATCTGTCCAGTTTGAAAACATAAACTTTAATGGAAATTGGGAATGCAGTCTTGACAATGATATAGAGGTAGTTGAAGGCTTGTGTGCTTCAGGTACACTAGAACATCTGAGAGTGACATCATGGACACAATTGTGAGGAAACAGTGTCCTTGGTGCCATTGTCAGACTGACTCCATGTCCTGACCCAGTGACAGCATGACCGAGGCTCTGCAATTACAAATGACAGAAACAAAATCCACTGCAAACACACACGTCTCTGAGTTCCCATGCACTGCAAACACACACATCTCTGAATTCTCATGCGCTGCAAACACACACATCTGTCTCTGAATTCCCAAGCACTGCAAACACACACGTCTCTGAATTCCCGTGCAGACTATAGATTTAAGTGCAGCATGTTCAAAATTTAAAAAAAAAAGCATGGGGGGCTGGAGAGATGGCTCAGTGGTTAAGAGCACTGTCTGCTCTTCCAGAGGTCCGGAGTTCAATTCCCAGCAACCACATGGTGGCTCCAAACCATCTGAAATGAGATCTGGCGCCCTCCTCTGGCGTGTGGGTATACATGGAAGCAGAAAGTTGTATACATAATAAATAAATAAATCTTTTAAAAAAAAAAAAAAGCATGCCCATGTAGTTTTCACATTTTCTGCCTTCAGCACAAAACACTAACACAAAAACTAACATTTACACACTATCCTTATAAAATATCATGGTTTCAAGAGAGACAAATGAAAAATACAATTCAATATAGATAATGGAAAGATATATTCTAAGAAAGCATAGCTTTACACATAACACTGTTGGCTAGTTATTGTCTTAAGAGAACCTTTAGAAAAAAAAACAAAGTATTTAGGTGTGTTATAAAGACAGTAGGATGAATAAAGACTGCCCCTCCTTTTGGTTAACATTAAATAAAAGTCAGTGTAATGTGTCAATGAATACCAAGAAAGAACCAAGATTACAAGGGGGTGAATGAGTGGCTGTTTCTCTTCCTATTGCTAGTCTCACACTTAAATATAGTATTTATCATATTTCTGCCCACCACAAATGTGATGAGTGAGTGTCTATTAAATACTTGGGAATTCGTTGAAACATGGGATGGGAAATCAAACTGGAGGCCACACCGATCAGTGAGAGTTTGCAAACTGTCATTGATTTTTGCACAAATAATGAACATACCTTCCACTCAGTAATGAAATCAAGGCCGCTCTCTCTGACATGAACATGAGTGATTGACTCTTTAGAGGTCTCTGTCTTACTTCACATGTAATCTTTAATCTGATTTATACATAAATCACAGGAACATGATTTCTGAGATTCTTTTCTTAGAATTTACTGGGGTAGCATAAGGAGTCAAGTGGCATTTTCTCAATTTAAATGACATTTGGACTTTATACATGGAAATTTCATGATAGAACTCAAATCTGCATATGCGCTCCTCATGTTTTCATGTGTTTGCTTTTACATAAGACTCAGAGAAACATGATTTTAGCTTCCAGGAGTGCCAGAAGGAGACCTTTGTGCAGGGTAGGGGCGCCATTCCAAGGAACTCATTTCTGATATGCAGAGAAGATGGGAGCATCAAGAACATGGGGGGGGGGGGCTTGGTGTCTTCTTTCTGACCAAAAGCTATGGTCTCTGTTGCTTCAGACCACCAGGTCCCACCCAGCATTTGCACATACACAGCCTGGGAGTGCAGGTTAGTTCACAATGTATGGACAGACCAGCAGCAGGCAGTCACCAGCAGGTATTTCCCTGTTCTGTTTCGATGAGGTCTTAAGAAGCGGGTCATTGTTCCTGTAGAACGAGTCTCTGAGTCTGAGCAATCTATTAAACCTAGTGGCCACTTGCCCAGTGCTTCATTGTCTGAGTAGGGTCTCTCCTGCTCTGCTTTCTTTTTGCAGGGACTTTAGCCCCTGATAAAGCAATGGCAAGTAAGTACTCTTGCCCGTGTTCTGCTCTAAGGGTAAAGAAGGCAAAGAAAAGGTTGTTACTATAATAATATAGACCACTTTCACAAACCAACACAAAAACACACATTACAACAGAAAAAATAGGCAAACGTCCTGAGTGGACTTCATAAGAAGAAGAATCTAAAAGGGTAAGCACACACGGAGTGTAGTCAACTGTTGGGAACCAGAAATTTTAAACTTTAACATTTACATTAAATATGTCAGGGAAAACTTCAAAATACTGTGATTTGATGCTGTGCAATAGAACTCAGCAGTGAAGCACTTGCCTTGCTGTACAAAGTTCTAGGTTCAGACTCCAGTACCACAAAAACAAAAATAACCCTTAATGTGGGCTGTTGGAAACAGCACAGGGGGCAAAATTCTAGCTGCAAACATTCAGATCCCATAAAAGACTATTTTTAATTTTTCTCTTGAAAAATACTGTTCAAATAGTTAACTATTCTAAAGACGCTTATTTTTGGGGAAGGAGAGCTGAGGATGAAGGTATGCTTAACTATTTCATTGTAATCTTTTATATCACAGTAATTACTCTGGAACTAAAGCAGAAATTGTTAATAATATTTAATATCTCATGACACTAGAGACAAAATCATCCTGAAGAAGTCTAGTCACAAAAACTGTACAGTTCTTTAGTAATAAAATTTGTCATAAAATGTTTTTTTAAAAAAATTCAGATCCCGAGCACCTGCATAAACAGCTGGTTTCTGCAACCCCAGCACTGGAGGTCGGAGAGAGGTGGGTTCAGGGAGATGGCTGGCCAAACAGTGTAGCCGAAACCCTGTCTAAGAGGGTAACACAGAGCAAGGAATAAGAAGGGCATCCCAATGTAAACTAGCTTCCACACTACGCCCTCGCGCCAACACAAAAACAAAGCGGTTCATGGAACAATGAAGACTTCCATACCCTATTGGTGTGGGGCATACATAGAAAAGAAATACAAACTACATTATGTAATAAAGTTAAAATGTGTATCTCTTTTGAAGCCCAATCTTACTTTCATGAGAAACATTTGCACATATACTCCTACTTACAAAAGCAGATGATTCTATATAATCCCAAACCTGGAAACAAGTAAGGGGTGGTGGTACACACATATAATCCTAGCACTCAGGAAGTTTAGGCAAAAGAACCTTGAGTTTGAGGTCATCCTGAAAAACACCAAAATCTAAAACCTAACAACAACCAAGGATGTATAAACAAAACAAAACCTGGAAACAGCTCAAATGGCCATCAGCATAGTGGAGGATAAATCAAGGTATACTTTTATAAAATAATACTACATGGTAATAAAAACAAACAGCTACTAAAGAGCCTCCAAAAACCAATAAATCTCAAAAACTTAATTTGAGGGAAAGAAACAGACCAAAATATTATACACTGTATAATTTAATTTATATGAAATTCAAAACAGGCAGAAGTAAACCACGTTACTTAAGACTGTATGCTCAGCAAAAACATGGAGCAAAGCACATTGAGGAAGTTGATTAAAGGAAAGCAAAGCATTTGATTAGCAAAGGGCCTGACAGAGCCTCTGGGGACTCTTCATTTCCCATTTCCCTCTTGGGTGGTAGTTTTACTTACAAAATTTCACTGGAGAGTCAGACTGTATTTATATAATTTTCTACATCTATAAGCCTCTCGCAGTAAAAGGGTCAGTGGAATTTTTTATTCTCACTTTTCATAAGTATGTTTGAAATGTGAATTTTTCCTTGTATTTAACAATTCTTTCTGTTACCAATGACAGTCAAAACCAAGCAAGTACAATCTAAGGATTCAGAACCTCATAAAAAACAGCATGGGAGTTATTTTCTACTGAAACATTAACCGAAGCTCTGCTGCTTTCTTGTTGACACCTCATGGACCATCCACTGTTGCAGCTGCCCAGTTCAGTAGAACTCATTTCGATCTAAATTCATCTGGCTGGTCCATCTCTTTCCATGACCCACTCAAAGAGTCTTCAGATTTTTTCCTACTGGCCTATTTACACTTCTCAGAGGAGGGAAGTGAAGTCAGAAGTTTTCAGGCTCTACAGAATCTAGGTACCTGACATCAAGAAAAATCTAGAAGAATAAAGATTCTGTGAGTCCACTCTTAGGAAAAGATTCATGTGGCCCCATCAATTAGCCATCTTTTAGACAAGGAAATCATGGAACTGAATTGAATTCCCCAGATACCTCTGGATAAATGGTTTTACACAGTGTGTGATGGGTAAAGAAAAAGCAAAGGAAGAGGAGAGAGCTCGAGGGAAGAAAGCTGCAGGAAGGCAGAAGGGGAAGGGAAGGGAAGAGAAGAATTATCTACATACACACACACGCGCACACACACAGACACAGACACACACACACTCTGAATGTAGCTAGGCTCACAGCACAGTGGGTGGTATCAGTATTCACAGAAAACTCAACATTGGCAGTGCTTTTAAGTGTTTATAGAAAAAAAAATTCAGAAAAGCTAATAGGTACCCTCCTGCTAACAGCACATGATACATATGTTGTCGAGCAATTAAGTTGCTAAAATGGCACAGCATCCTGATCTCCACTAAATAACAGTGGCAACTTGTGAATCACATCAGCGTATCAGAGACTGGAAAGTGTAACTAGAGCAACACACTGAATGCACACAGAGACCTGGCTATCCTGTGGGTATGTGGAGGGGTGGGGGGTTCATTTGATCTCCCAAATCAAATAGAAACTATTCAGTGGCAATAGTTTTCTCCAATATATATCCTCTCCAATATATAGTGGTTTTTTTTCCCCATTTTGCTCTACTATGATCAGGTTAAAAAGAATTTTGGCCTGGTGGTAGTGATACATGCCTTTAATTCCGGCACTCAGGAGGCAGAGACAGGCAGATCTCTAAATTTGAGGACAGCCTGGTCTAAAAAGTAAGTTCTAAGACAGTCAGGACTACACAAAAAACCATGTTTTGGAAGAAGACAGACAGACAGAGAGAGAGAAAGAGAGAGAGAGAGAGAGAGGGAGAACACACACACACAAGATGTGGGGTTTTTGTTGCTGTTGTTTCAATTGCATGGAGTAGACTTCATTGCTATGTATCAGCCAAAAAAAATAATATATGATACCATTTATATTTCAGTGGCTAACATTCCATTTGTTTTTTTTTCTTTTTTTTTATTGAAAAGAAAAATTTCTGCCTCCTCCCAGCCTCCCATTTCCCTCCCCCTCCTCCAGCTCTTCTCCCCCTCCCCCTACTTTTCTCCTCCTCCCTCTCCAATCCTAAGAGCAGTCAGGGTTCCCTGCCCCATGGAAAATCCAAGGCCCTCCCCGCTCCATCCAGGTCTAGGAAGGTGAACATCCAAACTGGTTAGGCTCCCACAAAGCCAGAACATGAAGTAGGATCAAAACCCCGTGCCATTGTCCTTGGCTTCTCATCAGCCCTCTTTGTCCGCCATGTTCAGAAAGTTCGGTTTTATCCCTTGCTTTTTCAGTCACAGACCAGCTGGCCTTGGTGAGCTCCCAAAAGATCAGCCCCACTGTCTCAGTGGGTGGGTGTCCCCCTCGTGGTCCTGACTTCCTTGCTCATGTTCTCCCTCCTTCTGCTCCTCATTGGGACCTTGGGAGCTCAGTCCAGTGCCCCAGTGTGGGTCTCTTTCTCTATTTCCATCCATCGCCAGATGAAGGTTCTATGGTGATATGCAAGATATTCATCAGTATGGCTATAGGATAGGGTCATTTCAGGTTCCCTATCCTCAGCTGCCCAAGGAACTAACTGGGGACATCGCCCGGGGCACCTCGGAGCCACTCTAGGTTCGAGACTCTTGCCAACCCTAAGGTGGCTCCCTTAACTAAGATATGTGCTTCCCTGCTCCCCTATCCAACCCTCCTATATCCCAATCATCCCGTTTCCCCAAGTTCCCGCCATCCTCACCTTCTCACTTTTCTCTCCCCCTCTCCCCTTACCCCTATCCCGTCCCACCCCCAAGATCCCAGTATTTGCCCGGCAATCTTGTCTACTTCCCATAGCCCGGAGGTTAACTATATGTTTCTCTTTGGGTTCACCTTCTTATTTAGCTTCTTTAGGTTCACCTATTGTAGACTCCGTGACCCTTATTAATGGCTAGAAACCAATTATGAGTGAGTACATCCCATGTTCCTCTTTTTGGGTCTGGCTTACCTCACTCAGGATAGTGTTTTCTATTTCCATCCATTTGCATGCAAAATTCGAGAAGTCGTTGTTTTTTACCGCAGCGTAGTACTCTAATGTGTAGATATTCCACACTTTCTTCATCCATTCTTCCATTGAAGGACACCTAGGTTGTTTCCAGTTTCTGGCTATTACAAATAATGCTGCTATGAACATAGTTGAACAAATGCTTTTGTCATATGATAAGGCATCTCTTGGGTATATTCCCAAGAGTGGTATTGCTGGGTCCAGGGGTAGGTTGATCCCAAATTTCCTGAGAAACCGCCACACTGATTTCCACAGTGGTTGCACAAGATTGCATTCCCACCAGCAATGGATGAGGGTACCCCTTCCTCCACAACCTCTCCAGCAAAGGTTATCCTTGGTGTTTTTGACTTTAGCCATTCTGACAGGTGTAAGATGATATCTCAAAGTTGTTTTGATTTGCATTTCCCTGATTGCTAAGGAAGTTGAGCACGACCTTAAGTGTCTTTTGGCCATTTGAACTTCTTTTGTTGAGAATTCTCTGTTCAGTTCAGTGCCCCATTTTTTAATTGGGTTAATTAGCATTTTAAAGTCTAGTTTCTTGAGTTCTCTATATATTTTGGAGATCAGACCTTTGTCTGTTGCGGGGTTGGTGAAGATCTTCTCCCAGTCAGTAGGTTGCCTTTGTGTCTTAGTGACCATGTCCTTTGCTTTACAGAAGCTTCTCAGTTTAAGTAGGTCCCATTTATTCAATGTTGCCCTTAATGTCTGTGCTTCTGGGGTTATACATAGGAAGCGATCTCCTGTGCCCATCTGTTGTAGGGTATTTCCCACTTTCTCTTCTATCAGGTTCAGTGTGTTCAGATTGATATTGAGGTCTTTGATCCATTTGGACTTGAGTTTTGTGCATGGTGATAGATATGGGTCTATTTTCATTCTTCTACAGGTTGACATCCAGTTGTGCCAGCACCATTTGTTGAAGATGCTTTGTTTCTTCCATTGTATACTTTTAGCTCCTTTATCGAAAATGAGGTGTTCATGTGTTTTTGGGTTAAAATCCGGGTCTTCTATACGATTCCATTGGTCGACGTCTCTGTTTTTATGCCAGTACCATGCTGTTTTCATTACTGTAGCTCTGTAATAGAGTTTGAAGTCAGGGATGGTAATGCCTCCAGAAGATCCTTTATTGTATAGGATTGTTTTGGCTATCCTGGGTTTTTTGTTTTTCCATATAAAGTTGATTATTGTCCTCTCACGATCTGTGAAGAATTTTGATGGGACCTTGATGGGGATTGCATTGAATCTATAAATTGCCTTTGGTAGAATTGCCATTTTTACTATGTTGATCCCCCCAATCCAAGAGCAAGGGAGAGCCTTCCATTTTCTGGTATCCTCTTCAATTTCTTTCTTCAATGCCTTAAAGTTCTTGGCAAATAGATCTTTCACTTCCTTGGTTAGAGTTATCCCACGATATTTTATGCTGTTTGTGGCTATCGTGAAAGGTGATGTTTCTCTGATTTCCCTCTCTGCTTCCATATCCTTTGTGTATAAGAGGGCGACTGATTTTTTGGAGTTGATCTTGTATCCTGCCACATTACTAAAGCTGTTTATCAGCTGTAGGAGTTCTTTGGTGGAGTTTTTCGGGTCGCTTATTTGTATCATTGGGGAATGTTTAAAAAATCAGAAATAATCAATATCTGCAGGCTGTGTAGTATAATATAATACTACAGTATAATATAATAATAAAGTATAATACCATAATATAATATAATATAATATAATATGATATAATACTGACTTTTATTGATAAATAATCAGGTTCTAGGTATAATTTTGTGAGAAAGTTTGTCATTGGTGGGAGATGATCTCTTTCTCACAGTTAAAAAAACAGAAATAAAAGAAAAAAGTAAGCTGGAAAAAACACAACTACATAATCATTAACTATCAACAATCTTAGGAAAACACAAATAGCTTTAACTTGCAAATTTAGAACAATAATATCAGGGAAAAGGTGACAATGTCCCTTTCCTTGGGATGCTTTTTGGCTTATTGCTAGCCTTAAAACCTCCTCAGCTCTCCTCATGGGCCAGGAAGGGGCGTGTGAGGGGCATTTAGTTCACATATAAACAAGGCTTGTGGCTATGCCTTGTTCAAAACACACACGCGGCCCTCAGGTTAAGATGCCAAACCTGAAATGATGAATTTGCCACCGGGAAAGAGGGTGAGCCAGACTGATGGTGGAGAAACTGTCTTGCCCTTGCTTCTTATGGTTCATCGTTATCATTCTTGTATTGCTGGACAGAGTGTCTTCCAATATCAGAATATCCACAAAATACATTTTATTTAACATATGGACTGATGTATATTTGATTAAATTCACTTTGATATATGTGAAAAATATGACAAAGGCAAATACAAAAATATTTTTTGCTACCGGTCAATAATGTAGCTCTTAATTTTCCAGTGTAATGGGGTTATAGGTGAGATCCAAAGCACGCCACTGAAATAGTTTAGTATGAAAATAACACATTTAAAGCAGGAGAGACTTTTTCAGTTAATAGCTGCCTAGTTATTAGTTTATTGATTTGACTCAATTACACATTAAAGTTTGTCCATGTATAAGATAGTATAACCTAGTTACAAATACTTATAGCAAAATCATAGAATAATTCACATAAAAATTACAGTGATGTAAGATGCCAAAAAAAGAAACAATTTAAATACTCACACAGATAGAACTGGATTACTACAATGTGATTTTGTAAGTAGAGAACGATTTATCAATTAAAATAAATTAACAAACTGTACTTCACCAATCCCAGGATATTTTTTTTCAGTCTCATCTATATGAACTACATAAGGATTTTTCATAATGAATACTGTCATACAGTTCCAGTTGCCTAGACAACAGACATGATCTTGTCACCGTTAAGAATGGTACAGATGGACTTGCTTCGACAGCACATAGGAACAATGCAGAGAATGCCGTAGCCCCTGAGCAAAGATAACACACAAATTCATGAAGCATCCCATTTTGTAAAATGACACATACTTGTCAGATATTATAGTTCACATATGAAATCCTATGATGGGGGAGAGTCATCGGTTTTGTGTTGATTTCATTGGTTAATAAAGAAACTGCCTTGGCCCTTTAATAGGACAGAAAATTAGGTAGGCGGAGTAGACAGAACAGAATGCTGGGAGAAAGAAGCCGAGTCAGGCAGTCGCCATGATTCTCCCACTCCAGACAGTTGCAGGTTAAGATCTTTCCTGGTAAGCCAGCTTGTAGTGCTACACAGAATATTAGAAATGGGTTAGATCAATATATAAGAGCTAGCCAATAAGAGGCTGGAACTAATGGGCCAGGCAGTGTTTAAAAGAATACAGTTTCCGTGTAATTATTTCCGGGGTAAAGCTAGCCGGGTGGCGGGCCGCAGCCTGCAGCCGCTCATATTACAACAATCCTAGCATTCAAGATGCTGGGGCAGGAGTGTTGTCATGAGCTTGGTGGCAGCATTTGCTAGATAGGGCGCTCTAGGCCAGAGCAATTTCCTGCCTCCACAGAGACTGCTACAACAAACTGCTTGTTGCTCCTGAAGCATCCTCAGACACCTCCAGCCCTGTAAAGCTGCATTCAGCACATCACAGGAGGACTACAGGGAGGGCAGGTACAAACCAGAAAGACTAAAAACTTCCCCACACCTCTAGGGCCCATCAGGCAGGTGAGAGACAGAGCATGAATACAGCACCTATCAGAAGAACTCACTACTGGGGCATTCTTTGAAGGATGCTCATTCATCAACACTCTTGACAGCTCACAGAATGACACCCAAGAGAAGAAGTAAGCATTAGCAATTCAATCAAGCAGTGATTCAAGCACAGTTTAACCAAAAATGTGAAGAGGTTTTTAGACATATCTTCCTAACAGTTCTTATGCTTCCCATCCCCTATACACAGAGCAACGTGATAAAAAATCTGCATCTAAAACAAGTTAGAAAGATCTCTTTTAACAAAATTGTCAATTAAATTAGCAACAGTTCTTTCTAAGTGAATATGATATACTCATGAATTAAATATGTTTGAAACCCAGGAAAACACAAGGATAGAACTCAGAAAGCACATTGTTAAAGGAAAAAGAAATTATTTAAAAAACGTATATACAATAGGGTCTTATTCATATAGTTTTGTAGCTGTGCATGCAAGAACATCTAGATAATAAAAATGAACTGAATGACTTGACATAATTGCAACCATGCACTGAGCCAGGAGAGCTAGGACAGCCAGCATCTGGAATCCCAGGATAGTCAGCATCTGGAATCCCAGGACAGTCAGCATCTGGAATCCCAGGATACTCTGTCTTAACTGAACTACTTGTATTTATAAATATTTTAGGCTGTTAGGTAAGATTATTTTATATTTTCTTATTTTCTGTAATTTGTGGATATATTTTTATAATTAACAAGGCAGTAATCAAATAAATATGTAAGACCAGCTTCTTCTGCACAAGATATATGCTGATGGCAAGCATTTTAACTCCATCTCCATGCTTATGACTTTTTAGCAATAATACATTTTCCAGTCAAGCACTTTGTCTTAAGAAAATAATAAAAAACAAAAAGACATTTCATGTTCACTTTGGGCAACCATTAGTTAAAGCATACACGCAGGAAAAAGAAAAAGCTATCAAATATGTTTAATTTTAATGGTTCCATTTGATTGTTTGAGAATTTTGTACATGCATACAAGGTACACTGATCACGTCCACTCCTCACCCTCTCTACTCTAATTCCCTTCCTGTCCCCACCGCCACTATTCTCTCCCAAAATCATGGCGGTTTGTTTGTTTCTCCACGCAGCACTGCCGGCACATGTATGGATACATACCAGATTCTGTATGGACATGTACCAGCACATGTATGGATATGTACCAGCACATGTATGGATACGTACCAGCATCTGTATGGATATGTGCCGGCATATGCATGGATATATATTAACATCTGTTTGGATATGTGCCGGCATCTGTATGGAGATGTGCTGGCATATGTATAGAGATGTACCAGCATATGTGTGGATATGTACCGTTATATCTGTGGGTGTCGG
Source organism: Microtus oregoni (assembly GCF_018167655.1). Classification (NCBI taxonomy): domain Eukaryota; kingdom Metazoa; phylum Chordata; class Mammalia; order Rodentia; family Cricetidae; genus Microtus; species Microtus oregoni. The sequence goes on from NW_024543070.1 coordinate 21,051,438, forward strand.
GCCATATGATGGAGCATGAGAAGCCAGTTGAGCAGATTCCTGAAGAAAATGACTCTCCTGCTGCCAAAGCCCGTCCGTGAGACTTTGTGACCAGCTCCTCCTTCCACCTTTTCTGACTTGGGCTTCTATGGGTCTCTAGCACACTGTCACAGATGATGTGAGTTCATACCAGCAACTGTCCTGTTTGTGTTCTGAACACAGATTCATTGTTGTCATCCATCCCTTTGGTTCTTAAAACTTTGTGGCACCCTCTTCTCTGAAGAGTCCTGATTTGTGGAGGAAGCTGTCTGATGTTTGTACGGGCAATATTTACTGCGATAAACTAACCAAAAGTAAACCATACAAATATACAAATCTCACTAAATGAATAATGAAACTATTTTTTTCTTAGAATTGTAGTTAAAATGCTTTCATTTTCCACACCAGCCTTCAAGCTTTTTAAAATAAAATAACTAGGGAATTATGCACAATTGTACTTAAATGCTGTATGAACTTCATTGTTCCTCTTTCTACCCCTGATCCAGTGGTATTAGCCACATAGCCGTGTCTGTCCTTTAACTCTCTCTTTGAAGGAAAAAAAATGAAAGGAAAAAGATAATGTAATAAATTTGTTGCCGTGATAACAGAAAATTTCTTGTCAATAGCATTTTGTGAGAAATATCCACTTCCACCTAATCTTCTTGTAATACCACTTCTTATTTAGTCTTTAAAATTTTATATATGTATACAAAGTATCTTGACCATATCTAAAAGTTTCATTTATTTACTTTTATCTGTATGTGTGTATGTTTGCATGAGTTTATGTCCACCGTGTGCGGTATAGGCTAGAAGATGTTGGAGCCCCTAGAACTTGAGTTACCAGGCGGGCGTGAGTCACCGAATGTCAGTGCTAGGAACAAATGCCAGGATCTCTAAGAGGAGAATGAATGTTCTTAACTACGGAGCCATCTTTCTAGCCCATCATGTGCTCCTTTCAAAATTATTTATTTGTCTGTTCTTTATTTATTGATAACCCAAAGTCCAATTAGTGCTGATCAGATGCACATGGGTATGGGCACCCACTGGGACACTGGCACTAGCCAGTAGCCATACTCCCAATGTCCCCAAAGAAATGTGACTCTGCCTACTGCAACAACCATTACCTGCCACTCACTCATCTGTTAGGGGCGGGGTGTTGAATTTGTTTTTAACAATTTCTTTTTTTTTTAATGCTAAAACTTTTAACTGCCTTGATCTTCTGTGAGTCTTGAGTAGGTAAACACAGCTGCCGCGAGTTCCTACATAATTTATGAACATGCTTTAAACCCTTATCATTTGCTGTCCCAAAGGAAATCCTTCATTCATACATCTCAAGCTTCCCATTTTCCAGCAGAGTTCCCTTGATTACGTAAGGGTGGGCTCAACTCCTTCTATCTGAAACATTACTTTCATCTTCCTTCTATGGAAAGATAAATGAGGTGTGTGTTTTACAGTTCAGAAAGAAGAATTATGTAAGATTGAGCACAGGTTGGAGTAAAGGTAGGAAGTTCCTCTACTTTATTCTGTGTGCGCTCTCAGTTCAAGTTGGATTCTAGGGGCTGACAAGATAGCTCAATGAAGAAAGTAGTTTGCAGTTAAGCCTGACCACTTGAGTTCAGTCCTTAGAACCCACAGCAGAAAGAGACACCAGACTCCTGCAAGTCATCGTTTGACCTCTATCTGCAATGGCACGTGAACACTCACTCCCTTCCCTGCATGCTCAGAAAATTAATGACTGTAATTGAAAACAATTGGGATGCAGTAATGGAACTTTATTGTCTTCTAGGTTATAAAGACAGGATGAAAGCTCTCATGGTATCACTGATGGGGACAGAATAACAGCTCATCTCTGGGAACAGATCCTAGAGCAAGACCATAGGACTGTTCAACACGCCGATCTTAGCAATGACTGGACTTCCGGGCACAAGGATCACGAAGCCTCCCTTTTGTGTCTTGACACCTGCCAAACAGTATCTCAGCTACAGAACAGTGACACAGGAAACAAAGAAAGGAAACTCCTCAACCTCCTTTGCCAACATCTGGAACACAGCAAAGCATTACCTCGGTCTTACTTGTTCCCACCAGATCACGTATAAGAGTATAGAGATAGCATGGCCAAGACACACCCAAAACTTAGCAAAAGCAGCCTCCACAAACCCCCTGGGCCTCCCCAGGACTGGTATCTTAACAACAATCCAACCAATAGTAATATTCAATTAATATTCTGAAGAAGTATATCCAAGCACTCTGTTTCCACTCTGTGTTTTAATTAAAATTCTCAGAGGTTCACAGTGAGATTGTGCTTCCTCTCTAGCCTGCTTCCCCTAGAGTTCTGCTGGCTGTCAATTTGCATATAGTGCTCAGTGTGACAGAGTTACCATCTGCTTAAATAACCCACATCTCGGAGGTTTACACGGCTGCACGTGTCTTGGCAAACCTTTCAGTTCATAGATCTAGGTCAGTCCGCCTCAAATTTTAACAGAACAGTTGGTTTTCCTGTAGAAACAACTGTATTTAGACTTTGGGAGTGTTTGCTTTTCTTTAGCAAGTGTTTGATCATCTGCAAGTTCTTTAATTGTAAGAAGGCAACACTATAGAGGGAAAGAAGTATTAAAGAGGCATTAAAGAGAAGAGCTTTGGAGGTGGCTTCTAACCTGATGAGTAAGTAGGTCATATAACTGGGAGGCTTGAGTCTCAAACAAAAAGGAATTTCAGTGATTTTATTTGTTTTCTTCCTTGGAAGGCATGCTCGTGTTTGTTCATTGCTTTTGGAAGGCTCTGCGTCAGTATAAAGAAATGCTAAAGATGGCTTCTAAGACAGATGCTAACCTCATCATCTCATAAATAGCCACCTGCTGCTCTTCTATCAGAAAAATCACTTCAAAGCTTGTTCGCTTCAGTGCCTACCCTCCGACCCCAACAGTGACGTCGGGGAGTATCCCATTTCACTAGTAAGCCACTGCCGCATACACAAAACCACACATTCTCGTGTTTTTTATGAAACCCACTGGTGTTTATAAACTACACAGATAAAGTTGGGAACTCATTCTCAAGTCTTCCTAAGCTCAGTTCTGCTCTGAGTCCTTATTCTACAGCTCTCCATTTTCCAATGGACCACCGAGCTTGTCTGCCTCGGGAAAATTTGTAGTAGCGCTATTTAATTCATTCAACTTGGCCATTCCAAATTGCACTGACAAACACAGACTGACTGTCTAACTGAACTCTGGGTCTCGAATACAGCAGCCATGAAGGATGACGGTTAAATAGCATAAAAATCTAGCTAACAAGGTACTAAAAATATATTTGAAAATGCATGCAAAATGACATACACACACATGCATCTGTGCATAGATTGAGTGCAACAAAAATACAATATTCATACTTTAGGTGTGAAATTTGTTATTCATGAGTCCTGAAAGATAAACAGTTAATTAGTAACATGAATTGGAGTTTACTAAAATAATTGTTTTTTGACACCAGTACAATAGTTAGATCTTGCAATTATTTTCTATCATAGAAAGGAAGAAAAAGAATTTTTTTTAGAGAAAAAAAATTACTCCTCCGCCTGTGGCACATCTGGGCATGGTTTATACATCCTTGAGTATGTAGCATCTGGCATCATTATAAGTGGATTTGATGGTTCAGGGCCGAAGCTGATTGGCAGGAACCACTAAGATCTGCAGAAGTGGTCCTGGTGTTGCTATGGTGACAGAGCTCATCTTTCTAAGTGGCGCAGGCAGGGTTTCTCATAATGAACTATATCCTGGGCCAGGAACCCTGACAGCTCTTAACCCTACCTGGCTTCAGTCTTTTCTCTGCAGCATCTGTTATTCGACCTTAAGTTCTGAAGTCAACATTCAATCACTTTAAACTATGACTGAAGCTACTTCAGACAAAGGAAACTTAGTGGTACAAACCGGATTTCATTCAAATAAATTGCACAAATTCTCCTTTCTGAATGGGTCTCTCATGCTGTTAATTCCAAGAGATGCCATGTATACCGAGGCAGTGATTTGGGGGCGCTAAACCCTAAAACACTTCCAGAATTGCTCCCCCCAAAAAATTATGTGGCAGTATCATGGTGCCACTGAATTGGTGTCAGCCAATAATACAGCATTTTCAATCCTTTCAAATAGAAAAGAAACAATAATTTTCTAAGTAGGTTGAAATTTTTCTATGATCACGTAAAACAGTCTGTTGTTGTTGTTTTCTGCCTGATTCTTTGGAAGAAAAGAACTGAGCAGGGATTATTGGTTTGTGCTTTTAATGAGGCAAAGATCCCCTTAGAGATACCTAGTAAGTCTTGCTCAGAAATAAACATTTATAAAACCCCTCTCCTTGAGACTCACTGTAATAAATTCAATTGTTAAATAAAAAGTGTGCACTCAGCGGTGCACAGCATTGTTCCCTGGTCTACTCATGAGCCGCACTCATTGTCTGGTGTACTGCTCAGATACTGCATGCTCAGTTCTGTCGGCTAGGCACTTATTTACACAGACCTAGCAATTTCGTGTGTGTACATGTCTCTGTGCATCTATTCTATGTATGCACACATATATGAATCCATATAATATAGTGCATAGGACTTCATGGGTGAGTATGTATATGTCAGCGTCAGAAAAATATATTTCATTGAGCTTTTTAGTCTTTCATGTTTGCAAATAGCTTTTCCCCAAATTATTCTGGATTATTTAAGGTTCACCATAAAAACAGTTACAATTGTTTATTTTCATTTGATATGGAAACACATTATTGTGTAAAATTATAAAATGCAGCTATATCGTAGATCCCAGCTCGTGTCCATTTGAAAGAAAAGGCAGGTCTATGGAGCTGCCCAGGGGTCTGTGATGACTCTAGCATGACCACGCAAATCTTCTCTGTGCCATCTGCACAGCCCCAGAATCATTTCTCCAGGCTGGAGGCAAAAGGAAAACACTAGAATCGTAACAGCAATAAGACCTATTGAGAAAATACCTTAAAATACTATTCTAGCTACTGCAACATAAACTAATAGAATCAGTTAACTCTTTAAGTTCTAAAAAGAGAAATTTATCATATATTAGCTCTCCTTTTTTCCAAGTTACACCACATACCAAAATGATCAAATAACCATTAACCATGCCTGAGAAATAACCGAGCATTGCTTCTGCTAATATTTTATTGAAAAGTTCCCAAGGTCACAACTTTTATATTTGTGTACCAATTATGCTCTCAGCAGATTTGATGCCCTTACTGCTAAGAAACAGAATACAATCATTTGGTCCTCTGGGCATCAACGATGATATGAAATGGATGGGGTCATGCCATGTAGCAGCACAGTTGAGACACACAAGAAGCTGTCAGACATAAACTTAGAGGGGGAAATGTGACTGATTTCATGACCAGCTCTGTCGTTACAACATCTAGATCAGCTGCAAGGTGATACCAACTAGCGCTGCTCTTTCCGAACTGTGGGCATGATGTCCCTTATGGAGGGAAGCTTTCACAGGAAGTTCCCAGAGGAAGTAAAGATAAAATGTCTACAAATCCGCTGAAACTGTGATGAGCAATTGGCTGAGTTTCACATCACTTGGAGTCCCTGGAAATTTGCTGTGTGTTCGCAGTGATGAATGGTGACTCTAATGCTTTATGACACAACCTAACTGATACCAGAATTTGAGTCAACGGATAGTCTTCCAGCCCACTGCTACAAGATCAACTCAAGGCCATGTTCTACCTTTAATGGACTCCATCTTGAGTGGCTCCATTCCTGTGGCCTTAGAAACCACAATAAAGCACTAGAATTCAAATGCCACTACCATTCAAGGGACGTCTTTGGTCTGTAAAATCAGTTTCTCAGAATTTATCTGCCCTGTACCAATACCTTCTTTTTCTTAATTCTTCTCTCAAACAATACATCCCGAGCAATTTCCCCTCCCTCCACTCCTCACAGTTCTCACCCCTCCTTCCCCTCCCCCAGATCCACTCCTCCTCTTTTGCCCCTCAGAAAAGAAGAGGCCTCTCTGGGCCAGTATCTTACTGAAATATAAACATGTGTAATGTTCCCAGTAGCACATCACGGGGTAGGGATGCAATGGAAGACAGAAATCAGTCCAGTGAAGGTTTTCATCTAAAATGATCGATCCTCAAGTTGCTGTCCACGGAGAAGTGGTAGCAAACTTGCATGTGTAGTTTGAAGACCAAGTTGCTTATAGACTTCGTAGGTAAAAGAAGCTAAACCTCTAATGGCAAAAGAACGCTAGCAAGGAATAAAACTTTTACAGCTTTTTTTTTTTTCTTCCAGAAGGGAAACTTCCACCTTTAACATCACTTGTATTTACTTACCTACATTTATGAAAAAAAAAAGTTACCATTATAACCTAAGCTGCTTAAGGAAGGCAGGGTCAAAATTATGAAGCAAAACTCACCAAAGCTCTCACAAAACTATCCCAAGGGACTATTTAAGTGACAGATTACAAATGCTGAATTTCAAATCAGAGACTGCTTTAAGGGAGACAGCAGGGCTTTGGAGAGCACACTATCAATCAATGGAGGGCAAGGGGCCCAGGGGCCGTGTTGTTGTCTTCCAGAATGCAATTTTAAAAAAAGTGAAAATCAACATGGCTTGAAAGAAAATAGAGAAGTATAAGATAGTTCTAAGTGTTTAAGCATTTATGGGCGAACATTATCTGGAAGTAGGAATCGTGACTGCAGAGTGAAGGGCCTGCTTGAATAAACTCTTAGCAGAACATGTCTTAAACACAACTGTGAGCCCTGACCCTCACAGTCAAAGGCATGAGTAAGGCCAGAGAGACGGGAACAGCACAAAACAGCTAGCAATAGAACTGAACAGCATCATTAATAACGTCGATAGGAGCAGACAGTGAAAACATGTGTTTAAAGGTATGAAATACAGAACTCCGAAAGTACACTTCAACTTCCAATGGACATTGTGTATTTAAAAACACAATGGCATTTTCAGGTATGTGAGACTAAGTTATCACCTCAGGCAACATCTGGGAAAAAAAGTACTACGGGAGGAATTAAAGTAAAATAAAAACTGGATGCAAGGGGCAGACAAAACATAGACATAGTGATGGACAAAGAAATCATAGATCAGCTACATACATGGTTATTGCAGATAAGTTTTTGTTGCAGCTTTCAAAGACTGCAGTAACAATTTATCAGTCAAATCGCAAATGAGAACAATAGAAAAAATGTCAAGGAAATACAGAGAAAAGGAAATTAAAATAATGTGAAAACCAAGGTCTTGAAGAGGGAGACGGTAGCTGCTAAATGGATACCTCTTATGAAAAGTGAAATATAAGTTTAAATGTGTATTAAATTTGCAAGTCTTCCACTAGAAGAAAAGAAACACTTAGTGTCTACAACCAAAACCAATTCAGATTTGATCAATGTCGGTTTTTTTTCCAAGTCAAATTGGTATTTTTTAACCAGGTTATTTGCCACCACAAAAATAGAACTATTTACATAAAATCCAGATGGCTCGGAAGGTCTACATTTTAAAAAGGAAAAAGATGCAAATAGGGAATAGAAAACTATGTTAGTAAAAAAAAAATCAGGAAGACTGCTTTGTAAAAAAAAAAAAATTAGGATAACACTGAGAAACTTTATCCACTAAGTCTTCACATCTAGAGAGGATGGGGAGGGACAGCTGGCACTGAAGGTCTTGGGGAAAGCTGCACGGGAGCCGACTGCTGTAGAGCTCCCTAAAATAGAAGCACCTAGGAAAGGAATCTAAATGACATCATCAAATAACAGGGGAGACTACACTCCACCTAGACATCTGATGCCATGAAATAAAACCTCCTGTGCCAGGAATAAGTTACATCTTGTTGAAATGTAGGCAAAAGGAATCCCGTAGAAGATGCTCCTAAACATCACAGGCTATGGTGAAGGCTATTGGTTACCCTCCATTACCTAATGGTCAGTCCCTATCACCGAAGGCACCACTTACGTCATCAATCCTAAAGAAACTGTTGGTGCCCAACTAGAAGCTTCACCCCTACTGACTAGTGTTCATGGTGCTACAAGGTGCTTGCATGCTGCAGGAGGAGAAAAAAATGATGAGTGTCACCCCACTGCAAACCCTGCAGCTTACGACGGAGACCTGCCTAGAAGCCAGACTGGTGCGGCAGTGCTACCGTGCCCTCAGAGGAACCGCCACTTTTTACTGGATTTAAGACCGCTCCATGAGATGGAACCCATACCTGACACCGCTAAAGTGGCCGGCAACCTGAGACTAGATAGGTCATAGACAGGCCTAGGGAAGCTATCATTCTGCTAAGGAAGCAGAGGAATAAAATGACTCTTACTGATAGACACGCTGCTGTATCCATAGATCGGAGCATCACTCAGCTGTCATCAGAGAAGCTTCTTGCGGTCAGTGGGAATTAACACGGCGATCCATAGCAGGACAGTATGCAGAGAGTGAGAGTTTGGAGCACTCAGCCCTAAAGGAGCCGTCTTCATCAAGGCCCTCCTCTCCAAGGCTCAGGGATCTATGCAAAAGGGGAGGTAGAAAGACTGGATGCAGTGGCGCACATCTTTAATCCCAGCACTTGGGAGGCAGAGGCAGGCCGATCTCTGAGTGTGAGGCCAATCTGAGTTCCAGGACAGCCAGGGCTATAAAGGGAAGCCCTATCTCAAAAAAAGTAGGGAGAGGGATGGAGAGAGAAGGGAGAGGAGGAGGAAAACTGTCAGAGGAGATAGAGACAAAGCAGGGCGGATGCACTTATAAACCCACAGAGAGTGCTGCAGTACACACGAGACCTAGCCAGGCTCAAACCAGACTGAAATCCAGCAAGGAGAAAGAAAAGAGGACACAATGTCCCATCCCTGACTGAGAGGCTATTTGCAACTGATACTTGCTGGGAAAGGGAAAATCAGTTTTCACCAAAGGAATGTCACTGAGAAGATCAACAACACTCTAGACCAGGCCCCGTGCCGTGGCTTAGCTGTCCAACACAAAGAAGACTCCACATTGTGTGTGCGTATGTAGTTTTTGTTTTTTGTTTTATTTTTGTCTTACTAATTTTATTTCTTTTTGTTTGTTTATATTTTCATTTTTTGCTGTTTTTCTAATTTTTATAGAGAAGCAGAGAACATGCTATTTGGATGGCTGTTTTTCCTTTTATATTGAAATTGTAAATGAGGGCACATACTGACACAAGGATTCCTATTATCAAAATGTCCTCTCTGTACCAGCCAGTGTGTGTACATGTGTAAAGGAATAGACATATTAGAATATGCACTGTCATCATGTGGCTTTGGAAATGACAAAGGTTCTTTTCAAAAAAATCATTTATTCAGTGTGTATGTGTGTGTGTGTGTGTGTGTGTGTGTGTGTGTGTGTGTGTGTTTGGGGAAGGGTGCACTTGTCACTTGCCATGACAAGTAAATGGGAGTCAGAGGACAATGTGAAACAGTTTGGTCTCTCCTTCCACAACTGGAGATCATACTCAAATCATCAGGCTTACCAAGAAGCATGTTTACTTACTATGCCGTTTGCTGGCCCCTGAGTAAAGTTTTATGCTGGTCACATGGTTTTTCACAGATGTTTATTGTGTACAAGTCACTCCCTTGAGCCCTAAGAATGTATCAGTGGACACATTCTGGAAGCAAATTCTATAAAAGCTATAAAAATATAGCATTGTAAATATTTTTAAAAATTATATATAAACTACTGTAAAAATGCTACCAAAACACAAGTTATAAAATCAAGTTCTCAGCTAGGAAAGAGACGGAAAAGCAGCACAGGTGCTTCCGGCTGGCTAGGGGAAACACTGAGAATAGAAGTAAATAAAACCAGCTAAGGTGAACAGACATAGCACGAACTGCGGACTGGATGAAAGGACGAAAGGGATGGAGAGAAACATTGTGGGATTCTGACAGGGTTGTTTTTAGATGGAGGCATGAATAAACCTGGTGAATAAGGCAAGAAGACATTTAAGAGTAGAGCATAGACAGAGAGAGGTGAGACTGTATTCAGGGTGTTCTAAGAATATCCACATTCTTGGAAAGGAATGAATGAGAAATGGTTTGGCCATACCTTGTGATTCCCATCAGGGGAAGGATTTGGATTTTATTCTAAATGCTAGATACTATGCTACTATAAAAATTGAAAATTAAGCCCTGGTACAGAGCATCTACAGGACACAGATTAATAAATATGCCATGCCTGTTAACACTTCTGTGTTAAAGACACATAAGACAATATTGAATATTCTGTGAACTCATATATTTATAAATATTGAAATGTTCTGTGGACTCACATATTTTTAAATATTGAATGTTCTATGAACTCACATATTTATAAATATTGAAAAGTTCTGTGAACTCATATATTTATAAAACCACATTTTTTTTAAATTGAAAGATGCATTCTAAAGAAGAAATGCTGATCTTCCTAAAATGGAGAAAAGTAGCTGAAAAGGATTTTGGCAACTCTATATGTTTTTAAAATTATTTGTGAGAGAATGACTATGTCTTGCTAAATTGAAAAACAGATAAATAAAACTAAAGGTTATATTTTACTATCAACAAACTTTTGTGGACCTAGAGACTCTGTACTATAACTTCCTCCTCCTGGGGGTACTTCCTTGAAATCTTAGGAGTACAATTTCAGTGAACGACATATGAGAATACCACAAAAGCAGCCATTTCTGTCCCCGTTACACATAAATATCAAATGTGCTGTGGTTAGACCATTAGCATTAGATGGTAACTATACAATGAGATATCATAACTAAAATGGTTATTGTTGCCAAGCAAATGGGTTCTCAGCTTACGTACACAATAATACAATGTTAGACACAACAGGAGGAGTATCTAGACCTACAGAAAAGTGAGTCACAGTCAGGCAGCCATCTCTAGGATCTCTGACTCAGGGAAGAGCGGATTTAGATTCAGTGCTAACGCATGCCTTCCTAGAAAGCTAATCAAATAGACACACACTGATGAGTAAGTTGAAGTCCTGGTCTCCTAAGTTATGCTGTGAATCAGAACGGGGAGAGGTAACAGGCACCAGCTCTTGTGGGGAGCGGCTGATGTCCTGAGTGATTGTGTATAGTTGATATGAGCACAGACATGCCAAGGCCCCCAATATCTCAGACCCATGGGAATGGCAAAGCCTCCTCTGGGTCAGGCGCAGAAGAATAGAAAAGTCTTCTTCTGTTTTGAGTACAGATGTTAGGAACAACTGACATGTAGCTAAAACTAGTGTATGCAGAAACAATTAACCACAGGTTCTTCCTTCCAGATGACTGACGGCCACCTAAAACCACTCCTCTGCAGAGACCTTCTACTGAAATTAATAAGCCTGCTTCCTTCTCGTTCTGCTGTATTTAACAAACCCACATCCTCATCCATCTGTAAACAATAAACCGAACTCATCACGCCACCATATTTAGTTATTTTTTATTTATTAATTTATTTATTTATTAAGGATTTCTGCCTCCTCCCCGCAACCGCTTCCCATTTCCCTCCCCCTCCCCCGATCAAGTCCCCCTCCCTCATCTGCTCGAAGAGCAATCAGGGTTCCCTGACCTGAGGAAAGCATGGGATAAATCCGGACTAGCTGAACATAACGCCACCATATTTAATGAACGTGCTGAGTTTCCAGGCTGCTGGTGCCATCTCCATCATGGCACATATCCATGTACATGTATCTATCCCTCTTTCATTCCCTTGTCAGTCCCGTCAGGTCCATTGGAAAGCCATGCGGGTCATGGCAAGTTATAACTGAATATCCATAGCCCTATGTAATGGCTTGAATGAGACTGGCCTCACAGGCTCATATGTTGGAATACGTGGTCCCCGATGGTTAGTGGAAGCATTAGGTGTGACTCATTGGAGTTGTGCACTGGCGGCAAGCTTTGAGGCTTTAGAAAACTCATGCCATTTCCAGAGAGACTGCTCAGCTTGTGGACTGAGACATGTGCTCCCAGGGATGTGGGCTCAGAGTGAGATGTACGCTCTCAGGAATGTGGGCTCAGACTGAGATGCATGCTCTCAGGGATGTGGGCTCAGACTGGGATGTATGCTCTCAGGGATGTGGGCTTGGACAGAGATGCATGCTCACGGGGATGTGGGCTAGGGCTGAGATGCACGAACTCAGGGATGTGGGCTCTGACTGGTATGCATGCTCTCAGGGATGTAGGCTGGGATTGAGATGCATGCTCTCAGGGATGTAGGCTGGGATTGAGATGCACGCTCTCAGGGATGTGGGCTTTCAGCTGCAGCTCCAGTCATTAGGCACCACACCTTCACTCCATCATCATAGACTCTGACCCTCCAGAACTGTAAACCAAATGAAACTCTTTTATAAGATGGCTTGATCATGGCATTTTATCACACCAATAGAAAAGTAACTAGTACACCCTGTAAATGAATTTTCTTAATTTCAGGTTGTCAAAATACTGCATTCAGATACAAGTATAATACAAAGGAGTAATGCTAAATCTTTGAAAATACATAGATCCTTTTAAAGAGTCCCATAGACTCTTGGGTTAGAGAGATGGTTCAATGAATAAGAGCTCATACTCCTCCTGAGTTCTTAATTTTGGCTCCCAGCATCCACTTTGAGTGGCTCACAACTGGCCTGTAACACCAGCTCTTGGGGCTCCAATGTTTTTGGTTTCTGCAGGCATCTGCACTCATGTACATGATGGAGGAAGGTCATTGGTTAAGTAATAAAGAAACTGCTTGGCCTCATAGGTTAAAACATAGGTGGGAGGAGTAAACAGAACAGAATGCTGGGAGGAAGAGGAAGTGAGGTAGATGCCTCAGACAGATGCCATAGCTCAGCTCTCGGGGGCACACATGATGAAGCTACGACCCAGGATGGACGTAGGCTAGAATCTTCACGGTAAGTGCACCTTGGGGTGCTACTAGAAATGGGCTAGTCCAGGTGTGAGAGTTAGCCGAGAAGAGGCTAGATATAATGGGCCAAGCAGTGTTTAAAAGAATATAATTTGTGTGTTGTTATTTCGGGGCATAAGCTAGCCAGGCGACCAGGAGCTGGGGAGGCAGGAATACAGCCCACAGCTCCTACAACATGTACATATACCTAAACACAGACAGACAGACACACACACCCTACACATAATTAAAAATAATAAAGAATTAATCTTCTCTTTGAAGATTCCTACAGACCCTTTAACAATGAACACATTGTTGGTGTCCTGCTTCTAGTAAAGGGACTCATGCTAGAATAATCATTTTCATTTCCCTCCAACTGACACTGAAGACGGTCTTAAAATTTTGTTGAGATACTTGAATAATTCTATTTATAACACTTCCAAGTAATTAATTATCTTAATTAGAAAAGTGAAATATGTAATATTGCCCAATTGCTGATTTGCAATCCCAGCCAGAGTACAGTAATGAATGCTAAACCAAGTTTAAGTTTTTGTGTGAATTTTGATATAAGGCATAGTGTCTAAATTATACTCCTAAAATACAGTGCTCAAATCTAAATATATCTTGTTTCCTAGCACAAAATAGGTATATGTCATCGAGCGATTTCTTTAAGTTCTTTGTAATAGTCAGTTTCCTCACTAAAAACTGAGTTGATAAGATTTACTCCTAGTTATTCTAGTGGGACTACAGGTTGCTCTCCTATTGCTGAATACAATACCCACACAAGTCATTGGATATATAGAAGCTGAGATGGTGTCTGCATAGAGCCTTTGCCCTGACATGCTACTGACTTTGGTACAGGAAGGTTCTCTGTACACTACCAAATGAGAAGTGTAAACATCAACCCAGGCACAAACCCTCTGATCCACAGTGGTGTCCTGCCTGCAAACTACGCTCGTGCAATGGCAGCACAAAGCTTGTGGGAGTCACCAGTGTCTTGTGTGCCTCAAAGCCCACTCCATGAGATGCAAGGCAGACCCGACACCAAGAACCGGACACTGGAGACCCAAAGAGCTAGGGTCAAACCAAACGCTATTGTTCTACTAAAAGCACTCAAACGACTCCTAATGACATACGACTGCACTCATAGATCAGTGCCTTGCTCGGCCACCATTGGGGAGGCTTCCCCCTGCAAGAGATAGGAACAAATACAGAGACCCACGGCCAGACAATATAAAGAGAGGGAGAGACCTTGGAACATTCATCCCTAGATGGAATGTCTTCATCAAATCCTTCCTCTAGGAGCTCAGGGATCACTCAGGAAGAGAAGGGAGAGTGTAAGAGCCAGAGAGTGGACACTAAGGAAACAGGCCTTCTAAAGCAACAGAATCAATTGCATATGAACTCACAGAGGCTGAGACAACATGTACAAGGCCTGCATGCAGTACAAGGTGAGGCCCTTGAACTGAAAGGAGAAGTGGACACATGCCCCCTCCCCTAAACCAGAAGCTAGCTCCAATTGATAGCCACAAAACATGACCTGGTGTTCAGTGTGAGAGTAACAGCAAACAAAGGGGTGGTCAGGAAAGAGAGGAACAAAATCTGTCATTTCAAAAAAGATGTATTTTCACTCTCTCACACAGAAAATTATGTTCTCCAGCAGACATTCTGACCATACAGCATGACAGAAAAGAAGATGAAAAATGCAGGATGTAGGGATACCTTCGAAGGACTGGAAGAAGAAATGAAAGATGCTTGCAACCTGGAAATGCCAGATGCACAGGTCCTTACCCTCTCACGTAGGGAAGGAGAAGGCCACTGAAAGCATATTCAGATAGATATGGGAACTCTAGAGTCCGACTAGTGACATGCTTCCTTGTGTTGTCTGAGGCACTGCTCCACACACTCATACATGACAGAGGCGCAGGAAGAAGGTGGATCAATGGACAAGCTGGGGTAGAACTCCAGGCTCCCTGTACTCTCCATTGGGCCTTAAAGAGAATCCAGAGATGCCCTATGGTCCAGGGAGAAGGAAAAGAGACACTAAGCGGGCTGAAGGATGGAGTGCAGTGATTGTGCTTGAACTCCAAGCAGTGGTCACACAGACTAAAGTCCTACAAAGCAAGCAAAACTAGCCACTGGACCAGGAGACCCTGAAAGATACAGACCGGTTACATGATCCTTCTTCCTTGTAAAAATGTATGAGCCCTATTCAGTCAGGGAAGCAGATGTTACGTAGAAAGGAAATGGGGTAGAAAAAAAAAAAAAAAAAACCAAACAAATACTTACTTGAAAAGGCCCTCGCTATGTAAACAGGCCACTGACGTCAGAAAAATGTGACACCACAAACCATCACATTTAAGGTTTGCCTTCTCAGTTTCCCAGAATCAAACCCTTTGCAAAACCCAATACTCACTGCAGAAGGGCAGCTCTCGTGAAGAACCAGGTGCATCCATTTTCTTGATAAATGTTAAAATTTCTAGACCCAGTGTAAACACAGCTTAAATACTGAAATAAATCCCAACCAAACTCGTCACACCTTGTTTCCTCTTATTGCTTCTAGATGCATACCCCACCTCATCGAGTAAACCCCCCTTGTTCTGGCATCTCTGGTCTCCTGATACTTTTTCATTCTTTGCAGACTGCACCCTTACATTCATGAAATTCAAATTGTATGTATTTGGCTTCCAGAATCTTTTCAATAAATCTCCATATTCCTTTAATCCTCTCTTTTCCTGATCTACGTGACTATATTTCATTTTTAACACTATTCAAGAAGAGGAGTAGCTAAAAACAGTCCTGGGTTAGCGCTGTCTCTTTAAAGTAAAACAGAAAGGACTTGTCACAGGCCTGTCATTTACCATATATAGACCTTCTCAGCTATTAATCATATCATAAATCCATAAAATATAATTTCCATTTATGTTAATCTCTTATTCCACCTTAATCTTTTCAGGGTTTTATTTGAGTTTAATTGCTCCCAAACCCAATGCAGAATTTCAAAGAGCATCCACTTATTTTAAATTTTCCCATTATCCTCTTGAAAGCATTAAGATTTCTTTGTAGAAAATAATAAAATATGCACTAAAACAGCAGAGAACATTCTAGGGCTAGACCTTCAAGGAGCTCGTCACTCAAACTTCCGTGTTCCCATCATCTCAACTAAAATATATTCCAGCCTGACTTTTCCTCCAAAAGTCTTACAATGTCCCTCAAACGCTCATGGGTAGGAGGCTAAGTCCCTAATGCAAGCTGTGGACACAAATTCGTGGGCTACTGAAGATGGTGGAAACATTAAGAGGCAAAGCCTTTTGGGGGAAGTGTTCTCTGGGGCCCTGCCTTGGAAGGTTTGCTTTACCTCTATCCCTTTTCTGTCTCTCTCTGTTTCCTAGGCACTATGAGGTGAGCAGGTCTTTTCCACCATATGACCCAGCACAAGAACAGAAGCCACAGAGAGAGTGACCATGGCACAAAGGCTCTGAGACTATGCACCCACGTGGAATCCTTCCTCCTTTAGGATGTTGGTATTCTGTCACGGCAATAGAGAGCTCACTACCCTCCCCCATTTCTTCCCGATTCTGTCAAAAAACACACCTTTTCTCATTTAAACAAGATGTTTCAAAATGGCTTCTGAGGAAGTGACCATATTACTATATGCGTTAGTAGAAAACAGGAAATCAACTGGTTCATTAGAAAAAGAAATGTAAAACAGTTGCTGGTTCCTAATGGTCTTCTTGTTCCCTGAACCTAGAAGCCCCCTTGACTGCAAATATATATATATATATATATATATATATATATATATATATGTATGTATGTATGTATATATATATATATATATGGAAAATGAAAGAAGAGCATGAGTCTGTACCTCAAGCCTCCGTCAGGCCCCTCCTCGCAGTGAATTATCCTGGGTTTAATTATGACAAGTGGCCTATTGAGTGGAACTCTCTATAGGCTTCTCTTGGAAACTATAGATGACCTGATAACCCCGTCGACAGAGAACAGCATGATGAGGAAAGGCCTTCCTGCTAATCAGAATCGTTTACTGCCCAGACAAATAAAAAATACAGAGGTCTGAAATTTCTAATCAATTAGAAAGTATGTATGTGTTCATCAGCAATGTCACTAGTATTTCCTAAAAATAACTAATATTTACTAATAAATCATATTAGCAGTGATGGCTTTCAACTTATTATTCTGAGACTGTTGTATCTGTAATACTCTAATTCTGATATACCCCGTGTCTTTCAGAATCAAGATTTTTCAATGTAGAAGAGAAACACAGAGGAGATGATACATGAACTATATCATCCTGAATTATAATTGCACGTATTAGTTATAATGTATGCATATATAATGTAAATACCTGGAAACAAAGATATGTAGATGGAGTGGCGGGCCGCTTCCTGCCACCCAGCTCCCGGCCACCTGGCTAGCATATGCCCTGAAATAACAACACACAAATTGTATTCTTTTAAACACTGCTTGGCCCATTATATCTAGCCTCTTACCGGCTAACTCTCACATCTTGATTAACCCATTTCTAATAATCTGTGTAGCACCACAAGGTAGTGGCTTACTGGGAAAGATTCAGCATGTCTGACCTGGCAGCTGGCTCCACAGTGGCTGCCCTGGAGAGGAGAGGCATGGCATCTGCCTAACTTCCCTTCTTCCCAGCATTCTGTTCTGTTTACTCCACCTACCTAATTTTCTGTCCTATCAAAGGGCCAAGGCAGTTTCTTTATTAACCAGTGAAATCAACACAAACCAGAAGACCCTCCCACATCAAAGATAACCCTTGCAATATTCAATACATCTAAAGCCCACAGTATAGCATTGCAATACCATTCTCTAATAAAATAACCCAAAGACTCTTAGCAAAAGGACTAATCCCAGGTTTGAGGCAGAAAATGAACCAATAAACTTCAAGTACATCAGTCAGACATCAAGGAAGCTATCGGCAACCAGCAGGGTCACAGCAAGGAGTCAGGGATCAACCCGAAGAGTATCATAGTGGCGAGAGATATGAAATGAGGTCAACAGCTAGGAGTGCAGACAGAAGGAGAAAGAAGAGGGCCTAGGACTTTGAAATATCAACACTTACTTATTAGTTCAAGAATATGCCGGGAAAGACGAAAA
Source organism: Microtus oregoni (assembly GCF_018167655.1). Classification (NCBI taxonomy): domain Eukaryota; kingdom Metazoa; phylum Chordata; class Mammalia; order Rodentia; family Cricetidae; genus Microtus; species Microtus oregoni. Next base: position 21,069,459 of record NW_024543070.1, read on the forward strand.
CTTGGCAGAGAATAGGGAATCACATAGACTGCTTGTGCAGAATACTACAGAAAAGAGTGTTCAAGGGAGGAGTGGTCACTAATATCAATTACTGCAAAGAATTCAAATACTGTGAGGACTGATACACATATAATGCATCTAGATGCCCACTAATTGGAGATACAGCATACATCGAAAGAATATATGATTAAGATAGGCAAACCAAATATAGGGGACTAGACATTTGATGTACATGCATGTCTCTGAAATAAATTCTGGTCTATGTATATGCAAGTGTGTATGAGTGTGTGTATGTTGTGTGTGTGCATGCACAAGTGCACATGTGTGTGTTCATGTGGATATGGTAGTGGTTTGAATTAGAAGGACTCCCCCATAGGCTCACATATTTCAATGTTTACCAGGCAGTGTCAATATTTGAAAGGATTAGAAGGACTTGTAAGAAAGTCCCCAGGTAAAACCTTTTTTTATAAAAGTTGTTTTGGTCATATTATCTTTTCACAGTAATAGAACAGTAACCAAAATATTGTGTGTGGTGTGTGTGTGTGTGTGTGTGTGTGTGTGTGTGTGTGTGTGTGTAAGGCAAGCAGGAATCAAAGCACTCACTAAGAAAATGCAGTCAACTGCATTAACCTGTTGAGCAAGGCTAACAGCACTAACAAAGTGGACACCCACCAGAGATGTGCAAACTGAGATCTGGATGTTTTGCCTATAATAGAAATGTTGACACTTTAAAAATCCAGAGATCTTAAACCAAGTCTTAAAATGCCTGAGAATAGAAAAGGAACATGTAAAATTCTGTAACTAAAAGTATAGTATATAGAGATTATTCATGATTATAAATGTAAAAAGCCCTGAGAAATAATAGATTTCAGAATAAATGAAGCAAAGAAAAGCTCACAGTGGGTGAACTACCGAATCCCGCTATGTACACGCAAGCTCCCTGGAGAGACTTCACCGGGGGAATTTTCCATCCTGCTCTTCAAACTCTTCTTCTGCCCCAACTGTGGCGTTACAAAAGTTGCTAACGGATTAGTCTCCAAGCTTCTCCAGTTGACTCTTCCTCAAATTCATTCTGCCAAAAACATCTGAATTTCTCCTTCTAAAGCATTACTGTGCTGACTTGAGCCCTACTAACAGAACTCCTAAGGTCCTACCACCTACCAAAGAATATTGAAGCCATCCATAATAGATGTCTTTCCCAAACCATGTTAATGCTGTTGCTCAACTGAAAACGCCTTTTCTTCCCTTGCCATTTCCTCTCTATAGGATACATACCGCACATGTCAAAGATCTTAGTGGTTTTAAAGTCGGAAATAAGCTATCTCAGACCAAAGCATAACCTCCTTTCCAGAGTCCTGCTATGCATCCTGCTTCCTTCATGGAATTTACAAGCTAGAGTATGTTTATCAGAACGCAGACATTTCCTCTCTACTAAACTCACTCCTTGCAGATATGGTAAATACTATGTCCTCTGTGGCCATCTCGTAATGAGCAGCAGAAAGCCCTGAGCACGGCCCCTTGCTGCATAAGGCCTTATTAAAGTAAAAGCCTGCATAAGACACTAGATGCTAATAGTTAGATTTTCCTAGGAAGTATACACAGAATATATTGAGAAAAACAATCTGAGCTGAATTCACTAATTACTTCACAGAAACATTGGCGAGGCTTATCAGTCTTCTACGGAGTGTTCTTGTGGTTAGGTTACAGTGGAATAAAATGCCAGATTTCTGCTCCAGGGGCTTTACGCTCATAACAGTGTGCATGCAACACAAATACAAATGAAGAAACTAGACACTATTGTGTCATTATAAATATTACAAGGAAAACAACGGTAGTTTCTGCAGCTAAAGCTAGGCAGTGAGATCACCGGCGACTACAGAACAGGCGTATACACTGGATAATCAGGAAAATGGTTCTTTTAAAGATGGCATTTGTGCTCAGATTGGGGGTCATAAACTCACAGGAAATGAACAGCAAAAGCAAAGAATTCAAATCAGGAACCAGCAGAATAGTTTCAAAATCTGGGGGTTGGGGTAAGGGGCTACCGCAGTGAGAAAGAAAAGTCCCCTTTGGGTTCATGTGTTTAAGCACTTGATCCTTAGCTGGTGGTTCTGTTCGGGAAGGTTATGGAATGTTTAGGAGGAACAGCCTTGTGGGGGGAAATATGCCCCTGGAGGTAGACTATGAGGTTCCCAGCCTGAGCTCTCAGCTTCCTGCTCCGGCCATCATGGCCTCCTATTGTCATGCAGTCAGTACCATTATGGACTCTGGCCCTTTGAAACTCTAAACCAAAATAAACATTCTTCCTGAAGTTGCTTTTGGTCATGGGATTTTTACCACAACAACGGAAAAATAACTAATATGAGGGTGTGGGGGGGGGCACGGTAGGATGTGAAATTGTTTAAGAGGAGACGGTTGGGGGCCTCAGGAGCTTGGACTATATCCTGGCTACCCTGGGAAGTTTTGCTAGGGCTCTATCACTATGGAGAAGAACAGTCTGGTCTGCCTTGAATGTTTAAAGATTACTCTGGATAAAGAATGGGTTGCAGTACAATGATCGATGGGTGGTTCAGTAGTCTATTTGAAATATGGGATGCTGGCTGGAAATGAGGATGGAGGGGGGAATGAATATGGCAATGATGATTAAGTTTCGAAGCCGAATATTGAGGGTTGGTAAAACAGGAAACCACTAGAGCCCCAAATAAACATGAGGCTGCAATGACCATAAAAGTAGAAACATAAATACCAGTTACTGGTGTCTGTTGCAACACGCACTGGCCATTCTTTCAATGTTCAGATTCAAACCTATCTTTTCCCTGTTCTTATTTATTTGTTTTATCCATGCAACCCTATCTGAAGTGCAGGTCACAATATCAGTTACAATGTACACTTGCATTATAAAAAAGGATCAGTAGTGTTTTGATGTCCCTAGATGAAATCTATCTTTATAATATGTATTAAAGGCGGATCTCTGTGAGTTCGAGACCAGCCTGGTCTACAGAGCTAGTTCCAGGACAGGCTCCAAAACCACAGAGAAACCCTGTCTCGAAAAACCAAAAAAAAAAAAAAAAAAAAAAAAAAAAGTTAATCAACCACCTTTTACAGTATAAAAGGGGGAGGAGGACATGTCACTTGATAGAGTTAAGATCTGATCCCCTGAAGGGGTCTCATTCAAAAAGACGGTGAGATGAACACGCTTCTGCACAGATACACACTGAGTGCTTGCTTTTCTCTTTACTTCCTCTACTTCCTGGCTTCAGATGATTCCCTTACATTAGAAACAGCTCAGCTCAGGTGTTTAATTATTGTTTTCTGTTCCTGAAAGACTCGCCCTAATGGCTACTTCTACAGTAAGGAGAAATCAATAGCCTGAGTCAATCACACCAGATGATTTGTCGTCGTGAGACAGAACTTCACCTTCAACAGCGGCCCAGAAGGGGAAAAGCAAAGCATTTATTTTGAAAGATCTCTTAATTTTTCTTCAAACTGATATACCCTCAGAGGGAAATTGTTCACAACTGCAAAATATTATTAAAATATTATTAAATTTAAAAATGTGAATAGATTTCATGAATAATGGTAACATTCCTATGACATAAGCATGACATAAGCTATTTCATTGCTTTGATGGGAGATAAAAGCCATGTGAAAAAAAAAAAGTTAAGTAAGTAACCACAAATCCTCCTCAGCCTGACTGAACAGATGGGTTTCTTCTGGAAGCCTCTGGACTCCCTTTTATTGCCCCAATGATTTACTTTAGAAACATTGCTGTTACAAAAAAAAAAAAAACATTCTCTGCCTCTCTGAGATGTCATCTTCTGTACCCAAGAATATCTTTCTTGGGGACCTGGCCCTCATCTTCACCAAAATATAATCATAAAGTAAGAGTTTCTCCTTGCCAGTGTCCGAAGGACACAAACTTAGCTCAATGCATACCCTCTGGCAAAACCCAAGGACACATTCCACCTCTTTCACTACTAGTTCACCGGTGCTCGGTCCTTAAACTCCTGCCTTACTTTCAGAACGAATTAGCTCCATCTCTTTATCCTATTACATTTAGTGAAGTCCCACCTGCTTAACTAGGTTGACACCATTTTTCTTACACACATCCACAGTGGAGAAGGAGGATCTACCTTGTGTGGAGACACTGATAGAGCAAGGGCCCCATTACCTCATGACAGACACTATTGAGAGAACTATGGAAGCCACACAGATCTAAGACTCTGAAACTATGAACTCTCATAGTCAAGGACTTCTCTGTGGCCAGGGGCATAGACTTTGAAAGAAAGAGGAGGCTCGTTGTAAATAGTTCCCTCTGGGCAAAGGATAAATGAACAGAAAGGAACATACTTTTAAAGAAAGCTTTCTCGTTCACTTGATGGATACACAGTACAGTCCCAAAGAGCCTGGGCTGATTCATAGAAGGAAAGCGATGACAGAAGCACTGAGTCATGGGTAGGGTCTCACCTCTGGAGGCATAAGAGGCAAATTCTGATTGTGGTTGATGCACAAAACGCAACCGTGAGGTGATTGAAGACACTAGCCTACTTTAATAAGATAACCGTGGCATCAAATGGATAGCGATTTTATTTTAATATTGCACATGCACAATGTACTGTGGTGGTATAGAAGAAACTATTAGAAGCAAAAGAGGAAATCAAGGGACAACAAGGTCAGGAAGATGCAGACAATTAAGACTGTGACTGCATGGTGCTGTCTTTAAAATCCCAGTGGAGAAAACAGAAGCACCCAGGAGGGGTGAGCCTGTGACAATATGCTGCTGCTGTGATTTGAGCATGCTTGGCTCCATTAGGTCTCATGCCAAAGTTCCATGCCCATTCTAAAGTGTGGGACCAAGTAGTCTCTTTAAGGAGGGATTAAAGCCCCAATTTTATGAATTTATTAGCCTATTCAGGCAACAGATTAATTGATTATTGATGGGGGAGTGTCATATATCAATCTGTTGATTTCATTGGTTAAGCAATAAAGAAACTGCTTGGCCCTCATAGGTTAAAACATAGGTGGGAGGAGTAAACAGAACAGAATGCTGGGAGAAAGAAGCTGAGTCAAGGAGTCACCATGATTCTCCCACTCCAGGCAGACACAGGTTAAGATCATTCCTGGTAAGCTAGCTTGTGGGCTAAACAGATTATTAGAAATGGGCTAGTCCAGGTGCGAGAGTTAGCCGAGAAAAGGCTGGAACTAATGGGCCAAGCAGTGTTTAAAAGAATACAGTTTCCGTGTAATTATTTCAGGGCATAAGCTAGCCAAGCAGGCGGACGGGGTGCTGGGGACACAGCCCCGCCGCTCCTTATTACAACAGATTATCTGAAGTATGAATAATTATACAGGCCAGTTTTGCTAAGCAATCTCCCTCCTTACCTCTCACCATGCAACCTGCCCTGTACCACCTCGGTGCTTTGCCAGCAAGGAGGCTATCTTTAGATTCAGTAACTTGCCCTTGGAGTAGAATTAAGGCAAACGAACCCCTGTAACTTACCCAGTCTGTGTTATTATATTGCTAGCAACAGAAACTATAATCAGACAGCTATACTCTCAGATTGGTTCAGCTAGATAATACGAGCTGCACCTAGAAACAACCAAGAGCCTAGGACCATGTAGATGCTGTGTTGTCAAAGGCACTAAGATGGTAGCAGACAGTCTCGGCATCTTCACCTGATCCTCTATGCTGTCAATACATTCATGATCGATAATAACAAGAATAAAAAAAACTACTTCTGAAAAAAACCAGTAACGAGGTTTGGGGATAAGCAGAGAGAACTTCACACTAGACGGATGAGATCCAAGAGAGGGAATCTAGAGCATGTGATGGTACACGTTAGGATGAAGGTCTCAAAAATGCAAGGGGATGCTGAAATTGAGAGTTTATGTGTTCAGAATACAGAGTGATAATGCAATATAAAGCATCTTAAGAAATATTAGTTAGAGGAGAGATTTTCTTTTTAAAAGATAAATTCTAACATAGATAAGGAAAGTAAAACTAAGGAGAGTAGACTGTGAGGAGAGTAGACTGTAAGGAGAGTAGACTCTAAGGAGAGTAGACTGTAAGGAGAGTAGACTGTGAGGAGAGTAGACTGTGAGGAGAGTAGACTGTGAGGAGAGTAGACTGTGAGGAGAGTAGACTGTGAGGAGAGTACACTGTGAGGAGAGTAGACTGTGAGGAGAGTACACTGTGAGGAGAGTAGACTGTGAGGAGAGTAGACTGTGAGGAGAGTAGACTGTGAGGAGAGTAGACTGTGAGGAGAGTAGACTGTGAGGAGAGTAGACTGTGAGGAGAGTAGACTGTGAGGAGAGTAGACTGTGAGGAGAGTAGACTGTGAGGAGAGTAGACTGTGAGGAGAGTAGACTGTGAGGAGAGTAGACTGTGAGGAGAGTAGACTGTGAGGAGAGTAGACTGTGAGGAGAGTAGACTGTGAGGAGAGTAGACTGTGAGGAGAGTAGACTGTGAGGAGAGTAGACTGTGAGGAGAGTAGACTGTGAGGAGAGTAGACTGTAAGGAGAGTAGACTGTAAGGAGAGTAGACTGTAAGGCCAAAGAAACGCAGTGGGGACACAAGTGATCTGCAGAGGACACTTCCACCGGGCACTTCTTGACAAACTCAAGGGCGAGATGACCCCTGAGGACCTGCGGAAGCAGCAGGAGGATAGATTTAACAGACATTCACTTTCAATGTTCATATACTTAGTCAAGAACAACATCCAGTCAGGCAGTAGTGTTGCATGCCTTTAATCCCAGCACTCGGAGACAGAGACAAGTGCATCTCTGTGAGTTCGAGGCCAACCTGATCTACAGAGTGAGTTCCAGGGCTGGCTCCATAGCTACTGAGTAACCCCATCTTGAAATAAATAAATAAATAAATACACAAACAGACAGACAGACAGGTAATAAGCAAGCAAACAAACAAACACCACCATTCAAGCGTTCACCTCCTATCACAGGAATGGAATCCTGGGCTGTCTGAAGGTGCTGCAGTATGATAACGGAGAATATGGACATGTGGACTAAAGGCCCAGAGCAGTAAAAAGTGGAAGCAGCTGTCCATCTCTATCAACCACTACATCTTCACGACGTTCTCGCATGAGGACTTTTCCAAGGCGGGCCTGCGAACTCATTCATTTTTGTCAAGTAGAGGTCTCTTTTCCTTATCTAAATCTTCTCCCTACTCTATAAAGACCTGAGAGTATGAGAAACTGTGTATTTTAAAAGACTAAGGAGGAAAAATGAAGAACTAAGGTACATTAAATTGTGAGTCAACAGAGGGGAAAATTTGAGGGTTTTAACAAAGATGGTAAGAGAAAAGGACATAAATGATGTTATTAATTTGCCATGTTAATATTGAGAACAGGGCATAGACAGATTATGGTCATCTACCTGGGAAATGTGGGTATAGGAGAAGGTAAATAGCGAGATTTCTGAGGAAAGTAAAATATTCAGATTTGGAAACAAGACCTATACTTGCAGAAGAGACAGAGGAGCTACAGAGACATATTTGAGATAAGAATACTAGATTATAATTTAAAACATAGGAAAATATGAAGTTTAAGGATGGAATTTTTGGAAAGAGAAGTCACTGACAAATTAAAAAAAAAAATGATCTTTGAGATTTAAAGCAAAGTTTCCAAGACGACATGGTGTCAAGTGGAATCAGGAGGAAAATGTCAAAAATATCAGTACAGATAAGACTATGAGCTTTCAGACACGAGGACTAAAAATGCTTATGAGGAGAGAACTTCCTGTGTAGCTTTACCGTCTGGTGAGACAGAACCCAAACTGACCTGACAGAGAAGACAGAAAAGGATCGACGTGCGGGGAAAGCCAGGCCTACGTAATTCTAGCACCTGGAGGCGGAAGGAGGAATAGCTGGGGACTGAAGCTAGCCTAGGCTGTGCAGTAAGACTGTATCAACTCACAGCTAGGCGAAGTGCTAAAAAGCAGTGACTGTTGAGTGCTCGTCCTTCCATCAGCCCCCATTCCAAGACTTAGGGAACACTGCGGAAGAGTGGGCAGAGAGAATCTAAGAGCTGGAAGGTGGGAGGCAGTACTGTGGAATGCTGGATATAATGTGGCCACTGTACTAATGGACTCAACTCACACGTGGGATTCCCCTCTGTATGCTATGAATATGTTTCATTACCAATGGTTACTGAAGAAGCTGTTTCAGCCAATGGCTTAGTAGAGTCAGGCGGGAACTCCAAACAGAGATATTGAGAGAAAGTAGACAGAGTCGAGGACACGCCATGTAGCTGCCAAAGGAGAAAGACGCCACTGCCAGTCAAAACCTTAACGCTAGGTCAGAGCCTCATGGCAATACAATGATTAATAAAAATGGGTTAATTTAAGATGAAAGAGTTAGCTAGAAGTATACCTAACCTATTGGCCAAACAGTGTTGTAATTAATCTAGTTTCTGTGTTATTATTCAGGTCTGGACAACCAGGAAACTAATGAACAGTCTCTGCCTACAAAACTGCATATATGGTTACCGGTACAAGGTCAAGCAGCAAGGTCATTCAGCATTCCAGCAGACAGCACTAACTGGAATCAGTCGTTTACAGGGGAAAACAGTACCAAAAATGTGGGAGAAGGGGGTAATGGGGAGGAGAGGTCCAGAAAGAATGAGAGTGGAGAACTGGGGGTGGGGGGGGTGGGGGGGTATAATCAAGATGCATTGTATATAAGTAAGAAGCTGTCAAAGAATAAATGAAAGCTATGCCAAAAACTGTTTTTCAAAAGACCCAGTCTCAAAAACCAAAGAGGCAAGGAAGAACATGGGCCGACTAATCTTTCCGGAATTTTCATTAGGAAGGGAAAGAGAGACATTTGTTTCCTCTTTCACGGATCTTTCCAGTTATTTTGTATAATAGCAGTAAAAGAATTTACAGATACTGTGCAAGTATAAATAATTGATATGTCGCTGCTAAATGGCTTATAAACTGAGTTATTTTCTGCTTAATTCATCTAAAGCTTCCTGGCAAACTCGCGTCACGTTTGATGGATCTCCAACTGTATTACTTCCTGACACGTCAGCTTTATATTTTTCTATTTCCAGAATCTGTCAGGTTGCTAATGATGTATGAAAATCTACTTTCACACCCCAAATGAGTTCATGTTTAAAAGAACTTCATGAGAAACACTTTATTAATATGAAAAGTTATCGTGTAATATATTTGGTTTTATACAATGAAACTGAAACTCCCAGGAGATCACACACATGGGTGCAGAGTCAACACCATAATGCCGACACCATCATGGCCTGAGGAAGAGAATTCAGAGTGGTGCACGCTTTCACATTCCCACCCCCAGAGACGAGAGGCCCCTCTCATTTCTAATAAACTATGAGAGCACACCCAACTTCTCAATGTTCTTTCAACTGAATATCCTGAGTTCGGCAAGAAAACACTTTAGGTCATTTGAGCTAAAGTCATTTTTCTTCTTTCCTTGCTGGCCTTTAAATCAAATTATATTAGAAGTCTACTCTTTATTGATGCTGTTCTCTCTGCCTCTACTAAGTCCTGGATTTTCAGTTTCCAGTTGTTTTGGAACATACTACATTATCAGAAGTAAATATTAAACTCTGGGGAGTGAAAGATACAGAAATTAATACACACATGTGGCATCCCTCTAAGCATCGTGCGTTCTTCATCTAAGGAGGATGGAGAGAATACACCATTTCTTCTGCCTTCTCTAGGATCTTGTTCTGATTATGTGCACTTTAGCAGCACTGGAGGAATGCAAAGAGAAGAGCTAGAATGTGCACAGAGAGTATGTGCCCTCAGGAGCTGTCACTTGACAAACTCCGATGATCAATACAATATAAATCTCTTCTTTTGATACTTGAATTTGTGGGTGACCATTTGACGTCATTCTGACATAATATGTTTAGGTTTATTTCTTTAAGGTTTTATTGGGTCGTTTGACATGTATAAGTTGAGATGCATACATCTCTTATCTAGTTCCAAGGCCTGAATCCACATTGAATGTTTAATAAAGTATCAAGTAGAAAATAAGTAAGTTTCATTACGATGGTAACATCTTAGGATGAAAAGGTTAAGACCATGTACATGGGAGCACAAAAGAGAACTATGGATGGGTATGTTTATTAGCTTGATTCCAGGAGCTTTTCATGGTGTACACACACAAATACAAAACATCAACTTCTGCATGTTAAGAACACATAATTTTACATCAATGGATTCTCAAAAAGAGCTGCTAATTTTTTTTTTTTTTTTTTTTTTGCCAATGTGTCAAAAAACCTTTATTCCTTTGTACAGCCTCATGCTTTCTTGCCAGCTGCCTTTGAAGAAGGTACTTTCTGGGCTAGGGTCTTCTGACCCTTCTGACCTTTAGCGGGAGGTACTGCCTTCTGGCATGAAGCCTTCTGGCCTGCAGCCTTCTTGGCGGGTCCTGTCGCCTTCTTGGGTGGAACTTTACCCTTAGCAGCAACTGCTGCAGCAGGCGCCTTTTTGGGAGAGGCTTTCAGGATAGCTGCTCTCTGTAGTTTCTTGACTTCAGTCTTGATGATTCTGTTCCTCATTTTCTTTGCCTTCATGACTTTGAAACAATCAAAATCTGTCATCTTGGCTTTCCTTTCCCTGGCATCAATCTTCTTGGCCCATCTTGTGGTTGCCCATTTCGTATTGATATCGGCCTTCTCCCAAGCTTTTCGTACATACTTCTGTCGGACACTGTGTGGGAACTTGAGGATGAAGTCAGCGAGCTGCATGCATTTGAAAGGCATGGCCTGTCTCCTCACCCGAGTGCAGGGTCCATCCACCAGAGCCCGGTTCTGATCAATAACATCGACAATCGTGACCAGCTTTCCAGCATGAGGCCCAAATGAGACGCAGGCCACCCGGCCAACCTCCACGAAGCACCAGAACACCATGTCGGGGACAGCTGCTAATTTTTTAAAAAAATTTCATCCTGAAGGAATTTCAGCGAAGAGACGTCAGTTCAAAAACAGAAACTGACTTGTTTTATAGGCTGCTGAGGTGCAGCCGGCACAGCTCTTTCTACACGGCAAATATGAAGTATGGAAGATCGCACACATTATTTCAAGCCAACAAATGCCTTGTTACAGTGTGCCTAGGGTAGTTAATAAGTTATTGAAAATAATGAGATTGCTACCAAGAATAGACGCTATAAACAGTGTCTTTGAAAGGATAGGGTTGCAATATCTTTCTGGCATTTATGTGTGAATATTATTACCTCTTTCGAGCTCTGAAAATCAATTACTGGATTTATTACCATCATTTGTAAGGCAAGATTTGCTTTTCTTAGATTCCTTATAAGCACTGATTCGTTTGGAAAAAAGTATGGAAATAATTATAAATTCATATGAAGTATAAAAATAGTATCGTCGTACGCTTTTCATCCATCCCCCTCAATGGTTATATTTTGCATAATTTTACTACAATATAAAAGCCATAAAATTGGCATGTTAAAGTATGTGTTCTAGTTCTCTACCACTTTATCATATGTGTTGTTTCACTGACCACCACAATCAAGATCCAATCTATTATTTCACCAGGAAAATGTTATTTATACCCTCCTTATGACCGCAGACAAACCCACTCCACCCTGCTACCACTATCCCTAACTCCAATAGCTACTAATCTATTCTCTACCGCCAGAATGCATTGTTAATAAACACTTACATGCTTGACATATTAACCTTTGAGACTGCTTTTGAATTCCTGTGGCACTTGAGATACACCTAAATGTGGACATTAGTCATCCATTAGTGTTTATAGCTGAATAGTAGCCAAGAATGGATGTAAGGCCATTCATTTTTCTGAGACACACAAGTGGACCCTGTAATCAACTAGCTAACAGAAATAATGTATAGTTACTTAATGTCATGTGTGTGTGTATGTATGTGTGTGTATGTGTGTTCTTAAGATGAAGAAACTTATCAACTTAACTTAGGAATTAATATTCATCTAATATTCATATTAGTAGCCTTTAAATAAATATTTTATTTCCTACCACAATGCCAATTCCAGTCCATTACCCACACCACATATGGGGAGGTTGGCAAGGCAAGCCTACTTTAGCAAGAAGGAAATAAGCATCTCATTGGAGTGATATCAAGGCTCCAAATTACCATAATAAGATGATACAATGAAGTCACAATGCAAAAACTTTAAACTACAAAAATAAATAATAGACTTTGCCAGAACAGTTTGCGGGTTAGAGAATTCAAAACACTATTCCCAAGACAGTTTCAGTGAGGGTAGTAAGAAAGCCACTTCTCTAAGAGGAAGTGATAAAGATATTAAAGAATTCCAGATAACAGGCATGTTCAGGTTCTGCTGCATTTAGGCAGACCCTAACCCAGCTAAACTTTCCAGCAAAGATAACCAGTTTGGTAAATGCTATGAAGAAATGTACAGAAAATTAGAAAATCGGCCTACTCCACATAAAAATAAACTTCCTGGGCATGAATCCAAGAAAACCCACTCTGAATATAATAAAGATAGTTGCAAACATTTTCTACTTGTGAAGAGAAATGTAATTGCTTGATGTGTGGGAAGACCTCTTCCATTCAGCTCCACAGAGTGAGTGGATTCAATGGGGGATGAAGGCCCAGAATGGACAAACGGGTCATAGGTAAGACACCAGAACCATGGCTTCACCGCTATCAGACGGGTGCAGAGAGCAGGCAGCTGTGCTTTGAGACTGCCAAATAGCATTCCTCGAACAGGTTCTTGAATCAAACCAAGGAATTTCAGCAGTTAGACTGATGTGAACAGCCTAAAAGCTACATAAAGCACCTCTAAGTTTTAAAGATGTGAAAAGTCGTCGTTGTATGAACGTCAACTCAAAGATTGCTGAGACTCAGCTGCATCCTGTTTCTATCAGTCAGTTCCGAGCAGTGCTTTGGCCACGGAGTGCTTGGTGTTTTCCTCAAGCACTCTGACACCACTCTCGTCAAGGTCAACACAGCAATGACTAAGAGTATGGAAGCAGGCCCTTGCCAAACCGCAGCAACTATCAGGGGAAACCCCAACACTCAGCAGCAGTATCGCTATTACCCAGTGATTGACACACTTGGCTAGTCAGTGATGCATGGCCCTGTGCAGATGCAGACAAGAGCTTAACACAAAGAAATTCTCAGCAATGAGGGGCTGGAAACCACAGCTGAAAGATCTCTGTACTCAGTAGGAGACGGGATTCACATATAGATTCATGAAGAATCTGGTTCTTCAGTTGCCTTCCATTCTGGTATTTTAAATGAAACATTATCTCGGCCATTCTTTTACATTTATATCCTGAAATTCAAATCAATTCTTGTCATTACACAGTTAGGGACTTTGGTGGGACTAACTGCCTCTTCCCTTGTTCTCTCAGGTGTCAGCTCTGTTCTTGTCCAGGAACAGGTCCTACACCAAGTCTTCCCAGCATGCATAGGCCATACTGCAAGGCTGGGGAAGCTGCTTGTTTTCTGTAAGGCTGCCACGGTGACCTTTCCTTAAGCCCCAACCCTAACCATACTTCCTGTCATGGTCTCTCTATCAGACTCATAGATAGTGAAGAAGCAGCAAGAAGTACGGCTTGTCACAAGGTTACTCAGTTAACAGCCTTGGCCTCAACTTCCACACAGACCATGGCTTTTTCATCTAGAGGAAAACCATCCATTAGGCTGTGATTTTTTTTCCCCTGAGTTAGACTCAACTTTCAAGACTTTAGCTAAGATAGTTTTGCCAGAGTTCTAAATCTGAGCAAGGTGACCCCCCTGAAATACGGTCTAGACGGAAAGAAGATGTTTATTTCTAACATAAAAACCAGTTTATATTTAGATGACAAAAATTTATTGGTAAAGGTTTATCAGTTTGTCATCACTGAACAGATCTGATCATGACAAAGTCTTAGCTTGAAGAAGTATAGATTTCAAATTTCAAATTAAAAAGAAAACAATTTGATGCTGCGCATGCTGACACATGCCTGTTATCCCAGCACTCAGGAAGGAGACAGGAGGAGTCCAAAGCCAGCTCTGACACAGCAAGCGTCATGTCAGCAGAAGCTCTTAGGACCCTATCTGAAAAGAAAATTAAAAAAAAAAAAAAAAAAAAACAAGAAGAAAGAAAACCAAGAAATCTATCACACTAACAGTTAATTAAGAATGACCTACCCCTGGACCCAGCAATACTACTCTTGGGAATATACCCAAGAGATGCCCTAGCATACAACAAAAGTATTTGCTCAACTATGTTCATAGCAGCATTGTTTGTAATAGCCAGAACCTGGAAACAACCTAGATGCCCTTCAATGGAAGAATGGGTGAAGAAAGTATGGAATATATACATATTAGAGTACTACTCAGCAGTAAAAAACAATAACTTCTTGAATTTTGCATACAAATGGACAAAAAATAGAAAACACTATCCTGAGTGAGGTAAGCCAGACCCAAAAAGAGGAGAATGGGATGTTCTCACTCATTGGTTTCTAGCCATAATAAAGGACATTGAGCCTATAATTCGTGATCCTAGAGAAGCTAAATAAGAAGGAGAACCCAAAGACAAACACATAGGCATCCTCCTGAATATTAACCTTCATCAGGAGATGAAAGGAAACTGAGACAGAGACCCACACTGGAGCACCGGACTGAAATCTCAAGGTCCAAATCAGGAGCAGAAGGAGAGAGAGCACGAGCAAGGAACTCAGGACTGCAAGGGGTGCACCCACACACTGAGACAATGGGGATGTTCTATCGGAAACTCACCAAGGCCAGCTGGCCCGGGTCTGAAAAAGCCTGGGATAAAACCGGACTCGCTGAACATAGCGGACAATGAGGACTACTGAGAACTCAAGAACAATGGCAATGGGTTTTTGATCCTACTGCACGTACTGGCTTTGTGGGAGCCTAGGCAGTTTGGATGCTCACCTTACTAGACCTGGATGGAGGTGGGTGGTCCTTGGACTCCCCACAGGGCAGGGAACCCAGATTGCTCTTTGGGCTGACGAGGGAGGGGGACTTGACCGGGGGAGGGGGAGGGAAATGGGAGGCGGTGGCGGGGAGGAGGCAGAAATCTTTAATAAATAATTAATAAATTAATAAATAAAAAATTACTTTAAAAAAAGAATGATATAAATAATAGTCCAATAAACAGCCATCAATAGCTAAATCTAAATTGTTTGTAAAATAGAATAAAATCAGGACGATGGAATTATATTTAAACATTTTAGCAAACATGACACATAATTTCTGTTTATATTCCTTTTAGAATTACCGTTCTCTCTTGTCAACATTGAACCTGGAGATTGTTGTCATATGGCATTGTGCTTCCCTTTCTGCTTTTTTTTTTTAAAATGAAAAGTAAATAACTGACCATAAGACAGTATTGGAGTTTCCAAGGTGACAGGATGGGGAAACCATCTGCCACAGTAACCCAGACTGAGAACTGACTCTTCTTCCATGCTCTGGGGACAAGAAGAATAGCCAGCACCTGCTGTCCGCGTGGGAGGTCTACCTAGAAAACCAGCAGCCCCAAGGCCTCCTTGGGTAGCTGCCAGAACACAAAGGTGCCTCCCAAGAGGAACAGGGGAAAGGAGAGGTACATTGAATTGTCACCCATGCAGAAACTACTATCCTCCTGAGTGACAAAGACTAGGATCCTACCAAGGACAATGAGAGAGAGAGAGAGAGAGAGAGAGAGAGAGAGAGAGAGAGAGAATAACAATATGCAGATATACAAGTTCATGTGTCTTTTAATCATCAAAAGCCAAATGACCTAAACAAACTTCACAGACAAGAACCCAGCCTTTAAAACAGAGAGAACCCTCTGAGGGTGCACATGCAGATAGCAGCCTGGGTCTGTATTCCTATGAGCCTCGTCCACTCAGAGCTGTCATCAATGGAAAGAATATCACTTATTATTGCGAAGTAATTGTCATATTGGTAAAAATGTGCACACTATTGAATTCCCTTCCCTACAATGTTTCAGTAATAACCATCGTTACATTGGGGGGGCATGTTTCTAATTCCTTAGACTGAAAATCGGGAGGATCAGAGACACAAGAATTTCTCAAAATAAAGACAAAAATTAATGCAACTACAAAAAAAAAATCAGACCAGTCAGATGGGTCAGTATGCAGAAGCACTTGTTTCCAACAACCTGAAGACCCGAGTTCAGTTCCTGGAACCCATATGATTGAAAGACAGAAACCACTTCCTGCAAGCTGTCCTCTGTCCTCCATACTAGAGTCATACTGTGCGTGCACACGCAAATGCATAGACAGACAGATAGAGAGATAACTAGGTAAATAAAAAAATAATAATTAAAAGAAAAAAGATATTATGTATCCCAAATAACTTAGTCAAGACTTTTTCTAAAAATTGTGTTTACATTGTGATTAACTCACATCGCAGAATTATTATCCCTGTTGATTTTCAGCCTGATGCTAAGAATGTCAAAATAAAATGGCAGATTTTTAAAGTAAAGATTCTGTTTAGGTCCCTTTGGACCCTGATTAATAAGACTTACTGGATTTTACTATATGAACTCCCCGAATACTAGTTCCCCAGAGGTAGTTTCAATTCAAAACTGATTAAATGGAGAGATTCCCCAGAACACAGAAATGCATCATGAAGACTAAACAAGAAAGCAGACATGGCGATTTGAAAGAAAGTGGCCCCCACAGACTCACAGAGAGTGGCACGTTTAGGAGGTGTGGCCTTCCTGGAGGAAGTGTGCCACTGTGGGACAGACTTTGAGGTTTCAGAAGCTCCAGCTAGGCCCAGTGTCTCATCAGTCTCTTCCTGCCACCTTCAGATCTGGATGCAGAACTCTCGGCTTCCTCCCCAGCACCATGTCTGCCTGCACGCTGCAATGCTGCCCACCATCATGACAACGGATTAAACCTCCGAGCTCTAAGCCAATCCCAATTATTTTCTATTATAAGAGCTGCCATGGTAAACCAGGCGGTGGTAGTGCACACCTTTTTAATCCCAGCACTTGGGTGGCAAAGGCAGACAGGTCTCTGAGAATTCCAGGCTGATCTGGTCTACAGAGCTAGTTTCAGGACAGCCAGGGCTACACAAAGAAACTCTGCCTCAAAAAAACAAAAACAAACAAACAAACAAACAAATGAGTTGCCATGGTCAAGGTGTTGCTTCTCAGCAACAGAAGCCCTAACTGAGTCAGCAGACTTATTTATGTTACACATTCTACTTACTGATTTCATCTTTTTTTTTTCCACAGTAAGCAGAGATATGTAAGAAGGTAGCCAACCTTCACGGTTCATAGCACTCAATATTCTTTCAGCATGAGCCCCATACCTCTATGCATAAATTACACCAAAGCAGCCAGTACTCGAGTCCCTACCATAAATCAACTGAAGAAGCAAAGACAAATGACTGGCAAGGTTTCCAGTACCTCTCCAAGTAGCTCCATCCTTGGAAAGTATCTGACTTCAGACGTGGGGGGATCCCCAGAGTCACAGTGGAGATGGCAGCGTCTTGGCATTACTATAATTATAAATATGTCTTGGCATCCATAACTCTGCCCCAATTCAGCTGCCTTCTGTGACGCTCTCGTGACTCCAGAAGTAAGGCAAACATAAATTTTGGAAGACGCACATCGATGCCTGAATTTGGGCTCCGTGCTTTTGCATCAGATCTGCTGCCTTAATTAGCAAGAAGCAGGAAAGACAGGCAGACAGACAGACAGCCATGAATGCTGAACTGTGGCTGAGCAACAGCTCAGGAAACTCCAGGGTCAATTCCACAGTCACCTAGTCACAAGACAAGAAGCACAGACTCCCTTTCTCGGCGTGCTTATGTAACAGCAAGCCTTCATCACTGAATTTCTATTGAGTGTCCTTTCCATCATGGCTCTGGATCCTGTCCTTACATATTTAGATTTGATATTTTAGAAGCATTTAAAGCAAGAGAAAAAAATGAAACAGAAAGAAAAAAAGAAGAGCAAGGGGAGTGAGAGGATTAAGAGGAAATACAGACATCAGAAGACTCACAAGAAGTAAAGTTCTCTCCGGGTTTAGCGTTTTAGGAAGAATTTCAGAGAGAAGGTTCTAACTGGGTCTAACCCTGCTTTCCTTTCGGGCTTCTAAAGTGGTGGTCATCATAAACACACTGGCTATGACTTGTTCAGCCACAGTTCCTTTGCGGTACAGTCTTGGACTTCTCCGAACAAATACCACACATAAATTTCTATGTTTTTATAAACAGCCTGGATGCCTGTGTAAATGATGACTGCAAAATAAGAAAGAACCCTAAGAGAAAGAGTATTTGAAAAGACGGCTACTTGACTCTGAAACTACACGGCTTGGTCAGGACAGAATGGGTGGGCTATAAAATGCAATTTGGTGGTCACAGAATAGCCACTTCATGAGCATGCAATGGTGCCGAGGAGCAGACAACAGGATGCAGCTCTGAAACACTCACTTTCTGAAAGACGGTGATGACAAAGGTCTCTTGCTTTAAGCGTATGTTTTGTCAAAAGACAGTAAGCAATGTCCAGTGGTTAATAAAAACCAGTGCAGCTGTGAAGTCAGACACAGCGCATTCACCGATGGGCTAAGACGACCAGGGAAAGAATAAGAAAGTTATCAGTAACTTGAGGGCAGGGTTCAGAGTTAGGTGTTGCCTGTCAGGAAGAGTGGGATGACCATCTGACTGAGTGTGATGGTGATAAGGAAAGGAAAACTGAAGGATTAAAAAGAAGGCAGCGATGCTGGGGCTGAAGGATGCAAGCTAGAGTCTCCACACTGATGCCCAGTGACTCACAGCCACTCGGAGCTCCAGGGCCTCTGATGCCTCTGGCCACACTGAGAGGACAACCCACACATTAACATGAATGCGTCAAAATTTTTTAAATGAATCTACAAAAAAAAAACAAAAGAGAGAAGGCAAGATGGAAGTTTCGAAAGAATAAAACGATGATAAACAAATATGAGGCAGGAAGATGAGTATCGCGAGAACAGCCAGGCAGCATGAGGCGGAACCCGTGCAGTGCGCACGCGCAGTGTCTTCAGTATGTGAGCAGGCTTCGCGTAATGAGCCAAACTATGGGATTCAAATACCATGCCTTCAGTGTGGTAGAACCCAGCAAGAGTTCTCTGTCCCCTGACTCCTGGCAGGTGTCTCTCTCTTCGGTGTGTGAAAGCATTCTGAAGCAGCCCTGTCAAGCCGCAAGCGTCAGCTTTATGGGCACACTCAGTTCGCTAATGAAGTAACTTCCGTGGATGGATGCCTTTTCTCTGGGACGTACTAAAGCTGACAAGGGAACCACTTCAGAAGAGGCAACATGGCAGTTAACTCAGTCCGTTAATCTGCCGTCCAGACACAGGCACACCCTCCCTGAGACTGGAACACAGACCACTGCTCTGCCTTGCCCTCAACTTTCTCCTGCTCGTAATACCCATCCCAAAGGACACTTTAAACAGTGTCCCATCCCCAGTTATCTATCCCTCTAAGAGTTAACTGCAATTGTTGCGTGTGACTTTGAATCCTCAATGAAAGACTAAAAGGAACGCTTTTGTTTCCTAATAAAATATTATTTCATAAGCAACTATTGCTATATTAACTTTATAATACATAAACTTTACAAGTAGGGAAGATGTTGCCAGTAATAAGAAAGGAAAACTAATGTATGGATAAGCAACTATAAATCAAAACAAAATAACGAGACTAAAGGTCACTTCTGATACCAGAACTAAAACCAATCTTTGTGGTTTGCCTTTCATGTACCTTGTTTTCCAAAATTTCTTCCCTCAAAAAGAATTTATTGTTTTATAATTATATAGGCTATTTAAATATAATTGATATATTTATATACTTACACCTATAGAAAGTGAATATAAATACATTTATACATCATACTAAATGTAAAATATAGAACATGATTTAAAATATTTATATTATTAATCTTACAATATTCTAGGGGAAAGTTTTTTATTTTTATGCATATGCACATTATGTGTTTTACTTTGTGTTTGCCTGTACATATATATAGGTGCACAACCTGCTGGCCTGGTGTCCAAGGACCCGAGAATAGGACGTCAGATCCCCTGGAAGTGGAGTTACAGATGGCTGTGAGCTTCCATGTGGGTGCTGGGACCTGAAGCCAGATCCTCTGCAAGAGCAACAAATGCTCATAACTGCTGAATTGTTTTGGTTTTTAGACTCTCATCTCAAGTAAACCTAGTAATTTTGTGCTCATCTGTTCTTAAAAACCCTTAACCTGTGTGAGGTTGGACTTTATCCCAACTCACTGGCCAAGGTCATCTTCTAGGCTTTAATTTCATGTACGATGAGAAGAGTAATGGGAATCTAACTGGTCCATGTTTTCATGACTATGCACACAAACTGGAGTTCAGATTGTCTAGCTAACATCCCTCCAACCATGTATTTTAAAAGAGTATCTTCAGATCCAAACAGTAATTTTGTAACTAGTTCAAAGATTAAAATTTTGTTCCTCAAATTCATTTTATGCAGTCACACCACCCATACCAAGCGATTAGGGTGGCTGCCAAAACAGGAAGCAGTTTTGGGGACTGTGCGGAGATATAAAATACAACTGATGGAACTGTAGGTGATGCTCACCCCGGTCTTTGATGTTCTACTCCCTCTCAGCTAAGTTTATCTATGCACACTGTGACTTGATTCCGGGCGCAGTCCTTGGCCACATCTAGATTCTAGGGCACAAGATATCACTGATGGGTCAGCATAGGGAATATTAGCTTTGCTTGAGCTAATAACGTGCCAAGACAATAAGGAGGTTTATAAACAACACAGCCTATTCCCCAGCCGCTCTGAGAGCAAGGCCAAGTGTCGGCCAGTGTGAGGGAAAGACAGAGTAACACAAAAGCAGACTGGCTTTCAGGAACTTACTGTATCCTGTTCTTTTCATTTCTTTTGCCAGGGTTTCAATAATCTCAGAAGTGTAACAAAGTTAGAGCCTGTCCTAATAAAAAGTAACCTGAAGTGGAAAATGGTGATCCTGCTCCACTCTACCAATTGGTTCCTCCAGAACATCTCCAAAGAGCAGCAAACGTCTCGAAACTCTAATAACTCCATGTCTGCCAAGGAAGTGTAATGGCTCTGAGAACATATGAAGATTATTAGCTAAGCTTAATAACCATTTATTTATCTAAAAATGGTCAACATTTATTAAATTTCTACTGAATAAAGATGCTAAATGTGATCCCTAAGGGCTTATGATTTAGAAGAAAAAAAGGGAGGGCTACTTATAAGACACTAACACAGAAGCGCAGAGGGGGATCCCAGACAATACATGATTAGAACCAATCCAGTCTCCTTGGTCACCGTTTAACCCAGGACCTCCCAAGTGTTTTCAGAGAAGCACATATGAGACATCCTAAGAAGAGCAATAAAACGCCCTCAGTCAAGTCACTCTGAGAAATGGTTATGAGCCAAAATTAAAGACATTTGAGTACCTAAAAGACAGAAAAATACCAGAACCATATTAATGTTACCAGTTTTCAAATTTATCTAACTTCATGTCCTTTTTTGTTCTTACAGTTATTAATATCTGTGACATCTACTTGGATGGATTAAATGCCCTGTCGTTTGATTAAACATTTAGTTCTCGGGTTGCTGCAGATAGTTATAAACATGGTTAGGCTCTACAGAAGGCGACACTAATAGGAGACACTGTTCTCTGTGATCTGAGTAGGTCTCATGCTATTCGTTGAAAGACCTTAATGGCAAAACTGAGGTCTGCCGAAGGAAGGAGAAATTTCACCTCAAGATTGCAGCATGAGTTCCTGCCGAAGACCACCAGACTGCTGCCTGTCCTACAGACTGCAGGCTTCCAGACTCCGTGAGTACAAATGCCAGTCCTTGGGTAGGAGTAAGTCATATATGCATTATATTTATTTGTTTATAAATATAGAATGATATCTATAACATGCACAATCAATTTATAAGTTTAAGTTGCATCAATACTTTTAAAACGAAGTGTAAATATAAAAGGTAAGAATTTGTATTTAACATAAGTATTATATTTTAAATTTAAAATGGTTGAGTTTGGAGGTATATATAATATGTATCTTAGACACATATGTTTTGTATTTATCAACTGCTTTTGTTCTTCTCTGATAAAACATACCAATGAACTAGTATTTTACATAACATCTATAGGAACTACCATAAACTCCAGTCTTCTGCAACACGTGACTACCATCGTCCACAGCCACCTTTATAATCAGACACTGATAAAACATACCAATGAACTAGTATTTTACATAACATCTATAGGAACTACCATAAACTCCAGTCTTCTGCAACACGTGACTACCATCGTCCACAGCCACCTTTATAATCAGACACTGGGAGCTCTGTGCCCAAACTTCACTGTTTAAGGGATATGGTAAGAGGTGCTAATTGTAGTTATGTTCAGGATCTTTTCTACAATCTCCCACACTCAAAAACATGCTAAAAGTAAACAAAGCCTCGCTATGAATTGAACATGCTATCCAGTAATGGTTCTCTATGGAATCTGCGTGGGTGTACGGTTCTCTATGGGATCTGTGTGGGTGTATCAACGTGCACAGAGACCAAGGCCCTTGCCCAGGCCAAGATGATTGGTGAAATAAAATCCCTATCGTCCTGGATGATGGTGGATAGAAGCCAGTATTAGGGTTTAAATTCATTTCTTTTGCTCTAGAGGAAGGACGAAGCCTATGTACCTATCCCGTACTTCCCAAAGATGAAGCAATGCAGAAAAGCAAATCCGCACCCCTTCAAACACCATGCCAAACCTAAACCACCTCTGTGCTCAGTTACGCAAGCCAACAAACTGACAAGATTATTTAAGGCGGTTCAAGATTTGCTTCTCTTAAATAAGAGCACATGTTTGGTAAGTTACATTTGCATCCTAACTGGCAAAAGGCAATCTAGAAGAGCAAAATCTGAGCATATACAGATATAAGAAAGTCCTGCTTAGGAGATGGACAGGGCAGAACAGCAGAAGTTCTCAGTGTGATTAGGTCTTTTGTTTCCTGACTCTTGCGAGTACACAGGTGATATGTGTGTATCGGTGTTCTTTAAACATTGATAACCCCAGCAATCTACACTCTCAAGGATTTAGAGCCAGACTCTGATGAATGCTATGTTCACTGGGATGGAGAAATGCTTCCATGTGCTGTTTAGTTTCTAATTACGAAAGTTTTTGGACTGTACACCTAGGTATAAAGAGCTATAGATCACAACATAAAACCCCTGTTCTACATTGTGGCAGGTTCCAATGAATTACAGTCCTTTGTGAAAACCATTTACCTCCAAGGATGGAAACTTCTCTCATATGATTCAGATATTCAAAACCAACAGGAGTTTGTGTAGTAAGTTCAACCACCAAACTATGAGCACTCAGAATTCCATTATATTACCTGAGAAGCAAGCTAAGGCAAGAATGGACAGACAATTAAAGGGTTTTAAAAAAAACAAAACAGGTCAGAGAATTTGGGAGGTGGGAACCAAGCAGAACAAGACTTTCACTTTTTAATGAAATTATTAAACTAATATTTAATTTAATTTAATTTAGTTTCCTGGGGGGGGGCAGGAAGATGAAGGCATATGCATAGCAACAAGCCCATTCCTTATCACAAGCTTAGCTATAGGCATGGTCAAAAAAAAAAAAAAAACACTGTTGCCATCTTTCCTGTTATCAACAACAGTTAATGAAAATAACTATCTTGGGGGCTGGAGAGATGGCTCAGTGGTTAAGAGCATTGTGTGCTCTTCCAAAGGACCTGAGTTCGATTCCCAGCAACCACATGGTGGCTCACAACCATCTGTAATGAGGGCTGGTGTCCTCTTCTGGCCTACAGACATATATGCAAACAGAATAGTGTGTCCATAATAAATAAATAAATATTGAAAAAAAAGAAAATAACTATCTTGAACCATGATATGGGATTCCCCTCTGAATGCTGTGAATACCATTCACTAATAAAGAACTTTGAGTCTATAGCAGAGCAGGGTAGAACAGAGGTGGGTGGGAAAAACTAAACTGAATGCTGGGAAAGAGAAAGGTGGAGTAAGAAAGAAGCCATGGAGCTGCTGCCAGACACAGACACGCTGAAATTTTGCCAGTAGGCCATGAGCCTCATGGTAAAATATAAAATAATGGAGATAGGTTAATTCTAGATGTAAGAGCTAGCTAGCAATATGCTTAAGTAATTGGGCAAGCAGTGATTTAATTAATGAAGTTTCTGTGTGATTACTTTGGGGTTGAGCAGCCAGGAACAAACAAAGGACCTATTACAACAGAACCAGGTGGTGGTAGCGCACGCCTTTAATCCCAGCACTCAGGAGGCAGAGGTACGCAGATCTCTTAGCTTGAGGCCAGCCTGGTTGATACAGTGAGTTCCACAATAGCCAAGGCTATACAGAGAAACCCTGTCTCAAAAAAATCTAAAAACAAACAAATATCTTATAAGATAAAGTAGTTTAAACTTATCTTGCCAACATATCACCCTAGTCAGTGAGAATGCTGGGCCTAGGAAGAAAAGACAAGAATATGCAAGTCCTAGTTAGCTTCAACTATCAACTTTTACCTTGATACCTGAGAAGGGAATTTCAACTACAGAAGATCAGAATGGACTGTGAGCATGGCAGTGAGGCGCTGTCTTGTTTGTTAACTGCCATTGTAAGGCCTAGCCCACTGTGGGCAGCACCACTCTCTCCGAAAGTTGCCCAGGGTTACAAAACAATGCTAGCTACACACCTGGACACCTGCAAGTAAACCACCAATCGGTAAGTCAGCAGTTCTCAATCTGGGGGTCATGACCCCTTTAGCGGTCAAATCACCCTTTCGCAGGGGTCACTTATCAGACATCCTGCATATCAGAAATTCACATTATGTCTCACGATGGTAGCAAACTGCGGTTATGAAGGAGCAACGAAAATAATTTTACGATGAGGTCACCCCCAGAGGGACTGTATGAAGGGGTCGCAGCATTAGAAAGTCTGAGAGTCACTGCTCTAAGGTGTGTACCAAGGAGTTCCTGCCTGGAATTCCTTCAATGATGGGTTCGATCTGTAAACTGAGACAAATCCTTGCCCCCCTGCTGTGGTGTGAATGAGAATGCACTCCACAGGCTCACATGTTTGACTCATTGATTACCCGCTGGTGGAACTGTTGGAGAAGGATGAAGAAGTGTGTCTTTGCTGAAGGAGGTGTGGCCTTGGAGGTAGACATTTAGCTTTCAAAGGACTAATGCTTTCCCCAGTATCCTCCCTGCTTCCTGCTTGCAGATCTAAAAGAGAGTTCTCAGCTGTTCCTCCTATTGTGCCTTTGCTCTGTCATCACAGATTCCAAACCCTCTGAAACCTAAGACCATTAAAGGCTTTCTCTGTGAGTTGCTTTGTTCATGGTATTTTATCACAGCAACAAAACAATAATACACTTAGGGAAGTGTATTAATTTTGTGTTAATTGCTTTTGATCTATGCGTTCCAGCATGGCAACAGAAAGGAAACTATATTTGCATCATAATTAATGCAAATTAAGTGCTCAGATCCTTAACTGAGCTTAAGAATAAACATAGAAAATGCATTTATATAATATTATTGTATTATAAATATAATTATAAATATATAGTTGGAGGATCAATATTGTCTTCAAATAAAACAAAGTTGATTTCATGACTCATACAAGTTCCATGAAAGTATTAACTGCTTGTAATCTGGTAACGCAATATTGACTAATATATTGACTAATAAAATATTAACTAATATATATTTATATTGCATATAAATATTACAGCAGTATATTAATCTAGCCATCTGCTTCAATATTTAATTTGCTAACAACAGGAAGAACATTCAAGAAAGGATTTAGTTTAAATCCTATATTTTAATGTAGATGTTCTTTTTAAAACTGGTAGGCCACTCATCTAATTGACTAGTTTCTTCAGGTGAATTGTATAAATTTGGTATCTCAGTCCAAATCACTCCAACCTAGAACAAATGCAGGAGTCAGGCATACAGGACTCTGAGCTGGGATGTCAGAACATCGGGGAACAGGGACTTCCCCAGTGAGAACAAGGTCACAAGCAAGATGTTGTCGTGAGTTTAATGATATTTCTTGCAGCTGAGACATTAAGATGACATCCTTTGCTTGTCCCCAAATGAACACAATACATACAGCACAAGAAGACAGTGTACATTTTACCATCAGAATCTGTAGCAGCTTCTTGTAGACAGGCAATTTTGTATTCTGAAATAATTTAGGAAAGCTGTAGGAGGGAAAGACAGGAATGGTTTAAATTCAAGTTTCTGAAAACAGCATTTGTGAGGAAACACTGTGCCGGAGTCCAAGTGCAGAAGACCCAGATTCCAGCAGGGCTGGTTTAACCAGAACTCCTCTTACCCTGGATATCTTAGGAATATTCCAGCCACTGTTCATGCTCCTTGAGAATAAATTCTCACTTGCTCAAGCTACATTCAGAGTTGAACCGACTGCCTGTCTTCTGAGCTACCAGACGCCATACAGAGATCTCTGTACCTGTCTCAGTGGGCCTGGAAAAGTCTCTTACCACACTTTAAATATTTTGATTTAGCATGTGCTAGGGACTGTGAAGGCACACAGGAACGAAACATCTTAGATGGGTCCAACTATAGAAGCAGACAGGCCCTGGCAGCAGACAAGAGAAAATATATATGTAAAGTTGCCTGCCTCTAAGTCAAACAGGGTTTCCTAAGATGATGATACCATATACAGCTTATCCTGTGAAAGGGAAAGATACTTATAAAACAGTTTCTCTCTCTCTCTCTTTCTCTCTCTCTCTCTCTCTCCCTCTCCCTCCCTCCCTCCCTCCCTCCCTCTCTCTCTCTCTCCCTCACACACACACACACACACATATACACACAAACACACACACATATGGTTATATAGCATGGAGGAATTGAATAATAGAGAGGCTGTACCTTGAGAGAGCATGACCTACCCTTAATGCAGAAAAACAGTTAGCAAAGCCAAACCCCAAGCTGAGAGTGCAAACCTGGTGGGAGAGAGACTGGAAGAGAAGAGAAGCTGCCCTGGCTGTGAAAGAGAGATCCCCCAAACCACCTAGGATCCGTGCTCTTAAAGAATCGGAAGTCGTAAAGTGACATAATCAAACCTGACCTCAGTAACATCACCCTCAAGCAGAGTGGGAAGTATCGCAACCTGGGAGAGAACTCCAAATAACTGTACTAAAAGGTCTCAGAAGCATATCAAGAGGCAAGTGGATCAATACTTACTGGAGATAGAAACTGCACATGGCAACACTTATTGCATGTGTGTAACATGTTAGAAACTATGCCAAGAACTTTCTGATGCATGAGCTCACTGAGTGGACACAATAACCTCACGATATCATAACTCTGGTGAGGTTCAGAAGAATATGAGGCTTGCCCAGTCTGATACATCTATTAAGTCAGAGGATTTGCGTTATCAGTAGGAACAGAGGAGAAATCCAGAACACTTCTGATGATCCTAGGTGGAAAGCAAAGTAGGTGGCAGCCACTGAGACTGGGCACACAACGGGATAGTTGCTGTGGTTGACGCTACTGCTTGGGAACGAGAGAAGATGGCGTTGGTTTTGAATAGCCTGCTTTGAATCAACATTGCTTTGTCTTCCAACAGACAGTTGCAGCAGACAACCTGAACAGGCAAAGTTTCTGCTTTAAGTTGTGCATCTGCATCCCATAAGCAAAGAGGAACTACTTCCAAGCTGATATTCCCCAACCAAGGCAAACCAGAGTTTCTGAGTCCATCCTTTCCCTTACAACACCATCCAAGAAGCAGATCATTCGAGGGCAAGAGTTTAAGTCTTCTCACTGGTACTGTAGACATTTCTTTTCTTCTTGTAACAAAATATTCAATAAAGGAAACTTAAGAATGGCTTACTTCGTCTCACAGTTTGAGGATGGGGTCCATCAAGGTGGGAAGCATGGCGGCGGGAGCCATTGTTTCATTGCACACCCAGAAAGCAAGGAGAGATTAAGGCCGATGCTCAGCCCTCTTCTTATTTTTAAATTGGTCCAGGACCCCAATCTTTGGGATGGTGTGACCCACAATGAAGGTGAGTCTCCCATTCTGGGAAAAATTTTCATAGACACATCCTGAGATGTGTTGCCACAGCCATTTTAAATCCAGGCACATTGACAATGAAAATTAACTAAGAAATTCCCAACGGCATGGTTCATGGGTGATAATACATTTTATAACTTTTAAAAAATAGCTTAAGATATTCAGTTATATATCTGTATGTATATACATGAATTTATTACTGATAAAATGATACTTCACAATTTCTTACTCAGCAAATACGGAATGATTATGCAGCTATTCCCCTTCCAGGAGGTGGATCCGAACTCCCGCTTCCTCTCTAAATGCTGCACTAAATAAAGACACGGTAAGTGGTGACCACACATCAGGCAAATGCTGCATGTTATGCGGGTTATTACCCTGACTGGAGATGATACCATGTCCCCTGAGGGGAGAGCCACAGGAAGGGCACTCACTTTTGTGATACTGTTTTCCAAAGCTCAAGACTAAGTTTATTAAGTCTGAAAAACAACAGACAAGTCCAAGTTTGGAGCTGCTATATAATAGTTTGTCCAGCATTGCATGGGACTTACAATTTCATAAGGAAAATAGAACTGCAGAAGACATGACAACAAAATGTAACGCAGTTGTCTAGACTGAATTTCTGGAGAAAAGGTGAGTATTAGTGGAAAAAATGGGGGAAATACAAATATCTATAGTTTAGCTATTAGTAAAAAAAAAAGCATCATTATTCCAATAAAAATATGTAAGATTCATACAACCTTCTGCTTAGCAAGCAGGAGCATGATTTGCAAACAGATTTTGGCTGAAAACTTAGCTTTTGGTTGAAAACTTATCTTTTTTCAAAATTCGCAATAATGCTGTAAAAAATGGCACGAATATTTATATTTTACAGACTATATATGTGCATATATACTATATATACATATATACAGTATACATATGACCTGTTAGAATTTGAGATTCACTGACAACAGACAGTTAATAGGTACTAGAACTAGATGTATTTTTACACCTTCAAAATTCCCCCAGGAAGTCTGTTAACATCTATTAGAAATCCTGGTTTATTTTGTGTGATCTGAAGCCTCCTTCTTCAGTCTTCCAACTGCATTACAGCCAACACAGCTAGAGATGCACGGGAACAGAAGACAGCTATGGAGCACTGTGGTCCCTCCCCACCCTTTACAGGCGGTGACTTCAGGCAAGGCAGCTCCTGCTTATCTGCACTCCACACCCCTTTTTCTCCCTGTCAGGGTACCTCATTCACATAATTCTCAAGTTGATTCGTTTCTTTTCTTCCACAGTACAAAGACATCCCTCCACCAGGAAACAAAGACAGGTAAAATGCAGCTGCTAGAGAAACATCTCACGAGACTGGAAATCATGCTGGAATCCCCATTTGAGTACTCAGAGAAAAACAACTCCTAGGTCTGGCTACCAGTGAATAGGAAAGATTCTTTAAGTATAAGAAGTCTCTTTTATGTTACTTATCTTTATTAATGTGCAGAGACCATCAATACTGCTTGTTACATATGGAGTTAAAAACAAAGCCCCTTCAGTGCTTGCCAAGGCTCTCATTCTTATTTCAGAATTAAAGACAAGTTATAACTATGTTAGTTCTGCATATTTAACTGGCCAGTGAAAGTTGCATCGTTCGAAATAAAAAAAAATAATGAATCTTTAAGTGTTAGTGCAAATAAGATCTCAAAGCAACAAAGAGATTAATATTTTCTAATTTTAACATCATTCTCAGAAGTAAAGAAAGCTGTAAAAGCATATAGAAGGAACCACCTACAACAGTTATTTTAAACCACCCCAACTGTCCTGTTTTTTTTTTTTAATCTACAGAAGTGGAAAGCCTTAAGGTTATACTGCATATTCTTTTCTGTATAAGAAATACAGAGAACAGTGGTTGCCTCTCAGATATACTGAAAAATGGACTTCCACTGGGATAACAGGAGTTGAGCTTCTCAGAGGGCCTGCATTCCCAGACAGCTCATTTGGAAGCTGACGTAGGAGACAATCATCAACGCCTTCCCAGAGTTTCGGAATTGTAAGATCATGCAACCATCACCAAAAATCCCTCAACCTTTACAGAGATGTAGTCTAGAATTAATATCAATAATAGGCAATATACACTGGTTGGTGCATAATTAGTATTCTAACTTCATTTAATTACCATCTCCTGTTAGCAGACGATGTGGAGACTTCATAAAAACTCGCCTGAAATGACACTCTTCATATGTGGCTGGATTGGAAGCCTGTTGCGGGCCTGCCTAATGCTGAAGACTGTTGTTTTCATTTATTTCAGAATTCCTCCAACCTCACAACTGACATCTGTTTCCTTGACTCATTTCATGCTCTTACAAAGCCATATCAGAAGCAGAAATATCAGCTTCAGTGCTGTGTGTTAGGTATCCATTTACATAAGTATGAATCTTATTCATGGCAATTTACAATATAAGATATAAAACTGGCAGCAACAGTCAGAGAAGGCACTAGAGAAAGAGAGGAAAAATATCACCAGGTTAAAAAAAATTTCCCGAAAACCAAGCAAAACATTGGTAGCTAGCCATCGGCTGACCAAAAGCAACCCAGAGTTTGGATGGTTGGAAACTACCCGTGGAATAGGTGGGGAAAATGTGGTTGGAGACCAGAGGAACACTGGGTTCTCAACTCTGAAAGAGGTGCCCAAAATGATCATGTGATCTGTGCCAGAATGTTGGATCCAAGTCCCGATGGGAACATATGATACTCAAGATGGGCCAAGTTTTGTTTTTTTTTTTTTTTAATAGCTGAGCTTTTAGTTGGCACCAGAAAAATCCCGTGCCAGCTGCTGAGGAAATAATATACCAGGAGCTGGCAGGCAAGAGCACTCGCAAAGCCAACAGGTATGGACGCCCAGTGTGATGCATGACAAGAAGCAGAGGGAATGAGACCACAGAAGTGTTCTCATCTACCGTCCTCGAAGGGGGCAGAGTGCCGGAAAGAGCTTCTCTTGTCAAAAAACAAAAACCTGAAAAGAAATGTGAGGAAGAAATGAACTCAGATCCAGCTTCAGTTTCCCTAGATACCGCATGCGAGGAGACTGTAGTCGTGCAGAAGAGGGGCTCCTGCATTCCCTCACAGCAAAGGAAAGGGCAATGATGTGCGTCTGAACAGAGGAACCCTTTCCTTGGACTCTGAAGTCAGACAGGAGGGGTACGGGAGCCTTAGTCTGCCTCAGCTGCCATTACGAATATCACAGATGGGGTGTCGTAAACAACAGGCATTTCTTCTGCGGTTCTGGAAAGTAGAGTGTGATACGGAGTGCCATCTTGGCTCTTTGGGAGGCTTGGCTTGCAGATGTCTGCCTTGTCACTGTGTCCTCAAATGACAGAGAGAGGAAAGGGCACATGAGTTCTCTTGTTCCCAGCACGGGGGCCTGTTCTCAAGGCCCTGTACAACACAATTACCTATCACAGGCTCGTGTGCAGGTATTCGAACACTGAGGCCTATGGCTTCAACATGTGTGGGAAAATCAAAACATCCATTCTGTAACATGGGGAGACACATAGATAATGAAAGGAACTTAGGCTGTGGTGGAATGAAGAAGATAAAGAGAAATCAGAGGGGCCAGTGAGAGCTTGCCTCAGCAAGGGTGGCCTCCTTCTGTCCCTTGGGATCCTATTCGTCCCATGGAAATTTTCCTTCACTAGCTTCTGGTTGTCAAAATAAAAATGGGGAAAACACTCAATTTTCAGAACAATTTTATTTTTTTTTCTTTTTTTTATTGAGAAAAGGAGAAAAAAAAAAAACAAGTTTCCGCCTCCTCCCAGCCTCCCATTTCCCTCCCCCTAACCCCCCCTACGCCCCCTCCTCCCACCCTTCTCCCCCTCCCCCCACTCCTTTCCCCCTCCCTCTCCAGTCCAAAGAGCAGTCAGGGTTTTCTGCCCTGTGGTAAGACCTAGGACCTCCCACCTCCGTCCATATCTAGGAAGGTGAACATCCAAACTGGCTGGGTTCAGAACAATTTTAAACTGCATTAAAATCATGAAGATGAAGCCAATGATTGCACTTCAATGTTAAGGACTAGCTGATTTAATTCTTTGAATAAAAGAAGCACTGACTCAATATCTTTGAAATACTCTCTCCAATCTCTACATCATAGAATCGACTATGCTCTTTTCTTCCTTGTGGGCCTCTCACGGGCTATCTTTCTCCTACTGTGGCTGGGGGATGTGTCACAAGAACATGTGTTGTAGGACATAGCCAACCAGTCTTAGAGTCACAAACCAGTGAAAGCCAAGCTTTGGTAAGATTTCACTTTAATGGGAAGGGGGAAAAAAATTCACTTTAAATACAATCCTGAGAGGGATGGGGAAAGCTAGGAAATGCACCTTCTTGCTAAATTCATCTTAGAAATCCACCATTGTAAGTATTAGCGTATTCCACTAAAAGGCACAAAAATTATCTCATTTAAGACAAAAAGCACAAACCTGAATAAAACTATTCAAAGGTCCTCCAACATTTTGTGAGACTTTGGAGCTTCCAGGCACACTTACTCTGAGAGCCACTCTGTCTCCCAACACAAGAAAACAACCAAGGCTACTATGTAACCAGCCATAGTTACTCTGACATTACATTCCAAGAAGGGGTCCTGTAGGAAGCAAGAGGCTGGTAGGCTGACCTTCTCAGTCTCCCAACACAAGCATACAACAAATGTTAGCCACAGAAGGCCCCATTACCATCCTGACATTTCAAAGAGGGATCCTGCCGTGTACAGTAGGCTGATGTGGGTCAGAGCCCCTTAGATTCGAGAGGATTGACCTGTGAAAATCCTACTGGTACGGATGGTTCACTACTCTACAAATCTTCAGAAAGTCTTCTCTCTGTGCTGGGTATTGTGCTAGGTGCTGGAGACACAACAATGGGTAAGAAGGTAGACAAGAGGTTAGACCCACAGCAGCCTACATTCCTGTAGGGGACGGGCAAATGAGTGTTGAAAGGGGATGTGGGGAGATTTGGGAGAATGGAAATTAGAATATATTACATGAAATATATACATATATATTTCATATATGTATATATACATATATATGTATAATTTTTTAAAGTAATTTTGCAACGTTCTGAACTAGCAAGGGATTGCCATAAGGAAAATTTCCTGAAAGAAAGGAGAGTCAAACCCTGGTCTTTTCCCTGAGACCCCCTGCTTCATTCTTGTATCGCGTGGATTTCATATGCTATTCCAGAAACATCTCCTAAGCACATAAACGGAGCAGGAGCCAGGCTAAGGACTGACTTGGTAGTGTGAATGAAAGATGTGGAAATGATGGGGTTCTCTGCCCAGTGAACACACACGCTGATGGCAAAGAGCAGAAACCATTTACTGTAATCGCACAGACATTATAGGTGAGAACACAGAAAATTGGGTGAGGGCACAGGCGTGGGAGCCGCTTTCCACCTGGGAGTGCGGCAGCTGGTGTGGAGGGATCATCAAGGGAAGCCTGTTTCAGGTCCAACTGCTTCATGCACAGATCTCAGAAATGCAACGCTCATGGCAGATCCATTCTGCCTAGGTTTATTTAATAAACTGCTTCCCAGTTCTGAACTTCAAGTTCCTCATCTGTAAGATGGTGACGGTGGCAAATGTTCTGTAGTGGTATCAGGGGTGTATGAAAGACAGTAGAATCATGTCAGGGTTCTGGTTAACATTTCATGTTGGGAATGATCAAGAGAAGTGGTTGTAGACAAAGCCAGCAGGCAGGTTGAAGCCCGTAAGATACAAATTCTGCCCACATTCAATCTGGAATCGTCATCCTCTATTTCTTATCTAGCACCCATCTAGAGAATGATACCTAGTTCACATAGTAGGCATGGAGCTACGTGTTTTACATGTACAATCTAAGTTAACTGTCATTGCAAGTCTGAATCCTCACCACCCTTCTCTGACATTCAACACAGAGGACCAGCCAAAGAAGCATACCTGTGAGGTAGCATTTTTACCCTGCCTGTCACTGGCTTGGTCTCCATCAGCAGTCCTTTCCCACCTCACCTACTCAACTGTCCAGAACCGTCTCTTGGAGACACGCCTCGGAGTCACCTCGAGTAGCTGCCTGTGTAAGCATCCGCTTTGAGGATCTCCACTTCTGCCAGCCTGATCTGGGTACAGCACTCTCAGGCCGAGCTACCTCTTCACCTCCTCCGCGTCCGAACATTTGATAGAGCAGTGTTGGTTTTCTTGAATGGCCTGGTGATCTCCCCAGATCCCCACTTCACTAAAATCATACGCTAGAATGAAAAGCTCTTGTTCATTGTGGTTTTAGCTCACCTCTGGCTACAGGCTGCACGCAGATAAATCTTGCCTCGTTGAATATTTTAATTAGCTTGTATGTTCACATTAAAGGATGGACAGGAGGGGTCCAGAACCCCCAAGGAGCCACTGAAACGGCTTCCTCTACAAAAGAAATCTCCAGAGGTGTGTTATCACTGAACACTCCAGACCAGACTGGTTTACTGGATTGTGTATTTTGGATTTGGTAACATTCTATTTTCTCGGTGATTGTCCGGACAAGGGAGCTTTGGAAAGAATGTACGAATCACTAGAATAAGTAAGTAGAAATATACTCACATCCTGATCAAGAATAAACTTGAGGTAGGAGAGCAGGGAACGGGTCTGGGAGGAGTTAGAGAGAAGTATGGTGAATATAATCAAAATCCATTGTATGCATGTATGAAATTATGCAGGAATAAAAATGTTATCTTAATAAAGAATTAACTTGACCCAATGCCATAGTTTAAGGATGGCTTTAGTCTACAAGAGCTAGTTCCAGGACAGGCTGCAAAGCCATAGAGAAACCCTGTCTCAAAAAAAAAAAAAGGCTTTGTAGAGCTGTTAAAGCCCCAAATCCCACAGACTCACTAAAAAACAATACGTCCCTTTAAGACCATACAACAAGTAAGGTAGACTGAGCTAACATCCACAGGATTCTGATCAAATGTCTCCTTTGAACAATACACGGGCTTAAAGTAGGGAGATATCGTTCAAATGCTGTCTGCCTTATAGGTGACATCAATCATGTGACCATGAATACAGGTTTGCTGTCTCCTTCCCTCTGTGTCCTGGGCTTTAACAGTCACTTCTGTCTATGGTCATGACATGTTAGTCACTCCAATTCGCCTTTTATCTTTCAGGAGAAAAACTTTCATACCTGCCGAATTTCTCAACCATAAAGCCTTTGAAGCGACTTCTTGTGCAGGTGATGACTGTGTACTTATTAACAGCGTGAAGCTTAATATCCTGTACTAATGCGATTCTCTAAGCCCTGCTCAGGAATACGTCTGGGGAACATTCGGGCCAATATCCCTTGAGCTGCCTAAGCCAGGCAAGAGCAAAAGTTTTCATGAATCAAGTCATTTCATCAACACCGAGGTTCCTGCAAAGAAACAAAAGAACCTCTTTCTCCCTTCACTTCCTCATCCAAACTCGACCATAGTTATCATCATGGAATTAACTGTACCTGATGTGCAAGCCGCGTTCCTTCACTCCTTTTTTTTGTTTTATTTTGTTTTGTTTTCTTCTCTGGGTCTTTAATTACAATGTCAGAAAGTTCTTATCAAAACCCTTCATCAGGTAAAAACTGCAGAAGAAGCTGACATAGGTACCCACTTCCTCTTTCTGTACAAAAACACACCTCGCAAAATATCATTTCTCCTTGTTTACATTTTGGTCTGTTGATGCACTTCAAAGCCACTCTCCTAAAGTGGAGCACATTTTAAATGCAAATAAAGGACTTACAATTCTAATCTAGCTCTTAATCATCCAATAAAATGTTCTGGGGCATAGATTCCCAAATTATATATACTATCTACCTATGATTGCCATGTGTCTGCAACTGAAATTTAATTTGCTTTCCAAAATATCTCAATGTTAAAAAGAGAAACGTAGAAAAAGAAGCAGAAACATCTACTAATACTTCAATATAATAGTTTGTTTCATCACGCATTCCATGACATGGATATCCCAACTTGGAGACCACTGCTTTACTTAATGATTCCTTACTTAGTCCAACTGCAAAGCCTATTCTGATGTGGGAGTGACTTCTTCCTAATCTGTTGCTTTCATTGGTTAATTAATAAAGAAACTACCTTGGCCCATTTTATAGGCCAACCCTAAGGTGGGTGGAGTAAACAGAACAGAATGCTGGGAGAAAGAAGCTGAATCAGGCAGTCGCCATGATTCTCCCACTCCAGACAGACGCAGGTTAAGATCTTCCCTGGTAAGCCACCTCGTGGGCTACACAGATTATTAGAAATGGGTTAGTCCAGGTGCGAGAGTTAGCCAAGAAGAGGCTGGAACTAATGGGCCAAGCAGTGTTTAAAAGAATACAGTTTCCGTGTAATTATTCCGGGGAAAGCTAGCCGGGTGGCGGGACGCAGCCCCGCCAGCCACTCCTATTACAACACTATTCAAAAGAAGGAGTACGCAATTCTATTTTACAAAAGATTGCTAATTTAGCAGCTGTGCAGACACTTTAGTGGGTGGCGTATCCATCAGACAAGCATGAGAACCTGAGTTTGGACCCATCCCTGGCATCTACATGGAAAAGCCAGGTGTGGTCACTGACATTTGTAGCCACACAGCTGAGGAAGTGGAGACACCCTGGTTCCAGGAGTTTGCTGTCCACCCACTCTAGTTGATGGGTGAGTGCTGGTTCAGTGACAGACTCTCTTAAAAGATAGGGCAGAGAGTGATCAAGGAGGATTCCTGACATGCACACATTCACAAGCACACACACACACACACACACACACACACACACACACTTTAAAAAAACAAAATAGGTTAGTTATTTGAATACTTTCAATATAAAGGACCCTAACTAGGCCATCCTGAGTAGTACACATAACATATGGGAGAGTTATTTAATATATAATTGGTTTGTGTTAGTAAGTAGGAACAATTATAACGTATTAGAAGTGGGGGTAGAGTCATGGCTCAGCAGTTAAGAGCACAGACTGCTCTTCTAGAGGACCTGTATTCAATTCTCAGCACCCATGTAGTGGCTCACACCCATCTGTAACTCCAGTTCCATGGGATCTGACACTCTCTTCTGACCTCCACCAACATCAGATACACAGATGGTACACAGATATATATGTTTATATATATATATGTGTGTGTGTGTGTGTGTCAAAACACGTGTATGCATAAAATAATTTTTAAAATTAAAAACAGAAAATAGAGGTATTTTATCAGTGGTTTACTTAGCATTTTATTACTTACCACACCAAATATAAGAGTGGCCAGCTTGAGCCCTATTTGATTATTATCTACAATTTTTTTGTTTTGGTTTTTCAGGATAGGGTCTCTCTGGGTAGCTCTGGCTGTCCTGGAACTAGCTCTTGTAGACGAGGCTGGCCTTGAACTCAAGAGAACCACCTGCCTCTGCCTCCCAAGTGCTGGGATTAAAGGTGTACTGGCCCAAACAAACTCTTAACAATAGTCTTTGGATATGAACAGATGGCTATTTTTACTCACTAATAGATATCAACTATGTATTAAATAGTTCTTCTATAAAACTTTAAGTTAAACACGTGTTAAGTAAGGCTTTGCACTTTCAAAAGCTTTAGGTGCAATAGCTTTGGTTGTCAAAGTCAAACAGAAGAAACGGGAATGACAAAAAAAAAACGGATGGATGGAACTGGCTGACAGGCGAAGCAGGTAAAAACGATCACTACAGACACATCAGCAAGACTAGAGATAGAACACGTGTGCCCTCAAAGTATGTTTACACACTGAAAACCCATATTATTTCACTGGTGCTTTCAAAGTGAACAGGAGATTCAACAAGGATCCCTAAACAGATGAGAGACTGGGGCCATTTTAACACCAAATCCTCACGTAACTGAAATGTTGAAACTCGGCTAGTGCGGGTCAGAAAACCAGAAATGAAGTCTAACAACTTTTTGATTTTTTTCAAAATAGTTTTTCATAACAAAGACTAGTTTGTGTGGCCAGCGCAGCGTTGCACACATTTAATCCCAGCCCTCGGGAGGCAGAGGCAGGCAGATCTCTGTGAGTTCAAGGCCAGCCTGGTCTACAGAGTGAGTTCCAGGACAGCCAAGAGCTATACAGAAAGACCTTATCTTGAAAAACAAAAACAAACAAACAAAAGACTTATTTGTGTTGTGGACCTTGCACATGACTTAATGCAGTGTAAAATTTCCTGAAACCAGAAACGTGCACGCTCCTGGTGCGTGCGCTTCACTCTACAGTGACTTCTGACACCTAACCCACATGCTCTGTTTCCCTCTCCTGGCTCCTTCCAAGGTTTAGGAACAGATGTCAATCCAACACTCACCCCTTTCTTACCTAGTCACAGGTTATGGAGGACGTTTGGTCGTGTCTCTTTCTTTCTTTGCTTTTATTTTAGCCTGTCTCGGTGAGACCTAACCCTCGTGTTTTATCTTTATGGGTTAGTGGCAAGTTCTGAGACCCATAAACTTTGCCAAGACCCAACCACTTCTATAGTCACCTTTTCCCTCTTTCTCTACAATTGTTTTTCAATTGCTAAATACTAACCCTGTTTGGTTTAAATCAATTTTCCCTCTCCCACTCTGCAACTTTATCTGGCGTTGTGATGTCCATGCTTTGTAAATTTTGAAAAATCAAATGTGCATTGCCTTAGTTATTGCTGTGATAATGACCATGACCAAAAGCAGGCTGGGAAGGAAAGGGTGACTTCATCTTACAGCTTTCAGGTCACACTCAAGGCAGAAACCTAGAACTAGGAACTGATGCAGAGGCCATGGAAAGCTGCCACTTACTGGCTTGATCCTCATGGCTTGCTCGACCTGCTTTCTTACACCATCCAAGACCACTTATTCAGGAGTGGTACCATCACCTCACGGGATGGGCCCAGGCCCACCCACATCAATTGCTTATAGATCAATCTTATAGAGGAAATTTCTCAATTAAGATGTCTTCTCAAATGACTCTAGCTTGTGTCAAGTTGGGGGAAGAAAAGAACCAGAGCATACATCTCGAGATTTTTCTGCCCTTCTGGGGTGTGTGTGCATGGTCTGTACCTGGGGTGCTCTTTGCCAAGGGTATACATGTCAGATTCCTAGAGAAATTCAAAGTCCACCACATCCTCATGAAGACAACCCAAGCCACTCTGTAAGACAGATCACTGTTCAAAATATTGCTATGGTTCTGCAGCTGGGCATGGTGGCGCACACCTTTAATCCTAGCACTCAGGAGGCAGAGGCAGGCGGATCTCTGTGAGTTCGAGGCCAGCCTGGTCTACAAGAGCTAGTTCCAGGACATATGGTTCTTTTTCTTTCAACTGCTTCCTTATGTTGGTTGCATAAAAGGTGTATATTCTCGTGTTGGTAATTCTTATCGTGAATAAGAGTAGTCAAAAGCAAAAGGCAAGAAGTGCTTCACATATAAGAATCCTTTTATAAAGACAGGAAGCCTGCATTGTGGTACCACCAAAAGATTTGTAAGCAAAATACGAATAAGCTCTGTAGTTATAATACATCAAAATGAACACAGAGAAGCAGTCCGCATGAGGTAGTATTTCATTAGGTGTCTTTGCATGGTGCATAATTCTCCTTAACTATCCATTTGTTAAATAAGAACAGTAGGAAATCTGAAATCAAAACTGGGTTCGTTTTCATAAAATCAATACTAAGCTCAAAGTTGTAACCTCATTGACTCTGAATATTGATTATTTCCAAAGTAGAAGCCAATTTTACCTTAGGAATGGAGTATAAAATAAAGATGAATCACTTCATTCTATTTGCAAGGAAACCAGGCCTCAACCTAAAATTACATAGCAGGAGCAGCAAAGGCCAACATACTAATATCATATGTCAATACATAGGAAAAGAATTAGTGGGACCATGTTCCTTCTTATGTAGTGAGCCTTGCAAGCCTACAAAACCTATATCAGAAAGAAAGTTTAAACCTTATACAACCTAAGAACCAAATTAATGATGCATCCATTAGAAATCTTGACAGCCCTCTCTCTCCAGCACTATTCAATATGCTTATAAAACGTAACATGTTATATAAAAATAACTTTATTTATTCACTTATTTATGTCTATCATGAACTAGATTTATCGCTGCTGTCTTATTACCAGAAAAGCATATACTTGAGAGCCTTCCACTATGACAACACACATGACCAGAAAACATTACCTAGGACCTCATTATTCAAAAGGTCAGATCTCTAACCGAAATAACTTTAGGAGGTATAAAGGCATGGGATTAAACAGTAAGCACTCAAAACACGTGATCACCCATCTCCTTTCAGCTGCTCAACCATTCTGATTGCTTTGGGAAGAAAACCTCTATCTGTGTACTATGGCTTTACCCCTACTAATCTCCGATAATCTCTCTTCTAATGAAGAAAACCATCCTGAGCTTGTGGCCTTCAGCACACAAACACTGCTAGCGACAGTTTAATATTAACACTCTGTTTTTGTTTCAATTTGTTTTTATAATTGCTTCTCGTAAGTGATTTGATTTGTCATTTCAATGTGGTAACAATAAGCATTCTTGAAAACAAATTTTGCAGGCAAAAAAAAGTTATTTCAACAAAAACATTCAGTAGGGTACAGACAGTGTGCACTGGCAACAGAAGCCTTAGCGGTATCACACAGAAAGAGGAGAAACTGGCCGGGCGGTGGTGGCGCACGCCTTTTAATCCCAGCACTTGGGAGGCAGAGGCAGGCGGATCTCTGTGAGTTCGAGACCAGCCTGGTCTACAAGAGCTAGTTCCAGGACAGGCTCCAAAACCACAGAGAAACCTTGTCTCAAAAAACCAAAAAAAAAAAAAAAAAAAAAAAAAAAAAAAAAAAAGAGGAGAAACTGTTGGTTTCTGGTTGCAACAGATACTCCTTATTGCTTCTAAATGTCTATAAAACTCAATAAAAGTTGTGCAAAAGACTAGCTTCAAGTTTCTAAGACAGTATTGTAGGAAGGAGGCCACATTTGACAATAAAGAGATACAGTTTTGGTTATCACAACACAGGAGGAAGGTTTCGGCCAGTAGGTAGAGGCAAGAGATGCTGCTAAACACTTTACAGTGTACCGGATGGTTTTACACCAAAGAATGATCTATCTGGCCCAGAATTAGAACGGAGCCCACACTAAGAGCCGCTTTATGTATTTTTCCTTACCCATCATTACAAATCACCTTCCGCCAAGAGACTCTTTCATTTGATCTCTGCCACCGCTGACAAAGAGAAATGCTGATCTGAGCCTTTCTCTGTTTGACGCCAGCCACAGCTATGGCTGCCCATTCGCAGTCGGAATAAAGACAATAGGCCATATCGAAGGGTCAGTGTGTTCACTGTGTGTTAATTCGATGCCATTAACACTTTGACTTCACTTCCTAATTGAGCCACTGGAGCCACCAATCTGCAGAAGCTCCAGTAATATAAGTATAAGAAAAGACAGCAAAGGTAAAGATTAACAGAAAATTTACCCTTTAGATTTCAAGAAAAGCTGATTTTCGTCCTGGATGAAATGATTCCTTCACTGAGCTAAACAACAATATTTCTCATGCTAAATCTAACCTTGAGATGTTAAAAAGTCAACATTATCTTTAATTTGTTTTTAATCAAAAACGACTTCTCAGTCATTGAAAATAAAATGAACAAATAGCAAAGAAAGAGAAAAAACATAAACAAAAAAACTAAGAAGCAGTGGTTGCAACAATTTACTTTATGCAATACTTTGTTTTCAAATGCATTTTTGCAAACACTAAACCCACATGCACATCTGAGGGTTAACTGTTCACAAGAAACTTCTTTGAAGCTGCTCTGTGGTTCCCTCCTCTCTCCCTTCAGCTCATCTCCAGAAAGGATTAAAGGCAGACAACACCTGTGTCTGCTGTTTAGCCTCACACAGGGACAGTTTTCAAAGCGGGGTCTTAAAAGCAGAGATCCTATCACGGTCTTCAACTGACTTAACTTTGTACAAGGGGTTTATGGCCAAATACTCCAGAGGCTGAACTAGCCCAGAAGGCAGCTCATGCCCTGAAAGTCATCTTGACTTAACCCCTAAGTCCTGTCTTCCTGTGGTGAGAGACAGTGAAGGTGAAACCACAGAAGACAGACAGCCAACGGAAATGTGGCCTTGCTGTCAGCTGCCACCGTGGAGAATGGGCGCCAGAGATGGGTGGGACTGGGGTCTTGGTTAGATACATTTTAAGGGAAAGATAACTTACAAGATTTCCCTTTTTTCTGAAAGCACTAGAATGAAGCCCCATCACCACCAAAAGGGTTGTGGCACAGGCCTGTAGTTCCTGCTCTCAAGGGGCAGAGGCTGGAGGATCTTGAACTGAACACCAGCATTGACTTCTACAAACAAATACCAAGAATAATTAAGACTGAAAGGAGGGAGGGAGGGAGGGAGGGAGGGAGAGAGAGAGAGAGAGAGAGAATAAAAGAAGATCCATGTCTGAGCTGCTTCATACACTGAGTCAGTCTCTTCAAAATTCTTTAAATGCATTTGTTCATTTAATGGAGGTGGGGCATTTGGGCCATGACAAGCTCACGAAGGCCAGAAAGCCACTTCTGGGAGTCTATTCTGGCCTTCCACTGTGTACACCCCAGGTAGAAGACTCAGACATCAGGTTCTGCAGCAAGGACCTGTACCCACTGAGCATCTCCTCAGTCCCCTGAGTCACTCTCTTTAAAATCACCTGCTGAGCACCTGCGAAGTGCTGTGCACTGTGCTGCAATGACTAAGTAATAGTCCAAAGGGCTAACCCATGGACCCTGCCTTCTGGAAGCCAAGTCAGGATTACTGCAAAGAGCCTCTACATGAGCCTCTATGCTTGTATTTGGTGTCACACCTTGCTCCCGAGTTGACTAAGAATCAACTGCATGGAAAAATTCATCATCACACTAAACACCCAATTTTAAAGGAACATGTAATCACCAAAGAGGCTAAGCCATCAGAATAGAGTACAAAGCAGAGCAGTGGCCAGCGGGGTGCAGCAAACAGGCTGTGGAGCCCTAAAAGATGGTGCAAGGAAAAGGCGTGGATCCTGGGAAGTAATAGCCAAGAGAATATTCAGGGAGGTGCTTGGCAAAAGAAAAAGAAGGGGGAAGGGAAAAAGATGATTCTGATTCCTCACCAACTATAGCATAGACTGAATTGTCCCCTTCAAATGTATATGCTGATAAAATATGAATACAATATGGCATGAAAGTAACAGGGAAACTTCCCAGGGCACAAAGGAAACTAACGGTGTGGATTGAGAGAGTGGAGACAGAGGGATATGGGGGAGATGCTCAAAGTACCATATATATGAAAATATTCTTAGATAACACAGTACAAAGTAGAAGTTCATGTGTTGAAACCTTATTCTTAGTGTGGCAACTGGAATACAGTCTTTGGGAAGGAATTGTATTCAGGATCAACTCCTGAAGCTAGAGCTCTCAAGACAGGATAGATGATCTTATGAGACAGCAAAGAGCTTAGAGAAATTGTTCTAATATATGAATATACATAGATATGGATATACATGTACGTATATGTGTGTATATTCCTCTTCCCTTCTATCTTCTGAGAACACAGCAGAAGATAACCACCACTCAAAACAGGAAGAAAGTTCTCCGTGGGGTAAAGAGATTGGCCGGCATCTTGGTTTTGAACCCCTCCCCGCCAGATCTGTGCAAAACAAACCTTCGTGGTTTAAGCCACACAGGGATTTGTTGTTGCGGTCCAAGCAGACAGAGCTAAGACACGCCAAGAGCACTAGCTGAAGACCTTCTAGAAAAGACACATTTGTGGTTCCTTGCAAGCGGCATTTGCTGGGCCAGAGTTAACAGACCCGAAAACACAGCTCCTCCCTCTCCAGGTTTCTTCCCTCCACACCTTAAGTGTCCCCTGGCACCAGCCCCCTTTGGAGACTAGCTGAGGCTAGTTCAGATTCCTGGGTGCCCAGTGGATCTTTTGGAGACACCAGTGTTTTCTTAAAATTTTGAAAGGAAAAAAATACAATAAGGACTTGGAGGCGAAGAAAGAAGAATTTCTCTCCACAGCGCTGTGCCAAGTGGACATTTCTCAGGGCAACACTGCCAAATGGTCTGCAAGACATGGCGTTAAACGACTCTGCCTCGTAGTGGAATCTGGCATGCTCAGATTTATGCCCAAAAATAACACTTTCTAACTGAGCCACAACTTGTTAGTAGGATGGCAGACCACATGAGTTCAGCAAATA
This sequence comes from Microtus oregoni, assembly GCF_018167655.1. Taxonomy (NCBI): domain Eukaryota; kingdom Metazoa; phylum Chordata; class Mammalia; order Rodentia; family Cricetidae; genus Microtus; species Microtus oregoni. Next base: position 21,113,754 of record NW_024543070.1, read on the forward strand.
TTTTGAATAAAAAAGAATATAATGAAACAGAATAAAACATAAAATACTATACTCTAGTGCTGACAGTAAGATTAGGCACCGGCTAGTGAAACTGTTTCTAGTCTATACAAATGACCACATAGTTCACTATTTAAAATCGAGCTGGAGCTTAAACAACAAAAGATACAAATAGATAAGACAGGCAGACAGACAAGATAGACAACAGATAACTGAGCTGTCACATAAACCCTTTTTTTAAATAATGACTTTAGTCGGTGGGAGCTAAAGGTCACAAACCTAAGGCAACTATAGTAAAAATCCAGAATAATTGAATGTGTTTTCTTTTAGTCAAGTGGGCTAACATTTGGTTTTCCGCATTTGGATGTTTGGGAACACAGCTGAGTTCATTAAAAACATCCTTTCAAAATGGTGCAACAAGTCCAAACAAAAGATAATGGCCAATGGACATCAGGATGTGGGTTCGGATGCACAGGGCCAAACCCTCACCACAGAGCACAGCAAGCCAAGTCTTGTCTTCCCAGTCACCAAACCACTAGGAGGGATGGAAGTCAGAGCTAAGCTCTCTGCTCCATTAGAAAAGCCTTCGAACACCGGTCTCTCAAATCACTGGGGGACCGGCTGCTCTCTAGGCATGGATTCCTGCATAGGATCACGGCCAGCTCGAATCTTTAAGTAGCCTGGTTGGCATAATGTCACTTTTGTAAACTTAATAAGCTCTAGAAATACCAAAATATTTTTAGTTTTGATTTTTTTAAAAAAAAAAAACATGGTTTGCCTGACACTTTCAAATAATTCATTCATTATGCCTACACATACTGCCAAAAAAAGAGTTACCCCTGCCTTGTGCCAGATGACTACAAAAGGATCATTCTGTCAATACCTGCTTTCTCTAAGCACAGTCCAGGGCAGTGGTTCTCAACCTGGGGGTTGTGACCCCTTTAGGGCGGTCACATATCAGATATTTACACTATGATTCATAGCTAGCAAAATTGCAGTCATGAAGTAGCAGTGAAAATAATTTTATGGTGGGGGTCACCACAACATAACGAACTGTATTAAAGGGTTGCAGCCTTCCAAAGGTTGAGAACCACAGGCTCAGGGGCTTCAGGAATTTAGCTCCACTTGACCCTCCAGGCACACGCTCAGGGTATATGGTCCATATGGCCTTGAATCTAACTTTCCTGGAATCGGGAGTCACCACTTTATAACAGATCACTTTAGGAGATGAAACAAAAAAAAAAAATCTCCAATTTACCTGCAGGGGCGTGTGTATACTGAACCCATTCACCTACAGGGGACTGTCTACACTGTGACACTAACCAGTGGCCCACCCAGCACCAGAATGCTGCTGACTGAATGTCACAGTAACAAGTGGGAACGAAAGAATCAAGCTGACTGTAGGGTCAACACTGGCCCCCAGATTTGACCCAAAACAGAACGAACAATCTTGAGATCAATTCAAGTGAGCTCGAATGGATCACTAGTGCAAAGACCAAACATCTTTGTGGTTCCATCAGTGAGTACAAAAGTTCTGTCTTTTACTCCATAGATTTTTAACAATTATAGCTGGCATGCCAGTTGGTCCATGTGTTAGGTTTACCTCATTGAGAAAAAATAACAGATTATGAAGTAAAAAAAAAAAATATCGATCCATTTTAACGAAATGGTGCGAGCTCACTACTCATCAACACTGCCACCTACAGAGGAGGTGTTCAGCATGGTTATGAAGGGTTATGTTTTTCTTCTTAGAATAGTTTAATTTGGTGATTGTAGGGTAACAAAAAGTCTACATAGCAGGGCAAGTCTTAGCAATTTATAGTAGATTTATAAGTATAACCCCAAGAGAATGCAGACTGTAGGGCCAAATTAAAACCAAGCCAAATTCAAAAACAGCTTCCCTGTGAATCCACCATCCTATGGACACGTACACTCGGAATTCTCCCACTTCTCAAATCAAAGTGTTTGAAGTGATGGCAAAGCTTCTTTATAGTGCAATTAGTACGTCGGAACTCGTTAGGGGCTTCTGGGGCGTTGCTCAGGGGCGCTGTGGGGCCATCCCTCAGCTGCAGCAGGCACTTCCTCCCTACCTGGCAACTTCTAAAGCACTGAGGAACCAATTTTAAGTAGATTATCTCTTTAATCAATTCTATACCACAATGCTCAGCACGTCACCCAAGTATGATTTCCTGAACCTTACAAAAGCATCCGTTGCTACCTCACTTCAGTCTACAACAGCCTTGCAATGAATCCCCCCCCCCCAGAAACATGTCTGAAAAACAGGCGTGGACGAATACATTGCTCAGTGATCAAATAGCTTGAGGATTTTAAACAGCAAGAATAACAAATTCCCTTTCAAAAGTTTTATCTTTTTACACACCACTTGTATTCAGGAAAGGAAAATCAGAGCGAGCAAATCCTTCCCACTAAGTACGAACACCCAAAATCCAATGACATCGTCTCTTAACAGCATCAAAAAATTAAAATTAAAAAGCTGTTAGATAAGCTACTACCAGCAAAAGGGGAATGATTAAATTGCACGGGGGGTGGGCGGGGGAGGAGTTACAACTTGGCAACAGTTTTCAATCGTGTTCAGATTCCCTCCGATGGACGCTTTGCATTTGAACAGTACTGAAAACAAGTCTCCTTCCGTGCTTGTGGACAGCAGAAAAGGGGGGGGGGATACAAAAATAATTATCAGTGGGTAAAGATCTGAGAACACACGGAATCAATCTCAAGGTAAAACCTGTTCAGATCTTCAGAGTGGGGATGAGGGGGCGCATCTGCTCTCCCAACGGGATGACTTTTTGCATACACGATTTAAATAAACCACTCGAGCACATAAAAGAGGAGCCTCAAAGCTCTTCTCACTAATTACCCCTGCCTGGCCCCCATGAGTTGCTTTCTCTTTAAATCCCCACTACTTCATTACTCTGCCTTTAACTCTTCTAAATGATTCATTCTCGCCTTCTCCTGAGCACACGCTATGGGGAAGCTAGTATTTAGGTTAAATTTCTAGTGCCACTTGCTTTGGAGAGCGTGATGAGGGGAAGCAGGAAGAATCTAATTTAATAATTCCATCACGGTGGAGAGGGGCACAATTGCAGTCCCCAACCCAAAACTAACTAGACACACAAGTCCCTCTGACAAACTATAATCTGTGCAAAGACACTAATTAGGAAAGCAGAGTCCACGTGCGGTAGGAGAGATCACCCAAGTGGCAGCCAGTTCCACACTGGCAGGGCGGGAGAGTCTGGCGGAGGCTCGCAGCTGCACCGGCCTAGGCGCTCAGGGGAGAGCCTGGTTGCCTCGGACTAGAGTTTAGCTCTTGCCCAGATACTGTCTAGGCAGGGGAGAGATCAAAGGTAGAGGAGGCTAGTCCGGCACCCTCAGGTGTCGCAGCGAGAGGGACCACTAGCGTGCACGCTGCAGGCAATCCCCAGCCCCAGCCCGCGCCTCCACGCTCCGCCTGGTCCAGCGCCCCTCGTCTTACCGTCCCAGCTCTGACTCCACCTCGAAGAAATTGCTCAGAGCATCCCGGTTGGAGCCGTCGATCCAGTAATCCGGGACGAGGTTCCCAGACCCTGGGGCATTGGCGGTGACCGAGGAGCAGGACGAGGAACAGGAGGGCACCGTGACTTTCAGCATCTTCGCCGCGGGACTCCGGAAGCCGCCGCTGCTGCCCGAGCCGGAGCCGCCAGCCGCCGCCTGCAACACGGGAGCGAGAGGAGGCGTCCTTCAGCGCGCACACGCCCACCGCCGCGCCGGGCTACGGCTCGCCTCCGCGCTCGGGAGCGGGAGCGAGGGCGGGCGGAGAGACTGAGACGGTGAGCACCAGCGCAGGGGAACCCGGAGCCACCGCCAGCCGGCAGAGACCAAGCAGGGCGCCGCAGAGCTCTGGCGCCCTCCCCCTCACTCCCGCCGCCCCACCTCCGCGCCTCCCTCCCTGCCAGCCCCCTCCCTGTGCTGCTCTCTCAGGCTGTGGCAGCCGCCGGCCACCTATCACGTTTGCAAAAACAGGAGCTTGCGGGGAAGACACTAGGACCCCTAGCGAGCGAATGAGCGTTTTCCTTTACGCCCTCCGGCAAGAGCCCGCAGCCAGGAAAGAGACCGCTCTGTCGGAGGCGAGCACCCGGTGTGGAAGCCACCAAGTGCATGGTGAGAAAGGAACCTGGTCATTGTTGGAGAAACTCATGTTTCCAGGAGCGTGGCTCGAAGCGGGCGAGTCCCTTCCACCTTGCACCAGCTAACCAGCCACCCCTTACTGGTCCCTATGTCAGAGCTTATGTGGATGATAGAGGAGGGTGTCCTGTGGTTGTCAGCTCCTGGCAGGCCTTCCCTGCTGGAACTCGGTGCTCATTTCTGTGCACACTGAAGAGGGATGGGCCTAGGTCCATGCTGACCTGATTCACCTTTGAGTGAAGTCTTCAATTTGTCATCGCTGCTAGTGGCATTGTCGCCTCTAGCTGTGCTGGAGCTTCTAAAAGAGCACACACTTGGCTGTGTCTAGTTCAATTTCAGCATCTGAAGGCCAGCAGCTGAAACGGCTCAAAGAAAGGCTCCCAAGAAGCCAAGCAGGCGAACCTGCCTTAAGGCAGGACCTGTCACCATTCTTGAAGGAGAAGGTTGCTACAGTTAAGAGCTTTTTTTCTTCCCGTGAGCTGTACCCCATCATAAGCATTCTAATGTCCATCCATCATCTGCCATGGCGATTTTAAGTACTGGTTGAATAGATACCTTTGGGCTTTATTTCGTCTCAGATTTCAACAAAGATAAACAACAATTAGTTGTAACATTGTAATGTGTGTGTGCAATAATTACTCCCACATCTGATTTCCAGCTAAACGGCTCCCAGGCCATTTAATACTACAGAGATATTAGGGATTTTTTTATCTACCTTTTCTCCGACATATACTAAACTCTTCTCAGCAAGTCTCCACTCCTAAAAGCATCAGTCACAAATATGTTCCAATATTTCCCTCGAATTTGTTGAGATAGTACTTGCATACAGGTGAAATCCCACCACCAAAACAATACAGTCAATTCTAACAGGAGTGTTTGCCCTAGTTAACAGGAAATGAAAACTCAGTGCAGAACTCTTCCATGGAGGTGATGATGGCACGCAAATATTCAAAATGCTATGCTCTACAAGTAACAAAAATATGAAAGTTTCGTTCAAGATCCAGTGTACGCGGGGTGACTTGGTGAGAAACCAAAACCGCCCTGACTCACTAATCTACAAGCTAAAACATCAAGGATACTAGTGTCTAAATTCCGCTTCTCTCATCGTTTGCCTTAGCTGGCCATGGCAGTGGAAACAAAGACATGACCTTGTCGCTGCTAGACCAGTGGTACTCACAGCTCTTAGAGACAAGGCCCTCAGAGGCAGCAGTGGCTGGAAACGCTTGTCTGCCGTCAACTAGTTTACAATATGGACCCAAAGCAAGCACACTACATCCAAGATATGGTCAGCCTGTTCTCGCCCTGCATTTTTGAAAGTAGTGGTTGGAGAAAGAGCCTATGTGTAGTACAGAGGTGATCGTGGAAATGACATTTACATTTGTCACGAGTTTAGTCATTTGACTTCTCTTCACAAATGACTTCCGGGGGGAAAAATTCAACAAATGAAAAGTTTGACAAGAGCACATCATTATCCCCTCATTTTCAGCTTCACTGCCTGTGTTTCTAACAACCTGCAGTAAACCGAAGTGTGAAAATATTAGATGGAAAATTCCAGAAATGAGCAGTTCTCACATTCTGAATTCCCTGCTGCACTGGGCAGAGTGATGAACTCTGCTGTCCTACACTGGTCTACCCAATATATGAGTCACTCTTTTGCCCAGCGATTCCTCCCACTGTGTACTACCCTCACCATAGATCAACAGTGTGGTGTTGGACAGGGCAGCGTTTGTGCCGAATTCAGAGCTACCTGTAGTTTCAGGCATCCACTGGAAGTCTCGGCATGTATGCTTTGTGGAAGGCAGTGGGGAGGTGATGTATTTTGCTTGATCCGTGAAGCTTCCTTTTTCATTTTAAACAGATGAATATAAAATAGGGTTATTTTGAAGCAGGTGAAACAAAGATTAAATACATGAAATTTATCATTTTTTCTAAGTCTTGACTAAAATGAAAAGAGATGGAAATATAAATAAATCAAACGATCTACTGTTGAACATATGGACAAACAGTAATAGACTCAGATTTGGAAGACTTGAAATCCAGACATGGAGGAGGAAAAGTTCATGAGAAAAATCCGATTCTTAACCACAGGAGATAAAGAAATGCTTTGGAGCAGGAAACAGAAGATATTGGACTGATATGTTTAAAGGCATCCTATGGCCCTGACATGCCTAGCCATTCCAAACACACCATCCCCAAAGCCTAAAAGAAAACAGCAGATCTGATTCTGTGAATATTGAGCAAGGATAAATTTTGTTTTAGGTCAGATGATGCAACTGATTCCATATTCAAAATGGAAATTAAGTGGAATTCTGGGAAATCAGCAATCCAGTGCATACACCTGTACTCTCATAAGATGCTGACAAATTCTTATCTTATGTATTTCCTATCCCCATCCACACAGAGACTGGAAGATTCTTCAAGGGAAAATAGAACAACCAAAGGTCACTGAGAACTACATGGACCAGTAGCTGGGTTTGCCAACAAAACAGACTGCCTTCTGCTCTCTTTCAGTATGAGAAATCAAAGTGAGGGCCTTGCACACAGGAGGCAGTGCCCTGGCACTGAGCCACAGGGCCATTCCTTATGATTTCTGTGAGTCCTCCACCACTGAACAGCTTCCTCAACCTCAGCTATCAAAGGAGCTGTTTAATAGATAATTAAACTGTCCATTCTAACGCACAAACGAACGATTTCTCATTCTGATAATGGCAAAGTAGGTTGTACAAGTCTCCTGTATATAAAATTCATATTTCTTGGTCTACATACAGCAGTTATTAAGATGTCCAGAGTAGCAACAGAGTTGGGATGAAATGAGAATTGTGTCACCCACAGAAAAAGAAATGTTTTTGAGCAAGTTTCAGTCTTCATATCTTTTTGTATCGGACAACAGACATTTCTGCACTAGCAGGGCAGTAGAAACTGAGAAGAAATTTGAAGAAAAAAATATGAACCACATGGGGAAATTTACAGTCCATACACAATCTGTGCCAATTTCTTAAGCTGTGGAAATGTGTGCTGGCTTTCAATAATACCTGGGGGTGGGGGGATAACCAGAAGGGTAAAGAGCTAAGGGGAAAGGTGCATGGTTTGAAGTGTGAGTTACATGACACTGGGCTGGAGAGATGGCTCAGTGGTTAACAGCATTGGCTGCTCTTCCAGAGGACCCAGGTTTAATTCCCAGCACTCACGTGGCAGCTCACAACTGTAACTCCAGTTCCAAGAGACCTGACGCCCTCAAACAGATGGGCATGCAGGCCATACACACAAAGTAAACAATTTTTTAAAAAGTTAAACTAATTTAAATGTGTGTTTGAGTGACAGAATTAAGAAATAAGTTTGTTTGAGAAGTAGAACAATTTGAATCTCTTCAGCTAATTCTTGATAACATCTAGCATATAATTTTAAAAATTGCTAGACAGATAAAATGATAAGGAAACATGAATTGGGGCTGATAGTAAAATTACACAAACTAATTCCAAGATGATTCATCACTTGATACTGATGAAGAAATATTTAAAACAGAAAATATAAGTGTTTAAATGATTAAAAGAGAGAGTAGGATAATGAGAATAATGCTGGCAAGCGGGAGGGGGGGATTCCTACCAGAGAACTAAAAAAATACTCAAAAGGATTACCGGAGATTTTAGGACCAATATAAATTATCTGAATTTTAGAAATTCAAAGGGCTCGGGAAGACTGCAGTTGACAGAAAGCAGGGCTGGTGAACTTCCCGTCAGCGATCATCAATGCCTAAGACAGAGCTTAGTAAACTTCACCTCCGCATAGTCAAGCCTGAGCTCCCCTCCCACGCTGAACCATGGCTGGCCCAGGTGAAAAACAGAACATGATGGACGTGCAGGTCATAAAGGCAGAGCAGATGACGTCTTCCTTCCTTTATGTGCTCGTTCTGAAGAAAGGACACTCAGGCAGACACATGCAAGTTCCTAGAAAGAGAACCCGACTCTCTAGCTAAGCAAGTGAGCTACCACGGGAGTAGATCCTGAACTCAAATCAAGCCTTGGGTGACTTCGGGCCCAGTGAGCATCTTACTACAAATTCATGGGAGACTGAGTCAAAATAATTCAAACGAGATAGTTAATCCTTCAAGATTATTTGGAATTCTGTACAAATGAATACTGTGACTTCAAAGCAGTAAATTTTGGATTAAGTTTTATTCAATAATAAAGAACTAATAAAATATAGTTATTATTGAATACAAGAAACGAAAAGAGGAAACACTGAAAGAATCAGCAAGAAACTGGTTTGTGGGATAACACCATGATTTCATACTTACAAAGGAGACTTGTGAAGAAATGAGAGACTAGAGCAAAAAACTTACTTGGAAAAACTGTAGACTGAAATTTCCATCAGATTTTGTGAAATAACTTTTGTTTTAGATCCAAGAATCTCAACAAACTAAACAGTAAGTAGAAATAACACCATCTGTGTCAAACATTTAAAATCAGGAGATGTGTTTGTTAGGTTTTGAATGTATCCATATTACACATTTAGGGAAGAAATGATACAAAACACGTTGCTGCTCATCAAAAATGAGTTCTAATTTGTGCAGCCATGCATGCCTGCATGGTTGCCTACTGGAGTGTGGGCTGTTTACCAGGGGCTCCACATTTTTGATATATTTATTTTTATTTTACGTGCATGGATATTTTGTATGCATGTATCCTGAGCACTGCATGAATACGGTGTCCATGATGGCGTGTAGATGGCATTGTTTTGCATAGGACTGGAGTTCAAAGCAGTTGAGAGCTGACATGGGAGACCAGGAACTGAAATCTGGTCCTCTGGACGAGCAGCAAGTGCTGGTGACCACCGAGCCATCTCCAGGACTACCTACTCTTAGAAGCTGACTCTCCTTCTTGCAGCAACTATCAATTGTCAATGGTGCTTCAGCTAAGGGTGGGACTTTGCCCTTACACCCTCCCGTCACGGTGGGATTCAATCTTGCTTGTGTTTATACAGGTATTGTGTATGCTCTCACAACTACTGTAAGGTTATATGTTTAGTTCCCCTGCTATGGCCAGAAGACATGTCCCTTGTAGATGTGCACTGCCTTTGGCTAGCACAGTCTTTGCCAGCCTGCTTCTTCTGAAACGATTCTTGATCCCCAGAGAAGAGTGTGTGGTATTAATGCCCCAGGGAGGGCTAAGCGTTCCACAGCCCCTTATTCTCGGAACTTTAGCCAGTTGTGGGTCTCTGTGTTAATCACCATCCACTACAAATTGAAACTTCTCTGATGAGGGCTGAGATATACGGGTGTAATTATCAGTCACTGGGAGATGATTGAATTCTGTATAAGTTTAGCAGGACAGGGGGCTGGAGAGATGACTCAGAGGTTAAGAGCATTGCCTGCTCTACCAAAGGTCCTGAGTTCAATTCCCAGCAACAACATGGTGGCTCACAACCATCTGTAAAGGGGTCTGGTGCCCTCTTCTGGCCAGCAGGCATACACACAGACAGAATATTGTATACATAAAACAATAGTAATTAAAAAAAAAAGTTTAGCAGGACAATGACAGTGGGTGTCCCCTAGGGCCTATACCTTGTCTGTCTACAGACTCTTGGCCTGATAATGCTGCCATTATCAGTGTGGGTTTCATCTTGTGGAGTGGAACGTAAAGCAGAAAGTGGATGCTTGCTCACATGATGGTTGTGCTACTTTTTTCCCCAAAAAATTGGGTGTGTAGGAGACGAGCAGTGAATCTGGGATAAACTTGCAGCAGGAAGAAATATGATCAAAACATAGTGTACACAATTCTCAAAGAACTAATAAAAATATGACCAAAACGAAAGGAATGAACTCGCTAATGTAATTTAACTTAGAAGATATCTAACTGATAAAGAAATATAAAAAGAATTCTATATCCCACAAAATGACTTTCAAAATTGAAATCCAAATATAAACAGACTGTGCATGAAAGAACTCATGGCCAGGAGATTATCACTATAAGGGAATGTGATTTTTCTCAAGTAAAACAAACCAGATTAAAACCAAGCTACACAGAAGAGAATGAAGAGCAGCAGAAGTGAGCAGGGATGTAAGTTTAAAAGACTATGTAATTTAGAGACAACACATAGTTTAAAACAAATGTTTTAACATTGAATTTTATTATTAATACTATCCATATGTGTATAATATGGCATGAAACACTAGATAAAATTCCTTGTACATACTATTTGGGAAAGATATAAATTATTGCCACAGAAAGCAGATTTATGCTTCTCCAGGGCCATGGTGGGGTAGAGATCAAGTACAAAGGGACTCGGGGGACTTGTGAAGTATGTGATTGCTGTGATTACAGACTTTGCATATTTATTAAAACTCTGAAATAAGTGTTTGTAATCTCTTAACTTTGTTATATACAAATTGTATACCAACAGTAGTTTTTAATTAGTTGTACATCAGTAATAACAGTGGGAGCATAGCCAATGCTCTAACTTAGGTAAATGCAAAAGACAACAAATATTGGAAAGAAAAAAGTTTAATTCTTCCAGATACTGAATTGATTCAGAATCCTAAAATTTACCACTGAACTTGGCACAGTCACACACACAAACCCTGTATAAAACAAATCATTCAGACTGGACAGATGACCTAATGGTCAAGAGCCTTGCTGCTCTTCCAGAGCACCCGACCTCCTTTCCCAGCATCCACACCAAGAGGCTCACACCACCTGGAACTATATGGCTGCAGGAGATCTTATGCCCTCTTCTGGAATTTTCAGGCATCTATACCCCTGGCACACAAAGACACAAGCACAAAACATACACACAAAACAAAAAATAAAAATTTAAAAATCAGTAGAATCAAAAACCCACTGCCATTGTTCTTGAGTTCTCAGTAGTCCTCATTGTCCACTATGTTCAGCAAGTCTGGTTTTAGCCCATGCTTTTTCAGACCCGGGGCAGCTGGCCTTGGTGAGTTCCGGATAGAACATCCCCATTGTTTCAGTGTTGGATGCTCACCTTACTAGACCTGGATGGAGGTGGGTGGTCCTTGGACTTCCCACAGGTCAGGGAACCCTGATGGCTCTTCGAGCTGATGAGGGAGGGGGACTTGATCGGGGGAGGGGGAGGGAAATGGGAGGCGGTGGCGGGGAGGAGGCAGAAATCTTTAATAAATAAATAAATTTAAAAAATTAAAAATCAGTTGTATTTCTACACAATAAGGTAATAATAGAGTAAATACAAATATTCCATAGACAATAGAATAAAAAGCATAGCAATATGCCTACTTAAGTTTTCAATTCCTCTGTGCTTAAAGTTGCCAAGTGACAGAAATTAAACAAGATACCAATAAATGGAAATGTAACAATGTCACTGTTCAAAAGATTCAATTTTGGTAGCAAGCCTGTTCTCCCCCTTACTTATTTTAACAGGTTTTTCCTGCATAAAATCAAGTTTATCCTAAAATAGGTTTTAAAATTCTACAAAGCAATATTGTAAAAGAACAAAATTGTAAGTCTCAATTCAACTTAAGACTTACTGTTAAGCAAGAAAAAAAAGACTAGTAAAAAATATCTGAAGCATATACATGTGACTAATTAATTTTTGAAATAATTTTGAGCATTAAATGAACAAATTAATGTATTTTTGATAAGTGATAACACAGAAAAACGGGCCCTAACTTATTCTTTGTATCACAGATAAGATGGATCATCAATCTATGTGCAGAAGCTAGACCCACAGTAACATTCCAGAAAGAAAACAGTAAGGAATAGCTCCTAGATCCACCATTGAGATATCTCAGAAATGACTTAATGAGCTCTCTATTCTCTAAACAAAATTTTTTTAAAATTAGAATACAACAAATTTTAAAACTCCTTAATAACAAAAGATATAATGAAGAGAAACAAAGCCACAACCTGGGAATTAATGTTTTCAAGACAAATACTTAATGAAGATTATATATTGAGAATATATAAAGCATTTTTAGAAATCAATAAGAAAAAATAATCATTGTTTTTAAAATGAACAGGGGCTGGAAAGATGGGTGAGTGGTAAAGGGCACTGAATACTTTTTCTGAGGCTCTGGGTTCAATTCACACAATTTACAGTGCCCACATGGTGGTAAACAACCATCTGTAAAGCCAGTCCCAAGGGAGCCTACATCTTCTGTCTATTGTGTACACCAACCTATATGAGGTACACGGACTTACATTACATCTTCTTCTGCCTAACATGTACACTAGCCTACATGTGGTACACAGACATACATTACATCATCTTTTGGCCTCTGTGTGCACCAGCCCACATGTGCTACTCAGACGTACATTAAATCTTTCTTTGCCTACCATGTTAACCAGTTTACATGTTGTACATAGACATACATTACATCATCTTTTGACCTCTGCGTGCACCAGCCCACAGTTGGAACACACACTTACATGCATGCAAAATACCCATACACATAAAATGCAAGCAACTCTCAAAAATAAGTGCCAAAATATAAGGTTAAGGTTGAACCCTTCAGGTCAAGGATCAACACAAGACACACAGAATCCACACCGACAAAATGATTTTAAAATTATGCTAAGAAAGCCACAAACTGAACCAGACTCTGATAAGACAGACTCACCTGGTGGTGGTTTAAAAATAACTATGATGTTAAAAATTCTAATGGAAAAAGTGAAGCTGTGAGATTAGTGGACGATTTCAGCAAAGGAATGAGAATGAGGAGAATCAGAATTTCAAGAAGCAAAAACCCTACCAGATCAAAAAGGAAGAATTCTTTAACCCACCCGTCAGTAGATGTGGCATAGCTCCAGAAAGCCTCCGTGAACTGTCAAAAAGGCAAGGGAATCCTTCAAAGGCAGTGTTTCTCAACCTGTGTGTCATGACCCCCTTCAAAGTCAAAGGATCCTTTCACAGGGGCTGTGTAAGATCATCTGCATATCAAATTTTTACATTATGATTCATAACAACAAAATGTCAGTAGTGTAGTAACAACAAAAATAGTTATATGGTTGTACACTTAAGGAACTTTATTAAGGGGTCATTGCATTAGGAAGGTTGAGAACCACTATTCAAAGGCATTAAAATATATATGAGGTGGGATTTACCCTCTGTATGCTGTAAATACCATTGGCTAATAAAGAAGCTGATTTGGGCCTATTGTTGTACAGAATAGGGCAAGGTAGAAATCCAAGCAGATAAAAAAGGAGAGAGTAGGCAGAGTAAAAAGGGAAGCCATGGAGCCACTGCAGGAGACAGAGGCCAGATGCCAGATAGAACCTTACCAGTAAGCCACAACCACGTGGCAATACACAGATTAATAGAAATGGATTAGTTTAAGATATAAGAGCTAGCTAGAAATATGCATAAGCTAATAAGGAAGCGATGTTTTACTTAATACAGTTTCTATGTGCTTATTTCTGATCTGTGTGGCTGGGAAATGAATAAGCAGCCTCTACCTACAGAATGGCACCCAAAGTGGGGCTGACTGTATTTACATAAAACCTGAGAGATCTTGAAAAAGAATTCTAGACACACACACACACACACACACACACACACACACACAGAGTTTAGTGCAGTTTCTTGGTAGCCACATTTTTTTCCTGGTGGGCTACGGCAAGCAGGGGCGAACAACTCCTTTGAGAGAGGTGCAGTAAAAACTGCATGGCTTCTTTAAAAAACAGCGACCTCCTGATTCACCAGCACAAACAGCTATTACTCTTTTGGGAGGTCCAGCTATGACCATTTAAATGGGGTTTGTGAGCAGAGTGCTACAACTTACTTAATGGCAACATAGACCTGCGGTGTGCCTGAAAATAGAGCTGTGAGCATGGCTCGCAAAGCTAGCACTGGATGGGCCTCTGCCATGTTAGGCTGGGTAGAGCCAAAAGGCAAAACAGCTTTAGTCCTAGCCATGGCTGCTTAGCCATTTAAAAAACAAAGTGCTCCTGGTCAAAAAATGATTACAGATACACATGCATTAAAGACACATCCTGATGGAAAAGAGCTCTAGATGGGCCACAGTGTTGGATAAATGTATATAGGCTTGGGAAAGAGAAGAAATGGTTATTAAAAGAAGCAAATAGTTTTTTAAAAAAATAAAAACTAAAACCTTTAAAGAGGCAAAGTACAGACAGTCATAGTTTAAAGAAATTAAAAAAAAGCCATTAAGGTGGAATATACAGAGAGTCTGGATTATGCATATTATTGTGTTTTCTTTCAATATTTTGGCTGTGAATGATCTAAGTAATGACCTAAGACAACTCATTGTAGGGGCTGCTAAGATAAACCAACATATATATTTTAAAAGTATCTTGACTTCAAAATTTGGGTTTAAGGATATGTTGCCTTGGAAAAAAGATTCTGCTTTTGTTTCCACAAAGGATGAGAATCTGTGAATTCCTTCCAGACTAATGTAGTTTGATGGACCAAGAACCCCTGAAAAGTCTCCGCAAACCCCCAAAATTACTTTGCCCAACAAAAATCAGGAAACAGTTTGGAGAGGACTATGCCCAAATTCCCAAATATTGTTTATAAAAGTTTATTTATATTTAAAGGGGAATATGCTATAGAAATAAATACTTTGTATTGGTATGGATCTTGATTTATTGATGCAAATTTAAGGTCAATTTTGTTATATGTATATTTTGACTCTTGATTAAGGTATTGTGTTTATGCAGCTCATTTAAAAATTAAATTAACTTAAGAAATATAGGTTGTTAGATAATCATCTGTAATAGTAAAGCTTGCCATGTTAGTTAGGTTTTCTAAATATATAGAGATATGTTTGAATTAGATAGGTATTCTACAAAGCTTTCTAAGACTAACAGAATATGACATTTAAAATGTTTTCGAAACTTAGGACTTTTCATGACAATGAGATACATCTGTTCCTGGCAGCACCAATCTACTTCAAGAAGATGTAGGGCACTGAAGAGGTTCTTTATGGAATTTGTTAGCCATTTGGGCAAAAAACTTCTCTTGCCTAGGCTGCTTGGTGTTATGCTGTATAAACTGGACATGTAGGACCCACAGAGAAATGACTGATGAACTTGACTAAAGGTGACATGGTCCTTCGGGGTTCCTGCTTCATGAAAGAACAAAACAGACTGCCAGACATTCTTCAGGACACAGAAGAAAGTGACTGACAAACTGCCAATATAGGTGGAACTGTCTCTGAAATGTCCTGCTTCATGGAAAAGTCTGCCAGGTACTATGGGCCTGTAGGCTAAATATGAGTGCCCAGATGTTACAGAAAAACTTTGGGTGACTGTCCAGGCAGTCTCTATCAATTCTAGAATTTTGGAAGTTGCTTACAATGCACTTCCTATTTAATTAGGCAATATTATATCTGTCTGGAGTCTTTGATGGAGTTGAAGAATAGATAGTTATAATTATAGTTTTTCTTAGTTATGATAAAAGATAAAGTAAATATAAATACTGTAACTATAATTCTTGCTTGATAACTGTTTTGTTGTATTACTCTTGCTAAGTTAAAGTTAAAAACTTCCTTTTTATTTAGACAGAAAAAGGGAAGGTGATGTGGGATTCCCCTCTGTAATGCTGTGAATAACATTTGTTAATAAAGAAGCTAATTTGGGCCTATTGCAATGCAGAATAGGTCAAGGCAGGAATTCCAAGCAGATAGAGGAGGAAAGAGTAGGCAGAATAAAAAGGGACGCTATGTAGCTGCTGCAGGAGACAGACGTGGGATGCCAGACGGAACCTTATCAATAGGCATAACCATGTGGCAATACACAGATAAATATAAATGGGTTAATTTAAGATATAAGAGCTAGCTAGAAATATGCATAAACTAATAGGGAAGCAATGTTTTAATTAATACAGTTTCTGTGTGCTTATTTCAGGTCTAGGAGGCCAAAAAACAAATGAACTAAGGCTGCCTACATATATGTGTGTATATGTATATGAGCTGTGAAATAATCTTATCCACATAAATATATCATTAAGATACTATCTTTTTCTGGATGGTAGTAGTGCATGCCTTTAATCTTAGCAAAGAGAAAGAGGCAGGCAGATCTCTGATTCTGAGGTCAGCCTAGTCTATAGAATTATTTCTAGGACAGTCAGGACTACACAGAGAAACCCTATCATGAAAAACTGGAAAAAAAATTGTAAAGATTTAATTTTTGTTTTGCTTTGGTTTTAGTTATGTGCCCTGTGTTGATGGGGTGGGTGAGCCTCTAAGTGCAGTGCCCACGGAGTCCAGAAGAGAGTGTCAGTCTCCTGGAACTAGAGTTACAGGTGGTTCTGAGTCTCTGGTCCTGGGTGCTGGAAATCAAACTTAGTTTCTCTGCAAGATCATTATTTATTTTAACTACTAAAACATCTCTCCAGACCAAGACACTATTTTAAGCTATACAAGTATAACTATGCCTAAATTATGAGCCACAATGAATCTTAGTATACTGTATACGCAGGCTCCAAGACACAGGTCTGGAGGCAAACCTTGCTCTTTTCTACATTTCTTGGAACTGCAGTTTATTCCACATTATTTTATTTATTTATTTATTTATTTATTTATTTATTTATTTTGGTTTTTTTGAGATGGAGTTTCTCTGTACTTTGGAGGCTATCCTGGAACTAATTCTTGTAGACAAGGCTGGTCTTGAACTCACAGAGATCCACCTTGCCTCTGCCTCCCGAGTGCTGGAATTAAAGGCGTGCACCACCACCGCCCGGCTTTGTTCCATGTTATAAGTTTTTGGAAAATCCTTACCATTATTTTTATTGTATGTGTTAAGTGTGTACACTTATAAATATGCCAACTAGGCATATTAAATTCAGTATATTGGAAACAAAAAGAAAATTGGAAATTAAAGAAAAGGTGTATTACATACGAAGAAAAATTACAGCAAACTGTCAGCCAATGTTGTTTTACAAAAATATACAATCAACATAAATTTAAAAAAGAGAAAGAAAACTTAGAGTCATTAATTTTGCTGGGCAGTGGTGGCATACTCCTTTAATCCCAGTACTTGGGAGGCAGAAACAGGCGGATCTCTAAGAGTTTGAGGTCAGCCTGGACTACAGAGTGAGCTCTAGGACAGTTGGGGTTACACATAGAAACCCTGTCTCAATAAAATAAAAACAAAAA
Organism: Microtus oregoni; assembly: GCF_018167655.1. Classification (NCBI taxonomy): domain Eukaryota; kingdom Metazoa; phylum Chordata; class Mammalia; order Rodentia; family Cricetidae; genus Microtus; species Microtus oregoni. The sequence continues at coordinate 21,131,026 of NW_024543070.1, forward strand.
AGAGTTGAAAAAGTGTAGAAGTACAAAATTTGACAAGCGTGTGTGTGTGAGCCCTCCTCAACACTCCTCCCTTCGAGCAGCTCCTAGCCTGCTGTCTGTTGAAAAACTTACATTTCCTAGGGTTTAATGTCTTATCTTATTTTATTTTATTTTATCAAAAATAATGTTCTTCAATAAAATAGAGGAAAATGACACACAAGGAAAAAAAGAAAACTCAGTTATCAATATTTAAGAGAACAAAAATTATCTATACCTCATATCATTTACTAAGACAAGTTTCAGATGATTTCAAAGCACCAAGCATTAGGAAGAAATGTAAATGTGTTAGCATGGGTTGCAGACTACTTCCCAGGGCCACGGGCTAATAAAGGTCTTGAGAACTCAGTGCTAGAGCACTGAAACCTATGGCAAATAATAGATTTCACTGCAGTAACTTTAAAGCTTCTGTATATGTGGAAGAGCATACAGAAAAGACAACACATAAGTGTCAGAGATAAATGACTGCAGCACATACAAGGTATTAATAACTATAGTGTATAAAGCCCACTGTGAATAATTTAGGCCAAGACAAAGAACTTGACATTAGAATGAGTAAAAGATGTCAGATGGCAATTCTCAAGGGAAAAGCAATTTGGTTAATAAACATGAAAGGACATTCATTCACAACGGTAGTGTGTGTGTGTGTGTGTGTGTGTGTGTGCATGTGTGTGTATGGGTGGAGAGAGAGAGAGACAGAGAGAGATCTGTCTATCTGTGTGCATGTTTTCACTTCTAGATGTCATAAACTATATTACTTAAGACAGATAATATGGACAGCCGGGCAGTCATGGCGCACGCCTTTCATCCCAGCACTCTGGAGTCAGAGACAAGCAGATCTCTCTGAGTTTGAGGCCAGCCTGGTCTACAGAGGGAGTTCCAGGACAGCCAGGGCTACTCAGGAAATTCTGTCTCAAAAACAATAAAATTATAATAACAGCAACAACAACCATGTGGAAACTGCCATACTTATTCACGGCCTGCAAAGAGCAGTCATTTTGATGAAGTGTTTGGGAAGGCAATCAGGAGGTGGACATTTTAACTCTCACATTCCTTTGACCCAGCAGCTTTGGCTCTGGTAGCATATTTTCAGAGATACATTCACAAATGTTCAAGGCCATTTACAGCTATCATTCATATTAGTGAAACTTAAAATACAGAAATTCGCATTGGAAGTACAGTGTGAGCGGAATATGATTCATGACGAATTAAGAGATCTACCCACACATAGCACATTAGAGAGTTTCAAAACATGTTCCATTAAATCAAGGAACAGAATATAACACTATTTGTGCTAAAAACTAAAAGCTAGAATATGGACATAAATAAGTACAAATGCAGGAAGAACATCAATCCCAATGGAAACGGTACCGACAGGTAAGGGGAGGCAAAATTCAGCATCCCTTAGTCTTTCTCCTAATATTTATGTATGTTCAAAGACCTTAGCAGAGAATATATCCTTGTCCTAGAAAGGCCAGTCAAAGGGGAAGAGAGCAAGAATAGTGAAGTAGCAAAGAATTCTCCCTTTTGTATCCTTAGTCACATTGAACAAGTTGATCCCCAGTTTGGCCAGCCCATTCATTTTTGATTAATTACCCATGGCTTGAGATGGGGACAAGTTTTCACTGGATGTAGAAGAAAAGCAGTGGCATATTTGCAAAGCAAATTATTCATTGTGACAACCATCTCAAAAACCCCACTGTAGATGTGTTATTTACCTACCTCTGCACTTTTCCCCCAATGGAGAATCTTCCTTCCTGAAGCTGTCATTGCTAAGCAACAGTTCCTTCTCTGTGTGTCTTCTAGACCATGACAGCCACCCTAAACTCACTTTGCACCAGCTCCATCTTCCTCTATCTTCCTCCTCCTCAACACCTCCTACCTGCTCATATAATATTCTGGAGTTTCTCCATGGGCATGGTGTTTCATTCAATTGCTCTGTAAGAAACTAAAGCCTCATGTTTTGATTATTGCAAACCCGCGATGCAAAGGGTGAAGACAAGCATCCCTTACCCTCCCCTAAAGGGGCAATAACCTAGTGATGGCTCTCCAGAGTTTGGAAGCTCTTGGGCTTGTAATTTGAAGATGGCATCTTGAGTCTTAGAGCTTTCTGGTGATGACTCTCGGGTACCCAAGGTCTACTATAATTCATTCAACATTAACTCATAATTCTACCACATGTTGATTATCGGGAATACAATGATCTCCACCATCAAAATTATATTCAGAGGGCTCTATCATGAACCCATTTCCTTGTCTTGATTATTCAAAATATTTGTCCTGAGCTGGGTGATGACCGAATAGTGGGACGACTTTGTGTGTATAAAGATGTGTGATCTTCCACTCTGCCTGTATGCTAAAGGAATGCTGAGCGGAGGATGCTTTTCCCCTCTGACCTACGGAGCCTGGTGATTGGAAACGAACAGTCTTCAGAGGAAGCCCCAAGGACTGAAATTTGGAGTGGGAGGTTTACTCCCCTCACAAAAGCAATGGGTCTCTCATCCCTTTATATGTATTGGTTACTCATACTATGTGTGGTAAATAGCATATTGTTTGAGAGCTACCACGTGGAAAAGCCTTCCTGACTTAAGTGTTATCTCTGTCACTTCCCAGGGGAAGCTTAGGCAAGTTTACTGATTTCACTTTTGTAAAATATAGGTAGTAGCATTTCCACCTAATAAAGTATGTATAAATTATGTAGAATAGAAACTGAAATGGGTACTCACAAAAGGTTCGTTTTCTATTCCTTTGGTTCAAATATAACTTGGTAGTTCAAACCGGAAGGAGGGAAGCATCCTTTAAAGGGAACCGTGTCTTTCACTAACTCTCAAGGAACATATAATGTCATGTGTCTGCTATGTTTTGGTTGTGTTATATTCATAGTGCCCAAGAAAGTTCGTTGCCCCCAGTAGCCCACTGCTAGATGAAGGAAGAGCAAGAAGCAGCTGTTCATCTAAAGGGAAGTCCTGGTACTAATGGAGTCAGGCCACAGAAGAAACAAGAGAATACTAAGAGCACTTAAGGTTATTTGGCAATAGAGTGTACTTACTGGGGGTGAAAGACAGTTTCTTTAAAAAAAAAATTGGGCATAATAAATGAATAACAAAATCAGCGATGTTGAGAGCTGGAATACTGTTGAGGGATCTCCAAGTGTAGACATGCTTCAAAACCTGGTGCCAGAAAATAAAAGGAAATAGAAATCTTGAGGGAAGAGAGAAACAGCTTAGAAAATGTATCTAAAGTCTGAATAATCAAATGATAGGAGGTCTGAAAAGAGAAATATGCAATAATTGTAACTAGAGAAAAAGTCTCTAGAAACAAGAATAATTTGATGCTGCAAATGAAAAAAAAATGCAAGCTGATGCTGAGCACGCACGACTTGTAAAAGAAAACACCTGCATTTTCCCCTCAACAAAAGCTTTAAAACAGAATTAGCTATGCAGGAAAAAAAGAAACTGACATCGGATTACTTCTCTGCAGTGCAGGAAATGAGAAGGCATTTAAACAGCATCTGTAGGCTCCTCACAGAAGAGAGCTCTGACCCGATCAGCAAGAACTCACAGGCACTATTTGCTCGGATCCTACCTGAGGAGACTATTCAAAACAGAACTCTATCTGAAGAAATAAATTAGAATTGAAGTCTTAACATGAAGAAGGGCAAAGAACAGAAAAGGGGAATAGTGACGAGGTCGGCCATCTATACCTGTATGCATGCAACTAAGGGGTAGTGATGAGCACTGCCATCTCTACCTGTATGCGTGAAGCTAGGGGGTAGTGACAAGATTTGCCATCTCTGCCTGTATGCATGCAGCTAGTGGGTAGTGACGAGCTTTGCCATATATACCTGTATGCATGAAGCTAGAATGACCTTAGGTAATAAGGGGCTCTGAAGTAAAATTACATTTTCTGAAATGTAATAAAATAATGGTCTAAGACTGAAGCACACTAATCTCTATTAAGCTTCCGGGCTGCCAATAAGAGAAGAGAAGCCAAAGAATTCTCATTGGAATTTAGCAAGAGGAAGGAATTGGGACCATCATCCACATGGTCTAATGGTGGCTAGTGAAAGGGTGTGTCCTGGGACACTGGGTAGGGTATATCTATCAGGGTTATATCCACCCCCACAAATGAGAAATATGACCCCATGGGGCCTGGTGTTTTTATGCTATGGGACTCTGAAAGCAAACAGTCCAGCCCAGCTCCAGAGTGTGGACTAGGACTTACACCCCTGTATTCTGCTCTGCCCTTTTCTTGAGGCTTTTGGTAACATGATCTCAACAGGGCTGTTCAACCTCCAGGCATGGTCCAAAAATCGTGAGCAGAACAACACAGGCCGAGTTCACTGTCATTTCCCTAGAGCCTCAGTCAATAAGTGTTTTCCTGTTTGTCATTACAAAGTGACTCATCAAAGAAAATAGGAGCTGTCATCCTGTCACACCTTCTCTGAAGAGCTTTCTGCCTAACGCAGAGGCGGAGACTCGCCCACAAAGAAACTACGCATGTTTTGCTTTCATAATCTATGTGGGAATTTAAATTTCAAATAACAAGATAACCCATAGTGGGATGAATCAACTTCAGCAAAGCTAAATTTTCAAGCAATCAGACCTTCAGAGAGTCCCTGCTACTGGGCAGAGAGAGGTGAGGGTACCAGTTCAACCCAGACTAGGGAAACAGAGAGAAGGCAACTAAAGAATAAAAAGAAAACAAAACAAAAATGGAGGTGCTAAGGGGAGAGACTGTGTGGGTGAAGCCCATGCCAGAGTACAAGCATGAAGACCTGGTGAAGTTTATCCCTCACTCGAGGCTACATGTGGTTGCATGTCCATAATCTCAACAACGCTTCTAGAGCAAGACAGAGGCTAGAGAACCCCTGGGAGACTTCAGCTAGCCTGGTGTATACATGGAAACAGACAGAGTCGTTCCACCTGACTCAAACAAGATAGAAAGCAAAGAACAACTCTGGAGGTCATCCTTTGCAACAACCCCTCCACACACTAAGTACACTCACACACACTCACACACACACACTCAATTTGCAACAACCCCTCCACACACTAACAAGTATACTCACATGCACATGTACATGCACACACACACACACACACACACGCACGCACGCACGCACGCACACACACATACAAATGGAAAAGAAAAGGTGAACTTGATCAGACCAAAAGAAACAACGGGGGAAAAAAAGGTATGGTAAATATTAAGTAATATTGAAGATATTTATAATCCTTTAAATGGGAGTAGGCAAATGCACTCCAATTTTCCAAAAAGAAAAAAATGCTCAACTTTGTTATTAAAAAATATTCTTAAAGTGGTAATCTAAAATGCCATCTAAAAGGATCAGAGGGAAATACTCATATTGGACAAGGCACATTTTGTACACTGTACAAACCCAGTCACTGCCCAGGATAAAAGAGCCATCACATAATGGTGACAGACAGAAGTATGGAAGATATAAGAAGCAATTACTAAAAACTATGTAACAGATGCTATAACTAAAGAAACAGCCTGGAAACAAAGAGGAGCTTTTTCCGTCATTTTAACAATTAGTCTAGTCTGACAAATGAGTCCTTATTTTCTAGTAGAGAGGTGTAGCAGAGTTGAACAGGCAAGCAGACAGACAATTTTAACTCCAAGAGGTAATTGCCATGCCTGAAATGAATACCAGATATTCCTGATCCACTTCCTTACCCACCAGAACCTCAGTCACAAAGTCGGTTAACAGCGCTGGATTCTGCCTTCAGTGGTTCACGATTAGGCAGACAGTTCTATTCCAGGACATTTTGGAAGGTCAAGACTCTCTGTTCCTGAAAGCTCTTCTCATTTAAGGAGATACCCCAGCTTCTCCCAAATGCAAAAGTGATCTTTACTAACACATAAAGAAATTGCTTTGTTAAATAGACATGTCTTCAAGTAAAAAAAAAATCATGATTTTTTTTGGTTCATTGATGACATTTATCAAATATTTTTAACGAAGCAAATGTCCTGAGAAAAGTGAGCTAATGGATCATGTTTTTCTCATAGCATATGCACAACAGGTGCTAACAGGTGCCTTAAATCTCTGCTCCAGGATGAGGGCATGTATGTCCTTGCTGCTCCACCAGTCTGCTTGACTGACACATGCTCAGGCAGAGGACTGATGCCACTTTGTAGATGGACATTTCTTTCACCAGCCAGTTCCTAAATAACCAATGGAAACTTAATATCAATTATAAATGATCAGCTGGTAGCTTAGGCTTATTACTAACTAGCTCTTACATTTTAAATTAACCCATTTTCTATTACTTGCTGTCACATGGCACATGGCTTGTTACTTCATTTTGTACATGTCTTGCTTTCTCTTTGTGTGGCTGGTGACCCCTGAGATTCCACCCTTCTTTTTCCCAGCATTCTCTCTGCCTCCAAAATCCTGCCTAGCTGTTGGCCATTCAGCTTTTCATTAACAATGAGAACAACACATTTTCACAGTGTATAAAAGGATTATTCCACAGCACCAGTTAGGGCGCTCTTTGCTTCCTGGATTTTTAAAAGAAAAACATTTACTTCTTCTCCACCCTCCCCTAGTCTCCTGTGGATTTATGAAGTTTTGCATCCATTTCCCCTTTGATTCGTCCTCATATGTTTACTGAAACAGTTCTCAGTTGTGATTTAAATATATGGTAGTTACCAGAGAAGTAAGACCCACATTAAGAGACCCTGAATCTTACAGAAAAATAGAGCTGCGAACTAACTACACAATGCAGTTTAGATTTGAAACAATGCGGAAGAAAAAGGCCAAAGAAGTTTCCAATGAAATATGCACTGCAACTAGATGCAAAATCATTTTAAATATCAGGCATTAAAAATCACTGACACATCCTTTAAATAAAGAAAATTTCAACTCTTAGTCCTTCCCTCACAAGATGATGGTGGAGACCTAAAATAGTGATTGTTCAAAAAAGATTTACCATATTCCAGGAAGGATCCTATCCCTATATAATGCTGTGGAATAATCTTGCCTAGCTATTGGCCATTCAGCTTTTTATCAGCAATAAGAGCAATACACCTTCTTGATTAAGATACTATTTTTGAGCAGCTCATTTAAAAATGTAACGCGTAATTAAGAAATAAGGGTTAACAGATAATAGTCAAGCTTGTGGTCATGTTGGTTAGGTTCTCTAGATGTACAGAAATATATTTCAGATAGATAAGTATACTTCAAGCCTTTCAAAGACTAACAGAATATGGCATTTAAAATATTTTAAGAACTTAGAACTTTTCATGACAATGAGACACATCTGCTCCTGGCAGCACAAATGTACTTCAAGAGGATGATGGGCATCAAAGAGGCTCTTTATGGAGTTTGTTAGACATTTGGGCAAGAAACTGCTCTTGCCCAAACTGCTTGATGGCATGTTGTATGAACTGGACATGCAGGACCCACAGAAAAGTGACAGCTAAATTTTCCAAAAGGTGAAATGGTCCTTCAGGATTCCTGCTTCCTGAAAGAACTGCCAGACATTCTTAAGGATACAGAAGAAAGTGACTGACAAACTGTCGATATAGGCAGAACTGTCTGAAATTTCCTGTTTCACGGAAAAGACTGCCAGATACAATGGGCCTGTAAGCTGATGATGGATGCCCCAATGTTACAGAAGAATTTTTGGTGACTGTCCAGGCAATGAAAAGTCTATGTTAAAGTAAAATCTTCCTCTTTATTTAGACAGAAAAGGGGAAATGATGTAGGATTTCCCTCTGTATGCTATGAATATGTTTTATTACCTTTGATTATTAAAGAAGTTGTTTCAGCCAATGGCTTAGTAGAGTAAAACTAGGCAGGAAATCTGAACAAAGATAAAGACAGAGAGTGAGCAGAGTTAGAGAGATGCCATGTAGCCGCAGAAGGAAAAAGATATTCACAGGAACCATACTGGTAGGCCACAGCCTCATGGTGATACACAGATTAGTAGAAATGGGTTAATTCAAGATGTAAGAGTTAGCTAGAAATATGCATAAGCTGTTGGCCAAACATGATGTAATTAATACAGCTTCTGTGTCATTATTCAGGTCTGGACTTCCAGGAAACAAACAGGCAATCTCAGCCTACAACAGGGAATGGGCTCCAAAAAGCCAGCTCATGCACTAGGGATAAATACTGGTTCCACCGGTAGTGGCCCCACAGACTACCCAAGCCACACATTCAGAGGGCAAAGTTTGGTCCTATGTAGATTACCCAGCTGCCAATCCTGAATCAGTGAGCTCCCACTAGCTCTGGTCAGCTGTTTCTGTGGGTTTTCTGACAATGGTTTTGACCCCTTTGTTCACATTATTGCTCCTCCTCCCTCTCTATGAATAGACTCCAGGAGCTTGACCCATTGCTTAGCTGTGGATCTCTGCATTTGCTTCCATCATTGACTGGATAAAAGGTTCTATGATGACAATTATGGTAGTCATCAATCTGATTACAGGGGAAGGCCAGTTCAGGAACCCTCTCATTATTGCTTAGATTCTTAGCTGGGATCATCTTTGTGAATTCCTGGGAATTTCCCTAGTGCCAAATTTCTCACTAACCCCATAATGGTTCTCTCTATCAGAAAATCTCTTTCTTTGTTCTTCCTCTCTGTCCTTCCCCCAGCTTGATCATCCTGATCCCTCATGTTCTCCTCCCACTTCCCTTTCTTTCCACCCTGCTCCCCTTCCATCTTTCCCCCCCCACATTCTCAAATTACTCAGAAGATCTTATCTATTTCCCTTCCTCAGGGGATCCATATGTCTGTCTTAGGGTCCTCCTTGTTTACTAACTTCTTTGGGGTTGTGGACTTTGGCTGGTTATCCTTTAATATCTACTTATAAATGAGCACATACTGTATTTGTCTTTCTGGGTCTGGGTTACCTTACTCGGGATGTTTTTTTTCTAGTTCCATCCATTTGTTTGCAAATTTCAAGATGTCATTTTTTCTTTTTTACCACTGAGTAGTACTCCAATGTGCAAATGTGTCACATTTTCTTTATCCATTCTTCAGTTGAGGGGCATCTAGGTAGTTTCCAGGTTCTGACTATTACAAAGAAAAAAAAAGTGCTATAAACATAGTTGAGCAAATGTCCTTGTCATATAAATGTGCATCCTTTGGGTATATGCCCAAGAGTGGTATTGCTGGGTCTTGAGGTAGACTGATTTCCAATTTTCTGAGAAACCACCATATTGAGTTCCAAAGTGGCTGTACAAGTTTGGAGCAGTGTTCCTCTTATTCCACATCCTCTCCAGTATAAGCTGTCATCAGTGTTTTTGATCTTAGCCATTCTGACAAATGTAAGATGATATCGCAGAGTCATTTTGATTTGCATTTCCTGATGACTAAGGATGTTGAGTAATTTCTTAAGTGCCTTTCAACTATTTGAGCTTCCTCTGTTGAGAATTCTCTTTAAATCTGTACCCCATTTTTAAATTGAATTATTTGGTTTTTTGATGTCTAGTGTCTTGAGTTTTTTGTTTATTTTGGAGATCTGCCTTCTGTCAGATATGGGGTCAGAGAAGATCCTTTCTCATTCTGTAGGATGCCATTTTGTCTTGTTCACTGTGCCCTTTGCATTACAGAAGCTTCTCAGTTTCAAGGGGTCCCATTTATTAATTGTTGATCTCAGTGTCTGTGCTACTGCAGTTATATTTGGGATATTTGGGAAGTGGTCTTCTGTGCCAATGTGATCAAGGCTAATTCCCACTTTCTCTTCTACCAGGCTCAATCTGGATAGATTTATGTTGGAGTCTTTGATCCTTTTGGACTTGAATTTTGTGCATGGAGATAGATATGGATCTATTTGCATTCTTCTACATGCTGACATCCAGTTATGCCAAGCACCATTTGTTGAATATAATTTCTTTTTTTGTACTGTATAATTTTAGTGTTGTTGTCAAAAATAATAATAGGTGTGTGAATTAATAAAAGGGTCTTCAATTCATTTCCAATGGTCCAACTGCCTGTTTTTATGCTACTACCAAGCAGTTTTCATTACTATAGCTCTAGAGTAGAGCTTGAAATCAGGGATGGTGATGCCTCTGGAAGTTCCTTTTTTGTACAGGATTGTTTTGGCTATCCTGGATTTCTTTGTTTTTACATATGAAGTTGAATCTTGTTCTTTCAATTTCTGTGAAGAATTGTGCTGGAATTCTGATGGGGACTGCATTAAATCTGTAGATTGCTTTTGGTAAGATTATCATTTTTACTCTGTTGGTCCTACTATTCAAGAGCATGGGAGATCTTTTCATTTTCTGATATATTCTTTAATTTCCTTCTTCAAAGACTTAAAGTTCTTATCAAACATGTCTTTTACTTGTTTGGTTAGAGTTACGCCAAGATATTTTATGTTGTTTGTTGATGTTTCTCTGATTTCTTTCTCAGCCTGTTTATCATCTGTATCTAGGAGGGCGACTGATTTTTTTTTTTTTGAGTTGATCTTGTATCCTGCCAAATTACTTAAGGTGTTTATCAGCTGTAGAAGTTCCCTGGTAGAATTTTTTGGGTCACTTATGTATACTATCATATCATCTACAAAGAACAAAAGTTTGACATCTTCTTTTACAATTTTTGTCTCCTTGATCTCCTTTTATTGTCTTATTGTTCTAGCTAGAACTTTGAGTACTATCATGAATAGATATGAAGAGATAGGACAGCCTTGTCTTGTTCCTGTTTTGAGTGGAATTATTTTAAGTGTCTCCATTTAATTTGACGTTGGCTGTCAGCTTGCTGTTTATTGCTTTTATTAAGTTTAGGTATGTTTCTTGTATCCCTGATCTCTCCTTATCATAAGGGGTATTGAATTTTATCAAAGGTTTTTTCAGCATCTAATGAGATGATCATGTGGTTTTTCTCTTTCAATTTGTTTATATGATGGATTACAATGATAAATTTTTATATGTTGAAACATCCCTGTATCTCTGGAATGAAGCCTACTTGATCATAGTGGATGATTTTCTGATGTATTCTTGGATTCTGTTTGCCAGTATTTTATTGAATATTTTTGTATCAATGTTCATGAGTGAGATTGGTCCATAATTAGTCTTTTTCTTAGTTGTATCTCTGTGTGGTTTGGGTATCAGGGTAACTGTAGCCTCCTAAAAAGATTTTGGGAATGTTCCTTCTTTTCTATTGTGTGGAACAATTTGAAGAGTGTTGGTATTAGCTCTTCTTTGAAACTCTGATAGAATTTTGTGCTAAAACTATCTGACCCTGTTTTTTTTTTTTTTGTTTGTTTGTTTGCTAGTTTTGTGGGTGTTGTTTGTTTTTTGATGACTGTTTCTATTTCCTTGGGGGATATAGGTCTAATTAAATTGTTTATCTGGCCTTGATTTAATTTTGGTATATGGTACCTATCCAGAAAATTACCCATTTCCTATAAATTTATCAATTTTGTAGAGTACATATTTTTCAAGTATGATCTGAGGATTCTCTGTATTTCCGCAGTCTGTTATTATGTTCCTCTTTTCATTTCTCATTTTGTTAATTTGGATATTCTATCTCAGCCTTTTGGTTAGTTTGGGTAAAGGTTTATCTTTCTTGTTGATTTTCTCAAAGAAACAACTCTGTCTCATTGATTCTTTGTATTGTTTTGTTTCTATTTTATTTATTCTATTATTTTATTTCAGTCCTCAATTTGATTAATAGGTCATCTACTCCTCCTCTGTTAGTTTGCTTCTTTTTGTTCTAAAGCTTTCAGCTGTGCTGTTAAGTCGTTGGTGTGAAATTTCTCCAGGTTTTTTTATGTAGGCACTTACTGCTATGAACTTTCCTCTTAGCACTGCTTTCAAAGTGACCCATAAGTTTGGGTATGTTGTGTATTCGTTTTTATTAAATTATAGGAAGTCTTTAATTTCTTTATTTCTTCTTGACCCAAGGATGTTTCAGTTGAGCATCGTTCCATTTCCATGAGTTTGTAGGTTTTTGCAATTAATTTATTTTTAATTTTAGTTTCTAAAATTATTTTTTTTTTTTTATTTTAATTTATTTATTTATTAAGAATTTCTGCCTCGTCCCCACAACCGCTTCCCGTTTCCCTCCCCCTCCCCCGATCAAGTCCCCCCCCCCTCATCTGCTCGAAGAGCAATCAGGGTTCCCTGACCTGTGGGAAGCCCAAGGACTGCCCACCTCTATCCAGGTCTCCTAAGGTGAGCATTCAAACTGCCTAGGCTCCCACAAAGCCAGTACGTGCAGTAGGATCAAAAACCCACTGCAATTGTTCTTGAGTTCTCAGTATTCCTCATTGTCCGCTATGTTCAGCTAGTCTGGATTTATCCCATGCTTTTTCAGACCTAGGCCAGCTGGCCTTGGTGAGATCCCAATAGAACATCCCCATTGTCTTAGTGTGTGGGTGCACCCCTCGTGGTCCTGAGTTCCTTGCTCGTGCTCCGTCTCCTTCTGCTCCTGATTTGGACCTTGAGATTTCTGTCCGGTGCTCCCGTGTGGGTCTCTGTCTCTGTCTCCTTTCATCGCCTGATGAAGGTTAATATTCCTGAGGATGCCTATGTGTTTGTCTTTGGATTCACCTTATTTAGCTTCTCTAGGAACATGAATTATAGGCTCAATGTCCTTTATTTATGGCTAGAAACCAAATATGAGTGAGTACATCCCATGTTCCTCTTTTTGGGTCTGGCTTACCTCACTCAGGATAGTGTTTTCTATTTCCATCCATTTGTATGCAAAATTCAAGAAGTCCTTGTTTTTTACTGCTGAGTAATACTCTAATATGTATATATTCCATACTTTCTTCATCCATTCTTCCGTTGAAGGGCATCTAGGTTGTTTCCAGGTTCTGGCTATTACAAACAATGCTGCCATGAACATAGTTGAGCATATACTTTTGTTGTATGATAGGGCCTCTCTTGGGTATATTCCCAAGAGTGGTATTGCTGGATCCAGGGGTAGGTTGATCCCGAATTTCCTGAGAAACCGAAACACTGCTTTCCAGAGTGGTTGCACAAGTTTGCATTCCCACCAGCAATGGGTGAGTGTACCCCTTTCTCCACAACCTCTCCAGCAAAGGCTATCATTGGTGTTTTTGATTTTAGCCATTCTGACAGGTGTAAGGTGGTATCTTAAAGTTGTCTTGATTTGCATTTCCCTGATCGCTAAGGAAGTTGAGCATGACCTTAAGTGTCTTTTGGCCATTTGAAGTTCTTCTGTTGAGAATTCTCTGTTCAGATCAGTGCCCCATTTTATAATTGGGTTGATTAGCCTTTTACGGTCTAGTTTCTTGAGTTCTTTATATATTTTGGAGATCAAACCTTTGTCAGTTGCAGGGTTGGTGAAGATCTTCTCCCAGTCAGTGGGTTGTCTTTTTGTCTTAGTGACAGTGTCCTTTGCTTTACAGAAGCTTCTCAGCCTCAGGAAGTCCCATTTATTCAATGATGCCCTTAGTGTCTGTGCTGCTGGGGTTATACATAGGAAGTGGTCTCCTGTGCCCATGTGCTGTAGAGTACTTCCCACTTTCTCTTCTATCAGGTTCAGTGTGTTCGGACTGATATTGAGGTCTTTAATCCATTTGGATTTGAGTTTTGTGCATGGTGATAGATATGGATCTATTTTCATTCTTCTACAGATTGACATCCAGTTTTGCCAGCACCATTTGTTGAAGATGCTCTCTTTTTTCCATTGTATACTTTTAGCTCCTTTATCGAAGATCAGGTGTTCATAGGTTTGTGGGTTAATGTCAGGGTCTTCTATTCGATTCCATTGGTCGACTTCTCTGTTTTTATGCCAATACCAAGCTGTTTTCAATACTGTAGCTCTGTAATAGAGTTTGAAGTCAGGGAAGGTAATGCCTCCAGACAATCCTTTATTGTATAAGATTGTTTTGGCTATCCTGGGTTTTTTGTTTTTCCATATAAAGTTGATTATTGTCTTCTCCAGATCTGTGAAGAATTTTGATGGGATTTTGATGGGGATTGCATTGAATCTATAGATTGCTTTTGGTAGAATTGCCATTTTTACTATGTTGGTCCTCCCAATCCAAGAGCAAGGGAGGTCTTTCCATTTTCTGGTGTCTTCTTCAATTTCTTTCTTCAAAGACTTATAGTTCTTGTCAAGTAGATCTTTCACTTCCTTGGTCAGGGTTACCCCAAGGTATTTTATGCTATTTGTGGCTATCGTGAAAGGTGATGCTTCTCTGATTTCCCTCTCTGCTTCCTTATCCTTGGTGTATAGGAAGGCAACTGATTTTTTGGAGTTGATCTTGTATCCTGCCACGTTACTAAAGCTGTTTATCAGCTGTAGGAGTTCTTTGGTAGAATTTTTGGGGTCGCTTATGTACACTATCATATCATCTGCAAATAACGAAAGCTTAACTTCTTCCTTTCCAATACGAATCCCCTTGATCTCCTTATGTTGTCTTATTGCTATTGCTAGAATTTCAAGCACTATATTGAAGAGGTATGGCGAGAGTGGACATCCTTGTCGTGTTCCTGATTTTAGTGGGATGGCTTTGAGTTTTTCTCCGTTCAATTTAATGTTAGCTGTTGGCTTGCTGTAAATAGCTTTTATTATATTTAGGTAGGACCCTTGTATCCCTATTCTCTCCAAGACCTTTATCATAAAGGGGTGTTGAATTTTGTCGAATGCTTTTTCCGCATCTAGTGAAATGATCATATGGTTTTTTTCTTTCAGTTTATTTATATGGTGGATTACATTGATAGATTTGCGTATGTTGAACCAGCCCTGCATCTCTGGGATGAAGCCTACTTGATCATAATGGATAATTTTTCTTATGTGTTCTTGGATTCGGTTTGCCATTATTTTATTGAAGATTTTTGCGTCGATGTTCATGAGTGAGATCGGTCTGTAATTCTCTTTCTTGGTTGGGTCTTTTTGTGGTTTTGGTATCAGGGTAACTGTAGCTTCATAAAAGGAATTTGGCAATGACTCTTCTGATTCTATATTGTGAAATACCTTAAGGAGTATAGGTATTAATTCTTCTTGGAAGTTCTGGTAGAATTCTGCATTGAAACCATCTGGTCCTGGGCTTTTTTTCGAAGGGAGATTTTTGATAACCATTTCTAATTCTTCGCGAGAAACCGGTCTATTTAGATCATTCACCTGGTCTTGGTTTAGCTTTGGTATATGATACTTATTTAAAAAAATGTCCATTTCTTTTGTATTTTCCAGTTTTGTGGCATACAGGCTTTTGTAGTAAGATCTAATGATTCTCTGAATTTCCTCTGTGTCTGTGGTTATGTCCCCCTTTTCATTTCTGATCTTATTTATTTGCGTGTTCTCTCTCTGTCGTTTAATTAGTTTGGATAGGGGTTTGTCGATCTTGTTGATTTTCTCCAAGAACCAGCTTTTTGTTTCATTGATTCTTTGGACTGTTTTCTGTGTTTCTATTTTGTTGATTTCAGCCCTCAGTTTTATTATTTCCAGTCTTCTACTTCTCCTGGGCGCGTCTGCTTCTTTTTTTTCTAGAGCTTTCAGGTGTGTTTTTAAGTCCCCAATGTATGCATTCTCCGTTTTCTTTAAGTGGGCACTTAGTGCTATGAACTTTCCTCTTAGCACTGCTTTCATTGTGTCCCATAGGTTTGAGTATGTTGTCCCTTTATTTTCATTAAATTCAAGGAAGACTTTAATTTCTTTCTTGATTTCTTCCTTGACCCAGGCGTGGTTCAGTAGTTGACTGTTCAGTTTCCATGAGTTTGTCGGTTTTTTGGGGGCAGCGTGGTTGTTGCCTTCTAACTTTAATCCGTGATGATCTGATAAGACACAGGTGGACACTGAGATTTTTTTGTATCTGTGGAGGTTTCCTTTGTTTCCGAGTATGTGGTCAATTTTTGAGAAGGTTCCATGAGCTGCAGAGAAGAAGGTATATTCTTTCCTATTTGGGTGGAATGTTCTATAGATGTCTGTTAAGTCCATTTGCTTCATTACCTCCAATAATTCTCTTAATTCTCTATTAGGTTTCTGTCTGATTGACCTGTCCCTTGGAGAGAGAGGTGTGTTGAAGTCTCCTACTACTAGTGTGTGTGGTTTGATGTCTGCCTTGAGTTCTAGTAATATTTCTTTTACATAAGTAGGTGCTTTTATATTGGGGGCGTATATATTCAGGATTGAGACGTCCTCCTGATGAATTGTTCCTGTTATGAGTATAAAGTGACCGTCTCGGTCTCTTCTGATTGATTTTAGTTTGAAGTCAGTTTTGTTAGAAATTAGTATGGCCACACCTGCTTTTTTCTTAGGACCATTTGCTTGAAACACCTTTTCCCAACCCTTTACTCTGAGTAGGTGCCTGTCTTTGTGGTTGAGATGTGTTTCTTGCAAACAGCAGAATGTTGGATCCTGTTTTCGTATCCAATCTTTTAGCCTGTGCCTTTTTATAGGTGAATTGAGCCCATTAATATTAAGTGATATTAATGACCAGTGGTTGTTTACTCCGGTTATTCTTATTGCTTTTGGTAGTAGAGATTGTGTGTCTCCTTTCTTTGAGATGTGCTCGTGAAGGGCCATTAGATGCCTGGGTTATTGTAGGCAGTGTTGGCAGTGGTGGATTCCTTGGGTTGCGATTTTCCTTCTATTACTTTCTGTAGGGCTGGATTTGTGGCTACGTATTGTTTAAATTTGTTCTTATCCTGGAATGTCTTGTTTTCTCCGTTGATAGTGAACGATAGCTTGGCTGGGTATAGTAGTTTGGGTTTGCATCCATGGTCTCTTAGCTTCTGCAGAACCTCTATCCAGGACCTTCTGGCTTTCATAGTTTCCATCGAGAAGTCAGGTGTAAGTCTGATCGGTTTACCTTTATAAGTTACTTGCCCTTTTTCTTTTGCAGCTCTTAATATTCTTTCTTTAACCTGTATATTTTGTGTTTTGATTATTATATGGCGAGGAGATGTTTTTCTTTGATCCAGTCTGTTTGGTGTTCTGTATGCTTCTTGAATATTTAAATGAATATCTTTCTTTAAGTTGGGAAAGTTTTCTTCCATAATTTTGTTGAAAATATTTTCTGAGCCTTTGAGCTGTGACTCTTCTCCTTCTTCTATTCCTATTATTCTTAGGTTTGGTTTTTTTATTGTGTCCCATAGTTCCTGAATGTTTTGTGTTGAGAATTTGTTGGCTTTGCTGTTTTCTTTGATCTGTTCGTTTATTTTCTCTATGGTGTCCTCAGCATCTGAGAGTCTTTCTTCTAGCTCTTGGATTCTATTGATTATGCTTGTTTCTGTAGACTCAGCTCGTTGGCCTAGATTTTCCATATCCAGCTGGTCCTCAGTTTGTATTTTCTTCTTTGCCTTCATTTCAGTTTTCAATTCTTGAACTGTTTCCATTACCTGTTTGATGGTTTTTTCTTGGTTTCCCAGGGTATCATGTACGTATTTACTCATTTCTTCAAACTTTTTGTTGTACTTCTCATCCATTTCTATAAGGGCATTTTTTACATGTTGTTTAAGGGACTCTATTATCTTCATAAAGTCGATTTTTTCCACTTCTTCTGTGTTAGGTTGTTCAAATACTTCTGTTGTAAGATCATTGGGTTCTGATGTTTTCATGTTGTTTTTCGGATTATTGGGTGAGTTCTTGCCTTGGCGCCTGCCCATCTCCTCCTATTGATCCTATCCAATGGATCCTTTAGAAACCGGATCAGGTTTCCCTGCTGGCCAAGGGCTCCGCTTACAAAATGCCCTCACTCTCTTTTGTGGTTCCTGCTGCAGGCCAAGAACCCTCTCACCCCTCCGAAGGATCTTCAGGACAGGACCAGGCTCCCCTTGTGCCAGTGACCTGGCCAACCAAAGGCCTACCTCTTTGATTCAATTGTAGTAGGGCGATCTGCTCTCCTTATTGCAGCCTGTCCCAGCTGCTTGGGTCTGGCCACCGCTCAGCCGCGTCTGGCGCCGCCGCCGTGCTGCCGCCGCCGCTGCGCCGCGTCTGGCGCCGCCGCCGCTGCGCCTCCGTGCGTCTGGCGCCGCCGCCGCTGCGCCTCCGTGCGTCTGGCGCCGCCGCCGCTGCGCCTCCGTGCGTCTGGCGCCGCCGCCGCTGCGCCTCCGTGCGTCTGGCGCCGCCGCCGCTGCGCCTCCGTGCGTCTGGCGCCGCCGCCGCTGCGCCTCCGTGCGTCTGGCGCCGCCGCCGCTGCGCCTCCGTGCGTCTCTCTAAAATTATTTTATTTTACAAATTTTATTTTATTTTTTATTATAATTAATTTTGTTGTTGTTGAAATCTAACTTTGAGCCATAGTGATCTGATAAGACACAAGGGATTATTAAAAATTTTTCATATCTGTTGAGGTTTGCTTTATTACCAAGTATGTGGTCTATTTTAGAGAAGGTCCCATGAGGTCTTAAGAAGAAGGTATATTCTTTTGTGTTTGTGTTAAATGTTCTATACATATCTGTTAAGACCATTTGAGTCACAATATCTGTTAGTTCCTTTATTTCTCTATTAAGTTTCTGTCTGGCAGTCCTGTCCAGTGGTGAAAGTGGGTTGTTGAAGTCTCCTACTGCTAGTGTATGGGGTTTGATGTGTGATTTAAGCTTTACTACTGTCTCTTTTACAAATGTGGCTAACTTGTATGTGGGGCATGTATATTCAGAATTGAGACTTCATCTTAATGTATTTTTCTTGTGACAAATATGAAATGTTCTTCATTTCTTTTGATTAATTTTAGTTTGAGGTCTATTTTATTAGGCATTAGGGTAGCTGCATTAGCTGGTTTAAGACCATTTGATTGGAAAATCATTTTCAACTCTTTACTCTGAGGTAATGTCTGCTTTTGAAGTTGAGGTGTGTTTCTTATAATCAGCAGAAGGATGGATCCTGTTTTCATATCCATTCTGTTAGCCTGTGTCTTTTTATAGGCAAATTGAGACCACTGATATTAAGAGATATTATTGACCAGTGATTATTAGTTCCTATTGTTTTTTGTTTTGATGGTGGTGGTGGTATTATGTGTGTTTCCTTCTTTAGCTTTGCTGATGTGGGATTATCCATTGCCTGTGTTTTTGTGGGTGCAGCTAACTTCCTTGGGTTGAAGTTTTCCTTCTAGTAATTTCTGTAGGGCTGGATTTGTGAACAGGTATTGCTTAAATCTAGTTTTGTCATGGAATATCTTCTTTTCTCCATCTATGGTGATTGAAAGCTTTGTTGGGTATAGTAGTCTGGGCTGGCATCTCTGGTCTCTTAGTGTCTGCAGAACACCCGTTCAGTGCCTTCTGACTTTCATTGTTTCCATTGAGAAGTTGGGTGTAATTCTGATAGGTCTGCCTTCATATGTTACATGGCATTTTCCCTTTGCAGCTCTTAATATTCTTTCTTTATTCTGCATGTTTAGTGTTTTGATTATTATGTGACAAGGGAACTTTTTGGGGGGGGGGGGTCCTGTCTATTTGATGTTCTCTAAGTTTCTTATAGTTTCATAGGCGTGTCGTTATTTAGTTTGGGAAAATTTTTTTCTATGACTTTATTGAAATTTGGTGAACCCCTAATTTTTATTGGGTTTATAGGAATATGGGTGAGAGGTCACTAACAGGAGTAGAAATGACTAAGCCCATTCCTATTTGACGTGTCTGTAATAATAAAACACAGAAACTAAAGGATGCTGGTTGCTGCTTGCAGCTGACAAATGGATGTGGCATCCCTGGGTGAGAGGTATATACCTGTCTTTTCAGCACTCAGGAACCTGTCAGGATGACCAGGGCTCTGAGGCCGGCTTGGTCCGTGTGAATGCTAAGGAGCAGTCGTTAGCCACAAAACGAGTGAAATCATTTCAGCTGTAGAAACATGGTTGGGGCTAGGACTCACTGTGTTAAAGGGCGTGAATGGATGAGGCTCGGCACAGAAAGACAAGAGCCACGCAGCCTCGCTTGCATCTAAAGAAGAGCTCCCGGAAGTGAGTGTGGCGTGTGATTATGAGTAGTAAGAGGGACAGATGGGACATAAGATATGGAGTTCTTACCAGCTAGTTCATAGTAAGAGGGCTATAGGTAACAATTATATGCTGTATATCCTTTTAAGTTAAAATAGAATATTTTAATGGTTTTTTTTTTTGATTTTTTGAGACAGGGTTTCTCTGTAGCTTTTGGTTCCTATCCTGGAACTAGCTCTTGTAGACCAGGCTGGCCTAAACTCACAGAGATCTGCCTGCCTCTGCCTCCCGAGTGCTGGGATTAAAGGCGCGCGCCACCACTGCCCGGCTTTTAATGTTTTTGGGTCATAAACAGTTCAAGAGATGTATGCACATAACCTGACTTTAAACATTATGGAGTGTTCGCATGCACAGAAACATACTGATACCTCATTAACATGTACCATTTTAATAATCTTATTTATCACTGAAAATTAAGCATTGGATAAAAGCTAAGCATGCTTTAATTTATAACCCTTATTATGCACTTGCTTAATAAAATGAGAAATCAATAAGCCTACATTTTTGGCTATTTTGGGACATTAAATAGTTGTTATTTGGGGATAGAAAGATGGCTCCGTGAGCCTCACAAACAATTTGTGTGTTTGAATTCACTGAACACGAGAAAGCCAGACGTGGTGACATTAACTTCAGTAATCCCAGCATGCCTAGCTGGAAATAGAGTCGGGGGGCAGGCAGGCAGGCAGGCAGGCAAATCCTCAGAAACTTGTGGGCCAGCTAGTCCGGTATAGGCAGCAGAAAAAGGACACCAAACAAACCTGTGCCCAACAAAGCAAATGGGGAGTAGCTATCACCTGAAGACTTCCTCTGCCCTCCACATGCACACTGCACCCAGGTGCCCACACATAGACACATTTTACGTAAAATCTCCAAAATTCAAATTACTGTCCCATGTACAAACACTTAGGTCTCCTAATAAAATTTATTCTGAAATTCAACTATGGTTCTAATTTCTGAAGACTGTTTCCAGTAGCAAAAGAGGTCCTATTAATATCACAGTGGAGAGCTCATGTGCTCCAGGGAGCGGGTGTCTCACAAAGGAAGATGCTATTTGGATTAATGGGTAGGTGGAAGCATCTCCTCTGGTTCTGTCTTTGGCAGAATGCTGTACTTCCATGCCGAGGCATTTATTAGAGCAGATTCCTCATTGCAGATTTCAAGGGTTTTGTTGCCTCCTAATTCCTTTTTTCCCTTAAATTTCAGAGTTTCATAAAATAAAACAAAAGACATATTAGGGGAAAATGGAAATACCTGAGATCCTGAGATTGCATGTCCCAAGTTCATGCAAGCACATTGGGAATTTAGCCAGAAAGGACAGATGGTGAGTGGCCTCAAGGGCAGCCCTGCAGGAGAGGGAGGGCACAGAGCAGGAAGGTAAAGCTCCTGGCGCTGGCAGCTGAGAGCATCCCCTAAAACTGTCCATGGAAGACATGCGCAGCTTGCCTAAAAGGATGAGCTGCAAATCCCAACTTCCCAGCCCTTACTCCTTAATAAAAATTCATAAGACAACAATTTAGCCATTTCATTTTTCAGTTTATGTGCTTATAGTCTTTCAAGTGTAAATTTCTCTTCATAGCCTCCAAAATTAGAATTGCAATTCATTTTTCTTTCCCGTCTCGGATATTTTACTGTCGTCTCTCAGATCAGCTTATGAAATGTGTGGGCCTTTAGAAAAGGAATTCCTTAGAAAAGGAATGAATTCGGGCTGCGGTTAGGATGGTCTAGCCTGAGGAGCACAGGGACCTGAGTGCCGTCCTCAGAATGCACAGTTTGAATAATAGCTGAGAGTAATGGCTCCCGCCTGTGATCTCGGGACGGAGCAGGCAGAGACATGCAGGCACCAGGACCCACTGGCCCGCTGGTCTAGCCTATGTGGTGCGGTCTAGGACAATGGGAGGGTAAACAAAATAGACAGTTCCCAGGAATGACACCTGAGATTGATGTCTGACCTGTATGCTTGCCCATGAGCACACGCACACTCCTAATGAATCTGCTAATCACGCTTTAGTTATGTAAACAGAAACCATAGTTATTTTAACAGCAGAAATGCAAAGAGTTTAAGACACCAGACAACGAAGAAACCAAAGGACAATGCAGAAGTTGTAGGCATAAGAATTACTCCGGGGGCTGGAGCAAGAGAGACAAAGCCTATGGTTAATGATATAGACAGCCAGAGCTGGTTTCTCAGGGACTGAGGAGACAGTCCCTGTGTAGCCAAGCCTCAGAATCTGAGGGTTTACTGAGGTTCCTCTCAGCAGGCACAGGAGGTTGGATGTGGGAGTGTGGGAAAGAAATGATTGCTGTCAGGACGAAGAACAAGCAGGATGGTGACACCATGGGAGCAGAAAGGGGACCTATGTCTTAGTGTTTAAAATTAATGTACTTGAGGAAGGTGTCTAGTAAGCACTATGTATGAGATAAATTGTGATAGATGATAGATGGAGAGATTCATAGGCACATAGATACACAGATGATGGGTAGGTAGACAAATGGGTGGATGGATGAATAGGTAGAACACCTATGTTGGTGATAGGGAGAAGCAGAATTATTACCTCATAAAGAATTTATAAGAAGTAACTCAGAAAATTCTCTAAAATAGCCTACAGTAATCAAAGGTCTGGTGCTAACGCGGAGTGTGGAAACCAGTTCAGAAATGAAAGGTACCAGACATGTGTGAGAATTGTGGTTGCATGGGCACCACCAGTGCCGTTCCAAACAGGTGGGCAAATAGGGATTTACTTAACAGATGAGACGGAGCACCGGACTGAAATCTCAAGGTCCAAATCAGGAGCAGAAGGAGAGAGAGCACGAGCACGGAACTCAGGACCGTGAGGAGTGCACCCACACACTGAGACAATGGGGATGTTCTATTGGGAACCCACTAAGGCCAGCTGGCCTGGGTCTGAAAAAGCATGGGATAAAACCGGACTTGCTGAACATAGCAGACAATGAGGACTACTGAGAACTCAAGAACAATGGCAATGGGTTTTTGATCCTACTGCACGTACTGGCTTTGTGGGAGCCTAGGCAGTTTGGATGCTCACCTTACTAGACCTGGATGGAGATAGGTGGCCCTTGGACTTCCCATCCATCAGGGAACCCTGATTGCTCTTCGAGCTGATGAGGGAGGGGGACTTGATCGGGGGAGGGGGAGGGAAATGGGAGGCGGTGGCGGGGAGGAGGCAGAAATCTTTAATAAAAAAAACAAAACGAAAACAAAGTGACCATCAGGAAAACTGTTGCAAGCTAACCTACACCTACTGGTATAGATATAACACAGTGGAGGTATGCACCAAGAGTCACTGAAAACCGGTGATAAAATCAGATGTTCACACACACACACCAAGAAAACAGTCTTCCAAAGAAACTCATCTACAAACACACACCAAGCACATGTGTTTCAAATCAATGTCAAGAAGCACAGAGAAGTCTAGTCCTTACCCACCGTATAATCTTAAGGCTACAGAATAGCAGTACCTTGACTAAAGTCTGAAGTATAGATGAGTTTCTTGTAAGGCAGCCTTGATAATATCCCTGGAAAAAGATCCTATTTCCTTCGTCATTAGCACGCAATTCAGCATCCTCCGACCTTTTAAACCAGTGTCTTAATCCTAAACCATGGAAGGTTTCAAGACTCAAGATCTACTCTAAGAAGACAGAGTGTATCTCAATGTAGCCAAACCCTATTTGTGTATGTATATGTGTGTGTGTGTATATATATATATGTGTGTGTGTGTGTGTGTGTGTGTGTGTGTGTGTGTGTATGGAGTCTCTAAAAAATTTTTATCCATATATATGGATTAAAATCCATATATTACGTACATTTATTACATACATATCTGAAATTCTTTTACTTTCATCAGTGGGCTTCCTTTTTAGTATTCAGCAAGCTAACAGTAACAATTTTCAAAGAATATTGTTTTTAAAACTCAGAAAAACATGGCTAGATAAAAGTCAGAATAACAGAGGAGGGTGGGGCTACTCCTCTGAAGAATTAGCCTTCCGGCATGAAGCTACCTGACCTGCATAACAACTCAAGCTAAGTCACAAGTCCAGTATCACATTATAAGTGCAAAGCATCTCCAAAGTGACACAGCAGTATTGTGACAGGCGGAGCCACGTGCCATATTTTAAACACAGCAGCTCCCCTCTAGCATGCTTCAATGGTATATAAGGCAGATCAGAGAACCAAAACAAACCATGGGAGACACTTTGTACTTTTATTCTACTCTCTCTCGCTCTCTCGCTCTTGCTCTCGCTCTCACTCTCTCTCTCTCCTCAAGAATTCAGAGGGAATAAAAACTGCAGAGACTTCCGTAGGTTAAAAGCCTTCACTGCTGTTGCAGAGGATACAGATTGGATTCCCAGCACCCACAACAGCAGCTCACAATAGCCTTAACTACAACTCCAGGACTCTGGTGACCTCTTCAGGCCTCTGGGGGCTCCTGCAAGCACACGATGCTCAATACTCATCCTGGCTCACGAGCATACACATAAATAGAAACCAAATTCTTTGGACTACGGAGAACACAAGAACAATGGCAATGGGTTTTTGATCCTACTGCACGTACTGGCTTTGTGGGAGCCTAGGCAGTTTGGATGCTCACCTTACGAGACCTGGATAGAGGTGGGCAGTCCTTGGGCTTCCCACAGGTCAGGGAACCCTGATTGCTCTTCGAGCAGATGAGGGAGGGGGACTTGATCGGGGGGAGGGGGAGGGAAATGGGAAGCGGTTGCGGGGACGAAGCAGAAATCCTTAATAAATAAATAAATTTAAATTAAAAAAAAGAAAAGAAACAAAATACATTTTGCTTAAAATGAACATTTTGTAATAAACTACTTCAAAAGATAAGAGTTTGGAAAAATGTATATGACAATACTTAATGTCAAAATTAATTAGCATAAGTTTTTACAAATTAACTACCCAATAAAAAATTGGTATGAAATATGAGATAAAAAAGGTAAATGGAAAGGGCACTTAAACACATGAATGATACTGGAATTTATAAGAAAACATAAAACAAAGCAGGAGAAATTCTATTTTCCAGTCACGGAAGTAAGATTTTAATATTTTATTTAGAAGTCAGCATACAGTTCATCTCTGACAGCTGTCGTATTTAATCAGTGTCTCTCACACTGCCAAAGTTTTTAAATCGCACGACAGGATAAAAGTCTAACCCACGCGTTCGTTCTTAAGGCGTAATCGGACTCTGTCTCTTAAAAGTCAACAAACACCAGTACGCATGTAAGTCAGTCTGTTCCAGACGTGACTGATGCGGTTCTCCCACGTAAGACGTTGAACTGAGACCATCATACAATGCATCGCAATGAATGAAGACAGGGCTTTCATACGGGAAAGCATCAGTCCAATGATTCTGAGGAAACAAAGCCTTTTATGAGCAAGTTTTTCGTGCCTCCAAAGCAGTTCTTGAAGCAGAATGTTTACACATTTCTGAAAAGCAGCGGTAGTCGTGCCGAGAACTCACCACAGTGTACCTCATCATCACTTGAGGTTTATTGTCCTTGACATAAAAGAAGGCAATTTGCTCTGTTGCCTCGTTCTGTTTGTCTCTGGGTGAGAGTTAATCTTATTTCAAATCAAAGAAAGTAGCTTATATTGAAAATAAATGCATTAAAATAGATAATGAGACCTGAATAGAAAACTTTGCACCCATTGGCAGAGGCCAAGAGTTCCACTAGGGTGTGGCATTGTGATGGAAGACTGCCCACCTATGTGGTCTTGAGAGAGACCCTCTCGGTTTTATTACCTGGGTGTTGTTTTCAGATTAATTAAAATAACTAGGGACTAAGAAT
Source organism: Microtus oregoni (assembly GCF_018167655.1). Lineage (NCBI taxonomy): Eukaryota > Metazoa > Chordata > Mammalia > Rodentia > Cricetidae > Microtus > Microtus oregoni. The sequence goes on from NW_024543070.1 coordinate 21,156,751, forward strand.
TGATGGTGCTTTACAACAGACTAACACTGATTCTGCTTTTGTTTTTAAAGAATTTCCTAGGCATTTCCTCAGAGGGTATTAAATTAGTAAAGGAGATAAAGGAGTAAAATTATAATTATGATATTATAGGGAATTTTCTGGTTGAAAATGTATTTGTGTCCATTCAACAGAAACTCCACTAAAATGACAGTAATGGATAAACTAAATTAAATATACAGTTTAAAAGGACAAATCCACGTGAAAAGATAGAACGAGCAAATCATAGCAACAAAGCGTGAACTGTGACCCAAGTGACTTGTGCATCACTTAGTCGAGCAGCATGGACAGATCCGTCAATTCTCGCGTGCTTCACAGTGGTGTGAGCACGCTTGTGACCTGGCAGAGCCTCAGTGTTGAGAAAGCTGGCCCGTGCCTCCTTTACAGACACATCTTTTAGAATTAACTTGGTTTCTTCAAGGAAAAAGCATTGATTTCATTAAAATACTTTAGTGAATGCATTGGTCTGCAGCATAGATAGCTCTTATTTATATAAAACACCTGGAACAGCTGGAGGCACAGGCATCCACACGACTTCACTCCTCCCTTTGTAAATCTTTGTCTATCAATAAAATCAGGATACAGGTATTACAGAATATGAGTTTTGTGAAGCCCTAAGGATTTTGTAATGCCCATATCTTCCCACGATTCCCAGAGCCAATATGGGGAGAGGGGAGGTCATTAAGTTAAGAGTGGAGGATGAATTCAACTTATATGATTTCTATTAACGACTTTTCTCGATTTTATAACAAAATGCCTAAGGAAAACAATTTAAGGAAGCAGGGACTTGTTGTGGCTCACAGTTGAAGGGCACAGTCCACCTTGGGGAGGAGGTTACAGCCGTGGCAGTTTGAGGCAGCTGACCACATGGGGTCCTCGGTTCAGAGGTGATGATCACACCTTTAGTCCCAGCAGAGGCAGGCGGATCTCTGTGAGTTCAAGGCCAACCTGGACTACAAGAGCTAGTTCTAGGACAGGCTCCAAAGCAACACAGAGAAATCCTGTCTTGGGGAAAAAAAATAGTATGTGATTGGAATTGGAACCTGGCGAGTAAATAGAACACAGAAGGGAAAGTTCCTACATTCCAAGTGTTATGGCTCTTGTTCCCAGTCTGAAGATCCAAATAAGTGACCATATCGCTGATTTAAACATGGTCCCATCAACCAAACAGAAGCCTGCTTCAGGACACATGCACACACACGCATTCTCTCTCTCTCTCTCTCTCTCTCTCTTTCTCTCTCTCTCTCTCTCTCTCTCACACACACACACACACACACACACACACACACACAGAGAGAGAGAGAGAGAGAGAGAGAGAGAGAGAGAGAGAGCCAGTAGTTACCTAAACTCCCCAAACTCCATACTTCGCACTCCCAGCTGATCTCGAATGGCCATGCTTTCCCAGACACCTCAAGGTAAACTCCTATTTATTCAGAAAGAAAGTTTCCACAAAACACAGCCCTATTTTCCTAGTAAATTATAAATTTGGCTTGGTTTCAGAACAATTAGGGTAATCTCTTTCTGTCTTCTGCTACCTACCTAGTTAGACCAGAACAGCAAGCCAGGAAGAAGAGATAAAGTTCTCCCTTAGATTTCTTATGTTAATTTCATTGCAAAAAAGCTAGAGAAACTGGATTAAGTTAGGTGATTGGTAACCAGGTGAAAAAATAAAACAGGCCCATACCTCAAGCTCAATATTATGTTATTGAATATTTTCTGAAGACTGTAGTTTTTGCACTAGACACTTATTGTCTCCACCTGCATCCTGGATTATAAATTTTTGCGTGGAACAATTTTTGTACATTGTAAATATGTATTGTTCTCATTGTTAATAAAAATTTGACTGGCTAATGTCTAGGCAGGATTTTCAGGGCAGAGAGAATGCTGGAAAGAAGGAAAGCAGAATAAGAGCCAGACATGGAGAGGAAATAGGAGGTCAAGATGAAAGAGAAGTAATACCACATGGCAGAATGTAGGTTAATATAAACGGGTTAATTTAAGTTGTAAGAGTTAGCTAGCAACAAGCCTGAGCTATTGTACAAGCATTTATAATTAAAAAGAAGTTTCTGTGAGGTTATTTGGGAGCAATTGCCAAGACACAGAGAAACTCTGCCTACAGATTTTCTCTCTTTCTTTACTATAAGTTGGACTTGAATATTTTTTTTATTACTTTTGTCACCCCCTCTATCCTCTCGTTTATCTAATTTTCTTGCCAAACCAGAGACTAACACCAAGGATGTTATCTCCCTTTTTTGTTGCAACTGCTTGCTCCTTTACACAACTTTCTGTTGGGCCGCCATCTTGGCCTCAGATTCATTTCTAATTATACAACAGAGGCCAGAGTTAGCTGATTGGCTACCACTGCTTGCCAACAATCTCTACCCTTGTGCACCGATCTCAAAGACTGCAGAATTTCCTCTAAACTTTGAACTGTTTTTAGGTCCCCTGTGGATTCACATGGTGGATCCTACTCATCAAGCAGGCTGCTACTCCATATCACAGAGACAAAGGCTGCCATCCTGGGATTCCTCCCACAGACACTCCTAATCCTGAAGGCTCAGCCTTAATTGCTCATCTCACTACCCATAGTAAGAACCAAGCAACCACTGTCATAGCACAAGAGTACACTAACACACACCATACAAGAAAGGGCAACTGTATCAGAATTTCGTCCACAGATGCTCTCCCCCAGGCTTCTCAGCCTCAGTTGCCTGCTTTGCTACTCAGAGCCAGGACATTGAACTCACTCCTCCCCAACTCATCTTTGGTTCTGTTGTGTCCTTGTTCGAAAGCCAATGCTGTGTGACAAAACTTTTCCTAGGGAGATGGAACACACATCTACTTACCCTAGATAGGAAGCCCACCGCAGACCAAAGTACGGATACCACAGAAGTCCAACTTAGTGAACCATGAGTTTTATTGGGGATAGTTACTGGAAAATGGATGAGGGGTTACTTACAGTAGCAGAAATGACCAAAATGTAGCTGTAGCGCCAAAGCCCACCCCAGCATTTGTGACAGCTCACAAATCTGGAAACCTGTGTTCTGGGACTGGGGTCATTCAGAGATTCTCTAGTCTGACCATGAACATATTTTGACAAAGTAGAGGCTTTTATTCTGATACTGGTGTCAGGGCTATACCTGGCAGCACATTGGTCAGGGTTCTATAAAGGCAAGGAATATAGTTACATTCTGTTGTTGTGCAAACATACATTCTGCAAGCAGAAAGTTACAGACTGTTTTGCAAATAGATGTCTTACAGGTTATCTCCAGCAAAACAAGCTTTACAGAAGCAGAAACAGCAGTTAATATTGAGGCCTATTATCTTGCATAAACAACAGGTTTGATAAAGTTGGAAAGACCAGACCATTACAAAAACAACACTTAACTTTTTTAAGTCCAACTTTGCTTTGTAGTTCTCTTAAACACAGTCATTTTTTAAATATAAAATTAGTGATCAACATCACATTAGCCATCACACCTGGAGCCCAACAGATTGGGGGTGTCCTTTCTACCCACCTCAATTGGTCTAGACCTCATCCAGGCAGCTCAGCTGGATTTTGACTCTTTAGGGTGCTTGGTCTGCTCTCAAGATCTTTACACCTCTGTCTGCAAGCCTTCTGAGGAGCCTGGCTTCTCTTCTTCTGACAGGGATTATTAACCCTATGAATGGGGCTAACCATGGGAAGAGTGAAGACTGACAGAAAGAATGGAACAGAGATGTGCAAAAGAGAGAAGGGTGAATGAGTGAGACACAAGAATAGATATGCCCTTTTTTGGGACATCATGGAAAACCAGGTCCCAGTTGCTGGATAGGTATCTGCTTGACTCTGGAGGGGTGGTACCAGCACTGATGTCCCAGGAGCCTTGGGGGATAGCACATCAAATCAAGGGATGACGTGTTCCTGGAGTACCTTAGCCACCATACCTGCTGTTTCCCTGGTGATGGAAAATGCCTCCATCCATACTGTAAAAGCTTCAACAAGAGTTAGGAGATAATGGAGCTTTTTATGAGTGGACGTGTGGGTGAAGTCAACCTGCCAGTTCTCATGCAGCTGGTGTGCTCAAGGCTGATACAGGGACTGGGGTTTCTGGAGGGCTCCCTGTGGGTTGAACTTGGACAAGTCTAGCAGGAGGAGTGGACCTGTCGAGAGATGGTCCACCAGGCCAGATTCCCTGATACAGTGGCAGAACTCGTTCCCAGGAACAAGCAGGTGTCTGTAAAACAGTTGAAATAGATTTACATCTTGGTTTCATAGCAAAAGGCTATGGCTTTGGGCTAAAAGATATAAACATCTTTAGAAGACAACCAGAGGAAATCTACTGAATGAAAGAGGTTGAGCAAGTAAAGAGGCAAGAGGAAGTTGAATATGTCTGTAGGGTTCCATACCCTCTTTAATGCTAGCCTGATTCAAAGGAGGAGATGGTATTTCAAAACTGCATTTATCAATGCTAAAACTCTGAACCTCCAAAGTTACATCTGTTTATCCTGTACTGTGAAATCTGTGAATGAGGCAAACCTGTCTTTATTTCTAACAGGAAACTTAACTAATGAACTAATAAGCTACCAAGGTGGTTGTAGCCTTGGGGTGTCTAGGGGAGAACTGTTAAACTGGCAAATCTGTCAGTACCCTAGTCATCAAACACCATCATATCTGAGAAGGATAAATTTTACCTGAGTAAGCAGAAGTGGGATGGCTTTCTGGCTACCCAGGTACCTACCCCAAGTCTCTCCTTGGCAATCAAGGCAGTATCAGTCTTCAGCTGCCAAGTTCCGGAGACCTGACAGACTTTTCTATGGAGTAGGAATTTGAGGATATCAACCTACCTTGTCTTGGCAAAGTGGGGAAATTAATTCCTAAGAGCTGTGCTTGTTCACAGTCTGAACAGGGTCTTGGCAGCAGTTATGGTGCAAAAGCAGTGGCTGGCTTTGCTACATTTATGGTATATTCCAGGTGGAAGTTCTTCTGTGGCTATCAGTCGTACTCCTTGGAGGAGACAGGATGCTACCAGGAGTTAGCATGTCTTTATCATGAGAAGCTTCTTTATTAAAATTCCATATTTTCAGATCTTTAAAGTGTTTGAGGATCAGGGAATCATTATCTTTTAGGTATATCTATAATGGTAAGACTAAAATGGTATAGCAGGGGACAGCAGCAGGCAGTGGACCATGAGGGGCAGCAGGTCCCACAAGGAACCACAGTGGGTGAGAGACAAAGATGGATAGGCACACCATGCAGAGTGAGGTTGGATATTTAATTAGTGGGTTAAGTAAGGGAAGGGAAAGGGAAGAGGGAGAGAGAAGGGAGATGATGATGATGATGATGATGATGATGAGAGAGAGAGACAGAGAGACAGAGACAGAGGTTGGGAGAGGAGAGGAGAAGAGAAGTACTCTTCCGGAGAGAGTTGGAAAGGAAGGAAAGAGCTCAGTTTGGAAGCAGAAGGAAGATATGCTTGCCTTGGTGGAAGGGGAGGGGAGTGAGCGGGGCTTGTGTCTTAAAAGGACAAGACAGACCATTACATTCCCATCTCCTTTTTATAATAAAAAGGCAGGAGGTTAGGCACAACAAGTTAAAGGAATTGGTATGGCAGATTCTTAAGATAGTTTCCTGCTTATTTGTGGGCATCATCTTGGGGAGGGAACCTGAGAAAGCTGGGTGCTGGTCACATCCTGGGGTAGCTGGTCTCTTTGCTACTGTCTGGTGTTTGTGGTACAGAAATGTCCTATGTCTCTTAAATCTGTTTAAGGTATTGACAGAACAGAGGACAAAGTTAAGTTTAGGGGAAAAGAATTTTAGGACCAGGGAGTTCAGAGGGGTGTATCTGACCTATTTAAGGTGGATCCTTCAATTCCAGGAGTTCATTCTGGAACTCACAAGAATTTTTTGGGTTTGTGAAAACATACGTTTTAGCATATTTATGTCAGAATGACTGTTACAGATGTTTTGCATAATGAAAAATATCTTTAAGACTATGAAAGGCAGCATGAGAGAGAATATATTATTAAAATTTGTTTGGTGAGGCTGTTCTTTTAAATGACAAAACCCCTCAGCTGTCAAACTGCATCAGAGATCTTTGAGGTTAAATTTTACGTGAGTTAATGATTAAAAAACAACAGAGAACTTACTTGGTTGGCACCTAGAGCTACTCATCAGGGTCCTTCATGATTGCTGAAGGTTGCATTTGCCTTTTGCTGTTTAGCACAGGGCCTACCAGGCCCCAGAAGATCCTGTGGGCTAAGAAATCTGTAGGAAGACAAGCCTACCTTGACCTGAGCAGCTAGGCTATTGATTACAGCAATTTTGTCCATTGTCTGGTGATCTGCAGTTTAGATGAAAGGCAGTTTTTCCCACTGGTCAGTGCTTGGCAGTTGAAGCAAATTGCAGATGGACATTGTTCTGTGTCTTCTGTCTTCTTTGGAGGAAATAGAGTGCTGCTGCTAGGACCCAACCTGTCTCTTTTTGCTATGAAAAACTTTTTAATAATTAAATATTTAAATGCCATATTCCACATATCTCTGAGCAGTTAAGGGCTGTTTACCAGGTATAGATGAGTTATAACTACAGTATAGAATCTGCCTGGAGAGCTGGGTTCGAGCTTGACTGTACTGGCTCTCAACAGGTAAAGCAGGTTTGATTTAAGAAACTTAAAAGTACATACCAATTTAAAACATGAGACTTACTGCTTTCTAGTCTGGAATGAGATACAATGAACAGACAATTACATGTATGCACACACACACAGAGTGAACAGGAACTGGATGAAGTGGATGCTTTTGGTGGGCCCTACCAAAGGCATGCCACTGCACAAAACACACACGCAACAGAGTTAGCTTGGGGGCGGGGGTGGGAAGCAGACATGGAATACTACTGTAAAGATGGCGGGACATGGTCACCTGACCTTGCTCTCAGTTAAAATGGCCATGAAGTCACTTGACCTCAATCAAAATGGCAGCAGTCATGTGTTATATGGAAAAGCCACATTTTTTTGAACAGCAGGAGTTTTAAACATAATAGCAAGAGAGACCTAGAGGTGTGATCTGCCCTGTCACTGAACCGCCATGCCACAAGCTGTGGTGGGGAGTAAAGGCTGGAACTAAAAACAGCTGCCTCGCGGATCTGACTAATCTTGTCAGTTTCCACAAGACAAGCAGTAGTGGTGGCAGGGCTAGTTTGAGGGAAAGCAGAGCAGGCAGAACACCAGCAGAGCATTCACAGGCAAGTGGCTGACAGTTTGAGGGTTTATACCATAACTAAAAATGTAAAAACCCACGAAAACAATGAACTAATGAACACTTCAAGTCCTGTAGCAGGTCTTCTCTCTATAGGCAGGGTTTTTTATTTTTTTTTTCACTGATTTTTATTTATTTCTTTTTTTGTGTGTGTGTGTAAGATTTTATTTTTTTTATTGAGAAAAGGAGAAAAAAAAACAAGTTTCCACCTCCTCCCAGCCTCCCATTTCCCTCCCCCTCCTCCCACCCTTCTTTCCCTCCTCCCACCCTTCTCCCCCTCCTCCCACTCCTTTCCCCCTCCCCCCACTCCTTTCCCCCACCCTCTCCAGTCCAAAGAGCAGTCAGGATTCCCTGCCCTGTGGTAAGTCCTAGGTCCTCTCCCCTCCGTCCATATCTAGGAAGGTGAACATCCAAACTGGCTAGGCTCCCACAAAGCCAGCACATTAAGTAGGATCAAAACCCCGTGCCATTGTCCTTGGCGTCTCATCAGCCCTCATTGTTCGCCATGTTCAGAGAGTCCAGTTTTATCCCATGCTTTTTCAGTCCCAGTCCAGCTGGCCTTGGTGAGCTCCCAGTAGATCAGCTCCACTGTCTCAGTGGGTGGGTGCACCCCTCGTGGTCCCGACTTCTTTGCTCATGTTCTCCCTCCTTTTGCTCCTCATTGGGACCTTGGGAGCTCAGTCCAGTGCTCCAGTGTGGGTCTCTGTCTCTATCTCCATCTACCAGATGAAGGTTCTATGATGATATGCAAGATATTCGTCATTATTGCTCTAGGATAGGGTCATTTCAGGTTCCCTATCCTCAGCTGCCCAAGGAACTAACTGGGGACCTCAGCTTGGGCACCTGGGAGCCCCTCTAGGGTCAAGTCTCTTGCCCCCCCTAAAGTGGCTCCCTTAACTAAGAATTGTGGTTCCGTGCTTCCCTGTCCAACCTTCCTTTATCCCAACCCTCCTGTTTCCCCAAGTGCCCCCCTCCTTCCCTTCTACCTTTTCTCTCCCCTTCTCCCCTTACCCCCATCCCACCCCACCCCTAAGATCCCAATTTTCTCCCCAGCAATTTTGTCTACTTCCCTTAGCCAAGAGGATAACTATATGTTTTTCCTTGGGTTCACCTTCTTACTTAGCTTCTTTAGGTTCACCTATTGTAGACTCTGTGACCCTTATTTATGGCTAGAAACCAATTATGAGTGAGTACATCCCATGTTCATCTTTTTGGGTCTGGGATACCTCACTCAGGATAGTGCTTTCTATTTCCATCCATTTGCATGCAAAATTCGAGAAGTCATTGTTTTTTACCGCAGCGTAGTACTCTAATGTGTATATATTCCATACTTTCTTCATCCATTCTTCCATTGAAGGGCATCTAGGTTGTTTCCAGGTTCTGGCTATTACAAATAATACTGCTCATGAATATCGACGCAAAAATCCTCAACAAAATACTGGCAAACCGAATCCAAGAACACATATGAAAAATTATCCATTATGATCAAGTAGGCTTCATTCCTGAGATGCAGGGCTGGTTCAACATACGAAAATCTATCAATGTAATCCAGCATATAAATAAACTGAAAGAAAAAAACCATATGATCATTTCATTAGATGCTGAAAAAGCATTTGACAAAATTCAACATCCATTTATGTTAAAAGTCTTGGAGAGGTTAGGGATACAAGGGTCATACCTAAATATAATAAAAGCTATATACAGCAAGCCGACAGCTAACATCAAATTAAACGGAGAGAAACTCAAAGCCATCCCGCTTAACTCAGGAACACGACAAGGCTGTCCACTCTCTCCATAACTCTTCAATATAGTGCTTGAAGTTCTAGCAATAGCAATAAGACAACATAAGGGGATCAAGGGGATTCGAATTGGAAAGGAAGAAGTGAAACTTTCGTTATTTGCAGATGATATGATAGTGTACATAAGCGACCCCCAAAACTCCACCAAAGAACTTTCACAGCTGATAAACAGCTTTAGTAATGTGGCAGGATACAAGATCAACTCCAAAAAATCAGTCGCCCTCTTATACACAAAGGATATGGAAGCAGAGAGGGAAATCAGAGAAGATTCACCATTCACGATAGCCACAAACAGCATAAAATATCTTGGGGTAAATCTAACCAAGGAAGTGAAAGATCTATTTGACAAGAACTTTAAGGCATTGAAGAAAGAAATTGAAGAGGATACCAAAAAATAGATGGACCTCCCTTGCTCTTGGATTGGGAGGATCAACATAGTAAAAATGGCAATTCTACCAAAGGCGATTTATAGATTCAATGCAATCCCCATCAAGATCCCATCAAAATTCTTCACAGATCTGGAGAGGCAGGGTGTTAATGAAGCCTAACTGGCTCCGTTCCCAGCGACTCAGAAGCCAGAGGCTAGAGGTCGCTCTGAGCAGTCTCTCACAGTGGAAACCACTTACGAGTGGTCCAAGAGAGAAGAAAAGTGAACACGCTGCTCAGTGTGGGCAGGGCTAGCGCGGGAGGACGGATCTGGTCAGTCTGGTCACGTTTTTAGCTATGGGAAGCAAGCAGAGATGAATGTTAGCTGTGAAGGCTGTGGTTAGCTGACTGAAAGGGGAAAACTCACCATCGAAGCTGCTGATGTGCATAGAGGTCGGTGTACAACACAGAGCTATTGTAAAGAAACCTGGTTCCCAAGCCCAGGGTTCCAAATGTTGTTTAGGCTTAAGCTAAATCTAAACATATTAAAGAAGTTGATGGTTAACTTGTATGTCTTAGTAGTTTACCAAATTAGCTACAGCTTACCAAGGTTAGTAAAAGCAAGAAGGTTAGGCATATTTTTTTTAATTGGTTTTTCTTAGCCCCAGTAGACCTTAGATAAGGAGAGACCCTTTGTCAGACTGCTTAGGCACCATAAAATAGGAATGTCTCAGTCTCTGCTTTTCAGCTGTGGTCCTAAGACATAGAGCATAACCTTAATCTATGGGAGGCAAACCAAGTTTTCACACTGTAAACAATTTGCCTCAGTAAACCACCATTGCTTTACATCCTATCTGTCATAAACCCTGGTTTTAGACAGGACAGGAATTATCATACATAAACACATCCTAAACTAAATATACTGGAGACCTAATGTCTCCTTGGCAGGGCCACTCCATGTGGTCACCTTTATTTTTTTTTATTATTTATTTATTATGTATACAACATTCCTTCCATGTATGCTTGCATGCCAGAAGAGAGCACCAGATCTCATTACAGATGGTTGTGAGCCACCATGTGGTTGCTGGGAATTGAACTCAGGACCTCTGGAAGAGCTGTCAGTGCTCTTAACTTCTGAGTCATCTCTCCAGCCCATGGTCACCTTTATTTAAGACAGTGGTGAAGTCATATGACTTCCCTCTTTTTCAAAGTTAGTCAAAATGGCAGCCGCCCACGTGGTGCTTCCAGAGCAGTTCCAATGTGGAGTTACCAGTTTTAAGTTAACCTTTATTACAGATTTTTCACCATGCCCAATTTCTTTGCTGTTTTTCTTTATATAAGGTAGAACAGCATAAAACAACTTGCTCAGTCATCACATCAGATTCAGGAAAATGCAGAGGCAAATTCTGAGCCCAGGCAGCTAGTTGTAGTAACAGCTGAGCTATAACCAAACCACATGGAACACACAAACCCAGGCATCCAAGACCAGTTAACAACAAGCATGCAGTGGTCACAGCATTCACAAGTTTCCATCCGTACACACAAAACAGGACGTTTTTTTAACAGAAAGGTGAACAAAACTTTTCCCAGGAAAGCATGTCAGATGACCAAATTAAAAGTCTTGTAAGCGTTTTCAACAGGAACAAAAGACTTCTTTGTTCCCAGACAGGGGCTAGGTGTGGACGTTCCCAGGTGGAGGGAGGAGCCTGCCCCGATGACGCACATTGCACGCCCCATACCTCTGACACCAGCTCTGGCATGCTGAGTCACGATGCTATTCCCCTTCCCACAGCAAACGAACGCATGCCACCCTTGTATGGAGGGGAAAGCCAGCAGTGGCAGTGGTGGCCAGAGGAAGGGGAAAGAGCCATGTGGAGAATACAATTGGCTTGCTACATGTTGTAACAAACAGAAGGACAAGACATACAGACGAAAAGCAGGCAGAAGCAGAGAATGGTCGAGAGTGGACGGAAGTACAGAGTCTAAGAATCCTAGGTGAATTTGGATAAATTTTGCAGCCACTGGGTTCGGATTTAGACCCTGTGCTGCCCAATTCCAAGCCTGTGCTGTGACTGAAGACTAAGGCATTGGGTGTCCTCTTCAAATAAAAAGAGTGGAAAGTGCGGGGAGCAGCAGACCAGAGCCCTGACAGAGACCAGACTTTGTTTCACTTCACTAGAGTGGGACAGAACTAAGCAAGTAGGTCTCGTGAAAATCACAACTTAAGGGTGACCATCAGTAAGCACCCCCACGAGCCTTTTTGCTGGCTCAGAAGAACCCAAAGCCCTTCTGCTGGCACAGCAGGCCCCCAAGGCCCCTCTGCTAGCTCAGTAGATGCCCCTCAGACTTCTGCAGGCTCAGGATAGCTTCCCCTATTCTGCTATTTGAAGGTCCCTAACCACTAGGACCAGTTAGCCTCCAGACTAATCTTTCCTCCACCAATCAGCCCCCGATTAATCTCTCTGGAATTCCCCTAACTCCACTTAAAAGGAGCTTGTGACCTTCTTTGGGGGTCATCAATTGCCGCCCTAACATTGGAATTAATAAAACACCCTTGTTATTGCATACGTGGCTGTTAGTCTTCTTTGGGGGCTTCTCTCAGACTCTAATGTGGTAGCTGGGGTCAAAAAAAAAGGGGTGTGTGGAATACACCCTTGAGCAGAATGTCTTCTGAGGAAAGGGTCCCATAGAACAAAGATGTCCTTTGCTCTAGTAACTGGTCTGGGTTCTGGTGTGGGCATCTTTGGCAGGGTATCCCGAAAATTGGGAAGGGTCCTGGATCTCTAGAGGTGGTGACTTGGAACCTGCAACCTGCCTGGCCTGAAGCTGATCCAATCTAGTGGAGTGTGAGTATAAGGAGAAGAGTGGTTGGTCACCCCATGTGACCAGGGATTCATGATTTAACTGACACTAATATAAGAAAAATAATCCATACTATCAGTATGGTAATTAATATCTTTTAATAATAGCCTTGGTGGATTTTTATGCTAAATATGACAGGTGGATTAATAGGATGCTCTTGTTATAGGACTGTAATCAAAATCATTTAACCTCTTTACATGAATTTTCCCATCTTTATACATATCACTAACTTCCACCCCGTAAGAAATTCCTAAGGACTCATTTTTTTCATTTGTTTTGGTTTAGTTTTTTGAGACAGGGTCTCCCTAAGTAGTCCTGGTTGTCCTGGGACACTCTACCTAGACCAAAATTGCCTGGAACTCACAGAAATCCTCCTGTTTCTGCCTCCTGACTAGTGCTGGGATTAAAAGTGTGTGCCACCATGGCTGGCTCTAAGGACTCATTTAACCCTTTACTCACTGAGCTTAACACCCAACACACAGTGTTTAACTAATCAGGCTATGGTGAGTTACTATTGTTAGTGCTTTGGAAGATTCATTGTACAGCACTGTTGTGCAATTCCAATTCAGCTATTTGTCTAAGCATTAGACTGCAAGTTTCTTGGAGGTGAGATCTATGACTCAGTTACCTGTTTTCTTAAAGGAGTGGCACGTGGTTTGTTTTTTATCATGCTTGCTTAGTGAATGATAATGATGGCTTTTCAGATTTAATGTAGTGCTCATTCTGTTTAAAGTGTTATACTTCTCAAGTGGTCTAATTTTTCAGGGTGTATGGGTGTCTTGCTCCATTTGATAGTTATAACAAAATAACATAAACAAAATGACTTGTATGACTTTTAAAGAAATCAAACTAATTTCTTACAGGTCTGGAGACTTGAGAACATGAGACCAGGGCACCGGAAGACTTGCTGTTTGGCGAGGACTTTCGGAGTCACAGATGTCAATTTCCAGCTGTGTTGTCACATGGTGAGAGGGTTGGGTAACTCTTGGGGGCCTCTTTTACAAAGGCACCAACACAGTACGTGGAATATGTGCTCTCATAACCTGTGACCATCCAAAGGACTTGCTTCCAGATATTCTCACATAAAGAATTAAAATTTTAACACACTCATTTTTTAGGGAGAGGGGGACTCAAACCACATCAATAAGCCTAGACAGACAGACAGACCTGACAGAAAGGTCATTCATAATGGGCTGCTCTGGGATCTAAACTGTGAAGCCTTCCTCTGTCCTCTCAGGCTTCCCTGCTGTGTGTTGGTTTTCTCAGCACTGTGGTTAGGAGAGGGCAGTAAACAAGACAACAGAAATAGAACCTGTTTATTGGTACTCGGGCACTCAGCTCCTAAGATGGTTGGACATAGATGAGCAGGGTAAAGTACATCAGTGGGATCTTCAAATGCTTTGCCTCTCTCACACAGACTGGCTGCCTTTGGCCACATTGAGCAGCTTTCATTGGCCCCATATGTGATATAAAAACACTAAGGGTATTTTTTGAGAAGCATACTATGAGGAACAAGATGAGGAGATTGTTTGAGTCTGTCACCCTGACTTCAGTAGCTCTGTCTCTCCTGCACACATTCCATGGCCCCTGCCTCTTCTCTGAGCCTTGCAGAAGGCTTTCACCTTAGCTTGTGCTCCCTCATTGTGACCAAGCTCCAAAACATTTTCTGTGTTCCTGTCACCAGAAGAGCATGCACCGGGAACAAAGCAAAGTAGCTGCTCTGTTGATAATGCTCAGAGTATGATTTGAGGGGGCTTTGCGGTTTATTTGCTTTCTGCAATGATGATGTGAAAACGAGGGTGGACTTTGTGGGCCAATGCTCTTCACTCTGGAGGAAGGGTGCCCTTCCTAGGCCCCACAGATCATGGCCAGCCGGTAGTCAACTGCTGTGTATTGTGGGTACTGAGACATAAAGTAATGGGAGCCTCAAGTGTTCTCAGTCCCTTCTGCACAAACTAGTCATCTTGGAAACTGGTTTAAACATTTTAATTCTTTGTTTATTATTTTAAATTGCGGGCGTGTGTTTGCATGTGGGTATGTGTAGGTGTGCCCATGGAGGTCAGAGACTTGATCGCCTGGAAGAGCAGCAAGTGCTCCTAACTGCTGAGCTCTCTCTCCAGCCCCAAGGGCTGTTTCTTTAAATGCCACACCCCAGATCAACTAAATTAGAATTTTGGAATGAAGAGGTATTAGCATTTTTGTCAACTAGCCAGATGAATCCAATATGCAGCCAAGATTGAGAAGCCACCCTAAAGCTGCACAGCTACACAATTAAACTCTTCTAATGAGCTTTCTTCTGGCTCCTTTGTAAGATGGCACATTCACCTGGAAGATTATCTTATGGTGCTGTCATTGATATTGTCTTGAGTGGGGTTTCTTAGAACAGTAATTAGCACTAATTAAAAGATGAATACGTAACCGAACACTGGCATAACGTTTTAAACATGTGTTTCTCATTCTAAATAAAACCAACTGGTAGAAGGCCAAAATAACATAATTGGCAAAGGAAAGCACCAATTTCTTATAGCTCATTCAAGGCGGGTGCCAAACATGAGTTTGCAAGTATTGGATGGTGTTGTCATCTAGTGGCAAAATGTGATCATTGCAGCACAATCTCTTTCTTTCCTTTCTCTTTGAATCTGTTTGTTTATTCACTTATTTTTAACATTTATTTTATTTTCGAGAATTTCATACAGGAGTACTGTGTTTATTTTCACCCCCACTCTCTCCCTGCTGGTTCAGCTCCTCCCAAACTCCCCCTACTCCATCTCAAATTCATGACTTCTTTGTTTTTATTTTTTGTCTTTATTATTGTTATACAGACACAGATATATAGATGCACACACATATAACCTGCTGAATCCATTCAGTGTTGCTTACATGTAGATGCATTTAGAACTGACCACTTGAGATTGGAGAACCTAACCGCGGGGAGCTCGTCCCTGGAGAAGACTGGTGATTTTCCAGGCCTTTGTCTGCAGTTCCTCATGTAGGGATGAGGCCCTGTGAGAGTCCCCCGTCCACTCTGGGATTGCAACCTGTGTCATGCAGCACTGTCTTCAACTTTCTGGAGACAAGGTTACTAGGAAGGCTGTGACCAGCAGGGGCTGGGATCGGCCTGGGAAAAGCAGGCTTTTCCTCCATGCATGGCTTTGTCCATCTTCCAAGGAGTCTTACCTAGAGCCTCATAGTGGTGACTAAATCTGGTGCTCAAAATGATGTTAGTGTTAGATCAAACTGTGTTTTCATACAGAAAGGATGCAGTGAATGAGAATATAGAAAACATATACACAGAGGAAACTAAGGTTTGTGTAGGTTAGAGGAAAATGTCAAAGGTTTATAGGTTCAGGATATTAGAAAGCTAATTAGAAACCTTGATTTATTACTTTATCAAATTATGTCTCTGTGTTATCTCTGTGGGGGATGTTCATAATCCCTTCTCAATCTGCTATCACCACCACCCTAACCAGCAAAAGTCCAGTTCTGCTTAAAGCAAAATTACCTTAATCTACAAAACTCAAGGGAGGTCTGGCATGCCATCTCTTCAGTTAGGCACGATAATGTTCTCTGTATGGTAAAATTATCATCATTAATTAAATATGGATCTTCAAGGATTTCTGGGAGGAATGTCGGCTTCCTAACAAACAGGAAACACCTTTTACATTCTTCCTGCTAGTAAGGTGAGCAGATTTGTACATCCTGCGGCCTTGGGAACAGAAGTCACATGCTAAAGACTAAGCGGGGTACAGAGCCTGCTGTACCAACTTGGAAGGACAACCTTCTAGATTTTCATATGAAAAGGAAATTACCCTGCTATGTACTGAGTTATAGTTCCCCACGATTCTCATTCAAAGCCCTAATTCCCATATACAGTCCTTTAGCACAGGGCTTTTAGGAAGTAATTAAGGTTAAGCTAAGTCATCTACCAGATTATGGCCTTATAAGATGAAATCTCAAAAAATTATTTTGTTTTGTTTTTTGAGACAGGGGTTCTCTGTAGCTTTGGGACCTGTCCTGGAACTTGCTCTTGTAGACCAGGTTGGACTCAAACTCACAGAGATTTTTTTAAGGATGTCCAATATTAGATTTCTCAGCCTTAGATCTATAAGAAATAAATTCTTTTTTTTTTGGTTCTTTTTTTTTTATTGAAAAAAAAATTCCATCTCCTCCCCGCCTCCCAAGGAAATAAATTCTGTTGTTTGTTGTTGTTGCTTTGGTTTTGGTTTTAGTTTGTTTGTTTTAAAGTCTATAGCAGTTAGTTGTAGCTCTCTAAGCAAAATGATTCAACACTCATTTAGCTACAGTATGACAGGCTTAGTGATGACTAGTGCGGAACCTATAAATAGAATGTTTCATGTGTCACAAGGTCATTTCTAGACAAATTCACAAAGTAAAAGTTGATAAAGAAGATTGAGAGATAAACAATTTAGTTCCATTTGTTTCAATCCAGAAGTTTTATGAGCACCAACTCAGACATTTGAAATCATGCAGTTAGTGTCTACAATAACTTCAGCATAGAGAATGTCAGGAAGAGTCAAACTGTGTGTTCCTTGCTGCTGAATCTTGACAAGCCATCCGTGAGAAAGATTATCTCACACTCAAGGAGGTCATTCTGATATCTAACAGCTCAGTTCTCCATCTGTGGCCAACAATTCAAGTTGTCAGCAGCAGTCCTAGCTCTGAGAAGAAAGTCTACAGCTTTCCCAGGCCAAACTGAAGTCCTCCAAGTCAGAGCCAAAGGTAGCAGCTGCTGGAGTTTCCAGTCCTTCCGTCATCTTCTCTGCTAGACAAAGGCTGCGCAGAGAATGCTGTTCTAAGATGGCGGGGGAGAGGATGTGTCAGTAATCAGTGTGTTATCTCCACAGATACCATTTTTGCTGCATTCATGTTATTAAACCACTTTAGAAAATTACTCACCCCGAACGGAGAGGGAAAGGGAGAGAAGGAAGAGGAGAAAGAAAGAAGAGGAGGAGGAAGCAGAGGGGAATGATCAGAAAAGGAAAGAAAGAGAAATAAATAGCACAGGGAAGGAAGAAAGGGAAGTGGAGAGAAGGCATGAAAAGACAAAACACAATGAGACAATGGAAAACTTTGCAAACCTAAGCCATTTGATTTGGGAAGGAAGAGTTATAGAAGGATGAAGAACCCACAAAAAGATACAGTGATAAAACTAATTGCCTGCACTATATGATTATAGCTCCAATTATGCTTTCTTGAAATATGCTTTCTCCCAGTGTCTGGTTTCATATAGGAAATACCCTGATGTGTGGCCACCTACAAATACACTATTGGCAAGCCATTTCAAGGGCAAGTCCCTTCGCCCACAGTGCAGCTCACTAATTGACCTGAGGAGCAGTGTTTCTTTCAATCTCACAGAAAACAAATGAAGCCAGAATGGGTGGCAAAATGTGTATCCGGTTGAAAAACTCGAAGATATCAAGTATCTCCATAAATGATAAATGTTCAGTGTCTACTAGGTCCTTTTGACGTTTTCTGTATTCTGATGTGGGAGGTCCTTTTGCTTATGTGTTGCTTTTATTGGTTAATGAATACAGAATCTGCCTTGGCCTGTGAATAGAGCTAAGGGGGGGGGGGGCGGACTAAACTGAATGCTGGGAGAAAGAAGGCAGAGTCAGGGAGACACCATGGAGCTGCTAGAGGGGAAAGATGTAAGCCACCAGCCAGAACCTTGCTGGTAAGCCACAGCCACATGGTGATACACAGATTAACAGAAATGGATTAACCAAAGATATGAGCTAGCTAGCAATACGATTAAGTGATTGGTCAAACAGTGATTTAATTAATACGGCTTCTGTGTAGTTATTTCTGGTCTGAGCTGCCAGGCAGACAGGAAATGAACTAGCAGCCTTCCAACTACAGTATTCATACATACATACATACATACATACATACATACATACATATTCTGTACTTTGTCTAGCATATTTTACAGGTTTCCAACTATTGTGGTTTGAATGTTTGTTTCTTCCCAAACTGATATTAAGTTTTTATTGTAATGGTATTAAGAGGTGGAATTTTGTTCTTGTTTGGTTGGTTTCTTTGATATAAGCTCTTGCTATCTGCTGTCTTGGAACTAGCTACAGACTGACTTTGAACTTGCATCAATCCTCCTGCTTTTTCCTTCTGGATGAAGAGATTATGGAGATGCACTACTTTGCTCAAAAGCTGGGAATTTAAAGTGCAATTAGGTCATGAGGATGCTGAGCTCAAAAGAACAAGGCAATGTTACCTACCATGAGAGCCCATTTTCAACCTCTGGTATGTGCTCCTCAGGAAAGAATGAGTGTAGCGTGTGTGTGTGTGTGTGTGTGTGTGTGTGTGTGTGTGTGTGTGGTTTTTCGAGACAGGATTTCTCTGTAGCTTTGAAACCTGTCCTGGAACTAGCTCTTGAAGACCAGGCTCACAAAGATCCTCCTGCTTCTACCTCCCAAGTGCTGGAATTAAAGATTTGTGCTACCCCGCCCAGCAAGTGTAGCCTTCTTTTGGCTTTCCCTTGTCTCTCTCCTTGCTCTTTAACCACAGGATAGTACGGTAAGGAGGCCAAGACCCCCAAGGACCAGCTGTTCAGTTTTGGACTTCCCAGGCTCCAGAACCACAAGTGGATAGATTTCTCTTCATTGTAAACTTCTCCAAACTGCACCTCCCATGGTCTTCCATTATAAGTGCACAGATTTATCAAGTTCTGCTTAACAAAGATGAATGTTCTCATTCATAGACTTTTATTTAGCCTTCTGTCATCTTTCACTTTAACAAAATTTAAACAATGCTATATTTTTCTATAAAAGATGAAAATACCAAGCTTAGAATTTAGCCTAATGCATTTCACTAAAACAAGTGTATGAAGCGGTTGAACAAAAACACCCATCATAGAGGATAGATGCTGTGCCTTAACTGGGTGGGCTTCTCAGACATATATTTTATTATGCAACGATTCTCTTATTTTCAAAAGGGAAGCAATGATTTTTTTTTTAGATTTCCTTATTGTTTAGTTAGAATGTAATCAACCCACATAAACCCACATAAATAGGGCGAGGCACAATTGGGAAGAATGGCCTTGATGAGGTAGTGTGTGCTTGTTGAAGGAAGTGTGTCACAGGCTTTGAGTGTGGGGACAGGCTTTGAGGTCTCTTTTGCTCAGTGTCACAGACCACTTCCTGTTGCCTTCTGATTGACATGTAGCCAGCACCGTGTCTGCCTGCATGCCACCATGCTCGCTGCCATGATGATAGAGGACTGAACCTCTGAACTGTAAGCCACCACCTCAAGTAAATGTTTTCCTTATAAGAGTTTCTGTGGTCATGGTGTCTTCACAGCAATAGAAACCCCAACTAAGAAGCTTATAAGGCTACACAATTTTAGATTTAATCAGCTATAGTAAAAATTTCCAGCTAAGTATTCTATGAAATAGATGATACAGTGTTAGTTATTAGATTAGCACCATACCCCAAAACTATCTCAAAAAAAGAACAGAACTCTTTTTTAGATCCATTGTTGCTAGAAGAGCCAAATATCAATGATTCCCAATAACACCAAGATTCGCTTCCAGTCTCTGCCTCAATGTTCATATGGAAATCATGGTAGAGGTTACACCTATACAAATATGATCTATGTGCATGGTAGTAAATATCACTAAACAGATCAATTACGTACTTACTACCTGAAGGCACCTTTGGGAACTTCCTCATCTAAGAGGTAAAGACCTCCATCCAAAGCAGCTGGTCCAGAGATGCTGCGGTGGGGATTCGTTCTGAGAATCGAGTTTCTGTTGTGCTCAGTTAGTGCCAGTTGCTCTCACTTGCTCATATTCCAGATTACGGTGGGTGGGGTTTTCCCATTTTGTTGTTTATGGAATAGAGTTATCATTTAGTACTTTTAGCGTTGCGGTAAAGAACATTCCCCGTAGCTCCATCAATAATGAGCTAAATCACTTCACAGGTATTCCATCCTATGTTTACGCTCAATTGTTTCCAATCCTTTCAGACTATTTTGTCACACTGCATTTTCTTATCTTAGAACAAAAGAAGTTAAAAATAGATGAAACTTGGAGACAATCTACTTAGCGTCTGCCTTTACTGGAAATTTGGTGTGGAGCGCACAGAAGAGGAGAAGGAGCCAAGTGGTTTCCCCAGTGCCTCACTCCTGGAGCTCACTTGCTCATCCAGTGCTGGCAAGAGACAAGTTCAGCCCACAGGAGTCTCTACTCTCCATGACCAAGTCCTTTTTCTCTTATGGTGACTGTGGATATCAGCGATTTCTAGAAGTAGAAAGATGTGCTGGTTGTTTTTTTGTCAAGTTGACCAAACTGGCATCACCTGAGACAAGGGAACCTTTACCAAGAAGCTGCCTCTATTAGATTGGCCTGCGGACATGTTTGTGGTGTATTTTTTGATTGATGATTAATTGGGGAAGTGGCATCCCATTGTAGGTGGTGCCACCCTTGTGCAGATAGTCTCAGATGATGTAAGAAAGAAAGTTGACTTTGTATGAACTGAGCAGATTGTATTTATATATTTATGTGTGTATATATATGAATTATATATGAATAAATATACACATGTATACTATCCTTCTATATGTAATAACAATTAAATAGAAGTCATGAATTTGACAAAAAGCAAGAGGTACCTAGAGGGTTAGAGGGAGGAACAACAGAAATGGTTTAGTTTACATTTTTATAGTGATATTTTATTTATGTTTTAATAAATAAAGCTTGCCTAAAGATCATAAGGGCAAAACTAAGCCACTAGAGGTCAGGCAGTTGTGGCAAATACCTTTAATCCCAGGATTTGGGAGACAGAGGCAGATGGATCTCTGTGAGTTCAAGGCTACCCTGGCCTCTACAGGATCAATGTATGAAACAAATCCAGATGGTGGTGGCTTACATGTTTAATTCCAGCACTAGAGGGAATATAAAATGGGAGGAGGGAGAAGCTCTGTCTGCTTAGTCTGTGGTCGCCCAGCCTTGGCAGAGGTAAGACTTCTCTAGTGACTTGGCTGCTTTGCTTTTCTGGTTTTCAGATTGAATTCCAATATCTGTCTCTGGATTTTTATTATTCATGCTACACATTTTAATTAAAAACAAAAAAGAAAGATGAATAAGCCATGGAGAGCAAACCAATAAGCTCTCCGGTTCCCACGTTGACTTCCTGCCTTTGCTTCCTTCAGTAATAGACTAAAAGTATAAACTGAAATAAACCCTTTCTTTCCATGTTGGTTTTTGTCAACGTTTAATTACAGTAATTAGAACAGATCTCAAAGGAGGATCAGGAAGAGGAGCTGATTTGTGCAATCCAGTGTGGAGTGGAGGATCTCAAATCTGGAGAAAACAAAAGGCAGGCTTTTGTCTTAATAAATGTTCTATGCACCTGTGTGCTTAGCGTCTCAAGTGTACGCCACGTGATATACTAGAGGATTCAAGTGGGGTCCAGACAGGGCCTTCGATGGCTTACATACTCTCAGAAGAGGTTTCATTCAACTGTAGCCTGCAGCATAGTTCAGAGTATATGAATTATTCCTGCATATAGTAAATGGAGGGATGATTGATTGAGCTCACGGTAGGAATGCTAACATGTAATGAATGATTGAAACTATACACACAAAACCCACACACTGTATAATCTCATGTATATGAAACCCACAAATGGTCAATAGTAATCTAGAGCAGTAGCAGCTTGTCTAGAGTGAGTGGGAGAGAGGGAAAAGTGAATGGAAGAGTCACGGGGGGGGGGGGTGTCTGCAGTGATGGAATGGTCTAGAGTCACGGGGGGGGTGTCTGCAGTGATGGAATGGTCTAGAGTCATGGGGGGTGTGTCTGCAGTGATGGAATAGTCTAGAATCACGGGGGGGGTGTCTGCAGTGATGGAATGGTCTAGAGTCACGGGGGGGGGGGATGTAGTGATGGAATCATCTAGAGACACGGGAGGGAATGTCTGCAGTGATGGAATGGTCTAGAGTCACGGGGGGGGGGGATGTAGTGATGGAATCGTCTAGAGACACGGGAGGGAATGTCTGCAGTGATGGAATCGTCTAGAGTCACGCAAGGGGTGTCTGCAGTATGGAATGGTCTAGAGTCACGGGGGTGGATGTCTGCAGTGATGAAATGGTCTATATCTCATTTAATAGTTTAATAGATGTTTATAGTTGCCAAAATTTGTTAACCTGAACATTTAATATCTGTGTGGTTAAATATGTAAATGATAAATACTCCCCCAAAGCAAATAAAGGGTCTTCACAATTACCATCCACAGCCTTGCAACAAGTTCCCTAAGTCAAGGATCCTGAATAGCAGAATTTTCTCTCCAGAAGAATGGGTAAGTAGCAAGTCAGGTTCCAAAAGATGCCACGCTCCTAAACACACGGTGCAGAGATGGGCAGTGAAGGAAAATGAAACCAGGACTGATGAGTCCTGCTCTGTGTTAGCCAGGTTATTTTTTGATGCAGCTCCTAAGCAACAGGACTAGAGGCAATTAGCCATCCCCTTCCAGGCATCAGATCAGGGAGGGGCTTTTCCAATGTATCAGCAAATTAATACATCACCTTGTTTTTGTACACACATTCAGATCTTCCCCCGGGGTGAAGAACAAGAGTTTGTGGTGCTAATTAATCCCAAACTCTATTACATACTCTTCTTAAATCGTGTGTTTCTATTGGTGACACTGCCTTGCTTTCCTTAAACCCAATGCTTGGAGACAGATAACCAATACTTTCCAATTTCAGCTTGAACTTGTCAAACTACAAACTATTTCTGAGTGAGTCTGGAGGGAAGTAACAGAAGGGTTAAACGAGATGATGCTTTACATTGCCAGTTGAGGTCAATAAATGCAAACCTTGAGATTAGCGCTGTTCACTACTTCTGAAGATCTGTGTGCTCATGTTGTATGTAAAAAGACAACTGTGGTTTTTCTTCTGAGGAAAACACATGGTCAGAAAGATAATTGGGGGAGGCAGAGGCAGGCGGATCTTTGTGAGTTCGAGGCCAGCCTGGTCTACAAGAGCTTGTTCCAGGACAGGAGCCAAAAAGCTACGGAGAAACCCTGTCTCGAAAATCAAAAAAAAAAAAAAAAAAAAAACAACAACCAAGAAAGATAATTGGGTCTTTAGTAAGTTATCCACTATCCTACCAGGCTATTCTCTTCTATGGTTTCATAACTGTGAAAAATGTCAGAATACCTGTATGTAGAATAAGAAGGGCTGCCTGTGGAAGAGAGAAGCAAAGGTTTTGGTGTAGGTGGGGAAAATGCAGTCTGGATGGATGGGAACATCTGTCTGGATGCCTCAGAGTGAACTACCCTCCACTTCATATTCAAGTACTCTGCCCCCAATCTGGTGAATGGCAAGGTCATATATTCAGAACTGCAAAGCTGGGATAGGAGAGGATTTAGAGTAGTGGTAGAGCATTTGCCTAGCTAGTAGAAGACTCAGTTCAAGGCTCAGCTCAGGGGCTAGGGAGGGAGAAACAAAAATTGACATTGCTGACTTATTTTCATCTCTAATCAGGGCTGCTGTTTCTACACGCCCTCCTAAATGTGTTCTTCCCTCTGTGACGTCAAAGATTCTCATGATGATCTTTTTCTCCAAATTGTTTATTTCCTGTATTGTCTTTCCTGCTTAGTCTACTCCATGACTTTTTTGCCTCTTGTTTTGTTTATTTGAGACAGAGTCTCACGTCTTCCAGGTTGGCATCAAAGGCTCTATGTTGCAGAGAGTGGCCTTGAACTTCGGATTCTCCTGCCTCTGCCTTCTGAGTGCTGAGATTTACCACCATACTTGGTTTATGTGGTGGAGAAGATCCTTCATGCCAGGCCCTCTATCTGATGTCAGAAGGCTCAGGTCAGTATCCACTGGGGCAGAGTACCTTGAAATGATCTGAATGCTGCCCTCAAACACACAGGGTATCAAGATTTAGACAGACACCTACTATTCTCCAAACACTATGCTGCAGTGTGCCTCTGAGACTGATCACCTCCACTGACATACTTCACTGGAACACTCTAAACATTCTGGAGTCATTGGCTTTGTTTGTTTGTTCTGTCATAGAGTTTCAATGTTTCAATGAGCTTTGAGGAACAATTGGAGTCAACTCATTGACACCATCTAAGTCTGAAAGTGAAGGGCTCTTTATTCTGGAGAGCTGCCTGGCCCTCTGGCCCCACAAAGGGCCTGACAGGATTAGCAATGCATGCTCCTCACCCTAGGTATCAGATGGAAGGCGTTTTGGAGATGAATCTTTTTACACAGTACACGTTAACCCTTCCTGGTGAGGTCAGGCTTCTTCAGTCAGTCTAGTAGGGCAGTGAGCTTCACTTTGTTGTTGTTCTTGTTCTTGTTTTAGAACTCTCTCAGTCTTGAAGACTGTGGACCCTACTAAACTTCCATTTAGTGCCATTAAATTCTGGTGGTATTTGATGTCCTTAGCATATTGAAAGTAAAAGGAATCAGATAATAGGCACTATTAAAACAGTTTTTCATAATATTTTGCTGATGTCCTGAAAAAGTTTCGTGGAGACCCAGGAACTCCTGGGCTACTCTTTGAAAAACCACTGAATGAAGTATTTGCTGAATAGCAGTTGTGTACAGAGTACTGAGGTGAACAGAAAATTTGTAAATGTAGGTAAGACAGAACCAGAAGCAAAGGCAGCACGGTGGGATGAGATTACCATGTAGACACAAGATGATGTCACCACCTAGGCTGGGACATGCTGAAGATACAGGGACATAATGATGGATGGACATCTTGATTTACCTTTAGTGTCTCTGGGCAATGCTGTTATTTGAGGAGTTTTGCTATATAAAATACTCTAATAAATGGCCTTTTCTCCTCAAAAGGTAATTGTGAGGACTGTGTGTGTGTTTGTGTGTGTCTGTCTGTGGTTTTAGGGACTGAAGCCAGGTTTCACGTGGACAAGGAAAACACTACCATTGAGTACACCGTTAGCCCCAGATCCGGGATTTTAAACTAAAATTCGTATTAGATGCTGGAAGGTGTGGTACACCTGGAGTGACTGTGACTTCTCAGCAGGAAGGAGAGTGGTAATTTCCTCATCTGAGTGCTCCAAAGGTCAGAGAGATAAGCCGATGTGAGGTAATACCTCTTCACCATTTTGCGCACCTGGCGTCAGGTGGACTATTTTTGTTTATTGCTGAAGGAAAGTGAAACTACACCCATATTCCACCCACTTTCTGGGAAGCAGGGGCCTGACCACTACGGGGTGAGGAGCTCTTCTGACAAGTGCTTCCCACGGCTTCCTGGAGAGCTGCCTGGCTCGGCACTCATCGAGTGACTCACGGCTACTTGCCAGTGTCTCCTCTGTTCATGCCAGAGCCGACCTGGAGACCACCCACTGCTCCTGAAGAGCCAGAGCCAGAAACTCACATCAGGTGAAGCGAGCCTGGAGTTTTGGGGGAAGCTCCAATGACTCAAGCAACAAACATGGCTGGAGCTTCTTGGCGTACTTTTCTGGGACAAAATGAAATTGGATCAGCCGCTTGGGATATATCTTTGTAAACACATAAGAAATGTAAAAATTCTATTGAATAAGCTAGCGCACTAAAGCTATATATAACACCACCAGAATCAGACTGTGAATACTGCATCCTATTTTAAGATAAAAATACACACAATTCTGTAAAATTCAAATCTCTTTGTGCCCAGTTGAGGACTTCCCCCTCCCCACCCCCCACGGCCTGAGATGACAGCGAGCTTGCCCTTGGTCGTCATGCTTTCTTATTCCCTCACATCCTGTGCTATCTGCACTCCCTGTCCTCTCGGTCTCCTCACTCACGGTCCAGGGCAGATGACTTCCAGCCGTCTCTGCCTCTGTGGAGATGGAGATACATGCTGTCTTTCCTATGCTGCTCATCTTCTGAAACTGAGAGCATCAAGGAACCTGTCTGTTTTTGCTTTGGGATTATGAATATTGTGCCATGTTTTTCTTTCATCCCAGGATTACTAAGTAAAGAGTCGAAGAAAGGGAAGCAAGGTGGGAAAAGCACAGAGCTCCATGGCCATTTTCTCACGTTTAAGTTCCTGTTTAGGAAGTGTCTTCGCCTCAGCTTCATGGTATCACAGCAGCAGCAGCAGCAGCAAGGCAGCCGTCTCTGCACCATTCCACCTTCCTATCCAATGGGCCGAGAACTAAAACTGTACCTAGACTGCTGGGGAGTGGTCCCTCTGCTACAGAAGCCATGTCTGACAATCAGCTAAGTGGATGCCTGGCCTCCTAGTCTCTAAATCTGGCCATCTCCATTAACCAGAGAATAGAAGAGCAGTCTTTTCTGAAGAAAGCCAGGTTCCTTTTCTTTCTTGATATACACTATGTATTTCCACACCATCAAACTCCCTGCTAAAACAATGACAGAAAAATGGCACATGGGCACTTTGGTATTTTATCTTTTTTGCATGCACCTATGCATGCATATTAAGGCTAGTGAGAATTCCAACACACACACACACACACACTCACTCACTCACTCACTCACTCACTCACACTCACTTTGAAACAAGAAAAACTCCCAGGATGTACTCTTTATAGAGTATGAAGGCTTCTCCTTAATTATTGCTCTTGGAGAGAGACAGGCAAAAGGCTAAGCCAAACCCAACTGCTGTACGAGCTAAACACAAACCTTCCAGTGACTGGGGTGTAGCATGCTTTGTATTCTGTAGTGTTTCAAGAGCCCTGTTGTGCAACACCCAGGGCTGCACCCTGCCTGCTGGAGAGAGGCTGCCAAGTTACGGAAACACCTGGATTTCCATGTCTCACCCACTAGCCACTCACTGCAGGCAGGACTTTCATAATATTTACTCCAGGAGAGTATGACCAGGAAGAAATAAAAGGGTCAGAATTGTGGGGCAGTGGCCACCCTTGCAAAAAACCAAAATAAATTAGTTGTACAGAATAAAATTTAGTCAGAGATGGCCGAAGAAATAAAAAATAGTTAACCCAATACTAGATGTGGTAGAAAATACAAGATATTGCTTTAGAATAGAAAATTATGTGCTAATATTTATGCTGTGAGGGCCATCTCGACTGTCAACTTCATTGGAATGAGAAAATAAAATTGTCAAGCATACAAGTAGAGGATCGTGAGGTCTGTTCCCGAGAGGATGAACCAATGGAGGAGAGAGTATCTAACCCAAGGGGGCCTGCATGAGAGCATTCTCTCTCTTCCTGGTAGTCATTGTGGTGTGCTTGGCTTCTCTCCAAGTTCCCTGCTGTGAGGGCCGTGGGTAGAGTGGGGTGGGGAAACACAGGTTAATTTCCTCCTAGGAAGTTGTGTCAGGCAGAAAGGAGAAAGCTAACATCTATGTTATCTTCTCTTTCGATGAACGCTGAAATGTTATTTACATGACTATGGTGTTGAAGATCACTTTAGAAGACTACCGTGATCAGCCAGTAACATGCTTCTAGCACGTGTGTAATGACCAGAGCTCATCCCTAGTACCCAAGTGACATTCTGGTGTGGGAACATGAGCCTGTAATCTCTCCACTAAGAGGCTGACACAGGAGGAGCCCTGGGGTTTGCTGGCCAGCAAGTTTAGCCTGTTAGTGTGCTACAAGTTCAATGAGAGGTCCGGTCTTTTTTTTTTTTTTTTAAGGTTCATTTTTCTTTTATTATTTCTGTCTTTCACTGGCTTGTGGCTACTCTTGGTCACTGTCACATTTGGGATATCTAAAGGTAGCCTATACACATAAATGAGATAAGGCAAGCTAGAAAGAACAATGGTGTCATAAAGGCAGCCTATACACACCATTGATATAAACAAGCTAGAAAGGACAATGGTGCCAAGGCTTGCCAATCCTCAACAAGTTTTCAGTGACAGGGGAACAACAGAATACAGGATGGGGAATTTAAACTACAGTTAGCTGGAGAAAAGGAAGTAACTGGATGATAATTTAAATTGTAAAAACGTGTCAAACATCATTGCCACCATCATCAGTACCAATGACAATGCTGCAAATGCACAGAGTGCCGTCTAGCTCTAAAATTTTGCCAGTGAGCCGGGCGATGGTGGCGCACGCCTTTAATCCCAGCACTCGGGAGGCAGAGGTAGGCGGATCTCTGTGAGTTCGAGACCAGCCTGGTCTACAGAGCTAGTTCCAGGACAGGCTCCAAAGCCACAGAGAAACCCTATCTCGAAAAACTAAAAAAAAAAAATAAAATAAAATAAAATAAAATTTTGCCAGTGTCATCTTGTTTATTGAAAATTTAACTACAGAATAGAGCTCAATAAAAATCAATAAAGAGACAGAAGAGAGGAGATGGGAAACCTCTCAATAATCTATCTTAACTATATAATACTTATAATGCTTATCATCATTACTATATTGTCTTTGGTCACTCAAATTTTCCTAAATGTTTGAATTGAGGTATTCTATTTAATTATTAGACTTGTTTCTAGGGAAACAAGAAAATTTCAACTATATTCTCTAGTTAAATTTTCAATAGAGAGGACCTGTCTTATAAGGTAGGCAAGCTACTGAGGAAGCCACCCAATATCAGCCTCTGGCTCCCACACCCAAGTGTGAAGACACACTCATGAATATGTGCATATTCATACACTACCCACAAGTGCAAACCAAATCAGCCAGGAGAGACTAGGCGCCGGAAAAACTTCTGGGCTTGTCTCAGGGTTACTGTTGTGGTAAAACACGTGACCAAAACAAGTTGGGGAAAAGAGGATTTATTTGGCTTACACTTCCACATCATAGTTGTCACTGAAGCCATCAGGGAAGGAACTCACAGGACAGGAACCTGGAGGCAGGAGCTGATGCAGAGGCCATGGAGGAATGCTGCTAACTGGCTTTCACCGCATGGCTTGCTCAGCTTGACTTCTTATGTAACCCATGACCACCTGCCCGAACGGACTGAAGATTCAGTACAGACAAGGACATAAATCACTTAAGAGAATTCTTCATGTAAAGCTCCTGAACTTGAGGGAAAGACAAACCACCAATCAAAACTGCCTGCCTCTCTCATATTTAGGCAATGGGTTGCTAGTGATAGTTTGTCTAAACTCTCTATTATAGTTGTTTCTTTCCTGGCAGTTTAATTCCTTTTTCCATGTATGGGCAGAGGGAAAGTTCTCCATGAGAACTCTCTCATCTTCCTTACACCCAAGTCCATGAGCCCACTTAGCTTGTGCTGTCAGCCTGTCTTGGCTAAGATGGTGCCACCAAACTCTGCTTTGGTGGGGGTGACCGCTGTTCACTCTATCACAGGGGCCTGTTAAGTCTTGTTTTCCCATCTTCCCTGTTTTCTGTAAGAAGTAGATAAAAATTTCCAGAGTTCTTCAAACATCTCCCAGTTATGGGAAACAACATGGGAGCGCAACAGGCCCTTCTGCCCAAACATGTCAGTACATACTCATACTGTGTAAGACTTTAAGACAATCCTGAAGCCATTTTTGACAATTCTGAATCCTCTCAGTCTCTGTGCCATAGTGCTTCCCCTCCTCCCCTGGGAACCAAGGACCTAACAGCTACAATCGCACGTACTCAGTTCCTGAACAATTACCCATATACGTATGCTTTGGTTCGTTCCCCTGGGAAACGGGGTCAAAATGACCTCTTACCTCATCTGATCTGGCAACAGCTCTCCAGTCAATTATTGGTAATAGCCCTTTCAAATAAGCCAATCAGAATAGTCAAAGAACAACCCCCCTTGCTTCTGTGGCCCCTTTAAAAGTAGACTGTACCCGCTATTCGAGGTCCCTCGGCTTCCCGAATGCTGGGGGACCCTGTCATGACAGAATTAATAAAATCCTCATGCTTTTGCATCGGCTGTGGTGTATGAGACGGTCTCTGGGGGTGACTCCTCGGTGTTTGGACGCTAGAGTCCAACAACTGAATATGACCACCTTGTGTCCAAGGGTGCAAGACCCCAAGAGGCTCCTGGGGGACAGTTATTACGCTCTCTAACTCTAGGGTTGCACTGCACCCAGGTATTTCTCAAATGTGGCTTCATTAACCCCATTTCATTACGGGAACCCAGGGCCTGCAAGTCTTAACTTAAGCCTCTTTCTTTTCTTCTCCAGCATTCCTCCCAGAACAGGAGGGCCATGGAATAAGCCATACGGCCTCCTCCCCTCTGGTTCTTCTCAGTGTTCCAGTGCAGTCAAACCGGAGGCCTTAAAACACTGTGAGGTCTCATCTATCCAGGCCTGTATGGTGGAGGTTTGGGTTGGGCTACAGAGTGCACCTTTCACACAAGCCGATGCTGACCCGGGGTCTGAACCAATATCCTCTGTGATCATCACAAATTAGCAAGCCTGCAGTCAGAGATCCACACAGACACTGGAATGCTGAGGGGCATTCGCTTCTGTGTGCCTGCATTTCTAGGGAAAACCCACGCACTAAGCCTCAGGAGTTGGCCTCACAGGAAGGGCTGTGGCACACATGGCTCACAGAATTACTACTTCTTTGAAACAAATGACTGTGGCGTTGGAATCTCAGGATCTCAAATCGTTTATCAGTAGAAAACAAGACAGCACAGAGCAAAACTCTGAGCAAAGTGTGTAAGATAAGAAAAATACCTTTCAGACCAAGGACCTGGTTTTCCTTTTTCCTTCCAGAAACATCGCTTTCTCAGGTTGCTGGAAGCAAGTGGGAACTACAATGTTCTAAGAGAGTTGATGCTCGCTTTCTACCTGGGAAAGAGAAAGGGAGGAAGGTAGGGAAAGAAGGTGAGTCAGGGAAGGGGAGAGGAAAAAGCAGAGGAATTCCCCTTCTCTGAGCTTCATTAGTTTCCAGTCTCTGCAGATACCAGGAGGAAACTGCGTACCTAACTGTGGGTTAACTGCCTTGAAATGAAATACCATGAGAAATAGCAGACAAAAGGCTGCGTATAGTTCAATGATAAGGATCTTGCTTAGTGTGCCCCTGAAGTAAAGGCACCCATAAATTCTTAAAAAAATAAAATCAAATTCTTCCTATTAAACAAGCATCAAAGTCTTCTATAATTGTTGATCAAGAACCCTAAATATTGTACGATTAAAAATAATTTAAGGGTCTGAAGAGCTGGGTTCGTGTTGAAAAGAGCTTACTTTAGTAAGCATTAGGATCAGCGTTTGTTTCCAGCACCCACATAAAGTCAGGTCAGTGCTGTGTGTCTGGAGGTCCAGTGCTGAGGCTGGGAGTGGGGGGTGGGGTAGGGAAGAGGATCCTGAGGTGTGATGGCTACCTTCATAGCCCTGGGTTCAGTGAGACATGTGCTCAAACAAATGAGGAGCATGACACTGTAGGACAGTCTGTGCAAGCACTAACACCCTACTCACGTGTGCGTACCTCTCTCTGTCTCTGTCTGTCTGTCTCTCTCTCTCTCACACACACAAACCTAAAACACTAACACTGTGGAGGGTTGAAACCTCAGGCTTTCCCCTATATGTACCAATCATAAATGAAAAAAGAAGCCATGAATTTGAAAGAGGTCAAGGAGTTATGGTATATGGGTTTGGAGAGAGGAAAGAGAAGGGGGAAATGATAATTACACTCTCAAAAAAATAAGAGAAACAACTAAAAAAACTAGCACTGTCCCCACAGGGAGTAACATAAAGCCTTGCCTTAATGCCCGAACTTTTCCTGTGCACTCTGGATTACAATACAAATAATTCAGCTCCTCGATAAAGAAAGTGTGTATTTCAGTCAGCCTACATCTTTTTCTATCCACAGTGCTTTTATTTAAAAAAAAACACATTTGAAACATTTTCAACTGCACAAATCCTTTTTAGAAAATGCTTCCCCACAGCCTTTCATAAAATCGGCTCTCCAGGAAGGAACAGACTGCCAGACACACATTTTTGTTCTTCGCCCACCTTTCCCTTTCATCACAGAGCACACGTCCTTGGGAAGCTAACATCCATCTCAAGCCAGGTGGTCTGAATGGTCTCTGTCCCCTGTCTAGACCTCAATGAATCATCAGGCCAAGCTAATCAAAGCTGCATCCCTCTAGCCACTCAGGCTCAAGGGTCAAGGAGAGTCACTAGACACGATCTATTCTAGGTCTTATTTTGTAACAAGTTTAAGAATGCTGTGTGGGGCTAAAGATTTAGGAGCACATACTGCCCTTGCAGAGGATCTCAGGAACTCAAACACCTCTGGCCTATGAGGGCCTACATTCCCATGCACATACCCACCGCAAAGACACACAAACACATAATTAAAAATAATAAAAGGAAGTATCTTAAAGAAAACTAACATATAAACCTACAACTGTTGGTAGTTTGAAGTTCTGATCACCAGTTTATTCTCGGTAGTAATGAAGAAACCATCCTGTAGATCAGTGAGGACAGACCATGAGAACAGTCAGTTATGAGGTCAGAGGAACACAGCAGCCAGCTATTATGGAGCCTACTAAGCAATAGGTCAGGCAAAGCCAATTGTATTACTGTTTGTTAGTGCTGGGCTTCTGTCCTATGTAACCAATTCATAAAAACGCATAAACCGACCTTAAATAATACTAATTTATTTGAAGATCTGATAAGACATAATTTATAAAGAAAATATAACCTGCCAATCTTGACTGGAGAAGATACAGAAACGTGGCAGTTCGGTAGCCACAGAAGAAATGAAACAGACAAATCAAGAAGCAACAAAGAAGCTGGGTGTGGTGGTGCCTGCCTTTAATCCCAGCACACAGGAGGCAGTTCTAGGCCAGCCTGGTTTACAGAGAGTACCAGGACAGCAAGGAATACACAGAGAAAAAAACAACAAAGACTCAAAGACACTAGGCTTTTGTCCCACTTTGATTAGGCCAAATTTGTTTTTAAATCAAAGCTAGATAATTCTATCAAACATATAAAACAGTTCAGGAATACCTCAGGAATGAAATATTATTTAATATGGGAAATTATAACAATTGAAAATATTGATTTTTTCTTTCAATACAAGCTTCAAAAAATGCCTTAATAAAATTCTCTACTCACCTCTATCTACTTAAAAGCTATCAATAAAATGATTCCTAATGATATTCTGCTATACTCATAGATTCAGTCATCAGAGAAGCTTCCTTCTAAAGCAGACCCACAGCAAGACATTATATGGAGAGACCTTGGACAAACTGCTCTAAATGGGATGTCTCCATCAAATCCCTCCCCTCAGTCCTCAGGGACAAGGTCCACTGTATCGATTGAACAAAACTCACGTGACTTCCCACACTGAAGCAGCAAGAACAAGGCCTACATACAGTCTGCACTATAGACTATAGCCTTCAGCTTACTACCTTCATGGGACTCCTGAGTCTGTGAACAGTGAGTCTCTGATTCTTGTGCCTGCTCTTGGGGTCTTTCTTTCTTTCTTTCTTTCTTTCTTTCTGTCTTTCTTTCTTTCTTCCTTTCTTTTTTGTTTACAGCCTCAAAGTGATGGGTTTTGCTTTATCTTATTGTATTTTACTTTGTCGTGTTCAGTTGTTATCTCTTAGAAGCCTGTTCTTTTCTAATGAGAGACAGAAAGGGAGTGGATCCAGACAGAGAGAAGGTGTGGAGAACTGAGAGTAGAGGGAGGAAAAACTGTAATTAGGATATACTGTATGAGGAAAGAATCTACTTTCAATAAAAGGAAAAAAATGGAAGAAATATGAAACAAGCAGTATAATATATTAGAATTTAATGAAGGATGCTATCTAGCAGAAACCTAGTACACGCATCACCATGTAACAAAAGACCACTAAAGGCATCTGCACCTGACCTGGCAACAAGACAAAGCTTCTGCAAGGCAGGGCCAGTAGTTTATGGAGGGCAAGCAATCCTGACTCAGAACATTCAAATGGAAATGAACACGGAGTAAGAAGTAAAGCCTCAGCAGCTGCAGAAGGTGATTTTCTAGGAAGAACATCTTGATTAACACTTTAAAAGAATTTTGTATTGCCATGACAAACTGGCAAAATAGTTTTATGTATTTTACACACACACTCACACACGCAGTGAAACTAAGACACAAAGAGAGCCTGCTCACAAATATTTAATAATAATCATTGCTCTTGAAGAGAAAGACTCAGTTTACTACTTTTTTCTAAATCAATTCTGTAAGTTAATGCCACCCACACAGATTTCAAGAAGATATGCCTAACATGAAACAAGAAAAATTTGAAAAAATATTTAAGAAAACCTTATCCCACCAAACTATAATCAGAGCATGTTGCATTATTAAAACACCAAAAATAGCTCAATAAAAATTTAGCATACAATGAAACAGCATTCTGCTCAATGACAAAGTAAGTGGGTCTTCAATTCAAGATTTCTGAACAAATGACTGAACTAAAAACATTTCTACACCTTGTCTTCATTGCAGTGATAAATTATAGTTGACGATTTAGCCATTAATCACTCACACAGGTAGACACACACACACACACACACACACACACACACACACAATCAGGATAAACAGCTTAGAGAATGGAGGACTTACTTTATAACTTAAGATAAGACATAAAACATTATCAACTTGACCATATATGAAAAATGTAAAATGCCTAGGATTTATAAAACAATGCCAGAAAGTCAGAAACATATAACTACCTGGAGGTAACAAAGACCAATGTTTAGGTTGCATAAATACTCAACAAAAGTTGAGGCATCGTGACACACACCTTTAATCTCAGCTCTTAGAAGGCAGAGGCAGATGGATCTTTGTGAGTTCTAGGACAACCTGGTCTACATAGTTAATTCCAGGCCAGCTAGAGCTATACAGTGAAACCTTGTCTTAAAAAAACCAAAGCAAAAACCTTTCAACAAATCTATGATAAAAAGACAAATGATGCAATAGATAGAACACACAAATATCAATTCTAACATAAAAACAAAATCAGAGTTTTTATTCTATTAATGCAAGTGGTAAAGACATGATTCTGAATACGCCTCATGGTATGAAATAGCAGGTACAATATAATCACTTTGGAAGTCACATGGAAAAATCTCTTCAAATTAAAAATGCTAATCCCCTGGCTCACCAGTTCAAACCCTTAGCATATGCTACACAGAGATCCTTAACCCAGAGACCTAAGCAACATGATGCTTGCTTACTTCAGCACGGTTTGTAGTTACTGTGTGTGTGTGTTAGGGTTGGGGGTGGCAGAGGAAAATTCCCTAATTTTGGGCAGATGATAGGCAAAGTAGATAATAAAACATATGATGTGCAAGTGATGACATTTCAAGTTATAAACTTTTCTTTAAGTAAAAAACAAAACAGAAAACAAAAAAATAAAACCTCTACATTTCATGTTCTATGTCTATTTACTGGGATCAAACACTGTTGCCAAAAACAAATCCATCTGATATTTTTATAAGTAAAATGTAGTCATATACAACACACATTAAATTTCAAAAGTAAAGACTAAAGTTCAAAAATATAGAAGTATGCGGAAACTGATTACATTTTAAGAAAAATATGTACACAAAAATACTTTGTATTTTTTTCTTCTCTCCCTTGATGGTAAATGTCTAAGGTTTTGGAAGGTTATTGACAAAACATACTGTCTAAAGACACTGCTAGTAAAAATGACAACAGATCAAGTTTGCACTTTCACCTGAAAAAGGTAAGAAAATTTAGTTCATGATTTGTATAAGAAAAAAGAATTCCCGTGTTGCTAAATCATCAGTCCATAAAAAAGAGAATGATGACAAGGGCTGTCAGCAGTTTCTTCTCAAATAAACATGTCAGAGAAGGAGGAAAAGCCGCGAAAGACAGCCTCGTTGGAGCTTGGAATCTCCCTGTACAGGCACCTGCTGCACCTCTTCCTGGAGCACCTGCGTAGAGCAAGCCCCTCTCACGTTTCGAGCTAACAAAAACTTGTTTAGAAAGGAGGCAACAGAGAAAGCTCTAGACCCTGTGCTACAAAGCTAGACACGCCACAGGTCCCAGACAACCTTACTTATAACACAGTCGGGCTGTACCACAGGTACCAGATATGAAGCACAGCCCCAAGAATCGACAGTCTACCCTTCATCAAATGACACCCAGAAAAGAAACACTCGTTTTTCTAAGATAACAAAAACATTTTAGAACTATATTATAGATCTGTTTTACCTGACAATGTCAACTTAATTCAGCAAAACTTCATACTAAATAGACACTATTATATGTAACACATTGAAAAAATACAAACTGGCAATAATTTAAAAAGCCTCGTCTATGTGAGTAGTGTGAAGAACTCAAGTGGCTTTAGATTCCTAGGTGTTCAGAGCAACAGGAAGGTGTAATTTTACACCCAGAAAGTTCTGCTTTTCAGATACAGAACCATGCTGGTGAAGCAGCGCCAGCAGCCTCCACGCTGAGCGCGGATGAAGACAAGCTCAGCAGTCCATTTCACATGCAGCTGTGAGTGCTGCAATCACTGAGGTTTATTTCTCACAGCAGAGCACTTTTGATATAATTTAAAACACACATGCTCTGATTGAAGAGTGACTGTAAGTGAGTCCAGTCTTCTTCTACCTGGGATGACAACTTCTCCAGCTCTTCCAACAGCACCGCCTCTGAAGGAAGCATCTTGAGGTGTAACTGGAAAGAAAAGCAAGATGCTTAAGGTTAAGTTGGATGTTTTACTTAAGAGTACCAAAAATCCTGATTTTTTCTAACCAAGGAACCTACGGAAATAGTATCTAAATATTTCTTTCTTAAATGGTGGTTTCTTGTCTCTAATTTCCTGTTGTTCCAAACTATTTTTTAATTTGAACTTTTTTTTATACCACGAGCTCTCTTAAAAGAACTGATATGACTTCATTTTTCCACAGCACAAACCCCAGCTATCAGGCTGTGTGGGCTTCCAGTTTCCTTCCTCTTCACACCACTGATGAGGGTCATCTACTTTATTTTTAAAGGCTTATGCAAAATTGGTAGGGACTAACATTTGGTAAACACAGGAAAACCTATAGAGCCCATCTGAAATTTCTTTAAAAAAAAAAGCTATCTGGTACTACCTAAATATTCACCTTTTATATAAATGTAAAATCCTTGCATCTTCAGCACGTTATACCACCACAATGGACCCCCAAAGCATATCTCTATTTCATTCATCAAAAAGCAAGTTGTGCCAAATTAACTGAAACTGATGGAAGGGAATATTTTGATTTCAGCAGCAGACAAAAATGAACAAACAAAAGAACCTGGCTTTCTCTTACAATCACAGAAAACTTACACAGATGACAAATATGGATAAAGCCAAAATTATGCTATCAAGTAATAACAAAAACAAAGACTACAAGTGCATATCCCAACTACTCCAGGGTGGCAGACAGATCCAGACAGCTGTTGTCCAGTTATAGAGAGAGAGCAGAGTAGTCATCAGCCACGTGGTGAGTGGCTGCCTATTGACACCGGATGCAGAGCATGCCCATCTCTGCAGAACACGGCTTAATAACACTGCTACAAAGGAAGGAAAGGATCTGACATCTCACTCACCTTCAGAAACAACGCAAGGTATGCCTGGGCTAACTCAAAATCACGCTTTCTGTTCAGCATCATCCCGATCATTCTCAAAAAGCCCTGCATGACTTCTACCGACCCACCATCATCAGGAGACAGGTTTCGCAGCTCTGCTTCAATTCCTGATGGGCCTAATTCCTTCAGAAGGTTAAGAGCAGCTTCATCTGCATTATTGTAAAAAGAATCTAGTTATTTCTTACAATTAAAGAAAGCTAGGATCTTCCTTCATACCCCAAGCAATATATATGTAAATGGTGCCAGACTTTCTGTGCATTGCATAATTATGAACCCAAGGTCAATGAAACAGCAAAAATTTCAATAGTAGTAAAATTACTAGAAGTCTTTAAAGTTTTGTACGGTCAGGAATTCAATCTTTGTTTCTGCTCTTAAAAAAGCCTAATGCTTCACTTCATTAACCACATGAATCAATTAGAAACAAAAAAAAATTTAACATGAGGTCATATACTGCACAATTAGTAATGGTTACTGCCAGGATAGGATGAGGTGGGCGGATTCCCTTTACTATCCCTGGGCTGTGAAGAAATATCAACAATACAGAAACACGTAAGGGGAGGACTCCTGACCCCATTCTATCAACCTCAAGGCTCCTCTAGACGACAGCATTGCTGTTTACTCTGCATCCCATGAAAACACACTCAACACAACCAACTTCATCAGGGCCTTGCTACTGCAGTGGCAATGGTTGTTTCAGCTTTTGAACCGTGATAAGTCTGATCAATCTTGTTTTATGTTCTTTAGCATAGCTTAAACAATTGTGTGCATTCTTCATTCTGCAATAATCAGGAAGCCATCAGGACCATTCTCTGACTTTTGTCCACATGGACTTAAATGATACTGGTATGAATCGCCAGCATTCCGACATCAAACAGAAGATGAGCCAAATTTCTTAGGAGAGTGACAGTTTTTAAAAAATGCTTATATTTAC
Source organism: Microtus oregoni (assembly GCF_018167655.1). NCBI lineage: Eukaryota > Metazoa > Chordata > Mammalia > Rodentia > Cricetidae > Microtus > Microtus oregoni. The sequence goes on from NW_024543070.1 coordinate 21,195,429, forward strand.
TATTAGCTACACAATAATCTAAAAAGTTTAAATAGAACTAAATTAAATATTTATTTTCTTTTTCTTTTAAAATTGCATATAAAATCACCTAAATATCTATATAAATATAGGTATTACAATAAACACAAAATTACCTAAAATACCTGTCTTTGCTATATTAAGAACCACAGGACTAAGCAGATTCTCAAACGAAAACAAGGAGCTTGAGGCTCCTGATGTAAACTCTGTAGATGAAAACTGAAAGCCACACGCTAAATGCTGTCAGTAAGTTCTCCATCTCCACAGCATCTGAACTTCCATCCAGAAGGCTGGGGGAGTCTCAGTCCATTCACCTTTCCCATCGTCTGAACTTAGTACTGCTCAATCACCGTAATTGATGTAGATTAGAGCAAATTTTCAATATGTTTAGCTTTTATTTACTATAAACTGTTCATTTTTTCTCTCTGATAAACTAAAATAAAAATGAAGAAACTTGTGGAAATATTTTATGTTAACTTACATTGATTATTTAGCAATCCTTCTTCAAGTTTCAGGTAGAAATTTGATTTCTGAGCCAAAATCCCAAGGTTTACCACTTTAGACTTAAATAAAAACAAATACACATTATTTAAAGACCATAAATATTACTCAAAACATAGCTTATAATTTAAAATGATTATTAATTTATTCTGTGGCACTGGGAGCTACAAAAAGTGACAGACACAGACACCCCACAAACTTAGAACACTGATCTGGCTCCTACCTGCTGGGGGTCCCCATTCTGCTCAGGCACGGCAAACCTGGGTACAAGTCCAGGAACTGTTGGGATGAAAAACGGTGCTGACTGGGGCACTTTGGGTGGTTCTTTTGGTTTATTCTTTTTCTATGAAGAGAAAAATGAAGAGATAAAAGACTAGTAGTGTTAACCCTATTAATAGTTCTGAATGTCTAGTATAAATGAAATTTAAAACAAACATCACAGTGAAGAGTAGGAAGGTTGAGAAAGACCTATCTGACAATGCTGCAGCCATCCCTTCCCCCAGCCCCAGTGACAAGTGCTGCACAGGAGCACTAAGACAAGGTTCACCTTCACAAGATGAACTGTTACCCTCAGTATCTCTTAGCGAAACAAAATATGAACAACTTAACAAAATGGCTTGTCTCCAGAAGGAAACTCAGAAACAGAAGCGCAGACAGCCCCATCAGAAATAATTTGCTAAGATTTTGGAGAAATAGGACCCTAATTATTTCTTTTGTTTTTTGAGACAGAGTTTCTTTGTGTGACAACCGGCTATTCTAAAACTCCTTCTGTATCCCAGGCTGGCCTTGAACTCAGAGATGGCCCTGCCTCAACCTGAGTGCTGGGATTAAAGGCGTGTGCCCCTACCACCTAGAGAACTGAATTCTTTTATTCTGTTAGGATTTTAACTTTTGTTTAGTACTTTTTGTTTGTTGTTTGTTTTATTTTTTGGAGACAGGATTTCTCTGTGTAGCCCTGTCCACCCTGGAACTAGCCCTGTAGACCAGGCTGACCTTGAACTCAGAGGTCCAAGCGCCTCTGCCTCCCAAGTGCTGGGATTAAAGATGTGCACCACCACTGTCTGGTTCATTTCCAGTTTTTAAATGTGGCAGCTAATTTATGTTTTAGTGGGAGGTATTTTGTTTTGCTGTTTGAGGTTTTTTTGTTTAGTACTTATAAAAAGAAAATACTATTGCTATTTAATGATGTAAAATTCCACTGAAATTTCTGAATTTGTTTTATGTAAAATTTTTATTTAAGTATGTGCATGTGTGTGTGTGGGGGGGGGGGTGCACTTGAGTACAGTGACCACAGGCAGAAGAGGATAACAGATGCCCCGAAGCTGGAGTTACAGGTGGTTTTGAGTCACCCAATGTGGGTGCTGAGGACTGAACTCAGGTCCTCTGTAAAGCAGTACCTGCTCTTAACCATGGAGCCATCTCTCCAGGTAGAAAAATATTTCTTACAGCTGCCCTGTCCTCAGGGATAAATTGGCTCACTTGGTTTTCACCACAACTTATCATCATACATTTATGAACTCACCTGCTGACCCTGATACAGTACAGAAAGCTCTGAAAGTCTACTTAGCAGCAGAAAGGATATGGAACAATAAAAGGTTAATTGTGTCTGAGTAGTAATAATAAAAACCCTAGTATAATTTTCTTAAACACAGCAGTAAGACACACATTTACAGACTGTGTCTGCTACTACATCATCCAAACACCTGCAGTGCGCTTACAGTGGACATAGAGAGGGGCCTCTGAGACAGCACCCATGAAACACCGTTTGATTAAACAGCAGTGCCTTGACTATCATTTTCCTCGACTCTCAAAGCAGGACATGCTCAGGGAGTAGACTGGGACACAGTACCAAGAAGACTACAACGTTACCTTGATAACATCAAGATTCAGAAGGTTTTTCCAGCGTGACTCAGGGAGAAGCGACAGAGTCACCAGTTGCTCACTCAGCTGCTGTGGAGAGTCATACTCTATCATCTCATCGCTCGGCTCAGTCTGCTCTTCCAGCACCTCCACACCTGAAGACACATGTTCAGGGAAGACAATCAGAGAACCTAACTCAGTCCACATTCATTTCTATTTTACCACATTCAATCAATATAGCTTTGTAAACTCTTTTCGCCTACTTTCCTTTCTCACTCCCCATTTTCTTTATTTCCTCCTATTAAGTATAATTCCCATCAGTAGACTTCAAATCCTTTTACACTAGCATATTAATTTTTATCTTAAAGACATATCATCAGTTATAGCTTTATATAAATTGAAGTCATTCAACATATTTTAATCAGTTAAAAAACTGAATGCATTAAATTTTGATTTCTTTGCAGCAATAACCTAATAAATTATTAGGTTATTATATTAATAGATTATTAGGTTATTAGGTTAGCATAACAAAAATTATTTTGTTATCCTGTGATTACCTTGGGTTTGGCAAGTCCCAGGAAGCATCACTACCAAAGGGACGTAATCTGGAGGAAGTGGTCGTAAGGAGACAACTGAATAGAGGGAAATATTCGACCTGAGCAAGCAAAAGCAGGCATTTTATAGTAGCAGCATCACTCAGAAACATCACCTCCAGAGAACCTGAATATTGGTAACGATCTCTAGCTTGAATTTGGCCACAGACTACAATTATTAACTAGTTAACACCTCAAAGACAGACTATTAATTTGAAAATGTTATCATAAAAAAGCTGTATAAAGGGGCTGGAGAGATGGCTCAGTGGTTAAGTGCACTGGCTTCTCTTTCAGAGGTCCTGAGTTCCATTCCCAGCATGCATATGGTGGCTCACAGCCATCTATAGTCAGATTTGATGCCTTCTTCTGGCTTAAAGGTGTCCATACAATAGAGCACTCATATACATAAAATAAATCCTTAAATTTCAAACTTTCTGTCTTTTAAAAAATGTGCAAAAACATTAATGGGGGCTGGAGACAGCACAGCAGTTAAGAGTACTGGCTGCTCTTCAGGAGGATTTGGATCAAGTCCAGCACCACTATGATTGTTTTACAACTGCCTGGAACTCCAGTTCCAGCAGATCCATGCCCTCTCTGGCCTCTGTGGGCACTGCATGCATGCAGTGCATAGACAAACATGCTGCCCAAGCACATAAACACATTAAATAAAATAAATCTCTGATTTTTTGAAGTCTCTGATTTTTTGATACAGGATCTTACCATGCACCCTTGGGTAACTTGGAACCCATTATGTATAGAGCTGGTCTTGAACTCAGAGATCTGCCTGCCTCTAGTCTAGAGTGCTGAGATTAACATCTGCACAACCAGGCCCGAGTCTCTGTTTTGAACACAGTACAGAAACTTGCTGACGAGAGACTAGCAGTTTTAGACAGCACTTTTATAAGATAAACTAACTTCCATATAGCATTTGACAAATATCAATATTTACTCAGAAAAAAAAAAGCATGACAAAGAGAAAGATTGAGAAAGTGAGTTAAAATGAATATCCTAATTATATTCTTGGGGGGCTTAGACAGTCATCAGGTGGCCTTTTCTAAAATAGCTAAGTAGTAATATTTCTGTTATGCATTTGCAAAGCAGCCCTAGGTGAGTGTTCAGGATAGAAACACCTGTACCAAAGTAGGGGCAGATTTCCTTACACTTTTGATATGAATCTCAATGGAAAACAAAAGCTGGGAAGTCAGATCCAAAGTCCTATCACCAGCCATACTCTATGGGGAAGCACCACAGGCCCCCAATGGCTACTAATCGATTAAGTGCTCATGCTTCCCTGATTCCAGATGACACATTTTGCTTTTTAAGACGGCCAAAATGATAAATCAAATTACTTTTTCCCTTTAAAATTGGAACATATTTTATAATTAGAATTAGAAAAGAATGATAAGGTAGAATACCCATGTACTCCCAACACTCAACAAACCGAGACAGGAGGATTACAAACTTAAGATCCGCATGCAATAAATACGCAAGTTTCAGGACAGCTAAAAGAATGGAGTGTATAAACTCAGGAAAGAAATAAAATTTTTCTAGTTGCATGTAATGAGACTCCATCTTAGGAAGAATTCTGCTCACATGTGCGCCTTACTTTATAAAGCATACTGAAATTCAGAAGCGATAGCAAAGGTCAGTGACAGAGGGTCAAGTCCTAACGGGAACTTCCTTTCCTAATCTCTGAAATTCACTATGTCCTTTAGCAAATAAAAGACCAATTTAATATCAGATAAAAATTACGTAACTTAGAATATGCTTGAACAAAGCCCTCTAAATTACCAAGCATCAGTAGTAGATCCCTGGTAGACTACTTAGTCTGCGTAACAGTTCCGCTGTAGAAAAACAAACTAGATGGCAATTTTAGCAAACACTGATTTTGACCACTGTCATTTTCTTGCCCCTCCCCAAAATAAAAGATATGTATGAAAGAACTCACCACAGGTAAATTCCAAGGTGATCCACATGGGAAGTTGCTAGAAAGTCTCCAGTTGGGGACATAGTAACATTGAGAGGAGCCGAGTCCAACAAGAAGCAGTCGATAAGGCTACAAAAAGAAGTTTAAGTATTTAACTTCTATTTGGAGTAGTTTTTTTTTTTTTTTAAGGAGGGGGTACTTTTTACTAAAAGAACAAGCAACAAAAGCTGGAGGAAAAGTATTTTAATTTTTACATCTCCTGCTCCTGTATTTTGTGCTTACAGGTATCCTGATCTGAGTACTTGATGTAATCTTTACAGTCCTGTGAGACACAAGCATCTTTATCTATAGATCAGAAAACCAAGTCTCAGTGAGATTTAAAAACCTGTTTAAGATAGAAAGCAACTGACCTAGATTTGTGCCCAAGCAGACTGCACTTTTAACCACACAATTACTGGTAAAACCGTAATTGTAATTAAAGATTTACAAGCAGTGTATGGGACACACCGTAAGCACTGCAATTGTAAACGACAGCTCTTCAGGGAAGACATTAAGTGACAAACCCAAAATGAGTCAAAACAAAACGCCTACAATTAGGAATTCTGGAAACTAAAAAAGGTAAAAGTGTGTGTTCAAGATCATCACTGTTACACAGGGCAGAGAACTCTGATAGCTCTTTGGGCTGACGAGGGACGGGGACTTGATTGGGGGAGGGGGGGAAATGGGAGGCGGTGGTGGGGAAGAGACAGAAATATTTAATAAATAAATAAATTAATTAAAAAAAAGATCATCACTGTTGGCCAATTTTCTGTTATAAGAAAAGAGAAGCAATAAGCAGTATGGCTTCTGATTAAATCTGCATGGGAAACTCACAAGAAACACTTGTGTTAGGGAACTTAAGACAAGAGAGCAAAGTATTCAGCCACTTCAAAGTCAGTGATGATTAGATGTCAAATTATTTATTTTAATTCATGTAATCTAAACAACTCAGAGCAGAAAATATTATCCCAGTATATAAACAAAGTATTTCCTCATTTTGTCATTTCTCCTTTGTCTTGATGCATAGCAGAGGTTTAAGTATGTAGGGGTGAAACTTCCTACCATGTTTTAATTAGTTCAGAGAATTAACTGCTTGAGCAAACTTGCTCTACTTGAGAATTCAATTTTGTCAATTCATTGTGCAACCTCATTTCTACAGCTGTGGTGTGTGGGTAGACTGACCTTCCACAATGTGAAAGCACCAAATTGAGGAAGGCAGTTTCCACAGACACAGCATATTTTCTCCAGTCACCTAAGCGCGTAAAACCTCAACGTGCAAGCCTAATCCCAGACCAAAGTCTCTAGCAATCCTAGAAAATGAGGAGTTCCTGGGATGTCATTCCTCCTGATGGAACAGTCCCATTCAGAGGGATCTAATTTGTTAACATCAGAACCTTGCATATAAGAAGTAACATTAAGTTATTTCTATTGCTCCAGAAAGCTGAGCTAGCATTAGTATGTTCTATTGCTGAAGAGATGGAATCACTTTCCACAGGAATCTTCACTAAGAACAAATGAATGGTTCTGCCTTAATAGAAATGGAAAAATAGTGTTGTCTTCCAACTTGTTTCATGGTAAAATTCCACAGAACATAAAGCTGAGGAAGTAGACAAAACAAAATGCAAATTACTGCTAAAAAACCATTTTATGTTATTTCTGACTGCCTAAAGAGGTCAGCCTGAATGTCCAGTAGATTGGGAACCAGAATAAAACAAAGTAGTAGTGCCCGCATTAGCTGACTGACGTAACTTTAGGGATTATGAATTGACTTACATTTGCAATTAGTGAGGCCAAAATGTGCTTTAAAGAGGACTAATTCGAGATGAACACACTGCAGGGTACTGCATTCAAATAATTACTCATATATCACCTCACGTTTTTGGCTACATAACAAATACACTTTATTTTTAATTGAGGATACTTATTTTTACTTTATGTGTAGGAATGTTTTGACTGAATGTATAATATTTATTTCATATCATGAAGTGCCTGCCAGGTCAGTAGACAATGTTGCAGTCCTGGAACTGGAGTTACAAACAGTTGTAAATTACCACGTGGTTGCTAGGAACCAAAACTAGGTCCTCTACAAGAACAGCAAGAGCTCTCAACTGCTTGGCTATTCTCCAGCTGAGCGTAGCTACTCTTCAAATACGTACCATGCTATATAAGCGATGCAAGTGTTTAATGAAGGAAGAACAAGGAACCTGCAAAGACTGCTGTTCTGGTATATTTTTAAAAGGGGGAATCTAAGCAAACGGTAGCTTCCCAGGGGTCTACAATAAGGCACTAACCCTTCTCTATTACGTGTCTCCTACAATAAGACAAAGACGACTGCCTGAACAGGGCTGATATGAAAGGGCTCGTCCTGTGCCTATTGCCTTGCTCATCCACTTACAGTATAACCCACCTTGAGCAAACTACTGAATCTCTTCAAGTCTCCTTTTCCTAACTTGTCCAACAGACCTAATAATAACAATAGTACCATGTTTATTAAGATACTAAAAAGTAGGAGTGTAAGAAGTACCCAATAACGATGCAAATGCCAGCTTAGTTGATACTAAACAGCATTTGCTGTTTGATATCACCTTTCAAGTTATTTGTTCCACTTCAAATTTTAGACAAAGAATTTTTTTTCCTTTTAATAAAAATATACCTTTGTCAAATTGGTGATTTCATTTTCTTCTAACAATTCAATGTCTTGTTTCTTGCTTCTGCATTAACCTTAAATAGCTTTCCTCTAAAACATACATACTTAAAAAGTTGAAAACCTACTAGATTTAAATCTACTCAACTAAATAAAATTAAAAAAAAAAGTCTGGCAAAAGGGCTTTAAATGCTACTTTTAGATCCTAGTTTTCCATTCCAAAGATAAACTTGCTACCAAAAAAGTCACCGTTCTTACTTTAATTCCAATTCTATGATACCTATTTTTGGAAAATTCCATCAGATCAGGAGGTAATAGACTACCACTATTTCTAAGTATCTTCAGACTTCTTCAGTTCTCAAGCTGAATCTAAATACATCTTGCTTCCCTCTGCAGCAAGTGAAAAAGTGACACACCTGTGGACAAAAGTCCCTAGTGATGACAGCTGGACTCACTCTAATCAGATGCAGATGCTGGAAGGTGGGTGTGCCTTCTGCCTATAGCAAAGTTACAGGGAAATGAGAAATATGGGTTTTTCCTTTCTAAAGGTCAGACTGCTTTCACATTTGAAGCTAACCAATTCCTGAGAATGTGCTGGATTAGCAGTGAGTTTCACTCATGATTTCTGACAGTGCCATTTTACTGAGAACAAGAGGGAAAAACAATATCCAGGAAAGCATGTTTTTTACCTTTTAATTAAATTCAGTATGAACAACAGCAAAAATCCTCAAAATAAAATTTGGGCTCTATTTTAGAGTGCCAAGACCACATGGATTTTCTCAAGATTTACACACACCACTTCTGTCTCTCTATTCTTCAGGAATGACTAAGAGATTCGTGTTTACCTTGCTAATTTTTTTGTCATGCTACTGCCTGACACTTAAGAGATCAACAACACTCTATAAATAAAACAGTTCCACTACATAGCAATAAACAACAGGCAAAAGCCGCATGTTCAGACAATGACTGAGAAACCATCTGAGGGACTTAGCAATGGACTCACCACCCAGACGGAAGGTCCCAAGTCCTGACAGAACAATCCATTGCAGCGCTTATCAGCCAGCGGCCATCAGGGCTGAACGTCTTTGAACAAAACAAATACACATATGTAATGGATATAAATGTTAGCATGCATATACAGATACAAGTATATACATTAACACCTTAAAGCATACAAAACTTGAAAAGATTTTAGGCTTCATGAAATGATAAATGTGATTGTGCAAAATTTGGACTTTCAGTTTATACAAATAAAAATGTATTTCCTATATATCACTCCTCTGGGACTTATCTAAGTATTAGGTTTTTAAGTGAATCACAACAGACTTATAAAATTAACATTGTGCCAATATATACAGAACTATTTACTTACCTATTTATTTAAATAATCAATAAACATCATTATTAAAAGTAAATTTTAAAATTTATTCAAATAATCTGAGACTGTGGTTAGGAATATTCTGTAGTCTAATTTCAGCTGTAAAGATCTGTAAATAAAGCAATGTTGTTTCTTTGAAACCGTATCTACTCACCCAACTCTAGAAATTTATGTAAATCACTATGATTCTGAAGATAATGATAATTCTGTTAAAACAATGTTAATAAACTGGGCAGTGGTGGCGCACGCCTTTAATCCCAGCATTCGGGAGGCAGAGGCAGGCGGATCTCTGTGAGTTTGAGGCCAGCCTGGTCTACAAGAGCTAGCTCCAGAACAGGCTCCAAAGCTACAGATAAACCCTGCCTCGAAAAACTAAAAAAAATGTTAATAAAGAAATTCTACTTTTACTTTTAGCTTAAAATAAGGCAAAGCAAAACAAAACAACAAAAAACCTTTTCCCCTTAAGGAAACTTTTATTTCCAAGAATGAAAAAAAAAATATTTTCAAAACACACTGAGGTAATGGAATCCTGATGATATGTTAAGTATCTGTTTATAGCCATAAAAAGATGGACAAGAGTTTCTCTTTTATGTAGTGTTGAGAGTCTTATCTTAGAAATGAAAAGACTCTGAACAAAAAAATTGTAGGGTTTATGGAAGTAGATCACCCAAAAGTATATATATATCACAGGGATTATTTCTTATTACCAGATGCTACCAGAGCAAACTCAATGTTAATTTATTCATAGGCTGCAGCAACATTACTTAAATTCAAGCTTCAGGGTACAGACAGCTCAATTTAGGGAGGGGTGGAGCAGACAGTACAGGGTGGGGAAAACTGGCTCTAGATAGGCTTGTGTTACAGAAGCTAACACGTGCAATTACAAAGAAGTAAACACCTCCGAGTAGGAGAAACTACAAACACAAATGGGGAAGTAAAAGCTACAAAGGGAAGAAACAGGAAGAGAGAGCTGACAATGACAGATGTCTTTAAAATGCTACTTCATCATAACACCCCATCCTGCTTCCATCCAGACACTGGCAAAACAAAATTTGCTGAAGCCTAATTTTGACAATCTCTAAGTTGCACAATATAATTCCCTCAACCAATTTCTCCTACTTTTAAAGGATAGGCTAAGGGACTGTCAATTCTGATCTGCTATAAGTGGCATGGCTGTTAACTACTAGGCTTTATCAGCAAGTAGTTACCATTTCCCCCTCTTTTCAAATACTGGATCTGCAACTAATACTAGATGATACCATATACTAATACTAGATGATACCATATACTAATACTAGATGATACCATATACTAATACTAGATGATACCATATACTAATACTAGATGATACCATATACTAATACTAGATGATACCATATACTAATACTAGATGATACCATATACTAATACTAGATGATACCATATACTAATACTAGATGATACCATCTACTAATACTAGATGATACCATATACTAATACTAGATGATACCATATACTAATACTAGATGATACCATATACTAATACTAGATGATACCATCTACTAATACTAGATGATACCATATACTAATACTAGATGATACCATATACTAATACTAGATGATACCATATACTAATACTAGATACCATATACTAATACTAGATGATACCATATACTAATACTAGATGATACCATATACTCAAGTCAGTCTTCAGCTAACAATTTTAAAGATTAGATTATTATTTATTATTAGATAAAGTTTAGATTTATTTAAATAAGATGTACTTTAAAAGCTGCTTGTGGCCGGGCAGTGGTAGAAGATGCCTTTAATCCCCGCACTTGGGAAGCAGAGGCAGGCGGATCTCTGTGAGTTCGAGACCAGCCTGGTCTATAAGAGCTAGTTCCAGGACAGGCTCCAAAGCCACAGAGAAACCCTGTCTCGAAAAACAAAAAAAAAACCTGCTTGTGTTAACAATATCACACATCTTACTGAGAAACATAATGCAACCATCATTATATTTTTATTGAAACCTTTTGGAGCTTAGTTACATGAATTCTTCAGTACATGATGGGGGAACCCACAGAGACAGCTGACCTGAATCATGGGAGCTCATGGACTCTGGACCGACAGCTAGGGAGTCTGCATGGGATCGACCTAGGACTGCTGCATGTGTGTGACAGTTGTGTAGCTTGGACTGTTTATGGGGCTCCTGGCTTTTGGGAATCCGCTCCCCATGCTGGGTTGCCTTGTCCAGCCTTGATACAGGGGGAGGAGCTTGGTCCTGCCTCAACTTGATATGCCATGCTTTGTTGATGCCTAAGCCTGTCCCTGTCTGAATGGAGATGGAGAATGAGTGGTTATCACATCTTGCTTCCTGGGTAGCTCACTGGCATCTCCCTCGACTCTGCCCTTTTTTCTCCCTGTATTCAGTTTAGCTTTCCTGCCTAGCTATAGGCCAAGGCAGTTTTTACTATCGACCAATGTACATATATTCATAGTATACAAAAGGCTTATCCCACAGCAATAAACAGAAAAATTTAATTCATTAAAAAAAGAAAAATTCTAGAATAACCCTATATCAGAACAAATCTGTTGTTCCAGACAACCATAAATTCATTCCAAATAGAAAAAAGAAATAAATTCCCTTAGCTTATTTTAAAACCAAATGAAAAATGATAAACTTACACTCAATGGAACATTCATTCTACAAAGTCTATCTGACTTAAAGACAAAAATAAACTCTGGCAAATTTATACTTCAATTTGATAGCATCAATTTCTTGCAAAATAATAAACCATTTCCCAAAGTTTCCTTTAAATCTCCTGAGAAGTTAGCCTGGAAACTGTCATTCTGGAAACCTTAGGATGAGAATGAGAGGCTAACAACAGATTGATTACTTCAACATCTTCATCCTAGGCAGAAGGAGAAATGAGTGAGGTGACTTATAAGTTCTTTCATTTGTACCATGTCATTTATCTGGCCATGGTGTCCGGAGAACTCTCTGACAATCTTCCTTGTCTCTATGTCTAGGACAGCAATGGAGAAGTCATCCAAGGCGAGCCCCAGAATGCCACTGGGAAGACAAATGCACAAGTTTTAATAAACAAGAAAAGCATTTGAACCTGAATTTTGTTAATTAAAATATATCTTTGAGGAAGTTAAACTATATGGAGTTATCTACTAAAATGTTCCTGATTTCTTGCCACTAGCTGCTTTACTTACGAGTTTTCACTAAAAACATCAAAAGCAACCCTTTGCTATTACAAGGAAAGACTTACCTGTCCCTGTGGAGCAGCAGCATGTTTGGAGATGACTCAAGGCTCAAAGAATGGATTAAAGCCTTGCTTTTAAAGTTCCAGAATTTGAGAAGTCGTTCACTACCAGCTGTGACCGTCAGCTGGTTTAAACCATCCACTGCAACACCTCTAACAGAACCTGTGTGAGCTTTTAAACACAGCCGAGAAAGAAAAGACAGTCAGCACTGACTGGCAGTCTATGAACAATACGCTAAGAGTGACTCTTTTAGCCAAATACCTGAAGTTTCATTAATAAAACCTACACTCTTGAAATTAAACTGAATTACAAAGTAGGGAGAAAAACTCTTAATTATTAGTCTGTTTAGGCAAAAACAGCTGTTTCCATGAAAGAAAATTTAATAAAACAGTCAAAATTTTATCTAAATCAAAGAAGAAAAATAATATGTATCTACTTTCCCCCAATGGATTCATAGCTTTCTTCCCTTTGGATATCTTAACATGATGGGACTTTTGGTTTTGTTTTGGAGACAGGGCTTCTGTGTAGCCCCGGTTGTACTGGAACTCAGAGAGATCTGACTGCCTCTGCCTTCCAAGTACTGGGATTAAAGGTGTGCGCCACCCACCTGGTTTCAATATGGTGTTTATATTGTATATAACAGTAACTGCCACATAGAGTTGTAGAAACCCATCTAAACATTATTCTATTTTAATTTTTGAGACAAGGTTTCTCTGTAGCTTTGGTGCCTGTCCCAGAACTAGCTCTTGTAGACTAGGCTGGCCTCAAACTCACAGAGATCCGCCTGCCTCTGCCTCCTTAGTGCTGGGATTAAAGGTATGCGCCACCACCGCCCAGCTTAACATTATTTTAAAAAGCAGGAAAAAAATCCAATACCTTTTTCATCTCCAAAACTTCCTCGATGTATACCAGACTGCATGTTATACACATCTACAGCTCCCGAGGAGAGGCCAATTACTGCAAAGTTTCCACAGGAAGTTATATCTACTGCCTTTAGGCAAAAGAAAAAAGAGACAATTCTATATCAGTCTTAAATAAGCATGAAGAAATTATCTAAGGAAACAAAATATAACTAGTTAACTGAAATTTATAATCTTAGAAATTTCTGTAGTTAAGAGTTGATGCAAAACTGAAAACAATAAATACCTACTAAAAACCAAAAATATTTTAATCATGGCATATTAATAGAACATACATAACACTGAATAGAAAACACTGATTTATATGCAGTTTATATAAAATAAATGAATCTTAATACTTAAATACAACCGCTTTTTTTCTACATAAAAATACAAGATTATCTTGTTTGGAGTCATAGCAAAAAAAAAAAAAATCACTGAATGCCAATGCATAAATTACATGTTATTCACCCAAAAGACACACACACAAACAAATGGATGGCTTCTAAGACTTAAGTAGAAAATATTTAATTGGCGTTTACTGTGCTGGCAACATAAAATTTGCACACCATTATGCAAGATGTACTTGTGTAGCCCTGTGAAAGAATGTTGAGTTTATCTGTATTTCTCTAAACAACAGAGTTTACAAAAAACAGAAGCAAAACATTATGTCTAAAAACATTCTATCTTTCAAAATGGAACTTGGTCTTACCTAGCTTTGAGTATTTATGTAGTATTAAAGAGTACCCTCAGGAACTGAGGCATTACTTACAAGCAATTAAGGTCCCTGTAGTCCCTTGCATTTATTTAATAGAATTTGTCACTGTTGGAAAACCTACCTCTAGTAATTTCCTTTTCTAATTAACTCATTCAAATATATTGTCTAAGACAGAATAAGCAAAGTACAACTAAAGCCTGAAGGTTGCCTCTGAGTGAGAAACTGCAGAGACCTTCTAACAGCTGCTCCTGCTTACTCTGTACTGGTTACTGGCTTTCTTCCAGGTAGCTGAGTTGTCAGACAAATGATTCAGCACCACTTAAGATTTCGTGATATATCTGTTCACCCACCGCAGACACATACACACACATTCAATACTGTGTGATCGTTGTAAACTGTAAACTACAACTGTACATTTCAAAGGCTTACATTCCAGCGCAACCACTTACTATCTTTACAGAACGTACAGGTTACTCACTGCATTAGCCTCAGTGTCACAGTTACAGAGACCGCAGCAAGACTGTGGGGACAGATGAGACAGTGCATGCTACTCAGAGAGGACAGATGAAACAGTGCATGCTACTCAGAGAGGACAGATGAGACAGTGCATGCTACTCAGAGAGGACAGATGAAACAGTGCATGCTACTCAGAGAGGACAGATGAGACAGTGCATGCTACTCAGAGAGGACAGATGAGACAGTGCATGCCACTCAGAGAGGACAGATGAGACAGTGCATGCCACTCAGAGAGGACAGATGAGACAGTGCATGCCACTCAGAGAGGACAGATGAGACAGTGCATGCCACTCAGAGAGGACAGATGAAACAGTGCATGCCACTCAGAGAGGACAGATGAGACAGTGCATGCTACTCAGAGAGGACAGATGAGACAGTGCATGCTACTCAGAGAGGACAGATGAGACAGTGCATGCCACTCAGAGAGGACAGATGAGACAGTGCATGCTACTCAGAGAGGACAGATGAGACAGTGCATGCCACTCAGAGAGGACAGATGAGACAGTGCATGCTACTCAGAGAGGACAGATGAGACAGTGCATGCCACTCAGAGAGGACAGATGAGACAGTGCATGCTACTCAGAGAGGACAGATGAGACAGTGCATGCTACTCAGAGAGGACAGATGAGACAGTGCATGCCACTCAGAGAGGACAGATGAGACAGTGCATGCCACTCAGAGAGGACAGATGAGACAGTGCATGCTACTCAGAGAGGACAGATGAGACAGTGCATGCCACTCAGAGAGGACAGATGAGACAGTGCATGCTACTCAGAGAGGACAGATGAGACAGTGCATGCCACTCAGAGAGGACAGATGAAACAGTGCATGCCACTCAGAGAGGACAGATGAGACAGTGCATGCTACTCAGAGAGGACAGATGAGACAGTGCATGCCACTCAGAGAGGACAGATGAGACAGTGCATGCCACTCAGAGAGGACAGATGAGACAGTGCATGCCACTCAGAGAGGACAGATGAGACAGTGCATGCTACTCAGAGAGGACAGATGAGACAGTGCATGCTACTCAGAGAGGACAGATGAGACAGTGCATGCTACTCAGAGAGGACAGATGAGACAGTGCATGCCACTCAGAGAGGACAGATGAGACAGTGCATGCTACTCAGAGAGGACAGATGAGACAGTGCATGCCACTCAGAGAGGACAGATGAAACAGTGCATGCCACTCAGAGAGGACAGATGAGACAGTGCATGCCACTCAGAGAGGACAGATGAGACAGTGCATGCTACTCAGAGAGGACAGATGAGACAGTGCATGCCACTCAGAGAGGACAGATGAGACAGTGCATGCCACTCAGAGAGGACAGATGAGACAGTGCATGCCACTCAGAGAGGACAGATGAGACAGTGCATGCCACTCAGAGAGGACAGATGAGACAGTGCATGCTACTCAGAGAGGACAGATGAGACAGTGCATGCCACTCAGAGAGGACAGATGACACAGTGCATGCCACTCAGAGAGGACAGATGAGACAGTGCATGCCACTCAGAGAGGACAGATGAGACAGTGCATGCCACTCAGAGAGGACAGATGAGACAGTGCATGCTACTCAGAGAGGACAGATGAGACAGTGCATGCCACTCAGAGAGGACAGATGAGACAGTGCATGCCACTCAGAGAGGACAGATGAGACAGTGCATGCCACTCAGAGAGGACAGATGAAACAGTGCATGCTACTCAGAGAGGACAGATGAAACAGTGCATGCCACTCAGAGAGGACAGATGAAACAGTGCATGCTACTCAGAGAGGACAGATGAGACAGTGCATGCCACTCAGAGAGGACAGATGAAACAGTGCATGCCACTCAGAGAGGACAGATGAGACAGTGCATGCCACTCAGAGAGGACAGATGAGACAGTGCATGCCACTCAGAGAGGACAGATGAGACAGTGCATGCCACTCAGAGAGGACAGATGACACAGTGCATGCTACTCAGAGAGGACAGATGAGACAGTGCATGCTACTCAGAGAGGACAGATGAGACAGTGCATGCTACTCAGAGAGGACAGATGAGACAGTGCATGCCACTCAGAGAGGACAGATGAAACAGTGCATGCTACTCAGAGAGGACAGATGAAACAGTGCATGCTACTCAGAGAGGACAGATGAGACAGTGCATGCTACTCAGAGAGGACAGATGAGACAGTGCATGCCACTCAGAGAGGACAGATGAGACAGTGCATGCCACTCAGAGAGGACAGATGAGACAGTGCATGCCACTCAGAGAGGACAGATGAGACAGTGCATGCCACTCAGAGAGGACAGATGAGACAGTGCATGCTACTCAGAGAGGACAGATGAGACAGTGCATGCTACTCAGAGAGGACAGATGAGACAGTGCATGCCACTCAGAGAGGACAGATGAGACAGTGCATGCTACTCAGAGAGGACAGATGAGACAGTGCATGCCACTCAGAGAGGACAGATGAGACAGTGCATGCTACTCAGAGAGGACAGATGAGACAGTGCATGCTACTCAGAGAGGACAGATGAGACAGTGCATGCCACTCAGAGAGGACAGATGAGACAGTGCATGCTACTCAGAGAGGACAGATGAGACAGTGCATGCCACTCAGAGAGGACAGATGAGACAGTGCATGCTACTCAGAGAGGACAGATGAGACAGTGCATGCTACTCAGAGAGGACAGATGAGACAGTGCATGCTACTCAGAGAGGACAGATGAGACAGTGCATGCTACTCAGAGAGGACAGATGAGACAGTGCATGCTACTCAGAGAGGACAGATGAGACAGTGCATGCTACTCAGAGAGGACAGATGAGACAGTGCATGCCACTCAGAGAGGACAGATGAAACAGTGCATGCCACTCAGAGAGGACAGATGAGACAGTGCATGCCACTCAGAGAGGACAGATGAGACAGTGCATGCCACTCAGAGAGGACAGATGAGACAGTGCATGCTACTCAGAGAGGACAGATGAGACAGTGCATGCCACTCAGAGAGGACAGATGAGACAGTGCATGCTACTCAGAGAGGACAGATGAGACAGTGCATGCCACTCAGAGAGGACAGATGAAACAGTGCATGCTACTCAGAGAGGACAGATGAGACAGTGCATGCTACTCAGAGAGGACAGATGAAACAGTGCATGCCACTCAGAGAGGACAGATGAGACAGTGCATGCCACTCAGAGAGGACAGATGAGACAGTGCATGCTACTCAGAGAGGACAGATGAAACAGTGCATGCCACTCAGAGAGGACAGATGAAACAGTGCATGCTACTCAGAGAGGACAGATGAGACAGTGCATGCCACTCAGAGAGGACAGATGAGACAGTGCATGCTACTCAGAGAGGACAGATGAAACAGTGCATGCCACTCAGAGAGGACAGATGACACAGTGCATGCTACTCAGAGAGGACAGATGAGACAGTGCATGCCACTCAGAGAGGACAGATGAGACAGTGCATGCTACTCAGAGAGGACAGATGAGACAGTGCATGCCACTCAGAGAGGACAGATGAGACAGTGCATGCCACTCAGAGAGGACAGATGAGACAGTGCATGCTACTCAGAGAGGACAGATGAAACAGTGCATGCCACTCAGAGAGGACAGATGAGACAGTGCATGCTACTCAGAGAGGACAGATGAGACAGTGCATGCCACTCAGAGAGGACAGATGGAACAGTGCATGCTACTCAGAGAGGACAGATGAAACAGTGCATGCCACTCAGAGAGGCTGCAATGGAGAATTCAATGTACAACACCTGACCTCAACTAGTGGGCGCTCACTGACTCCAAACTGACAGTCAGGGAACCTGCACCGGACCAAACCAGGACCTCTGAATGTGGTGACAGTTGTGTGGCTGGGGTAGTTTTGGGGCTACTGGCAGTGGGACCAGCATTTACTCCTAGTGCTTGAATTGGCTTTCTGAAGTCCATTCTCTTGCAAGGATACCTTGCACAGCCTAGATATAGGGGGAGGGCCTCAAACTGATGAGCCAGACTTTGTTGACTCCCCACGGGAAGCCTTACCTTCTCTGAGGAGCGGATGGGGAGTAGGGTGAGGGGGAAAGTGGGGGGAGCAGGAGGAAGGGGAAGGGAGTGGGAACTGGGATTGGTATGTAAAATGAGAAAAGGTTGTTATAAAATTTTAAAAAAAAGGAAAAAAATTACCTGTAATCATCTTTACTACTTATATGGTAACTTATTCAAAATTATGTAGACTTTCTAAAGAAGCTTAATATTTCTGAGGTTTAGAAATCCATAAAAATGCTTAAGATTTGCTTTTCATAAAAGAAAATGCTACATATATATTTGTAAAGCAATTTGCACAAAATAGGGTGAAACACTGAATTATACTTTGATAATAAGCACTTTCAGAAGCAGAGATATCTACTTAGAATCATAGAATAAATAAGTTCATCAAGGTCAGAAGACACAAGATGGCTATGCAAATATAAATTATATCTTAATTCAATAGTAATTGGTACAGTTTAAAAGCAATCCCACTTATAGTAGCAAAATTTTTTTTAAAAAGAAAAAAATCCCAATAGGCCGGGCTGTGGTGGTGCACCCCTTTAATCCCAGCACTCGGGAGGCAGAGGCAGGAGGATCTCTGTGAGTTCGAGGCCAGCCTACTCATAGAGTGAGTTCCAGGACAGGCTCTAAAAGTACAGTGAAACCCTGTCTCAAACCCCCCACCCCCCCAAAAAAAATCCAATAGTCGTTTATGTAAAATTCATTGGACCAAAAGAGCCAAACTAGTCTTTTGACAAGACTACACATGGAGGAATCTCACTTCCTGTCCTCAAACCTTCCTACAAAACAAGCATAAGACAGGTAGTAGTTGTTATACAGCCAGGTTGTGGTGCACACCTTTAATCCCAGCAATCAGGAGGAAGAGGCAAGGAGATCTTTGTGAGTTCAAAGTCAGCCTGGTCTACAGAACAAGTTCTAGGACAAACAGCTACACAGAGAGAAACCCTGTCTCGAAAAACAAAAACAAACAAAAATTTCAAAAAAAAACCCGAAAAACAAAAAAACAAAAAACCACATACAAATAGCAAGATCACATGAAAAGATGCTCAACACCACAAGCCCTGCAGGAAACACAAATCAGAACCACAGGGTAATAGTATTTCACATCCAATCACAGATGAGAACCACAGGGTGATAGTATTTCACATCCAATCACAGATCAGAATCACAGTTAGTACTTCACATCCAATCACAGATGAGAACCACAGGGTGATAGTACTTCACATCCAATCAAAGACGAGAACCACAGGGTGACAGTACTTCATATCCAATCACAGATGAGAATCACAGGGTGACAGTACTTCACATCCAATCACAGATCAGAACCACAGGGTGACAGTACTTCATATCCAATCACAGATGAGAATCACAGGGTGACAGTACTTCACATCCAATCACAGATCAGAACCACAGGGTGACAGTACTTCATATCCAATCACAGATGAGAACCACAGGGTGACAGTACTTCACATCCAATCACAGATCAAAAAACTCAACAAATTAAAAACCTTGATACCATTAAGGCATTATCTGCAAAATGTTAAACTGTTTTTTTTTTCCATTAGTAGTTATTAGTAAACTTGAAACAAAATTACCTAAGGGTGTTTTTTTAAATACCATAATAAACAAGGCCACTTACTGTTGCAATGATGTCATCTGTCTTTAGTTCTTTTGGCTTGAGAAAATAAGCACCTATTGTAGACCTTTGGTAATTCCAGGTTGAGCAGGATAGCTTACCTTGGTGGCAAGCAATGATACCATCCCAGTCACTTTGACGAGCCTCCTCTTTAACACAGTAAAATCATCAGTCAAAATGCTTGCCTTCCCAATCATTCACCTATGAGCTAGGCATCTTATAGTCCACAAGCACAGACGGTATCAAGGACACAATAGTACAACAAGGAGGCTATCTCTAATAATAATCAACTTTCCAATCTAATGGATTATGAACAGATAAAAAATCATGTATTTTTTTTGTTGACACATGCAACATAAAATGGCTAAATGAAGCTAATACATCTTGTCATAGATTCAGCTGAGAAAAAAATTATAATAAAATATGATAGAATGTTAAGTGTTTTTCTAAGAGGACTCAAGAAGAGCTTACTGAGATTTTAGTGGTAAGAGTGGTAATAAAACAGAAATTAGCAGGCAGTAGGAGTGATGGTGGTGGAGCCCTATAGATAGGGGCCCAAGAGGAACTAAGACGGGGTTGGAGTAATGAGGAAGGTTCAGAGCACTGGCCACCCTTCCAGAGGACACAGATTCAATTCCTAGCACCCACATGGTGGTTCACAAACATCTCTAACTCCAGTTCTAGGGAATCAAAGACCTTTTTTCTGGTCTCTATGGGCACCAGGCACATGCATGGTACACACATATAGATCCAAGTAAAACACCTACACATATTAAAAAGTGAATTAAAAATTTTAAACACTAAAAACAAGTATGAAAAATTGAGGAAAGCAAGTAGGTGACATATTTTCTTTGAAGAGGTGGGAGAAGAAAAACTACCAGTCAAAACAAAGACTTTTCAAAGTCATGTTTTGAAGTTAATATTCTACCCAAGAGCCACTAAAGGGTTGTAAGTACGACTGAGATGTATGTTTACAACAACAAACAGACAAGAAAGTGATAAAAACAAAACACTCGGTGATCGGTTGTTACTGTAACCTGGAAATAAACTTAAAATTGACAAGTCTACTTAGTTATTTCTTGGTAGTTTTCTATGACCTGTGTCCCTCCTTACAAAGAAGCCCTGTCCTAATGACACAATATTCCAGAGTCCCCTCATGTGCTGCTGACTCAAGGAGCCGTTATTAGCAGGCATAAGGTACAGTAAAGGAAACTATAAAACCAAATGTTACTAATGGCTGTTACAAGAAAAGGGGATTAATACAAAACAAGTTCCTGTTGAAGGTAACCTTTTCAGTGTTCACACCAGATCAGCACCCACTTGCGGTCACCTTCTGGACACTTAGTATACAGAGACACTTATTAAAATAGAGGGTATAAACATAAAGCAAAGGAGACATTAAAAAGTATAAATTACTCACCAGCAGCAAACTTTGTGATAGGTGGAAGCCTTACTGACATGGTATTCTGAAGTCCTTTACGTTTAACTATCTTTTTATTTATTAATCCTGGGGTTGGATGAAAGGGATAATAGGAAAGTTCCTTAATGAAAAAGTATGGTAAGGAAAAGTTTTTCACTGTTATAAAAAATGTATAGAACAAAATATTCCTAATTAAGGTAGAAGCAAAGATATTATTACCACTACTATTAAATAATATCTGGAGTTAGTTAAATCATGAAAATAAGTTGTATGAAATAACAGAAAAATAAAAACACTATTACTTTTTGAGAATACTATAGTCATAGAGTCAAATGAATCAAAAGAGCCAAATAGTGCCAGTCAGTTTCACTGGGATGTTTCAGAATCAAACAAAGACAAACAGAGGAAAGTGGTCAAAACAAAACACTCGGTGATCGGTTGTTACTGTTATAAAAAATGTATAGAACAACAACAACCAAAAAAAAAAAAAAAACCCTATAAAGACCCACGGAGTAACATCGTATGTGTAGCAGCCAGCACATGAGATCTCAAAAACCTCTTCTGAGAATCATCCATGCTAGGTGAGAAGAGCTGCGGAGGGATTACTCTCCCCACTTTCACTCCAGGAGGAGGCTCCTTTCGCGATGTGGATATGAATACCCGCAGATACAAGGGCATTGGTTCCAACAATGCCTCCTCTGCACACTTCTCAAAGAGAAAAGTGCCAATAAGACAAGAAACGAAGTGATGTGACAAGCAGCAGGTAAGGGTCAGGCTCTAAAATAAGAATTGGTGAAAAGTCCTTAGGCACGAGCCATTCAGGATTGAACCAGTCACCCCAAACCCTGCTAATGTCCCTCTCCTGATTTTTGTCTTTAAATAATGCTCTCTAGAAGGGTGGGGTACCGCCTCTTGCTACTGTACTGAAGAGGTTCAGGCCAGCCTGCAATTATAATAATAAACCTTGCTTTTGTACTTTGGTTAAAAAAAAAAAAAAGAAAAAGAAAGAAAAGAAAAGAAATGAAGTGCTGGAACTTCTTCAGGTTTCTCATAGAATCTTAAACTGATTTTTTTCTTTTCCTTTTTTCATTTTTTTTGAGTGTGTGTATGTGACCAGCAGCTTGTTTTCTATCTTGCAAATGACTTACCATGCCCCAAGCTCTTGTTGAATTTTTCATGAACTGTAGAAAATGACTGTAGAGTTCCATCTTGACCTATTGATAGGAACAGAGAAGCCCTGGTCAGAACATATCTGGTAGGACAATCCAACAGTGGAGGAGTTGTGTGAGAATTCTGAGTCTGGTGACCTCAGCTACTTCAAAACACAGAATTGTTCTTGGAGTGTATCTCATGCTCCTCCCAGGTGTAGTGGACAGGAGTGAGTTTAGTTTAGCTGTTATGGTTTTGTACCTCTATCTATCCTTGTGGCTAAATACTTTGCTCATGTGATTCTTAACCCTCAGATTATAAACTGCCTAATGTTAGAATAAGGTTGACTACTGTATGGAACTTTAGCTGGCCCTGCTCTCCCAGGTTCACACCTCCAACTAGAGCAGAAACACATGCCAATCACAGATGACAGTGAGCTAGGGTCTACACAGAGCTGCAGCTTGGAACACTTCAAAGAGCTATTTCAATTGAAGGTTTATAAATACCAAACCAACTGTCTACTGAGTTTCTACTTCTTATTGTTTATTCAAAATAATGCTAAAAAGCAGCTCACTTGCACTTAAAATCTGCTGTCCATTTTGTCCATAATATCTGATCTTGGTGAGAGAAGCACTATGTCCCATTCTGAATCTCAGCAGCCGTCCTTCGCCTGTAGGGCCATCAAATATCCATATCTGCAAAGAAATATCATTGTAAGCTGCTTCAACCATTACCATCTGCGAGTAGTTCAGGCATCTTCTGCACACATTAGCCAACACTGGGCAGTGCTCGCAGTGCCGCTGTCCCACTGATGAACTTCAGGAAAAGTAAGCTGCAATTCTTACTCACTTCGCCACAGTCATGCACCCTGCTTTGTTTTGTTTCGTGTACACCAATCTCATCCCACACTCTTTAGTCATAAGTTTAAGGCTAATGTATTAAAACAAACGTCACTGTGCTTAGAAGAGGACAACAATAATACCCTAAGAGCATTGTCAGCGCCATTTGTCACGAGCAGCGGCTCTCTGTGGAGAAATGTCAGCCCTGCAATTGCTGTGGAGTGTGCATTTCTCATCTGGTTGATTAATTTCTTGTCTTCCAGATCCCAGAGTCCAATATGGCCACAAGGGCTTCCAGCTGCCATTACCGGGTGACCATCTGTTAATAAAATAAAAATATTAACAAAAACATCCCCCACAAGACAATAATCCTCTCAATGTATAAATTTAATTAACCTGCCCACATTTCTATGCTTTCTTCTACTTTAGTATTAATTTCTATGAGGTTAAATTACAAGAAAACATGTTCTAAAAATACCCTTATCTTTCTAGTGACAAATTTTAAGTGTTAGTTAAGTTACCTGTGCGAAATGAAATGGAAGTAATGGGCCCCCAGTCCTGACGGAACTTCATTAATGTTTCATCAAACTTAATGTTGTGAATGACAACCTGACCAGACGTGAGACCAATGGCAACAACATCCACAGCCGGTGCCTGAAAATTAAGAGACTCAGCCTTTTATTTTCTTAAACAATAGAACTTCTTGCTGATATACACTATTCTGTGCTATCAAACAGAATGAAGTAATCTCTAAAAGGAAAAAGAAAAAAAAACCCACTAATTTTGGCACTATCAGTTACTAACATTCAAGCATTTAACAATGTGTTTTCCAAATTACTTCTCAGCTTCAATTCTGCTAGTCAATGTCCTTCCAACCCTTCAATCAATGCTGACTTGGTAAGAAAACAGTCATCCAGAAAAGGAGACTCTATGTGAATTCCTATGATTTCTGAGTAGAAGAAATGGGAGAGAAAGGTCAAATCTTAAAACCCTGCAAAGGCTTGTCATAAGCATGGGAACTTAAGCGACCTCCTTAAACAGGAAATAAATGTTTATTAAAAGAAAATAAGAAAAACCCAGGAAACACTCTAATGTGTTATAGTCTATTCCAGCATTAATAGTCAATGAGTAAAATGTTTTATGGGCTAATAGAGAAAGCTTCCTTACAAGTTCCTGTCTTAACACAGATGCATATCTGTATCATCATGGAATGAGTCAGGCCATACATCTCATCAACAGGCAGCTAAGTGCCGACTACACGCCAGACTCTAGAAGCTGAGGAAACAAAACAAATGGGATCCTTGTCCTCCAGACACATCTGAGAACTGGAGTCTTCAGGGCATACAATCAAACACAGAACAAAGTTAACGGTGGAACACAAATAAACTGAGCTGGTGTGGGCAGTGCAGATTTAAGAAAAATAAGGCTATGCCAGCAAGTAGATAAACCAGATATTCTGCAGATGTACACCCATGCACAAGCTTGGCTGACTAAGCCTGAAAACAAAAGCAATTGTTTATGTAAAATTCTACCATCTAATAAATACCAGATCTGGAGCCTCAATTATTTTAAATACCAAGTACAGTCCTGATGAATTTCTCTATATGCTCTATAGTCTCCTTTCCACCAGAGTTACGTCATTTCTGTTACATAAGGCACCAAACAACACACTCGTAAGTGAAATCACCAGGAAATCAAGTACATACAATTACACAAACTTGCATAGCGAAGTTAGTTTTACTTATTTTCAATTAAGTTTCCGAAACTCAGAGTAACAGTTTAAAGAGAAACTAAGGTATGAATTTTTATAAACGTCTAAAAATACAGTCACTCTAGGAAAGTAAGTGCAGCTACTACTAGCCTTGTTTCTTCTTTAATAAAAATAAAAATACTAACCTGCTGAAGGGCTGTCACTCCAACTTTCCACCCAGAAAATGTATACAGAAGTTTACTACAAGAAGAAAGAAATAAAACTTATTTTTCAAAACAATTATGTATTTAAGAAAAGCAACAGGTGCTTTTTATCATCAAGGGATACTACACTCTCTAAAGGATTCGTTTATGTTTCTTTTATATCTTCTGCCAGAATATCATGGCTGTGTACATGTTTGCAGTGCCCTCAGAGTCCAGAAGAAGGCATTGGATCCTTTGGAACTGGAGTTACAGACTGCTGTCAACTGCCATGTGGGTGCTGGGAATTGAACCCAAGTCCTCTGGAAAAGCATCTAATACTCTTAACCCCTGGGCCATTCCTCTGGCACCCACGTGCTGTTTATTTAAATTCTGGCTTCAGCACTTACTGTTCTCAGAACATATATTTATTTATTTAATATTTAAAATGTAATCACATAAAATAAATGTTATCAGTATTCCTCATTTTCCAGAAAACAAAACAATTTACAAGAACTAATTAAGCTAAGACAACATAATAGTAAGTAACAGAATCCACAAGGATTTTAGACCTCAAGCTGCTAACTGCTTAAGAGTGCTTAAGAAAAATAACACTATGAGAAAAACCTAGAGTACAATAACAAAAATAAAATACAGGTAGATTTCATTTTTTATTACAATTTAATTATTTCTAGAAACATCACCACTGATGGAAGTAATATTTGTATATTACAAGAATTATATAGAACAATTCTGACGCTGCCCTGGATTTCAGAATCAAACAATCAATGAAATAAGACGATGAAACAAAGGTATCAAAAACAATCACCAAAGTATTAAGTCTTAAATTCAATGTGTAAATGGGCATAGTTTAAGTACTCATTGTACTTTAGCAATGGCTAAAGTACAGCAAATAACATTAAAAAAAAATCTAAGAAAGTAACTTTCTGGATAAAAGCAGATCTTGGTCAACACCCCTGAACCCAGCACAGAATAGGCAGTCAAAGGTGTTCAGCTGAACTGAATACTGATTGAAAACTAAGAAACAGGATTAATATCAAACCTTCCCCTTTTAAACTTATAAAGGCTTCAGAAAGGACAACAGGGGAGGAGGACTCAAATGTCATGTGTTTATCTGAGTGCCCACATGTATGTATGCACAGCACATGCATGCTTGGTACCTGAGGAAGAGGGCATCTCATCCCCTGGAATTGTAGTTACAGGCAGCTGTGAGCCACCTGATGTGGGTGCTGGGAACCAAACCCAGGTCCTCTGCAAGAGCAGAAAATGTTCTTAACTACTGAGCCATCTTTCCAGCCCCTTGTTTGCTTTTTAAAATACTATATAAAGAAGGTTGAGCTGTCTTCCCTTGTTTTTGGGTAAGTGTTCAAATAACAGGTAAATATATAATTAAAACCATTTTGGCAGTCTTCCATCTCTCCCAACAGTGGATAGCCAGTAGACTGATAGTGATTAAAGTAATTTCTGTTTAAAAAGCATTTTTATTAGCCACTACCCAATTACTTTAGAGAATCCCTCATCCTAACTAGATGGATTCTTCTCCACTACTGAGCTATTAGCAAACACTGTTCAATGGGAACTCATGACACTGCTCGTCGTGTGTTGTTGGGGCAATATTTCAGGGGACATAAGGGAAAAGTAAATGGAGAGACTTCATAATCCTTGAGGAAGCAGTAAATAAAGAAATACCTAAGGCATTTAAAATTAAGTGCTTACTTGGATTTTACATTCCACAACTGCAGGCTTCCCTGTTCACTGCCCAGTAGGACTTTATTCAAGTAGGTGCTTGGATGCAAAATCGTAGAAATTTGGAAAACTGATTTATCAAAACTCAACTGAAGGTATTCTTCTACAAAAGTAAAAATTATTACAAAATTATTGTTTATGAAATAGTTTTTTTACATCTTCATATACTCACATCTACTACATAAGGGTAAATACAACACACCAGAGACTTTTAAACCAAAGACTTACACATTAATCTATAAACATTAATTTTAAAATATTTACTTTATTTTGCATATGTAATGGACACACATGTGCATAGTGTGAAGTCAGAAGAAAGTGGACGAGAATTGGTTCTCTCATTCCACCATGCAGGACTTAAACAGATCACTGGCAAATACCTTTATCTGTTGAACCATCTCACCTACCCTTTATCCAATAAACTTTTCTTGAGAAATAAAATGTAATACAGCAACTTGTAAATGTCATTTAGACTACCAGAAATAATCGTGTAAATACTACTATTCAAAATTATACTGCCAAATCAGTTTACAGAAAGGCTTAAAAATTATCCTCAGGATCAGCATTAGGATTTTATGATTCAATAAAGCAGGAAAGAATGCTCTAAATGAAACACAAGACCTGCAAAGCTCTCTGAGTCATTGAAATAAAATGCGAAGAGGGAAACTTCATCAAAACCAACCACAGTAATGATTACACATTTCCTCACCAGAGCGTGCAACAGAAAGGAAGGCAAGTGACAGCTCTGCGGAGCAGGGGAGCGGCACAGCGAAGAGTAACTTGCTGCATGATCAAAAAGCTCTTAGAAACTATATATTTACTACATTTAAAATTACTCTTTATTTTGGTTTTTATTTCAGTTTGTGATTAACAGTGTTTCAATAATTTGCCAAATATTTAGTATCAAAGACGATACACTAGCTGAGTGGTGGTGGCACACACCTTTACTCCCAGCATTCAAGGCCAGCTTACAGTCTACAGAGCTGGTTGCGGAACAGTCAAGGCTTCATGATGAAATATCCTGTCTCAATGCATCCCACCCCAAAGGCACGTCGGAGCAGGGCAAAGGGAAGAGTGTGCAAACATCAGAGCGCTACTTTAAGATGGCCTTGCCTTTTAGTTATCAGCAGTTTTACTTAAAGTCACTATAAATAGCTCCAGAAAGAATCTATTTCATTGTGCTGCTGTGACAGCATCAAGAAGCAGCCACATCTAGACCTTAAGACACCTGTCTTCATAGGAAGTACTTTCCCTTACATGAGTAAAAATAAAACAAAGGGTTCTTAATTTCAATGAGGAACTAGGATACTCCCCACAAGGCAATATTTAAACATTACTTACAAACAAACATACTCACTGTTCAATAGATATCCAGGAGGTAACAGTAACTAAAAATGCAAACAGGTAACTCAAAAGCTCCAGTTCAGGATGGACCCACACCCACCCTGAAAGGAAAGCTAGGGATAACCTAGTGGGAAACCCCTCACCTTTGGAAATTTCACAAGCTCTTAAACACAGTGCTGCTGCAAAACAACATTGACTCATATCCTTTGAAAATGGAAGAATATTTACTTTCAGGTTACAGGATCTTCAAGTTTACAACACTCATCTCCCTTACTTAAAGTTGGAGATATTACCCAAGAATGACTCAAGTGTGAATGTGTATCCAATTCATTTCACAGAAAAACCACAGCAGAACCCAACTGTGGAGAACGTCAATGAGAATGTATTAGCTGAGATGCGCACACTTGACATACTGAGAGTAGTGCACAGTCTAAGTAAAACTGTCCGCTCAGAACCCTTTCCCTTGTGTGCTAAATGCTCTCAGTTTTATGTACACATGTCAAAACTGGTACAGAACCTAGTTTTCAAAGACTTTTAACTACATACATAAGTATATATAATATCCCAATGTACAGAAATAGTCTTACCTTCTGAATATATGTGCCAAATAATAAGAATGCTGTCAGTATCCACTGAAATAACGTGATCGCCAAAGGGTTGCAAAAGATGGATTTCTGCTTTATGGCCCTTAAAAGTATGTACTATCTATAATATCAAAGTTTAAAAGAAATTCATGTTACTCAGAAAGGATTCATTTTCCAGAAAGGATTAAAATGCTGATGCTAAGAAATGTAGTCCAGCTTTTGACCATCTGAGATTAAACGATGCAATAATAAGGAACCAGGCCTGTTCAGCTGCTCACTCAGCCAATTCAATAAGGAAGTGAAGTATGGAGTAGGAAGACATCCGAAATGAGAGCTCATCCTCTGCTGCAGTTCAGCAAGTGGCATGTGCGTGCACACACACGCACGCCCCCATTCCAAAGCTAGAGTAACACTGTGCATCCTAGAAAAATGTACGCTGCAGAAGTCTGGCCTCCAGATTCTACCAGAGTGACATGCAGATGAGATGGGGAAAATGATCAGGACAATTTCTTCCTTATACCTTTCTGGTTTGACAAAGAAACCCTTTACAGTAGCTAGTCCTTCCTTAACTAAATTACTTTCTCCTCCAGGGTTTCAGTCCCCACCAGGATCCAATAATTCTACTCTTCGTTTGGTCCTTTGGCTCAGCAGGTAGTCAGTTTCCCAATAGCTGATAGATCCAGTGTCTTCCTATCTCTAATTTATTCCCCTAACCCCAAACATACAGTGAATACTTCTTTCATTAAAGTGCACACATACATGCATGCATGCACACGCGTGTGCACACGTGCACACACACACAAACCCATCTTCTCTTCTTTAGAAACGGACATAAAAATAACAATAAAGCAAATTAAAGTAATTTATAATTCAAACCTCAAGGTGGGTGGTGGTAGGGCATGCCCTTAACCTCAGCATAGGAGGCAGAGGCAGGTGAATGGACCTCTGTGAGTCCAGCCTGGTCTATACAGTGACTTCCAGGACAGTCAGAGATACTATGTAGAGAGACACTGTCTCAAAAAACAAACAAATGAAAACCAAAACAAACCTCTTTATTACGGGCAAACGCAGAGAAGACATTCCCATACGCAGCAAAGACTAGCCTCTCATCAGCCGCCATGCAACAGATATCCTGTGGAACAGAGTTACCTGGGAAAACAGAAAAGAATGCGAGTTGTTAAGAGTCTGGGATGAATGGAAATCTTAAATATACATAAAATATTTTCATAACTGTAATTCAAACATACATATATTTAAATAAAAATGAGTATCAAGGTATATAATCAAGGTATATCATAAATATGTATGGTAAGCAGACATAATAGAATTCTAAAGAAAGAAAAATCTTTTTAAAAATTTGGAAAAAAATCAAAACTTAAACAAAATTCTGACAGATGGACAAGTAAGTAGCTATCACTGTAAACATGTTAAACAATATAAAGTTTATTACTAATTCCAAGAAAAATTTAAAAGTAATTGGAGCTCATCCTGAAAAACTCTATACAGTATTCTATATGCTGACCACTAAAACAATTACATACACTATGGTTTCTACTCAGACGTATGCAAAGCGAATATGTCTATTACCCCTAGCCATTCTCACATGATCTAACTAAGTCCTCTTTCACCTACATAATTGCACTGCCTGCTCTTTCTCGTTTCTCTCTTAGGGTTAAAGAGTTTGGTAGACAGAGGATGGTCTTAGGTATTCCTAATCCTGTGTGTTCCATTTGGGGATTTAGGTCCCATAACAGCAATTTTGTAGAAGTACCAATTCACCTTCTTACTCAATTTAGTTCACTCTCTTCTGCTGATTTACTTAAAACAAAACACACAGGGTCTAGCTATATACAATGAATTCCTTAAGTCTTCCATCTAACAAGGGTTGTATTTGAAAGTAAGGTCTCAGCTGCCAAGACCTTAGTCTGTTAAACGGCCTTCAGAAAAAATATATACTTCTCACTGAAAACAACAAACTAAATTGACTATCTATCTATCTATCTATCTATCATCTATCTGGAATAAGAACAGTAATTGGTCCTTCCATAACTCAATTCCTTTCTCCTCCCTGGCTTCAGTCCCCACCAGGATCCAACAACACTCTGCCTTGGTCCTTTGGCCCAAGTGGTGGTCACTTTTCCTAGAGCTGATACCATCTGATGTCTCCTGCCTCTAATTTCTTCCCTTAACTCTTAACATACAGTGAATACAGTTTTTCATTAAAGTTTCTTCGTCTGCACACACACCCTAAATATCATGCCAATACCTGATTCTGGCAAGTATCACACAAGAGCTAGAAGATACAGTCTGAAGAACAAAGGGACAATCAGTCTCTAAGGGCACATTACCATAAATACACTGTGACAAAAAAAGGGAAAGGGAACTGTAGAGCAGATCCTCTTCACAAACATCACTGAACCACATCATCAAAGACAGAGAATAAGGCTAGCAACAGAAATGCCTCCCGACAGAGCACCAAGTGCCTGAATCCAGAAAAGTCATATGGAAAAGTATTAAAAAACAATAGCAAAACCCTGTACTCTTCGTAAGCACCAATTTTCATCTTGAGATGAACTTTGTTGTACTATCTGTTTAGCATGCGCAAGGCAAGGGTTTGATTGCCAGCACAGATGAATCAGCCATTAAAAAAGAAATTAATGTCGATCATTAAAATGAAGTTCTGATGAACTACAACTGCATGACATGGCGACTCACGATAAAACACGACTCTGTCCTGCCTGTTAAATTTACTGTGACAGAGTGAAAACTAAAGACAGCAAACCAACAAACGCGGAAGTATACTTACTTACGGCAACCAGTCTAAGTTTCTGAACCTGTTTTTAAAAAAAACAAAAAGAATTAAACACATTTTCAATAATAAAAACAATTACAATACCCAAGACCCCAAAATTAAGTTATTACCTCCTAAATAAATTTGCTATGCTGTCCTTGCAAAGAAAGATATTAACTGATCCTAATCTGTACTGCGAGCAGTGCCTGTATTGCCACCTGTTTTACCAGGAGTGATGAGTTAAGTGACACACAGCCTCTATAAATGGTCAAGAGTAAATATTTTAGGCTTTGTGGGTCACACAGATTTTGATTGTGGCCTGAAAGCAAAACACATAATAAATGTGCATGAGTAAACTCCAGTAAACCTTCACGTATGATACTAAATTCTAATTTTTACATAATTTTCATGTCATAAAAGCTAACTCTCACGACTAGCTTGCACACTGGAGCTCCCTGATCTTAGTGTGCGGGTAGCAATCCAGCTGTGTGACATCAGGGATTTTACTTAGCTACTGTATATCTCAAATTTGACCCTTCCAGGAAAAGAAGGAGGAGGGGATTATAACACACATTATAGAATCATTCAATGAGGTTTTGGGTAAACATCTGTAAAACAGAATTGAGCCAATCACACAGTAAATATCCAACAAATATTAGCTATCCAAAATACAGTCTATCCAAAAAGCTAATTTTCTTGTCCTATAAGCTAATCTGTAGGAAGTCTGATGGCATGATAAATGCTGAAGGAGAGCCAAACGATAGAACAAATTCGATTATGAACGTCTTGGCACTTCAGTGACTTGAACACAAAATGTTCATTTTTTTTACTCTCAAGTCATTCCAGTTTCAGACAAGGAACCGGTTGGCATGAGCATCACAGAGCCGTCAAACAGATCATGCCCTACACATCAGGACAAAATGAGACCTTCAATGACTTGGTTTTTCAGCAGTTAACCTCAATACACAAAACAAAGGGAAAAATTCTCAGTGTGTCCCTTTTTTAAGCACAGCGTTTGTTTGCCAGCAGAGTATAGGGACAGGTGTGTTTACACGCCACAGAGTACCAAGAGCGCACCAGACCGAGGGCGCTTTCGAGAACTCTGAACTGAGAAACAGAAAAGTTACACCTCGGCCAGGAAACTTCAGCAAAGCCCCGGGTAGGCAAGCAAGGAGGAAGCATCAGCACAAGCTTGTACAGGGTGAATAGCCTCATTATAACCACTCAACATTACTAAACCAGGCCGTCAGAACCCAAGAGCTCTTCCTTCAGCCGCACCTGCTCGGGCATCAGTTTATCTGCCTCCCAGCCTCCAGCTGTATTAAGAACTTACACTCTTTTGCATAAAATAACAGAATACGATTGTAATGACGGATAAGCTATTAAAAGTTAAACATCATCTCTAAGAGGAGGGGCTGCTTCCTAGCTGACTCAAGGATGCTGCCGCATGAGAGCAACCTTGAGGGTCTGCAGTTTTACTGAAGACTTGGGTTGTGATGCTCAAAAACCTAGGGAAATTGGACCTATTGTGAAGAGTTCCCTAAATCTTCATCTCACCGTCTTTATTTCTTCCACTGTTTTAGCCTGAATTTCCAACCAAACGTTGGTGGCCAATTATGCAATAAAACGTCCAAGAGATCTTGTGGGGAAAAATTACAATGAGGGATGGGGTCTCGCCTTGTTTACATCCTTAGGAGGAAGTATGTAAACAGACATACTGTCAAACAACTGAGACGTTCACCAGGAGCTTTCCCCTTGGGCCAGAAGATTCCTCCGAAACTCGCCCCCAGGTGAACAGATAGCAAGGGCACAGGGATGCCAGGAGGACAGCGCAACAGGGAGGGGTGACGTCAGACAGGGAGGCAAAAAGGGAAACCCTAGGAGGGTGGGAGGCGAAAATGGGACTACGCCGGGGCAGTTCTGGTTCCTGGGAAGCGGGTGGAGGAAATCACTCACGTCATACGTGTGGAAGCTCTTGCCCACGCAAGTCGTCACATAGAAGCGGCGCTTGAGCGCGCTGTATCGCACCACGTGGGGAACGTCGTTGCTGAACAGTCCCAAGGCCCGGAACCCTGCGAACAGCGCGCTGGCCGTGCGGCCTTCCACCTCGCTCTCCATCTCCGCCTCAGCCGGGGTTCCGCTCGGCTCGCGGCCGGGTGGAAAGTGCTCACTGGGCGCTGCGGCTTGCCTCATGGAGGATCCCATGCCGGAGCAGTGCGTGAGGAGTGCTTCCGGGATCCGGCGCCAATTGCGCTAGCACGGCCCGGTTTCGGTGTAACACAAAAGCATCTCCCCCCGGAGCCCGCAGGCCAGGTGCAACTTGGGTTCCGCGAGTCGCATTTTTTTTCTGGCTGGTGTCGCCTTGGCGTCCGTTTCCTGTTAATAGCGGGGAATCACTCTGAAGGGTCACTGAAGTAAAATACCCAATAGTTTGGGAAGGACTTTAATGACAAATGGGAAAGGCAAAAACTGGGATTATAAAAAGTGCAAAAACAAGAGACCACGGGATATTTGTTAAGACGTTGAAATTAAAGCCGGGCGTAGTAGATAAAGTCTTTAATCCCAGCACTCAGGGAGGCAGAGGCAGGCAGATCTCTAAGGTGGAGGCCAGCCTGGTCTACATAGAGAGTTCCAGGACTGCCAGGGCTTCATAGATAGACCCTCTCTATAAACAAACACACAAACAATTGAAGTTAATTTTAATTGATAGTAATATCGTGTTTGTTTTTAAAATTCTTTATGGGTTGAGCATACACACTGACATATGTACACATGTACGATGTAACAGTTGTGACACATGCCTGTAATCTCAGCAGCAGCAGGTGGAAGGAGGGAGGATGATGTATGGAGGCCAACCTGGGCTACATAGTGAATTCTACACCAGCTTGAACTAAACAGAGCGATCAGATTGGAAAACCAATATAAAGTGTAAGAATTTACTTTATGGCGCATGCCTTTAATCCCAGTACTTGGGAGGCAGAGGCAGGCAGATTTCTGTGAGTTCGAGGCCAGCCTGGTCTACAAGAGCTAGTTCCAGGACAGGCTGCAAAGCTACAAAGCCCTGTCTCGGAAAAACAAACAAACAAACAAAGGATTTTCTTCAGGGTAATTGGGAATGGAAGTAGATTTAGATTTAGTTGAAATAAGATTGATAATTGTTAAAGCTGTGAAATAATGTGAGAATTCATCATTTTAGTCTTTGTGGTGACACACACCTTTAATCACAGCAGAGGAGATGGAGACAGGCGGATCTCTGAGATTTCAAGGCCAACCTGCCCCTGCCTCCCAAGTGCTGGGATTAAAGGCATGGCGCACCACCACCAGCCTAAATATTTGTATAATTTAAAACCTTTCTGAATAGGTCCTGTATGGCTATCACTAAGAGGAAGGGAACACAAAGTCCCACCCATAACCAAGAAACGATTTGTGATTGATACCTTCTGGAAAAAGGAGAACCAGGTTTCTACAGGGGGCCTCACTGTGTATCTCCACCACGCTCTCCGGGGCAGTAGTTGATCAATGCAAAACAGACACCATGTTTTTTTAATGCACTTTTTGTTTTCTTTTGGTATATATAGTTTTTTGCATATTGGCCTTTTTTTCTTTCTCTTTAGTTTGGTTGTCTCTTTTGATTTTCATTTTTTTTTTTTTGACAAAGAGAGAGGGAGGGAGAGACAGAGAGAGAGATAGAGCACAAACACACCTGAAGTTGCATAAGTAGGGAGGTGTGGAGGATCTGGGAAGAATTAGGAGAATCAAAATATATTATGTGAAAAAACTTTTTAGAAGTACACATCCACAGTAAAAAAAAAGATAAAGTTTTCAAATTAGGTGTAAAAATATTATTTTTTATTATTGGAAGCAAAAACTTTTCAATACATGATTTTAATTTCGTGGAAAGGTTTGAAAACTTTGCTAGCCAGGACTGTACAGTATATAAGACATTTGACAGCCATTTTCCTTAATATCATCAAACTCTCTCAGGTGGTGTTTGGACCAAAATCTATGCTACTGTTTCATAAAGGAGAACACTTGTTTATTGAAGTTAAGTGACTTGCTCAAATTTGCAAAATTGTTCAGTGCCAAATCCAGATCAGCACAAAATTTCAAAAAGAGGAAGAAGGAGAGGAGGTCACAGACAGTTGAAGGATGGGAGTTCTATGCAATCAACAATTACATATGTATTTTTTTTTTTGAGAGAGGGTTTCTCTGTAGCTTTGGAGCCTGTCCTGGAACTAGCTCTTGTAGACCAGGCTGGCCTCGAACTCACAGAGTTCCGCCTGCCTCTGCCTCCCGAGTGCTGGGATTAAAGGCGTGCGCCACCACCGCCCGGCTGACTAAAGCAATTTCTTTAGGCTTCTTGCGTTTTATTATTTTATATTTATTTTAGTTAGTAGATTTTCATATGCTCAAAACAACCTGAATGAAGCTTCCAAAGATGCAATGCCAAGTGCAAATACCTGGGTACCATAGGCTTCGTATCCCTGGGAAGCTCTCAGAGAAGATTCACATAGGACAACAAAAGCTATCTGTAACACAAAGGGTGGATTAGGGCTGGGTGCTAACTCTGGAGCTAAGCCAGGTATGACCCAGCAGGGGTTGCTTGCAATTCCTCTGGCACCAGGCCAGCACGACATTCTGCTACACCTGTGTGTTGGAAATACAGACTTGACTTATTAGGCAAATATCTTATTTCCATCCCAGTTGACAATTTCCCAGTATAATGTTTGCTACTGGTGCAACTACTCAACTAATGACAGACAGACAAGCTCATACATGCTCCATTACCAGAGGGATAGGGGGACAACCAGAAAGCTAATTGTAACAGACAAAATTGTCAATAAGAATGGGTTCTAGCAAGAAGCTTCCATCTAGGAGACTATTCTAGACTATCGCATAGACAAGGAGCAAACCTTGAAGTATGTGTATATGAGGTAACCAAGAAAGACTGCAGCTACCGATGGCTGGGATAGAGTTAACTCACTGTCATGATGAAGCTACAAGCTGGTCGTGTAACTGTGAAAATAAAGGGGAATAGTCCATTTCTCTGGCAGAAAGATAACTGTGAGGTCAACCATGCCAACACCAGCTAGAGCTAGTTAGTGGCTTGAGTACAGATGGTCAAGGTCAGTAGGTAACAAAAAAGTTAGAGATGGACAGAGGAGGTTTGTGCCATCCCAGCTAAGAAGATCATGAACAGCACCCGATCCTCTCCTTGTTTAGGAATATGCATGAACTGTGCAAGTCCTCCATGACTTGTCCCATAATAACACAAAGAACTAACTAACCAACCTCAAATTACCTCAGTGTTCATCCTGTGTCTATTGTAGTACTATAAAATTCTAATGATCATCCCTGAAAACATATTTACACAATCAATAAAAACAGAGTCAGCAAGCTGGATTTATATATTTGTGCATACTTATAACAATCTAAGAAAAAGAAACTATCATTCTGAGAGTGAGGGAGACATGGGAGGAGTTGGGAAAAGGATTTGGCAGGAGCTGAAGGGAAAGGGGGAAGGGGAAAATTAATGCAATTATGGTTTAATTAAAATCTATTTTTAAAAAACTCAAGGCGAGGGAATTCAATTGTATACCCTATTTTGGGAAGCACTCGTACTCTTGGGAGTTTCACTTTTTTCCAATTTTCCACTTTTCTTCAATTTCTCATCTTTCTCATTTTTCTATAACCACCGTCAATAAAGCTTACTTACACTTTGCATACTTCCATTTCACATGAAAATTCCACTACCATCCATGTTTGTGACCCAAGGAACCCAAATCCACTGGACCAGGTCGATCTTTGGTGACTAAGAGTGTCAAGAACTCTATGATGTTGGGTTACAAACAACTAAACCATGAAAGGTCCTGTCACTCTCAAAACCCTGTATCAGAGGCTTGTGTATTTAATAAAGTATAATGGTGACTTTTCTCTGAAGTCTGGGAACTGTAGAAAATGCTTCTTTTTGGCCAATTTCCGTGAGAGGTATTATTGTGATTAAATCCTACAAACCATTTACTTCAACTCTCAAATTTTTATGATTTGTTATGTGTGTGTGGTGAAATTCATGCCAGGCAAAGACTCTACCACTTAGTTATATCCTGACTCTTGAGTTTGTTTTGGTTTGTTTTCAAATCCATAATGAAATGGGCTGCTCACCATCTTGGGGAAGTTCTCTCCAATGTCTCATTGGAGTGTTCCCTCCCTCCACTTAGCTTTGCTATATAAACTTCTACTTAAGTTGTCTATGTCCCTTGACTTAGTGCTTTCAAGAAGAAAAGAACCAAGAGACTTTCATAACTTCAAATAAAATTACTTCTTACATCAAACTAATTTAACTTTGCTTGGTATTCATAGCTGTCAACAGTAGATAATAAAATCACAAAGGTAATTCAAAATTAATCATCCAATTAGCTCACAAAATGAGAAATCAAGACAAGACTACATACTTTAAAGATGATTAACATACTTGTTCATTTATACTTTAAAAGCTCATATTCTTTCCACCTGAAAGCTATGCATTTAGAAACTCACCTCAATGCCAATCTTAAGATACCCATCAGTTGTAATTATCGGTGTTCATGTCTTTGCACACAGAATGGAATTTTTCCATCCTCTATCCCTTCTTCTTTTCAGAGTTCCCACAAAACTTATATGAAGGAGAAAACTTGTTCATATGCTCACTCTGCAAAAGACTCATGTCAAGGGAACTTCATATGTCTATTGGTTGTAATCCAGTGACTTCACTTCTGCAAACAAGGTTATTGGGAACACCTAGACTGGCATATACCAAATCAGTCCTTGAGTAATCAAAGAGAGAATGGGCTCATAAGGAAGAATTGTTATAAGACCTGATGAAAAACATGACTATAGCATCTACTAGTTAGGGAATGTGTACATTCATCACTTGGTAGAGAACACTACAAATTTACACTCAAGTAATGGAAAATGCAAGGCTTGGAACTAAGCCAGATATTGATGTGTTAGTTGTTCTACAATGGGTGTTTTTACTCACTATTTTTTCTTACATCTATAATATCAGTGTAGATATCACAAGTTTGATTCAGATATTTAAGTACTTGTTGTATCAATGATAATCTTAGCCTTTACTTCAGATTGTGTCTCCTAGAAATGACAGAGACGCTTCACCCAGCAATATGATGGTCTCAACAAGGCTTGGACAAGGACAGCACAATAGACTAGCTTATATGGAAGGGGACAGCCTCATGGAGTCCTACCCCTAGACAAAGGACTATGAGCAAGTAAGGAAAGCAGAGAGCAAGAAAATTAGTCATCTGAGAGATGAACCCTCATTTGGTTGTCTAATACCAAGTGATAGTCTTTAAAATTACATACTTACTAGCAACACTAAACGATGAAGCAAGTTGAACGTCCATATTTATGTATATATACATATTACAGATTTAGTATTAATAATAAAAGAAAAGAATTCATGAATTTGAGAGAGATTGGTAGTATAGGAGAAGCTGGGAGGAGGAAAGGGAAGGAGAAAATGATGTAATTATATTTTAATTAAAAATTAAGCTAAAAATAAAGGTAATGCAATTGAAGATCAAATAATAATAATAATAAAAAAATAGCAGAATATGCACAAGGATTATCCCAGCTGTGCTGTCGGGGTTCAGTGCTAGCCCGGACTTTCAATTATTTCTCTTGACCAGACCCAAACATAAACTATCTCTCTCTGGACCGGCATGGAGGTGTCAGGAACAAAGACATAACTCACATCATTTCATCGGGAGGAAGATTCTCAGAGATCCCTCATGATATCCTGCATTCACATCCTGAAGAATTTCTCTGTTTATTCTCCAAACAGTCTTAATATCATAACTTAACTGAGAGTGAAATACATTAGCATTTTGTCTCCTAGGTAACCAGGTGAATGGCCTTTTGTCATGTCCACAACTACCCATCTCAGGTGTGGCCTATGGCTTGATGGCTTGGCTGCCATGCCATATAGAAATATGGGCCTACACTGTGCTACCTACCAGAGGTTAACTGGTGGATGTCAGTAATTAAGATTACTTAATGTTTATTACCGTGGGATAGCTTGTGAAAAAAGCAGACCATAGCAGAAAAGATCAAAGAAGTAGAATCAAAGACTTTGGGAAAAGGTTTCAAGAAAGATATTCTGAAGACATTTATAACTCTAGCCAATGATATTAGTATTTTCTGCTTTTGAGCAACTTGACCCTTTGAGCATCATGGCAGTTTTGCTTCCTGTACTCTAGAAAGCTTCTTGGAATGGCAGGGTTAGGGACTTATCAAGCTGGAAACAAGAACCAATGCTTCCTTCTCTATTTTTTTTTTCTGTTCCTCTTACT
Organism: Microtus oregoni; assembly: GCF_018167655.1. Classification (NCBI taxonomy): domain Eukaryota; kingdom Metazoa; phylum Chordata; class Mammalia; order Rodentia; family Cricetidae; genus Microtus; species Microtus oregoni. Next base: position 21,235,568 of record NW_024543070.1, read on the forward strand.
GAACTCTTTGAGACACTCCTCCTACACATAGATTAGGCACTTCCGATTGTTTCAGGGCACACCGATAGTCTTTTCATTTTTAGTTATTTTCCATATGAGTTTTCTTTAGGATAGTTTTGTTAGCACATCTTTAATTCTAATATTTCAATGCCCAAACTCCGGTTAAGACTATTTGCTGTGTATTTACTGTACACACTGTGATTTTCATATCTAGAAGCTAAGTTTGGATCTTCTCTGTTCCCTGACCATTTTGAAAGAGTTATAGTAATTATTTTATTGTTCAACCTATCAATTCTAACTCCTATGCTAGTTCTGAGTCAGTAGTACCTTTTATACCAACCAAGGACCATACTTTCTCCCTTAGTTTTGAGACAGAGTCTCATTGCTTAGTCCTAGATGCCTGGAACTCATTGTGTCAACCAATCTGGTCTTGAACACACAAAGATTTGCCTGCTTCAGTCTCCAGATAAAGGGTGTGCCACCCAGCCTAATAGGACACAATGGTTCTTACCAAGTTTCTGCTCTCAAGATTCTTTCATATTTTTTCCTCTTCCTTTTTCCTTTTGTTCTCTAAATATTTATTTTTAATGCTGTATGTGTATCTTTGTGTGGGCATATGTGTGAAGCATTATTAACTTCATAAGCATCCTTCGCGGTTGTTGTGGAATACAGCTAAGTTACTTAGGAACTGGTTCTTTTAAGCCTTGTTTTTTTATTCATTAGGTAAGATTATTGAAGCTTTGGCTATTTACACTTTCATGCAAAGGTAAGGTGTTTGTAAGCACCTGTCTTGTTTAGGGTTTCTATTTCTGTGATGAAACACCATGACCCCAAAGCAAACTGGGGAAGAAAGAGTCTATTTGGCTTCTTCACTCAAGGAAGACAAGACAGGAACTCACGCAGGGCAGGAACCTGAAGGCAGGAGCTGATGTAGAAGCCATGCTGCTTACTGGCTTGTCTCTTATGGCTTGCTCAACCTGCTTGCTTATAGATCCCAGGACCACCAGGATTGGACCCTCCTAACTGATCACTAATTAAGAAAATGCCCTACAGTTGGATGTTTAAAATACTGGATCTTCTTTTTATTTATTCTTTGTCTTTCACACCACGTATCTCAATCCCATTCATTTCCTGTCCCCACATAGCTGCCCTCTGTCCTTGCAGCAACCCCCAGTGAAATTTAGGAGAAAAAGAAAAAAGAAAAGAAAGGGGGAAATCTCATCATGGAAACTGTAGTATGACAGAGTGAACCTTGCAGTAAACCTTTTTGTCTATGTGGCTTTGCTTGCAAGTGTTCATTGCAAAGAGTCATTGGTTTGGTTTGGAGTCTCTGGTTTCTGCTACACTACTGATGCTGGATCCTCACTGGGACACATCTTGGTTATCCTACTGTTGCCCTGTGTTGTAGAAATCCTGAAACTTTGGGTCTGTAGGACCAGTACCTTCACATGTTCCAGCATATCATAGAGGGGATGAATATTGGGTGGGCCAACCCATAACCCTGGTTCTGGACTTGGGTAGTTGCAGGGTTTGTCAGCCCACCAGCTCAGCTCTCCCATGTCCTCACCACCAAAATGAGCTCTCCTGCATTGCTTGGTGAATTCACCCTCTGCAGTGATGAGCAGAGGGCAAGGCCAGTTCTGCTTTCACATCCTCAGAGTCGGATCTCCTACCCTCACATCTTCAGGGCCAGCTCTAGTGTGTTGCTCAGGCATGGCATAGGGGCCACTCTTCCGAGTTCAGTAGATGAGAGGCAGGATTAGCTCTCCCACTCTTACGACCTCAGGCCCAGTTCTCCCACTTGCCTCAGGCATTGATGAGAAGGAGAGAGGACATTTCTCTCCTGCCCATGACAGGTGAGTAATGGGGACAGCTCTTTCATGATCATAATATCGGGGCAGGATTGCCCACACCTCTGCCAATGGGGTTGGCTCTATTGTGCTGCCGCGGCAGGGTGCAGGGCCTGCTCTCCCAAGTGCCACAGCTGGTGATGGGCAGGGGCAGTTCACCTGCCCTTCTGACCTCAGGGTCAGCTCTCCCATCTGTAATGCAATGATAGGTGTGGAGGTGGAGGGCCTCTCCCCACCCATGCTGCCACATGACACATAGGGAGCATGCTCACAACTTCAGGGTACAGCTGGATCTTCTGGAGGCATTTCCTCAACTGAGGCTCCCTCCTCTCTGATGACTCTAGTTTATGTTAAGTTGACAACAAACTAACCAGTTCAGTACCCTACTCATATCTTAATGGGTTACAACATTTTCCAATTTTCCTGGTGACAGGCCATTTATCTGGCTTGGAGTGAGCAATGGGCGCTGTTTCCTCTAATTGTTTGATTATTTCTTCCTCTCTTGTGTAACTTTCTCAAGGCATATGCTTTTAAGCGCTGTCCCTAACAACAAGAGTTATCTTCCAAAGCTCTCCAGGTTTCCTCCTCAGTGTACCTTTTTCTTTTGGTATTCTGTCCTAAAAATTCTAGCAACCTGGTAGAAGTCAAAATTGCAAGACTCTCAACAGTGTTACACTTAAAAACCCTAGCCTTCTTTCCATCAAAGCCACAACAGACAAAACAGCCCCAAGGCAGAGACTTGCCAGTTTCTGCACCCTTCTCTGCTTCAGTCTCCGCTCCTCACCTGGGTCACCCTTTGTGTTCAAAGAAGCGTCGGAATCACGACATTTCAAGTGTTTCCCTTAGCATTGCCAAGGGCTCTGTACTTATTATGTGCTTTGACTCCTGTAAACCAAAGCTGCTATAAGCGTTATCTTCAGAGGTGCAGAATCTGAGACTTAACGATGTTTAATTAGTTTTCTATCCTCAAGTACAACCTATTGCTTTCATGTTTACACCTAAACACATTTTCATAGTGACAGTCAGTGCAACTTGATCAGTTGGTCCTCTGCAAATAATGGATTTTATAAAACGCAGCTATATTTAAACATTGCAATACCAGTCAGATGATATTCTTGTTTCCCATTTTTGTTTCTGAGCTGTGTGTGTGTGTGTGTGGGGGGGTGCTGCTAAAGATTGAACCCAAGGTCTTGAAAGTGGCAGACACATGCTTTGACACTCGACCTACATTTCTAGCCTGCAGATGTTATTTTTTAGTTATTTGCTATGTATGAATAGTGTGTGTGTGTGTGTGTGTGTGTGTGTGTGTGTACATGCATGTGTATGCACTCCATGGAATACATGTGGAGATAAAAGGACAACTTTGTAGAGTTGCTTTTCTTCTTCCATCTTTATAGCATTCTGGGGATTGAACTCAGATAACCACAACAGGCCATCACTTACTGGACCTTGAGCCCTCAGACTGTCTTCCTAAAACTGTAACTAACACTCACGCAAATTGAGTACTGGAAAAGAGAGAACACTGGAAACCCTAGAACAGCTCGATGGTGTTCCCTGGTCTAATGCACAGGGCTATTCTTTATATGTAGAGAGTTTTGGGTAATTGGGTCTAAGCATGTAAGAAAAATTATTACTTTTTCCTCATGGTTTAATAAAAGGTAGGATATACTTCTAGTAAGATAGTGTCAGCATATTTAAACTATAAGTTCTTCACAACTTGTATTCGGAAAGTCACTGAATTCTGTCTTTTTCTGAATTCATTGGAGTTTTTCTTAGGACGACACTTAACGCTCTGGGGAAAAAAAATCTAGACGAAGACTTTCAGAAGTGTGCCTGTCCTGATTTAGCTCCAAGCAAAAGAAAACTAACTGGCCAACACTGGTCAATTTGTTAAGGACTATTGATGGCTGCTTATTCAGCTCCACTCTGAGCTCCTCTGGATACAGGCTCCATCTTACTTGCTTTCATATCTAAGTATTCAGCACAAGCCTCAGCCCAGAAGCCTTGGCTCACAGTAGGCATTTTCTTAACTAGTTACTGGATGCTCACAGTAGGCATTTTCTTAACTAGTTACTGTATGCTCATAGTAGACACTTTCTTAACTAGTTATTGGATGCTCACAGTAGGCGCTTCCTTAACTTGTTACTGGATGCTCACAGTAGGTGCTTCCTTAACTAGTTACTGGATGCTCACGGTATGCACTTCTTAACTAGTTACTGGATGCTCACGGTAGGCGCTTCCTTAACTAGTTACTGGATGCTCACGGTAGGCACTTCTTAACTAGCTATTGGATACTCATGGTAGGCACTTCTTAACTAGTTACTGGATGCTCACAGTGGGCACTTCTTAACTAGTTATTGGATGCTCACAGTAGGCTCTTCCTTAACTAGTTACTGGATGCTCACAATGGACACTTCTTAACTAGTTACTGGGTGCTCACAGTGGGCACTTCTTAACTAGTTACTGGATGCTCACGATAGGCACTTCTTAACTAGTTACTGGGTGCTCACAATGGACACTTCTTAACTAGTTACTGGGTGCTCACAGTGGGCACTTCTTAACTAGTTACTGGGTGCTCACAATGGACACTTCTTAACTGGATGCTAACTGTTTGCTCCTCTTTAGTGAATAAGACAGGTTTGGGGACATTTGACTTTTTATTTTCTTAGACGGCTTAGCTTCAGCACCCAAAACAGTTTTCAGGTGGACATCTCTACTTGGGGATGGGACTGTGGAATAAGCTGTTTCCACATACCCTTACTTGGCTCGACCTTGGCATTTCCCACCCGTGCTCAGAGGACCTGAGGGTGAAGGAGAGAGTACTTCACAACAGGTGTGCTGGAAAGCGTTTAACACCCACTGTTCACTTTTGCCTGTTTTGTCTATACCGAGGCAAGGGAAGGTCCACGGTGGAAAAGAGTGGCTAGCACAAAAGGACATGAGAAAATGATGCGCTCCAATCATGTGGCTAAATATGTCAGCCATCCATGAAGATCCATGGGAGGGTCGAGAGCAAATAAAAGGAAGCGTAGCCAATGGGATGTTGGTGTGAACGGAAGTAAAGATCTGAACAACAGTGACGTCACTGTGTGAAAATTGCTTAACCAATTTAAAAACGCCATTCACAAGAACGTAACTTGAGAATTATTTTTATTAAGAAATATGTCAGTTACAAAGCAGCATGTATGTTTTTAAAAGTGTTCATGAAATAAATAGAAATATACTATATACAACTTTAAATATAAATCTCGTAGCCGGACAAAGGCACTTTAGGATCTGATCTGCTCCCGTAGCCCCTCTTGCCTGATGGACATTTTCCACAGCAGGATTTACAGTGCAGCCACGGCAGTGACTGTGAAGTTCCGGAAGCTTCTTTCAGACTGCTTCACTGTAGCAGGAACTGCTTGCATGACTTCCTTTGCTCTCATTTTCTTCTTAGTAACATTTTAGTATAAGAATGTTAGGAGAATCATTACAGATAGAAACGGTCTTGCTTTTAAACAGGGTTTAGATGCTGTCATTGGTTCCAACTTGTTTCCCACCTTCAGTTCTCTTCCCTACTACACTTTAGGCTTGCCCTAGAGTAGGTATCTGCAGGCGCAGAGGAGAGAACCTGCTCAGGAGGTGGTCATTAACAGTACAGGTATTTCCATTGACACTGGAGTGGCCGCGCTCATCTCCCATCAAGGCATCTACACTAAACAATAGCAGTTCGCCATAAATAAGTTAAGAATCCCTACTGCAATTGAAGATTAAACAATAGTGTTCTTTTAAATGTCACACCCTTAGTACTATACCTACTAAAACCACAATATATGTCCATACTCTAAAATGAAAGGTGAGTTTAATCTTTTGGAATTTGAACGAGAGAAAACCACAACCACTGTATTTGTGAAGTTTGATTTAGGCAGATGCTTTTGACGTCTTGCTTCATGTCCAGGGTATTGTTTCTCTGTGGAGTAGGAGAAAACACTCATCGTTAGTTTTGCTACCTTTCACAACTGGTGAGTGAGAGTTTGTTTCTATTTATATCCCTTTCCCAAGAAATCCCCCAAATACTTATTCACTGTATGATTGCATGTGCTTCTCCAAAGAAATGCCCTGCCTCTCTCAGCACCTCCTCCATAAAGCCTCTGCTAATGGCTCATAGACTTCTATCTGAAACTCTTCTGCACTTCAGAGTAGGTGTCATTTCACTTGGCTCGCACTGCTGTTGCATCATGGGTATTCCCCCAGACACTGAATACAGACTTTTATACATAAGAAACATTAGCTATATATTGCATAATTAAATGAAAGGGTAAAATTGCAATTTCATGATCTCTTTGACAAGATAAGCTCCCAGAGGGCACGAGCTGTCTTTTTGTGTCTTGGTAGGTGTAATTCAACAAACTCAGTCTGTTCTTCGAAACCCAAGTTTTCTTGCCCACACATCCACCCCACTAGATACCTAAAGGCCCACTTTGAAGAGGATACTTGTGAGGTCTTCAAATGAATTTGCCCTGGAGTTGTGACAGACTGAGCCTCCTAAGGATAGAATTTCCTGGGTTATTAAACAGTACTCTTATAGTCTTCTCTGGCTTCACCCTTAGTCTGGGAAGATGCTCCCATGGACTCCTCCAGGTTCTCCCCTTTCCACACAAAGTCTACAGATTTAATCAGGTCTGTAACCTGGGTTCTGGATCTACTGATAAATTGTATTTTGTCTCTCCACAGATTGGTTAGGGTCTCTGTGAAAAGAAGGCAGAGAGCCAAGCAGGCTTCCCATATGGCTGCCTAGTTCTCTTTTTCTCATGCAAGCTCAACCTAGGTGGCTTCCGCTTCCAGCCTGATTGAGCTCTATGGGTTCAGTCTTGAAGCCCTAAAACACAGCAGTCTTCTTTCCAATTACATTCGAGTTACAGGCAGCCAAAGTCTATCAAGTTAACAAGTTTACATGTGTATCTACACACGTATATTTGGCTGCACACACACTACATATGTCTATTTTTCTTAAACATGTCATCATGAAGGCAAACACTCTACTTGCCAAGTGAAGGAAACATTGAGAAACTACTCCTGTGTGCCAGGCACTGTTCGAAGCGCTTTCACATGTGCTGACTCATTTTATTCCCATAATAGCCCTGCCTAAGATGCAATAATACCATCCTTACCCTAGGCTAAGTACTTTATCCACAGCTCTGCAGCTCAGTGAGGCAGGCTGCCCTTGGAGTTCCTGCTCTAAATTCTCTGCTCATTCCTATCTGACTGCACACACAAATATTATATGAAAGGAGATTGCAATTCCACCCACAAGCCAGTGAAGTGGATGAAGTGGAGTAGGGTCGAGATTGATGTAAATGTTAAGGAAAAACACATTACTACAAAGTGGCTGTCTAGGCAGAGAATGAACAACCACCCTGTAAGGGGCACTCTACCCAGGAATTTTGGATGCACGAATTGTGTACCCCATTGGGTGTTTGAACTGTCATATTTAAGGAGCCAGGAGGACAATCTGCTAACATAGGAGAGAGGATCACTGATCACACTTTAAAACATAGACTTAGATTTGGAACCAAAATTCAAGCCAAAGACCAACAACAATATAGTAGAGGCGGACTATGTTTGGGTTTCTCTGTTAAGTTAAGCTCGACAGACTACTCGGCTCATTTGCTCCCGAAAAGATAAAATCAGAATTAAAAAAAAATCACTGCACTTGAAGCCCCAGGTTTTAAGTCAAGGTTCCTTTCTCTCCATCCATTGCAAAGTTAGCATCTGATGCTTTGAGCTTACCTGGGTTTCACTGTATCCTTGGCAATGTTTAGTGAGGGTCCCTTTCGTTCTCAACGCGAATGTTTTCTCGGGGAGTGACGGGCAGCCAGGGATAGGATTGAGAGTATGGTACTCGATTTTCGTGAGACAATCTGTCTGCTCACAAGCGGCAGAGTTCAGAGAACAAAGAAAATGACAGAAATTAAAAACTGAATGAAAAGGGGCAGAAAGGGAGAGGAACGGAAGACACGACGGGGGGTGTCTGGAATCAGAATCCAGAGTCTGGGTTGAGAGAGGAAAATGGAATCAACCCACAGGAGGGAGGAGCTTGGCAAGAGTAGCCGAGAGCGCCTACTGGAAGGGTTTCCTCCCCAGTTGGCTCCGCCCAGCCTCCGAGGAGGTTGTCAAGAGGCAGCGCTGACAGTAGATGCCCCGGGACCCGAGGAGGTATTTCGACTTCGTTCCTCCGGGTTTCCCATTGGCCTTTCTTCCCGGGACAGAAACGGGTTCCTACTGCAATCTTACTCCGCCAAAGGGGCTTTCTCCTCCTAAACCGAGAAGTGGCGTCCTAGACTGTCTGGAGCCTCTCTCTGGCGGCCCAGATGTCTCCTATCGGCTCAGCAGCCAGCATCTCCTGGAGCTCAGCAACAGCCTGGGGGCTCTTCCCCAATACCCTTCCCGGACGCCTGCCACTCCAGGGAAAGCCAGCACCGCCGACCACTCTACTCACCAAGTTTTCACAGAACTCGATTTGGTCGAACGGGCTCTGGAAGAAAGAAACATAGGATAAAGATCTGAGTCGGAGGGAAAAACGTTCCCCCGTCCTTTGCTTCCAGGTTTCCAGGGTTCTCTGAAAGTAGTTGCAACCCAGTGACTTGACCCTATATGATGGACAAGGTGGTGAAACATTTAGTTTTCTGCTTTTGCTAGCTCTCAGAGGGAGCCCTAGCCCACCCGAGCAGGTACACCTGCACCTAGCCCTTACAAGCCACTTCCAACAAAGGACCATTTTTTTAAATGTCTACAACGGCTGGCTTTCTAGCCATTCATACTTGCCACTCACTCACACACTATATTATAGAGAAATAGTTACTACTACAGATTTTAAAAATTAAAGTGTGCCACGTCTCATTACAGTATCCTTAAACATCTAGAACACTAGAAAGCTATAAAACAGCTCCACGTCTTAGCTACCCCCACTCCTGAGCTTTTATCTCAAGATTTCCCCTTTATAGCGAGGAGTAGACCACTATCCATAACCATTACCAGCCTCTGCTCATTCCATAAAAGCAATGCGTATACTCATTTCATATGCCAAGGTATTTGAAATCCTACTTCTAAGAAATTTTGGAATAGTTTTTCTAAATTATTTTCCTTTCCTTGAAAGTTGAGTTGTGGCTCGTAAGTATATTTACTTTTTTTTTCCTTCATGAGAATATATATATACTTCAAAAAAAAAGTCTCTTAACTTACCCCATTCAAATATTTACGCAGGTCAGGGTAAATTGCTTCAGAATATATATTTGAAATCTCCTTGAAGTTACAATTAGAAAAGTTGTAAGTGAACACGAGTCCTACAACTTGCAAGATGAAGAGGTCCCTGAGAAGAACTGAAAAGACACATAGTAAGGAAATGTTCACCAACACCCAGTTCCAACTCCATTTCACAGGGAGCTCTCCCCTCCAAGCATGGAGAGCCTCTAGACCTGCAAGGACTGTGTCAGGCATCAGCCCTCCCCTCTCCTCCCCAGTCCATACAAGGTCCATATTCACCCATGCTGCTGCTGAAGTTGGAGTCTCCTTGATGCTCCAGTGCTTCCTGACTCCATATATATAACACCTAAACGCCTACGGGCTCTTTTCTTCTAGGCCAATGATTTTCTTTGATGTCATTCTTTCTTTATAGAATTCTAAATTGATGATGTAAAAGAAAAGAAATAGGGCTAGCCAAATCTATGGAAGTTTAACATTAGCAAAATCATCAGGAATTTCCCTCACACCTCATTCTCTCTCTCTCTCTCTCTCTCTCTCTCTCTCTCTCTTTCCTTTTCCCTAAACACTTGTTACATGATGCTTGGATATGTTTTTAGAGATGGATACCCTCTCATTTTGACATCTTTCTCCCACTGGGCAATTTATATGACTGATCCTTTCTGCTTGGGGAAAAACACCTGCCATCCACAGTCACTCTAAGGGATTGTGACTGATGCTTTGCCATCCTGGACACCCCAAACATCTCCTGAGTTGGTTCTTTCCCCCTTCATGGCTGCTGAGGAACTCTGTGTTCGTACATGATACATTTTAGAGGAGTGTGGTCTCAGGCTAAGGTAACTTTTACTGAAGGCATTGAACTGGCATTGGGGGGGTGGGGATTGTAGCCAAAACAGTGGGAACAGGAACAATGAAAAACTGAAATGTATGACAAAAGGTCCAACGAGTATCAACTTCAAAAACTTCAGGGCAAACACCTACGTTTGATAAAGCAAAGTGGTGGTGGTGAGGGGAAGCACTTCGTGTACTGGGGACTCCTTTATCCAACTTAAAAGTGTAAAGATTTTCTAAAAGCACAAAGTCAAGCGTCCAACTCCATTATCTAGACGTTTGTAGAGTGGAGATGCCGCACTAGTGGGGTCTCATAAGGGTGCACAGAGAGGTCTGGTCTCAGCTGTAAGCTGCTGGGGACCTGTCCAGCATGTTAGCCTCCTGGAGTAGGTACAGCTTCTGACCCGCTGATCTGAGGCAGCTCAGACTCCCTTCATCCCCCTCCCTCAACCAGTCTGGGAAACTTGGGGTGGCCTCGGGCTTGCGTCCCAGCACCAATGGCAGGGATGGAGAAAGGGTCTAGACGGCGGTTTCAGATTTGTTCTTCAAACCCTTGTAGATCCAGGAAAGGGAGTGCAAGACCGGAGCAGCCAAGTGAGTCAGGGAGAGCGCCTGAGAGGATGTCTGGAAGCCTTCTGATTGGAGCAGCGCCAGTACCGGGAGCAGGGAGTGAATACCCAAATCGCCCCAGCTGCTGAGATGAACCCCTTCTCTGCTGGAGTTCATCCGGCTGCCCCAGGCCCTCCTAGGACTCAGTCCCCCCCTTCTTGCGTGTCAGAGCCTGCATCAATCTAGTCCTTGGGAAGTTCCTAGGAGTCATCGCTCAGAGAGATGAGGTTGGGTGCTCCACGTGAGTCCCTTCAAATGTCACAGACCACGCTGAGAGCCAGGGAAGGAGCGCAGGGATTGGTAAATGATGCGGGGAAAAGCACAGATTGTAGCCAGAGGTGAACTTTTCCCAGAAGGTCTTCAACAGCTGGACCCAGTCCTCTGGCATTTAGGGTTAGGACTAGGGATAAAAGATTGCAGTGGTAGCAAGAGGGTGTGAGAAAGTATCTACTTCAAGTACCGACTTTCAAGAAGGACTTTTCTGAACCACTGCAAGCTTTAGACTTGTTATGATAACATGCCTGGAACGTGGCATCATATGCTCTTCCCCCTTCCCATCGCTACTTCTCTCAGTGATGTGGGAAGATGCCAAAGCCTGATTCATCTGGTGTGACATCAGACGTGATTCTGATCAGTAGCTAGATATTGCACAGGCAGAAGATCCTGATGTGGTCACTGAGTTGGGATAGTTCCAAGGGACAAAGAAAAGGAAATGGTGGCAGGTTTTGCCATTTGTTTTGCCCTGGAGGGAACCAGCTTCTTTACTGGTAGGTAGTGTGCTCTTTCAGGTCACTTCAGTTATATTGCTTTTCTTCTCAAAGCTTTTAGGCAGATTCATTTGCTTCGGGGCCCAGGAGCAATTGCTGATGGGGGCAAGAACGGCAAACAGTAACCTGTTTTTCCCGATGAGGTTTGACTTGCATTCCCTTGCGGGTGTACCCAGCCTACCTGCCATCTTTTGTTTCTAGTTTAAAACACATGTCTACACTCTATGTACATGTAGGTAGATCTGAGGAAGGTATAGCGCCTCCTTCAGGGATTTTAGAAGGCATCTCCTTGCTTAGTACATCGCCTATATATGTGTCCCTGTGGTCTCGAGTTTCCTTACTGGTAATCATGTGACATTTTAGGCCGTTTCAATTATATTGACTTTCTCCTCTCAAATCTTTTTGGTAGGCTTACAGTTACTTTGAGATTTTCATCCATCTCTCCTGTGTTGGCTCCAAGCTCTTTCTAGCTGCCTCCATTTTCCCACACATCCCTCAAATAGTATTCTAAGATCATAGACTCTGAACATTTCCTGACCGTGCCTCTTCCAAACCTTTGTGATGGGATTCTGATCACGGAGATGCAGCATCAGGTTTCTTGAGGAAAACAACTTTCAGCTGTGCTAGCGCAGACCGAGCTTCAGAAGAACTGAGTCCTGAACCTAGTGAAACAGAACCCTTTTAGGATTTTTGCACCTTTGTCTCCCATACATGGTATCTTATCATTTCATCCGTCATATTAAACCCATAGGGTGGGATTCTAACGTGAAGGGAGGAGAAGGAAGAGATTTTAGGAGAGTTGTGGTGGAGGGTCATGTATACTCCGGGGCGAGGGGAGCAAGACAGATGTCACATACACCCAAGGACACAGATCAATCTGTGCAGCTGTTCTTTGTTCCCCCTTAATTTGCAGGACTCCTACCATAATCTCACAGGTTTGAGTTGTACAATGCTCACCCAGTTTTACATTTCTCCTACCTATGTATCACCCCAGTACCTTTGAAGCTGTATTTATTTGAGCTTCTATTTTATAGTGATTAATTACATCATATTTTGTTTGCTTTCCAACTCTCTCTCTCTCTCTCTCTCTCTCTCTCTCTCTTTCTCTCTCTTTTTCCTCTGAGATCCTTAAATCAGGGCATGGTTTGTAATATTGATTTATTCAGTGTTCATTTACACTGTTGGGAAAACTCTGAATTACTATAACAATGCCAAAGCTAAACAAACAAGAAAGCAAGTAAAATAAAACAGGAACAAAATACAAAACAAAACAAAAAAACTATGGTAAAAATGGGATTAAGGGATGAGAACATGAGAGCAGGTACAGGGAGGGCATAGAACAATCACTATTAAGGATTTGAAAAAAAGACAATTGAAATAAAAGGAATAATTGAGATTTCAAACCACTGAGGCACAGGGCCGACTGTAGCAGTTTCTACAACTTACTCATGCATTGGGGGAAGCTGAGTTTTCTTAGACCTGTAGCTATCGCCATAGTCACCACGGGAATGTTTCCTACTGACAGGAGCTGGCTACACGGATTTCTTTGGTTGGCTCATTGGTGCCACCTTCTCAGAATCTACTTAAGCCTACCTGGGGCAACCACCATGCCAGGGCATCTCTGTGGAAATTTCTGTTGGCTGGAGAGCTTCCTGGCTTTATCTTATTCCACGTATTTAAATGCTGAAGGTCTGAACAGTATCTACATGTGCTGTGTGGGAAATTCTGGGTTGGATTAAGACTGGGGCATCTTTCATTTGGTAGGAAATAGGAGTGAGATCATTGATAGATCTGTGTGACTACTCATGGAGTTTAGCAACTAATATTCTCACCCATGGGATAGGCCCAACTCTCCTACTCTCACTGGAAAAATATTCACTCGCTTCCCCAATATACTAATAATTTTACATACTAATAATGGTTCTCATTCTTTGCTTTGCTTACTCATTCCTTCTCTTCTTCCTTTTCAAAACATATATTTAACACACTCTTTAGCCCAGGCTGGCCTCAAGCTTGTAGCAATTCTCCTGCTGCAGCCTCCAGAGCACGGGGATGACAGAAGTGAACTACCATACCCGGTTTTCTCCCTCTTTCCAAATTTATTTCTTTACCTCACTTTTTCAGTTTGTCCAGAATTTCATTTTTCTTTTCTCTCATCTTTCTCCCCTTTCTTTCATAAATCTCTTCATTTTTTTCCCTTTTTTCAAGTGGGTCTTGCCTAGGCTGGCCTCAAACTGCTGAGCTCCTTGCCCCAAATGTCACCGGTGGATACGTAGCTTGTCCAGTATATTTGAAGTACTTCAGTTTTCAGACAAAACTCTGTTTAAGTTTGGAAAGTAGAGGCAAATTTCTATGGAAAGTCTGCTTTGTTTTGAAACTGTATTAAATTATAGAAACTGTGGACTTAAAGATGGGAGTGATAGCAGACAGATTTTATTGGCGGAATGGGGGGGGATGTCATTCCTCGTAGGAAGAAAAGCTGATGAGAGATGCCAGCCTTAGTTGAGTACCCTTTGGTGATTTGTAACAGTGACCCTGTCCAAGAAGAATGGTTTTCTTTGTGTCCCAGAAGGAAGGTGTATTTGTTTGATTCTCCCACTTGTCAGTTGCATAATCTCTGTCTTTTGCACAAATGAAAGTACAAACTTTCTCAAGTGAGCATTGTTTTTCTTAATTTATTAAATTTTATTTTATGTACATAGGTATTTTGCCTGCATGTATATGTATGTGTTTTCCTGCATGTATGTATGCACACCATATATGCTCCTCGTGCCACAGAAGTCAGAAGAGGGTTTTGGTCCCCTGGAACTGATGTGACTGACTTTGGTGAGCAGTCATGTGTATGTAGGGAACTGGATCCCAGAATTCTTCAAGAGCAGTTCATTAGTGCTCTTAATTGCTAAGCCATTTCTCCAAGTACCTTGTTTTTTTTTTTCTTTGATAGGTCACATTTTGTCATAGTAACTATAAAACATGCTATGGGCTGTGTGGTTTGTGATGATTGTGGTAACTGTCCATGTTTGTAGTATACATTATGTTCAAAAAGCCTTGCTATTGGCTTGAACAATTGAATTCACAAAGTCCCCTTAGACCTTTTGTGGCATGGGAAACAATAAAGAGAAACGAGAAGATTTTCAATGACCAATGTGACAAAATCCTTTCACTTTATTTTATACTAGGACTGTTGACAAAGTGCAAAATCAACCCCTGGCTAAGAAATATTAGATGTTTTGATTTAGACTATGGAGAAACATTCATGAAAACTTAGTACTTGTAATTATTTCTCTGTATAGTTTTTCTTTCAGCTGGCATGGAAAATAAGAAGGCCTTACTTTACTTAACTATTGTTTTCACAATATATAAAAGGTCACTAACAGGGAAAAGATGGTTTAAGAAGAGTGTAGGATGAAGCTTCCTTCGAATGACCCAGAAGAGTCAGAGATGAATGCAAGTACAGTTATGCTGTATAGCTTGCTTTTTGCCTATGTGTAAATTATCTCTGCTCTTTCCTATTCTGCTTTATATCCTGGGAAGATGACCCACAGGGTTTCACTCACAGGCTTTCTTGACTGCCCACTTCTGGTCGAGTGTGGCAAAAATGAGATATTAGCAAGACATCAAAGAAAAGAATGAGAATAAACTAAGAACCTTTATTTACTCATTCTTTCTGTTGGCCAGTTGTAGTTTGGATACTTCCGTTTACTGAGACACAGGTTATTATTATTTTAATTAATTAATTTATTTTAAAAAACAATCTTTTCTCATTTTACATACCAATCCCAGTTCTCACTCCCTTCTCTCCTCCCGCTCTCTCCACTTTCCTCCACCCCACCCCCATCCACTCCACAGAGAAGGTAAGGCTTCCCAAGGAGAATCAACTAAGTCTAGTTGATTAAGTCACTCTGAGGCAGGACCGAGGTCCTCCCCCTATATCTAGGCTGAACAAGGTATCCCTCTAAAAAGAATGGGTTCCAAAAAGTCAGTTCAAGCAGTAGGATAAATCCTGGTCCCACTGCCAGTGGCCCCACAGACTGCCCCAGCTATACTACTGTCATCCACGTTCAGAGGGACTAGTTTGGTCTTATGCTGGTTCCCCCACAGTCAGTCCAGAGGCAGTGGGCTTGCGTTAGTTCAGGTATGCTGTTTTAGTGGCATCCCATCATAGTCCTGAGCCCTTTGCTCTATTATGGCTATCCCCCCTCTTTGACTGGACTTTGGGAGCTCAGCCCAGTGCTTTGCTCTGGATCTCTGCTTCTGCTTCCATCAGTTGCTGGATAAGGTTCTATGATGACAATGAAGGTAGTCATCAGTCTGATAACAGGGGAAAGCCAGTTTAGATATACTCCCCACTGTTGCTTAGGGTTTTAGCTGGGGTCATCCTTGTGGATTCCTGGGAATTTCCCTAGTGCCAGATTTCTTGCTAGTCCCATATTAGCTCCCTCAACCAAGGCTTCTCTTTCCTTGCTCTCATCTCTGTTCTTCCTCCATCCCAACCATCCCATTCTCTCATGTTCTCCTCCCCACTCCCATTTTCCCCTTCTCCACCCCTTCTGCCCTCCCTTCTTCCCACACCTCCACACTCCCAATTTTCTCAGGAGATCTTGTCTATTTCTTCTTCCCAGGGGTATCCATGTATGGTTCTCTTCGGGTTCTCCTTGTTACCTAGCTTCTCTGTGGTTGTGGACTATAGGCTGGTATTCCTTTGCTTTACAACTAATATTCACTTATGAGTGAGTACATACTGTGTTCATCTTTCTGGGTCTGAGTTACCTCACTCAAAATTTTTTTCTAGTTCTATCCATTGTATGCAGATTTCAAGATGTCATTGTTTAGTAGTACTGCTTAGTAGTACTCTGTTGTGTAAATGTATCACATTTTCGCTGGGCGGTGGTGGCACAGAGGCAGGCAGATATCCGTGAGTTCGAGGCTAGCCTGGTCTACAAGAGTTAGTTCCAGGACAGTCACCAAAACTACAGAGAAACCCTGTCTTGAAAAATCCAAAAAAAAGTACCACATTTTTTTTAATCCATTCATTCTTTGGATGAGTTGTTTCTAGGTTCTGGCTATTACTAATAATGCTGCTATAAACATAGTTGAGCAAATATCACTGAAGTATGATAAAGCATCCTTTGGGTATATGCCCAAGAGTGGTATTGCTGGGTTTTTAGGTAGATTGATTCCCAATTTTCTGAGAAACAGCCATACTGATTTTCAAAGGGACTGTACCAGTTTGTGCTCTCAACAGCAATGGAAGAGTGTTCCTCTTACTCCACATTCTCTCCAGCATAAGTCGTCATCAGTGTTTTTGATCTTGGCCATTCTTAAAGGTGTAAGATGGAATCTCAGAGTTGTTTTGATTTGCATTTCCCTAATGGCTAAGGGTGTTGAGCAGTTCCTTAAGTGTCTTTCAGCCATTTGAGATTCTTCTGTTGAAAATTATCTGTTTAGAGCTATGGCTGAATTTATATTGAGGTCTTTAATCCATATGGACTTGAGTTTTGTGCATGGGAATAGATATGGATCTATTTGCATTCTTCTACATGAAAACATTTTCAGCTAGAGCAGCACCATCTAGTGAAGATGCTGTCATTTTTCCATTGTATAATTTTAGCTTCTTTGTCAAATATCAGGTGTTCATAGGTGTGTGGATTAATATCAGGGTCTTTGATTTGATCCCATTGGTCCACCTGTCTGTTTTTATGCCAATACCAAGCTGTTTTCATTACTGTAGCTCTATAATATAGTTTTATGTCAGAGATGGTGATGCCTCTGGATATTTCTTTATTGTACAGGATTGTTTTGGTTATCCTGGGTTTTTCCATATGAAGTTGATTATTGTTCTTTTGAGGTCTGTGAATAATTGTTTTGGGATTTTGATGGGGATTGTATTGAATCTATATCTTACTTTTGGTATGATTGCCATTTTTATTATGTTTATCCTATTTATTCAAGAGCATGGGTTGTCTTTCAATTTTCTGATATCTTCTTCCATTTCTTTCTTCAAAGACTTAAAGTTCTGGTCATACAGGTCGTTAACTTCTTTGGTTAGTGTTACCCCAAGATACAATATGTTATTATTGTATATTACTAACAATAAATATGTTATTTGTGGCTATTGTAAATAGTGATGTTTTTCTGATTCCTTTCTCAGCAAGGCACAGTTTATTGAGCCTTTTCATCTTGCTCTGACAAGTTCTGTAACTATTCCATCATTTCATCTTTTTTGACCTAGGGTTGCTAACAGCTCCATATTGTTTCCCATTGGTGTCCTGCGTTATCCCAACAGTTACAGTATGGCTGTGTCAGAAACATTGGCCTAGAGTAATTTATTAATGACTCTTCCCTTTATTTTCAAAAGTGGAACAATTTAAATGATAAATTAAGTAGCTATTGTTCATTTCTTTTAACTATCTACCATTTGTAGATAGTTAATTTATTAAACCATACTGCAGTTTTTAAGGTGGAATATGCTCTTTGTTTCCCATGGGCCTCTGATTAAGTCAGTTAACTGCAGTAGTGACCAATGTGTCATAATATGAGGTCTATTTTCCCACCATTAGTATCTAATTTGTGATACCATCATTCTATAACTATTGCAAAGGAGACAGTGGCTCTTAATCCAGTAGTCTAGTATCTAGAATCTGTGTCCTTATTCTGAATGGTGAAAGATAAGTTAAAAGAAATTTTGCAATTTTCCATTTTTTAAGTGACCGTTTTCCATAGTTGGCAACAATTGTCAGAATTTGCAAGAAAATCATGAAGCTACTAGACTCTATTGTATAATTTCTTCACAGTTTAGTCCTATTTTATGCACAAGATCAGTGGCTGTTAAGAGAGTTGGGTGGCTGGCAGCTTCTTTTCCATGCGGTGTGCTTCAGTCTCTCCAAGAATCTCCGCTGCACTGAATTCTAATACTGCCCACAGTGGCTTGTGTTCTGAATTAAGCAACCACTTAAAGAATTTCCTCTTTCAAATAGAAAATATTCTTAATAATTCTCTCTCTCTCTCTCTCTCTCTCTCTCTCTCTCTCTCTCTGTGTGTGTGTGTGTGTGTGTGTGTGTGTGTGTGTGTGTGTGTGTCCTTAAAGTCCATTCTGGTCAGCTAGATCCCAGGGAGGGTCTCTGAGAAAGTTAATTATCCCTCTGAATTTGATGTATAAAACTTGCTGGAATGTCACATGAAAAATGTCTAAGTACATATGTTTACATAATATCTTTAGAAAGAAACATAAAGACATTTTAAGCTATATTTTGAACATTTATTTTTATTAATTTTTGAAAGTATATGAAATGATGGGTCTCATTTAATCATTTCCACATATTTATTTCATAGTAGTTTGGATATCTAAAAATTTACATTATGAATGGAGATGATAAACATCCACTAAATGCTGATCTAACATTTGAGTTTCCATTCTGATGTATTGCTATGAGGAATAAAATATCTAACATGGAGCAATGTCAAGGATAAAATGTTGTCTGAAGTAGAACCCAATGAGAATATAACAATGTAACCCTCTGATATTGCTTGAGTGTGAAATGCCCACCATGTTTTTTCTGTTTAAACACTGGATCCCCTCTCTGTATTGCTTCTTTTTTTTTGTTGTTTGTTTGTTTTATGTTTTTTTTTAATTTTGGGGTTTTTTTTGAGATGGTTTTCTTTGTGTAGCTCTGGCTGTCCTGGAACTAGCTCTGTACACCAGGCTGACTTTGAACTCACACCCATTTGCCTCTGCTTCCAGAGTGCTGAGATTAAAGGCGTGAGTCATTGCTGCTGACATGTTTTATTTTTAAAGATTTATTTTATTCTTAATCATGTGTATTTGTGTCTCTCTGTGTGCATATGTGCACATGAGTACAGTTACCCAACAATGTCAGAGAGAGAGAGAGAGAGAGAGAGAGAGAGAGAGAGAGAGAGAGAAAGAGATAGAGAGTCTCTGGAGCCAGAGTTACCCAAGTGGGTATAGGAACATGAACTCAGGTCCTATGCAAGAGCAATATGTACTTTTTTCTTTACAAGAGTCTTACTATGTACCCATGACTGTCCTGGAACAAATTATGTAGATAAGATTAGCCAGAATGCATAGAATTCTGCCTGCTTCTGTCTTTGCTTCCCATGTGTTGCGATTAAAGGTGAATGCCATCACGCCAAGGCAGAATATATACTCTTAATCTTTAAGCCATTTCTCTAGTTTTTCTGTGGTGGTGTGTTGACACATTGTGGAAACTTGGGGAGGCAGGCCTACCTGGAGGAAGGGTCACCAGGAATAGGACTTGAGCCTTATAATCAACCTCTGGCTCAGGCCCAGTTTCTGCTTCCAGATCATGCCTCAAGTCGGCACCACCTCAGACAGAGAGCCCCAAGCTTTGCTCCTTAGCCATAAAACTGTGAGCTAAAGTAAATAATTCCTCTCCAAATTGTTTATCAGATATTGGGTGTAGCAAAAAAAATTCTATGCATGAAAAGAGTATATAAATAGGCATAGGCAAAATTTAGTCATATGTGTACACACACACATACACATATAATATCTTGAGAAGGATGAAAAATGGAAGGTATTTGCTATGATTTCAGCATCTGGGAATCTGACTCTGAAGGATCATGCCTCAAAACTTTGCTAGATTCTTCCTAATAAAAACACAACAACAGAAGAACCAAAGAACATCAAGAGAAAAAATACAGTCAACTGGATTAAAGTTTCCTGCCTTGACAACTATTTAAATATTGATATTCAAAACAATTCTGCAGTAAACAGTCTTGTTCATTTATCATCTAGCACATTTTTCCAGCTATAAATTATCTGTAAGATGAATTCCTAAAACTAAAATGCCTAGGTTAATGACTGTTCATATGTAACTGAGATATACATTATCTGTTTATCTGTCTATCTATCTATCTATCTATCTATCTATCTATCTATCTATCATCTAGCTAGCTATTATCTATCTATCTATCATTTATCTATCATCTATCTATCTATCTATCTATCTATCTATCTATCTATCATCTACCCATACACATACTAGTAAAACAGTCTTGTACAATTCCCTATTGTTGAAGGAAGTTATCAAAATTATCGATTTTTATTTTTATTTATTTATTGCTAAATTAGCAGATAAAATTAGTGAACTACTTCAAGGCTGTTTCACTTTCATTTTATTTTATTATAAGCTGTCTGTTTTTAGTTGGTTACTTTAGCGTTTATAGTAGATGTCTTGAGTTTATGTGTGCCTAAGTGTTGTTTGTATTTCCTGTTCTGTGAGCGTCTGCTCAATTGCTTTACTGATGTGTAGTCTAAAAGATTGTTGACAACTAGGGAAATTGTCCTTCGTAGTCAGGTGACTTACAGATACTCTCATAAGTTTCTGGTGATTTCTTTTTAATGTTGCTTATGCAAATTTTTACCAATACAGATTTTAAATTCTAGTAAAATTCACCATCTCTTTCCTTCTTCTCTTAAGAGTGTCTTTGTACATTCTAGACAACCTGACTGGAAGAAGTAGAAATATTGTGTTAAGCGGTATCAAGATATATTTTTCTTTATTAATTTAGTCATAACATTTTTGAAAAGCATTTACTTTTATTTACGGTACTTTTCTGATTAAAGTTGTGGCTAAAAACACTGCAAAATTTGAGTTAACAAGATGGCTCAGTGGGGAAAGTGCTGACAGTGCAGTTCTGACAATCTAATCTTAACCCCGAGAACCTACAGTGAAAGGACGGAGCAACTTCTGAAAGTTGTCTTCTGCCTGCTCTCACAATGCACACACACACACACACACACACACACACACACACACACACACACAAATATTTGATAACGGCGTAAGTGGAGGCATGCAAGAATCTCTGAGCTAGAGGCCAGCCTGATCTATAATATACAATGAGTTCCAGAACAGCCAGGGTTATACAGAGACCCTGTCTTAAAAACAAAACAAATAATAAAAAAGGAAACATGGTAAGACCGTGACAGAGTTGATCTATTTTGTTGTTTTCCTATTTTTTTAATTTGGTTTTTAGAATTTCTTTTCTCAGATTCACTTTTCATCCTCAGCAATGAGCACTGAGATGTTGCTTGGTTCCTGTGTTTCCTCTCTTCTCGGATTCCATTCTTTTAACTTTTTTCATTTCAAACGCTTGCTGGTGATGTGCTTTCCCCTACAGGCAAACATGGTGTGACTGTCATGTGGGTAAGAGGAGGAGAAGCTGGGGTTCGATGAGGATTATTTGGGGTTGAATGTCACCCTACATCAACTTTATACTTCAGCCTAATTCAGAGATCACACCAAAACGTCAGCACACTGGATATGCATTGTCTTAAGGATGTGGTTTTCTCCTTTTTCCCTACTTCTTGTCTCAACTACCTTGTCACTCTCCCTATGGTTACCTGATTAGTCAGCCTTTCTCTACACTGCCTGTCATTTCCTCTCATGGACCTAAACACTGTCTCCTTAAGAGTAGTTATTACCAAAATTGGTGATTTCCCTAAACTCAGGCTTTGTTTATATACAATCTATTAATTTTAAAATCAAGTTTCTTACATGGTCCCAAGTTCACCCTACATCAAACCATTTTGCCTCTATGCTTACTTTTAATTATTTCAACTCGACCTCCACTCATTTGCCTTGTTTTTGGTATCATATCTGCTTTGGACCTTGCTACTCTCCTAGACCAACTCTTGCTTTGCTGTCCTGATAGTGGCCTTCATTTTATTTGCACTCCTGTTTTGTAACAAGTAAACACATAGCATAAGTAGCAAAATATTAATGTGGTACCTGTTGGAATGTTAGTAACAACTACATCTTGGTCATGGTATACAGACTCTAGCTCAGATGCTTTGCCTTCCTCAAATGAGCAAGCTGTTACAAAGTAGCTGTCCAAATTTGCATTGTCCTGAGTCGACTAGTAGAGTATCTTTAAGTTTACATCATTAATTTCTTTGTTCATTGAGAAAATACCTTGACAAAAGCAACCCACGGAAGTTGATGTCAATTTATAGCTTAAAATACAGTTCATTGTGCCATGACAACAGAAGCTTGAAGCAGCTTGTCATGTAATATCCGTAATCAGGGATTAGAGATGGATGAATCAATGCTTACTCAGTTCACTCTCTCCTCTTTTAGACAGCTCAAGACTTCATGCCTAGGGAAAGGTGTTGTCCAGTTATAGTGTGAGTTTTCCCACTTCAGTAAACCTGATCAAGCTAAACTCCTACAAATACACCCAGAGGCAAAATTAGTTCCCACAGTTTTGTGTGGAGGACTGTCTCCTCGGTGATCTCAGTTTCTGACAAGTTGAGTAAACAGTCTTTTAGAAGTACGTGCAGAATATCAGCATAAAGTGGAGTGCTGGAAATACTGATATCAGTATATTTTGAAGGACACAGAAGACAGGAGCAAGAGGATGACTTTAAATTATTCATTACAAACAATTTTTATGGCTGTGGAATGGTAGAATTGGAGGACTTATTTTTCATGATTTGTAATTTTCAGTATGACTCACTTAAGTATTATTTTATGATATCATGTTTGGATGTTGGAGATCATTAGCTGTCCTCCGAACTTCTTTCTTCTTTGGCTAATAGAATTGTGGCTACAAGGTCATTCTTCAGCTGTGCCTGCCTTCACAAACAGTAACATATTACCCTTACAGGACGAGCAGGATAAACCTTCCAGCCCCAAACCAAGGAAGACTGTAAAATACATCCATGATATCTTGTAGGGTACATCTCATTTAGAAAACCACTAACTCTAGCTTTACCTATTTCAAGTCTTATGAACTCGAATCAGTCAGTCAGCCAAGATATCTAAAGGCGCTAAGAGCTGTGCAACTGCTTCCCTTAGTTTTAGCTTTGCTCCCTATCAGTAGTGCTTTCTTTGCTTTTCTCTGAATTATACTGCTTCTTACAAAACATTTCATAAGAGACAGTAGCTCTGAGCAATATTTTAAATGATGTTCAGAATGGCCAACTATTTGTATCTAAACCTGTGAATATCAGTCCTGAGGTCCCAGACTGGTGTTATATGACTTCAGAACATGGGAAACTAAAATACAAATACAGAGAGTATACCTCATAGATTCTACCTGGTTTGACTTGTTCTCATCGAGGATGATTTTTTTTTAAAGTAGGGAAACAGTAAAATGAGCAGTAGATTCTGTCACCTGGTAGCACCTACTTAGAGCTTTTCTGGGAGGGTCCGGTGATGATGAGAGCAACGAGAGGCTTCAAGTGGCTTTCTTGGACTTTTCTTATTCCAGTGCCATGTGCACATTTTAAGAAACCTTTTTCCTTTGTATCAAATTTCTTAACCTGAAAATAAATAAATGTGGATCCAGAAAGACAGCTCATTGGTTACAAGGACTGTTTGCTTGTGGTGGAATGAATGAGAATTGCCCCTAAAGGTGCATAGGTTTGAATACTTGGTTACAAGTTGGTGGAACTGTTTGGGAAGGATTAGAATATATGACCTTGTTGGAGGAGGTGTGTCACTTGGGGAAAACTTGGGGGTTTCAAAGGCCATTTCTCTCTCTCTCTCTCTTGTTGATCAAGATATAAGATCTCTACTGCTGCTCCAGTGCCATGCCCTCTGCCTACTGCCATGGTTTCTGCCATGATGGTCTTAGACTCCCCCTTAAAACTGCAGTGCACAAGAAACTCTTTATCTCTAAGTTACCTTGGTCATAGTATGCTGCGGGAAGGTGTATAGCTAACAAATACCCGCCTACTGGGGCATGGCCTAATAGACTATTTACCTGGATGCTGAAGCAAGTCTGGCCCTCTTCTTCTCTGCCTTTCCCCCTAGACCCAGGTTTTTGCTAGTTTGGTTTGTTTGGATCTCATCTTTATCCATTGTTCACACAGAGAATCCTGATTTGTAAGTTTTATCTATTAATAAATACCTGTATATTTCTTAGTTCTAAGCTAGTGTGGGATTCCTTTTATTAAGCGCCAGATCTCTCTGTGTTTAATAGTATCTTGGCACAGCAGTAGAAAAGTGACCAAGACACAGCATTTCCAGAAGACTGGAGTTTAATTCCCAGCATCTGTAATTCCAGTTCCAGGGGATCTGATGTCTTTCACTAGTCTCTGCAGGCAACAAGCACACATGTGGCATACAGTTATACATGCAGGCAAAACAATCATATATATAAAAGAAAATAAAAAATATAACAGAATTTTCAAAACACATTTGACATTCTAGTTGTTTTTATAGTTTTTTTTCCTCACCACTGTGAAGATGGACAGGAGAAAGGGAACAACATTAAAATATATTGTCTTAGCCAGGCAGAGGTGGTGCACAACTCTAATCCCAGCACTCAGGAGACAGAGGCAGGCGGATCTCTGTGAGCTGGAGGCCAGCCTTGTCTACAGAGTGAGCTCCAGACAGCCAGGGCAACACCGACAAAACCCTGTCTCAAAAATAGAAAAAGAAAGTAAGAAAAATAAGGGGGAAAAAAGCATTGTCTTGTTTTTAT
This sequence comes from Microtus oregoni, assembly GCF_018167655.1. NCBI lineage: Eukaryota > Metazoa > Chordata > Mammalia > Rodentia > Cricetidae > Microtus > Microtus oregoni. The sequence continues at coordinate 21,260,343 of NW_024543070.1, forward strand.
CATTAACCAGTTGTTTCACCTGTGAATATTAAGTGATTTATTGAAGTTAACCAATTACTTACAGGTTATTTAGGCCAAGGTGATTAGATAGATAGAGAGAGAGCATGTGTGGACCTGCCTATTATCTACCATATGTCTATATATTTCATCTTCCTGATTATCTATCTTTTTATATAATATTTTCTATGTCCTAGGTTCTGTAAGTACCTTAGAATATTAGCTTAATATTACAATAATGATATGAAGTAGGAACTCCTACATACATATATTATAGGCATGCAATGGGATCACAGGGAGGCGAAGCAGCTCTACAAAAGTCACTGACAGAAGAACTAGGAGAAGCAAGTAGGTCCGCAGATGGTAATAGACAAGCAATAGCCATTGCTTCCCATCCTGGTTCTTTTCAGATTAAGCCCAAAGCATTGGCCATAATAAGCAAGCACTCTACTACTGAGCCACATACCCAGCCTCATTCCTCAAAACGTATATGTAACATATGTGCACACAAACGTGTCTTAGAATAAAATAACACAAGAATGTATCTTGTTGCTATGTGGTGTCAGACACTATGTTATAATTATAATATGCACATTGTACATTTTATAATTCAGAACCACTCTATGAGGTCAAACTATGAGTTTGTCCACAGCTGGCCATTTCCTGGCTACAAACATGTCAGAATAATCATAAGGTTGAATCTATTAATATTATTTTTCAGGGTTAAAAGAATGAATGTTTAGTCTGATTAGGTTACTTTCTAAGGTCATAGAGACCACAGACAACGGTGCTGTGACTTGCAATAAAGTTTATCTGACTCCAGACTGCATGCTTTGAACCAAAAGGCTATTCTGTTTCCGTTCCATGAACTTTCTTTGTGTGGCTGTATATTCTGACCCTGTGTTTCCTGTGTCCAGTGTGTTTGCCCATGCTTGTAAATGACACTGCTTGCTGTCGCTCTCTGCCATTAAGACCACTCCAATGCCTTTCTGATTATCAATCCCCTTGTGCACTGGCACCATTATGTACTTGTTTGAAGCACATAACCTCACCCATCCCTATTCTCAGTACTATGGAGTCAGAGCCCTCAATTTAGTAGATTGTCCATCAAAGACCAGGTGATTCATCATCATCATGATCATCATCATCACCATCAGCAGCAGCAGCAGCAGCAGCAGCTCTGTAATTTAGACTGAATTTCCAGTGCTGCTGGTGTGGAGAGTCGGTTAACATCCCTTAAGTGGAAGGACAGAGTGGACAAGGGGGAATCTGTTCTCCCTAATAGGTTAATTATTATACATTCAGATCTGTAGGACACATAGGCAGAATTTTGTAGCATGTTTGGAAAATTCTACTAGGACGCTGGCTGAAAGAGAGAAATGAGTATAAGGTTCTGTTATAGCGGACAATCTTATGACTTCTTAGTTTTTCTCTATATCAAATTGACCTCTTTGCTCTGAGCCAATTAAAATGCACCCCTCCTGAAAATGCCAGCCAAACTCTTACTGTATATTTTAAAGAATAACATACTTTAAAATGTGTAAATAAAAAGCTTACTCTAATCTAGGGGAATTTACTTGGTTCTGATTCACATCCTATTAACTGAAGGAAAAGGCTGTTAAAGTACTCACAGGAAGAAGTGTTTTGAATTAGGTAGAATATGAATCAGTCCCAGGAAAATCCCAGGAGCCAGAAACCAGAGCTCTGAAAGGACCCAGTTATTAGTTCAGTCTGGCAGAACAAGTTCCAAAGCTAATAAAAAAGGCCAGAGTTAAAAAAAAAAATCTGCTGAAGTGATGGATGAGACCCTACAGCCTGCGATATTACATAGACCACACACACACACACACACACACACACACACACACACACACACCACACTCCTGCAAATTGCTAATTCAGAGGAAGGAAAGGACAATAAGTAAACTGGTTATCTAGTTAGATTAGGCAAGGGAAATTTATGAGATAGAAAAGATTAAACCGGTTCATATGTAACTGACATCATTCTAATCATGTTTATATTTTTCACATCAAGAAAATAATTACTTTGATTTCAAGTGGGAATTATTAGTATCTAGTTAAAAATTCAAGTGGTAAAAAATGATATTCAGAGACACTTTCTCATCAAATTCTTGATTTCTCCCTTCTTATTTTTTGTCAATTCACTGTTTTCTCTTTTTAAGATTTATTTATTTTCATTTTATGAATATGAGTGTTTTTCTTGCTTGTAAGTTTATGTACCATATGTATGTCTAGTGTCTGAGGAAGCTTTCAGAGAAGGCCATCGGGTCTCGTGAAACCAGAGTTACCGTTGGTTCTCTTCCTCATGTGGGTGCTAGGAAATGAACTCAGGTCCTCTACAAGATTAACTAGTGCTGCTGGATGGTGGTGGCGCATGCTTTTAATCCCAGCACTCGGGAGGCAGAGGCAGGTGGATCTCTGTGAGTTCGAGGCCAGCCTGGTCTACAAGAGCTAGCTCCAAGACAGGCTCCAAAGCTACAGAGAAACCCTGTCTCAAAAAACAAAAAGCAAAACAAAACAAAAAAGATTAGCTAGTGCACTTACACACTGAAACATCTCTCCTGCCTCTTAGTTTCCTTCTTAAGGGGGAAATTCATAACCAATGCTACATTTTCTTTGTGCATATCTCTAGAGACTTATTTCAAAATTATTTACACAGAGGTTAGCACACTGTACACAACCACTTGCACTTCGGTTCTTTTCATAAACACTACAATTTTGAGATTATTATCAATGCTTATAAAATCGCTTCCTTATTTTAGTAGGTTTTTAGTGGAATGCTGGATGTTTAGATATTACCATTAATACTTAGGCAATGCTCCATGAATAGTAACTGAGAGTTTTTTTCATTTCTTTGAGTCCACGTGTCTGTAAGCATGAGAGACCACACATCATTGCAGTTAAAGGAATGAATTACTTGGTCTCACAGCCCAGTCCTGTAAATCACAAGCTTGTGCAGAAGCAAATACCCCCTCTGTACATTGCGATACATTCAATCAACATATAGGAGCTACTTGTTCTTGAGGGGTGTATCTCTCAGATAAAGCTCTTGAAGTGTACTTGTTTGGTAAAAGAATGTGTGCACTTGCTATGGGAAGTCCTTCTGTATATGTGTTGCTTTTATTGGTTAATGAATAAAGAAACTTTCTTGGTCTGTGATAGGGCAGAGTAGAGCTAGGCAGGGAAAACTAAACTGAATGCTGGGAGAAAGAAGGTGGAGTCAAAGAGACACCATGGAGCTACCAGTTGAAACCTTGCTGATAGGCCACGATCCTTGTGGAAAATATAAAATAATAGAAATGGGTTAACCAAAGATATAAGAGTTAGCTGGCAGTACTCTTAAGTGATTGTCCAAGCAGTGATTTAAATAATACAGTTTCTGTGTGATTATTTCGGGAGTCTGGGCTGCTGGGAAATGAACAAGCAGCCTAACCCAACATGCACTCTTCATTTTAATGCATACTGTCACATTGTCTATCACAGTTGTTTGCAACTTGTACAAAAAATAATTTTTCCTTTGCTTCCATAGACTATATTGAGATACATTATTTTTATTTTTAAAAATTTTCAGACACTGAGAATTAGAACGGCCCAATTTTATCACATATTAAGGACTTCTACCTTTGAGTATATTTTATCTGATCTTGCCACAAATAAACGGGCAACAACATGAAATAATGGATATGTTCCTATTTCTCTATTATAATGATTTTGCTGTCTATGTATCCTGCAGTACCATGCTACATTGAATAGATGTGGTCATTTTTTTAAAAGAAAAATGAAAGGCATAAAGGATGGAATAAAACTCATCACTGGTCCTGCAGATTTCACATTAGGAAGGGGACTCAGAACAGAGGCATAATTTCCAGGTAATGACAAGAAATGAAGGCTGGGAGACTGCCCCTGCTAAGAGGTGGGTGTTGGAGGGTAGAAGAGAAACACATTTGATGCTTAAGTACCACTTTTGTTTATTTATTTCTAAGAAGGCTTATGTTTGTAAGTGACACCCAGGGGAAGATATTAAGGAATATTCAGCGAAGTGTTCCTTCCCGTCACTCTCCTTGTTCCTCACGCAGACACACAGAAGTCACTTGCTAGCTAGCCATGTTATTCTTCAGACACACTCTACATTTTAGTAACTAAAACATGGCAGACAAACTGATAGAATATTCTGATTTCTTCCGTTCCAAGAAGTGTCTTATCACAATATAGCGATTAAAAATGTACCCCTGAAAATAGTTTGGATAGGAATGTTACTTCTTTTTTCTTTTTTCTTTTTGATTTTTGAGACAGGGTTTCTCTGTAGCTTTTTGGTTCCTGTTCTGGAACTAGCTCTTCTAGACCAGGCTGGCCTCGAACTCACAGAGATCCGCCTGCCTCTGCCTCCTGAGTGCTGGGATTAAAGGCGTGTGCCACCACCGCCCAGCCTTCTTTTTTCTTTTTATTTTATCTTTTCTAATACAATAAATCCCAACCTCATATTCCTCTCCCTCCACTCCTCCCAGCAAGCCCCCCCCCCATCTCCTTTCTCTCCCTGATCCACTCCTCTTCTGTTTCCCTTCAGAAAAGAGCTGGCCTTCTAGGGATTTCAAACTAAAGAGGCATAACAAAATGAAATAAAACTCTAGGCACAAACCCTCATATCAAGGCTGTAAGAGACAATCCAGAAGGAAGACATAGGTCCTAAGAGCAGGCAAGAGTCACAGACACCCACACTCTCACTGTTAGAAGTCCCACAAGAAGATCAAGCTGCACAACTTTAATAATAATAGGACCTAACATAGTCCTATGCAGGCTCCATGGTTGCTGCCTCAGTCTCTGTGAGCCTCAATCAGCTCTGCTTAGTTGATTCTGTGGGTTGTGTTTTTGGGGTGTTGTGACCCCACTGGCTCCTACAATCCTTCCTCTGCTTCTTCCCTGAGTTTCAACTAATGTCTGGCTGTGGGCTTCTAAAACTTTAAGTTATTGACATGTGTTGAACACAATGCCCAGAGGCAATTTACTTACAAAAGAACATGTTGAGTGGTCCATTATTTTTATAGTTATGTGTATTCTACTGTGTACATTTATCATTAACACATTTAATTGGTATTCTGCTGGGAGACATAATAAATTATTTCTAATTGTTGATTAAATCTGATTTTATCAAACACTAAAATGAATGCTTTTCATATGTATTATCAGAAGTTCAAATCAATATTTATCTCTGGGAAGAATCTGAAAAGGCACAACTACTATGCAAAAAGTTTCTATGTTTAACAATTTTGATAGATATTAGGAATTTATCCCACTTAGATGAGGGAAACCATTTATAAGGATATGAGCTACATATGAGCATGCACTTGCCCACACCACCACTAAAATTTCATGTTAGTTGACCTGATCAATGTTTGATATAACGCTATTTAGTTTTTTATTTGTGGCAAAAGTAAAATACATATAAAATAAAATTTACTACTCTATCCATTTTAACAGCACATTGTTTATAATTTAATAGTTTTAAGTATGTTTAAAGTATTTAGCTTGTCTTCAGAATTTTTCATCATTCAAAAATGAAACTCTACACCAATAAAACAATCTCTCAATTTCATGTTTATCTTGTCCCTTGACAATCACTCTTTTGCTTTCTTTTTCTATAAATTTGACCACTCTACCTGTCAAATGTAGATTCTACCTACATATGATGTTCCTATGTTAATTAATATAATCAAGACAATCCCTCACAGACATGCCTATAGTCCACCTTGATCTAGAAAATTCCTCATTGAGGCCTTCTTTTTAGGTGACTCTAGATTGTGTCAAACTGCAACTGAAATTAATCAACATAGCATATTTTCATTATTCATCCATATGCCCAGGGACAATTATGCTGCTTGTATATCTTGGCTGTTACAAATAATTCTTCTGTAAACTTGAACATGAAGATATTTCTGTGAGATCCTCCTTTCAGTTTTCTTGGGTACATGCCAACCAGGAATTGCTAGGTCACGTGGCAATCATGGCTATAATTTTCTGCAGTACTAGCACAGTTTCTCATAATAACTGTACCATTTTGCATTTATACCAACATCTTTTGCACATTCTAAAAACAGATATAGAATCTAGAAAAACCTGTTATTTTTACTTTACAAAACTATTTCTGAGAAAAATCTAGAAAATAACTTGAGACACATTATAACTAAGGTGTTATTTAAAATTAGTGGGAGCAAGTGGGATAATTTAGTAAATGAGTATAAGGTTTTCTAGATAGAAAACTAAGGAAAAACAGGCAAAACACTTGGAAAGAACTAGAAAAAAAAATGGGAGATTTTATATCTTTGCTAGGTAACTCCTATAGGTTTTCTAAACCACAAAAGAAAGGTCATTAAGTACAACTCTATAAAAGTTTTTAAAGTCTTTAAAATTTTTAAATTATATTTCTTTATTCATATATGTTTGTTTCATTCAGAATAGCCACAAAAGAAAGAGAAATAGAATATAGTGTTAAAAAGAGATAAAAGGGAAACTAGAATAGGAGGATTAAATGAGAATGTTGCTAGGATGGTAGAGTTAAAGAGGGAGTCAGAGAGAGATAACTTGTACTGAACGTCTTCTGAAAAGCCATATGGAAGCATAATTCCACAGAAGTGTTTTAAAACATATACATATATGAATGGGGTTTAAATGAAGTCACCATATGACGGAGGAGACAAGGCCCTTACCTAATATCCTATGCCACCAACTAACATCACCAGTTCCAGAAATTGATTATATCTTGTTGAACCATTGGCAAACCAAGCACACACACACACACACACACACACACACACACACACACACACACACACACAGGCTATTGCCAAGGTTACTGGTTACCTCCCACAACCTGACAGTAAGGCGTTGTTGTTAGGAAAACATTTACGTATGTCAATGTACCTGGAGAAGCTTAGCTGGTGCTCAACCAGGAGCTTCACCCTACTGATTAAGGTTCATGGTGCTAGAAGGTATTTTGTCTGATACCAGAGGAGAAAAGTAATTGTCAGTATCATAGAGCTACAAACCCTATGATCTGAAGCAAGATATGCTGGTGCAATAGTGGCAGAAATATTGTGGAAGTAATCAATCACTTTCTGATTGGATTTAAGGCCCACTCCATGAGACAGAACCCATACCTGACATTGCTAAAGTGATTAAGAGCCTCAGAACAGATAGGTCATGGACCTAAGCCCTAGAGGCTATGGGAGAATGCTTTTGTACACTGTAAAGATTGTCACTCACATTGGTTTAATAAAATGCTGATTGGCCAGAGGCAGGCAGGAAGGATAGGTGGGTCCAGGTCTTTTATTTTATTTTTTTTTTTGTACTTTAGGCCATAAATTCGTACGGAATGGGCTCCAGCAGCTCAGGCTCCTTCCCATTAGTCCTCACAAAGTTTGCTTCTCTCAGTGGAGCAGGCTGGCACTTCAGCTGAACCCAGGTACCCTTCTCTTTGGCTTCCTTTTTCTTCTGGTCGTTCTCCTTCACCTGCTTCAGGAAGCTGTCTCTGCTCTTCGAGTGCTTGATGTGTTCAATCTGCACATTAATTCTCTTGTCAAGAATCTTGCTCTTAACCTGCTTGTTTACAATGATGCCCACAACACACTGAGTGACACTGTAGACTCTCCTGGTTTTGACATGGTAACATTTATGGGGCATTCCTTTTTGAACAGTGCTCATTCCCTTGATGTCCACAATATCACCCTTCTTGTAGATTTGCATTTGCGTGGCCAAAGGAACAACTCCATGTTTCCTAAAGGGCCTAGAGAACACATAGCAAGTGCCCCTCCTCTTTCCCTTTGTGTTTGTCATGTTGGCAAGTTACTGAAAGATGGCTACCGGCCGAAAGCCTCTGTGCGTTTCTTTGGGACTGAATGGCTGCAGGACTGGGCAGGACAGAAATTTCTGTCTTCAGGAAGAACTTACTACTTTTATTCTGCTAAAAGAACATAGAATAAGATGATTCCTACTGACATATTGCTATACCCATAGATCTGTGCATCACTCAACCGTCGTCAGAGAAGCTTCTTTTTGCACTAAATAACAATTAGCACAGAGACCCATGACTGGACAATGTATGGATGGTATGTCTTTATCAAGCTCCTCCCCTCAAGTCTCAGGACTCTATGTGGAAGAGGAGGCAGAAAGATTGTAAAGAAAGATATGATAGATGACTCCTTTGCGTACTGAGGATTTTAGCAACCCTAAACAGTCTTAATGAGATGTAATTGTTATACCAATGTGCTAGTTACTATTCTATTACTGTGTTAAGATACTCCTTTCCGAAGCAACTGATACACAGAAGAGTTTATGGGGGTATTACGGTTTCAGAGGGTAAGTCCAAGACCATCACAATGGAGAGCATTGCAGCAGTCAGACAGGGTATGGTAGCTGAGATTGTACATCCTGATCCACAGCAGGAGGCAGAGGAAGAGCTAAATGGAAACTGTTGAGCTCTTGAAACTCCAAAGCTTTCCCCAATGACACGCTTCCTCCAATATGGCTAACCCTCTTAATCCTTCCAAAACAGTTCCACCATTGGGGACCAAATATTCAAACCTATGAGCCTCTGAGGGGTCATTCTGATTCAAACCACAACAACAAAGAGCTAAAAATCTTAATAGATTATTCTTGCTGATTTTTCAAAAATTTTTACATATTTTTGCTATTACCCTGTAATCAGATATAAAGTGATAAATTTGATACATGCAAATAAATTTTCTACAGAATAATTAGCATTATCTAACACATTATGATGTTTTCTTGTATCTCTCTTCTATTTGTAGTAAAAAATTTATCAATATATCTAATTGCTTAATACATTTTGAAGTGCACAATATCTTATTTTTAATCCAAAGGCTTATGTGGTACAGATCTCTAGGACTTACTCATCTATAAACTGAAAATTTACAATCATTGTCAATTTTCATTTCTACAAACCTTTGACAACCGCTCTTTTATCTCTGTTTCTATGAATTTGGACGTATTAGATAGTTTTATGGCTTCATGCCTGTTAAACTGAACAAATTACATGTATATTCATCAGTGATTATTACCCATATAGGCCATTTTTCAGAATAAATAAATTCTAATAATTACTCTAATAATACTCATTAGGCATTCCTTGGAATTCACCTGAACTAACAAAAAGGGTCTTTACCAATCTATTTATCACCTATCTATGTATCTAATCTCATATTACTATAGAGTAATATACAGCAAATCAACATCAATAGGAAAGTCTTGAAGGATGAGTAAGAAATAGGGAAAGAGGAAGAAGTAGGAGAGATTTACTTTTTACAGTATACTCATTTGTATATTTTAAAACTTCTGGTTTCAAGTATAAACCTGTTCATACATAAATAAATATATGTGAGTCCTACCTAAACAAACACAATCCCTCTCCTTTTTAAAGCCCATTTTATTTCTTTTTTCTTTTTTACTTTTTCTTGTCTTTTTAAAAAAATTTTATTGCTTTATAAATAATACCATTCAAAATTTCCACTTTCTCCACTCCTCCCATTTCCCTTCCCTTCCCCTCCAGACTAGGATCCCAAAAGGCCAGTCTACCCACTGAGACTGATCTAATGGGAGCTCACCAAAGCCAGCTGGACTGGGACTGAACAAGCATGGCATCAAACTGGACCCTCTGAATGTAGCTGACAATTGGGGCAGACTGAGAAGCCAAGGATAATGGCGCTGGGATTTGTCTCTACTGCATGTACTGGCTTTTTGGGATCCTAGTCTATTTGGATGCACACCTTCCTAAGCCTGGATGGAATGGGGAGGGCCTTGGACTTCCCACAGGCAGGGTACCCTGCCCTCTCTTAGGACTGGAGGGGGAGGTGTGTAGGGTGAGTAGGGGAGTGCATGTGTGTGTGTGTGCTCTTAGCTTCTTAGCTTCCCATTCCTGTCATAATGCTGCTGCCTGCTGCCATGCTGTGTCCACCATTATGAATTCTAGTCTTCTGGGACCAAAATTCAAAATAGACTCTTCCTTCTATAAATTGTTGTGGTCATGCCATTTTATCACATCAGTAGAAAAGTAACTAATACAGTGTGTTAACTTTAGGAATTATGTATGAAATGCCATAATAAAACATATCACTTTCGGTGCTGACTTAAGAAATTACTTAAAAAAATAATGTATCTATATCAATTAAACTGGATTCTCCAACATTGAGTTCTAGATATAAATATTTCTTCCAAGAACCCTTGATAATTTTAGGATTCTGACAAGGCTGAGCCACTGCTGCGAAGATGCAAATGGTGTCCACTGAGATTCACTAGTTCTTCACCAAAGGGATGAAGGACACAGGCAGACCAGAGACACTCTACCCAGTGATGCTGAGGTCACACTGGGTGACATGTGATTTAGTCTTTGGTTCTGTAAGAGCTCTGAGACTCATGGGTTAGAAGTTGCAGCATGGAATAGCAGGCCATCACTCTGAGATAAGGGCAGACTCAAGCATTTGAATTCTGACCCTGTTGTTTATTGTGTAAAGTTGAGGATATTGTTTTAACTCTACAATCTTATTCCTTTGTGAATGGCAATATTGACATCATATAGTGTTGTGAGAGATGAAAGAGAAAATAATAAGACTCCATGAGGGTTATCTATCAGAGGGTAGCTAACATCTCTTTTATGGTAGCTGGAGAACCTGGCTCACTCCATACAGCTATAGTAAAATGAGCCATATGCTCTAGAATTCAATATTTAAAATTCTTAGGGGGTGGCAATAGCTCAGTGGGGGAGGGTAAAGGCACTGATGATCAGACTTATTTACTGAAATTCACTTGGCAGGAGAGAACCAACGTCATACACCCCGGGGCTCACCCCCTTTACTCTTCCTTCAAAATAAGTAAGTGTTCTGGAACTAGCTCTTGTAGACCAGGGAACCAAAAGCTACGGAGAAACCCTGTCTCGAAAAAATCCAAAAAAAAAAAACAAGTAAATGTTGATAAAATACAATAAAATAAAATTCAAGCCAGGTGTGGTGGCATATGCCTTTAGTCCCAGCGCTCAGGAGGCAGAGGCAGAAGGATCATTGAGTTCAATGCCAGCCTGGCCTCAGAAAAGCAAAACAAAAACAATAACAACAACAAAATATGTAAGACAAATCTTTCCCTCATTTTTTATGGCGGATGAAGCTTATTTCAGGGAGTCCTGTTGGGGTGGAAGATGCTCTGTTGAAGTTTCTAAGTTTTGAGTGAAAATAAGAACTTTATTTGTTTTGCACGAATAGGTATTTGAAGCTCTCACAGACTGCGTGGGAACCGGGGTGCTGGCAGAGTGACATGTGAGTTTGGAGCACTTTGTGGCACTCTCACGCAGGCACGCTTGCGTATTAACAGCGTGGAACTGCGGTGAAGGGGAGAAGGGACTGCAGCAGAAGGAAAACGATGAGGGCATTTTCTGAAGAGTGGTGTGGCCTCTCCCGAGTTCCTCTGATGCTAGAAATATCCCTTAAAAAGTGAGTCACAAACACTGTCCTAGTTTGAATTCAAGACAAGAGAGAAGTTGTTGCTATGGGATCATGAGCAAAGAGGGAAATGATGCAACCCCCTGCAGTGAAGCCGACACCCACCCTGTGATCCAGGATTCTCTGGGGTTTGCTCTTTCTTTTTTCTCCTTTTCTTTAGAGAGGAAAAGGAACTTTTAAAGAAAACACACATTTATGATTGGGGCTAACACATTTCTGAAGAATAGCAAATTCAACACTAGGAATAACAATCTATCATATTGGCCGTTGTCTTCTTAAAGGTTGAAAACATTTTAATGTAGTGTATTTAAAACACTGAAATTGAGAGTTTAATATTTATCCAGGAAATGCATGATTCTCTCAGACGGACTAACCACTCCTTCTTGGATTGTCTCAGATGGAACTGTTTTCCCCCCTTTTTCCCCCTTTTTTCCCCTCTTATAAATGACCCAAAAATGTTCGCCAAGTGAGACTTCTTTCTGTAGTATGCATGCTCTGTTCTTTTTCAAGAACTGAGGATGGAAAGCATTCTTCCTGGGTCATTGCAAGCAATCACACAAGGTGACACTGGGTGGAAGGACATTTCTAGAGCCCTTCACTCTCTGGGTATTTACTGCTACTTAAGTACATTTCAAACAAAGAGCAAAGCATAAATTAAAACAAATTGTTGCTAGGCGGTGGTGGCACAGGCCTTTAATCCCAGCACTCAGGAGGCAGAGGCAGGCGGGTCTCTGGGAATTTGAGGCCTACAAATTGATTTCCAGGAATCCAGGGCTGCCCAGAGAAACCCAGTTAGTTAATTAACTGAAGAATGTCAGGGAAATATGACAATGTACTGTGAATGGGTTCTCAATAGAGAAAACTCAATAACTGAGAAACACTTGAAATTTTCAACGGCTTAGCCACCAAAGGAAATGTTTCTTTAGCCATTAGGGAAATGCAAGTCAAAGCTACATTGAGATTCCATTTTATACCAGTCAGTAGAATCAAAACCACAAGGGACCATTTATATTGGCGAGGATGTGGAGCAAGGAGAGTCCTCCCATTGCTGGTGGGAGAACAAACTTGTACAGTCACTATGGAAATAAGTATGGAGGTTTCTCAAAAAATTGGAAGTCAATCTACCTCAATACCCAATTATATAACCCTTGGGCATCAATCTACCTCAACACCCAGCTATACGACCCTTGGGCATACATCCAAAGGACTGATTCTCCATTCTATCACAAGGACCTTTGCTCAACTATGTTCACAGAAGCTTTATTCACAATAGCCAAAGACTGGAAATAACCTAAATTCCCCTCAACTGAAGAACGGACAAAGAAAATGTGTTGCATTTGCGTAGTGGAATATTACTCAGTGTTTTCAAAAAGTAACATCATGAGATTTGCAGGCAAATGAATGGAACTAGAAAGAGTCATCCTGAGTAAGGTAACCCAGGCCTAGAAAGACAAGCATGGTATATATTCACTTATAAGTGAATATTAGCTATTAAGTAAAAGATAACCATGCTATGATCCACAGACCCAGAGAGGCTAAATAACAAGGAGGGCTTAAGGGGGACATATGGATCTCCTCGAGAAGGGGAAATAGATGTTGTGGCCAGATTGGGGATGGCTGGGGATAGGAACAGGAGGGTACAGGTAGGGGGATGAAGGGAAAGAGTACTGGGGAGATAATTAGGGAGCATTTCAGGGTCGAGGTAGAAACGTAGTGCAATGGAAACTCCCAGGAATGTTTGAGGGTGACCCTAGCAAAGACTACTAGTAATGGGGGATATGGAGCCCAAACAGGCCATCTTCTGTAACCAGGTAAGTGAAGGGTTGTGACACCAACCCAACCACAAAACCTTTTACCTACAATTTGTCCTCTCTGCAAGATGTGCTGGGGTAAAAGTGGTACAGAAGTTGTGGGAGTGGCCGACCACTGACTGGTTTAACTAGAGAGCATGCATGAGAAGGAACCCAACCCTGACACTGCCCGAAGGCCAGGAACCTGGATAGCCCAGAGACCTAGGATAGAACCAAGCATGACTGGCAAAAAAAAAAAAAAAAAGTCAATGAGATGATTCTTAATGATACTCTGCTACTCTTATAGACCAGAGCTTAAAATAATCTTCATCAGAGAGGCTTCATTCAGCGACTGATGGGAGCGGGTGCAGATACCCACAGCCAAACATAAGGCAGAGTTCAGGGAATTCTATGGAAGATGGGAAAGAAGGATTGTAGAAGTCAGAGGGGTCAAGGACATCACAAGAAAACCCATAGAATCAACTAACCAGGGCTCATAGGGGCTCACAGGGACAGAACTGACAGTCAGGGACTCTGTATGGCTCTGACCTAGATCTTCTGTGTATATGTTATGTTTGTGTAGCTTGGTGTTCTTGTGGGACTCCCAACAGTGGGAGCCGGGGGCTGCCTCTGACTCTTATGCCTGCTTTTGGAACCCTTTTCTGCCCACTGGGCTGCCTCATCCAGCCTTAGTATGAGGGGATGTGGCTAGTCTTAATGCATCATGATATGTCATGCTTGGTTGATATCTCTGGGAGTCCTGCTCTTTTTTTGTAAGTAAATGGAGGAGGAGTGGATCTAAGGGAAAGGGCAGGTAGGGGGTGGTACCTGTAAGAAGAGGAAGGAGGAGAAACTGTAGTCAGGATATAGTATATGAAAGAATAATAAATTTTTAAAAAAGGAAAAAAAACAAAAGATGTGTGTGTGTGTTGTGTGTGTGTGTGTGTGTTGTGTGTGTGTGTGTGTGTGTGTGTGTGTGTCTGATTTTTCACCTTTCTAAGGAGCTACTTCTTGATAATTTAATAGAATGTCTTATGAAATAAAATAGCATAACTGTTTACAAAGTTTTTTATTCTCAGTCTGGTACAAGTGTTTTAGTTAGTTTGTTCTTTAAAAACCACTGTATGTTTTATTTTATCATACAGCTTTTAAATGTATGACATTTTCTTAGACTCTGGGGCTTGTAAAGAAGAACTTCATAAACGCTAGTCAGCATTTCACCACTGAATAGTCTCTCCAGGCCTAGTATGTGACTTTTTTCTTTAGCATTGTGCTTGGGAAATAATTATATCAATACATATTTTTTCTAATGATTTTGTGACTCTTAAGCACTCTAAAATGTTTGATTTTTCTGAAATATATTTCGATTTGAGATGATTTTTTATTATCTCAAATCATTATCGTTTTTTATAAAAATGAATTATTTTGTAAAAATGAATGTATCATCAAATATACACTAATCTACATTATATATGTTGAGTAAGACAACATGTTTTTATTGACTTAAAAAGTATGGTAATATACTCTGTTTATACTAGATGATCATTTATATTATATTATATTTCGTTTTCCAGTGTCATTTTTTGTAACAAATATTAATGTGGAATAATTCCATGTGAGCACTCTTGTATTAATAACTATACCAGAAATACAAACTATATTAATGAAAATAAATCAGTTAGATTCTCAGACATTTATGGAAAATACAATCCATTGAACTTTGTTTCCAGTCAAGGCTAGATGTCATTTTTATATTAATATTACATTTATTTGTGTGTCTGCCTCCTACATGCAGGCACATGCTTACTAAGGCATATGTCATTTGTGTTGCTGTCCAGTGAAAGGGTGTTCAAAAAGGGGAATTTCTATTCAAGTCTGAGCGTCTAGACTACAAAACTAGAAGCAAAAAAAAAGCTTATTTTTATTTTTTCTTTTTGCTGATTTTTTGATATTTATTTGAGCTCTACATTTTTCTCGTTCCCTTCCTGCCTCTCCCCTCCCCCCTTCAACCCTCCCCCAAGGTCCCCATGCTCCCAATTTACTCAGGAGATTTTGTCTTTTTCTACTTCCCATGTAGATTAGATCTATGTAAGTCTCTCTTAATGTCCTCATTGTTGTCTAAATTCTCTGGGATTGTGATTTGTAGGCTGGCTTTCTTTGCTTTATGATTAAAGACCACCTATGAGTGAGTACATGTGATAATTGTCTTTGTGTGTCTGGGTTACCTCACTCAAAATGTTTTCTAGCTCCATCCATATTCCTGCAAAATTCAAGCTGTTGTTATTTTTTCTGCTGTTTAGTACTCCATTGTGTAAATGTACCACATTTTCCTTATCCATTCTTTGATCTAGGGGTATTCAGATTGTTTTCAGGTTCTGGCTATGACAAACAAAGCTGCTATGAACATAGTTGGGCACATGTCCTTCTGGCACAATTGAGCATCCTTTGAATATAGACTCAAAAGTGGTATTCCTAGGTCTTGAAGAAGGTTGTTTCCTAATTTTCTGAGAAATCACCACACTGATATCCAAAGGAGCTGTATCAGCTTGCACTCCCACCAGCAATACAGAAGTGTTCCCTTTTCCCCACAACCTCTCCAGCATAAGTTGTCATCAGTGTTTTTAATTTTGGCCATTCTTTCAGGTGTAAGATGGAATCTCAGAGTTGTTTTGATTTGCATTTCTCTCATGACCAAGGATGTTGAACATTTCCTTAAGTGTCTTTCAGCCATTTTAGATTCCTCTGTTGAAGTCTGTACTCCATTTTTTTTTTATTGGATTATGTGTTCTTTTGGTGTCCATTTTCTTGAGTTCTTTGTATTTTGGAGATCAGACCTCTGTCTGATGTGGGGTTAGTGAAGATCTTTTCCCATTCTGTAGGCTGTCGTTTTGTCCTGTTGGCTGTGTCCTTTGTAAAGCTTATTTTTAATTGTTTGTTGTAAAATGTTTTCAACAGCTAATAAAATAAACTGCTACAGATATTTGATGAATTTAACTTTCCATTGTTTGAGTCATGAGTCAAAAGCTATAAGACTTTATTCTTTTAAGATGGTCTAGAGACACAATTTATCAAGAAAACATGAAAGATAGTAGACCCTAGGGCGTTATATTTCGGTATTCATACTATTATTACTAGGGTGTTAAAGGTCTAATTAAAAAACTATATGTGCTAATTCTGAAAAATTTGAAAAAAAAAACAAAAAGCATAAACAAACCACTTAATCTACACTGCTCCTAATACCTTTAGCCATTTTTCCAAGGATAAGAATGAGTAGATATCTTGGAGTCATTCTAGCAAAACTATTTGATCTTAATAACATATCAGTGAATATTTCAAATGTTATATTGTATTTTCTTGTGAGATAATTTTAGAGGTTCCGTAACAGTCCTCATGTAGCCTGGAGGCATTACAGTTTTCAGAATATTGAAGCTGTTCCCAGTCTTTGGTGAAGCTATGTGGTGAGTACTAGACCATCTGTATGTGGAGATTATGCCCAAGTCAGTGTGTAAGGTGAAAACCTCATGGAGTGCATCACAGGAAATATTACACGTGGATCCTCTGAAGAAATCCTCTGAAGAAATGGCCTGAGCCTTTGATGTTCTGCCTCTCAGTAGGTCCAACATGGCTGGCGTTTTCCACCAGGGACTAGGAAGTATTCTTTTGGTTACTTATGCTAGGAGGTAGAAACAGAAAGTATGCAGTTTTCTAGTTCATTGGTGTGACACTCCATGAAAAGGAAGAGTTAGGAATTCTTTTCTCAGGAAAAGTTACTTATGGGAAATTCCACCAAATGAGCTCAGGATACCAACAACAAGTGGAAAAAGAGTTGGGTGTCAGGAGCCAAGAAACAGATATTGTCAGTTTAAGGAACAAAAATAAATCAGTTTTTTCCCCTAGGTAAGCAGCAGACCTTTAAAGAAATTGGTTGGAATTTAAGAGCCATGTGTTGTGAGTTAAAAGTGAAAGCTATCTGCTTCCCAGATGCACTCTGGAGTCACCTGGGAGAAACCTGCTTATAGCTCTCATCTTATGCCCATATTTCTTCATAGAATAGTGTTTTGATTTGAAGAGCTCAACTTCAGAGGCATCTTGATACATTTTCTCACTTCACTCTTTCAATTTATAGGACTCATTTTTCTAATAATTTTTTCCTGGAATTTCTTGAGGCAGTAGAGATTTTCATTATGTTGTGAAAGACGTGTAATTTTTCTACCCTTTTATATCTCTCCATGAGCTCATCATCTTCCCCTCATCTGGTCTTCCTTCTCTCCTGATGAAGCCATGCCAGTAGGTTCAGGTTTAACCACAAGTGCCACTCTCAAGCCTACCCTATCCTTTTCCCTGCTAGCAAGCACAGTCCTTATCACCAGGTCCACGGAAGGTCTTGCTTCCTGACATGAACCATGATGTCTTTCACTGCATGGAAATCTTAGACTGACACCAACCCTAGTTTTACTACTATGACTACTCCTCCTCTTCTTCATCCTCCTTCTCTTCCTCCTCTTCGTCCTCCTTCTCCTTCTTCGTCCTCTTTTACTGGTTCTTTTCTTGAACCTCCAAGACATTGCGGCATCCATTTGTTCTTTTTTTAAAAAAAATATTTATTTATTTATTTATTATGGATACAATATTCTGTTTGCATATATGCCTGCTAGAGGAGGACACCAGACCTCATTACAGATGGTTGTGAGCCACCATATGGATGCTGGGAATCAAACTCGGGTCCTTTGGAAGAACACGCAATGCTCTTATTCGCTGAGCCATCTCTCCAGCCCCATCTATTTGCTCTTTACGAAGTATTTTCTGTTACTTTAATTTGCCAAACTTCTGAATAAAAGCTCATGCCTTTGTGGTTTACCCCACTCACTCTCTTTAAGCCTTCATGACCATAGTTTTCCTCAAGTTGTTTTAGTGATAGTCAAAAATGAATTAGCAAGTAAGTTTAGGAACTTTTCTTGGATAGAAATTCTTGGAGTCTTGAGTACTGGACATCCTTGGAACTAAAGGTCTTAATTTCTCACAAATCCTAGATAAATAACTCTTTTTTCCTTTATATATAATAGTAAGTTTTGGAGAGCTGTTGGTCTGTAGATCATGTTAGAAGACAAAAGAAGATGGGTTTAGACAGTAAAGGATGGCAACAGTAACAGCGAGAACAGGGAACATGTTCTTACCAACAAGGAATAGAGGCTAGCAGGAAAAGCAGTTCCTTGAACATCTTTGTATCTGCACTGGAAGAGGTTCTGCCCTCTCTGGGAAAGGGTCTTCCCTACTCAATTAACCTTTTCCAGAAAATACTGTCACAGACTCACCCAGAGTTATGTCACAATTGATTCCAGGTCCAACCAACATTAACTGTCACAAATTCAACACTTGTCAACCATTCACAGACCTTATGTCAAGTTTTGTTTTCAACTGAAGACAAAATGTCCTAATTCTGATATAATTATCCTACATACAAGTGAAAATGCACTATTCTTCTCCCAAGAACAGATGGCAAAGTCCCTTGAGGAATGCTTATTCCCTTAATATCCTATGACATAAATGTAATAATAAAGATTTATAACACTTAACTAATAGTATCTTGATTTGTCTTATATGGTCAAGAAATAGAGGAAAGAAAACACAAATAACTATTTAATAAATAAATATAATATATTTAATATAGGTACACATATAAACAAAAACATCCTTTACTTTTATTTTACACTATTTAGGGTTTCTGTCTGTGTGGTGGTGGGGATACACACTACAGCCTGTGTGTGGTCAGAGGACAACTTGCTGGAGTCAGTTTTCTCCTTTTATCATGTAGGTTTCAGGGGCTGAACTCAGGTTGTCAGACTTGTAAGCCATGGTCTTTACCTACTGAACCAACTTGCTGGTCCAACAAATACATTCTTAGAACAGAAGAATAGAACTGTTGATGGGAATTACATTCCTCATTTCTGGTCACACAGTCTTCACTGGTATTTTTAACTACTTTCTTCCACTACCCATCCAAACTCCCCCCATCCTAGCAATCACTTTGACAGTCTTGGTTCTTTACTTGGAGGGATAAAGGACAGTCTTAAATAAATTGATTTACTTACAATTGTTCCTATCTGTCCTTGACCACAGGACATGGTAACACCAAGAGACACCCCAAAGAAACCCCTTCACTTTACATTCCTTACTTTCTACACATAACATTCCTTACTTTTATTATGGAGAAGCATTCCAATTTGCCCCCTAGATCAATCATACATCCCAACACTGTAATTCATTTCTTAGCCTGTTGACTCAGAGGCATCAGGAGCCCAAAGTGGCAAAGGGAAACTCTCAACTTTAGTTCAATGGAATGTTTGTCATGTCTCCTGGCAGAAGCACTCCACTCTTTGGAACTAAAAGTTCTGGACTATCAGAAAAAAAGTTTTGATAGTGAGTCAACCAGGGATGACTGAGTGGTAGTATTCCCATTTCCAACCCTCAATTTCTGAACCTATGAATCCTAGTTAGATTAGAAACCATACCATGTATTGGACACTTACTTAAAACACTTACAGTCTTCTGGAGAACTCTTCCACAGACATCTAGATTATTACCACATAGTTGATGCTATGTTTCTTCAAAGGGCCAACTACTATTCTCTCAAGTGAGCTGATTTACCCGTGGCTTCTATTAGCATGATAAGCTGCATTGCTTAGGCTATGAAGCAAGTATCTTCATCAGAAGCAATGCTGCGTGGAATACCACAATAGTGGATAAAGCATTCGGTAAGTCATGGGTTGTAGTTTTTCCAGAAACACTATGTACAGGAAAAGCAAATGCGTACCTAGAATCTATACCTATAAGGTCAAAGTTATGCCCTTTTCCTGACTAAAGTACTCCAAAAGAAGTTGCTTATCACTAGGTTGCTGATCACCCTGAAGAATGACGCTGTATTAGAGGATCAATTGGTCTCTGCTCGTGTTCAGTTTGGCACTCAGGTACAGATACAGCCAAGTCAGCAGAAGTTTATGCTGTTGAGTACATACACAACCTCCGTCACTGCCACCATGACTATTTCATTAATAAGTTCCTTAGGCAATGACAGGAACTGCCTAGGAAAAGGATAGACTACTGTCTTAGAAAGGATCGTCCTACCTATTTGATTATTGAATTTTTACACCACTGAGGTCACCTTCTGATGGGCATTTACATGGGACACAAGTATCTTCTTGTCAGTGGCCCATTTGGAGAGATCTATCCACACATCGCTTTCCCAAATGCCTTTCCCATTGATTTTTCAATCATGCTTTTTCTAATTCCCTGACTATTTAGTCAAACCATTGTTGACAAGCCTATGAAAAATTAGCCCTTCTTCTTTCCAAGCAAAATGTGTGATAATACACTTCACCTAAGATTCTAATCCCTGTGAATACTTCTCTTCACCAGTGTCTTTCATCATTGTCCCACAAAGAAGATGCAATGCTGTAGCTATGTAACTTCTTCATCTGTAGACTAGCCCTGGGATTCTTTACCTGTGTCAAGGGGTCATAGAGCGTAGTCCGTGAGACTGTAGGTTCATGCTTGGGGACAGAAGACATCGTAGCCAAAGTGGAAATTGGACAACTAGGCAATTTCCTCACACGTCTTGTCTATCTTCGGGAGCTGCTAAGCTCTGATTGTTCATTTTAGGCTACTCATTTTCTTGGAAAGAACAAAAATGGCTTTTAGATGAACATAACATAGGGGAAATACTAGTAAAGTAAGACCTAGCTAAGAGATTGAGATGTGCTAGGGCACAGTAACTATAACAGGGTCACACTAAGTGTGTCACATTCACAAGGTCATGCAAAAAGTGATCCATGTTTGTCTTCAGCAAAACAGAAATAAGCCCAGCAGCAAAATATGCAATTTTTATGTATTAAGCAGAAATAATGAATTGAAGAGGACAATTTTTATTAGATCATTAATTATACTTTTAGACAATGCTAAATCTGAGAGACTCTTCCCAAAACATCGAGTGAGGCAGTGAGAAAATCATTCACAATGTTTAGAATAAATGAAGTGCTCTAATATGTCTCAAGATGACTAAATAGCTCAGCATCAACTTGTATAGAAAACATGGTCAAAGTGCTATGCTGAAGTTATGTTTCTCATACATTATGGCTTGATGAAAAACAAAAGCATAAATATTTGGGTGTCTAAATCCATTATTTTGTCAACCACCCAAGAAGATTATGTTCTCAAATCAAGCAAAGCATCTATCAGTGGATTAATTCTGTCTTTCAGATAGTTAATAGTGCTCATTAAGCATGTTTTATATTGTATTATTGATAAAAAAAATACCACTTGAGGTGCTTTTGTCAAAATCGTGGATGTATTTTTTGATTTAAGACCTATATCTGAGTAGATAATTATCTGACTATCTCATGGAGATTGGCCAAGTCTTAAGCAAATTCTGGGCCTGGTAGACAGTGTAGTAGCTATTGGTGGACCCAGATTTATTATAGAAATAAATGCAATTATTTCATTAGTCTGTCTCTGTCTGTCTGTCTGTCTGTCTCTGTCTCTGTGTATGTGGTCTCTCTCCCTTTCTTTTTCTTTTTTGGG
The DNA here is from genome assembly GCF_018167655.1 of Microtus oregoni. NCBI lineage: Eukaryota > Metazoa > Chordata > Mammalia > Rodentia > Cricetidae > Microtus > Microtus oregoni. Next base: position 21,282,223 of record NW_024543070.1, read on the forward strand.
TTTGTTTTTTTTTTTGAAACAGGGTTTCTCTGTGTAGTTCTAACTGTCCTGGAACTTGCTACAGAGACCAGACAAACTAGCCTCAAACTGATCCACCTGCCCCTGCCTTCTGAGTGCTGGGATTAAAGGTGTGCACCACTACGTCATGACTTTATTTGTTAGATTTTCAAAACAGAAACTTTATATAACTAAAAACGGGAAAAAACGCAAATTTTATTTATTTTTATTTATTTATTAAAGATTTCTGCCTCCTCCCTGCCACCGCCTCCCATTTCCCTCCCCCTCCCCCAATCAAGTCCCCCTCCCTCATCAGCTCGAAGAGCAATCAGGGTTCCCTGCCCTGTGGGAAGTCCAAGGACCACCCACCTCCATCCAGGTCTAGTAAGGTGAGCATCCAAACTGCCTAGGCTCCCACAAAGCTAGTACGTGCAGTAGGATCAAAAACCCATTGCCATTGTTCTTGAGTTCTCAGTAGTCCTCATTGTCTGCTATGTTCAGCGAGTCCGGTTTTATCCCATGCTTTTTCAGACCCAGGCCAGCTGGCCTTAGTGGGTTCCCAATAGAAAAACGCAAATTTTAATTATTACAATATTTTGTAATCCCTTCAAATTGATTAGGATTCAAAATGTGTACTTTTAATCTATAAAAACATTGTTTTTCAGGCTTGTAGATTCCAATGATTGGTTTAAAGGTACCCAGGAAAAGAGCTGGTACTGAATTTTCCTTAGCTGATTGTAAGGTTCTTTTTATTGCAGAAATTAGAGTCTTGAGTTTGAATTGAGATAATCTCTCTAGTCACATAGTAAATCCGTGTTAGGAGCATGTAGAATACTGTTTATATGCTCCACAATAGGTGGCAGAGAAGGGATATGTACACAGAATCAACAAGCAGTTTCGGGCCAATAAGTTGTCTATTAAAACCAAAGAAAATCCAAGAATAAAATTCTTGCGAGCACAGCCATTTGTGTCCCTAATGTGCAAAGAACTTTCAAATATTTACAAAAGAAAAACATAACAATCTTTCTAGGAAAATTTGGAGTTCTGACCAAACTTCTGACCAAGCCTTTGCTGGAGACACATTAAGCCATGAATACTAATCCTTGTAAATCCATGAGACTGCTGCAGGATTATCAGGGTAAAATGACTTTTGAATTTCTAATTCAGAATTTCACTAAGAGCTCGGTGACAGAGATGCATAGAAGTTACCTAAAAACTAAATTATAGAGAAAGGCAATTGCTGCCAAGACTGATGACGCGTTCTGAGGAGAACCCACATGGTGGAAAAAAGAGAAATAGCTTCCTCAAGTTGTCTTCCAATCTGCACACATATGGCAGGACATGTTTATGATCACACACACGAATGCTCATTTTTAAAGTCCAGCTTTGTCATCTAATCAGGTAGGTTCCCTCCCTTTATTTACTCAACCAAAGAAGGTAGTTTAACATTGTAATGGTGTGAGATGTGTAAACTACTGGGCAGTGAAACCTGCCCTTAGTTGTTGCTAAAGCAAAGGCATGCAGGTTCTCCGAGAGAGGGCGTGGCTTAATCTCAAGGCTACTGTCCCCAAAAGTTTTCAGCAATGAAGTCATTGCTTACAACACTGGGCTATTGTCTGTTGTAATAAACTCTATAGTGATACATATGAAAGCAGAGGACATCAATATATAACTAAAACCAATAACCTGAAAGAGAATGCTTAGAGACACGCTGATGGGCAAAGCAAAGCAAAGAGGTTCCTCATGCAGAATACCTTTCAGAAATTGTATTTGAGAGACAGGAGCTTGTTATAGGAGTGTAATTAGCATATTAACACATGGGTCACACCGGAAGTCAAGCAAGTCCTAAGGGTGATAGAATTGAAACCAGCAGAATTAATTCCAAGCAGCTCTGTGAATCAGAAAGCCCCACTAATGACACAGAGTAGTATTGGGATTCTTCATTTTAAAATTTTTTAGTTGTGGTAAAATACACATCACCATTTTCCATTTAAATCATTAAGGGTACAGTTCACTGGTGTTAGACATATAAATGCTGCTCTGTAATCATCACCACTGTCTGTTTCTAGAATTCTCCATGCACAGATGAAGCCCTGTGCCCATTAAACAGTAGCTCCCATTAACCGCTTCCCACCAAATCCCTAGAAATCATAGAATATTTTCCAAATCTAAGAATTTAAGTATGCTAGGCACTCCTCAAATAGAACTGAGTTGTGTCTATATTTTTATGTTTTTTATTTCACTTATAATAACATTGTAAAGGTCCATTAATGTAGTAGCATTGCCTCCTTCCTTTGAAAGATAAACAATATTCTATTTGTGTGGACATCTCATGTTTTCTTTACTCATTCATCCATCAGCAAACATTTGGGTTTCCTCCACCCTTTTGCCATTGTGAAAAAAGATATCTCGAAACTGGAATGAACATATTTGTTTGAGAACCTGCATTTAGAACATACACCAAGAATTGAAATTGCTAAATAATATGGTAATTTTATTTTTAATTTTCTGAGGAATTTACAAACTGTTTTTCTTTTTACCTTTCTTTAGTCTCTGCTCATACATTAGATCCCAACTTCAGTTTCCCTTACCTCCCCTCCTGTCAGTTCCTCCACCTTGATTCTCTCCCATATCCACCCCATTCTGTTTCCCTTCAGAAAAGAACAGCCTCCTCCCCGGGGATATCAACTGAACAAGGTATAGCAAGATGAAGTAAGAATAGGCACAAAGCTGGATGAGGCAACCCTTTAGGAGGAAAAGGGCCCCAAGTACAGCCAAAAAAGTCAAAGTCCTCCCTCACTTCCGCAGATTGGAGTCCCACAAGAACATCAAGCTACACAGCCATAATGCATTTCAGAGGACCTAGCTCAGACCCATGCAGGGTCATGTTTGGCACTTCACAGCTGATGCAGCAAACTGCATTTCCACCGGAGGGACAAGCTTCCAATTTCTTCAATCCTTGCCAACATTTGCTTTTTTCCCCACTTAGAATTACAAAAATTCATCTGAAATGTCACAAAGAGACCCAATACTGCGGATGCTAATTGATTGTTTTAATCTGAAAAATGTTTCCAGTATCTCATTCTCCAAGTTATGGTATTTTCAACTCATCAACAGTTTATTGGAACACAACCCAATAATTTGAAAATAACCTCTATGTAAATACTATAGATAGTATATATTACTTGTATTATTAGTTTAATATATATATTTAACACATACATATGAAAGTCATTGAATTGTTGATATGGTCTTTAGGAAGAAGAACTTGGGATGGTAGTGTAGGATGGTTATTTGAAGATCTAGCTTTTGTGGCATGGTACAGAATTTAAAGTAAGGAATCAATAAATCAATAAATTAAAGCAGGTTTTTTTTGTGGTGAACAAACAGAATGATGGTCTATAGTTATTAATTGTCTATTTTTGTGCACCTGGGTCAAAGAAGGGAAGAGACACCATTGGCTGTAATGTGAAGAAGAAAGCTGGAACTGGGACCTGGAAAACAAAATATTGGAAATATTTTTCAAATTAAAACTATAAATTAGCGCCCACAGTGTTGGGTGTCTTTGTGACACTCCAGGTGAATTTTTGTTGTTGACTTCCCCCTCCCCATATTCTCTTCCATCTTCCTGGCAGATTTCCCCCAATGCACGCTCATCCTCCCATCACCTCCTCACTTTTGTGCCACGTGTTTCCCCATGTCGCCTACCCCTGTCCCCTGTCACTGTCTTGTTTCATACGCTTTACCACCACTTAAACACACACACATAGACACTCTGAGCTATGAGGCACAGGAAAGAGAGAACACGTGATATTTATCTGTCTGAGGCTGGGTTATTTCATGTAGTACTTTCCAATTTTAACCACTTTCCTGAAAATTCCATTACTTCATTTTTCTCTACAATAAATAAAACTGCATCATGTATGTTTGCTACATTTTATCTATCTGTTCACCTGCTTATGGATATCTAGGCCAATTCCTGCCTTGTGAAGAATACAATAATTGTGTGCGCGTGTGCAAGCATGTCTCTGACAGGACATAGAGTCCTTTGAGTGTATGTCCAAGAGTGGTGTAGCCAGATCAGACTGTTTACTGAGAAGTTTCCTTAGCTATGTAGAAAGTTTTATACTTTATGTAGTTTCCCTTGGTAATTCTTGTTGATATTTCCTGTGTTATTTGAATTCTTTCCAGAGAGTTCTTGCCTATACCATTTTTTTTTTACAAAGGTGTCAAATGCAAACACCGGAAAAGAGCCTATTCAACAACTCATTCTGACAAAACTGGATATCCACCCATAGAAGAATGAAATCATATCTACATATCTGATCCGGCACAAAACCAAAACGAATCAAAGAGTTTAATTTGAAACCCTAAACCCTGAACCTAGTAGAGGAAAACACTTCAAGATACAGGAAACACAGTTTTTCTCTTCATTGGTTAAATTTGTGAGACTTGTGACTGATTTTATAATGTCAGGAAAAGTTAGGACTGAGAGCAGCGCTGAGGCAAGAGGAAAAGAAATAACCAGAAGATCTGGTCATACCTGAGGAGGGCTGTGCCCAGGGCACTGAGGAAGTGAGTCCCCGAGGGGCTGCTCTTCTTCATTCTGTTCAAAGAGAGAGGAAGGCAGAGGTGTGGATGTGGAAAGCTCTGCAGGTGTGGTGTCCAGAATTTTTAGGCGTTTCTACCTCATGACTCACGGTTTCTCTTTAAAGTGGAGGCTAAGGTCATCTTCAGAGTGGATGGGTCACAGTGGGGAGGAAGAGCAGCGAGAGCTGTGAATGCTGACATGGACTGGCTGGGAACCCCACTCGTCATCAGCCGTCAGAGATGTTTAGCTGTGGCTTCTGGCCTCAGAGCGCATCGTGGGCATTCATGTTTATACAACTCTGAAGCAACTGCAGTTGGCTTTTTTTCCCGTTTCCCCTTTTCCTTTTTTCTTCCTTTCTTGAGTGGTCTTCTCAGGTTTCAGCTAAAATGTTTCTCTAGAAGGACTTTGTTTAAGTTGGCTTTGAAAATATTTCTGTTCTCTCTCAGAATGAATAAGCAATGAATGAGCACTTCTTAAGCTTGGCCCAGGTCCCCACCTGGGACCATGCACTGCACACGCGCTGACATCTGTAAAAAGATGCCATCTCCCGTTCAAAAGATAATGTTTTTAGAAGAAAGGAGAATATACCTCAAGTAGACGAAATGTTGCAAACATTACTGTTGTCTTTGATGCTGTAGAGTTTGAGAAACAAAATCCTGAGATTTCAAGTTTAGATCAAAAGCAGATTATCTCCTGCCTTTTAGCAATCTGTAATACGAGATAAATCTGCCTGATTTTTGCTCCCAATACCCTGCACCTTTGATGCTGACAGAGCTTTGCATTGGTCAAGATTTGGATTTTTGAGAGAAGTGGACGGAGGAAAGCAGGGGCTAGGAAACGTGAACGCGCTGGCCAACCGAGGATGCAGAGAACCCAAGCTGTGTATGGCAAACAGGAAAAGGTTGCAGAGAAGAGAGGGATGGTGGGAAAACATGGAGTTAGGACACCAAAACAAGATGCCCTCCCTGGAAGTGTGCTTGACAGCACTGGAATGCTCTGAAGTCATCAGGAGAAAATCAGAAGACTTTAGTACCTGACTATCAAAATAATCAGCTGATATGGAATAAAGGTAACAAGAATAAGCGAAAACAGATATGAAGTTACTTGACTGGGTCACTCATGTGTACACTAGAATGAGCACGGTTTCTGAAGAGAATCCAGGCGACAGAGGGACCCTGAGTCACATGCTGGACTTCCATGAATGAGGAGGCAAATCCAGGATTAACCTTGCTAAGCTAACTGTGGTGATGATGGCAATCACTTCACCCCTAGAATCTTCAGGAGAAGACTGCATTTCCTTTGCCATTTATTTATTTCAGCTCCACATCAGACACTTTTCAGATATGCACTTTATTAATAAAATGTGAGAATAGGTTAATTAATCAATATGCAATAAAATATTTATTATGTAGTTAGTATCACATACTGAGAGAACTGTGAAAGTTATAGCTCTTGACTTTGCCATCTGTGGAGTTAAAATGTCTAATACAGAGTGTTGGTTGAAAGGATTAATAAATGAGTATAACATACGTTAGGAGAGCAGATAAGCCAATCTTACAAACACGTTTGTATTAACTTTGATGTAAAGGGATTTGCATTGCTTTAGGAGTTACGTGTGTAAGATGAAATTGCTACAGTCTTGTTTTCACCTAAGACTGAAGCCAACTTCCCAAACATGCTGTCTCTTTAATTTTCTTCTACTGAGCCTTTTTGTTGCATATAACGCTTTAAGTTTACTGACTCAAAGGAAATTCATAATATCATTTTTTTCATTCTTTCCTTTCTGTATAATATATGACCTTTGGCTTAGGAATTTTAAAATGTCATCACTCACTTTAAAAATAACTCAGAAAATAAAGGATGGTTTCTCAAGTGGTTTCATTAAAAAAGTTTTCACAATTTTCATGTATCAATAGTTAAAGGAAGAAATTTCTCCATCCAGGTTTGAGTAGAAAGCTCTAGTCTTGATTAAGTGCGGAGAAAATCAAGTTCTTTTGAGCAGACATTAGTACAAAATCAAAGTATGTAAGTTATTAAAGTTATGCCCTAAGGCTCACTGGGAGTGTCCACGCCATTATTCAATCAAAAATGTGTTTTCACACTACATGGCACCACACTGTTATCCAAGTTTCATTGCTAGGAGACATGGACCCTTGCCACGACCTACTCAACTATGCCAGCATCCTTTGCCAAAGAGAAAATTCTTCTCTCTTCAGACAAAAATAAAAAAGATATTTGTTAATATAACACTCTCATTTTTACAGGTCCCTTAAGGGAAGAAAACATCCAAAGAAACTTGAAAACTAACTTTCCTTAAGTGTTCCCACTAAGAAATGAGAGAGAGAGAGAGAGAGAGAGAGAGAGAGAGAGAGAGAATGGAAGACTATTACACACAATTTTGAAAACAACACCATGAGTGTAATGATCATTAAAAATTAAATTCTTCTTTTTTTTTTTTGAGACAGGGTTTCTCTGTAGCCTTGGAGCCTGTCCTGGAGCTAGCTCTTGTAGACCAGGCTGGCCTCAAACTCACAGAGATCTGCCTGCTTCTCTCTCTCAAGTGCTGGGATTAAAGGCGTGTACCACCACCGCCTGGCCTTAAAAAATTAAATTCTTGAGAAATAACAATATCTTTGCCAAATGGTTTTAACTTTAAGCATAAGTTTGTTTCTAGATATTATTCTTGAGAAAAATTCCTGAAATTTAATAAATGACAAAAGTTGATAGGGTCTGGAGAGAAACCAGAGAATCCTTAAAGGCTGGAATCCGCTCCAGTTCCCGTTTCCTAGTCCTACATCATCCTCAGGTGGAAATCATTACAGGTAGCTGAAAAAGGAGCCCCTGTGGGGTCTAGCGAGGCCACAGACAAAACCACTCCATGGATGTCAGAAGGAGCACGAGGCAGGTGAGGAGACTCTTCGTTGGAGGGGTTCTGAGGTAAACAGATGAGTCCACCAGGTCCTCTCCTACCTTCGAAAGAGGACAACAGGTGCTTCTATGAAGTTTGCAAAGAGCTGGAGTCGGGGGCCAGCCACTCTTCCCAGGATGGGTACCAGTGGGAGGCCAGGACATATGTGCCCATGCCATTCCCTCCCTGGACTCTGTTCAGGGCTCATTTTTAAGGAAAGAGCTGTGCTTTCAAGGAAGTCACACTGTGAGCCAATTATGCATTTACCAGGATGGACAAGGCCAAGTGAAGACTGTTGTCACTGATGGAGGCTGAGCTTCGGTGCCAATGGCTTTCCAGGGAGATTAATTCCTTGACATCCCCTCAAGCCTACAATGTTAAGCTATTTTTCCAATATTTACTCATAGGGAATGCTGAGACTAACTATGGAAAAGCGAGTGGGGAGATAATAGATGGTAGCCTGTAGTTTCTTTCTTAATTTGTTTCTTGTAACCTGTCCAAATCGCAAACCTTATTTAGTAAACTGAAGTCTACTAAAATTAGCAGAATTGGCATTTTGCAGAGCAAATTCTCAATGAGATATTATTTCTCAGTTATACCCTTCACTGAGGTTTGTGATAAGGGCCTTTTCTACCAAGTTTCATGTATGTCACACATAAGTGACCGCTGGCCAATTCAGTCAGCTCACCAGAATAGTCCTTGAAAATCCTGTTTTAGATCTGAAAATATCTTTATTCACGTCATTCACTTTGTTTTGGTTTAAGCTTTGTGAGACAGGGTCTCTCTATGTTGCTATGGCAATATTCCTGTCTCAGCTTACCGGTTGTAATTATAGGCAGGCACCAGCGTGTCTGGCTTGGCTCCTGCTTTTAAGGTGAGGTGAGAGGCAACGTTGTATCATGGGCCCGACACCAAACTGGAACGGAATGTCGGCTTTCTCACGTACATGCTAATATTAAGGTGGACAAATCATTTTATTTCTTTGTGCTTTAGTTTCCTAATTGATAATACTGGGTCAATAATCATAGTGCTATAGAGTCATTGTGTTAGGAACGTTAGTGAGCTCATTTTGTGTAAAAACATTTTGTGTGACTTGGAAAAATGTCATGTTTGCAAATGTGTAAAGGAGCCAGCCACAAACAGCTCCAATCGAAGCCAAGCTTCTAAGGCAAGCTCTGACACATCAAAGGACCAACCCCGAGGTGCCTCTAATATGTTGAAGAATCAGCCCTGGCTGTGAATCCCAGATAGCGCAAAGATAACACCTTCTGGGATAACAGAAGAAACTGGAACTTTGGAGACAGTCTCAGGACTGCACTGCCATGCACCCAAGAACACGGTGCCTCAAGCTTCTGCCCTGACCCTGTGGCAAGTTGGCAGGTGGACTTTGAGACTGGCCTAAGACGCTGGCTCTAGGGACTCTGGAGTTTGTAGAACTGGTATGGTTGCTGAGTTCACATATGCTCACCTGTCAAGGACTTTTTGGAACACAACAGAAGGAAGCTTCTAGCATTTCCTACCTATATTTTCCTACCTATATATTCCACACTATAGTGACATTTTATGTTTTAATAAATAAAGTTTGTCTGAAGATCAGAAAGTAAAATTAAGATACTATAGGCCAGGGAATGGTGTCACACACCTTTAATCCCAGGGTTTGGGAAAGAGAGGCAGATGGATCACTGTGAGTTCAAAGCCACCCTGGAATACACAGATCCAGGTGGTTGTGACTCACACCTTTAATCTCAGCATTAGGGAGTCACACACTTTATTCCCAGCACCAAAGGGGAATATGGGAGGAGACAGAGGCCCAGCTCTGTCTGCAGTCGCCCAGCCTTGATAGAGCTAAGACTTTTCTAGTGACTTACTTGTTTTGCTTTTCTTTTTTTTTAAATTTATTTATTTATTAAGGATTTCTGCCTCCTCCCCGCAACCGCTTCCCATTTCCCTCCCCCTCCCCCGATCAAGTCCCCCTCCCTCATCTGCTCGAAGAGCAATCAGGGTTCCCTGACCTGTGATCTTCAGCTTGAACCCCAATATCTGTCTCTGGGTTTTTATTATTTGTGCTACCCCACACTCAGAAAGATGTCTGTCTATGTAAGACTTCCATAATCTTAATAAGAGCACAGTATTATAAAGACATGAGATTACCATGATTTTTATAACAGCATGATAATGTAAAGAATATTTACATTTGTGTGAATAAATTTTAAGCTAAAACTTAAATTAATTTAATTAAACCTTTTACTTTGATTGATAAAGTAATACATATAGGAGTGGATTTTCAATACAAGTAAACTTTTAACACCGTACTTCAAAATAATGGTGTGACTTTTATTTGGAGAACATGTGTGTTCTGTAAGAATATCTCTTATTACTAGCCTGAAGATTTCTATAAGGAATATGAATTACAGACAGCCTATCGCCTACAGACATGCCCAGGATCTTATGATTTCTTTCCGTGAACATGGGCCTTGTCTTTATTGTCTGACTACTGAAGATATCCAGTGGTTGTGTTTCTTTGGTAATTCCCAGCAAGTATGGCAAAGAGCAAGCACCGGGCACAGCTGGTTATTCATTTCATAGGCTGTTTCTGAAAATAGTGCTATAATTAATATGGTGGTGTTCTCTGATGGATTCCTTTTGCTTCTTTTGGATATAGATCCAGTACTGAGACTACTGGATCAGATGCTCATGAGCATGGTAGATAATCTTTTTGAAGGACTATCACCCTGTATTAACTTATTCCTACCAACAGTGTTCTTTTCCCCATTTGTGAAAAGGTGCTTGGAATTTAGGTCAGTGTAGAGTCCTTGTCTAGCAAGTACCAGATCTTGGGTTTGGTCTCCAACACAAAAATGGAAAGTAAAACAGAACAACCCTGTGTGCTTAGTATTTTCTATCTCTTTATTGCAATGCCCATTTAATTTGTAGACTACATTGTTCTCATAGTCTTCCTATGTACTTGCATGATATTTTTGAGTATCTATCAAGTAAATTATTTATCTCCATTTCTTTTTTTTTATTTCCCCAGGCCCTACTTCATTTCCTCTCTCTCTTTCTCTCTCTCTCTCTCCCTTGTTCAGGAAAGGACATATCTCCTATGGATATCAACAAAACTTGGTATAACAAGTTGCAGTAAAACAAAATACCTCCCAATGTATTAAGACTGGGCTAAGTGACCCAGTATGAAGAGTAGGATTCCAAAAGCTAGTAAAAGAGTCAGAGACAGCCCCTGGTCCCACTGTTAGGAGTCTCACAAGAAGATCAATATAGCTCCATTTCATTGTCCGTTTTTAAAGATTAATTCCCTGTTTTCACTTTTCTCTTTAATGTCCATTCCTGCACTTTCGATAAAACAACCATTTCTCTCCTCAGCCCCTCACCCACATCTACTCCTCCTCTGTCTCCACTCAGATGGAGTAAGGCCTCCAATGGGAATCAACAAAGCATGTGTATCATGCTGAGGCTGAAGCAAGCTCCTCCCTGCTACATCAAGGCTGAATAAGATATCCCACCCTAGGGAATGTGTTCCAGAGAGCTGGCTCATGCATCAGGAACAGGTCCTGGACCACTGCTAGGGATCCCACAACAGACCAAGCTACACAACTGTCACCCAGATGCAGAGGGCCTAGGTCAGTTCATTGCTGGCTCCCTAGTTCTTCCTCCAGAGTCTGTGATCTCCACAAGCTCAGGTCAGCTGTCTCTACCAGTTTTCCCATTATGATCATGACCCTACCTGTTGCTCATACAATCTCTCCACCTTCCCCTCAGCTGGACTCCTGGGGCTCGGCCCAGTGCTTGGCTGTGGACCTCTGCATCTGCTTCCATCAGGTACTGGATGAAGGCTCTCTGATGACAAGTAGGGAAGTCACCAATCTGATTACAGGGAAAGGCCAGTTCAGGCATGGAGAGGAAACTGGTTGGTTTGTAAAATGAATTTAAAAAAATGGTGAAGAAAACAAAACAAATCAAAACTTTGGACTAAGACAAAAAAAAAGAGTAATTAACAGAGAGCTCTGTAGAAAAGTAGAACATTGAATTGTGATAATCACTCAGGAAATTGCCTCATTGCTCAGTTTTCTTTGTGGTTGAGAGAGGGGGAAACATTGTCTATTAACCTAGACAGTTGATAGCTGGTGTAAGCAGAACAAAAGAAATAGTGTGATTGCTCATCACTATAGCCTTTTTTTCCTCTTAATATGATCCAGATTTGTTGTTCTTTACAAATGACTCAAGGACTTCTCAAGCTTCTTTGGTAGTAATTTGTACTTGGCTTCTTTCTACTTGTCAACTTCGGTTTATCAAGATGAAATCATGAGACACTATCTAAAACTTGACAAAAACATGTTCTCAATTTGTACTTTACTAAATCATAATTGTGTTCATGTTCCAATCACTACTTTTGATAAAAGGGTAAAATAATTCTAAAAAGCAAACAAACAAAAAACCCCAACCACTTCTCCATTCCCTATGGGCTTCCCTTGATGCTCATTCGACAGGAGGAACACACACCTGGAGCTATGAGCCTGCTCCAAAGTCACAAGGCCTGGCGGAGAACCTCCTGCTGTTGTTAGGCTACTTGACTATGTGGTCAAACTGCCTCCCCAGTATGAAATAGTAAAAATGGCAATCTTATCAAAAGCAATCTACAAATTCAATGCAATGCCCATCAAAATCAGAGCAAATTTCTTCGCAAACCTCAAAAGAACAATACTCAACTTCATATGGAAAAAATAAAAAAAAAAAAGGATAGTCAAAACAATCCTGTAAAATAAGAGGCATCACAATCCCTGGATTCAAACTCTACTACAAAGCTGCATTACTGAAAGCAGCCTGGTACTGGCATAAAAACAGACAGGAGGACCAATGGAACTGAATAGAAGACCCAGATATTAGTCCCCACAGCTTTGAACACCTGATTTTTGACGAAGAAGCAAAAAATACCAAATGGAGAAAAGAAAGCATATTTAACAAATGGTGCTGGCATAACTGAATGTCATTTTTAAGCAAGTTCAGCAGTCATTCTATGGGTCCTGCATGTCCATTTCATCATGCAGTCCAGGCAAGAGCAGTTTCTTGCCCAAATGTCTAACCAACTCCATAAGGAAACTCTCCAATGCTCATCTTCCTCTTGAAGTAATTGGTGCTGCCAGGAGCAGATGTGTCTCATTGTCATGAAAAGTTCTAAGTTATTAAAACATTTAAATGCCACATTTTATCAGCTTTGAAAGGTTTAAAGAATGCCCATCTATCTGAAATTCATCTCTGTCCATCTAGAAAATCTAACTAACATGACTACGAGCTTGACTATTATAGATGATTATCAATTAATCTATATTTCCTAATTATACATTACATGTTTAAATGAGCTGGACAAACACAACGCCTTAATCAAGATCAGAAATACATATACACAGTATAACAAAATTGACATTAAATTTGTATCAATAAATCAAGATCCATACCAATGCAAATCTCTATAGCATATCCCCCTTTAAATGTAAAGAAACATTTATAAACAATATTTGGGAATATGAGCGTAGTTTTCTCCAAACTGCTTCTTGCTTTTTGTTGGGTGAAACAATTTTTGGGGGTGTTTATGGAGACCTTTCAGGGGGTTTTGTCCCATCAAACCACATAAGTCTGGAAGGATTCCACAGGTTCTCATCCTCTGTGGAAACAAAAGAACCTTTTCCCAAAGCAACATATCCTTAGACAAAAATTTTGAAGTCACGAAACCTTTAAGACATATATGTTGGTTTAGCTTAGCAGCCCATATAATGAAATATCTCTCTGTACTTAGCTCCATCACAGTCAAAAAATTCAAAGAAAACACAATAATGTACATAATCCAGACTCTCTTTGTATATTCCATCTTTACATGGCTTTTCTTACTCTATTACTTTTTAATATTTATTTTATTATCTTTACTCCTTTAATCTATGAATGTCTGTACTCTGTCTCTTTAAAGACTTCGTTTTATTTTTATAAGCCATTTACTTCTTTTTATAACTCTCTATACTCTTTTTCTCTTTCTCCCAAGCCTATGTACACTTTTAAAACACAGTGTGTCTCATTTAGAGGTCTTTTTCATCTGAATTTGTCTTATTGCATATCTGTAATCCTTTTTCTGACCAGATGTGATTTTTTTTCCATTTTTTTTTATTGAGAAAAGGAGAAAAAAAAAACAAGTTTCCCCCTCCTCCCAGCCTCCCATTTCCCTCCCCCTCCTCCCACCCTTCTCCCCCTCCTCCCACCCTTCTCTCCCTCCCCCCACTCCTCTCCCTCTCCAGTCCAAAGAGCAGTCAGGGCAGAAGTGATTTTTAAAACGCTAAGCCCTTCTTATGAACTTAAGCAGTGGCATTACTAGGGGAAATATGGCATTGTCTGCTTGCCCCACCCAGTCCAGCATGGCAAAGTTGTTTGCCGCCTCTGAGAGCCATGTACATTGCCCCATTTTAGGCAAACAGCCCATCTATGTTGTCATTCAGCAAATTGTAGCACTCTGTTCACAAACCTCTTTTAAATGCTTGGCCTCCTGAAAGAGCCAGAGTTTGTACTAGTGGCAAGACCCAGAAAGCCGGCATTTCAAAATGGTGCAGCTTTTTTCTGCTATCGCTGAATCAAAGACTTCTCTTAAAGGGACCATGGCATGCCATCTGCAAAATGCTGGCTACCAAGAAGTCATGCTTAATTCTCTTTTTGTGTGTCTAAAATTACTTTTAAAGCTTTTAGGTTTTACATGGATGTAGCTAGCACACGTTGGAGTGCCAATTTGTTGTAGGAAAGCCGCTTCATCATTCTGGCTGCCCAGCAGCTAGGACCTGAAATAACCACACAGAAACTATATGATTTAAATCACTGTCTGGCCCATTAGCTCTAGCTTCTTATTTGATAACTCTTACATCTTTATTTAACCCATCTCTATTAATCTGTGTATTGCCATGTGACTGTGGCTTACTGGGTAAAGTTCCCGTCCAGTGTCTGTCTCCAGTGGGGGCTACATGGCTTCTCTCTGACTCTGCCTCCCTTCTCCCAACATTCAGTTTAGTTTTCCCTGCCTATCTAAGTTCTGCCTTGCTATAGGTCTAAAGTAGTTTCTTTATTAATCAATGGTATTCACAGCATACAGAGGGGAATCCCATATCACATCTGGACTGATAATACTTTAAGAGTCAAAGACCAACTATTAAAACCCCAAGCATGAAAAGCCCTCTTTTGAATTGTTGGTCAAGGTTGTCCAAGAGACTCCCTCAAATATTGCAAGCCCTTAATTACTCCCCAAAGGTGGAAGGTAAGTCCTGATTGCTGAAGACATCATACACTTCAGATGCAGGGCCCAGAGGCCCCTGAACTGGAAGTGATCTAAATGCTTCCTCCATGAAGATGGTCTTTCATGGTACCAGAAGCCACCATGCTTCTGGTATGAGGGAAGCAACTAACACTCCTACCCAGATATGATACCTATGAGCCACAACACTGGCCATCATGGCATGATAACTAGTAGTAGTGCACACACCCTGGTGGTACCCAACAGCTCTCCAATTGAGCTCAAGACCCATTCAACAAGAGGGAAATCATGCATGATACTAGAAACCTAGCCCACTACATGGGACTAGTGAAGCCATGCATCTTGGAGAAGGGCATACGCTCACCATTTTTACTAACCCAGAACAATTCTAACTATAGTCTAAATATCTGTCTTTAAACTCATAGATAAATGCACTCCCCATCCCTCATCATCAAGGAAATTTCTCTTTGCAACAGATGGAGACCATTACAGAAAACCACAACCAATAAGAAATGTGGCATTGTGGAGCCAAGTGCCAGTAGACACATCTTTATAAAACAACTCCAGCACCTAAGGCTCAGAAAAGGGGACCAAAGGATTGTGAGAGCCAGAGGTTCAGGAGGTTTGCTATGAGACTGTGACTACTAGGGATGTTAGAAACTACACCCATAGAGTCTCAATAACATGACTTCTTAAACATGGGCTGAACAGAGACAACAATAACAGACCTGCCAATTTGGACATGGGGGAAAGTCTATTAGGTCTCAGCCTTACACAAAGAACTACAGACGACTATGGAATGCGGAGAGCAGTATTAGGGGGAAGAGCTCACCTGCCAGCCTGAACTGCCCTTATTCACATTGTGGGAATTATACAATGGGCAGCTGCACACAAAGCAACTCAACGTTGTGAAATAAACACCTTTGCAACGACGCAGACACTTACAACCCCAATGCCTTATGCTTCAGATAGTTGGGTTGCTGCTATCAATTTACTGCCTTTGCAGTAATAAGCCCATTTCATTTCTACCCTGGTCGAAAGGGTGAATTCATTCACTGCCTGCCAACCAGGTCTGATTAAAGATCTTGAATCATGCAGGACATGATGAAGCTGCTTGATAAGCTTCGTTTTACTTACAGTGAGTCATTAGATCAGTCAAGCTTCAAATCCCACTTTTCAAAGTCCTTAACGAGATTCTTACCACAGCTATTTGTAAATTTTATGAGAATGTATTCGGTTTCATTAGTTCAGAAGTCATTTGAAGGTTCCATTTAGGTCCCAAGAATTGTGTCAAGTTCTACAGATTAAAAAATGAGTAGGATATATGCCTAAGTTTCTCATTGTAAAATCCCTTGGCACCATTTAGATATATAGAGTTACGCTGCACAGGCATGTGTTTCTTTCCGGGCACTAGACCTGAAAATTGATTGCACTGCCAAAAGAATGATGGTATCTGAGTCAGGTTCCTTTTGATAGCAGCTAAGCAGGAATGATTTATTAGTTTAAGCTAATGTATTTGGTAAGTTTTTAGGGCAAAGACAAAACAAGGAACTCAAAGCAGGATGTACGGCCACTGCACCCATGAAATGAAATGCTCTAAGTCACCTAGACCCTGCTTCTCCTTCTCTCTGGGTTCCACTCCCATTTTTCCTCTCCTCTCTGCATAGTTGCTGTTGGTGGTTTCTCACATCAACAGGATGCCACAGCTTGCAAGTTTATGTCACCTGTGCTTGAGAGTTAACCCTTAAAGGACTCAGTGCTTCTAAATTTCAGTCTTAAGTTCCTGAGACAAAGAAGCTGATTAATCCAGCTTCTGATGGAAACCCTTCTGGTTCCATGAAGAGTGGCTAGGATGTTCAAGTTGCATGGCACATACCCTAGGAGAGGAAAGGGAAGGCAGATACTTTATTTAGTCTGTGAATTAATTGTTGCATATGCAGTCTTGTCCCGAAGTCTCTATTATAGCTTGAGAATTATTTATTGTTTTTATTTTTAATTAATAATTAATTTTTTTAAAAAACCCAATCATTTGTCATTTTACATACCAATCCCAGTTCCCACTCCCTCCCCTCCTTTTGCTCCCTCCACCTTCCGTCCCCACCCCCATTCACTCCTCAGAGGATAAGGCTTCCCATGGGGAGTCAACAAAGTCTTGCACACCACTTTGAGGCAGGACAAAGGCCCTCCCTCCTATATATAGGCTGAGCAAGTTATCCCTCCATAGGGAATGGGCTCAAAAAAACCTATTCAAGCAAGAGGGATAAATCTTTGTCCCACTGCCAGTGGCCCCACAGGCTGCCCCATACAACTGTCACCAACATTCAGAGGGCCTAGTTTGGTTCTGTGTTGGTTTTCTTGCTGTCAGTCCAGAGTCAGTGAACACCCATTAGCTTAGGAAAGCTGTTTCAGTGGGTATCCCCATCGTGGACTTGATCCCTTTCTTCATATTCTCGCTCCTCCCTCTCTTCGACTAGACTCTGGGAATTCAACCCAGTGTTTAGCTATGAATCTCTGTATCTGCTTCCATCAGTTGCTGGATGAAGGTTCTATGACAGTGAAGGTAGTCATCAATCTGATTATAAGGGAAGGCCAGTTCAGGTACCCTCTCCACTGTTGCTTAGGGTTTTAGCTGGGGTCATCCTGTGGATTCCTGGGAATTTCCTTAGTGCCAGGTTTCTTGCTAGCGCCATGATGGTTCCCTCGATGAAGATATCGCTTTCCTTTCTCTCCCTCTCTTTCCTTCTCCCATCTTGACCATCCCATTCCCTCATGCTCTCCTCACCCCTCCTCTTCTCCCTTCTGCCCTCCCAATCCCTCTACCCCCACATTCCAATTTTCTCAGGAGATCTTATCTATTTCCTCTTCCCAGGGGAACCATGCGTGTTCCTCTTAAGAGTTCTTATTGTTTTATAATGGCTAATTCTTCTGAGGTAACTCTGTAGGTATGATTATAGCATGGGTCAAAATCAGACATGGTTGAATTTGTATGGTAATGTTTGAGTTCTTCCTTAAAACCCTGCTTTGTAGTGGCTGTATGCTATTGAATGAGTCTTTCCCATTTTGCTTTAACTTACTTGGCACAAGTAAACTGTGATACTTGTTGAATATCAGAGCGCTCACTAGAGCGGAATCACTCAGCTCTGTGATGACTTATTTTTCTTAATTACAAGGGAAAATACCCTGTCCTTCTCCCTGAACAGCTCCCTGCCTCACAACCTCTCTCTAGGAGGAAAGGTCATGCTACAAAAACCAGGTTGAGTTTGAACTTGTGATCTATCTGTCTCAAGTGCTGGTAGTACCACTGTGACTTGATATCTGGCTTCTTTTTCTGATTAAAAAAATTTAAATAGGTTTTGAAATAAAATATTTGCTTACTGATTGACCTACATGGAATTTAGTTACCCTCGTCTCAGGCATCTATCAGCTTTTCTTAAGGAGAGAACTCTGATTAAATTCTTCTAAAGTAGTCTATTTTCTTTCTGAAGGTTGCGTTCTGAAAATATTAAATTTTGTAGCAGGTTCTTTCTGCCTGAGTTACTTCTCATGCAAATTATTATCAAACAAATAATGCTCATTGAAAATTTATTGAATTATTTTAGTCATTAATACATATATCTTTGAGCATTAGAACCAAAAGCTAAAAAAACAAAAAGTTTCTTTTTTGATATTTAAAATATGTGTAATTGAGTCTTTTGAAACAGCTCTGTCATACTCCATGTATACTTTTGCATCTCCTTCCTGATGACTGTACATGTATATTATTTTATTTTTAAATTCATTTTAGTGAGAGAGATAAATATTAGGATCAACATGATAAAATGCCTAATTTGAAGTAAATATCTATATGTTCATGGGCAGTGACTTGAATAAAAAATAAAACCAAGATGTATACAAACTTTATATATTTGTTTAATTCTAAAGGGAAAGTATTTATTAATCCTTTTGCCAAATGGAGTAGTCGGTATGTTTCTGCATAATCCATAACTATTTATCATTCGTGTATATGCATTTTTATGTGGATAAGAGAAGAAAGACTTGAAAAATATCATTATCTTTACTATTGGAAAAAATTCTTTGAGCATAAAAATTATACTATCTGGGAAAATATTCTGAAAATATTTTGAATGGAAGCTGAGTTTCCCAAAGGATTTAAATGTTATCAGACTTTGAAGGTGGTTAAAAAAAAGTGTTCTCTGATAGAAGAGAAAGTGGGAAGTACTCTACAGCACATGGGCACAGGAGACCACTTCCTACGTATAACCCCAGCAGCACAGACACTAAGGGCATCATTGAATAAATGGGACCTCCTGAGGCTGAGAAGCTTCTGTAAAGCAAAGGACACTGTCACTAGGACAAAAAGGCAACCCACTTACTGGGAGAAGATTTTCACCAACCCCGCAACTGACAAAGGTCTGATCTCCAAAATATATAAAGAACTCAAGAAACTAGACCGTAAAAGGCTAATCAACCCAATTATAAAATGGGGCATTGAGCTGAACAGAGAATTCTCAACAGAAGAAGTTCAAATGGCCAAAAACACTTAAGGTCATGCTCAACTTCCTTAGCGATCAGGGAAATGCAAATCAACAACTTTAAGATACCATCTTACACCTGTCAGAATGGCTAAAATAAAAAACACCAATGATAGCCTTTGCTGGAGAGGTTGTGGAGAAAGGGGTACACTCACCCATTGCTGGTGGGAATGCAAACTTGTACAACCACTTTGGAAAGCAGTGTTTCGGTTTCTCAGGAAATTCGGGATCAACCTACCCCTGGATCCAGCAATACCACTCTTGGGAATATACCCAAGAGAGGCCCTATCATACAACAAAAGTATATGCTCAACTATGTTCATGGCAGCATTGTTTGTAATAGCCAGAACCTGGAAACAACCTAGATGCCCTTCAACGGAAGAATGGATGAAGAAAGTATGGAATATATACATATTAGAGTATTACTCAGCAATAAAAAACAAGGACTTCTTGAATTTTGCATACAAATGGATGGAAATAGAAAACACTATCCTGAGTGAGGTAAGCCAGACCCAAAAAGAGGAACATGGGATGTACTCACTCATATTTGGTTTCTAGCCATAAATAAAGGACATTGAGCTTATAATTCATGTTCCTAGAGAAGCTAAATAAGAAGGTGAATCCAAAGACAAACACATAGGCATCCTCATGAATATTAACCTTCATCAGGTGATGAAAGGAGACAGAGACAGAGACCCACATGGGAGCACCGGACAGAAATCTCAAGGTCCAAATCAGGAGCAGAAGGAGACGGAGCACGAGCAAGGAACTCAGGACCACGAGGGGTGCACCCACACACTGAGACAATGGGGATGTTCTATCGGGAACTCACCAAGGCCAGCTGGCCTAGGTCTGAAAAAGCATGGGATAAATCCGGACTAGCTGAACATAGCGGACAATGAGGAATACTGAGAACTCAAGAACAATAGCAGTGGGTTGTTGATCCTACTGCACGTACTGGCTTTGGGGGAGCCTAGGCAGTTTGGATGCTCACCTCACGAGACCTGGATAGAGGTGGGCATTCAGGGAACCCTGATTGCTCTTCGAGCAGATGAGGGAGGGGGACTTGATCGGGGGAGGGGGAGGGAAATGGGAAGCGGTTGCGGGGAGGAGACAGAAATCCTTAATAAATAAATAAATTAAAAAAAAGTGTTCTGCATTCAAAGGGAAGCCTGAATTTGGGGGAAAAAGAAGGAAATAGGAGTTGAAACAAACAGATGGGAAGAGGCTGCTAGGGCAGCAAGCAACAAGGAATGGGATGCTGCAGAGGAGAAGTCAGGGCCAGAAGCAGTGAGCAGCAAGGAATGGGATGCTGAATAGGAGAAGTCAAGGCCAGAGGTAGTGAGCAACAAGGGAGGGGATGCTACAGAGGAGAAGTTGCAAAGAGGGAGCAATGTGAAGAAGCGGACTGCTTGTGAATTTTAAAGATTTTTATTTTCTACACAGGACACAGTTCTGTCCCGCTAGCCTCATTTTTTTTTTCAGCAAATATGCAGCTCCAAAACAAAGTGACTAAAGTGAGCATACACTGTGGAAAATCAAGTTTATTGACATATTAGGTCCAAGATTATGGACACCAAAGCAACATGTGAGCACACAGGAGTCAGGAGACGCTAAGAATGGAAGAGCCTTAGACAATCAAAATTTATAATTTTTTTAAAAAAAAATCATAATATAGGGATTTCTAACCACTCTGGACCCAGATTCTTGGAGTCTGTTGTCCTTTATCCTGGGATCACATTATGGAATTATTAGAGCAGAAGAGAAATTTAGTTCTAGTTGTCCTTCTCATTTGATTTAAACCAGTACATAGGATAGTGCCAGCAAACCAAAGGCAAAAGATTCACTTAGTTTAGAAGATGTTAGGTTATCTGTATTTGCCCTTATTAGGAGAAGGAAAGGTTTCTGCCAGCACACAGACTCGTTTGTTGATGCTTTCTGAAATCCACAGGCTTATGCATCACTGACAGGAGATACTGGTTTGCCAAATGTGTTATCACTGAAAAGTAATCAATAATGGTGTGAGTCTGACAAATTTCCTGTCTCTAGCTATTTATCTCACTATTCCTTTTTATTCTGCATCACAGGATGTTTGGAAACATCTGCCTATCAGTTCTATCTGAGCGAAAGCCTGATGATGTAACCTGTATTGCCTGAAGCTGAGTTTATGTATGCACAGAAACTGTATTGGGCAGAATAATCATAGAAGCCTATTACAGGAAATGATCACATCTATCTAATAGCTTTTTAAATTTATCTCTCTAATGTTTTATCAAGTTTATATATTCATAGAAACTATACTGGACAAAAATAATCATAGGAATTTATTACAGGAAGTGTAGTATAAACGATCTTATAAATGTTTTTGTTTTGTCCCTTTAATGTTGTACTTGTGAGATTTTTTTTCCTGTGAACTTACTAAAAACTGAGGTAAAAAGAAGCAATACTATAGAAAGAAAGTTTAAAGTATACTCAGGCACTTCAACATCACCTCCTTTAAGACATTGTAAATCTATGTAAATTTAAGACATTGAAATAAACTTGTTGGACATTAATTGGTCATTATATCTGATTGAACTTGTATATCAATTATA
Organism: Microtus oregoni; assembly: GCF_018167655.1. NCBI lineage: Eukaryota > Metazoa > Chordata > Mammalia > Rodentia > Cricetidae > Microtus > Microtus oregoni. The sequence continues at coordinate 21,304,139 of NW_024543070.1, forward strand.
GATTAGTAAGAAATATATTTTTGAAGATAGTAATATACAAAAATATATGTTGGCATGTATAATTTATGTGCACAAGTAGATTTCTCCTTGGGGATTCTAAATTGTACAGAAAGTTCATCTTAGGATCTCATGTATGCTAGGTAACCTCTCTATTGCTGCCTGCAGCCCAAGCCATCAGGAGACTTTCCCCTGGAAGGAGTTCCTTGCTTTATCACACACATGAATGTATTATGGAAAACTACCTTCTTAAAACAATGAGTCGGGGCTGTGAAGTCTCCTGATTAAAAAGAGCCAAATGTTTTCCTTTAGGAGAATTTGGTGTTGAACTAGAAAGACAAGAGTCTGATAGGACCTTCCTCTTCTCAGGAGTGGGCAGAGAAAAAGGCATACCAATCAAGAAGAAAACGAAACAGAGAGCCAATGACTATGTTTCCGCTGTCAGATTCATCAAAGATGCCATTTTAAACTTTCAATGACACTTGTTAGTGCTTATGGTTAACAGAAATATACAATTGTCTAGTGTTACATCACTGACCACATAACAATCATTCATGAAATGCTTATTGACAGAAGGCTTGGGCTTACACATCCTGTGTGAGTAACAGTATTTCAAGACAGAAGGAAGTATTGTTTGAGTTTTCTCTTTGAGGATCAGGAAGGGAGGTAACTTGTTCGTGTTACTTCATAGCTTTGGTAATAGCTAGTAGGATGCTGGAGACCATTTTCTTAGAGAATTAGTTAAAGTAGGATTGAATAAAGTGAAGCTAATACAAATTCATTGTGTAAAATGAATCTCAAATTCTCTTAGAAGAAATCTGTGAATAACACTGAGACAATATCTGATATATCAAATAACAGATCTCTTTAGTCAATGAAGGGAACATAGAAGTTTTCCATGAACAAATAAATATTCTATTACAGCAGTATAATTTATAAGAGCAAAGGATTTATAGAATAATTTACTCGAAACCTTTAATAAACTTGACGCCAGTACAGAAAGTGTCTGTGATGGCGATGAAGAAATGCTCCTAGTTTAGAAATATTCAAAAGCAAACAATAGCTACCACATAAACATAAAGCATACTTTATGTGTTAAAAGAAGAAGCAAATAAACACAAACCACCACAAAACATTTTGTTTAACACGGATTTGTTCAAGTGAGCACACACAGTGTAGATGAAACCACACACAATCAGCTTCTAACACCCTTTTGTTGATGAACCGCAATCCCATCTTCCATCACAGCTTAGGTCTGAAGAGAGAAATCTACCCGGCTGTACTGAGATGTGTAGCATTAACTATACCTCAAGGGAATCACAGTTTAATCAAGACTGTGTGATCCTTCTGCTGGAGAGAAAGTCACGAAAGAAGTAGAGGGAATGATGAGGTGCACTCCATTTTCTTACCCTTACTCCAAACACTCTGTCCCTAGTTTATTAGGGCCATCTAGACAAAGTGTCCTGCTTGTTCCCTCGATAATCAAACTCCTTCACCTGCAGGAAGTGACCCTAAAGGTATACAAAGAAATAAAATTTGGCCAGTGTATTGTTTAATTTTGCACAAGTTAAAATGTGTACACCATAAAATAGACACATTTTTCAGGATTTCAATAGGCAATTGCTTTGAATTCTGAAAAGGCTGACTCTGTAATCACATACTTATTAGAAGTTATGGCTGCCATGGGTATGCCTGCATAAATTAAAAGTGACAATGATCCAGCAATGCCTCTAGTAAGATAAAAGAGTTTTATTGAATATTATAACATAAAGCATATTACAGGTATACCACACAAACCTACAGGACAAGCTGTCATTGAGAGATCTAATTGCATCTTAGAAGAAATGTACAAACAGGTAGGGGGAACCAAGACCTCCAGAGATAGATTGCATAAGGCATTACTAACCTTGAATTTTCTTAATGCTAATGAGAAATGAACAACAGCTGCAGAGAGACATTGGACAATAGAAAAAACTTCTGAGTTAAATCAGTCTGTGTACTTCAAAGATGTGTTGACCTCAGAATGGAAACCTTAATATGTATTACATTAGGGAAGGAGTTTCACTTTTGTTTCCACAGGAGAAGAAAAGCTATGGATACTGTCAAAATTAATTAAGGTTCAATTAAAACAGGAGAAACCTTTTGATAAGGGAAAATGATAGTTCATCCACCAATGTGACCATCCTACAGGTTGAAAGAAAAACCCACAAGGGTCGGGACAGGGTTCTTTGTCTTCACAGAAAAACAGAGATACCCTTCTTTTTTTACTTTATTTTCTTTGATACATATTTATTTTATGGCCATTTCCTTTTCTTTATTAGATATTTTTTAAAATACCAATTAAAATTCCCATTCCCTTCCCTCCCCATATTCTTTCCACACACCCTCCTACCCTACCTCCTCCAGTTCTAAGAGAGGGCAAGACACCTTGCCCTGTGGAATGTCCAAGGCCCTCCCCACTATATCTAGGCTGAGCAAGGTATACATCCAAAGAGATTAGGATCCCCAAAAGCCAGTACATGCAGCAGAGACAAATTCTAATGCCACTGCCAGTGGCCCCTCAGTCTGCCCCAGCCACACAACTGTCAGCCACACTCAGAGGGACTAGCTTGGTCCTATGCTTGTTCCTTCCCAATCCTGCTGGAGTTGGTGAGCTCCCATTAGCTCAGGTAAACTGCTTCAATGGATGAACCCCTCATGGTCTTGACCTCTTTGCTCATATTCTCATTCCTTCTATTCTTCAACAGGACCTTGGGAGCTCAGTCCAGTTCTCTGATGTGAGACTCTGCCTCTGTTTCCATCTGTTGCTGGAAGAAGGTTCTATGGTGATATTTAAGATAATCATCAATCTGAATGCAGGACAATGCCAGTTCAGGCACCCTTTCCACTATGCCTAGGATCTTAGCTGGAGCCATCCTTGTGGATTCCTGGGAATTTCTCTAGAGCCAGGCTTCTTGCCAACCCTATAATGGCTCCTCCAATCAAGATATCTCTCTCCTTGATCTCATATCTGTCCCAGCTCCATCTCGACCATCCCATTCCCTCAAGTTCACCCCAACCCTCCTCTTCCCCCTTTCTTCCCCCTCCCTCTAGCTGGCTCCCAGGCTCCCAAACCTGTCAGGCCACCCTGTCTGTCTCCAACTCCCAGGTGGGTCCATATATGTTTTTCTTTGGGTTCACCTTATTACTTAGCTTCTCTAGGATCATGAATAATAGGCTCAATGTACTTTGTTTATAGCTAGTATCCACTTATAAGTGAGTACATAACATATTCATCTTTCTGTGTCTGGGTTACCTCAATCAGGATAGTGTTTTCTAATTCCATCCATTTGCATGCAAAATTCAAGATGTCATTGTTTTTTTTCCCCCACTGAGTAGTATTCTAATGTATAAACGTGCCACACTTTCTTTATCCATTCTTCAGTTGAGGTGCATATAGGTTGTTTCCAGGTTCTGGCTATTATAAATAATGCTGCTATGAACATATTTGAACAAATGTATTTGTAGCGTGATTGAGCATATTTTGGGTATATTTTCAAGAGTGGTATTGCTGGATCCTGAGGTAGGTTGATTTCCAGTTTTCTGAGAAACCGCCATACTGACTTCCAAAGTGGTAGTACAAGTTTGCATTCCCACCAGCAATGGATGAGTGTTAACCTTACTCCACATCCTCTCCAGCATAAGCTATCACTGATGATTTTGATCTTAGCCATTCTGACAGGTTTTCAGAGTTGTTTTGATTTGCATTTCCCTGATAGCTAAAGAAGTTGAACATTTCCTTAAGTATCTTTTGGCTATTTAAAATTCTGTTGAGAATTCTCTGTTTAGTTCAGGACCCCATTTTTTAATTGGGTTATTTAGAATTTTACTGTCTAATTTCTTGAGTTCTCTATATATTTTGGAGATAAGTCCTTTGTCTGATTTGGGATTGGTGAAGATCTTCTCCAGTTCAGTAGTCTGCCTTTTGTCTTATTGACTGTGTCCTTTCCTTTACAGAAGCTTCTCAATTTCAGAATGTCCCATTTATTTATTGTTTCTCTTACTGTCTGTGCTACTGGGGTTATATTTAGGAAGTGGTCTCCTGTGCCTATGCATTGAAGACGACTTCCCACTTTCTCTTCTATCAGGTTCAGTGTGGTCGGATTTATATTGAGGTCTTTAATCCATTTGGACTTGAGTTTCATTCATGGTGATATATATGGATCTATTTTCATTCATCAACAGGTTGACATCCAGTTATGCCATTTGTTGCAGATGCTTTCTTTTTCCATTATATAATTTTAGCTTCTTTGTTAAAAATCAGATGTTCATAGGTGTGTGGATGAATAACCAGGTCTTCAATTCAATTCCACATCTCTATTTTTATGCCAATACCAAGCTGCTTTTATTACTGTAGCTCTGTAATAGAGCTTGATGTCAGCTCTATTACCTCTAGAATGCCTCTAGAAGTCCCTTTATTGTATAGAATTGTTTGGGCTACCTGTTTTTTTTTTCATATGAAATTGATTATTCTTCTTTCAAGGCCTGTGAAGAACTGTGTTGGGGATTGCATTGAATCTATAGATTGTTTTTGGTAGAATTGGCATTTTTATTGTGTTGATTCTACCTATCCAAGAGTATGGAAGATCTTTCCATTTTCTGGTATAATCTTCAGTTTCTTTCTTCAAAGACTTAAAGTTCTTGTCAAATAGTTCTTTCATTTCCTTGGTTAGTGTTACCCCAAGTTATTTTATGTTATTTGTGGCTATCGTGAAAGGTGATGCTTCTCTGATTTCCCTCTCTGCTTCCTTATCCTTGGTGTATAGGAAGGCAACTGATTTTTTGGAGTTGATCTTGTATCCTGCCACATCATTGAAGGTATTTATCAGCAATAGGAGTTCTGTGGTAGAGTTTTTAGGGTCACTTATATATACTATCTTATCATCTGCAAATAACAAAAGTTTGACTTTTTCCTTTCCAATTTGAATCCCCTTGATCTTCTTTTGTTGTCTTATTGCTATTGCTAAAACTTCAAGAACTATATTGAAGAGATATGGAGTGAGTGGACAGCCTTGTCTTCCTGATTTTAGTGGAATCACTTTGAGTTTCTCTCCATTTAATTTGATGTTAGTTGTCGGCTTGCTGTACATTGCTTTTATTATATTTAGATATGATCCTTGTATCCCTTATCTCTTTAAGACCTTTATTCTAAAGGTGGTTGTAGTTCTATTTTTGTGTATGGTATTAGACTTTCTTTCTCTTGGACAATAACTGATATTTGCTCTCATTATATATAGTTTTGTATTAGGCTTAGAACCTTCTTATTTAGACAAAATGGGGAAATGTGGGCATTCATTCCACCAATATTTTTGGGGTACCTACCTTAGTGTGTGGCCTCTGTCTTTGTATGTGTTCTCTAATAAGAAAGAGGAGGGTTTCTCTTGCTATCTTGCTCTAGCTCTTGCTTGGCATGAGGGGAGACCCAAAGGCAGAGAGGCAGCATGGGATCAGTGGTAGCTCCAGTCCTTTTTTATACTGTGTGAGTTTATCCTTTCTCCCTGCAACCATTAATAAATAAGTTTTTATTTCCTCTGTGATTTCATGCATCAACACAATTTAAGCAGTGTATTTCACCTTTCTATACACAAGATGAAATTTCCATTCCACTGGCCAAGAGGAGATCCTAGCCGTGAAATGCATCTGATCACTCCCTTCCTTATTTTATCTCCAGCAAAAGGACCATGCAGTCTTGGCAAGAATCTGATTTTCATGAAAAGTCTTCAATAATGAACATTATGATCCAGCCTGGTGAATTTCACTCTCGATTCCATGGTTGTTACAGGATATTGTCTTTGCCTCTCTTGAATCTTCTCAGTCTAAATATACTTAAGATACTTCATAATTTCATATCTTCCCATTTTTAGATCTAAACTCTAGAGTTGAGAGAAAATAGTTAATGGTTTCCACATTGGTGAAAGATCCAAATTACATCATTCGATTCAACTTTGGAAAGCAAGAAGGTGACAATAGAAATCCAATTTATACTAGTCTAATTGTTCATATTTCATAGTAGAGGGACACCTAGAATTTGAGTCCCCAGAAACTCAAGACACTTAACTCACCACAACAAATCAAGGGGGTTTTCTTAGCCAAATTAGTCACACTATAATTCCTCCTGAAATTCTGAGCACATGAGTTTAGTAAACTGTTGAGAAGTTAAGAAAGTCTGAATTGGGATACTATATTTCTATCATAATTTTGTGAGTCTTGGCATATATTTATGCTTTGTCATGCAGTTTTTACATTCATGTTCTTCTATCACATCTGTTAGATAAAGATGAAACAGACACCTTGGTGCCAAATGATAGGCACTATCATGAGAGTCAATCACTATCTGTGAGTCTGGGCACGAATAAGATAAGCAAATTTCCTTTAACAGAACTAGCAACTCGGTTGTATCTATACAAATGTGTCTCTCACTTCTGAACCAATAATTCACTGTACTTCCAGGATCATGTAATAAATCTACTCGACAGCTAAATACCCATAAAGTTTATTCCTACCACACTTTGTACTCTTGGTAACAAAGCTCCCCAGTGTGTCATGCAAGCGGGAGACACACTGGAAGAAACTAGTACTTTATATATAAAGAAAGTAAGCAGATGAGGATTAAGATTACCAGTGTCTGGGAAAATAGGAAACTCTAGCCAAGAGTGTCTATAAAACAAAAGCATGATGTCAGGGAGGCAAGTAAAAAGATATTTACATTGATATCTTCAGTCTCAATCAGCAAGAACAGGTTTCTTCAACCACCTACATAATTTGATTCTTATTGACATGCAAAGAATCTGTCTGATTTATTCTTACCAGAAAATGTAATTATCTTCTTCATATAACTTGTGCTTAATAAGGCAGGGTTAGAGTAGAGAATGATATTGATAAATACTTCAAGTAGTCAGTATTTTTCTTTGTCATTTAGTCTGAATGGAAACCATGTGACTGAATTTGGTCTACAGATTCTATAATGCTGGATTGTAAATCTTTAGTGTCATTCAAGATTTCCTGAGTAAATTGGAAGTGTGGGGATCATGGGAGAGGGTAAAAGGGAAGTGGGAAGGAAGGGAGGGAAGCAGGGAAAAATATATAGCTCAATAAAAATAATAAAAAATCTCTAGTGTCATTTTGTTTTCTCTTGTAACAAAATACCCACAGGTGGGTAATACATAAAAAAATAGAGACCCATTCTGGTGAGTGACTCCTGGCTGTATTCCAACGTGATGGGTGACATCCTTGTGGAAATACTTGCAAGTGGGCAGTCATATGGCAATTTCACAAGAACTAATGTGTACCAAGAGCACTACATTAAACCCTTCCAAAGATTTTGTCCTTACTGACGTGATCACTAAGTCCTACCTCTGAAAGGTTCTTTTATGGAAACAGCACTACACTGCGACCAAACTACCAAAATTCTAGGTGACAAAGACTAATGATACTCCCAAAGCATCAATTGCATTGGGTTAAGCTGGTTTTGAATTCTTGTGATTACAAGACTGACTGGCACAGCACTGGAATAATGATCTTCTTGGAACCAACTGGTGAAGTACTGTGACCAGAAGCGAGTTACTGTAGACTGTCACCTGAACAGTTCTGACAGTCCAAAATATAGACAGATAAAAAAGAGGATCACAATAAATATACCAAAAAAATTAGTGCTAGGGGCTGGCCGGATGGCTGTCCAAAGTTGGTGACCCAAGTTCAATCTCTGGGAACCCATGATGGAAGGGGAGTACTGACACCCTAAAATAGTCTCCATGTGTGCTGCAGTGTGCTTGGATCTACACAAAGATGCACCAATCTCTCTCTCACACATACCCATAAAATAATAAAATGGAAAAAAATGAGAAAGTCTTAAGGTTGGTATAGTTTCTGACATATAAAAGTGATTTAGAAGTGCTGTTTAAATTTTTATTTTCTATAAAACAATGTTTCAAATTCATTTTAAAAATTAAAAAAACATATATTGATTTTTACTTTATGTGTATGAGTGTTTTACTTGTATATATGTGGGCACCATGAGCATAGGATGTTCACAGAGGCCAGAAGAGAGTGTCGGATCCTCTGGAACTAGAGTTGCAAAAGTTATCACCTTCTGTATAGGTGCTGGGAATCAAACTTCAGGTCCTCTGGGAAAAGTCAATGCTCTTGACTGCTGAGCCATCTCCCCAGCCCTTTGTTGTAATTTTTAAACCGTATACTTCTGACTTTGAACAGCTTTTTTAAAAGAACCTCATTATACTTCCTCTTCAATGTCTTTAAGGGCACATGACCTGGGTGAGCTCCGTGATGTGTGTGTTGGAGGACAAACAATAATATTCAAGAACGTCATGACTAGTTATGATTTTGGTAATTGAATCAGAAGAGGATTGTTTGCTCACTGAAGGGGATGAGGAAAGTCCTTCGATTGTAGGGTATGCTAGCCTGACAGGTTTGATAAAAGATCAAAAGATTTCTTTACCTCTATGGCAAAAAGAAGGCCCTGTTGGAGGGAATAGATTCGCAGGGCAAAGGCCGATGGGACAGCTCGGTGACAGTCTGCAGTAAGGAGCCCAAATGAAAACACAGAGAAGCACCAGATGGCCGAGGGAGGGGGGTTCTGCACTGGAATGTGGAGAAGCAGATCAGGCGATGGACTGGCGCTGCTTCCCAGAATCTCTCGATGATTGCACAACTCGGTCCTCCAAATTCACATGTAGGGAGATAGCCATGGGATACAGGAAATGACAGAAATATTATCAAACATGGCATGCACTGTGCTTGGTTTTGTTTTTTTTTTTAAATTTGGGAAGATTTCTAAATCATCTTTAATGAATATGTGACAATGTTCTTTCCAAGAACAAGACATTTTAGTTACCAGCAGCAGTTGGTTTTTATCTGACAGCATTAAAAGGTTGTTTGCTTTTTGTTCTTCATCAAGATTTACATTCTCCCCTCTCTGAACTGTATTCTGATCAACACAATCTAAACTGTGTCTGAGCCTAACTCAAATATTGAATTACATTATCACCAGTGGATCAAATCATCACCGATGACATTTTGGCTGGGGTGATTCAGATAAATAAGACCTCCCTTATTTATTTTAAGGCTATAAAAGAGCAGATTATTGAATAAGAAACAAATAGAAGCGTCCACCCTAATAAAATCTTTCTGGGAAAACTACTTTTAGGGAAATCCAAGAGACACTGTAGACCTTTTGCTAATAACTCTATTTCAGCTTAGTTCCATCCTCTTTTAATACTCTAATTCCAAATATCTGATTTTTCCAAGTATTTGCATAAATGGGGCCAGAGATATGGAAAGAATTAGAGGGAGCAGTATAATATACAGTAGATCTTATCTCTTGCTATTTGTGGGCTCCTAATGAAAATGGCCATAACTCTAATGGTCAATATCCAATATCTACCCATACCCTTGTAAACATTAGTGAGGGATGGCAAGGTAGTGGGTATTATAATTAACTAAGGAATAAATTAAAAACAAATCAGTAATTGGAAACTAAATTACTAATATAAACTAGCTTGAAGTCTAAGTATAGTAAACTATCTGAGGTCAACAATCTCACTTACAGACTCGCTTTGGCCTCTCCCACCCTTGTCTGTCTCTCTGTCTCTGTCTCTCTGTCTGTCTCTCTCTCCCTCTTCTCTAAGTTTTTTTTAATGTTTATTTTATGTATATGGATATTTGTTCTGCATGTGTGTGTCTGTGCACCACCTGCATGCTTGGTGCCAGCAAAGGCCCTCACAGTCACCAAACTCCCTGGAACTTGAGCCAAGGACAGTTGTGAGTCACCATGTGGATGCTGGGAATTGAATCCAGGTCCTTTGAAAGAGCAGCAAGTGTTCTCAACTACTGAGCAATCCATCTTTCCAGCCCCTTGCTTTGGTTTCTTCTAGAAAACTCAGGGAACTGGATGAAAGAACACCTTTTGCTTATAAAGAACACACCTGCTCCTGTTTGGTAATGCTTAAAGCTCTGTAGCATTTAAAGTTAGATAGCTGCATGTAGCAGAAAATTCTTTTTTTTAATCAATAATTTATCCTTTGAAAGTCTGGATTAAGGTGTATAGAACTGAGAGCTAAGCGCTGGTCTTTAGAAACACGCTATTCAGTCTTTCTGCCCTGTCCGTTGTCTGTAGTTTGGGTTTGAACCAAAAAGATGGCTGTCGTTATATGTAGTCTGTTTTCCCTTTACTCGTAAGACGTTGCTGATGTCAGCGAATGAATTTCTTCTCTCTCTCTCTCTCTCTCTCTCTCTCTCTCTCTCTCTCCCTTCCTCCCTCCCTCTCCCTCTTTCTCTCTTCCTTTCTCTTTGTACTGAGCTTCATTTATTTTAAAACTTTTATTCATTTTACATTCAAACCACAGTTTCCCCTCCTACCCCCTCATCCACTCCTCTCAAAGGGGAGTCAACAAAGTCGGGCACATTAAGTTGAGGTAGGGCCAAGTCATATCCTTCTGCATCAAGGCTGAGCAAGGAATCCCACGACAGGGACTGGGCTTCAAAAAGCCAGCTTCTTCACCAGGTATGGATCCTGGTACCACTGCCGGGCCTCTCAAACAGACCAAGCTATACAACTGTCGCCCACATGAGAGGGCCTATTTGGGTCCCATGCTGGCTACGCGGCTGTTGGTCTAGAGTTCGTGAGTTCCCACGAGCCTGATTCAGCTGTCTCTGTGGATTTCCCGTTCGTGATCTTGACCCCGCCTTGCTCATGTAATCCCTCCTTCCTCTCTTCGACTGGATTTCCAGAGATGGGCCTGGCACTTGGCTGTGGATCACTGCGTCTGCTTCTATCAGTTTCTGGATAAAGGCTCTATTTTGATAGTTGAGAATTAAGAGAAAATGGTTATTTAGAAACAATTAGTGGTGACGATCATGAAAGACATAAAACTATTTGTAATATTCTAGAGCTTGAGAACTTTGTATTGTTTTCTTGTTGCACAATGTAAATTTCTTCGGGGCTCCCTCAATAGATCTTAGAATCATTCAGGTATCAAAACTAATAACCTGCTTTCTGAGCTCTTGCTCTTATCTATGTTGGTATGACTCTTTCATGGTGTTCTTAGTATTTGGGGCAGTCTCTTGTGCTTCAAATAAATTCAGCCCTCGTACATAGAGATTGTTTAGGATACTGTTACTGCCTACCAAATATCTCATCCTCCAGATGTGTAAATCCTGCTGCTTGTTTTAGCTGCTGCTGTGCCTGCTTTGAAACACACTGATTACCAATCATCTGGCTGTGACAGAAATTATAAGTAGTTGAGAAGTAGATTTTCTAGTGATGGCAGTCCCTGACTCTTGGGCACTTGAGGCCTGGCAGATGTGGAAGCTCACAGCTCTGTGGGGACTTTTTGCCCCTTGTTGTCAACTTCCAGGGTTCCTCGAGGTTCTAAGTCTGTAGTGACTTCAGATGGTTTTCTCAACATGTTAGCAATTAAGATGGAAATTACCTGGTGAGTATGACAATGGCAGCCAAAGTTACCAGGACTTGTGTTTCAAGTGCAAAAATAATATTTTCCACTAAAACGCGCACGCGCACACACACACACACCTCCTCAAACCTATAAATCTGAGCATAACACCCAGGGATTATATTTAAGTGGCAAAGGTGGCTGAAATGCAATTATCTTTAATCACATCAAAGCTCCATTTCACACAGAGTGACAGAGAAATCACCATTTGGAGCACTGTTTTTTTTTGTTTGTTTGTTTGTTTGTTTTTTGAGGTGCTTAGAATGTTAAGAGTATCTTCTATGTACACCAAAAAATTTGATTCTTCGTTATTCTTCTACCTTCGTAGCTGTATAAAATAAGGCTTTGATGTTTAGCCACAGGATATTTGGATATTTGGAAGGAACTGCATGTCCTCTAGACTGTCTTTCCTCTGATTTTGTTAGGTGAATTCTTGTTTTCTTTTTTAGCTACATTAAGCCAGGTTTATGACTAGGTTTCATTGACCAGATACGTATTTGATTTTCAACATTTTGTTCCCTCAACAGTTTTCAATAAGGCTTCACTCATTTCACATAGGAAGGCCTTAAATGCTCAAGCTGAACAAAACTTGCTTCTGAACCAGCACAAAAAGCATAGTATATAATGCTGCAAATGTATTATTGCATTGTCTTTCTTTCAATGTCCTTTAAATGCCATGTATGTTTGTTCCATATGTCCCAGTAAGCTCACACACAGGGATCAAAAGGCATTGGCAATGCCTGTAACACTCCTAATTTAAGGGTGCTTACACTTGGGTAAAATCATCTACCACAAGCCAGTTTTAAAATGAAGAGTCCATTATTTATATAATTTATGAAATGCTAATATCCCAAATTCTCAAACAACACAGTTTCAGTTGTCTGCCTTCATGATTGAGTGAGTGACTACTTGCTGAGTTTCACCACTGTTACTCAAACATAATAGAACATTGTTACTATATGTTGCTAGTCTGGAAAAAGATGAAAAAATTAAAATTGAACAAAGCAATGGTAGTGCACGCCTTTTATCTCAGCATTCAGGAGGCAGAAGAAGGTGGATCTCTGAGTTCGAGCCCAGCCTGGTCTACAGAGTGAGTTCCAGGACAGCCAGAGTTACACAGAGAAACCTTGTTTTGACAAAACTAAAATAAATAAATAAATAAAATTAAAAGTATAGCCTCTCATGAATGCCTATTATTTTTATCTTTAGAATGTTAAAAAGTAAATCAAGCCATTAGAATTCAATGATTGATTTATATAAATTTAAAATAAGTGAATATATAAATATTTATGTATCAATATATACATGTAATGTCTCTGACTTTATCCATTCTTTTGATATAAAGTCTTGTTATATATTCCAGGGTAACCTCAAACTCATAGTACTCCTGCCTCAGCTTCTCTGCTGGGGTTACAATCAGGTACCATCATGCCCAGAATCTTATATCTATCTATCTATCTATCTATCTATCTATCTATCTATCTATCTATCTATCTTCTATCAATAATTAACCTACCTGTCATTTATTTATCTATCAAGTATCTATCATTTAATCAGTCTGTCTCTCTGTCTATCTATCATCTTTTATTTTCTTCTTTTTCTTTATCATCATCATCATCACCATCTTTGGTTCTTTGAATAAGGATAACGTTCATAGGCTCAATATTTGAACACCTGGTCCTCAGTTGATGAAACTGTTTGGCAAGTATTAGGAGATGTGGCCTTGTTGGAAGAGGTGTATCAGTAGAGGCAGCCTTTGAGGTTCCAAAATCTCATGTCATTCCCGGTGTTCTCCCTGCTTCCTGCTTGCAGATTAAGATGAAAGCTTTCATGTATTCTTGATGCCATGCCTTTCTTTGAAGCATCATGGACTCTGATTCTCTGAAACTCTAGGCTCAGTTAAACAGTTGTATAAGTTGCCTGGTATTTTTTCACAGTGATAGAAATGCCCAGGTTTCTATTTATCATTTAATCTACCAATTGTCTACGTTCCTGAATATAAAGGAAATATTCAAACCAAGCTTCTCTTGAATGTTGAAGATGTGGTTGAGTAGAGGGAAGTAATATGAATTTTCAGTTGACATAAAGACAGAGTCAGTTGAACTGCAGAAGCAGCTATGCCTTCCTTCCACTGTTCACACACATCAGGAGGCAGAGTGACTGTATGAGGGACCTGCTCATCACCATAGTGGGAAGACAGCCCTCAGGAAAAGCATCACAGAGGTCTGGTGATTCAGGGGGCTGTAACCCTCCTCCAAGCTGTTTGCTCCAGGCTTGTTCTCTGTGCTTTCTGTCCACTTTTGTTTGCCATAGGAGATGTCGCATTATCTAATCCCATCCATTGGAATGTCTTAACATAGCAACTGCGTGTAGTGCAGAATGCATGCACCTTCCAAAGACTAAAATCTTCTAGATGTGACTAACAAAGATGTTTATATGTGGTTCAGAAGAATCACCATAGGCAGTAGTACCACTGCTGTTGGCAGAAACACGGGTGAGGTCCCACCTAGGGGTTGGTGTTCCATTTCAGTTAGGTAGGGAAGGGAGTAGAGGATGGATGTTGGGCGCATCTCTGGTTTAGACCACTCTGGCCATACTCAGTCTGTGGGTAGCTCTGAAGGTAGTGCTAAATTGCCTCTGCCCAAGTCCTGATTTACACAGGGGAGCAACCCCTGCATGCCTGACTGTCCCAAGAGTGTGACTTGCAGAATAGTAAAGATTTATATCTCCATGGAGAGAAGAGTATGGCTGGCAGTAATAGGGGCACGCAAAAACAAGTTGGTAAGATTTCTAAACTGGTAAGTTTAAGGTAACTGTGTTTTTACATATACTTACAGGTCAGAGGCCTTTCTGGAAAAGAGAAGATGATAAAAGTCACCACAGACATGAATATTAACTTTGGCATGATATCTATCTATGCCAGACATCTTTTAATGATATTCAACTGAGCCCTCTATATTTCTAAATATAGACTGTTGAAAAATCCTAATTTTTTTAAACAAATGGCTTGTTTTGTGTTAGGATCCAACATATTAGTAAATTAATTGATCATATCTTCATAAATGTTATTTGATGTCTTATTTATTATTTTATTTTTTATTTATTTTTGAAACTGTATTTTAATTGCATTTCTCCCATCCATTTCCTTTCCCCAAACCCTTCTATAAACCCATCCCTACTTTCCTTTTAATTCATGTCCTTTTTCATGAATTGTTATTGCATGCATATATGCATTTATATATACCTTTATATTCCCACCTATGACCTGTTGAGTCTACGTAATGTTAATTCTATGTCTGTTTCCAGGACTGATGATTTGGCACTGGACAGCCCATTGGTGTGCTCCTCCTTGGGGAGGACCACCTCTCCTGCTCCCAGCTTTCCTCAGTTGCCTGCAGTTCTTTGTGCAGGGTTGAGGCCTCCTGGGATTTCCCCTGTGGATCCTGGATATTCACTGGTGTCCTCCTTGTTCAGCTCACATTTGGGCGGACATGGTGGTGAGACTTTATGGGTGTGGCGTCTGATGTTACTCAGAAACACTGGTTTTAGACAATATAGATCTGTGTTTTAAACCATGCTTGAAAAAGGCCTAGCTGCACAAAAGAGCCTTAAAAGTAGGAACAGATTAAACAAAGGACAGGCAGGGAGTTTTGCTTGTTTTTTCTCATATTAATTTGTTTTTTTTATTTTGTATTTTTTTTCTATTTTTTTTATTGCAAAAAGAAGAAAAAAAAACATAAACAAAAAAAACAAGTTTCCACCTCCTCCCAGCCTCCCATTTCCCTTCCCCTCCTCCCACCCTTCTCCCCCTCCTCCCACCCTTCTCCCCCTCCTCCCACCCTTCTCCCCCACCCCCCACCCTTCTCCCCCACCCCCCACTCCTCTCCCCCTCCCTCTCCAGTCCACAGAGCAGTCCGGGTTCCCTGCCCTGTGTTAAGTCCTAGGTCCTACCCCCTCCGTCCATATCTAGGAAGGTGAACATCCAAACTGGCTAGGCTCCCACAAAGCCAGCACATTAAGTAGGATCAAAACCCCCTGCCATTGTCCTTGGTGTCTCATCAGCCCTCATTGTTCGCCATGTTCAGAGAGTCCGGTTTTATCCCATGCTTTTTCGGTCACAGTCAAGCTGGCCTTGGTGAGCTCCCCGTAGATCAGCTCCACTGTCTCAGTGGGTGGATGCACGCCTCGTGGTCCCGAATTCTTTGCTCATGTTCTCCCGCCTTCTGCTCCTCCTTGGGACCTTGGGAGCTCAGTCCAGTGCTCCTGTGTGGGTCTCTGTCTCTATCTCTATCCATCCCCAGATGAAGATTCTATGATGATATGCAAGATATTCGTCAGTATTGCTCTAGGATAGGGTCATTTCAGGTTCCCAATCCTCAGCTGCCCAAGGAACTAACTGGGAACCTCATCTTGGGCACTAGGGAGCCCCTCTAGGGTCAAGTCTCTTGCCCACCCTAAAGTGGCTCCCTTAACTAAGAATTGTGGTTCCGTGCTCCCCTATCCACCTTTCCTTTATCCCAATTCTCCTGTTTCCCCAGGTCCCCGCTCCATCCCTTCTACCTTTTCTCTCCCCATCTCCCCTTACCCCCATCCCACCCCACCCCCAAGATCCCATTTTCTCCCCGGAAATTTGGTCTACTTCCCTTAGACAAGAGGATAACTATATGTTTTTCCTTGGGTTCACCTTCTTACTTAGCTTCTTTAGGTTCACCTATTGTAGACTCCGTGGTCCTTATTTATGGCTAGAAACCAATTATGAGTGAGTACATACCATATTCATCTTTTTGGGTCTGGGACACCTCACTCAGGATAGTGTTTTCTATTTCCATCCATTTGCATGCAAAATTCGAGAAGTCATTGTATTTTACCGCAGCGTAGTACTCTAGCGTGTATATATTCCATACTTTCTTCATCCATTCTTCCATTGAAGGGCATCTAGGTTGTTTCCAGGTTCTGGCTATTACAAATAATACTGTTATGAACATAGTTGAACAAATGCTTTTGTCATTTGATAGAGCATCTCTTGGGTATATTCCCAAGAGTGGTATTGCTGGGTCCAGGGGTAAGTTGATCCCGAATTTCCTGAGAAACCGAAACACTGACTTCCACAGTGGTTGCACAAGATTGCATTCCCACCAGCAATGGATGAGGGTACCCGTTCCTCCACAGCCTCTCCAGCAAAGGTTATCCTTGGTGTTTTTGACTTTAGCCATTCTGACAGGTGTAAGATGATATCTCAAAGTTGTTTTGATTTGCATTTCCCTGATTGCTAAGGAAGTTGAGCACGACCTTAAGTGTCTTTTGGCCATTTGAACTTCTTCTGTTGAGAATTCTCTGTTCAGTTCATTGCCCCATTTTTTAATTGGGTTAATTAGCATTTTAAAGTCTAGTTTCTTGAGTTCTCTATATATTTTGGAGATCAGACCTTTGTCTGTTGCGGGGTTGGTGAAGATCTTCTCCCAGTCAGTAGGTTGCCTTTGTGTCTTAGTGACCATGTCCTTTGCTTTACAGAAGCTTCTCAGTTTAAGTAGGTCCCATTTATTCAATGTTGCCCTTAATGTCTGTGCTTCTGGGGTTATACATAGGAAGCAATCTCCTGTGCCCATCTGTTGTAGGGTATTTCCCACTTTCTCTTCTATCAGGTTCAGTGTGTTCGGGCTGATATTGAGGTCTTTAATCCATTTGGACTTTAGTTTTGTGCACGGTGAGAGATCTGGGTCTATTTTCATTCTTCTACAGGTTGACATCCAGTTGTGCCAGCACCATTTGTTGAAGATGCTTTCTTTCTTCCATTGTATACTTTTAGCTCCTTTATCGAAAATGAGGTGTTCATAGGTTTGTGGGATAAAATCCGGGTCTTCTATACTATTCCATTGGTCGACTTCTCTGTTTTTATGCCAGTACCACACTGTTTTCATTACTGTAGCTCTGTAATAGAGTTTGAAGTCAGGGATGGTAATGCCTCCAGAAGATCCTTTATTGTATAGGATTGTTTTGGCTATCCTGGGTTTTTTGTTTTTCCATATAAAGTTGATTATTGTCCTCTCCAGGCCTGTGAAGAATTTTGATGGGATCTTGATGGGGATTGCATTGAATCTATAAATTGCCTTTGGTAGAATTGCCATTTTTACTATGTTGATCCTCCCAATCCAAGAGCAAGGGAGGTCCATCCATTTTTTGGT
Source organism: Microtus oregoni (assembly GCF_018167655.1). Classification (NCBI taxonomy): domain Eukaryota; kingdom Metazoa; phylum Chordata; class Mammalia; order Rodentia; family Cricetidae; genus Microtus; species Microtus oregoni. The sequence goes on from NW_024543070.1 coordinate 21,321,825, forward strand.
ATCCTCTTCAATTTCTTTCTTCAATGCCTTAAAGTTCTTGTTAAATAGATCTTTCACTTCCTTGGTTAGATTTACCCCAAGATATTTTATGCTGTTTGTGGCTATCGTGAAAGGTGATGCTTCTCTGATTTCCCTCTCTGCTTCCATATCCTTTGTGTATAAGAGGGCGACTGATTTTTTGGAGTTGATCTTGTATCCTGCCACATTACTAAAGCTGTTTATCAGTTGTATAAGTTCTTTGGTGGAGTTTTGGGGGTCGCTTATGTACACTATCATATCATCTGCAAATAACGAAAGTTTAACTTCTTCCTTTCCAATTCGAATCCCCTTGATCCCATTATGTTGTCTTATTGCTATTGCTAGAACTTCAAGCGCTATATTGAAGAGGTATGGCGAGAGTGGACAGCCTTGCCGTGTTCCTGAGTTAAGTGGGATGGCTTTGAGTTTCTCTCCGTTTAATTTGATGTTAGCTGTCGGCTTGCTGTATATAGCTTTTATTATATTTAGGTATGACCCTTGTATCCCTAATCTCTCCAAGACTTTTAACATAAATGGATGTTGAATTTTGTCAAATGCTTTTTCAGCATCTAATGAAATGATCATATGGTTTTTTTCTTTCAGTTTATTTATATGCTGGATTACATTGATAGAATTTCGTATGTTGAACCAGCCTTGCATCTCAGGAATGAAGCCTACTTGATCATAATGGATAATTTTTCAGATGTGTTCTTGGATTCGATTTGCCAGTATTTTGTTGAGGATTTTTGCGTCGATATTCATGAGTGAGATTGGCCTGTAGTTCTCTTTCCTGGTTGAGTCTTTGAGTGGTTTTGGTATCAGAGTAATTGTGGCTTCATAAAAGGTATTTGGTAATGACCCTTCTGTTTCTATATTGTGGAATACATTAAGGAGTATAGGTATTAGGTCTTCTAGGAAGTTCTGATAGAATTCTGCATTGAAACCATCTGGTCCTGGGCTTTTTTTTGGTAGGGAGGTTTTTGATAACAGCTTCTAATTCTTCGCGACTTACAGGTCTGTTTAGATTGTTCACCTGGTCCTGGTTTAGTTTTGGTAAATGGTATTTATCTAAAAAAGCGTCCATTTCTTTTACATTTTCCAGTTTTGTGGCATACAGGCTTTTGTAGTAAGATCTAATGACTCTCTGAATTTCCTCTGTGTCTGTGGTTATATCCCCCTTTTCATTTCTGATCTTATTAATTTGCGTGTTCTCTCTCTGTCGTTTGATTAGTTTGGATAGGGGTTTATCAATCTTGTTGATTTTCTCCAGGAACCAGCTTTTTGTTTCATTGATTCTTTGGATTGTTTTCTGTGTTTCTATTTTGTTGATTTCAGCCCTCAGTTTGATTATTTCCAGTCTTCTACTCCTCCTAGGTGAGTCTGCTTCTTTTTTTCTAGAGCTTTCAAGTGGGCTGTTAAGTCTCCAATATGTGCTTTCTCTGTTTTCTTTAAGTGGGCACTTAGTGCTATGAACTTTCCTCTCAGGACTGCTTTCATAGTGTCCCATAAGTTCGAGTATGTTGTTTCTTTATTTTCATTGAATTCAAGGAAGACTTTAATTTCTTTCTTTATTTCTTCCTTAATCCGGGTATGGTTCAGTAATTGACTGTTCAGTTTCCATGAGTTTGTAGGCTTTCTGGGGGTAGCATTGTTGTTGAATTCTAACTTTAATCCATGGTGATCTGATAAGACACAGGTGGTTACTAATATTTTTTTGTAACTGTGTAAGTTAGCTTTGTTACCAAGTATGTGGTCAATTTTCGAGAAGGTTCCATGAGCTGCAGAGAAGAAGGTATATTCTTTCCTCTTTGGGTGGAATAATCTATAGATGTCTGTTAAGTCCATTTGCTTCATTACCTCCATTAATTCTCTAATTTCTCTGTTAGGTTTCTGTCTGATTGACCTGTCCATTGGTGAGAGAGGAGTGTTGAAGTCTCCTACTATTAGTGTGTGCGGTTTGATGGCTGCCTTGAGTTTTAGTAATGTTTCTTTTACGTACGTGGGTGCTTTTATATTAGGGGCATAGATATTCAGGATTGAGACTTCTTCCTGTTGAATTGTTCCTGTTATGAGTATAAAATGACCCTCTCCATCTCTTCTGATTGATTTAAGTTTGAAGTCAACTTTGTTAGAAATTAGTATGGCCACACCTGCTTGTTTCTTAGGTCCATTTGCTTGATAAGCCTTTTCCCAGCCCTTTACTCTGAGTAGGTGCCTGTCTTTGTAGTTGAGGTGTGTTTCTTGTAGACAGCAGAATGTTGGATCCTGTTTTCTTATCCAATCTCTTAGCCTGTGCCTTTTTATAGGTGAGTTGAGCCCATTGATATTAAGTGATATTAATGACCAGTGGTTGTTAACTCCGGTCACTTTTTTAGTAGTAGGGTTTGTGTGTTTTCCTTCTTTGATTTGCGCTGGTGAAGGGTCTCTAGATGTCTGAGTTATTGTGGTCATTGTTGGACTCCTTGGTTAGTGATTTTCCTTCTATTATTTTCTGTAAGGCTGGATTTGTGGCTACGTATTGTTTAAATTTGTTTTTATCCTGGAAAATTTTGTTTTCTCCATTTATAGTGAATGAAAGTTTGGCTGGATATAGTAGTCTGGGCTTGCATCCGTGGTCTCTTAGTTTTTGGAGAACATCTATCCAGGACCTTCTGGCTTTCATGGTTTCCATAGAGAAGTCAGGTGTAAGTCTGATAGGTTTACCTTTATAAGTAACTTGGCCTTTTTCCTTTGCGGCTCTTAATATTCTTTCTTTATTCTGTATATTTTGTGTTTTGATTATTATATGGCGAGGGGATGTTTTCTTTTGATCCAGCCTATTTGGTGTTCTGTATGCTTCTTGAACCTTCATAGGTACATCTGTCTTCAGGTTGGGAAAGTTTTCTTCAATAATTTTATTAAGTATATTTTCTTTTCTTTTTTAACTTTTTTTTATTGAGAAAAGAGAAAAAAAAACAAATTTCCTCCTCCTCCCAGCCTCCCATTTCCCTCCCCCTCCTCCCACCCTTCTCCCCCTCCCCCCACTCCTCTCCCCCTCCCTCTCCAGCCCAAAGAGCAGTCAGATTTCCCTGCCCTGTGGTAAGTCCTAGGTCCTCCCCCCTCCGTGCATTTCTAAGAAGGTGAACATCCAAACTGGCTAGGCTCCCACAAAGCCAGCACATTACGTAGGTTCAAAACCCCGTGCTATTGTCCTTGGGTTCTCATCAGCCCTCATTGTTGGCCATGCTCAGAGAGTCCAGTTTTATCCCATGCTTTTTCAGTCACAGTCCAGCTGGCCTTGGTGAGCTCCCCGTAGATCAGCTCCACTGTCTCAGTGGGTGGGTGCTCCCCTCGTGGTCCCGACTTCTTTGCTCATGTTCTCCCTCCCTCTGCTCCTCATCGGGACCTTGGGAGCTCAGTCCAGTGCTCCAGTGTGGGTCTCTGTCTCTGTCTCCATCCATCACCAGATGAAGGTTCTATGATGATATGCAAGATATTCGTCAGTATTGCTCTAGGATAGGGTCATTTCAGGTTCCCCATCCTCAGCTGCCCAAGGAACTAACTGGGGACCTCGGCTTGGGTATCTGGGAGCCACTCTAGGTTCAAGTCTCTTGCCAACCCTAAGGTGGCTCCCTTAACTAAGAACCATGCTTCCGTGCTCCCCCATTCAACCTTCCTTCATCCCAATCCTCCCCCTTTCCCAAGCTCCACCCCATTCTCCCCCTCTCCCCCTCTCTCCCCATCTCCCCTTACCCCCATCCCAGCCCACCCCCAAGATCTCAGTTTTCTCCCCGGCAATTTTGTCTACTTCCCATAGCCAAGAGGACAACTATATGCTTTTCCTTTGGTTCACCTTCTTACTCAGCTTCTTTGGGATCACCAAGTGTAGACTCCGTGACCCTTGTTTATGGCTAGAATTCTCCGCAGAGGAAGTTCAAATGGCCAAAAGACACTTAAGGTCATGCTCAACCTCCTTAGCAATCAGGGAAATGCAAATCAAAACAACTTTGAGATATCATCTTACACCTGTCAGAATGGCTAAAATAAAAAACTCCAATGATAGCCTTTGCTGAAGAGGCTGTGGAGGAAGGGGAACACTCATCCATTGCTGGTGGGAATGCAATCTTGTGCAACCACTTTGGAAATTGGTGTTTCGGTTTCTCAGGAAATTCGGGATCAACTTACCCCTGGACCCAGCAATACCACTCCTGGGAATATACCCAAGAGATGCCCTATCACATGACAAGAGCATTTGTTCAACTATGTTCATAGCAGTATTATTTGTAATAGCCAGAACCTGGAAACAACCTAGATGCCCTTCAATGGAAGAATGGATGAAGAAAGTGTGGAATATCTACACATTAGAGTACTATGCTGCGGTAAAAAACAATGACTTCTCGAATTTTGCATGCAAATGGATGGAAATAGAAAACACTATCCTGAGTGAGGTATCCCAGAGCCAAAAAGATGAACATGGGATGTACTCACTCATAAGTATATTTTCTGTACCGTTGAGCTGCACTTCTTCTCCTTCTTCTACTCCAATTATTCTTAGGTTTGGTCTTTTTATTGTGTCCCATATTTCCTGAATGTTTTGTGATGAGAGTTTGTTGGACTTGCTGTTTTCTTTGATCAGAGCGTTTATTTTCTCTCTGTTATCCTCAGAATCTGAGATTCTTTCTTCTATCTCTTGTATTCTGCTGGTTATACTTGATTCTGTAGTCTCTATTCGTTTACCTAGATTTTCCATGTCCAGCCGGCCCTCTGTTTGTGTTTTCTTCTTTGCCTCCATTTCAGTTTTCAAGTCATGAACTGTTTCCTTTATCTGCTTGATTGTTTTTCCTTGGTTTCCTAGGGTATCATTCACTGATTTACTCAATTCCTCGAACTTTCTATTATACTTCTCATCCATTTCTATAAGGGCGTTTTTTATATGCTGTTTAAGGGTGTCAATCACTTTTCATGAAGTCCGTTTTTTCTACTTCTTCTTGATTAAGGTGTTCATGTCCTCCTGTTGTGGGGTCACTGGCTTCTGGTGGTTTTGTGTTGTTTTTCAGATTGTTGGGAGAATTCCTGCATTGGCGTCTGCCCATCTCTTCCTCCCAATACTCCCCTTTGGATCTTCTTTTACAGGATCGGGTCTTCTTGCCCACTGATGTACCTTCCCAGTGATGTCACTCCCCAGAGATGTTTCTCCACAGTGATGTTTCACTCGGTGCCCAGATCGAAACTCCGCGCTGCTTGGTTAGCTCACGAACAAAGGGCCCACCCTGCTTGCTGCGGGCAGGCTATGGGAACAAAGGAGCTACCGGCCACCCCTTTGTCCTCCCGGTTCGGATTCGGTCCCAGCGCCCTAGCAGGCTGGGCAGGGAGGTGCTATGCCCCAAAGGAGGGAGGGCTCTCATATTAATTTGTTTCCTTCCAATTGGAATAAGCACTATTAATGACATTCCTTAGATTGGTACTTGGAGTCACACAAAGGGACAAATCATACATTTATCCTCATTAGAGGAAGAAGGACTGCATTCTTCAGTTTCCTAGGAGATTTTTAAGAGGCCAGAATTGATGATGTATAGTACCATTGGATTCAAACTATTTTTTCAACCACCAATTCTGTTTTCAAATCCTGAACCATTTGTTACAACTAGAAACTTCTATCTTTGTGAGAATCACTTTCTACCTCTTCTTGGAAAAGCAAGGTCTTTGTACAGAGAGGAGAGTCATGAAAGTGATCAAGAATGACATCCCTATTGCTGGCTAAAGGCTATCTATGTCCTGAGTTTATTATCTTCATGTATAATTTTTTTCAAAAGGATTATATGAAGAAAACAGGAAAGACATTAAGAACATCCAACCTAAGAGGATAGTATCTACAATTTAATAAATTCATGGAAGTATCTTTTGTTCTTCTTTTACATTTGCTATAAAACAAGGCAACGTACCCATGTTGAACTTACTCTGCCCCAGGCTCTGCTTCTCCAGCACAGCTACCCTGAGTCTTTCCTTCCTATGCCTCTGCCTTAGTCAGTGTTCTATTGATGTGAAGAGACACTGTGATCAAGGCAACTATTATAAAAAGAAAGCACTTAATAGGAGGCTTGTTTGCAGTTTTAGAGGGTTAGGGCATTTTATCATGGTGGGAAACATGCCAGCAGCCATGGCAACCACGGTGCTGGAGAAGTAGTTGAGAGCTGCATCCCGATCAGCCAGATGAGGGTAGACAGAGGAAGACTGGGCCTGCAATGGGCTTTGGGAACCTCACAGCCCATCCTCATGATACACTTCCTCCAGCAAGGCCATCTTAGCTAGAGTTTCTAGTGCTGTGACAAAACACCTTGACAGAAGAGCAAGCTGGGGAGGAAAATGTTTACTTGGCTTCCACGTCCACATTGTAGTCCACCATTGAAGGAAATCAGATCGGGATCCTGGAGGTAGGAGCTGATGCAGAAGCCATGAAAGGAAGCTGCTTACTGCCTTGCTTTCTCTGGCTTGCTCAGCCTGCTTCCTTCCTTCCTTCCTTCCTTCCTTCCTTCCTTCCTTCCTTCTTTCCTTTCTTTTCTTTTTTTTTTAGTATTTTCCTTTTTATTGTTTTTATTGAGCTATATATTTTTCTCTGCTCCCTTCCCTTCCTTCTCCCCCCCCCACCCTCTCCCATGGTCCCCATGCTCCCAATTTACTCAGAAGATCTTTTCTTTTTTTACTTCCCACGTTGATTAGATCAATGTAAGTCTCTCTTAGGGTCCTCTTTGTTGTCTAGGTTCTCTGGGTTTGTGATTTGTACGCTGGTTTTCTTTGCTTTATATCTAAAAGTCACTTATGAGTAAGTACATATAATATTTGTTTTTCTGGGTCTGGGTTACCTCATTCAATATGATGTTTTCTAGATCCATCCATTTGCCCACAAATTTTCAAGATGTTATTATATTTTTCTGCTATGTAGTACTCCATTGTGTAAATGTACCACATTTTCTTTGTCCTTTTTTTTTGGTCAAGGGGCTTTCTAGGTTCTGGCTATGACAAACAGTGCTGCTATGAATATAGTTGAGCACATGTCCTTGTGGTATGATTGAGCATCCTTTGAGTATATACCCAAAAATGGTATTGCTGGGTCTTGAGATAAGTTGTTTCCTAATTTTCTGAGAAATCACCATACTGACATCCAAACTCAGCCTGCTTTCTTATAGAACCCAGTACTACCAACCCAGGGATGGCACCACCCACAATGCCCTGGGACCTTCCACACTAATCACTGGGTTAGAAAATGCCTTAAAGCTGGATCTCATGAAGGCATTTCCACAATGGAGGCTCCTTCTTTTCTAATGACTCTAGCTTGTGTCAAGTTGACACAAAACCAGTCAGTATAATATAATACCACACTTCCTAATCCTTGTAATTCTCTCAAACATTTCCACTCCCTAGTGACCAAGCTTCAAAACTATGAACCTGTGGGGTTATTCTCACTCAGTCCACAACACTCTTGAAGGACTGGGCTCTGTGAGTTCACACTTGAGCTCCTTCAGCTATTGTCTTCTGTTCAGATGTGAAGGACAGGCTACTCAATCAAAATGCTAGCCTGTTATGCTTTCTTGCTGTCTCCCTACCCTGCTGCTGTCCTGACTACATCTATCTCTATTCCGCTACCACCAAAGATCCTATCTAACATTTTGACTCTTAAGCTTTGGCAATATCTTCCCCTCAGGTTTAGAAGTGGAAGCAATGTGTGTCCATGTGTCTTCTAAAGACTCCTCTTAGATTTCCTCTTGCCACTCTGTTCAAGACTTTTCTATTGATAAACAGAAGTGTCTCCTCAAAAGCAAGATATAAAACACCAGACACGGAGTCAATTCCATACTTAAAACAGCCCCCAAATCAGCTTCCATTTGGGGGGATAAGAAGTTCGGGAAATACGCAGTTGATGATTGCAAAATATTGTGAGTGTATAATTCCAAGGAATTTGTAAGTGTTGATTTTATAGCAAGTATATAAAATGGTACATTATAAAGCTATGGGAGTTTGAATGAAAACGGCCCCCCATAGCCTCATAGGAAGTGGCTCTACTTGAAAGGATTAGAAGGTGTGGCCTTGTTGGAGGAAATATATCATTGGAAGTGGGATTTATGGTTGCAAAAGCCCACTTCAAGCCCAGTGCTTCTCTTGTTCTGCTGCCTGCAAATCTAAATGAAAAACTCTCTACTTCCCCAGCCCCATGTCTGCCTGTATACCACCATGAGCCCCACCATGATGATAATGAACTAAAACTGCTGAGGCTTTAAGTCAGCTTTAATTAAATATTTTTTCTCCGTAAGAGTTGTCATGGTCATGGCGTCTTTGCACAGTAATGGAACATAGACTAAGACTATAGCTCAAATGGGATTTTACCATCATAAAATTTCCCATACAAAAAGAGTTCCCAGCAATCAGTTAAATGCTTGACATATGCCTTCTATTTCTTTGGGGACATATGATGTTGGAGTCCTCTCTGAATGTTGTGATTAAAAACTGCCTTGGCCTGTTGATAGGACAGAACTTAGGTAGGTAGGTAGGTAGGACTGGACCGAATGCTGGTGCTGGGAGAAAAAAGGGTGGAGTCAGAGATGTCATGGATCCTCCACCGGAGATAGATGTGCTGAAACTTTGCTGGTAAGCCACGATCTTGTGGTGATATGCAGATTAATAGAAATGGATTAAATTAAGATGTAAGAGTTAGCCAATAAGAAGCTAGACCTAATGGGCCAAGCAGTGATTTAATTAATACAGTTTCTGTGTGATTATTTCAGTTTCTGGGCAGCTGAGGACAAAAAAGCGCTGGCTCCATGCAACAGAAACATAAGGCCTGGAGAAGTGTAGAGAAATCTTTATTTCATCTTTTGTTGTAGTAAAGAGGCCGCTTGTTCATCCCAGCTGCCCAGAACCAAAATAATCACACCGAAACTATGTTATTTAAACCACTGCTTGGCCCATTAGCTCTAACTTCTTATTGGCTAACTCTTACATATAAATTTAACCCATCTCCACTAATCTGTGTATCATCATGAGGTCGTGGCCTACCAGCAAAGTTTCAACCCATCTATCTCTGGCGGCGGCTCTCTGACTCTGCCATCTTTCTCCCATCATTCAGTTTAGTTTTCCCTGCCTACCTCTATTCTTTGTGCAGGCCTAAGATAGTTTCTTTATTAACCAATGGTATTAACAGCATACAGAGGGGAATCCCACATCACCCCTTTAATTTCCTACCTATCTGTTAGCAATTTCTATTTGGATTGTCTTTGGCTCTATCAAGATGGACACCTAGGCTGACCATGTGTAAAGGATGGCAATCTTCTGCTAACTCTAGTGCCATCTTGTGCTGGAGCTAGACTTCTGACCTTGAAGGACCAGTTAACTGAGTCCAGGAGCCACCCATTGTGGTCATAGCTCTGTAACTGCTGCTGGATAAGCTATGCTCGCTCTTGGGGTCTTCCTTGACAGAAGTTTGTCTTGACATATGAAATGCAATGAATCTGACTCTGTACTTGTACATGTTTGTGAAGGCAGGTGGTGAGATGAAGATTAAACCTCAGCTTATTTTCCTTTAACCAATTCTTCCTATGTTGGGGAGAAGTTGTATAGACAGAGTGGAAGATAGGATTACCCATTCTGGAAACTACTAAATTCCAAAACAATTTTGTCTTTGAATTAGACATATCTGAAGCTGGGCAGGAGCACAAAGAGATACAGAGTAAAAGGTAAGGAAGATACATATAGCTTGCTCCCAGATCAAGGAATAAAATTAAACAACTGACCAAAAGTTGACGTAAGTCTACATTTAGTTATAGCTCGGTCTTACACTTAGTAATTCCATAATATTTTGGTAAATCACGTAACTTGATTAAGTATGAAGTTCCCTTCTCTCTATTCAATGATGACAAGCCTATCCATGTTGCAAAACTTTTGAGAGCATTTGCCTGGCAATAATTACTCAAAACCCAATAAATGGTATCATTGTGAAGTATAGTCTTCCACTTTAGTCATGTTTTCTTTCCCATCAATACTACTGTGTTTTATTTTCTGTTAGCTCACTTACCTCTTGTTTGATCAGAAGTGTTCCGAGGCTGGATTGTTTACACATGAGTTCTGACTAACTCATAGCTCTCTGAATTCTGCAGAGTCCATGTGTTTGGCTAGGGTATTAATATTTACCTTTTAGAAAAGTTATCACGGTTTTTAGGTTGAGACAAGAAGTCAAGTGCTGAGCACAGACATTTAATGGGAAGGAATAAAGGTCAAATGCTAAGACTGATGACTTGGAATTAATCTTGTTCATAAATGACCACTGTAAAGATATTTTGTCTAGTAGTCACTGGTCACTCAGAATTCGATCTTTTGAGACTATTACTGAGCCATTAGTTCACCATACTGTCTATTCTTAGGCAAAGAAATCATGCAGTGATTATATTATTTACAATGTCTTCCAAGTCTTTTAATAAAACCTGAGTAACTCTACTCATTTATATAGATGTCCTGCTATCAACCAATTTATTCAGAGAGGAAAACATTATCATAAATATGATCAAATTTTGGGTACTTTTAATGTTAAGAACTGTGCTCTGAAACTGTAGATTGTATGTGTTAAGGTGTAAGACTCAACTACATCCAAGACTGTGCCTAAGTGTGTTTCTTCTGAGTGAATTGAAGAATGTGTCATTTTAATCCTGATCAAAGTATGTCATGTTCTCCAAGTGTGTACTGGACAGCCTACAGCCTCAAATGGTTATTGTTACATCAGTGAACAACAGGATTCTTCAAAACAATAGTATATGCTTAATGTTATTTTGCATGGGTATAATAATGGCATATACAAAAGATTCCAAAATCATTCCTTCAAAGAAGTTTCAGTTGTGACTTAAGGTGTTCAGAGTGGTGATGGTGATAGTTCAGACTAGTTTGGTCTCAACTAAGGCCAGAAGGAACTGGTTTAGACATAAAAGAGTAATTGGGCAATTGGCTGGCTATTTGTATAAACAGTGCAAGCAGCAGTTGCTCTGGAGCTGGAATGTGCCTCTTCTCTGATTCTGTTTTTCTTTCAGAGCTGAAGTCACTCCTGAGAAGTTGTTTCCTTGTGTTTGGAACCAGAGCCATCAGCCACAACCGCTTTGTTGCCAAAAAGGATATGAAGCTATTTTTAGTTCCAAGTTTTGGAATATTTTTATACAAATGTTACAGCAGCTGTGCTTTTAATAACAAAAAGAAATGATTTGATAGTTTCTAATAATACCAAAGTAGTTGAATCAGTAAAAAAACATTTGCAGACCCCTTGCAGTGACATAGCAAGCAGAAAGAAAATGAATAAGCAATTTTGAGGAGTGGAATTAAAAAAAGGAGTAAATTAGGACTGAGTAGCTTCTCTCAGAGACAATTTTAGACAATGAAAGTGATTCTATAGGAGGATTCAAGGATAGTGGAGAACTTGGGAGCCCAGAAAGTGAAACTTGGGAGGTAATGGGTTGTGGTGATGTTTGTACAGGGATAAACATCTGTAGAAACCAATCACATGATGCTTTTTAAATGTGTGACGTTTATTATGAGTCAACAATACAATAACAAGCTGACAATTTTTAATTAGATATGAAATAAAAGCTATAGTACTGATGGGTAGTGGCCACATATGCCTTTCATTCCAGCACTGGAAGAAGAGGCAGATAGATCTTGATGAGTTCAAGGCCAGCCTGGTCTACAGAGTGAATTCCTGAACAGCGAGGGATGCATAGAGAAACCCTGTCTCAAAGATAAAAGGAAAAAAAAAACCCAAGCTGTAGTACTATGGAAATACATTTACAACTTCATGAACATTAATCAATAATATTATAAACATTTTGATTAATAACACATCATATTAAATATAAATTGAAGTGTTTATATTGACAGAGTTTCATGCATTTACCATGCTCTTGTTGTTCTGAAGTGTGTTGTGGATGGCTAAATTTAGCCAACTGTCACAAGCATTACACCATATAGTGATTATTTTGGTGGTGAGAACCCTAACTCACTGCCTTAGCGTTCTTCAAAGCTATGGCATCATCAACTGCATTTATCTTGATGTACAATAGATGTCTTGGACTTGCCCTTTCTATCTAACTGATTTTTTTTATTCTGTCCATCATTTTCTCAGATTTCACATCCTATAGTCCCTGCATCCTCTGCTAATCACTATTATACTCTCTCTGAGATGGACTTTTTGAAAAAGATGGCACACATGAATGAAATCATACAGTATTTGCCTTTATCTCCTTATTGTATTTCACAAAACCTGGGGTCGATATATGCTGCTGAAAATAATATAATTTATTATTTTTAAAGGCTTAACATTGCACCTACTTATGTAAAAGAAATTTTACTAGAACTGAAGGCAGACATCAAACCACACACACTAGTAGTAGGAGACTTCAACACACCTCTCTCTCCAAGGGACAGGTCAATCAGACAGAAACTTAATAGAGAATTAAAAGAATTATTGGAGGTAATGAAGCAAATGGACTTAACAGACATCTATAGAAAATGCCACCCAAATAGGAAAGAATATACCTTCTTCTCTGCAGCTCATGGAACCTTCTCAAAAATTGACCACATACTCGGAAACAAAGGAAACCTCCACAGATACAAAAAAATATCAGTGTCCACCTGTGTCTTATCAGTTCACCACGGATTAAAGTTAGAAGGCAACAACAATGCTACCCCCAAAAAACTGACAAACTCATGGAAACTGAACAGTCAACTACTGAACCACACCTGGGTCAAGGAAGAAATCAAGAAAGAAATTAAAGTCTTCCTTGAATTTAATGAAAATAAAGGGACAATATACTCAAACCTATGGGACACAATGAAAGCAGTGCTAAGAGGAAAGTTCATAGCACTAAGTGACCACTTAAAGAAAACGGAGAATGCATACATTGGGGACTTAACAACACACCTGAAAGCTCTAGAAAAAAAAAAGAAGCAGACGCGCCCAGGAGAAGTAGAAGACTGGAAATAATAAAACTGAGGGCTGAAATCAACAAAATAGAAACACAGGAAACAGTCCAAAGAATCAATGAAACAAAACGCTGGTTCTTGGAGAAAATCAACATGATCGACAAACCCCTATCCAAACTAATTAAACGACAGAGAGAGAACACACAAATAAATAAGATCAGAAATGAAAAGGGGGACATAACCACAGACACAGAGGAAATTCAGAGAATCATTAGATCTTACTACAAAAGCCCGTATGCCACAAAACTGGAAAATACAAAAGAAATGGACATTTTTTTTTAAATAAGTACCATATACCAAAGCTAAACCAAGACCACGTGAATGATCTAAGTAGACCGGTTACTCACGAAGAATTAGAAACGGTTATCAAAAATCTCCCTTCGAGAAAAAGCCCAGGACCAGATGGTTTCAATGCAGAATTCTACCAAAACTTCCAAGAAGAACTAATACCTATACTCCTTAATGTATTTCACAATATAGAAATAGAAGAGTCATTACCAAATTTCTTTTATGAAGCTACAGTTACCCTGATACCAAAACCACACAAAGACCCAACAAAGAAAGAGAATTAGAGACCTATCTCACTCATGAACATCGACGCAAAAATTCTCAATAAAATACTGGCAAACTGAATCCAAGAACACATAAGAAAAATTATCCATTATGATCAAGTAGGCTTCATCCCAGAGATGCAGGGCTGGTTCAACATACGCAAATCTATCAATGTAATCCACCATATAAATAAACTGAAAGAAAAAAACCATATGATCATTTCATTAGATGCTGAAAAATCATTTGACAAAATTCAACACCCCTTTATGATAAAGGTCTTGGAGAGAATAGGGATACCAGGGTCCTACCTAAATATAATAAAAGCTATTTACAGCAAGCCAACAAGTAACATTAAATTAAATGGAGAAAAACTCAAAGCCATCCAACTAAAATCAGGAACACGACAAGGATGTCCACTCTCTCCATACCTCTTCAATATAGTGCTTGAAGTTCTAGAAATAGCAATAAGACAACATAAGGGGATCAAGGGGATTCGTATTGGAAAGGAAGAAGTTAAGCTTTCGTTATTTGCAGATGATATGATAGTATACATAGCGACCCCAAAAATTCTACCAAAGAACTCCTACAGCTGATAAACACCTTTAGTAATGTGGCAGGATACAAGATCAACTCCAAAAAATCAGTTGCCTTCCTATACACTAAGGATAAGGAAACAGAGAGGGAAATCAGAGAAGCATCACCTTTCACGATAGCCACAAATAGCATAAAATATCTTGGGGTAACTCTGACCAAGGAAGTGAAAGATCTATTTGACAAGAACTATAAGTCTTTGAAGAAAGAAATTGAAGAGGACACCAGAAAATGGAAGGACCTCCCTTGCTCTGGGATTGGGAGGATCAACATAGTAAAAATGGCAATTCTACCAAAAGCAATCTATAGATTCAATGCAATCCCCATCAAAATCCCATCAAAATTCTTCACAGATCTGGAGAAGACAATAATCAACTTTATATGGAAAAACAAAAAACCCAGGATAGCCAAAACAATCTCATACAACAAAGGATTGTCTGGAGGCATTACCATCCCTGACTTCAAACTCTATTACAGAGCTACAGTATTGAAAACAGCTTGGTATTGGCATAAAAACAGAGAAGTCGACCAATGGAATCTAATAGAAGACCCTGACTTTAGCCCACAAACCTATGAACACCTGATTTTCGATAAAAGAGCTAAAAGTATACAATGGAAAAAAGAGAGCATCTTCAACAAATTGTGCTGGCAAAACTGGATGTCAATCTGTAGAAGAATGAAAATAGATCCATATCTATCACCATGCACAAAACTCAAGTCCAAATGGATTAAAGACCTCAATATCAGTATGAACACACTGAACCTGATAGAAGAGAAAGTGGGAAGTACTCTACAGCACATGGGCACAGGAGACCACTTCCTACGTATAACCCCAGCAGCACAGACACTAAGGGCATCATTGAATAAATGGGACCTCCTGAGGCTGAGAAGCTTCTGTAAAGCAAAGGACACTGTCACTAAGACAAAAAGGCAACCCACTTACTGGGAGAAGATCTTCACCAACCCCGCAACTGATAAAGGTCTGATCTCCAAAATATATAAAGAACTCAAGAAACTAGACCGTAAAAGGCTAATCAACCCAATTATAAAATGGGGCATTGAGCTGAACAGAGAATTCTCAACAGAAGAAGTTCAAATGGCCAAAAGACACTTAAGGTCATGCTCAACTTCCTTAGCGATCAGGGAAATGCAAATCAAGACAACTTTAAGATACCATCTTACACCTGTCAGAATGGCTAAAATAAAAAACACCAATGATAGCCTTTGCTGGAGAGGTTGTGGAGAAAGGGGTACACTCACCCATTGCTGGTGGGAATGCAAACTTGTGCAACCACTTTGGAAAGCAGTGTTTCGGTTTCTCAGGAAATTCGGGATCAACCTACCCCTGGATCCAGCAATACCACTCTTGGGAATATACCCAAGAGAGGCCCTATCATACAACAAAAGTATATGCTCAACTATATTCATGGCAGCATTGTTTGTAATAGCCAGAACCTTGAAACAACCTAGATGCCCTTCAACGGAAGAATGGATGAAGAAAGTATGGAATATATACATATTAGAGTATTACTCAGCAGTAAAAAACAAGGACTTCTTGAATTTTGCATAAAATGGATGGAAATAAAAAACACTATCCTGAGTGAGGTAAGCCAGACCCAAAAAGAGGAACATGGGATGTACTCACTCATAATTGGTTTCTAGCAATAAATAAGGGCCAATTTATTGAGTCTACAATTGGTGAACTTAAAGAAGCTAAATAAGAAGGTGAACCTAAGGAAAAACATATAGTTATTCTCTTGGCTATGGGAAGTAGACAAAATTGCCGGGGAGAAATTTGGGATCTGGGGGTGGGGTGCGATGGGGGTAAGGGGAGATGGGGAGAAAAAAGTGAGAAGGGGAGGATGGGGGGAACTTGGGGAAATAGGATGATTGGGATAAATGAAGGTTGGATAGGGGAGCACGGAAGCACAATTCTTAGTTAAGGGAGCCACCTTAGGGTTGGCAAGAGACTTGAACCTAGAGTGGCTCCCAGGAGCCCAAGGCGATGTCCCCAGTTAGTTCCTTGGGCAACTGAGGATAGGGAACCTGAAATGACCCTATCCTATAGCAATACTGATGAATATCTTGCATATCACCATAGAACCTTCATCTGGTGATGGATGGAGATAGAGAAAGAGGCCCACACTGGAGCACTGGACTGAGCTCCCAAGGTCCCAATGAGGAGCAGAAGGAGGGAGAAGATGAACAAGGAA
Source organism: Microtus oregoni (assembly GCF_018167655.1). Classification (NCBI taxonomy): domain Eukaryota; kingdom Metazoa; phylum Chordata; class Mammalia; order Rodentia; family Cricetidae; genus Microtus; species Microtus oregoni. The sequence goes on from NW_024543070.1 coordinate 21,338,186, forward strand.
GTCAGGACCACGAGGGGCGCACCCACCCACTGAGACAGTGGGGCTGATCTATTGGGAGCTCACCAAGGCCAGCTGGACTGTGACTGAAAAAGCATGGGATAAAACCGGACTCTCTGAACATGGTGAACAATGAGGGCTGATGAGAAGCCAAGGACAATGGCACGGGGTTTTGATCCTACTTCATGTTCTGGCTTTGTGGGAGCCTAGCCAGTTTAGATGTTCACCTTCTTTGACATGGATGGAGATGGGAGGACCTTGGACTTTCCATAGGGCAGGGAACCCTGACTGCTCTTTGGACTGGAGAGGGGGGTGAGAGGATTGGGGGGAGGGTAAGAAGGGTGGGAGGTGGGGGAGGGAAATGGGAGGCTGGGAGGAGACTGAAACTTTTTTTCTTTTTCTCAATAAAAGAAAAAAAAGAAATAAAAAAAAAAGAAACCCTGTCTCAAAAAAAAAAAGAAAAAAAAATAAAGAAAAAAAAGAGTGAGCTGTAGTAGGGAAGCCAGTGTGGGCATTTTCTTAATTAGTGATTTTTGAGGGAGAGCTCAGTTCATTGTGGGTCGAGTCACTCCTGGGCTGCTGGACCTGGGTTCTATAGGAAAGCAGGCTGAGCAAGCATGAGGAGCAATCCAGTAAGCAGCTCCCTGCCACACACAAAGCTCTGCATCAGCCCCTGTCTTCCAGGTTCATGCCCTGCTTGATCCTGTCCTGACTTCCTTCAGTAATGACCATTGACGTGGAAGTATAAGTCAAATAAACCCTTTCCTCTCCAAGTTGCTTTGGTCATGGTGTTTTATCACAGCAATAGTAACCCTAACTAAGACTATGTCTTTACATAGATATACATGCTTCCTTTGTCCATTCATTCGTCAATGGGAACATGCATTGATCCTATGCCTTGCATGTTGTGAATAATACTATAATGAATATTGGAGACAAGATATTGCTAACACACTGATTTCATTTGCTATATATATATTTATATATATTGATATATATATAATAGCAGTTTCAATTTTAATCTTTTGTGAAGTTTCCATCATGATTATACTTATTTGCATTCCTGTCAAGCACACACATGTGCTCCTTTTTCTTTGAATCTTGATTGACATCAACTATCTTTTAACTCCTTGGTTTTTTTAATTTTTATTTATTTATTTATTTATTTATTTATTTATTTATTAAAGATTTCTGTCTCTTCCCTGCCACTGCCTCCCATTTCCCTCCCCCTCCCCCAATCATGTCCCCCTCCCTCGTCAGCACAAAGAGCAATCAGGGTTCCCTCCCTGTGGGAAGTCCAAGGACCACCCATCTCCATCCAGGTCTAGTAAGGTGAACATCCAAACTGCCTAGGCTCCCACAAAGCCAGTACGTGCAGTAGGATCAAAAACCCATTGCCATTGTTCTTGAGTTCTCAGTAGTCCTCATTGTCTGCTATGTTCAGCGAATTCGGTTTTATCCTAGGCTTTTTCAGACCCAGGCCAGCTGGCCTTGGTGAGTTCCTGATAGAACATCCCCATTGTCTCAGTGTGTGGGTGCACCCCTCGCGGTCCTGAGTTCCTTGCTCATGCTCTCTCTCCTTCTGCTCCTGATTTGGACCTTGAGATTTCTGTCCGGTGCTCCAATGAGGGTCTCTGTCTCTGTCTCCTTTCATCGCCAGATGAAGGTATTATAATAATCAGGAGGATGCCTATATGTTTTTCTTTGGGTTCACCTTCTTATTTAGCTTCTCTAGGATCACTAATTATAGGCTCAATGTCCTTTATTTATGGCTAGAAACCAAATATGAGTGAGTACATCCCATGTTCCTCTTTTTGGATCTGGCTTACCTCACTCAGGATAGTGTTTTCTATTTCCATCCATTTGCATGCAAAATTCAAGAAGTCCTTGTTTTTTACTGCTGAGTAGTACTCTAATATGTATATATTCCATACTTTCTTCATCCATTCTTCCATTGAAGGGCATCTAGGTTGTTTCCAGGTTGCCCTTGCTGGAGTAACCATATATTATTGTGGTTTTGAGTTTTGTTTACCTCATTCTTATTGATAGTGAAACATCTCTCCCTCCCTCCCCCCACACATCTAGGGGCAATTTGCCTTCTCTCGAGAAGTGTGTATTTAGATACGTAACACATTTTATAAAACCAATAGGGATATTTGTCTTCTTGTCTCCCACGTTGTGACCCTGAGTTGCTATACATTATTATTCAATGTACAGTTTAATGTCTTTTTCCATTCGGAAGGCTTCATCTCCGCTCTGCTGATTATCTCCTCTGCTGGGCTGAACTGTTTTGGATTAAGTACTCTTATTCGTTTTTGATCTCTTGCTGTCTGTGAATTGGGGTGTCAGTCAAATAGCCAAAGTCCAGATCAGTGCCACCAAGCCTCCCCCAATCGTCTTCAAGTAATATCATTGTTTTGGTTTATAATTAAAATTTAATTATAGGATTAAATTAAAATTAAGATATAAATAATACTTTCATTTATTTGACTTTTGCATATGTTATGAGATCAAGGCTTTATTTTATTGTTTTCCATGTAGCTATTCGATTTCCCTAACATTGTTTATTGAACAGACTTCATGTCCCCCCACACACACACTGAGTGTCTCTGTTAAAAATCAGTTTGCTATAAACGTGTGGCTTTATTTCTGGACCATGTCTTTTTTTTCAATATTTATTTATTTATGTATGTATGTATACAATATTCTGTCTGTGTGTATGTTTGCAGGCCAGAAGAGGGCACCAGACCCCATTATAGATGGTTGTGAGCCACCATGTGGTTGCTGAGAATTGAACTCAGGACCTTTGGAAGAGCAGGCAATGCTCTTAACCTCTGAGCCATCTCTCCAGCCCTGGACCATGTCTTATAATCTGTTGGGAGATATGTCGGCCTTTGTGGCAACACTGTGCTGTTTGGACTCCTGCTCTGGTTGGCAGAGGTTTGCACTCAACCCTTTTGGGTTCCTGTGTTGGTAGGTTGGTACTCAAAGCAGAAATGCCGAAAGCAATGGAACTGAGCAGTTAGGGCTCAGAGGGAAGTCCTTAGGTCGCCGTGGGCACCGCTGATCAACACTTCTTGGGATCCTGTGTTGCTTTAGGGCTACCTGTATAAAAATAAGTTTGTCTGCTTGGTTTTTCTGCTTTCAATAAGGCCTCTTTCTTCATAAGTGTCCCCACAATTGTGATGTTATCTTATGTGATATCCTGTCCAGAACTGAGAAAATTGTGCTTTATGTCTAGAATGAGATGAATTTTTTTCTACTATTCTGTGTCTTTTTCAATTTCTTTCACCAGTGTTTATAGTATAGAGATCTTTACCCTCCTTGACAATTAGATTCCCAAATATGTGATTATTTTTATTGCAACTGTAAATGGGATTTTGATGGAGGAAGGTCATTGGTTAAAAAAATAAAGAAACTGCTTGGCTGGCCCTCATAGGTTAGAACACAGGTGGGTGGAGAAAACAGAACATAATGCTGGGAGGAAGAGGAAGTGAGCTCAGACTCGACAGCTCTCCTCTCGGGAGCAAACGCCTCAGAAGAGATGCCATGCTCCGCTCTCCCGGGCAGAGGCGATTCAGCTCCGACCCAGGATGGACGTAGGCTAGAATCTTCCCGGTAAGCGCACCTTGGGGTGCAACACAAATGATTAGAGATGGGCTAAATTAATATGTGAGAATTAGCCTAGAAGAGGCTAGATAGAAGTGGGCCAAGCAGTGCTTAAAAGAATACAGTGTCCGTGTAATTATTTTGGGGCATAAGCTAGAGCTAGCCATGTGGGCGGCCGGGGTGCCGGGGACGCAGCCCCGCTGCTCCTCCATATTACTACAGGATTTTTTAATTTAGTTTTTTTGTATCTCAGTATATAAACATGCTACTCATTTTTTCATATTGATTTTGTGTTCTATAACTTTCTGGAATTATCTCTATCAGGTTCCCCTCCCAAAGGAATTGGTGGAGGTTTCTATTTATGTAAGATCATGCTTATGGACAGAGACCATTAAACTCATTGTGAAATCTGAAGGTCTTCTTTCTTGCCTAACCACTCAGCCTAGGACTTCAAGGACTTTAATAGAATTGGCAAGAGGGAACCCTCTTGTCTTTCTCAGGAAATGGTTTCTGTTTCCTTGCAGAGTGTAACTTCATCTTCGAGTATGTCACCTTTGCCAAGCAGAAGTACTTTCTCTCTGCACCCAACTCACTGAGAGATTTTATCATGAAGGGATGCTAAGTTTTACCAGATACTTTTTTCTGCACTTTTTGAACTGCCGGTGTGGTTCTTCCCTTCTGCTGATGTGCTGATCATGCCTACTGATTTGTGTGGATGGATCCCACTTGTAACTCTGGGATGATACATCTCTTGTGTGGTCTCTGTGGTCTGTGGTGAATAAGCCTTTTCCAGTGCGGTTGAATTTTCTTACATTTATGTATTTGGTTTGTGTGTGTGAGACAGGGAGGGAGGGGTGATAAATCTTCTACTACGGCATAAATATGAAGGTCATTGGACAACTTGGGAGAACTGGCTCTCTCCTTCCACCATGTGGGTTCTATGTGTCAGCAGGCTTGGTCGCAAACACCTTTACCTGCTGAGTCATCTTGAGGGAATAATGTTGGGTTGAATTTTGTATTCTTTCAGAACTATCTATGTTCAGAGATACTGGCTTGTTTTCATTATCTCTCTCTCTCTCTCTCTCTCTCTCCCTCTCTCCCTCCTGTTCTCCCTTTGTCTCTCACTGCTTCCCCATCATTACCTTATCTAGTTTTGGTGTCAGGCTAATGTTTGTCTCATGAATGATTTTGAAGTATGTCATTCTTTAGAATTTTCTTAGACATTTCATAAGATTTGCTGTATCTGGTTTTGGTTTGGTTTGGTTTGGCTTTTGATTTGGTTTGGTTTGGCTTTTGGTTTGGTTTGGTTTGGTTTGGTTTGGTTTGGTAGAGGTTGGGAATGAAATAATCAGATTCCTGGGTTGTTTCATTTTGTTTTGTTTCAACAGAAGACCCTCAGCTACTGACTCATTGCCCAATTCATTATTCTGTTCAGATTTTTCATCTTGTCATAATTTAACTTCAGTAAGTTTTATATGTTAAAGAATTTTTATCAGAGTTTTCTCTTTTTTCCCTGCTAAGGGTTTATTGATTTTATCTTTTTAATGCATCAATTTATCATTTCTTTGTTCCACTTTATTTATTCTGCTCTTTCGATCTTTATTTCCTTCTTTCTTTCAACTTTGGACTTACTTTATTCTTGCTCTAATACCTTAAACTGTAATGTAGTAATATTTGATGTTTACTTTTTAATGTAGGCATTTATTTCCATAAGCTTGACTATTAGAATTTCTTTTGCTGAATTCCAAACATTTTTGACATATCATGATTCCATTTTTTGTTTGTCTCAAGAAATCAAAAATTTTTCTTTTACTTTCTTCATCGTCCCACTTCTAATCTTACATGATTTTGGTTAGAAAATATAACTGATATGAGTTCAATCTTGCCATATTTGTTAAAACTTGTTCTGAGACCTGATGTGACCTTTCCTAGAGAATGTTCAAAGTGTACTCGAGAAGAATGTATATTTTGAGTGGCTAGATGGGATGTTCTGTGAACATCTGTCAGGTCTAGTTTGCTGGAATTATAGTTAATCTAATTCTTTCTTATTATGTTACTGAAATTCCCTATCATTATCGGTTTGCAAGCTACCTGTTCCCTTATAGACTGGCTTATGTGGGAGAGCTTTTCAAGAATAAGCCTATCCAGACAGTCAAGGTAAATTATCTGATATTTCTTTGTTCCTAGACTGTGATGGTCACTGTGGTAGCAGAGTTGTCTTAAGTCTCGGTTTCTTGTAAAGTACTGAGACAAAATCTTGGGACTGCTGATGTTGGCATAGTCTTGGGGTGTGGTTGTTGAAGGTTTAATACAGCCCAAGGCTGTAGTGATGTCGACAGGTTGACTTCATTTTGTTGGAGCCAGGACAGGTCTGAGATCACAGTCCATTGGTGCAATGTAAGGATTCAGGGCCAATGGAATATACCCAGTGATTACCTTTGCAGTATCAGGCCCAGGGTTATGAGGCAAGATTACATTCCTTTTCCTTGTGTATGAACACGGTTGCTGGTACTGTACTGACCTGAACGGGGGAGGGGAGATGTGGGTGATGTGAAACTCTGTTCCTGCCCTCTTCTCTTTACTTATCATCATGCTACCACCATGACTATATTCGTGTCTCTTTCCTACTTTCTTAATTCTTTTAAAAGTATGTTTAAATGTGGAAAAATGCTCAAATTGATGTTTCTAATGCAAGGAAACTGGAGAGTTTTATTTTGCCCTGTTGCTCTGTCTTTCACATTCCCATTTCTAGAAGACTTTGATGGACTTAGCTTATCTAATACAGTTGCTTGATTCATCAGTACAAAGACTCTCCTGCAAGGGGAATGGAATCCCATTCTAAAACAAGATGAGTAACATTCTCATTTGGGAATGCTTGACACAACCCTGCTCACTAGTCTTCGAAATCTCCGTGAAGTGTTTTGTCTTGAGAGGTATTTGAAGAACGATCAAGAAAGTGAGGCCAAGAGAGAAAATTTGCAGAACAATGTAGATCAGACCTTAGCTAATAATAATAATAATAATAATAATAATAATAATAATAATAATAATAAATCTTACAACACTAGCAAAATCCAATTTATCTGAAGAGAAAGTTACTTCTCATAGGAAGTTCCTTTCATGGTTAAATTTTATACTGATGAAGGACAACCTTACAGGTCAGTTTGAACCTCAAAGCAAAGCACACGTGAACAAACCAAAACTAAAAAGAAGCTGAACTTGCTAACAGTTCACACAGTATCTCAGCATAACTGATGTCCTGTCATTCTTAATAACAGTTCATAAATGTGCACCAGAGTTAATGTTCAGCAAGCTACACTCACGGAAAGTAGAGCAATCCGAATACTACTATGTAAACTGCAGGCCTCTGTGGCTTCAGGTAACACCATGAGCCATCGGGTTTCGATCACCTTTTAGCACCGTTGCTTCATCCTTTTCCTTGTCATTGAAGTGATACTGACAGGCACGGGAGGGGCACTTGTGGGCAGTGCCATCTAGTTCTGACTCTTCCTTATTGATTGATATTTTTAAAGATTGCCACTGCTCTCAGTTTCAAGATTCCTCGGTTATGAGCCACCCATTCCTGGTTTTCTGAGACAGCGTCTTATGGTGTAACTTCAGCTAGCTTTGAATGCCTGAAACTCATAGCAATCCTCTTGCCTCTGCCTCCCAAGAACTGGAACTACAGATGTGAGCCATCCTCTCGTAGGATGTAATTTTTAAATGTGGTCATAGCAATGGTCTGAGAGGAGGAAAATTTTCCTTTAAGCATATTCCGTGTTTTGTGGCTTGCTAAATATCTTGGCTCTTTTCTTGCCATCACCTTCCAAAAGATTGAAGATGAAGATAAAAAAAATTCATGACTGTTTTCACTTCTATCAGTTTGCTTAAGGCAGGACCAAGCATCCCTTTAGGTAGAGCCTGAGACCTGCCAGTTCTTGCAAGAATCTCCATGAGAAAGCCCTCGCTCTGGCTCAAGCAACAGGAGCTGGGTACAGCCAAGCAACAGGAGTTGACTATAGTCAAGTACCTAAATTATATTCGTTCAGCGTTCCTGGCACGACCCTTCCACAGCGGAAAACTAGCAGACAGAGGCTAGACAAAGAGGACTGCCCTTCCTAGCATATTCGTTGGCAATACTTGCAGTTTAAAGTGCTGGCAGAGGTGTGTAGAAATTTAAAAAAAAAAATCCAAATGTGCTCTACGATTTCTGTATAGTTGAAAAAAAATGAGACAAATTTGTAGAACCAAATTTGCGAAAAGAGCAAATTAAGAGTATGAGACACATTCTGAGACAGCACGTGACTGAAAGGGCTTGAGTGGTTCAGATACTTCACACAAGCAAGGAGCAGATCACCATCGATCGGTCACATCGGCGCTCCTATCTAGACGGGAACTGGAGTGATGAGAAAATAATTGTTCTTATCACTTCTATGTTAGATACCGCATTGGTGGCAATGGCTAATTATAGCAGCTGAGTAACAAATGCTGAGTGTAAGCTGCCTAGAAAATGCGAAGAACCTTTGCCCACCCACTAGTATCCTGTGAACACTTTCACGTCACACTGGCTCTGCAGGTAGCATAATAGATTCTTTATCAGTGCAAACTCTTGTGCGTGTGTATGCATGTGTGTGTCTGTGTGCCCATGTAAGTGTGCATGCGCCTGGAGGTGTCATCCTCAGGCACTGCCAGTCTGGCCTACAGATGCAAGGGTTCTCAATGCTGCCTGCGTGGGTTAGACTGGTGTCCCATGAGCCCCTGGGATCCACCTGCGTCTGTCTCCCCAGTGCTGGGGTTACAGGTACACTCCACCACACTCATTTTTTTACGTTTTTTCATGGGTCCTGGGAGTGGGACATAGGGCCTCACTCTTTCCCAGTAAATGATCTACCAATGAAACTGTCTCCCCGTCTCCCCAAATAATGCTTTTAAGTGCAGCCATACTCACTATTATTAGTTAACATAATCACTACCCTCACATTGAATATAGAATATTATTTCAAAAAGAGAAGACACAAGGATTTTATGATAGATATCATTTGTGTCAACATACATGTGTAATTAAATAGTGAAAAATCACTGCTGACTTGAGGAGTTACAGAGGATGTTAGGAAGGATGCAATATGGTATTTGGTGGCTTTTTACAAAGTGACCCCAAGAGGAAAGTCTTTTCAGGAAAGGGAGAAATAGAAAGAAAGCCGTGAGACAGGAACACCTATATACGTGTGGGAAGCTTCGGTTGTAGCCAGTAGAGTTAGATGAGGGCCCGTGGTACTCTAAGACGTGGCCTGCGACGTGGCCTGCATCACCTTCCTCAGGTTCCATCTCAGTCATACACTCGTCATTTCTTGCTTGTTCTCAAACCAGCCAGACATTTATTGGTCTCGGAGTCCTGGTATTGCTGGTACTGCCCTGTCTATTACAGATGCTTTGTGTCACATGATTATGCCTTTGAAATCTTTCTTCTGATGTTATCTCTACCTTAATAAGGCCTGCTCTGATCACCTTCACAATTACAGACTTCCTTGGCACACCCCATTCTTGTATAGCATTTACCACCTTCTAATGCACTCTCCTACTTGACTTATTTTGTTTATTCCTGAATTATTATTATTATTCTCCTTCTCCTCCTCCTCCTCTTCTTCTTCTTCGTCTTCTTCGTTTTTCAGTACAGGGTTTTTCTATAAAACAGAGGCTGTTCTGGATCTTGTTTTGTAGACTAGACTGGCCTCAAACTTACAGAGATCCACCTGCTTCTTGAATTCCTAATTCTTAAAACAGTGTCTGGGATATAGAGATTATTAATCAGATGTACTTTTGTTCAAGTGGGTTATTAGTAGGGTTTAAGATAGAAAATCACACTGAGATGAGATTTTAGATTCCAGTAAAGACCATGTAGAGAAAAACAAAATGGTGAGACACAGAGGGACAAGCATGACTGAAGGGACAAGTAATGAAGGACATTAATGTGCGAGCGACATGTACTCAGGCTCTTCCATGTAAGAAATTACATCAGCGACTTAAAGTGAAGCAATTTGACATCTAAATGCAAAGCAGAGAATTGATATATTCTAAAAGAGAATATTTAAACTTTTAATCATATTTTATGAATGGTTGTATGTGGAAGAAGGACAGAGACACAGGAGCTTCTGCCTGTTCTTTTCCCCATTACCCTCCTCTGTCTACACTGCCCTGTGTCATGGGAGGCTACCTGTGAAAGATGTCCCGTGGTAGCTCCCTTGACGTCTCTCATCATCCCTTCTGTGGGAGGAACAATAGACTGGATGGTGACAGCTGAGGAAGATGAGGATTCTTTACCTTTTAACCTGGGTGTGTGTTTTGGTGATGACTACATTTCCATACAACCAGGGTGGCTGTGGCAAGGGCCCTGGGACAGTTCAACCTCTAATCTAGATTCTATTCTCTCATTCTTCGTCCTTAGAGTTATCAACAGCTTACTGTTGTTGTTTGTCTCGGGATTTATGGCTATCTTTTGTTCCTTTGGTCTCTCTACACCTCTAGCCCTAGTCCCTTCATTAAAAACAAACAAAAACCAGTGATCTGAATCATGGAAGGACAAACTAGTTCCTCCCAGGGATGTGACTAATGAAGACATGTTGATATTATAAACATCTAGATGATAGAACTGGAGAATATTAATGTCACCCTCAAGAGAAGTAGAAAAATTCAGAAAGGATATAACAGTTTTGGGGAGTATGGAAGAGGGTAGTTGGATATATTTTTAAGCCAAAAATCTAATCATTCTGAATGTAAACAACAGTAGATTATTTAGAAGATCATACAGTACTTACTGACCTAGTAAATAGAGGGATTTCAGTCTTTAGGATAAGGAAGAAATCACTGCAGGTTTCAAGTGTTTGTTCTACGTGATATACAGGGAATACTCATGAGGAGGTCGCTACAGAAGTGTTATTTGTATTGAGATGGTATTGCCTGAGATGGAGAGAAGCATAAAGAGAAGATGTAGTTTACAGTTGGGACATTGAGGGTTTGGTGAATAACCAAGAGACTGAAATAAGGAAAAGGATGACCCAAAGTATATTAATAAGTTTTGGCTTTAATCAGTGTGTAAATGTGTTTGCAGTTACTGATCTGAGAAAAATAAAAGAAAACTAAATTTTACAGATGAAGGTAGGGCCCTAAGTAAGTTATTAGGTTGGGTTTGTTTTTATTTAGAAAAATCATGAATTCCATTGTACCAATGATTACTTCTTATTGGTATAAAAGGCTAGAGATCTATGGACAGTAAAAGATAAAGAAGGTTATGTCTAAAAAGAAGTAAATACAAGCTTCCTTTTGTTCTCTTCCAGTGGGTTCACATGGTCAGTGTTTACCTCTCTCAACCACCTTGTGTGATCAAATATGTATCCATTACCAAGGAAGCTCCTCCTATGCTTTGCAGTCAGTTACATTAGCCAGGTATCCAGATGGCTGACTGTGGATGTGTCGTGCCTAGCCTGTTCTGTGCAAACTTCAGCATTCAACCTGACATTCGCCTCCAGGTTTTACAAAGACACAGCTCAGATCTCAGGCCCTCAGATTAAGCAAAGGCACAGTCCTGAAGATCTTTGGAATTCCTGGGGCTGCTGCTCAGGTCTGCTGAGTTAACCATTTATTTGTTAAACAAGGGAGAAACCGGGAGTTCTGACTTATCGGTTTTAAGATTGAGATTCTTTTTGAATATACAGAGGGAAATGTCAGGGGATGTGATCATCGAGCTTTCATTGTATATAAAGTATTTAAAACTCACAAGACAAGATGGGGCTGGAGAGATGGCTCAGTGACTAAGAGCACTGGTGGCTCCTCCAGAGGTCCTGAGTTCGATTACCGCGTGTGGCTCACAACCATCTATAACGGGATCTAATGCCTTCTTCTGACATTAAGGCATACATGCAGACAGAACACTCATGCATAAAATACATAACAACCTAAAACTAAAACAAAACAAATCCCATAAGACTAGATGTGATGAGTCAAGGGGAGATTTCATGCTAAAAAAAAAAAAAAGTTCTAGAAGGTTCTTTAATAATTAGAATTGAGGAGAGAAAAATGTGAGAGTAAAAATGATGACAGAAGGAAACAGAAGCCAAGAGGGGGAAAACAAGGATGTCACCTGCAATGAATGTTAGAGAGATGCTTAAACACAACACAGTATGTTTTGATTCAGCCTTAAAGAAGAATAAAATCAGATGGAACTAGAGATCACTATGTTAAATGAAATAAGTCAAACCCAGTAAGATAAATATTTCCTTGTCCCTCTTGTCTGTATTTAAATAGGACATGAAGCAGAAGGTGGGCTATGGATAGGGAAGAATTTGCCTTTTGCTATGATAAACGCTATCATAGTACACCAAAAGTAGTTTGGGGATGAAAAAGCTTTATTTGATCTTATACTTTATAGTTTATCACTGAGGGAAAGCAAGGCAGGAACTCAAGGCAGAAACGTGGAGGCAAAACCTGAAGCAGACACCACAAGGAATGCTGCTTACTGGCTTACTCTCTCTTGCTTGCTCAGCTCCCTTTCTTATACAACCTGAGACCACCTGCCCAAGGATAGCACTGCTTATAGTGGGCTGAACTCATCTACATAAATTAGCAATTAAGAAAATTCTCCACAAGACGCTGGAGAGGAGTTTCATTGGTTGAGAACCCTGGTGGCTCTTCCAGACACTCCGGGTTCAGCTTTCCGTGTGAGCTCACATGGTGGCTCACAAACACATGTAACTGCAGTATCAGAGATCCCACACTCCCTCCTGGCCTCTGCAGGCACTATGTAGTGGGGTGCAGGCATACATGAAGGCAAAACACCCACGTGCATCGTCATCACCATCATCATGTTTTGAAGAGGACAGTTTCCCCGCAGACATGTTTACAGACCAGTCTAATGGAGGTAATTCCACAACTGGGGGTCCCTCTGCCCAGATGTGTAAAGTTAACAATTGACGTTAACTATGATAAGGTCTAAAATGGATGAAGAGGTGAGAGGGTGAAGGAATGTACGTGGCATGAAAGAAGAAAGTAGTGCTATTTTTAGGAAGACCATCGAGAAATCAAGGAAGAACAAATTATAATGATGAGTATAAAAGTGCACAATGAACCCTGTACTTGGGCTGTAGAAAGAAGGTCATTGAGCAATCCAGAGCAAGCTTGTAAGTGGCACTCCTCTGTGGTTTCTGTTTCAGTTTCTGTCCTCCAGGTTTCTGCCTCGAGTTCCCGCCTTGGCTTCCTTAAGAGGGATGGACTATCAGGTGAAAGACCAAATAAAGTTCGAAGGTCAAAAAGGTTTGTTTTAAAGATAGGAGATCTTTTGAGCTAACGGTTATGAGTCTTCCAGCAAAGAGGCAAGAATTATTAGTGAAAAGAATTATTAGTGCCATTGAGATGGGACTCTCACAGGATTGCTTCCCTTTGGATATCAATAATAAATCAAAGAAGCTGTCAAATTAAAGAAAACAGGATGTTTTTGTTTTCTCACCATCCCGCCTAGTCTTGCTGTCAATACAGGGCCGTGGAAGAGAACCTATCACGGCGGAGCCACAGGCTTTTGAATCAGACAGAGTGGTGCCCCGCTATGTATTAAACTTGACTTCTACTCCTCTGAACTATGCCTTTCTCCTTTAGTTAGAGTAGTTCATGGGACGTTCCCCTGGGTTTTTTGAATATTCTGTGGAAACTGTCATGAAGTAAAGACCACAAGAACCAGCATGTGTTAAATGCTGAATTGATCGAGATTCTGTCTTTCTCCTTGCTTTTCTAGGCTTCCACTGTTTCTTCTCTTAGTTCTGTGGCCACTATGATGTGTTTTCTCCCAGTCTTTCCTCTGCCTATGAAAGGTCAGTGTCCCCTTATGCCCTGCTTTCTCCATCTTACATGTGATGATTCATCTGCCCACCTATACTATGACTATTATGGTTTCGGCACTGGTAGTTCAATTTTCCAGTGGGCACTTAGAATTTTCTCGTGGCTTTTAGGAAATCCTACTTGAATGCTAATCTAATTAAGTTCAAGCACATCCGAGAATTAGGTTCCCCGTGTCTGTTACAGCACGTAGTAACTCATTCCTACCAGTGAGACACCTGGGGAAGTTGACCTCACTCTCGTCTAACGCCAGGCTTTTGGCTGTTTCTACAGGGACCATGCAATTCTTTTTGAAATAATTCATACCATATCTCATCTCCAACTCTTTAAGTATTGAAAAAATCATTTTTTTTCTTGATGCAGTGACTGATATTCAAGAAAATCATTTTAGTCTGGGGAGTGTCAATTAACAAATGAGAGATTCATAGTTATTGTAGCTCAATTGTGAGTCTCTAAAGTCAAAGTGTTTCATCTTTACCTAGAGGGCACTTAACTTCTCAATTAAGGTTCTCCCTAGTCCCTTAGAAAAACAGAATAATGCAGCATGCTGCAACCCTTCCTGTTCTTTTATTATTATTACTATTTTAGTGATTTATTTTTATTTTGTATATATTGGTGTTTGGCCTGACTGTGTCTGTGTGAAAGTGATGGATCCCCTGGAACTGAAGCTACAGACAGTTGTGAGTCGCCATGTGGGTGCTGGGAATGGCACTGGGGTCCTCTGGAAGAGCAGCCAGTGCTCTTAAACTACTGAGACATCTTTCCTGCCCTTCCTGTTCTTTTTTTTTTTTTTACCTCTAGGCCAATTATTCTTTGCACTTCTCTGCCCATCACATCAATGACCCAGAAACTGAGAAGAAGCATGGTCCCAAGTTGCTGATGGGGATTAATCAGTGATGGACATTCAGAGGAAGGGTGGGAGGCAAAACAGATGACCAAAAGCAGTAAACAAAGGAGCTCTCATGGCTCCTTTGAACAGCAAGGGGGTTAATCCAGTGAAAAACCTGGAGCTCTAAGGAACTCACCACACATGTAAAAAGATTATGAAACCCAGACTGTCCAGTCATGGCAGCAAACTGACCTTTCCTATAATATTTGTTATTTACTCTGCTCGTGTGTCACATAGGTCACAGAGAAGTGCTAGTTTGTATTTATTACATGGGGACATTCCTTGTGGTTTCACGGCTGTTGGGGTGTCAACGTGGGTTGAAATGTTCTCACCAAGTAATGTTTATGTTAACCGTTTTTAACATGACAAATGAAAGAGAGCCCTTGGGAAAACCCAGGGAGATAGGCTGAGAGAAGGAAGGAAGTAGTAGGTGACTATTAACTATTGGAAAACTGAGAATGTGCTTGACTCCTAGCAGGGAGTGGGTGGTGATGACAAACAGGAAGGCAGCAGGGTAAGAAACAGAAACCAGCTACCATTTATAGCTGTCTGTTTGGAATTCAGATTGGGCTTGCTTCTTTTTGCTTCTGTAAAGTTGTAGCTTTTCAGACAGCAAATCTCTTTTAGGTAGCAAAGCTCTTTCTTGCAAAGGTCTTGGTGGTTGAAATCTTGGGTTCTTCTCTCTGGAAATGGAATCACGTGTCTACCAAGGTCCCAGTCACACAGCGTTCTCAACAGATCCTGTTATGCTCTCTACTCCTGACAAGGAAAGGTCAAAACGCAAATATTGGGAAGAACTTTCTGAATTAGACTCCACAAGTAGAAGAGAAAAACCTTAACAACTGACACATTGCGCAAATCGAAAAGCTTCTGTCCAGCGAAGGGAATGATAAGCAGAGTGAAAGCAAGTTCCTGCTGCTCATTGCTCCATACTGACACAGCATGTCCACGTCCCCATTACTGTCTAAAGGACACTGTTTCTAAGAATGCTGAGTCACGGGTTGTCCTTGGAGGACACGAAGGAGGGCCAACTCTGGAGTGCTCATGGCCATGGCCTCTCTATTCTGTGATTACGGGTGTTTGAGCCAAATGGCTTCCTTACCCTGCACCTCATCAAAGCCTGATGACTTCTCTGCAGTGTTTCTGCATGTCTTAGAGCCACTCTCTGACTTGTCTTGTCCCCCTCAAGACTCCAGTCTATGAGACAGGAAATCTAGTTCTACCAGCCCCAACCTAGGATCTAACTCCTGGGGCTGACATTGATGTGCGCTGAGGACAAGCTCAGCAGGCTAGTTCTTCTTATTAAACATTAAGGCTACAAAGCTACAATTGCTTAGGGCTAAGTCAACTTTTCGGCACACTCCTCCTGGTCATAATACCTAGGGGTTGTAGAAGTCATGAATATAGAGGAGGTGATTTGTTAAATGATGCTGTCACTGTGTATCATGAATTTTGGTGAAATTAGACTTAGAACATTCAAATCTGTAACATGAAAAAAATTACCAAAAGACTCAAGGAAAATCAGGAAGAACAGAAAGTAGAAACATACACTTTTGTAACTTCACTAAAATTAAAATAAAATTTATGACATAAGAAAATAGAAAAATTTAACTCAGGAATATAGAAAGAAATTCTTTGAAAGCAAGCAACAACAACAACAAAAAACTTTAAATGTTTTTTAAAAACTAATTAATGGTTACAGTTTGGGTTTAGCCAGCATGTGAACACCTTCTGTATGTATGACGTAATGAAGGACTTTCTCTTCACTTTGCTGACAGCTTCACTGACTCTTTAAAATTTCATCTAACCCAATATGTCACTGTGAGAAGTCATTCCCTGGGCTACTGGAATCCTATTTGCATTTCTGTAAGGCAGGCCCTATGAGGGGCTAATGTTAATCTTGAAATTTGCCTGGGAAAACCAATTCCACCATTTTAAAACAATTCACATTTAAAACAAGCTTTTATTAAGTTCCACCCCACAAGACATGTGTTGTTAGGGTTTACAAAGACAAAACTCATAGGCCACTGTACTTTCCCATGAGGCTTTGGTTTTTGTTGTTGTTGTTTGTTTGTTTGTATGTTTCTCAAGAACTACAACTCACACAATTCTAGGAAGTTACCTGGTCCTTGGGCAGATAAAACTTCCAGGTTAACTCAGGGTCTAAGGCTAGGTTTTGCCTTTAGGACACCTTTCCTCCTGTGCAAGTGCACCATATGAGGTTTCTCTTCAGTGATATGGATCTCTCTAGCAGTTACAGCCACCTTTTTAACACCAGCCTATGCTCTCCTGCCTTGAAACTTTCTCTGCCAAACAATGAGTTCATATTTTTAAATTCAACCTCATTCAAGTTCTCCAGATACAGGTAAAATGAAACTAGATTTTTGGCCAAGATTATCACACAAATAACTCTTCTATCACTTCCTAATACAGTCCTCTTACGGCTCTGAAACCTTATCATCTCGGTCTCTGCTGTCTACATGCCCCTCAGAATTCTTGTCTCCTAAGTTCCCACTGGAAGGTCGGTGAACCCAGGAGTTCTGCGTGCCCATGCTTTTCTAGCTCAAAGTGCCTAACTCTTCCACCTTCCAGCCACAAGTAGTTCCAAGAATATTAGACGTCCAAGAATCAAATTAGCCCAAGGACCACAGAGTCAGGTTAATACAGCAATGGTTCCAATTCCTTGGAGCCAATTTCTGCCTTAATTTTTATCCCATTGTTGAGATAAAATAACTTGACAAAAGCAACTGAATGGTGGAAGAGTTTGTTTTAGTTCACAACTTAAAGTCTATTATGGGGGGAAATTCAAGGCATCAGAAGCTTGAAGTAGCTGGCCACACTGTGTCCACAGCTAGCAAGACCTGGGTGGTGAATGCCAGTGCTCAGCTAGCTTTTTCCTTTCTTGCAGTCCAGGACCCAAGCCTGAATGGTGCTAACTACTGCTAGGTTAGGTCTTTTCAGCTCCATTAACCTAACGTAATCCCTCACAGACAGGCTCTGAGGCTAACCTTAATTTAGATAATCTCCCACAAGATGGTATGAAGACCACCACAGGTCTGCCTAGGCTGTCTCTGCCTTCTCTTGCTGTGGCACCATGGTACCTGGGGGGAAGAGGTGGGGAGAGAAGGTGCTTCTTTTCTCATTCCCTTCTTCCCTCCCCAAAGACCAGGGTAAACCAGTACTCCCAGGTGGGCACTAACCTAATCCAAATCATCCTTAACTGTGTGCCTGGAGATTTATTTCCCAGGGGATTCCAGATCCTATCAAGTTCACAATAAACACCAATTAGCACACAAAGATATCTCCATTTCGGAGAATATGCCCTTTTTGTAATAAAATATTCTCTCTTTGGAAAATCATGATGTGATGGTGTATTAGTTCCTTTTCTCATTGCTGTGATCAAATACCAAATGCAAAACAATTACTTTGGTTCACAATAAAGACACACAGTCCAGCATGGCAGGCAAGGCTCGGCGGCAGGAGCAAGAGGCCAGCTGTCCACATTGCACACCACATACTTCTGGGTTAGTGGAAGCACAAGAACTTCCTGGTGTCTATAGTCCATCTATTTAATACTCTTCAGTTTTTAAAATTTGTATCTTTTTATTAATTCTTCGAGAATTTCACACAATGTGTAATGATAATATTTACTCTGACGCTTCCCAGATCTAGCCCCTGCCTCTAGCCCCCCCCCACTAAGTATGCTTTTTTTTTATTAATAACCTATGAAGTTCAAACTGTGCTGCTCATAACACTTACAAGTGTGGAACCATCCACTAGGATATAGTCAACTAACCTAGCTCACACAGCCTTAAAGGAAACTGACTCTCCCTACTCAAGAAACCATCACTGTCCATAGCTCCTCAGCAAGGTATGGGGGCTCATGAGCCACTCCATCTTCCATGCTCAAATGGTGACTAACTTGATCTTTTGCAGATATACCCTTGGTTTTTTTATTCATAAATAACTAAATATCACAAACACGTGTATCTGATGTGCTATTTGACAGAACTCTAATCATTCTAGATATTATGATTCAAAAACATTTTTCTTCCATACAGCCTAATTTAATTTAAAAGCAATAATGGTGATAATTAATCTCCCTCAAGGAAAGGTGTCTTATCATGTTACATTGATGGCTGTGTGGGGTTGTTCTTTCTCTCTGGTCAAGGAGTCAATTTATATTGTTTTTCATGAAACTTTCCATTCTATTTAGTCTATGTATGGTGTATGTGGAGGAAACAGGAATAAAAAAAAGAAGAGAACATTTTTTCTAGTCAAAATTTTAAGACTCATAAACTTCATCAGATGCCGTCTCTTTATCCTCACGTTTATCCAACTCATGCACAGACTGAATGTATATATCTTGAAAGATATGAAATCAATGGCTAAATAAAACCACTAGGCCTTATTAAATAATGAAGGGGCCGATTTAAAAGCAGCAATCAAGGAACTACATATTTTGTTGTTTTGACAGTGCCGTTTTAGTTATTGTGGCTGCTATAAAGTAAATATACTATATGATTACCAATTCAGATTTTGCAATTCAGTTTTGCCTGGAGACAAGATTACCATGCATAAATTTTAAAATATTAAGCAAGCGATAATGTAAGAGATAGCAAAAGCCAATGATGTTGACGATTTTTTTTTTTAAGTAATAGAACATTAAATGGGCTATAAGTACCTGGAACACCTTGAGCAGCACTTTACTGTGTTTTGAATATAGCATTGTTAAAAAAAAATATAAAAGCTAGTTAACATTTGTGCAAGTACTTAAGGAGACCTAGCTTAACATCAGTGCAGCCATGATAAACTTGCAGGCTACCAATACCGAAGACTAGACCTCATCCTTACAACAACCAGGAAAAAACAAACTGCACGCTGTGGGGGACCAATCAGAATTGAGACAAGCAAGTACTACATGCTCCAGAACATTGAGAATAGCTTACATAATTTGTATATAGGTTGCCAATTTCCTTGCAGCAGCTCCAGTACCAATCCCTGTCTGACAAGACTTCTGTTGCCCATTCTGCAACCCCCATCTGAGTTCAACCCCCTTCTAAATCTGGAATTCCCCTACCCCATCCTTTATTCCTTAAAAACCCCTTCCATAACTGAGCGCAGGGCTCTCTGATGCAACCACTGAGTCAGAACAGATGGGGGATTCAAGCTCGAGTTTGCAATAAAGGCTCTTATCTTTTGCATACAAACTTAGACTCCTGGTGGTCTCGGCGGGACTTATGGCACAGCCATAATAGTATGTTCCCAGGAACAAAACATTTTAGGCTGTATTTGTGATCCTAAAGTTGTATGAGTGAATTCTAACCAGTATATTTGTGTATTTACATAGTATAAATAATTTAAGGTTTACTCTTTCCTGAACAACTATATGAACTGGATGGCCCTATAGACTTTGTAGGTGATGACTACATGTTAGAGATTAAATATTGCAATTATTCTGAGGTTTTTGAGACTCTTTCTTGCCCTGTCTTCTTACTGAGAGCCATACACGTATTCACAGTAAAGATTTGGACTATGACCATGTCTTTATTTTTCAATGACCTACTGGTTATGTAGGCAGACCAGGCGAAAGTGAGATTATTATTAATTGAGAGGCATGCTTAAATAAATATGTTCCACAAAACTTTGTTCTTTCGTCTGTGGCACTCAGTTTTCAAATAAGTCTAGAAGATACAGACTGGAGATATTTGAAATGAACTATGTAGGTGATACAAAGGCCCTATGGCATACACAGGAGTATTTAAATCTAAAAGACCTACATAGGCTGTAATCTTAAATAAATGGAGTCCAGTTTAGTAGAGATCATTTAAATCTTTAATGTTGATTAAGTTCCAAAATAAATAAGTGTTCATGGACCTTGAATAAAGCAGGGATTGTGGGTCTTCAGATCTGATCAGGTGTATTTATGTAGTCAAGTAACAAAGCAAATGAAAGGATTCTGCTTAATTAGACTGCCTCAAACAGAATACACAATTGAGCCATTACTGAATTCTTCCCTAGAGTAACACTTTATAAGAAGATAGAGAAAGTGTTTTCCTTCCTTAATCTTAGATTTAAAAAGCATTAAAAGAGCTGGGCATGGTGGTATACACCTTTAGTCTCAGCACTCAGGAGACAGAATCTAGTGGGTGCCTATGAGTTTTAGGCCATTCTGGTTCACATAGTGAGTTCCAGGACAACCAAGGCTGCATATGAAGACCGTCTCAAAAGAAGGCATTAAATGCCTCTTCCCCGAGTACTAGTTTTCATGGAGCCTGAAGGTACCACGCAAACATGCAAACTTCCAAATGAGGGTAGCAACCAACAGCCTTACCACCTATGATCCGTGACAATGACCAGCATGTCATGAAAACCCTAACGGTTCTGTAGTGGCACACACCGCTTGAGGGTGACCAAAAGCTCTCTAACTGGACCTAAGACCCAGGGAACAAGAGGGAAACAGTGTCTGGTACTGAAAGGAGATACAGTGAGCTAGTCAGGGCTAGTGAAGCCATGGGTCTGGGAGAGAGCCTGCAGCTACCACTTCACTAACCATCAGAATCCCTAACTACAGCTTACACATTTGTCTTTGTGCTCACAGAGAAGCGTAGTCCTCACCTCAAGCAAGCTCCCCTCTGCAACAGATAGAGATCATTACAGAAAACACAACCCATCAAAATGCAGAGCTGTGGACCCCAGTCCCCAAATGACACACCCACAAAACACGTCTCCTACCCAAAGATAAAGAAAGAGGCAGGTAGGAAGAAAGATGGTTAGAGTCAGAAGATCAGGGAGTTTGCTAGGAGACTGCATCTCCTCGGAATGTCAGAAGCTATGCTCATGAAGTGTCATCAACATGATGATCAAAACATGAGCTGACAAGGACAACAATAATAGACACACCAAAGCGGACAAGGGAAAGTCCATGAGGCCTCAACCCTACACAAAGAAGTGTGTGCGGCTGGGGAATGCTGAGAATGGAGGAATTAGTTTTCTCCAGGGAAGAGCGTACCAACTGGTTCTCCAACACCAAATGGCTAACCCTGAAAATGCTTCCATATGAGTAACATCATATAGACTGAGCAGATTATGTTTAGAAATATATATGCATATACACAACAATGAATGAAAATGGACATGAATTTGAAAGCCGAAAAGGAGGGGTAGAAGGGAAGATTTGGAGGGAGATAAAGGAAAGGAGAAATGGTGTGATTATATAAAAACCTGAAAAAAAATAAGTACCAAAGGATCAAAAATAATAACTATTAACAGTTTATGAATCAAGAAAATACGACAGAAAGAGATGCAACCTTTCTTTATCTGATGTCAGACACATTTTAGCAACTTTTATTTTCATGTCTGGATGTTTTATCCTAAAACCAGACTGTTCTTAATTTCCTGATTTACAAAACAAGCAGAAGAAAGACAATGAAATTCTCCCAGACATCCTTCCTGCCTCCTGCTTTTGCTTATGATTGTCTAAATTCACAATTTAATTTAACTGTTATTTACTGGCACTTCAAATTCCTAACAAGTGCCAGATAATAAGTCAGGCATAATTTTTAGGTTTTAGGACCCAAATCAAGAATTAAAGGTATTGTTTTTATTTGAAAGAGTTCCAACCTGTGAAAGCTACAAGTATAAACACATGTAGCACACCATAACTGCTGTGAACCCACGTGTGAGGGAGGAGAAGGAAAAAATGAGTTCCAACGGAAAAGGCCCTGAAAGATTCCAGAAGCAAATTCCAGTGGTTGTGCTGGTGTTTCCAGGAAGACATGGAGCTGCTTAGAGGAGAACCGCCTGCTACTGTGTTTGGGGAATGAGGGAGGGGGGAGTCATGGCAGGGTGAGGGTGTGAGTTGCACAACTTTGTCTAGAAGGGTCCCTTAGGATCACACACAAGTCATACAAAAGAGCTTGGAGAGTTTTCTAATGTCTCCCCATTAGATGCATAATCATGTTAAGATACTAATCATGGGAGAAACAAAATCAGATTTGGATTTTCAAAATCTAGAGAGCATGTGCAAAGGAGTTTACGCATCCGTGACACTCGCCTGAGGCTGCACAGAAGGGAAGCTGTTGGAGTTGTTTAGGTTGGAGTTGATAGGAGCTGAGTCAGGGTGGTGAGAACGGAGATACAGCTGAGGATTAAGGACTTAGGTTTTGTGACTCATGTTTATCTGTGGGCACATCTGTAAGTACGTGTGTGTTTGGGTGCATATAAATGCATGTTTATGTGTGTAGATGTGTCTATTTATGTTTACATGAGTGTATTTATGTTTGTGTATATATCTGTATGTTGATTTGTGTGTGTACATGTGTATACTTGTGTTTTCGTGTATAAATGAGTATATTTATATGTGTGTGCATGTGAATATTTATGTTTGTGAGTATCTGGCTCATAATGTGTATGTGCATGTGTTCTTTATGTGTGTTCCTGTGTATGTTTTAGTTTGTGTGTAAACAAGTGTATGTTTATATGTATATGTAATCATGTATTCTCTGACTGTGTACCTATCTGTTTATGTGTTTGCAATTTTGTATATTATTGTGGGTATATATATATGTGTATATTTATGTGAGTACATGGTTTTCTTTATGTTTGAGTACATATGTAAGCACATGTGTGCATATATATGTTAATGTGTGTACATGTTTATATTTGTACACGTGTATGTTTATGGGTGGGCATGAATTTGTGTATTTGTGTATATACTTGTGTATATTTATGTGTGTAGAGAAATCCATATTTATGCCCACATATTTTTGTGTTTGTACATAAATCTCTGTGTATTATGTGTATAAATGTGTATGTTTATGTGTAAGTACATATATATTTTCATGTGTACAGTACATATTTGTCTATGTGTAAATATCTGTACATTTATGCTTGCATATATACATGTGTATATTTAATGTGTACATTTTTATATGTTTGTGTGTGTACATGTGTGCATTCATGTTTGTGTGTAAAAATATAAGTTTATGTGTACATATGTATATTTGTTTGTATGTCATATCTACTGATGTGTTTATATGTGTTTGTTTGTGTATTTGTACATTTATGTTTTGTGCATGTGTAGGTATGTGCATGTGTAAAATTGTGCGTACATGTCTATTTACATGTGTACACGTGCATGTTATATGTAAATACATATCATATTTATGTTATATACATTTTTATTTATCATATTTATGTGTGTTATATACATTTGTATGTTTATGTTTGCACATCTACATGTGTATGTCTATGTGCAGACATATATATTTTATGTATGTGTTCATGTGTATATTCATTTGTATACATGCGTACATTTATGTTTGTGCACATGTTTATTTATACTTGTATTTGCATGTGCACTTCTATGTTTTTGTATGTACATTTATATATTAACATTTGTGAATGTACATGTGTATATTTCTGTTTGTGAACATGTGTATGTTTATGTACAAACAGATGTATATGTTATGTATATGTACATGCATATATTTATGGGTGGACATGATAGACTATGCCCTGGAACTGTGAACCAGCATGAACTCTTCCTTCTTTACATGGCTTCTTTTTGGATATATTGTAACAGCAATGAGAATAGTAAATAAAGCAGAGGTCTTGAGAGAGTAGAATATGGGAATCAATGGGAATCACAGTTGCAGTGGGTTGCCCGGAGCCAGCACGGAGAGCAGGGAGTCTAGGCGTTTCTGGAGGTGCTGTATTTCAAGGCTTTATACAAAGACACTAAAGCTGAGCAAGACAACTTCATGTGGTGTAGATATTTTCTTATGTACTATCCAATAGAGTACAACAGGTAGTTACTTAGAAGCTAATATTTTCATTTAGTTTATTATAATTATTAACAGCTTATAATTAGCAGTTCTTATGTCAGATAACATAATCCCAGGGTTGTATTGCTCAGAGCTTAATTCTTCCTAGTATCTTGTGACTTTAGGAAATTCAGTTAAGCTTGATGAACTTTGGTTTTTCTCTTGTGTAATCTGTAAAATTAGAAAAATATTTTCACTAAGAGAGACATACATAGATCTAATCTACATGGGAAGTAGAAAAAGACAAGATCTTCTGAGTAAATTGGGAGCATGGGGACCTTGGGAAAGGGTTGAAGGGGAGGGGAGAGGCAGGGAGGGGAGCAGAGAAAAATATAGAGCTCAATAAAAATAAATAAAAAAATATTTTCAGTTCTTAGGAGATACATCAGTCAGTAAAGTGCTACCCACGGAAATTCTAGGGCCTATGTTTGGTCTCTAGAAGCCACAAAAGGAAAGAAAAGAAAAGAAAAGAAAAGGGAAGGAAGGAAAAGAAGGAAAGGAAAGGAAAGGAAAGGAAAGGAAAGGAAAGGAAAGGAAAGGAAAGGAAAAAAAGGAGTATGGTCAAATATGCCTAGGAGGCCCTCAGTGCTGAGAAGGTAGGGGTGGTAGATCCCTGGAGCTCAGCGGCCAGGCAACCTAACCTATTTGGTGAGTTCCAGGACAGTGAGAGCTCGCATCTTATCCAAGGTGGGTGGTGCCTGAGGAATAAAGTCCAGGGTTGACCTCCAGCCTCCACGCACAAACACATATGTGCACTGGCATGCAAAACTTGCAAGAGGAGAGAGAGGGGAGGAGAGAAGAAACTCAGCTACAACGACATGCACAAGAGTAGCCACATACAGTGACTTCAAGAAGTGAAAGTCATTTTTAGTTTGTTATGTAATTTGCAGATCTGTTGACGAAGTCTTTGTCTCTCAAGAGGAAACAATAAAACCAGTGAGCTAAGTTTCAGTATGTCAGGGTTGTCACAGACTAGGCATGGCAGGTGCAAATGTCCCTTTGTGACACTCTGCTAAGTACAATAAGGGTTTTAAGAGACATGTGCAACACAGACCAACTTCAAAGTATACCGGTCCTCCTAGGAATGAAGACATTTTAAAGGTAGCGTGTGTCCCTCCCGCACACACTGTGGTTTTCAGACTATTAACATAATGAACTCTGAGAATCTAGAATCTTTCTAGGAGTCTTATGCTGGGAGGATAAGGCTGAAGCTGGGTACTAGACTATAGGAGAGCTTGCGTCTCAGAGCTTGTGACACATTCTGACCGTGTCTCAGATGACCTTGTAGGAGAGTCTGAGCTGAGAGAGTGATGGGTCAGTGTTGGGCAGGACCGTTAAGCACACCTCTTGCCTTCTCTTTAAACCAAAACGTCATACGAAGGCCCAAAGAGAGGCTTGGGAGGTCACTAGATATTGCTGTCCCTCTGCTCTATGAGGTCACATCAAGAAAGTCTCCTTTCCCCCCTTTTTTGTTCCTTGTCTGTTTAAGTGCTTGTCGGCAGGCAGCCAGACCCAGCTCCTCTGAGATCCTGGGGCTCGGGCTCTGACTCTGACAATTCCAGTACAAAGCTCTTTGTGTGTAAGAGCCAGAGAAAGCTGACATGCGGGACAAAGAAGAAGTCAAGGCTGTTGAGCAGTGCTGTTCTTTCCACATCGCTGCAATGATTCAATGACATCTGCGCAGCAGGGGGCTCAGAAAGATGCTGTTCTCAGCTGGACCTGGGCCGGAACCTCAACAGTTACCACAGCAGGTCTTCAGCAGCAGTACTAACACCTGTGGCCAGCTGGCAAGGAGACAAGAGTTTGGTGAACTAAATAATTTGAAGATGCTTACCTTACGTGAGTCTCATGTGAGACCGATCCTCAGAATCCACAAACAAATGAAAAGATCAGGTATGGCGGTGTACACTTGTAATCCTAGGATTAGGGAAGGAGGGGACAGGAGAATCCATGGTCACTGGCCAGCTAGTCAAGTGTACTTGGCTAGTTGCAGGCCAGTGGGAACAAAAACTGGACAGTGCCCGAGGGACAACACACACACAGGCGTGTGTACCTATACACAAACATGTACCTTCTTTCTCTCCCTCTCTCTCTCACACACACACACAAAGGGATCGTGCACTCAATAGAAAATTTCACAAAGACGGGACTGTGGAAACAGAATTCTAACTGGACCCTGATCCAAACTTGACCTTGTCCACAGAGCAGTACTTGGAGAAGGGCTGTGAGCTGCTGGATGCCAGCCATTCAGTGAGTGAGGGTTGTGACATGCGGAGGAGGGCTGGGAGCAGCTGGTGCGTCCGTGAAGGGAAATGACTACAACAGTAAGCTGTACAAGAGCTTGGGCAGCTGACAAGGAGGCCAAGGCCACCACCCACTCCAGAGTCAGAAAGCTCTCAAGAAAATCGGACATTGGAAGTTTCTCTTTGACAATTTCCATGCCTGGCAGCTGGATGAGCCAGAGGGCAGGATTAGAAGCTGTGTATCTTACATGGCTCACACTCTCCTTTCAAGTGAAATTTGTGAGCACAGATGAGTAGTTTCTATTGTAATTACAAAATCAAGTGCTTATGAGAATCAAGGGCAATGGTCACAGTGCACTTTTCTGTTACTGAAACTGAATACTACCAGCCGAGGAATTTATAGTGAATAGGAGTTATTGAGCTCATTTTCCCAGAGGCTAGAAAGGCCCAAAACATGGCACTGACATCAGATGAAGAGCTTGTTACGTCACGACACAATGACAGGGACCACATGGAGAGATGGATCAAATGCATTCTCGTCACACAAACATACCAATTCCATCATGGGAGCCCCATCTCTTGACCTCATCTAACTCAAATTTCCTCCCCCAAATACCATCTTTAAATACAAGCAACTCATAGTTAGGGGTTAAGTTTCCAATATATGAACATTTGGGGAGATGACAATCAACTTATCCATACCAAAAACTGACACAGGGCTGGGGGGATAGGCATACAAGATTAAAATACCACTGATAACACCACTTGCAGGAACTGCAAGGGAGGCATACCTCCCCCCAACACACACACATACCTTCAGTGTTCTTTCTTTAAGATCTTGAAATGCAGAGCTTTTTCAGGAAGCATGAGCATAGTAGATGCATTAGGATTGCTATCCATACAGATCTGTCATTTATTCTACATTCATCATAGGCATAAGCATTCTGCAAAGTGCTGAAGAAATATGAGACGTGGAGCCTGAATCCTGAGGGATTACCTTTTGGAGTGGATGGCAGGAAAACTCAGAATTAAGTTCTGAATGGTTCCTCCAGAATGCCCTCTCCACAGAGACAGCCTAGAAAGGGGAGTTACCAATGCCAGTGTATCAGTGAGGGCACTTTCAGAAAGAAACCTTCCTTTCCGGTGTGAGATCTGACAGGGAATTGCACATGGTAGGCAGGGCTGTGTTCCTAGCCATGAATGTCGGGTATCCATCCAAATTTCAAACTTACTGACAACACTGTTTTCCTGATCCTCTCGATCATACATAAGAAAGGAATTTTCCTTTGCTCTCTTCGTTCAGTAGACAAAGTGGGTCTGACTTTCCATGTCTTTCTCATACCAACTCTCTCCTCACCATTGTCCTGGGATGTTTAAGTTCTTCCCATTCTCCATACAGAAGAATACACTAGAATTTTTAACAAGTTTTTTTTATTCCCTTCTTTCTTTTACAATTTTCCTCAGCACTAGAACAAAAGTGGTAGTGAAACATTGTGACAGTGTTGCTGTTGTTGTTGGCGGTGGTGGTGGTAGTGTTTGTGGTGGTGTTGGTGGTGATAGTGGTGCTGTTGCTGTTGGTGGTAGTGGTGGTGGTAATGGTGGGGTTGTTGCTGTTGTTGTTGGTAATGGTAGTGGTGGTGGTGGTGTTTCTGTTGCTGTTGGTGTTGGTGGTGGTGGTAGTGGTGGCTGTGTTGTTGTTGGTGGTGGTGGTTCTGGTAATGGTGGTGGTGGTGGTAATGGTGGTGGTGGTGGTGGTGCTTATGATGGTGGTATTGTTGCTGTTGTTGTTGGTGGTGGTGGTGGTGATGGTGGTGTTGTTGCTGTTGTTGTTGGTGGTGGTGGTGATGGTGGTGTTGTTGCTGTTGTTGGTGGTGATGGTGGTGTTTCTGTGGCTGTTGGTTTTGGTGGTGGTGGTAGTGGTGGTTGTGTTGGTGGTGGTGGTGCTGTTGTTGTTTGTGGTGGTGGTGGTGGTGGTGGTGGTGGTGCTTGTAATGGTGGTGGTGTTGCTGTTGTTGTTGGTTGTGGTGGTAGTGGTGGTGGTGGTGCTTGTGATGGTGGTGGTATTGCTGTTGTTGTTGGTGGTGGTGGTTCTCATGGTGGTGATAATGATGTTAACTGCAGTTTCTATCACTGTATCTTTTAATTGTACAAGGTGAAGAATCAAATGGACTTAATCTTGGCTCTAAACTTAGGTTTTTAGAGCCTAAGAAACTTCAAAACACAGAGTTATGAACCTACAGTCTCAGGATCCCAACCATATGGATTTATACTTCCAAGCTCTGCCATCCCTGAATCTGTTGTCTGGCCTTACACATTATCTAATTTCCTAGCAGACAAAGTGTTTTTGCACAATATTTACAAAGCCCTTTATCAATTCAAGCAGGAAGTCTGCCTAGCTTTTTAATCTTAATCATAGCTGAATTATCCACCCCCTGCATTTTATTCTTCAACAAGAATGTATGGCTTCTGATTTCCAAACACTTTACAGTATTTTATAACTTGTGTTTGCAAAAGTTCTTTCCTGTTGCTTTTAATTATATTAATTATTTGAGAACCTCATTAAACATACTTTGATCATTCTCAGCCCCTTCCCTGAACTCTTCCCAGATCTTCCCCCACAACTTTACCTAACCTTGTATCCTAAAAAAAACCAAGTCCACCAAGATCAATTTGCTCTTCTCAAGTTTTCTTGGATGTGTGGTCAACTCAGCAGGGACTACACTATTGGAGAAATCAGATTCTCCTTTTTCCAGCAGCTAACAATGGTCATCAGCCCCATGGCTCTGGGTGGGATCTCCGGCCCAGCTGTCCTCTCCATGCTGAGATTTTTGTCTGCCTTGCTCTTACACAGGTCTTCCTCATCCTGTTCCAGTCACTGTGCGTTTATGTGCAGCTGCCCTGCTGGATCCAGAAGATACTGTTTCCTTGCATCCACTACCTCTAGCTCTTACTTCTCCAATCTCTGCAAGGATCTCTGAGCCTTGGACAGAGGGAGTGTGGGAGATCTACTCCATTTAGGGCCAAGCACTAAGCCATCTCTATTTTCTGCACCTTGGCCAGTTGTGGGTGTGGGGGCTAAATAACACTAAAGACCTTTCTGAAAGGTCATGTGGAAATCCACTACTACAAAAGCTTCCATATACGAGGTAGAAAAAAAATGGAATTGCCCCATTATAGAACAATAATACCCTGATTAGACACCAAAGGCTAATAAATAAAAAGCCCAGTGCCAGGAATGGGCAACTTCTTGGGAGAGGTGTTGGTCATTGAGGTACTAAAGACCCCAAACACTACAGGCTATCACCAATATTCTTAGACTACAATCCAGAACTTGACAATAAGACCCCATTGCTGAAGACACCACATCTTGAGTAATATAGAACATAGAAAATAAACTTGGTACTGGCCCGGAAGCTTTATCCCTACTCATTTACTGTCATAGTGCTGGAAGGTGCTGTGGAAGCTATGAGAGGAGAAAAGGAACCTTTAGTCCCACCCAGCTGTGAACCTTGAGGTATAGTAATTATTGTCCCAACAAGACATACCCACTGGTGCGACAGTGGCAAGAACACCACAGGAATAAGCAACCACTTTCTTCATGGATTTAAGTCCTTCTCCACAAGACGAAACCTGTACCTGGCACCATTATTGGGCCAAGAGCCTATGGCTAGATGGAGCAAAAGCCCTAAGGGACCTACTACTATTCTTCTGCTAAATGGACGTAGTATTAAACCGACTCCTAATGACTTATTGCTATACCAATAGATAATGCAACTCTCAAGCCTTTCAGAGAAGCCTCCATTTGCAATAGATAGTGAGTAGCATAGAGATCTTATTGCTGTATTATAGCTGATAGTATAAAAAATAATAAAATTCTATTGTAAGGATAAAATCAGCCTCTAGGTGGAGACATCTCCTCCCTTAAGGATTATTCCAGTGGGGCCAGTAGGGGGCCAGGCTAGGAAATGCCCAGAAAGGCAGGTTCACTTTAGGATGATGAGCTTTTCTTTCCCTGAATTCCAGATCCCTAGGGCAGTTCCTATGAGCCACCATGAAGTGGGCTGGATCAGCCCTTTCAGACCCTCACTCAGAAAAGCAAGATTATATCTTTCTCTCCTCTTCTGTCCTCTTTCAGATGCTAGCCAGAGCAGAAGTGGACCTTAAAACTCCCTAACTTATACTCTGCTTCCTCCCCACATGGCTGCCTGCAGCTGAGCGGCCAGCCTCAGAGCTGTCTTAGCTCCACAGCTTTCGCTCTTTCTCATCTCTGTTGTAGTGAGGCGACTTGTTTGTTCTTGACTGCTCAGTCCCGAAATAATCACTATATTATTTACATCACTGCTTGGCCCATTAGCTCTAGTTTCTTATTGACTAACTCTTACATCTTAATTGAATCCATCTTCATTAATCTGTATATCACCACAAAGTTGTGGCCTATCAGCAAAGTTTTGGCACATCTGTCGCCAGTGGTGGCTCCATGGCTTCTCCCTTACTCTGCCTTCTTTCTCCCAGCATTCAGTTTAGTTTTCCCTGCCTAGCTCTGCTCTACCCTATCAACAGGCCAAGGCAGTTTCTTTATTAACCAATGGTATTCATAGCATACAGAAGGGAATCCCACATTACCTCCCCTTTTCTTTTTAAATATAAAAGGATGGTTTTAACTTTAACATAGTAAAATTACATATAACAAAACAGGTATCTAGTGGTAATTACAGTTACAATATTTATATCTACTTTATCCTTTATCATAACTAAGGAAAACTATAACTATAAATTCTTCAACTCCATCAAAGATTGCAGAAGAATATAATATTACCTAAGTAAACAGGAAGTACATTGTAAGCAACTTCCAAAACTCTGGAATTGACAGAGATATCTTGCTGCCACAGATCCCAGGAGAGCAAATTGCTTGCTGGTCTTGTAGTTAGATGAGAATGCTACGGCTAATAAAACTTGACAGAAGTCTGAAGGCTCTTGTTCCAAGCTGTGTAGATTAGACCTACTAAGAACCTTGTCCTCATCAAGAGAGAGGATGAATTAGTCCTTCTTTCTCAGATGATAGGGGATGGATTGTTTGTCCTGTGGGAGATCTTGAAGCCTGTATCTACACACTGAGTGTTTCAAGCAGCGGAGAATAGGTAGCAATTACTCTACAGAGCAGAGAAAAATGTAGAGCTCAATAAAAATCAATTATATATAAAGAATGTAAGAAGAAAGAAAGAAAGAACAAAAAGAAAAGAAAAGAAAAGAAAGGAAAGGAAAAGAAAGCCCAGCCATTGTGTGAAGCTGTGAAGGTGAAGCCTGGATTGCCTTGAAAACCCCAAGATGTTGGAGATCCCAGAGCCATGGGATACTTGCCAAGGACAGCTGCTAACAGGGAGTGGAACCAGCCCAAGAGAGAGCAATGTGTTGCAGTCAACAAAGCTGAAAGGAGTTGGAGATCTGAAGAATGTTTTGACATCAAACATGAAGATGCAGAGTTTGGAGTTTGCCTAGCTCCTTTGCTCAAGCTGCGTTCAGCATGATACACAGTACACTTCCTGTTGCCTGAAGATGAAGACGTAGAACTCTCAGCTCCTTCTCCAGCACATCTGCTGCACACTGCCATGTCCCACCATGATGATAACTGTAGGCCCATATTTCTACATGGTATGGCAACCAGAATCCCAGGCCACAGTTTGCGCCTGCTGCACTGGAGGTAGTCACCTAGCCTGCTGCCACCCCTAACAAAGGGTCAGGATGATGTTCTTCTCCTTATTTGCAATTTGGAGGATGCCTGAAAAGAGATGTTAATTCAGCCTACGTGACAGAGCTGGCATACAGAGCAGGAAGACGTGACAGAGCAGGCATAGGTAGATGTGGACGTGACCACAACCTGGTTACCTAGGAAACTTCAGTTTATGTTTTGGTATACAAAGCTGTTTGGAGAATAAACTGGGGAATTTTTAGGATGTGAACTCAGAATTTTATGAGGGATCAATGAGAATCTCCCTCCCAATAAAGCCATGTGAGTTGTGTCTTTATTCCCATGCCTCCCTTCTGGTCTGGAGAAATAAATTTAGGGTCTGGGCTGGCACCAGACCCCAACAGATAATGAACTAAACCTCTGAACTGTAAGCCACCCTAATTAAATGCTTTCCTTTATAAGAGTTGCAATGGTCATGGTGTCTCTTCACAGCAATAGAAACTCTAACAAGACAATATATAGAGAGTGGTCCTTTCTCTTTGTCTTCCTTATTCTATAAGGCCTTCTTATCCTTTCATTGATTTTATGATATTGTTACTTTTGAATCTTTCCTTCTTGTTGTTTATGATTACTTTCATTCTGTAGGTGTCTGGTATTCCTTTTGTGGGTGTGTTAAAATCCTTTGTGCTGAGAATTTTGCACAAATGAAGTCTGTTTCTCTCCGGTACTAAACATATATGACCAACTGACTCTCATAGGTAATATCAATTCCAAGCACCCTTTCAGAAAGTTTCCCTTTCTCCACTGCTAATAAGCAGTCTATAGGCGGACATTTTCAGAACATGGGTCTATTTCTTTGGTAAGTTCATCTATCCCTTTGCTGCTTCTGCACAGTGTATTCTTTCACTAATATCAGAAGTCAACCTTCTGGCTTCCAATGTGGACTGCAGGCTGATCACTCTCCAGGAATCCTCCGTGGCTTGGGTGCCTGATTGGGCCTGCTGAGGCATCCAGTCTGAGGGACTGAACAGCTCCTGGGTGTTCGGCCTTGGTGTGGCAAGTTGAATGACCTAGACTCTTCATGCAATCCAATGACACAAACCCCTTTTAATATATATTCATTGTATCAGCTCTGTTTCTTTCGGGAGCCCCAATGCACCCATCTGCACTGCACATGAGTGGCCTGGGCCTCAGAGAGACCTTGAGGATCTTGAGGCATGATAGTCTTGAGGACTGAAGCAGAAAGCCATACCTACCAGTCTGTGTTGACTCCAGAGACTTCCTGCTCTGCATGGCAGCCCCAGGAGACAGCCTACAGAGACTGCACAGCCAAGGGGAAGCGGTAGCATGAACTTTTACTTGGCTTTTGCCATGGAGAAGGTGCTCCTCACTCCCCTACTAAAGTTTGCTTTCCTTTTTCTACCCAATACTTTGAGGAGTAAAATATAACATTTGGTTAATTAATTTTTCAAATCTACGAGGCTAGTCCGGGGTGGTTAAATTAAGTAAATTAAGTAGTTCTCATTTCCACAACATCACAGCGCAAAGGGGATGGGTTTAAGATACATCCCTGAAGCTGTAATGCCCGGCTTTTATTCAACAAAGGACAGGATCCAAATGCCTTGTTTGTTTGTTTGTTTGTTTAAGATTTATTTATTGTGTATACATTCCTACTGCCTGTGTATTTCCATGCCAGAGAGGGCACCAGATCTCATTACAGATGGTTGAGAGCCACCATGTGGTTGCTGGGAATTGAACTCAGGACCTCAGGAAGAGCAGTCAGAGCTCTTAACTTCTGAGTCATCTCTCCAGCCCCTCTTGCCTTGTTTTGTGAAGAAGTTAGGCATGTGTAGTAATACGGGCGGCGGGGCTGCGTCCCCAGCACCCCAGCCGCCCACACGGCTAGCTTTACCCGAAATAACAACACACAAACTGTATTCATTTAAACACTGCTTGGCCCTTTAGCTCTAACCCTTACTGGCTAATTCTGATATCCCGATCAACCCATCTCTAATAATCTGTGAGAACCGGTCTTACCGGGAAGATTCTAGCCTAGTCCATCCTGGGTCGGAGCTTCATGGCGTGTGTCTGCCCGGGAGCGGGGCATGGCGTCTCTCTCAGGCGTCTGCTCCCGAGAGGAGAGCTGTGGAGTCTGAGCTCACTTCCTCTTCCTCCCAGCGTTCTGTTCTGTTTACTCCACCCACCTATGTTCTAACCTATGAAATGGGCAAAGGCAGTTTCTTTATTATAATTAACCAATGACCTTCCTCCATCAGGCATGTACAATTGAAAAGTTAGTCGATGTGTTTATATCCTGATGGTAAATCTGAATCCACTGCACAACAGGTCTCCTTTGAGAAGCAACAACCATTCTCTCAGATGTGTCTTTCTTCCCGAGAGCCTCTTCCCCTCTTAACCATCATGCTTAAAAATCTGCATTTAAAATGCCTTTCAGGGCAGGCAAGAAAGCCTGGTGGTTAAAAAGGGCTTTGCCACCATGTATCATGATCTGAGTTTGATTTTCAGGATCCATGTAGAAAGAAAGAATTAATTCTACAAGTTGTCCTCTGAGCTTCACTGGTGCTCCATGACATGCATGTGCACACACACAACATGCATAGACACACTGAGCTTCACGGGTGCTCTATGACATGCGTGTACACACACATGGAGATACACTCATGTACATACACATGACATGTATGTACACACGCTGAGCTTCACTGGTGTCCCATGGCATGCATGTGTGCACACACGTGAACATACACTCATGTACACACACACGACATGCATGTACACACACTGAGCTTTACAGGTGCTCCATGACATGCATATATACACACATGCATGCACACAGGCATGTATGCACACCATACAGTTTTAAATTCCTTTCCATATATCCCTTTTCCCATCTAGCCCCGGGTGTGCACACCCAGCCACCGTTCCTCACCAGGCCCTGCTTTTGAGAAGTGAGCCACCACCTGAGGACTGCATGGGGCTGTCAGTGCTGCAGGACAGGGGAGGCAGCAGGAAGCTGTGGGCCAGCTGCTGAGAGGGCAGCTTCCTCTCAGTAAATCCAGACTCTGCTTATCCTGAAATTCCTTCCAGCAATAAACCCAAGGATTTGGTTTCACCTGAGTCAAAGGACTAAAAGATTAAGAGAATTCCTTTTCACTGGTGGGAGACAGTATGAACCTGCGCCTCTGCCCACATCTCCACTATCATTCATTGTAAAACTGTGTCACGGAAGAGTCTATTTCATGACAAAAGTTTATTTTCTCACCCAATAAAACCTAATGTTTTACTGTATGTCCTAACATGGTAGCATTGTATAACAAGACTTTTCCTGGAGGATACACAACAAACACACAACTATTCACCGCAGACAGGGAGTCAATGACAAACTAAAGTTCGACTATTAGCCAAGCTGAACCTGGTGAACCACTGAGTTTTCTTGGAGTTACTTACAGGAATATGGGGGGGGGGTGTATACAGGAGCAGAAATGACTCCAAGATGGCTGCATCTCCAGAGCCCACCCCAGCATGGGTGACAGCTCACATACGCTAGGAACCCGAGCACACTGCACTGTCTGTAGGCAGCTTAACAGGTTAGAGACCATCCTTCCAAGTGATTCAGTTGGTCTGAACCTCTTCCCTGCGGCTCTATAGGTTTCTGCTTCTTTTAGACTGGCTGGTCTAAGAGTCTTCTTTATAGCTGGGATTATCTCAAAGTGACTGCCAGCAGACTTTCCTATTTACTCTGGGAGGAAGAGGCCTAGTGAACCTGGTCAGCTTCAATGACTTTCTGTAGTTATTTACTTCCTGTCTTCAGGAGTTTCCCTGCAGAATGAAACTCTTCAGTTTTGGGCAAACTTCTACACAGCAGGTAGACACTAGTCACAAATGATACAGAACGCTCGGGCTATAGTTGGTTACAGTATGGAGATGTGTTGTGCGTTACTAGATGGTGTCTTGCACCAGGCACAGAACTGGGAATTCAGAGTCTATGAGGAGCTAAGCTTTTGAAGAGTTTCCCTGAAGCACATTTGTGTTTTGTATGGTGGGATAAGTACCCGCCTAGAGTCAAGTACAGCTTGAGGGCGGAAGTGCAGACATAAAGGCCAGGGAAAGAGCTCAGTTGGTAATGCATGAGGATCTTGGCGCAACTTTTAGAGGCCATGGTTTTTTGGTTTTTGTTTGTTTGTTTTTAAGTACCTAGGTATGATGATATGAAAGACAAGAACGTCTGGGGACTTGCTAGCCAGCTAGCCTAGCCTACTTGACAAGCTCCAGGTTAGTGTAATAAACTCTGTCTCACAAAAACAAGACAGGCAACACCCAAGGAAAGTAGCTGCGAGTGACATGTGGCCTCCAGACTCTGGATTCCACATGCAAGTGTACACGTACAAACATACATTTACTTTTACACACACACAAAGAACGGAAGTTAGTCTCTGGGCAAGGACTCCTTGGACAATGGTCTCAGGTAGGATCCAGATATCAAAACACGATACAGGATTGATTCTTAGCTCTCAGAATCAATGTTGCAAGTAGGGGCAAAGACTGCTGTGGAACCATTGGAAGACAAGCTAGGAGACAACAGGAGCCAAGGCAGGGGCCGTACTATAGCTTTGGCTAAAGAACTTCCAGACTGCTGGGTCAGAGCCTCGCCCTCACCCATAGACCAGAGTGGCACATGACTGGAACCCAGAACAGAAAGTCAAAGAGCAGGAAATTCCAGCTGGAGGAAACAGATCCTACTCCAGCACCCCCCTCATCCTCAGAAATGGGGTTCGGGTAGAGGATGGATGCACGCAAGGAACAATGATAACAATTCCTTAATCATGAAGTTAGAGACTCCGTGGTATGCTTGTATCTGTGTTTTAGGTGTGCATCTTGGTCTGGGGAGCACCTACTAAAGATTTCCAGGTTCTTGTGTCTAGGAACAAGGAATTGGACTGGGTGCATGTGGAGAATGGCAGAAACATTATCATTTCTCAAGGGAATAGACCGCTTCTGAGACTGGAAGTGGCCCAGTGCTAGAGAAAGCCAATGGCCCCATGCCTAGAAGCCCGAGACCTTGTGTGGGTCATTTACCTGGACCCACGTGCTTGGCTTTGTTATCGTAGTCCACAGGTTGATGGGGTTTCTAGTTCTCTAGTGTTCACTTTTGCACACAGCCATCTTCACGCCTCTCAAGCCTCCTCTTTGTCCCGCTCTGCGGCCTCGTCTTCAGTTCTACCAGCTTTGGAGAACATGAAGAGGGGTACGAGGGGGCCTGGCTGCATTAAGGAAACCACATGCGAACACAGCTAACAAAGCAAGGATTTGCAGTGTGCAGGGGTGAGAGCCGTCATTTCTGCCTTGGGAAGCTTCCAAAGATGCATGATATTAAAATGGAAGCTAGGAAGATAACAGGATAAATTTCCAGCATCAGAGCGGGGAGCACATTTTCACAGAGAAAGCTGCGCATTGTGGGGAGTGAAGGAGTAGATTTTTGGAAGGCTCAAAGTTGGTTCAATGAACTCATCCATGAGAGGAAACCCAGCTAGATATTTTTGGAAAAAATAATATTTCTGTATAAAATAATAATGAGCAGAATTAGAAATGGAACACTTTACTTCATAATAACAGCACTAAAGAGTGGGAAAAATAAGCAGTTTATTCTGGACCTTGAGAAGTTGGACATCAGCTTTGAGGAAAGGTGAAAATGGCTGGCAGCAATTTGATACAAAATGATAGTTTTTATAGTCTCTGATTGTAGTTTTCTGCTGCCTATGCCTCTTACTAGCTGAGTTATTGCAAGAGATACAGTTTTCCTGCAGTGATACTTTGTTTATGTTTTAACAAATAAAGCTATGCTGAAGATCAGAGTAGCGGAGAGGCCAGCCACTAGACAGTTCTTTTACCTCTACCAAAGCTCAGACAGAAGCGGTGATCCTGTCCTCAGACTGTATCTCCAGACTAGATCTGTCCTGAGCTCCTGTCTTCTCCCCCTTATACTCCTCTCTCTGCCCAGCCATATCACCCCTGTCTCCGCCTCCCTAGGAGCTGAGATCTCAAATGCTGGGACTGCCTTTGTGTGAGCTCTTTTTCTCTTTTGGACAGATTCAGTCTTGTGTAGCCCAGGGTGGCCTTGAATTTACAGAGATTTCCTGCCTCTGTCTCCCGAGTCCTGGGATTAAAAGTGTGTGCCACCACTCCCTGGCCTCTAGTTGCTTAGCTCTGCACTCTGATTTTCAGGCAAGCTTTATTTGTTAAAACATAAACAAGATATCACTACCACTCCTGTATGCAGCATCTCCCCCTTCCTAAGTCTCCCATCCTTTTAGTTCGGGACACGAGACCTAATCTAATGCACAGACTAGGACACGGGATTACCCGTTCTGATCTGTGCACTCAGTCACAAAGCAGACTGGCTGGAACCTTCCAACCCTAGCTGCCAACTCAGGAAGACAGGGTCCTAGTGCCGCCTTTCTATCTGATTCTGCGATGAAGTCATACTGAAAGTAAGCCAGAATAATTTATTTCTTACAAAGATAGCTAGAATAATTTAAAATTACTGGAAAGGGTTCATGACCAGGGGAGGTGGGGAGATAGTGGCAGCGGCAGCAGCAACAATGTAAATACAAAATAGGCCCATCAGGGAGACCAGCATGGATGGATACCAGGAGGCAGCACCCGAAGCCATGGGCTGAGCAGGGGACTCTGGAGATCACTGAGTTCCTGAGCCCTCGGCACTGCGGGACTGAACTTTGGGGCTATGATTTTCTCTGCATTGACATCACCCACACAACACAGCACTGAGGTTATCGAAGAGGGAGAATGTGGACTCGTGTACACTTGCCAAAGATCAGACAAGCACAACTGTGTGACTCTATTCGGCTTTCTATTCTGTTCCACTGGCCTAAAAGTCTGTTTGAGGCCAGCTCGTGGCGTATGCTTTGCGCACGGTGTGATGGTTTGAATAAGAAATGTCTCCGTAGGCTCAGGGAGCCCCAGTTTTCGCACGATTTGGGGGATGCTATGGAACCTCTAGTGGGTGAAGCTTCCTGGAGAATGTGTGTCACTGGGGTCAGGTTAGAGAGTTCCCAGCTTCGCCCCACTTCTCGCTGTCTCTACCTCGCGTTTGCACTCTCCTCTTCCTGCCTCAGCCTCTGGCTGCCATACCTTCTCCTGCCATTGTGAACTCTCCCTCTGGAACTGACCCCAGATAAATTCTTCTTCCTTTAAGATGCTTTGGGTCATGGTGTCT
This sequence comes from Microtus oregoni, assembly GCF_018167655.1. NCBI lineage: Eukaryota > Metazoa > Chordata > Mammalia > Rodentia > Cricetidae > Microtus > Microtus oregoni. Next base: position 21,377,571 of record NW_024543070.1, read on the forward strand.
TATCACAGCAAGAGAGAAGTAACGAATTCCTGAACTCACTCTGTGGGGTGTCTGGAAATCATAAACTGTAAAGTCTCTGACTTTGTTCTCCTTTGCTTATTCTGTCTTCTGGGTTTCTTATCAATGTGGGGCTGGTTTTTCTATCTGGAGAAGAACAGCACCATTAAAGTTTTGACAGGAATTTCATTCGACCGGAAAATCACTTTACGTAGCACAGCATTTAGGAAACCCCAGTTCACAAATATGACTGTCACCCCATGTATGTCATCTTTCATATTTTAATCAGTGTTTTGTAGTTTTTGGTTTATAAATATTCTACTTTCCTGGTTACACTGATTTCCCAAGTTTTATTCTTTTGTAGTGATATTACAAATCATACTATTCTCTTAGTTGTGGTTTTAGATTCTTATTGTTAGACTGTATAGACAAATTTTTATATATAATTTTTATATTTTGCAACATTATTAAATTTGTTAGTTTTTACTTTTGGGGGAACATCACAGTTTTTCAGGTATAATATAAGGCAATTTCTCATATATTATATATTAAATTATCCTGTTTCTCAGTTTCTAGATTTTGCCTACTGTAGGCCTTTTATCTTTATTCTATCTTTCTTTCTTTCTTTCTATCTTTCTTTCTTTCTTTCTTCCTTTCTTTCTTACTCTGTGACTGGCTGTGTGGCTGGGAGGCTGATCCCTGGCATCTCCTCTCCTCCTTTCCTCACTCCTTTCTCCTCTTGTTTTTCTTCTCTTTCTTCTCTCTGTTTGCCAGCCTTACTTATCCTTTATCCTGCCTTGCTATTGGTCATTCATTTGGCTCTTTATTAGACCAATCAGGTGTTTTAGGCAGGCAAAGTAACACAGCTTCACAGAGTTAAAGAAATGCCACATAAAAGATGCAGCACATCTTTGCATCATTAAACAAATGTTCCACAGTATAAACAGATGTAACACATCTTCGACTAATATTCCACAACAGGACACTATGATGAATCATGTGATGGTTAATATTGTTCTCAGCTGATAGGATCTAGAATTGTGGCGACTCGTTTTTCTGAAAGTATCTCTTGCCTTCAAAGAGAATGAACTTTTGTTCAACTTGGTACCAAAGTTAGTAATAAACCTTGAGATCATTGAAGGCTATGTTCTTATCCTGTTGCCCTACTGTGCTTAAGTTTACTCCTTCCTTGGCATAAGAGCCTTCCTCAGGATCCTGGCACCAGCTGAATCATCCAGCCCTGTGGGTAAACAACTATTGGATTCTTGACCTCTCTGCTGGTAGCCACTGTTGACTAGCTGGAGCACAGTCTGTGAGCCACTCTAATATTTCTGAAGCTTTCTCCTCATGACTGGGGCCAGCTGCATGACAAAGGCAGTATCAGCGGCTCACTGGTTAATACGGGGGTAAATACCTGCTTTTTCTCACAGAGCACTCCAGAAACCCAGAGGGCAATTCATCAGGTCCTTGAGTAATCTGAGTTACTTTAAATTAACTGGCAAGGTTTCTAGCTGCCACATTTAATCCTCCCAAGAATGTTTAGCAGAAGAAAAAAAAAATCCCATGCACCTTTTATCTGAAAACAGTTTTCAGCAGGCGGATGGAGCCCTGGGGCTTCTCTGCAAATGGAAGTTTTCCAATTATACAAGTCAGCAGAAGAGAGAGGAGACATAAATGTACCATGACTGGGGAAGAACCCCACCACCACCACCATCACCATCACCCCCCCCACACACACACACATACATACATACATACATACACACACACACACACACACACACACACACACACACACACAATGGGGCTGGGGAATCACTTCCTCCTTCCCTGGGACAACCAGCTGCTTAGAGTAGGAAGGGGAGAACGGGCTCAGGGATTGCCTCCTCCCTGTGGTAGGGCTGAAAGATAAGCGGAAGTTTTGGATTTCTCTGGGTGATCTGACTGAGCCAAAATGATTCAGGTCTCCCAAAGAGGGCAGAGGTCTTAAGCCAGGGGAAGAGGGGGGCCTTGCAACAGAGCAAGCCATTGGTTATTCCTGGGAAACTGGTGGCTATAATCTCAGCTTGGGAGCTGGCAGCATTGCCATAACAGCGGCAGCAGTAGGCAGCTGCCTGGAGACAGCCACCACCGAGTGGGTGGGCATGCAGGCTCAGCCCGTGGGTCTACAGGAAATTGTTTTCTGCCCCATGGGCAGCTGTAGCTGTGGTCTGAGGATGGCTGAACCCCCCCCCCCCACACACACACACACACTTAGATCTAGTTCTCCTAGCAACAGAACTGACAGAAACACGCATAGTAAAGTCAAACACGTGTGGCTAGCACACATTGATACACCTGAACAGACCAGGGGAGTCTGGTGATGTCTCACATGAGTCCTAGACACAGGATCTATGGTCACCTCTGATGGCCCCTCTTGCGTCCTAACCAGATGACACCTCTTACAGGCCCGCCTGGAGAAGCCTACCTCTGTTGTTTGGCTGAGTGGGCAGGTGATCAAACTGCCTTCTCATTATTTGTTTACATTATTGCTGTTTTCAACATTTGCCAGTGGTCCGTTTTCTGGCAAATAGGCTGAGAACAAGTGCCTGTTGGATACTCAGTCCTGGATGGGACACCTACATCAACCCCAAACCACAAGGCTCGGGGCCATCACAGGAGAGGATGAGAAGCATCTAAGAGACAGAGGATAAGGAGGGAACTGTGAAACACAGCCTTCTGGACAAAACAGGGCCAGCACGTTCACGAATTCACAGCAGCCTTGGTTATCTGCATAGAAGCCCCACAAGATCAAGTCATCCAACATTCTAGAATAAATGAGACTCTAATCCTAGCCAAGGAGCTATTGGCAATTGATAGCGGCTGGAAGGAGAGGTTGCCATTTTTCTTTGGGAAGTGTGGCCCCTGGTGTGTTGCTCATGCTCCCGTGGCCGGCCCCACACCCATGTGTATGTGGCCAGCACTAATTGGACTCAATGGATTATTAATAAAAAATAGATGAGGACACAGGTGAAGGAGAGCATCGTGGGAGTCCCAGGGGAGAAGAAGAGGGAATTAGAGCTGAATACAACCATGATACACTGTGTGTATATATATTGGTTACATGTACAAATTGCCAAATAATAAATAAAGTATTCTAAAATGATGCTCCCTTCAAGTGTATGTATTTTCAAGTCAAGTGAAGGTAACAGGGGCTGCACAAATATTTTGATAAGTATGTGAAAGCCAACATGAAACCACTTGAGGAAAGAACCAAAAAAGCACAGGGGAAATGCACAGGAGTGCATGGACATCACTGCAGGACACAGTAGTGCAGCAGCTAGGACCTCCACGCGAGAAGCACCAGTGTGGAAGAGATCCCTGTGGAATACAGTGGTTTCTTAGAGAACGACCTGAAAGACAGGAATTGTAGAAATGAACCACCATACCCATTCAACAGCTGTTTAATGAATATCTATATGGAGCCAGGTCCCACACTTAAGAGTGAAGAAAACAACAATTACAAAATCATTATGCCTTGTGTTTCCCTTTTCTGTGCACAGCCCATCCGGGGAAGACTGTGCGATTATCTATCAGGGAGGGGACGGAAGCAGGTGAGACTAGAGTTGCTGAAAACCCATGTCCTAGCTCTGCGCTGTAGGTCAGAGTGTTATAGGTCAGTTTCCCCCAGCTGAAATACTCTCTCTAGGAAGGAAGACTCATCAGACTGCAGAAGTAAACAAGATGGGAAAAAGCTAGATGTTAGGGACTCACTGGGGCCCTGCTCCAGCTTTTACCAAGGCATAAACAACTGTGTGGCGAGGACTGACCAGCAGAGCTGGGGAAAGAGACCAGGCTGTGGCGTAGCCTGCAGGACACGGAGCGTTCCTGGCATACAGCCTTCCTGAGTCATCACTCAAGCTGGGGCAGGCTTTTTTGATGAGTCACCCATGCTCCTGTAAGCAGCTCCTCATCCATACCCCTGTGAATGACCTCAATGGACGCATCTGCTCATCAGGTCAGACTGATGCAGTTGTTTGGTCTGTAGTGGGTTCTATATGGGCTGTTATGTCTTCCCAGGAAAGGTCTCAGGCTGAAGAGACTTTTTAGAGAGCTGGGAAAGGTCAAACGTCTTGGTAGGAGAGTCAGGGACCAATTCCTGTCAGTAACATTGCACATGCGCCATCTCCATTTGCACATCCTGGCCTTTTTCTCCAGCCAGCTCTGTCCCTTACATACAGCTGTAGTGGGAAGGACGTTTAGTCTTTCTACCAAGTGGCTTCTTTCCTATGTAAATCTTTAAAAAAAAAAATGTCTGTGTATTCATGTGTCTGCTGAGTGAGCACAGAAGCCTGTGGAGGCCAGAACAGGGCATCAGATCCCTTGGAGCTGGCGCCTCTAGACAATTATGAGCTGCCCAGTGGGTGCTGAGAACTGAGCTCCAGTCTTCCACAAGAGGAATGAACACTTGTATCAGCTAAGTCATTTCTCCAGCCGAGCCGATGCTAATCCGGATGCCTCTCTCTCTCTCTGAGTCCTGTTCCCCTACCACCATTTCATAGACAGCACTCTCTGATTTGAGTTTAAATACCACTTGAATCTGAGGTTGAAGAAAAGAGAAACAGAGAGCAACTAAGACAAGTAACCTGGGCCATTTGCAGGAACACATATCACACCCCAGCGCCTCCTTCCTTCAGGAGCATGGTTATTAAGCTGAGAGAGTCCTCCTGGCCAGAGAGTTCTTTCTTATAATCACTGATTAGCTCCCATCAAAGGTGTTATTTTCCTGGACATCTGATGAAGAGGATCAAGATTCCAATAGGCCAGAGGTTACACTGCAGCCTTCCAGTTAATAGCTGTAATATTCAGAGCAGAACGAGCAGTGCTTACTTGGAATTGATCCTTTCTTCTATATGATCCAATTCTTCTAGCACCTGTACTGTTTGATATTTTTTTTATTTTGCACCCCAGTATTCTAATAAGCTATTGTTAGCCAACCATAAGTTTTGGAGCCCCTGTGGCCCCAGAACAGAGCAGTTCATCAGCAAACCATCTGGGTGATTTACTTTATTATTAGGGGAATTTATAAAAGGGTGATTAATTTAGTCCCTGGATCTTGGGTGATTAACTGTCTTCCATCCTTCTCTCCATGTCCACTCCTGCTGCTATAGAGAAGTGACATCAGGCCCAGGTCTGAGATAGGAGCCAAAATGTGGGGTGTTGGGGCGTAGCACTATCCTTGACCTTCTGCCCACAGTTTCGAGTCTGGCTGTGCAGGTCACACTGGCCCCTCTCTTTTTGTATTAATGCATCACTGTACTGTAAGGTCAGATTGAGGCAGGACAGGAAGAAGGAAGGTGATGGGAAACAGGGAGGAGAAGGAGCCGTTGTTGTCGAATAGAATGTTCAACTATGTAAAGATGTGTTGCACTGTTTGTGTTTCAGAGTAATTAACTATGCAGACATGTGTTGCATCTGTTTATGCTGCATTTGTTTAACTATGTAAAGATGTGTTGCTATTTCACCTTGCCTGCCTAAGGAACCTGACTGATCTAATAAAGAACTGAATGGCCAATAGCTAGGCAGAGGAGGAAGAATAGGCAGGGCTGGCAGGCAGCAAGAAGGGGGAGCAGTCCGCAGGGGGACAGACAGACAGACAGACAGACAGACACAGAGGAAGCAGGAAAGCAGGAGGGACAGTAAGTAGATGAGACAAATGAGCCTCAGGGCAGCGCACAGATTAACGGAAATGGGTTAATTTAAGCTAAAAAAAAAAAAAACAGTTAGAAAGAAGCCGAAGCTAAGTCTTCTTTCCATAACTCCATAATGATGAATTCATAATTCATAATCAGTTTCCATGTTCTGATTTGGGAGCTGATGGTCCAAGAAAGCACATGCCCTGGAGTCTTGCGGAGGACTTACACCAACTGAAAAGCAGGAATTCCAACATAATTTATATCTGTAGTGATGTCTTCAGACATACAGTTATCTTATTAACACATACACACACATATGTGTGTATATATATATATATATATATATATATATATATATATATTTTATTAAAAGAACCAGCTTAGGATCTAAGTATACATGACCTTGGTTAGGCTGGACCTTCTTCATTTTCCCAGATAATTTTCCATGAATCTTAAGCAAGGCTATCAACTTTGTTTATAGTAAAGATACCCTGCTTACCTGCATCACCGTCGTCTAGAGTTTATTTCATCCACTGTAATCCTGTCCAGTGCCTCTAGAGTTCACCTTCTCTACTGTAACCCTGGAGTCTCCCTGGAGTTCACCTTGTCTACTTTAACTCTGTCCACTGTAACCCTACCAGTGCCTCTTATGAACCATCTGTGATCTCATTTAGGCTCCAAAGCCACCATTTAAAGATACTAGTTTCTGAGTGCGCCATATCCTATATCTGAACACTTTAAAGATACTAAAGAGTAACTCCCTCAGAGAGGCCACACCCATTCTCACTGTCTTCCCAAGGACCCCATTCTTTCTTTTAACCCACATGCTTTTTTTTCTTTTATTATTATTATTTTTTTTATTGAAAAAAAATTTCTGCCTCCTCCCAGCCTCCCATTTCCCTCCCCCTCATTCCACTCCTCTCCCCCTCCCCCCAGTCTTCTCCCCCTCCAGTCCGAAGAGCAGTCAGGGTTCCCTGCCCTGTGGAAAGTCCAAGGTCCTCCCCGCTCCATTCATGTCTAGGAAGGTGAGCATCCAAACTGGATAGGCTCCCACAAAGCCAGAACAAGAAGTAGGATCAAAACCTAGTGCCATTGTCTTTGGCTTCTCATCAGTCCTCATTGTCCGCCAAGTTCAAAGAGTCCGGTTTTATCCCATGCTTTTTCAGTCCCAGTCAAGCCGGCCTTGGTGAGCTCTCAATAGATCAGCCCCACTGTCTCAGTGGATGGGTGCACCCCCTGCGGTCCTGACTTCCTTGCTCATGTTCTCCCTCCTTCTGCTCCTCATTGGGACCTTGGGAGCTCATTCCGGTGCTCCAATGAACCCACATACTTTTAAAAAAAAATCTATATTCACATCTTTTGCACTGTCAAGATGGCTCAGCAGATTAAAGCACTTGTCACAAGGCTTGATGACCTGAGTTTGATCCCAGAGACAGGATTCACAATGGAACAACTCCTGAATGCTGTCCTCTAACCTTCACAGATGCCCATACTTACACCTGCATGCCCACCACACGTGCACACTGCAATGTGCAATAATAATAAGTAAAATGCATACTCTTAAAATGTATTTTAAGGACCTCGGTTTTGCCTCACACTGCCTGACCATGAACTTCCTTCCTGTAGGAAGGATTTAGTTTCACCTGAGAAGAGGGTCTTACAAGGTTAATGTAAGACCTCAGGTGTCTGCAGGTGACGGCGTGAAGCTGACTCTCGGTCCATCCCTTTGGACAAGATCACACTGGCTCCTCTTTTGTGAGTCTCCTCCTCATGTCTGTGGATGATTTAATGACAACTGCTGGCATGAGCGGAAACGCATGAGTAAAACTGACTGGAGGGCTCAGGAGATGACTTCATCTACACAGTACGAGCACGGGGACCCGAGTACAGAAGGCTAGGCTGCAGAGAAGCCAGGCGTGTGGTACGTGCTTGTGGCGCGTGGTACGTGCTTGTATGCATAGCACTGAGAACCAGAAAGAGGTGATCTCCTGAGCTAATGGCCAAACAGCTTGGGCAATTGGTGGCCTTCAGGTTCAGTGATAGACAAAAAAGACCCTGTCTCAAAAAAACAAGGTGGACAAGGTGGAGACAGGGTGAGGAAGACACCTGACATCAAATCTTTATATATGTGTGTGGGGACACACACACACACACACACACACACACACATATGTTATAAAACCAGCACGGCTTGGGTCAGTGTGATCCACTTGTTGGCCAGCATCTGCTTCTGCTTCCTGACGACAGCCCCTAAGAGATTCAGAGGGAAGCTGCCCTTTCCTGTTATTCACTCCAGCTAAGCTTTCTCTAGGCCACAGAGTGGAAAAGAAAAGCAGCAGTATCTCACTACTCTTGGAAGTTACTCAGCTCTGGCCACATCCCCTGCTTGCTGCCAAGGGCAGCAAAGGCTGGGACTTGCCTTCACTTCCTGGGAATAAAAGGTCCTCTTTCCACAGAGGCTACTAACTTGGCAAACTACCGTGCACATTCCTATTACTGTTTTATTTATTTATTATTTATTTATTTATTTTACACAAAAGTTCTATTAGTGACGAGGAAGGTAGGGGACATTCTCAGAATGGATACAAAAACCTAAGCCACTGCTTCTCCCCTAGATCCCACTCCTGGAGCAGCTAAATTCCCTGAGATCTTTAAAGTACTGTGCAGGCAACACCGCAACACATTGCTGCATAACCAGTGGCGCTAGAAGAATCCTCCTGCAGGAACTATTGACAGTGGCTGTTGGGAGAGAAAGAATGGGTTTCTTTAAGGCTGTAGGCCATGAGGGGTCAACTGTGCTCCAGAGGATGGCCTCACACAGATGAACACATGGTCAGTACAAATTGGACCTGCTGGGTTACAAAACAAACATAAATAATAGGACACAAATTTGGGAGGAGCAGGGATGTTGTGGATCTGGGAGAAGTTAGAGGAAAAGCATATGTGGGGGTAAGTAGGATCAAAATATTTTTTGTATTTATGTATGAGACCTTATATATATATATATGTGTGTGTGTGTGTGTGTGTGTGTATATACGTGTGTGTGTATGTGTGTGTTTGTGTGTGTTTTAACTCATCCTGGTGACTTGAGAGACAGCTCAGCAGTTAAGTGTACTGCTCTCATAGAAAACTGGAGTTCAGTTCCAGCACCCGCATCAGATGGTTCATAACTGCCTGTAATCCCAACTCTAGGAGATCTAATGTCCTCTTTTGGCCGCTGCAGGCACCCAAGGACATGTGGTGTGTGTGTGTGTGTGTGTGTGTGTGTGTGTGTGTGTGTGTGTGTGTGTGAAAAGAGAGAGAGAGCTATTAAAGTGGAAAAAAGGCCAATTTAACAAGGTATCATCCAAATAGGTATGAGAGATTTAAGCTAGTTACACCTTACTCAAAACAGTCAGAAGCTCAGTCAGTGGTCCATCAGTGTGCCAATTGTGTTATTGGCTTACACTGATGGGGGTACTGGCGTTAGAACCCAGAATCTCAAACATATTAGGCAAGCACTCTACCACTGAGCTAAACCCTCAGAACGTTCCCAGTGTGTTACCTGAAGACGAGCAGCTTCCATTGCATTCACACACACCTGTCTTCTGAGTGCAAGGGACCCTGTGCCCTGCCCCTGTGCCCTGCCCCTCCCTCCCTGGTCCTTTAACAGACAAAGTCCACTCCACATTGAATTCTGTTCCTAGAAAGCACAAGCTGTGAGCCGCCCTTCCTCCTCAGTGCCTGACTTGAGGAACAAGCGCACACACACCCACGCTCAGTCCCCCTAACTCCTGTGTTCTAGAGATCAGAGCCTCCTAAAAAGCAATCCTCACCTCACATTTTTAGACCAGCTCCAGGGTCCACTTACAGCGTGGTGGGAGCACAGGTCAGAGAGAGTCACCGAGATAAACCAGTGAAAGGTCATAACCAGAAGTACTGGTGCTGTCAGTGCTGCAGAACGGCCTGTGATGGCTGCATCTTCATGAGAACGAGTGAGCTTAGCAAGTGTGTAGCAAGTAGAGTGAGAGAACAAAATCACAATGGAAGCAAAAAGTTAGATACCAAAGCATCATCAAATCAGGACCTTACCATCTTCTTAGAGACTAGGGAGTAGTGTGATTGACAACCGAGGGGAACATCCAGCAGAACGAACTGAGGATATCCTGCCAGCTAGAGTTCCCCATGAGCTTTCTCTCCACTGAGCTCAGGGTTCCCGTTTCTGTTCCAGGCATTTGTGGACCATGGGATAAATAAAAGCAACTCTGCTAGAGACTGTGTATCTTCCAGCTGTTCTCAAAGACGCAATGGCTTCAATACTCTTAGCTGCTTGTTACATGTTTCTGTCGACGTCACACAGGCAGAGGATGAGCCTGGCTGGGAACAGGGCTTTTTGGAGGAAACCAAGGAAGGCCCCGTCATTTCCACAGTCTGTTTTCACCAAGCTTAAACAGAACATGGAGATTTCCAACATAGTGACCAACCATAAACCCAACTAGGGCCGCATATCAGGGACAGAAGATATGCAAAACAACAACAATAAGCGAACCCAGGAGGAGGCTGGCCTTACGTAAACAACCCTCAGAGCCTCTCCACACTCAGAGTTGGCACCCTAAGCTTTTGCCCTGGCCCCTGCTACTCCAGAGCCCAGTTAAACCCAATGTGTTTAATTATCCATTTGAACAACCGCATTCTCCAACCCTAAGGTCTGGCACAGGGAAAAGTACAATGGCAAAGCTCTTCATATATGCTGGTGCCCCTCTCACAATAGTGTGTCTTATAGGACTAGTGCAGGGCACATCTTCTGGGCCCTCCCACAACAGAGGATTAGGCTTTGCATAGGTTACCCTCCCTAGCATTGTAATTTCCCTGAGCCTTAAATTCTCTTCATCAACCCTAAGCCAAGGGATAACAGGTTCCTTTTCAGGAGGCCATTTTTTGATAAATGCTCCAGTCACTATTCAAACTTTTTTTCCATTTATTTATTTATTAAAGTTTTCTGTCTCTTCCCCGCCACCGCCTCCCATTTCCCTCCCCCTCCCCCAATCATGTCCCCCTCCCTCGTCAGCACAAAGAGCAATCAGGGTTCCCTGCCCTGTGGGAAGTCCAAGGACCACCCACCTCCATCCAGGTCTAGTAAGGTGAGCATCCAAACTGCCTAGGCTCCCACAAAGCCAGTACGTGCAGTAGGATTAAAAACCCATTGCCATTGTTCTTGAGTTCTCAGTAGTCCCCATTGTTCTCTATGTGCAGTGAGTCTGGTTTTATCCCAGGCTTTTTTAGACCCAGGCCAGCTGGCCTTGGTGAGTTCCCTATAGAACATCCCCATTGTCTCAGTGTGTGGGTGCACTCCTCGCGGTCCTGAGTTCCTTGCTCGTGCTCTCTCTCCATCTGCTCCTGATTTGGACCTTGAGATTTCAGTCTGGTGCTCCAATGTGGGTCTCTGTCTCTGTCTCCTTTCATCGCCAGATGAAGGTTAATATTCATGAGGATGCCTATATGTTTTTCTTTGGGTTCACCTTCTTATTTAGCTTCTCTAGGATCACTAATTATAGGCTCAATGTCCTTTATTTATGGCTAGAAACCAAATATGAGTGAGTACATCCCATGTTCCTCTTTTTGGGTCTGGCTCACCTCACTCAGGATAGTGTTTTCTATTTCCATCCATGTGCATGCAAAATTCAAGAAGTCCTTGTTCTTTACTGCTGAGTAGTACTCTAATATGTATATATTCCATACTTTCTTCATCCATTCTTCCATTGAAGGGCATTTAGGTTGTTTCCAAGTTCTGGCTATTACAAACAATGCTGCTATGAACATAGTAGAGCATATACTTTTGTTGTATGATAAGGCCTCTCTTGGGTATATTCCCAAGAGTGGTATTGCTGGGTCCAGGGGTAGGTTGATCCCGAATTTCCTGAGAAACTGCCACACTGCTTTCCAAAGTGGTTGCACAAGTTTGCATTCCCACCAGCAATGGATGAGTGTACCCCTTTCTCCACAACCTCTCCAGCAAAGGCTATCATTGGTGTTTTTGATTTTAGCCATTCTGACAGGTGTAAGATGGTATCTTAAAGTTGTCTTGATTTGCATTTCCCTGATCGCTAAGGAACTTGAGCATGACCTTAAGTGTCTTTTGGCCATTTGAACTTCTTCTGTTGAGAATTCTCTGTTCATATCAGTGCCCCATTTTATAATTGGGTTGATTAGCCTTTTACGGTCTAGTTTCTTGAGTTCTTTATATATTTTGGAGATCAGACCTTTGTCAGTTGCGGGGTTGGTGAAGATCTTCTCCCAGTCAGTGGGTTGCCTTTCTGTCTTAGTGACAGTGTCCTTTGCTTTACAGAAGCTTCTCAGTCTCAGGAGGTCCCATTTATTCAATGAGGCCCTTAATGTCTGTGTTGCTGGGGTTATACATAGGAAGTGGTCTCCTGTGCTCATGTGTTGTAGAGTACTTCCCACTTTCTCTTCTATCAGGTTCAGTGTGTTCATACTGATATTGAGGTCTTTAATCCATTTGGACTTGAGTTTTGTGCATGGTGATAGATATGGATCTATTTTCATTCTTCTACAGATTGACATCCAGTTTTGCCAGCACAATTTGTTGAAGATGCTTTTTTCCATTGTATACTTTTAGCTCCTTTATCAAAAATCAGGTGTTCATAGGTTTGTGAGTTAAAGTCAGGGTCTTCTATTAGATTCCATTGGTCGACTTCTCTGTTTTTATGCCAATACCAAGCTGTTTTCAATACTGTAGCTCTGTAATAGAGTTTGAAGTCAGGGATGGTAATGCCTCCAGACAATCTTTTCTTGTATAAGATTGTTTTGGCTATCCTGGGTTTTTTGTTTTTCCATATAAAGTTGATTATTGTCTTCTCCAGATCTGTGAAGAATTTTAATAGGGATTGCATTGAATCTATAGATTGCTTTTGGTAGAATTGCCATTTTTACTATGTTGATCCTCCCAATCCAAGAGCAGGGGAGATTCTTCCATTTTCTGGTGTCCTCTTCAATTTCTTTCTTCAAAGACTTAAAGTTCTTGTCATATAGATCTTTCACTTCCTTGGTCAGAGTTACCCCAAGATATTTTATGCTATTTGTGGCTATCGTGAAAGGTGATGCTTCTCTGATTTCCCTCTCTGTTTCCTTATCCTTAGTATATAGGAAGGCCACTGATTTTTTGGATTTGATCTTGTATCCTGCCACATTACTAAAGGTGTTTATCAGTTGTAGGAATTCTTTGGTAGAGTTTTTGGGGTCGCTTATGTATACTATCATATCATCTGCAAATAACGAAAGCTTAACTTCTTCCTTTCCAATACGAATCCCCTTGATCCCCTTATGTTGTCTTATTGCTATTGCTAGAACTTCAAACACTATATTGAAGAGGTATGGAGAGAGTGGACATGCTTGTCGTGTTCTTGATTTTAGTGGGATGGCTTTGAGTTTTTCTCCGTTTTATTTAATGTTAGCTGTCGGCTTGCTGTAAATAGCTTTTATTATATTTAGGTATGACCCTTGTATCCCTAGTCTCTCCAAGACCTTTATCATAAAGGGGTGTTGAATTTTGTCAAATGCTTTTTCAGCATCTAATGAAATGATCATATGGTTCTTTTCTTTCAGTTTATTTATATGGTGGATTACATTGATAGATTTTCGTATGTTGAACCAGCCCTGCATCTCTGGGATGAAGCCTACTTGATCATAATGGATAATTTTTCTAATGTGTTCTTGGATTCGGTTTGCCAGTATTTTATTGAGAATTTTTGCATCAATATTCATGAGTGAGACAGGCCTGTAATTCTCTTTCTTTGTTGGGTCTTTGTGTGGTTTTGGTATCAGGGTAACTGTAGCTTCATAAAAGAAATTTGGTAATGACTCTTCTATTTCTATATTGTGAAATACATTAAGGAGTATAGGTATTAGCTCTTCTTGCAAGTTCTGGTAGAATTCTGCATTGAAACCATCTGGTCCTGGGCTTTTTTTGGAAGGGAGATTTTTGATAACAGTTTCTAGTTCTTCGCAACTAACAGGTCTATTTAGATCGTTCACCTGGTCTTGGTTTAGCTTTGGTATATGGTACTTATGTAAAAAAATGTCCATTTCTTTTGTATTTTCCAGTTTTGTGGCATACAGGCTTTTGTAGTAAGATCTACTGATTCTCTGAATTTCCTCTGTGTCTGTGGTTATGTCCCCCTTTTCATTTCTGATCTTATTTATTTGCGTGTTCTCTCTCTGTTGTTTAATTAGTTTGGATAGGGGTTTGTCGATCCTGTTGATTTTCTCCAAGAGCCAACTTTTTGTTTCATTGATTCTTTGGACTGTTTTCTGTGTTTCTATTTTGTTGATTTCCGCCCTCAGTTTGATTATTTCCAGTCTTCTGGTCCTCCTGGGCGTGTCTGCTTCTTTTTTTTTTTCTACAGCTCAGGTGTGCTGTTAAGTCCCCGATGTATGCTTTCTCCTTTTTCTTTAAGTGGGCACTTAGTGCTATGAACTTTCCTCTTAGCACTGCTTTCATCGTGTCCCATAGGTTTGAATATGTTGTCTCTATTTTCATTAAATTCAAGGAAGACTTTAATTTCTTTCTTGATTTCTTTCTTGACCCAGGTGTGGTTCAGTAGTTGACTGTTCAGTTTCCGTGAGTTTGTCAGCTTTCTGGGGGTAGCATTGTTGTTGCCTTCAACTTTAATCCGTTGTAATCTGATAAGACACAGGTGGACACTGATATTTTTTTGTATCTGTGGAGGTTTCCTTTGTTTCCGAGTATATGGTCAATTTTCTAGAAGGTTCCATGAGCTGCAGAGAAGAAAGTATATTCTTTCCTATTTGGGTGGAGTGTTCTATAGATGTCTGTTAAGTCCATTTGCTTCATTACCTCCAATAATTCTCTTAATTCTCTATTAGGTTTCTGTCTGATTGACCTGTCCTTTGGAGAGAGAGGTGTATTGAAGTCTCCTACTACTAGTGTGTGTGGTTTGATGTCTGCCTTGAGTTCTAGTAATATTTCTTTTACATAAGTGGGTGCTTTTATATTAGGGGCATAGATATTCAGGATTGAGACGTCATCCTGATGAATTGTTCCTGTTATGAGTATAAAGTGTCCACCTCGATCTCTTCTGATTGATTTTAGTTTGAAGTCAGTTTTGTTAGAAATTAGTATGGCCACACCTGCTTTTTTCTTAGGACCATTTGCTTGAAACACCTTTTCCCGACCCTTTACTCTGAGTAGATGCCTGTCTTTGTGGTTGAGATGTGTTTCTTGCAAACAGCAGAATGTTGGATCCTGTTTTCGTATCCAATCTCTTAGCCTGTGCCTTTTTATAGGTGAATTGAGACCATTAATATTAAGTGATATTAATGACCAGTGGTTGTTTACTCTGGTTATTCTTATTGTTTTTGGTAGTAGAGTTTGTGTGTCTCTCTTCTTTGAGTTGTGCTGGTGAAGGGTCGCTAGATGCCTGAGTTATTGTAGGCAGTGTTGGCAATGTTGGATTCCTTGCATTGCGATTTTCCTTCTATTACTTTCTGTAGGGCTGGATTTGTGGCTACGTATTGTTTAAATTTGTTCTTATCCTGGAATGTCTTGTTTTCTCCATTAATAGTAAACAATTGCTTGGCTGGGTATAGTAGTTTGGGTTTGCATCCATGGTCTCTTAGTTTTTGCAGTACTTCTATCCAGGACCTTCTGGCTTTCATGGTTTCCATAGAGAAGTCAGGTGTAAGTCTAATCGGTTTACCTTTATAAGTTACTTGGCCTTTTTCCGTTGCAGCTCTTAATATTCTTTATTTAACTTGTATATTTTGTGTTTTGATTATTATATGGCGAGGGGATGTTTTTCTTTGATCCAGTTTGTTTAGTGTTCTGTATGCTTCTTGAATATTCAAAGGAATATCTTTCTTTATGTTGGGAAAGTTTTCTTCCATAATTTTCTTAAAAATATTTTCTGGGCCTTTGAGCTGTGACTCTTCTCCTTCTTCTATTCCTATTATTCTTAGGTTTGGTCTTTTTTACTGTGTCCCATATTTCCACAGTGGAGGATTAGGCTTTGCATAGGTTACCCTCCCTAGCATTGTAATTTCCCTGAGCCTTAAAATCTCTTCATCAACCCTAAGCCTAACAGGTTCCTTTTCAGGAGGCCATTTTTTGATAAATGCTCCAGCCACAATTCAAACTTTTGACACCCTTTTAAACCACATGAGCTTCCATACTAAACCTGGAATCTCCACTCAGTGGGCCCTATCAACTCAGCCTGATCCATTTTTATGTTCTGCGATTATCCCTTAAAGTCCACTCCCACACAAATTCCCCAAACTTCTGAATTAGCAAACTCATTCATCTCTTTAGTAGTTTAGTGCACCTCTGTATGGGCTGCACTTTTTACTTCCTCTCTAGAAGCCTGCTTAGTTCTTTGTCTGGTTATAGGTCAAGAGGAAACTACTGGAGGGCCCTGAAGGACATCAGTATTGTGTTGCTGGTCAGAGACAGTTACTGCTGGTTTTGCAGATAATGAAGGATTAACTTCCTTAGAAGGTGTGGTTGGGGTACATTCTCTAAATGGAGGAGACACTACTTTCTTAGGTGAGACAGCCTCAGTTGAGTCCTCTGACATGACACAGCTCCATCCCAAGTTACAGGATCCCATTCCTTACCAATCAGCATGCTAATTTAATCACAATACACTCTACAGCTGGGACTTGATTTTCACTGTAATTCAGCCAGCCTAATAATGAGGGCTTCAATTTGATTTTCAGCAACCCGAGCTCTGTGACTGCTGGAGAGAAGATTCTCTTCCAGGGCACACTTACAAACCTTTAGACAGTTGCTTCACTGAGATCCCTATTTCCTTTTGCCACTGCTCCACAAGCTACCAGAATTTGGCTGATTTCATTTCTAAACTCATTCTCTCCTATTGTCAGTTTATCCAGAGATGTTAGAAGGAAATAGCCAGCCTCATTATTTTCCTTATTTCTCCACGTTATCAAAAAGTTTTATATACAGAGTCACTAAATTTCTTGCTGCATACAGAATGGAAACAAGTGAAATTTATACCCTGGCAATGCTGACGCATGCATGAGCAGCCCGTATATTACAGCTCTGTTGAACTTGTCCATACTGGGTTTCATGGTCTAAATTGATAAGGATGACTGAGCAGGTAGCTTCCTCAAGAGGGCATCAGATCTCATTACAGATGGTTGTGAGCCACCATGTGGCTCCTGGGAATTGAACTCAGGCCCTTGTAAGAGCAGGCAGTGCTCTTAACCTCTGAGCCATTTTTAGTTGCATACAGCAAGACTTTCTAATATTCCAAACCAGTGCTCTTCATACTACCAGGGGAATCATCGGTAATGTAGGTATTGGCAAATGACAAGCCTGCTCCATATACTTGAGAGATTTATCTTTATAATTCTGTTACTTCCGGTGCCAGAGGGTATATGTCAGGAGTGGCAGACACTAAGAAAAGATAGTATAAATTACCATTAAGTGGTTGAACACAGGAATAGGAAAAACTCCTGGTCAAGAGATTAGAATTTCTGGTCTGGATAGCCAGAACATTTGAGTTGGGAAGGTGCTAGGAGGGACCATGCCCCAGGAAGAAGGGCTTACCTTAAGCCATGCTAAAGCGACAGATGGAATAATTCATCCTTTAATGAGATAATGTTCTTTTCCATCTAGAATCCCTGCCCCTAGCGCAGCAGTTTACCAGGTCCATCCCATGGAAGTTTGTCAATCTGCCCACTGTCTAAATTCTTCCAAAAAGTGCAACTTCTTCTTTCCCTCTATCTCTTTCCAAGCATGCTTTCCTAACACTTTAGGGCTCCCTGGTGTTTGGGGCTTCCTAAGTCTTTCTCTAAACTCTCTTCTCGGTCCTGTGACTGTCTGCCACGTGTCTGACTCCAGATTAAGTAACACAGCCTTTGCCTTCGCCCCTCCATCCTCGTCTAGGCAGCGGCTGAGATTTTCAGATTGCCTGCTCTTATTTTTTTTTCTAATAAAATTGTTCTTAACCTTCCACTCAAGTCCGTTCTCAAGTTCTCCTATGAAAGAATTTAAGAACCTCAAGGGGGAACTCTGATTTTCCCTGTGTCAGGAGGATTTGCAAAAATATGATAGATTTCATGACACTCTAATCAAACCATTTCGGAAGCAAAAATGTAATGGAAAGAAGATGACAAACACAAAACATCATGGCTTGTGGTTAAGTTACTTAAATGAAAACAATGCACCCACACACTGAGATAATGGGGATGTTCTATCGGGAACTCACCAAGGCCAGCTGGCCTGGGTCTGAAAAAGCCTGGGATAAAACCAGACTCACTGAACATAGAGAACAATGAGGACTACTGAGAACTCAAGAACAATGGCAATGGGTTTTTGATCCTACTGCACGTACTGGCTTTGTGGGAGCCTAGGCAGTTTGGATGCTCACCTTACTAGACCTGGATGGAGGTAGGTGGTCCTTGGACTTCCCACAGGGCAGGAAACCCTGATTGCTCTTTGGGCTGACGAGGGAGGGGGACTTGGCTGGGAGAGGGGGAGGGAAATGGGAAGCAGTGGCGGGGAAGAGACAGAAATCTTTAATAAATAAATAAATAAATAAATAAATAAATAAAAAAGAAACCAATGAACAGTAAGCAAAAACTGTACAAGAGCAGACAGCAGATATGGAAAAGGTGCTAACAAAATGCAGTATATGGTGATTCAATGTTTCAAAAATGAGCAACAAATGAAAAAAGTCCTAAAAATATAATTCAAGAAACCTTTTCTGAGTCAAAACATGACTCATATGTAGACTCATAGCATGCTACATGCCCCTATGCTATCACAAGACTGGTTAGAGTCACGGGTTGCTCCCTGGTAGCCCTAGACAGCTAGGTTTAGCTAGCTATCCCCAAACAGGCCAATCAAACAGATACGTGACAGCAGAGATTAGTCAGTGTAACCACTCTGGGAAGTTGCATAAAGAGGTGCAGTAGCCCTTTGTCCCCAAGTCCATCTCTGTCCTAACATGAGGCGTGGGTTTAAATAAGAGCCAGAGGTATGCATAGCTGAGAAGTCCTGGTCAGAGTGTGACCGGATCATTGTCTCAGCTTCAGTTTCCTCTGAGAAGTGGTGCAACAAGTTATGAGAACTGTGGGAAATCTCTTCTTGGGACAGAAGCTCCTCTTTCGGCTCCCACCAACCTTCAGTGGCTTTCTTCTCCAAGCATAAGATTCCTGCAGAAATAGGAGTTTCTCAAAAGTCATTGTATCAGTTTGATAACAAAAGGGAGAGGTACAAGTGTCTCTTTATTTTATTTATCTTTATTTCTGACATGATGTTACAAAACCATAACCAAGGACACTAGCATATAAATATATATATATATATATATGCTATATATATGCATATATGCATATTCATATATATGAATATATATGCATATTCATATATATATGAATCTGCCTTTTCCCACTGCAGCTCCTCCAACACAGCCAAACAGCACCCATAGTGGCCCTCCTGCCACAGAATTCACCTCATGGCAAGCCCCACCCACTCTTGTTACAATAAAATCTCTGCTTCAGGTACAGTGCTTTGAAAGAGACTAGCCCCCATAAGCTCAAATATTTGAATGCTTGGTCCCCAGTTGGTAGAACTGTTTGGGAAGGGTTAGGAGGTGTGG
This sequence comes from Microtus oregoni, assembly GCF_018167655.1. Taxonomy (NCBI): domain Eukaryota; kingdom Metazoa; phylum Chordata; class Mammalia; order Rodentia; family Cricetidae; genus Microtus; species Microtus oregoni. The sequence goes on from NW_024543070.1 coordinate 21,396,883, forward strand.
TCTTGTTGGAGGAGGTGTGCCACTGGAAACGTAGTTCCCAGTTAGTACCGACCTCCTCTGCCTCATGCTTTTCGATCAGATGAAACTCTCAGCCACTGTTGCAGCACTGTGCTTGCCTGCTATCATGCTCCCTACCACAGTGGTCACGGACTCTAACCCTCTGGAGCTGCGAGCACCTAAATTAAACACTTTATTAGTTGCCTTGGTCATGGTGTTTTGTCATGAGTTGCAAAGGAAAAAGAAAGGAAGGTAAGGGGAAAGGGGGAGGGAGGAAAGAAGTATGATATGGGAGTAAAAAGGAACTGGGGAGAGATGGAAGGAGGGAAGGGAGAGGATACTTGGGAATTTCTAGTGAAAGTTCAAATAATATACAAGCGTCAGCTTGTATATGTTAAGTGATATCCTGTGATATGGAGGTGTCTACCTAGTTTTTGCTGTCTCATCCTCACTCAAGTTTGAGCCAGGCTTTTCTTTGTCCTACAGGCCTCGAAGTATAGGCGCTGAACTCGAGCCAGGCTTTTTTTCTGTCCTATTGGCCTCAAGGTACAGGCCCTGAGAAAATCTTGGCCCAACAATTTATTATTTTTTTAAGACAGGATCTGTCACTAAACTTAGAGCTTGTAGTTTTAGTTACACTAGTATTTTAACAGTTTACATGGCTGTGATGGAACACCATGACCAAAGGAAACTGGGAGGTAGGGGTTGGAGAACTATTTTATCTTACACTTCCAGATAATATTATCACAGATAAAAGTCAGGACAGGAACTCAAGCACAGTAGGAACCTGGAGTCAGGAGCTGATGCAGAGGCCATGGAGAAGTGCTGCTCACTGGTTTGCTCCTAAAGATTCACTTAATTTGCTTTCTTAAACATTCTCAGGACCTACCTATCCCTGGAAAACCCCTCAATGGCCTGACCTCTCCCACATCAATCAATCACTCAGTAAATGTTGCACACACCAATCGTACAGAGACATTTTGCAGCTGAGAGCCTTGTCCCAAATAACTCTACATTGTGTCAAGTTGACATAAAACTATCCAGCCACAGCTATTCAACCCAGTGGTTCTTAACCTGTGGGTCATGACCCAAATGGGGCTCCAATGACTCCAATGACTCTTTCACAGGAGTTGCCTAAGACAATGGGAAAACATATCTACATTATGGTTTATAATAGTAAAATAATTACAGTTATGAAATAGCAACAAAAATAATTTTATGGTTGGGAGGTCACAACATGAGGAAGTGTGTTAAAGGGTCACAGCATTAGGAAGGTTGAGAACCACTGATCTAGACAGTAAGTTTCTTTAATTGGCCACTTGAAGGCAAGTGTCCAATCCTGATTTGTTAGGGCTTCCAGTCCAGGTCTGACCCTAACAATCCTGCAACATCTTTATACCTTCTTTCCTTACACTTGCCTCTGTGATATGCAGAGTGTAGTTACAAGGCTCAAAGATTTCTCAAGCCCTGAATTCAAAGCAGGAAAGCACTTGTATGCCCTCCAGGTTTGAAGGGATGGCTCCCAAAGACTTCCGTAACAATCTGTGGGAAAGTAGCATCAGACAGGAAGCTGAATGAGTCTCTCTCTCTCTCAATATAACCATAGACTTGACTCTCTGGCGTACTGCATGAGATAGAGAGCCCCGCCAGGGGCCATTTAAATCATGCCACCACCCACTCACTCCAGCATCTAATAGAAGCATACAGACTATGGAACTTAGAGGACTTGACTACCGGAAAGCTTGACTCTCTCCTCATTCCATAGTAATGTTCCCACTAGCTATAAACAAACAAACAACAATCTCCCAACTGTAGCAATCTATGAGAAGAACACAAAATCATGGGTTGATATTTCATCTTTAAAAAGAAAAGAGGTATTCCTAATTCAAGACAATTTGGACCCGAATACCGCACGCATTGGCAAAGGAAAAAAATTGTTTGTTTGTTTGGTAAGTGGCTAGACAGATGCTGGTAGGCTTGGATGGTAGACATCCATCCTCATAACCCACTTAGGACACTGTATCCCATCTCCCCAGGGAGTACCACAAATTGTTCTCTTAAGATTTAAAATACACAGGAAAATGTGGAGGTGTCTAGGCATTGTTGAGTCACATTATCAGAAATCTACTTTCTCCTGGTCAAAAGAATAGATTGGCAGTTCTGTCATTAGCCTTAGGCAGAAACAAGGTGCTCTGATCTGTCTCAGAGATTAGATTATACACTCAGTGTCTCCTTCTTAAGAGTTAATCTGGGTCTGTCAATCACCTGACCAAGAGGACACACCTCAGGAAGGCTGATTCATATGAAAATATACTGAGGAAATGGGAGGAACAATTATTCCCCTAATGAGATAATAAACTTAGGTACCCTGGAGTGCCTTCCTCCAGGCAATTCCTGACAGATCTTCACTGATAAACAAGCCTGTTTTTCTGAGCTCTCACTCAAAAGTCTTAACTTTTCCTTTCTCCTTTTCATCTCTTCTTTGAATACCAGCCATAATCCTAAGCATGCTTGCCCTGGCACTGTGCTTTCTTGGTGTTTCTGTGAAGACTCCCTTCCCTTTTCTACACTTGCATGAAGACACTAGCTCAAAGGGCGTAACTTTCTCCCTTCCTTTTCTCTATCTTCCTTCTCTCAGGAGCTTTTAGTACTTCCAGTTGCCTGATCTGTTATTATCTTTATCAAAAGCTCTAATAAAGTGGCCCTGGAACTTCTGTCTAAGTCGGTTTTCAAATTATTTTACCAATAAGACGAAGAGCCTGCAGAATAGAGCCCCGCTTCTCAGTGACATGTTCGCATGAGTAGTTGTGACGGTGGCGATACATTAACACTGGCTTCCACACAGCAAATGGCTTGCCTTACTTCATTTATGCTCATTTATGACTAAACAGGCATGTTTTCAGAGAGACAGCATAAATATATTTCCACAGCTCTCTGGAAGCTTTCCTCTCTTAGCTAGAAACACTCCAACAGAGGTGCAGAGCCCAGGATGACTCTGAAGGCAGTGTGGAATCAAAAGGGGGCAACGTGGGAAGGCGAAGAAAGGAAAAGTGAAAAAGAATTGTCTACAATGTAATAGCTATAAAAAAAATCATGAATCAGAGGCAACTTAGATTTACCTGTGGAGATCATTTCATTAAACAGGATGAAAGTTAATCTGTTTTAAATCTTACTGAGTTTTGATGGCTCTGCAGAAATTCATTTATAGTAATTGAGAACAAGAAGAAGCATAATAAACAGACCAACCCTGATGGTCCCCATGATGGGAGAGGTGGCTTGTGCATTTAGAAGAATATACCGCAATTAAAGCACCTGTGACCAGACCCACTGGGCCTGCCCTGTCACGTTCCTCGGTGTCGCCTCTGGAACAGGAATCTGGCTGCAGACGTGCAGGGAAGAGGGAATGGTGCTAGCTCCATTATCCTTACTCTCCTCCTTTACTAGAAGCTCAGTCAGAGCTCTACTGAGCTACCCTGAATCACTGCTGGAATTAGAAGTGGATCTCTGTCTGGTTCATTCTGCTCCGTGCTTTGGAGGCTATGTGCTTTCTCGGCTCAAGACAGTGTAAACCACCTCCTAGGGTCTCCAATTCTCTATCCCAGAGGTCAGGCTTCCCACAGCGCATTCATCTGAGACTTCCACTGTTTGGTGTAGCCCCCCAGTCATGACCTCACCATCTAGGATCCATCACATGAAGCTAATGCTGCTGGGGCTCCTGCATATCTCCTTAAACATCCCATCCTAAGGCTGCTCACCTAAGTCCACATGCATGTATCAGTTCCATTGGTAGTTCAAAGACTGATTCCACATTAGAATATCATGACTTGTCTTGCTCCAAAGCTCAGTCCTCCTTGGGCTGCTTCTCTGGAAAGGCTGGCAGCCCTCTTTGCCTGCTTTGTCATTTCCTACTCCTTCCATTTTATTAGGTGTTGTGTTGTGCTATGTGCCCAGTGTGCCAATCTTCCTGAGAACACAGTGCTTTTCTAGAGGTCATCACTGTACGTATTTAATGCCCATGTGTAATGGTTAATATTCAAATAAAGAGGATAAAGACTCACATAGGAGACAATGCTACATGCATGTCAGCATAAGGCTTTCCTTCCTTACGTTTTTTAAAATCAGGTATGTAGTCACGGCAATGAGAAAAGTGATTCATAGTCTATGCAAGAATCTAAGTATACAATAACATACATCTGGTATACTCCAGTTGCTCACTCTCAACATGTTTAGCAAATGAATAAAGAGATCACTTATAGCTCAAAGGGATAAAGAAAGCTGCCTGGATGCAGGTGGATATGGTGGGAATGGCGTCGAGATAGGAAGAGTGGAGCATGGTGGTCGGTGAGAGCGAGAAAAATGAGCGTGCGCAGTGAGCGGTGGAGACACAGACAGCCAAAACTTTAGGCAGAAGCAGTGCCTGGCATTGGCTGACTATGGCATTGAGGAAATTTGGCACCAGAATTATCATGTCTGATTTCAAGACATTATGTATGTTTTAAGGACATAGACATATCATAATTTTTGCACGAAATATGACCTGTGTACACTGACTGCGTTACTGAGATGTAAGTACTTCGAAAGTGTACCTCTGCGCAGAGAAGCAAAATTCTTTTCTACACTAAAATCAATCTCATACAGGGAGATGAGAAGCCAACTGACTTGTCCATAAACATAATTTAAAGATGTCTTACAGGGGCCTGACCTAGTTCCCATAAGCATCATGGCATCCAAAGCCATGACATCTAAAGACCTAGGCTGCAGAGTTGAGATCTACCAACAGCTTTCCTACTCAGGAGGTTCTCTGTCTTTCTCATCATGCTTTTTTCCATTCCCCATTCGATTCTGGGTAAGTGTCACACAGAACAGAGATTTCTCATTACAGCCCAAAGGGTACTAAGTGTCGCCCCTTCTAAGGAATGCTTCCTTGAGGAGACTCTTACATAAATAAACAATCATTGCCTTTCTTCCTGGCTGTGACTCACTGGACAAGAATAACAAGTAACCTGAAACACAAACAAATATTCTGTTAGAAGAGGGTGCTATGAGGCAGGCACAAATTGTCCTTCAGTTTAGGATGAGTGACACAACCAACCCTTGGTCGTCCAGATAGGCAATCGTGATGGTGGGGTCCATCCAAATAATTTGACAGTGGTTCCTAGGGATGCTAGCATCATTCTCTAGAGTTCCTAAGAGAATGTTATCCACACCGCTGTAGACATTCAGGTGCTATCGCTTGAACAAGGATCTAATTTGCCAACATCCATGTTGAAATTTACTCCTCACTATAAACATCACAGCAGCACTAGACAGAGCCTTTAAGATGTGATTAGGGCTTTGCCATCATGAGCAGATTAATCTGTGATTTGATGGGTTAGCGGGCTATCTCAAGAGTGGGTCTGCTGTCAGCCACACCCAGCTAGACTGCCTTCTCACGGGCTTCACTATCTACCGTGGGGTTCTAGAAGTCACCTTGGACCTTGCTCAGCAAGAAGAACGTCACCAGACATGGCCTCTTGACCCTGTACATGAGCTCAAAGAAGGCTCTCGTCTTTGTCACTTACTCAGTTTGTATTAGTGTGTTGCTAAGAATAAATTCAGACATCAGACTACCTCGGGATCTCACAGGCTTAGAGACACCATGGCTCAGAGGGACAGAACTCATAGAAATGCACAATTTTCATTTTGTAGCAGTTTCATCCAAATTGAAGCAGCCCTCCTGTAAGGTGGATGGAGGTTTATGAGATCCAGGAAGTAAATTAACCTCACAAGCACAGGAAAGCTGACACCACAATAGTCTTTATGCCCTCCTCGTGTTGTAAAGCAGTACAGTATTTCTGGGGATGGGAGACTCATTGCTGTCAAGTTGCCTGGAGGCGACTCTGACCTGATGCACTTCTTTGAAACTGTGCAGTTACAGTCTGGTAACATTGTAACTTTGGTACTTCATCCATTTCCCATTTCGGATTCGTAGACACTTTTTTTATGTCATCCCAGGGAAAGGCTCACATACCACAGATTTTCCACGAATGAAGCTATCAGATAAGATCTTGACCACTTGGTTTACATTTGAATTTCATAAAATCAACAAATAGTACGTGTGTGTACCTGTGGTCCATTCAGTTAGTAATTAAGTTAAATTCTTTTGACTTAATGCCAGACTTTTCCTCTTCACCTTGCTATCATCCCAAAGTAATGTTGCCCTTGTGTAGGGGAGATCCAGGTCTGAGAAGTATATAAGATCTCTTTGGATTTGGGTAATCCCCACATTCAGATTCTCTCATGAACATGCAGTAGGAAATACCAGAGGGACCATAAGGCTGAAGGTCTCAGGTGTGGCCCATCTTGATGGCTCATCCCTTTCCTGGTGTGTTAAATACTAATGCTGGCCTTTTATATCTCATACAAAGTTCAGTAGAGCAGGTGGAAAACATTGCAAATTTCCTCTATGGGCTGGGTAAGGCTCACGACCTCTTGAACTAAGTTGAATTTTACACACAAGGTGGTTTTGCCTCCACCTCTAAGATTTCATGCAGCGCCAACATTTTCTATGAAGACTGCGTCTTCCCTGGGTACCCTCTCAATCAAGGCCTAAGTTCTTGCTCTGCCAAAGCCCTGCAAGATGTGTGTTCAAAGGCTCCAGAGAACCTCTGAAGGTGGTTCTTTACTGAGGAACATTGTAGGATACAAACACACTGCTGTGACCTGGGGAGAGTTGGGAAAGTACTCGCCTTACCTAAAAACTTCAATAACAACCCTGTGTTGAGAGATCCATCCAAATCCATCCCTGTCGTCAGGCAGAAGCCCAGCTATAAGCAGGATTTTGCCTCTTTCCGAGAGTCAAGACCAAGACTTCTGTCAGAGAACCAAGGTGTCCCTCAGTGACAAACAGTAGCATATCCATGTCTGTAAGGCTCACATATGGGTAGTTTTACACCTGCTTTCTCTTCCGGTGCAGACAGAGCCCAGAAAAGCACTCAGCAGAGAGTGAGATCATTCATAAGAAGCAAGTGTGCAATGGATGCAGAGAGAGCAGGAGGACAGAGGAATCACAATTGTACCTGCTTCTTCTTCCAAAGATAAAACAGAAGCTTAGACCGCCTTCCTCTCCCCAGAAAGCTCTCTCTAAAATTGTGCAGTGAAAAGGTAGGCAGGAAGAGGAAAGGAAATGAGTGAGAAGGTAAGGAAACTTATCATTTGCTTTGCTGGCATTGGAAAACTGAAGAAGAATCTACCACCACTGTTTCCAGTCCTGACTGCAAACCCATTCTGTTCTTTAGCTCTGTGGCTGGAGTTAGGAGACTGTCAACCTGGCCTGCACTGCAGCCACAACCAAAGAGACCAGACATTGTAATTTCGGGAGAAGCTGCTGACATCAGGATTGGTTTCAGATACCTGTTAAAGACAACAAAGATCAATGTGATGGAAGGGAAGGAGGGCACAGAGAAGAATGGAGATGGAACAGAAAGAGGAGAGTTGAGGAATGCCATGGGAGAAATGGAACATGCATCTTCACACATGTGCACACATACAGACTGTAGTACCTGCCACTACAAAAGGGGCAAGCACGTGAGGTGGTAGGCACAGTCAATGCCGAGCTAATTTCTATACAGGATGTCCATATTCATTGAGTATTCTCTGCAGTAAGCATAGAGAAATGCCAAGCCTATGCAGTTCAGCCACTCTGCACAGACTCTTAGTGCAGTGCCTGAGAAGGCCAGAAGAGGGTGTGAGATTCCTGGAACTGGAGTTACATACAGGTGGCTGTGAGTTCACCAGCATTAGTACTGGTCCCCTGCCAGAGCAAGTGTTATTAACTGCTGAGCCATCTTTCCAGTCCGAACCGCACAATAATAGGTACAAACATTTATCACAACACCAAAAGGTTTCACAGCCCTGCTGGGCACTTGTGCTAGTGTAGCATCAAGATAACCATGACATTATCATGATCCATTTCATACTTAAGTGATGATTACACATGAAATTAAAAGGCAGGGTACAAAATGATGAAGTGCGCAGGCAGATGTGGTTCCTTCCTGCTTTGTAAGACTGTACAATGGGTAATTAGGTAAACAGAGTTGTTTCATAATAGTTCAGAGAAACCACTATGACTCTCAAAACTGAAGGTAAACACTAAATAGATGGGGTCAAAAAAAAAGTCCTCTCGCCATATGATAATCAAAATGCAAAACATACAGAATAAAGAAAGAATAGTAAGAGCTGCAAAGGAAAAAGTTCAAGTAACATATAAAGGTAGACCTATCAGAATTACACCCGACTTCTCAATGGAAACCATGAAAGCCAGGAGGTCCTGAGCAGATGTGCTGCAGACATTAAGAGACCCCAGTTGCAAGCCCAGACCAGACTATTGTACCCAGCAAAGCTTACAATCACCATCGATTGAGAAAACAAGATATTCCATGACAAAAACTAATTTAAGCAATATATATCTACAAACAAGATTGAGAAAACAAGATATTCCATGACAAAAACTAATTTAAACAATATATATCTACAAACAAGCCTTACAAAAAGTACTAGAAGGAAAACTTCCAACCCAAGGAAGCTAACTAAACCCACAAAAGCACAAGCAACAGATAACCTCCAACCAGCAAACCCCAAAGAAGAAAAACACACAAACACAACTACTGAAAAATAACAAGAATTAACAACCACTGGTCATTAATATCTCTTAATATCAATGGTCTCAATTCACCTATAAAAAGACACAGGCTAAGAGAATGGATATGAAACACTATCCAGTCTTCTACTGTATAGAAGAAACACACTTCAACCTCAATGACAGACTTACCTCAGAGTAAAGGGTTGGGTAAAGGTTTTCCAATCAAATGGACCTAAGAAACAAGTGGGTTTAGCTATCCTAATATTTGACAAAATAGATTTCAAATGAAAATCAATCAGAAAAGATGGATAAGGACACTTTATACTAATAACAAGAACAATTTGTCAAGATGAAGTCTGAGTCTTGAACATTTATGCCCCAATACAAGAGCACACACATATGTAAAAGAAACATTACTAAAGCTTAAATTGCACATCAAACCCTACACACTAGTAGTAGGAGACTCAAACACTCCACTCTCACCAATGGACAGGTCAACCAGACAGAAACTTAACAGAGAAATAAGAGAACTAACAGATATGATGAAACAAATGGACTTAACAGACATTCAAATGGACTTACAAGACATCTGTAGAACATTCCACCCAAACAAAAAAGAATCTACTTTCTTCTCAGCACCTCATGGAACCTTCTCTAAAATTGACCACATACAAAGCAAAGCTTCACAGATTAAATAAAAAATTGGAGTAACCCCTGTATCTTATCAAATTACCATGGTTTAAACTTATAATTTAACAACAGTGCTACTCTCAGAAAGCCTACAAAGTCATGGAAATTGAACAGTGAACTATTGAACCACCCCTGGGTCAAGGAAGAAATAAAGAAAGAAATTAAAGACTTCCTAGAATTCAACAGAAATGAAAGCACAACATACCCCAACCTATGGGACACTATGAAAGCAGGGCTAAGAGGAAAGTGTGTAGAACTAAGTGCCCTCATAAAGAAAGTGGAGAAAGCTCACATCGGTGACTTAACAACACACCCCAAACCTTTACAAGACAAAGAAGCAGATGCACCCAAGAGGAGTAGAAGACAGGAAATAAACAAAATGAGGGCTGAAATCAATAAAATAGAAACAAAGAAAATGATACAAAGAGTCAACGAGACAAAGAGCTGGTTGTTGGAAAAAATCAACAAGATAGACAAACCCTTACACAAACTAATCAAAAGGCAGTGAGAGAACATCCAAATGAGAAATGAAAAGGGGGACATAACAACAGACACTGAGGAAATCCAAAGAATCATTAGGTTGTACTTCAAAAACCTGTACTCCACAAAACTGGAAAATGTAAAAGAAATGGACAATTTTTTAGATAGATACCATATACCAAAATTAAATCAAGAGCAGGTGAACAATTTAAATAGACATATAAACTGCAAGAAAATAGAGGCTATCATCAAAAACCTCCCAACCAAAAAAAGCCCAGGGCCTGATGGTTTAAGTGCAGAATTCTACCAGAACTTCCAAGAAGAGCTAATACCTATACTCCTCAAAGTGTTCCACATAATAGAGCAGAAAGGACATTGCCAAACTCTTTTTATGAGGCTACAATTACCCTGATACCAAAACCACACAAAGACTCAACCAAGAAAGAGAATTACAGACCAATCTCACTCATGAACATGGATGCAAAAATTCTCAATAAAATACTGCCAAGCCGAATCCAAGAACACATTAAAAAAAAAATCATCCATCATGATCAAGTAGGCTTCATCCCAGAGATGCACAGATGGTTCAACATATGAAAATCGATCAATGTAATCCATTATATAAATAAACTGAAAGAAAAAAAAACCATATGATCATCTCGTTAGATGCTGAAAAAGCATTCGACAAAATCCAACACCCCTTCATGATAAAGGTCTTGGAGTCAGACCATTTTAGCACAGACCCCTACCAGACCTTCAAAAAAGAATTAATAACAATATTCCTCAAATTATGCCATAAAATAGAAACAGAAGAACCATTGTCTAATTCTCTTTATGAGATCACAATTTTTTGATACTTAAAACACACAAAGACTCAACAAAGAAAAAGAATTATATGCCAATTGGCCTTATGAACATAGATGAAAAATTCTCAACAAAAAACTTGCAAACCAAATCCTATAACACATCAAAAAGATTATCTATCACGATCAAGTAGGTTTCATCCCAGAGATGCAAGGATGGTTTAACATACAAAAATTGATAATGTAACCATATAAACAGATAATGTAACCATATAAACAGACTGAAAGGCAAAGCCACAGGGTTATCTAATTAGATGTGGAAAAGGTCTTTGATAAAATCCAATGCCCCTTCATGGTGAAAGTCCTGCCGAGACTGGGATACAAGTGACATATTTCAACATAATAAAGGTTAAGCACATCAAGTTGACAGCCAACATCAACCTAAGTGGTGACTGTAGATTGTGTCAGACTGACGAAACTGATAATGAAGGGCAGGAGAAATGCCTCTCTGGTTAAGAACACAGGTTGCTCTTCCAGAGGCCCAGGTTTGGTCTCCAGAACCCAGAGTGAACAGGTATCTCTAATTCCAGTTCCAAAGGATCTGATGCCCCCTTCTGACCTCCATGGGCACTGCATGCACAGACATATATGAAGGCAAAATATCCACACATACAAAATAAAAGTAAATAAAACCTTAAAAATTAAAAAAAAAACCTAAACGTTATTATCCAGAGTTTACTGCTGTTAAAGGATTGGTAAAGAATGACTTACAGAAGCGAGGAGGACACAAAGCTGGCTGCCTCACAGTAGCCATCCCACCCCAGCATGGCGGACGACTCACAGAGGCTGCATTCTCGGAGTCCCCTGCCTACAAGGGGGCATCCTATGCCCAGAAGCTGTTTACAATTTTATTACCCTGGGGAGGGGGGACTTGTCAACCGCATAAGTTTCAGGAGCTTCCTGACCTTGTGAGTTTCGTTTACTTCTTGAGTCTTACAACTTCCTCCTCCTTTAAATAACAGCAATAATCTCAGTGATTCATTGAGTTAGGTGTAAGTGTAATCTTCTCTTTGATTTGTCATCGTATTCTATGATTGACATCTCTTCACAGCCAATCTAAACATGCTGATACTTAAGAAGTAATTTATTTTAAAAAGTATTTAGGAGCTTGGGTGAACTCTTCATCAGTAAAATGCTTACCCTGCAAACATGAGGACCCAAGTTCAATCCTCAGAATCCATGTTAAAAATAAAAACCCAGGAGTGGTGGTTTGCCCTTATAATCCCACTAATGCGAAGCTGAGCCCTGACACTCACTGGCCAGACTAGACCACTTGGTGCATTCCAGGTTAGTGGGAGACCCTGTCTCACAGCCTAAGGTAGATGGCATGTGAGGAATAGCTATCTATGTATCCTTTGGCTGCACACACACACACGCATGCACACATGCACACACAAATTTAGCCTTTACAAAAAACTGAATATGAAAGTGGTATAAAATTGGTAGTCAGATCAAACAAAGCCTTTAATTCCCAATGTCTATGGTTGTTAGAATGACTGAATTGTTCTTTTAAAAAATTATAATCAGGGTGTTGCGGTTTGGATGAGAATGTCCCTGTAGGTTTGTGTATCTGAACTCTTGGTTCCCAGTTGGAGGATGTATTGGTAGCATTTATTGAACTTTTAGAAGGTGGGACCTTGCTGGAGGAAGGAAGTATGTCACTGGATGAAAGATTTACGAGTTTATGGTCTCTCCCCTCTTCCTGATCTCTCTGCTCTTCTTTGTATAAGTGAAAAAGTGAAGTTTAGCCAACTTCCTGTTCTGCTGTGATGTCTAGCTTTGTCTGTTGACATGCCTTTCCCTCCGAATCCTTCTGGCCATCAGTGAAAGTAAATCTTTTCTTTTTTAAGTGACTTTTAGTCTGGATATTTTATCTTAGCAACAGAAAAGGAATTTTGTAAAACTGGGTTGGAGAAATGGCTCAGCAGTTAAGAATGCTTGCTGCTCTTCCACAGAACCAACACCAGGCAGCTCACAACTGCCTGTACCTCCAGCTTCCAAGGCTCCAGTTCTCTTTTGTGACCTCCAAGGATACACACACTCACAAAGACACACACTCACACAGACACACAGTTACACAGACACACACACACACTCACACAGATACTCTCTCTCTCTCTCTCTCTCTCTCACACACACACACATACACACACTTTTAAAAAACACACATTTTTAAAATTAAAAACAAAGTTTTAAATAAAACGAGCTGCTCAGACTGCTTCTTTTACCAATGTTTTGTGTGCTGCTATTAGTGGCAGATGGCACAGCTTTGAAGACAAATCTTTCTATAGTTGGCATTTGTAACTATACTTCATTGGGTAAAGTCCAAGCTTTGTCACACACTAATAGGTGAAGCCTCCAAACTCTTTCCAGAATAAGCCATACAATTAAAAATCACTCACAATATGACCCGAAGAGAAAACGTTTGGTTAAGGCTTGCCTTGCAAGGATGAGGACCTGACTATGATCCCCAGGTGCCACATAAAAAGCCTGGAACAACAGCACATGCTTGAAATCCCAGCACTGGGGAGGCAGAGATGGGCAGATTATTGGCGTTTCCTGATGAGCTACTCTAACCTAAGACCAATGAGAGCTCCTGTTTCAAAGGAGGTGGCCACTGTTTCTGAGGATGATACCCAGGGTAGTCATCTAGCTTCCACATGTACACACACACACATGTATCTGCTCCCTCTACACACACACACACACACACACACACACACACACACACACACCAGGGGGGAAATCTAACACATGGCTTCATTAGCATCAGTAAATGTCGTGGGAAGATGGAACCGTGCTTTCTTGAGGGTCGCTGTGAGAGGAAGGAGCCTATCTTCTCCCTCAGACCAGGGTTTCAAAGGCAGGCATGTGAGTCTAGTCTGAATCCACTGCATTTTTCATCTCCTTCATGGTTTCATAGGGCCCTCAGCTACCTCATAGCCTGAGGCTGTAGGGAGAAATTGCAGGCCACAAGGAATCCATTCCCAACTTCTAAAATGTGAGTTCTGGGAGAAATATAATATGTACTAACTCATAAGTGGCTTTTAGACATAAAGCAAAGTAAACCAGCCCACAAATCACAATCCCAGAGAACCTAGACAACAATGAGGACCCTAAGAGAGACAGACATGGATCTAATCTTCATGGGAAGTAGAAAAAGATAATATCTCCTGAGTAAATTGGGAGCATGAGGACCATGGAAGAGGGTTGAAGGGGAGGGGAGAGGTAGGGAGGGGAGCAGAGAAAAATGTATAGCTCAATAAAATCAATAAAAAAAAATGTGAGTTCTAGGACTTGGGTCCTCATGCCTTCAAAGCAAGCTCTTTGCCAACTGAGCAAGCTATCCCCTTAGCTCCCAATGCCGTCCGCAGTGCCCTGCACCAAGGCACCTTGTTCTCCACTTTCCTTCAGCATGTTCCTATGATAAGCTTCAGACCTCTTCTGTCCCTGCAATGTGACTGCAAGCGGTCTGCGAAGGCCTGGACAAACACATCTAAATTCCTTCTCCATGTAGGCATGCAGCTTGTGTGGATGAGTGCTTTCAGTAGGCCATGTCCGCACAGCTCTCAACACCGCTTGAGGAAAGAAGCAAGTGACAAAACTTACTTCTCTCATGGATTACTGTTATTGCTATTCCCTGTCAAGCACTGATGAGTAATGGACCGCAGATCAATCCCCCTGATCTGTGAAGACCAGAAGAACAACTTCTCATTTCTCAGGCAGAGGAATCTCCTCTGATCCTACTAAGAAATTACAGGCTACTCAAGATGTATTTGACAACCACAAAAATTACAGCTCCACGTTTTAAAAACCAAATGAGCAGTATGTATTTTCTGCCATACTTATGGTGGAAATATGTCGTCCGTTCATCTATTAGGTACATCTTTTCTCAACACCAGACCCTTTGGCACATGACATTCAAGTGCAGGTCAAAAGGGATGTACAAGCTTCATTCAATCCAAAAAGTATAAAATATTTACATGACTCCATTGGGTAAAAGGAGTCCCTTTGGCTGAATGGGTTTTTTTTCTGACTTCTCTCAATAAACTTTTTAGAAATATATTAATTTCCTAATATTCTTTCATTCCTGCCCACCTTGAAATAAAGATCCCCAAGGAATCTTCCTGTTTTCTAGTTCCTTGTCCCTAGTCACACCAGAATTACCTCAGAAGCTGGTGATCAGCTGGATATTAAGCTGAAGTGTGATAGTTATGATTGATTGGCAACTAGACAGGGTTTGGAATCTCCAAGGACAGAGGCCTCTGGGAATATCTGTGAGTCTATAGGTTGGGTTACCTGGGGTAGAAGACTCACCTGAAATGTCCACGGCACCACTCTATGAAACTGGGGTCCTGGACTGAACGAGAAGGATAAAACGGGCTGGCTGTCATCAGTCATGGCTCCCTGCTTCCAAAACGCTGATGTAATGTAACCAGCTGCCTCTTGCTTCTGTCACCTTGCCCTTCCCCCATGATGAGCTGTACTCTCACACTGTGGGGCCAAGCACACACTTCCTTCCTTAAGCTGTGACTGTCAGGGATAGCATCATAATGGTGAGGAAAGTAACTAATATATTACCAAGGGGCCCTACTCGTCCTCAATGATGACACACACTGTGGATGCCGAGTATGAGCCAGGAATAGGTGATTACCCACCCTGAGCATCCTATGATGCAAAGTTCCATGAACCAGCTGAGTAACAGCAAATGCCAACAGCCAAGTCAGTGACCAAAGGGACAATGGGACAGTTAGCACATACATAGTAGTACAAGAGCCCCAAGGAATCCAGGTATGGTGGTCTATATCTGTAACCCTGCTGTCTGAGGTTTTCTGGCCTGCCTAGTCCTGCGGCCATTAAGTCTCAATTAGTCACACAGAGGTCTACATTAGTTATAAACCTATTGGCTCACTAGCTTAGGCTTCTCATTAACTAATTCTTATAACTTACATTAGCCCATAATTCTTGTCTGAGTTAGCCACGTGGCTTGGTTCCTTTTTTTCGGCGAGGCAGTCACATCTTGTTTCCTCTGCAGCTGGATCACGACTGCAGACGGCAGAATCCTTTTTCCAGAATTCTCCTGTTCTCATTGCCCCACCTATACTTCCTGCCTGGCTACTGGCAAGTCAGCATTTTATTAAACAAGTACAAGAAACAAATGTTTACAGGGTAAAACCATTGTCCCACAGCATAAACCTGACCCTTCAGAAGCTAAACCAGGAAGAATGCCATGAGTTAGGATTAGTCTGGGCCACACCACGGGGGCACACTAAGCTCACTCCACACAGAACCCCTACCTCAGGGAAGGAAGGAATTTATCAATAGTCTGATGGAGTACAGTTGGAGACCAAAAACCTCAATCAAACAGACATCCATGTGGATTACTGCTTCTTTCACAGAAGCGGGAAAATATAATCAGCCAAGACTAATTTTCGATTCTCTCCACCAAGCCAAGGATGCTCAAGGGAAAGAGGCAGGCTGTGGATAAGGAGGCAGCTGTTCTGTTCATCTCAACGATGGCACGAATGACCAGCCACCCTGCTGAATACCTATAACACTTGCGTACATGAATGTGCGAACCAGTAAGTGAACTACTATCCCCCCCCCCAGTTATTTAATACACAGCAGATTAGATGATCTCATGCCTCCCTTTGTGAAACTACCACATGTACCGGAGACTCTCTGTCGGTCCCTTTCTCGTGCAGGGTCTCATATCGCAAGCTTGATGAGACTACCCTGGGGCACAGAGGTAAAACTAAGACCAGCATAGTCAGTGTACACACGACACATATGTCGCTCATCTATGCACTACCAAAAGCATGGTTCCAAACTACGTCCATCAGGCTACCGACTGGTCATGATGTGGGAAACCACACAGTGGTAAGAAAAGGGGCAAAGACAGGTGAAAGCGGAAAGGGGGCTCTGCTGTGGGAAAGGGGAAGCGGGTAGCACAGCCATGATGGGGTGACTTCAGAAAAGGAAAATGTCCGGAAGATAGGAGTCAGGCATTTCAGGGGACGAGGCTGCCAAAAGAGGCCTGATCTTGCTGCCTACCCAGCAGGGAACAGCAGGGGGATTATGTAGGCAGAAGGGAGTCAGTGAAGTCCTTTTCCTCTAGGCAAGAGCTGTTTCCTGCATCTTCTAATAACTGAGGCTACTACGTGTCACTATCAGTCTCTCTACTTATCTTCCCCACTCTGTCCACAGTCCACCTATCTACCTGTCGAATCCTGTAGAGATCATAAAGATTGCAAAGGCACACACAGAACAGAAGATACTTTCTCTCGAAGGAGCTGTTGTGTGCTTCTCCACACTAGTCATACTGCGAGGGTGGGTCAAAGGGCACACTTTTTCTTAGCCAGCGGCTCTCACAAGAGTTAAGCAAGGGAGTAATCAGAACGCATTTTCCTGGAATCTCATAAACACTAGCAGACACCCTAACTAGAGCTGTTGTCCTGGTTAAGCTTTTTGTTAACTTGACACAAGCTAGAATTATCTGGAAAGAGGGAACATCCATTGAGAAAATGTCTCCATAAGATTGGCCTGTAGGCAAGTCTGTGAAGGCCTTTTCTTGATGATTGATTGATATGGGAAGGCCCATCTCACTATGGGCGGTGCTAAACTTAGGCAGGTGGTCCTGAGTTGTATAAGAAAGCAGGCTATTCATGCCATGAGGAGCAAGACAGTAAGTGACATTTCTCTGCGGTTTCTGCTTCAGTTCTTGCCTTGAGGTTCCTCTGTTTCCTTCATGATGGTCTGTGATTGTTACAGGTAAGTCAAAACAAACTCCTTCCTCCAGGCCACTTTTGACCGTGGTATTTTATCACAGCAATAGAAATCCTAATTAAGACAAGTATGCCTGAGTCTGTACTGGGCTCCCCGAGTACGAAAACAACCCATTAAACTTTGTAGCACAGATAATATTTCTAGTGACTTGACTGCTTTGCTTTCCTGGTTTTCAGGTTGAACCTCAATTTCTGTCTCTGGGTTTTTATGAATCATGCTGCAAAACTTCAAGCAATGTACAAAGCAGCCTTTGGTGTTTCTGTTGGCCCAGGCCTCACGGTTGATTCTGGGATTCCTCAGTTACTGTAGAAGATAAGCAGGTCTCTAAGTTTGTAAAGCAAACTTGCTAGGTGTCCAGATTTGAGGAGAAGGTGCTAAGGAGCTAACAGGCCTCAGTCAATGAACTGGGACCACAGTCGATGAACAGGGACCACAGCCGATGAACAGAGACCAAAGTCAATGAACAGTGACTACCGTGAGAAAAGGCTCCTGTTGGTGTTGTTTGGGTGTGTAATCTATGCAATAAACAATCCTCAGCTGCATTAAACTAAGAAAAGATAAGAGTTAGACATTGTTGGTGGATGCCTGTGATCTAAGACTCAAGAGTCTGAAGCAGGGGGGATTGAAGCTACTCAGGACACACAGTGATAGACAGTCTCAAAACAAAAAGAAAAAGAGAAGGAAGAGAAGCAAAAAGAGAAGGTGAAGGAGTAAAAGGAAAGAAGAGGAGAAAGAAAAGGAGATGGCAGAAGAGGAGGAGAAGAGGAGGAAAAAGGAGAATGTAGAAATAAAAGGAGGGACTCCATGATAACCTCTTAGGGGGACGATTGCTGGGATGAAACACCATGACCAAAAGCAACTTAGGGAGGAAACGGTTTATATGCCTTACACTTCCAAATCACTATTCTTCATTGCAGGAAGTCAGAGAAGGAATTCAAGAAGAGTTCCTGGCAGCAGGAGCTGATGCTGAGGCTGTGGAAGGGTTTTCTCAGCCTGCTTTCTTATAGAATTTGCTTGCTCTCATGGTTTTCTCAGCCTGCTTTCTTATAGAATCTAGGATTACCAGCCCAGGAATGGCTGTAATGATTCTGCATGAGAGGAACCTTGGCAGCGAGTAGGTCCAAACCATGGCAGGTGAGAGCCCACAGTGAGTGAGGGACAGACACTTATGCAGACAGAGCTCAAGTGGGGAATTATATTGAGATAAAGGGAGTGGGGGAGGGGAAGGGATAGAGAAAGAGAAATAGAGAGGCAGAAAGAAAGAGAGAGAAATGCAGAGAGAGAAAGAGAAAGAAGAGGGAGAAGTAGGTGGAGTTACACCTTTTAAAGGGACAGGGTACTGTCTGCCGTGTAAGCAGGCATGATGCAGAGGTGACACACTCCATTAGGTCTTCAAGGAGCAGGGACAGGTCCACCTGGATGCTAACAGTGCACTCTTTGTTATTTATTAAGAAAAAGATGAGGAGGCACTCCCCACTTCGCCCCCACTGCCCTCTTTTGGCGCGTGGCATCGCCCAGCGCAGCCTATCTGGGCGCTGGGTCCGAGTACCCGGGGCTCCCGGGCGGGCAGCAGTTCCTTTGTTTCTGTGGCCTGCCTGCACCAAGCGGGGTAGGCGCTTTGTCTGCGAGCTGCCCAACCAGCACGGAGGCCTGATCTTTCGGCGCCAGGAGACCCAGCATTGGGGTGAGTTTCTGGCCCACGGCGCCAGCCTGGGACGGGGAGCTCGGGGGTTTCTTGGCCCCCTGTCCTGCTTGGGCTCTCTGCAGGGCCTCTACTCCCCGGGTGCTGCCTCTTTCTTCCTGGCCCACCCAGCTTCCGTCCAGAGCCCTCCCCACTTCGCCCCCACTGCCCTCTTTAGGCGCGTGGCATCGCCCAGCGCAGCCTATCTGGGCGCTGGGTCCGAGTATCCGGGGCTCCCGGGCGGGCAGCAGTTCCTTTGTTTCTGTGGCCTGCCTGCACCAAGCGGGGTAGGCGCTTTGTCTGCGAGCTGCCCAACCAGCACGGAGGCCTGATCTTTCGGCGCCAGGAGACCCAGCATTGGGAGAGCCAACATTGGGGAGAGACAGCGTTTGGTAGGCAAGGAGACCTAATCCGGTAAAAGAAGATCCATAGGGAGCATTTGGAAGAAGAGATGGGCCGACGTCAAGGCAAGAATTCGCCCAACAAGCTGAAAAGCAACATGAAGCTACCAGAAACAAGCGACCTCACAACGGGAGGACAAGAACCCCTTAATCAAGAGGAAGGAGAAAAGATTGACTTCATGAAAGTGATTGACACCCTTAAACAGCATGTAAAAAACGCCCTTATAGAAATGGATGAGAAATATAACAGAAAGTTTGAAGAATTGAATAAATCAGTGAATGATACCCTAGAAAACCAAGGAAAAACAATCAAACAGATAATGGAAACAGTTCAAGACCTGAAAACTGAAATAGAGGCAAAGAAGAAAACACAAACAGAGGGCCGTCTGGACATGGAAAATCTAGGTAAACGAATAGAGACTACAGAAACAAGCATAACCAGCAGAATACAAGAAATAGAAGAAAGACTCTCTGATTCTGAAGATACCATAGAGAAAATAAACACACTGATCAAAGAAAACAGCAAGTCCAACAAACTCTCATCACAAAACATTCAGGAAATATGGGACACAATAAAAAGACCAAACCTAAGAATAATAGGAGTAGAAGAAGGAGAAGAAGGGCAGCTCAATGGTCCAGAAAATCTATTTAATAAAATTATAGAAGAAAACTTTCCCAACCTAAGGAAAGATTTTCCTATGCAGGTGCAAGAAGCATACAGAACACCGAATAGGCTGGATCAAAAAAAAACATCCTCTCGCCATATAATTATCAAAACACAAAGCATACAGAATAAGGAAAGAATATTAAGAGCTGCAAAGGAAAAAGGCCAAATTACTTATAAAGGTAAACCTATCAGACTTACACCTGACTTCTCCATGGAAACCATGAAAGCCAGAAGGTCCTGGATAGATGTACTGCAGAAACTGAGAGACCATGGGTGCAAGCCCAGATTACTATACCCAGCCAAGCTTTCATTCACTATAAATGGAGAAAATAAAATTTTCCAGGATAAAAACAAATTTAAACAATACGCAGCCACAAATCCAGCCTTACAGAAAGTAATTGAAGGAAAATCACTAACCAAGGAGTCCAACAATGACCACAATAACTCAGACATCTAGAGACCCTTCACCAACACAAAACAAAGAAGGGAAACACACAAACTCTACGACTAAAAAAAAAATGACCGGAGTTAACAACCACTGGTCATTAATATCACTTAATGTCAATGGACTCAACTCACCTATAAAAAGGCACAGGCTAAGAGATTGGATAAGAAAACAGGATCCAACATTCTGCTGTTTACAAGAAACACACCTCAACCACAAAGACAGGCACCTACTCAGAGTAAAGGGCTGGGAAAAGGCCTATCAAGCAAATGGACCTAAGAAACAGGCAGGTGTGGCCATACTAATCTCTAACAAAGTCGACTTTAAACTTAAATCAATCAGAAGAGATGGAGAGGGGCATTTTATACTCATAACAGGAACAGTTCATCAGGATGAAGTCTCAATCCTGAACATCTATGCCCCTAATATAAAAGCACCCACGTACATAAAAGAAACATTGCTAAAATTCAAGGCAGCCATCAAACCGCACACACTAATAGTAGGAGACTTCAACACTCCTCTCTCACCAATGGACAGGTCAATCAGACAGGAACCTAACAGAGAAATAAGAGAATTAGTGGAGGTAATGAATCAAATGGACTTAACAGACATCTATAGAACATTCCATCCAAATAGGAAAGAATATACCTTCTTCTCTGCAGCTCATGGAACCTTCTCGAAAATCGACCACATAGTCGGTAACAAAGCAAACATCCACAGTTACAAAAAAATATTAGTAACCACCTGTGTCTTATCAGATCACCATGGATTAAAGTTAGAATTCAACAATAATGCTACCCCCAGAAAGCATACAAAGTCATGGAAACTGAACAGTCAACTATTGAACCATAGCTGGATTAAGGAAGAAATAAAGAAAGAAATTAAAGTCTTCCTTGAATTCAATGAAAATAAAGAAACAACATACTCAAACTTATGGGACACTATGAAAGCAGTCCTAAGAGGAAAGTTCATAGCACTAAGTGCCCACTTAAAGAAAACAGAGAAAGCTCACATTGGAGACTTAACAGCCCACCTGAAAGCTCTAGAAAAAAAAGAAGCAGACTCACCTAGGAGGAGTAGAAGACTGGAAATAATCAAAATGAGGGCTGAAATCAACAAAATAGAAACACAGAAAACAATACAAAAAATCAATGAAACAAAAAGCTGGTTCCTGGAGAAAATCAACAAGATTGACAAACCACTATCCAAGCTAATCAAACGGCAGAGAGAGAATTTGCAAATTAATAAGATCAGAAATGAAAAGGGGGACATAACCACAGACACAGAGGAAATTCAGAGAATCATTAGATCTTACTACAAAAGCCTATATGCCACAAAATTGGAAAATGTAAAGGAAATGGATACTTTTTTAGATAAATATCATATACCAAAGTTAAATCAGGACCTGGTGAACAATCTAAATAGACCTGTTAGTCGCGAAGAATTAGAAGAGGTTATCAAAAACCTCCCTACCAAAAAAAGTCCAGGACCAGATGGTTTCAATGCGGAATTCTACCAGATCTTCCAAGAAGATCTATTACCTATACTCCTTAATGTATTCCACAAGATAGAAACAGAAGGGTCATTACCAAACTCCTTTTATGAAGCCACAATTACTCTGATACCAAAACCACTCAAAGACTCAACCAGGAAAGAGAACTACAGGCCAATCTCACTCATGAATATCGACGCAAAAATCCTCAACAAAATACTGGCAAATCGAATCCAAGAACACATCCGAAAAATTATCCATTATGATCAAGTAGGCTTCATTCCTGAGATGCAGGGCTGGTTCAACATACGAAAATCTATCAATGTAATCCAGCATATAAATAAACTGAAAGAAAAAAACCATATGATCATTTCATTAGATGCTGAAAAAGCATTTGACAAAATTCAACATCCATTTATGTTAAAAGTCTTGGAGAGATTAGGGATACAAGGGTCATACCTAAATATAATAAAAGCTATATACAGCAAGCCGACAGCTAACATCAAATTAAACGGAGAGAAACTCAAAGCCATCCCACTTAACTCAGGAACACGACAAGGCTGTCCACTCTCCCCATACCTCTTCAATATAGTGCTTGAAGTTCTAGCAATAGCAATAAGACAACATAATGGGATCAAGGGGATTCGAATTGGAAAGGAAGAAGTTAAACTTTCGTTATTTGCAGATGATATGATAGTGTACATAAGCGACCCCAAAAACTCCACCAAAGAACTCCTACAGCTGATAAACAGCTTTAGTAATGTGGCAGGATACAAGATCAACTCCAAAAAATCAGTCGCCCTCTTATACACAAAGGATATGGAAGCAGAGAGGGAAATCAGAGAAGCTTCACCATTCACAATAGCCAAAAACAGCATAAAATATCTTGGGGTACATCTAACCAAGGAAGTGAAAGATCTATTTGACAAGAACTTTAAGGCATTGAAGAAAGAAATTGAAGAGGATACCAAAAAATGGATGGACCTCCCTTGCTCTTGGATTGGGAGGATCAACATAGTAAAAATGGCAATTCTACCAAAGGCTATTTATAGATTCAATGCAATCCCCATCAAGATCCCATCAAAATTCTTCACAGATCTGGAGAGGACAATAATCAACTTTATATGGAAAAACAAAAAACCCAGGATAGCCAAAACAATCCTATACAATAAAGGATCTTCTGGAGGCATTACCATCCCTGACTTCAAACTCTATTACAGAGCTACAGTAATGAAAACAGTGTGGTACTGGCATAAAAACAGAGAAGTCGACCAATGGAATCGTATAGAAGACCCGGATTTTATCCCACAAACCTATGAACACCTCATTTTCGATAAAGGAGCTAAAAGTATAAAATGGAAGAAAGAAAGCATCTTCAACAAATGGTGCTGGCACAACTGGATGTCATCTTGTAGAAGAATGAAAATAGACCCTTATCTATCACCGTGCACAAAACTCAAGTCCAAATGGATTAAAGACCTCAATATCAGCCCGAACACACTGAACCTGATAGAAGAGAAAGTGGGAAGTACCCTACAGGAGCTGGGCACAGGAGATCGCTTCCTATGTATAACCCCAGAAGCACAGACATTAAGGGCAACATTGAATAAATGGGACCTACTTAAACTGAGAAGCTTCTGTAAAGCAAAGGACATAGTCAATAAGACACAAAGGCAACCTACTGATTGGGAGAAGATCTTCACCAACCCCACAACAGACAAAGGTCTGATCTCCAAAATATATAAAGAACTCAAGAAACTAGACTTTAAAATGCTAATTAACCCAATTAAAAAATGGGGCACTGAACTGAACAGAGAATTCTCAGCAGAGGAAGTTCAAATGGCCAAAAGACACTTAAAGTCGTGCTCAACTTCCTTAGCAATCAGGGAAATGCAAATCAAAACAACTTTGAGATATCATCTTACACCTGTCAGAATGGCTAAAGTCAAAAACACCAAGGATAACCTTTGCTGGAGAGGCTGTGGAGGAACGGGTACCCTCATCCATTGCTGGTGGGAATGCCATCTTGTGCAACCACTGTGGAAGTCAGTGTTTCGGTTTCTCAGGAAATTCGGGATCAACTTACCCCTGGACCCAGCAATACCACTCCTGGGAATATACCCAAGAGATGCTCTATCATATGACAAAAGCATTTGTTCAACTATGTTCATAGCAGTATTATTTGTAATAGCCAGAACCTGGAAACAACCTAGATGCCCTTCAATGGAAGAATGGATGAAGAAAGTATGGAATATATACACGCTAGAGTACTACGCTGCAGTAAAAAACAATGACTTCTCGAATTTTGCAGACAAATGGATGGAAATAGAAAACACTATCCTGAGTGAGGTGTCCCAGACCCAAAAAGATGAACATGGGATGTACTCGCTCATAATTGGTTTCTAGCCATAAATTAGGGCCACGGAGTCTACAATAGGTGAACCTAAAGAAGCTAAGTAAGAAGGTGAACCCAAGGAAAAACATATAGTTATCCTCTTGGCTAAGGGAAGTAGACCCAATTGCCGGGGAGAAAATTAGGATCTTGGGGGTGGGGTGGGATGGGGGTAAGGGGAGATGGGGAGAGAAAAGGTAGAAGGGAAGGAGGGGGGATTTGGGGAATCAGGAGAATTGGGATAAAGGAAAGGTGGATAGGGGAGCACGGAACCACAATTCTTAGTTAAGGGAACCACTTTAGGGTGAGCAAGAGATTTGACCCTAGAGGGGCTCCCAAGTGCCCAACATGAGGTTCCCAGTTAGTTCCTTGGGTAGCTGAGGATTGGGAACCTGAAATGACCTTATCCGAGAGCGATACTGACGAATATCTTGCTTATCATCATAGAACCTTCATCTGGTGATGGATGGAGACAGAGACAGAGACCCACACTGGAGCACTGGACTGAGCTCCCAAGGTCCCAATGAGGAGCAGAAGGAGGGAGAACATGAGCAAAGAAGTCGGGACCACGAGGCGTGCACCCACCCACTGAGACAGTGGAGCTGATCTACTGGGAGCTCACCAAGGCCAGCTTGACTGTGACCGAAAAAGCATGGGATAAAACCGGACTCTCTGAACATGGCGAACAATGAGGGCTGATGAGACGCCAAGGACAATGGCACGGGGTTTTGATCCTACTTAATGTGCTGGCTTTGTGGAAGACTAGCCAGTTTGGATGTTCACCTTCCTAGATATGGACGGAGGGGGGAGGACCTAGGACTTACCACAGGGCAGGGAACCTGGACTGCTCTGTGGACTGGAGAGGGAGGGGGAGAGGAGTGGGGGGAGGGGTAGAAGGGTGGGAGGAGGGGGAGGGAAATGGGAGGCTGGGAGGAGGTGGAAACTTGTTTTTTGTTTATGTTTTTTTTTCTTCTTTTCTTAATAAAAAAAATTATTAAAAAAAAAAGAAAAAAAAGAAAAAGATGAGGAGTTAGGCGTGGCAGGTAGGGAAATGAGGGCATTGAGTTCTCGAGACTGCTTCCTGCTGATCTGGGGGCATCATCCCCCTGGGGAACCTGAGAAAGTTGGGGTGCTGGCCACATCCTGGGGCAGCTGGTTGTTTCACTGATTTCCAAGCTCCGTGGGACTGTCCAGTGCCTCTTAGACCTGGCGAGATGCATGCAGAGCAGAGGACAAGATTAAGTTTAGGAAAAATTTTTTCTTAGGTTTTGGTAATCTCAGGGGGGGGGTGCCAAGACCAAGTAAATGTGGGGTGACTTAGGCTGTTTAGGTTCTGGTAATTAGGGATGCATCTGACCCGAGGTGAATCCAAGTCGACTTTCTGGAACTTACAAGAATTCTTTGAGTTTGTGAAAACATAAGTTTTAGACAGGCCAGAGGAAGGGAGCCATTCTCGGGTGCAACCCCCTCTTCTTGAGAAGCCTGGGACAGCGGGAATCCCACAGAGGGTAGGTGCAGGGCCGACATGCGCACAGGAGCCAGGCCCTCCTCCAGACTCCAAACTCCTGACACGGTGTTGCTGGGTGTCCTGAAGATGTACATCCTCATGACCTGTCTCAGACCCTGTGAGGCTGCCCTTGTGTGGCTGTGTGAAGCCAGACTGCGGGGGAGGTCATAAGTACTGTCTTTGAGTTCAGTATTATGTCTGCTTGGCTTGGGAAGGCTGTAGAAGCCATGGACTTGACCACTGGCTCTGTTGATAGCGTCTATTGCCCTGGGCAATTTTTTGTATGGCCGGATCACTCTTCTGTCAGGCGCCCTGAGAGAAGCCAGCACTCCTCACGTTTTCTGTCCTTGGGCTGATGCATTGATGTGGGTGGAAATACTGAGGGGCACTGGCGAACAAGGCAGGGTGAGGTGGGAAGGGGCGGAGGACTTCCTTTTTCTGAGCAGGCGCTGACTGGAGCTGCTGAACCAAGCCGAAGAAGAGCAGGGACCATGACTGGCTGAAGAAAGGTTTCTCACGAAGTCTGTGCTCATGAAGCCGCAGATTTGGCAGATGCTGGGGACCCACTTATTCACGGCGGCCTCTGTCTCAGCCATCAGGTAGAAAGTGAGCTCACTGGTCTTGATGTCAAACACAAACTATCCTTTCATGGTGAAAGTCAGGCCTGAAGCCATCTGCTCACAGAAGTTTAGACTGATGATCCGCAGGGGTTTCTTGGAGTGTTCATTCTTGTAGTATTCCAGTAGGTCCCTGTCGTCACTCATCTGGTCGCTCTGCAGTATAAACCGACGTTTTTCCAGGCATAGCACCTCAACTTCTCGGGAGGCGATTTCCTCAGCCATCCGGTGCCCACCGCATCGTCGCCACCACTCATGTCGCCAGCTGAGTGGGGTCCGCCACCAGCTGGAAAAGCAGCACCTTATTTAGGGCCCTCCCACCCATCTGATGGGCCAGGATGGCTCTGGCTTCTTCTGGGTTTTCTCTGGGGGAGAAGCAGAAAAGCAATCCTCTGGGGTGGGACACTTCCTGGTAACATTATTATCATAGATGGCCGGACATGCCCCAATAACCACTATTGTTTAAAAGAAGGTAGAGGCCACTGCTCAACCCAAACGGGGTCCCTAGGTACCCATTGGATTTTTGGCACCGGGGAGCGAGCAGTGGCCCTTGGGATTGGGGGTAAACCTGGAAAAAAAATCCTGTCTGAATTTCTCATCTCTGTAATTAGGATGGGCAACTCGTCCCTGTTTAACTTGTAGCTCTTATTCGTTAGTGTAAAAGGCCTTATGGTCAGTAGTGATATAAAGCCTCGGCCTACCGGAGGATGTTTTGACTGAGGAGGCTGGCAGTTAGGCCAGAGACCACCAGGGGGCGCACCTCCCCTCGATTGCCATCAGAATCAGTCCAAGGCAGCCAGCTGGTCATCTGCTATGATGTAGACTGTCCACCCATACCAAGTAGAGGTGGCCCCAGGACTAGCTGCCAAGAGTGTGTGTGGGGGGGGTCTCCTCTTTTTTGATGCCCGTGCGATAAGCCCCACTGTTTATCAGGAATTTAAAGATTTTATTTTCAATTGTTAGGGTCATCTTCGGTCTCAGTCTAGGTATTAAAGGCACTGTCCGGTGTGCCTTGACTGTTCATTTTGCTACAGCTCCTTTCTTGATGTGACTATTTCCTGTGAGCATCATGGATGATGGAGGTGGCGCTATCTCTTCTTAAAGCTCCTTCTACATCCTAACCAATATCCTGCTCAGCATTGCAGAGCAAGAAACATAAATAATGAAAGAAAATTAATGAAGAAATAAAATTCCCTCTATTCATTATTTCTTATGAAAATGGAAAGTTTTCCCTGAAACAATTAAACAATGGGTGGATTTAGAGAGGCTTCTATTTTAAAAATTAAATACACAAAATTCATTTGCATTTCTGTGTACCATCAAAACATTTACTGTTATTTATAACTCTTTCAAAATATGAAATAGGTAAAAATCTAACAACATTATTCAAGAACTTTATGTAAAAACTACGGAATGAATCAGTTATAATTAAACAATCAGATATTTCTATTGGTAAGTTGGAATAAATATTCTTGATTACTCTCACATCAACTATAAACACAACTCAATTCTGATAAGATTCCAACAGCTTGTTTAGAAATAAAACTATATCATAAAACATATGCAGAAAGAGAATATGGCTGTGGTAGCTGAAAACAGTTGATAAAAGTAAAACCAATGTGGAGGACTCTCGATATCTGGCTCATTAATATGACTTAATGGAAATCAGATTAAAGAAAATCATATTAAAGAAGACAATGGGATACTGAAAACAAGGTAGGACACACACACACACACCAGTGAAATAAATGATTCGTAACTGGGTCCATGCAGTCTGTCGGTTTTCTCCAGGGGCATTTCCTGGAAAGGGATCCTTTTATTTTCACTCTTGTAATAATAAAGTTCCTTTATTGGCAGGATTGTTTTGGCTATCCTGGGTTTCTTGTTTTTCCATATGAAGTTGATTATTGTTTTTTTTTTCAAGGTCTGTGAATAGTTGTATTGGGATTTTGATGGAGATTGCATTGAATCTATGGAATGCTTTTGGTAGGGTTGCCATTTTTACTATGTTGATCCTACCTGTCCAAGAGCATGGAAGATCTTTCCATTTTCTGGTATCTTCTTCAATTTCTTCCTTCAAAGACTTAGCAAGTCCTGTCAAATATGTCTTTCACTTCTTTGGTTAGTGTTACCCCACGATATTTTATGTTATTTGTGGCTATTGTGAAAGGCGATCTTTCTCTGATTTCCCTCTCAGCTTCTTTATCATTTGTGTATAGGAGGACTACTGATTTTTTTGAGTTGATCTTGTATCTTGCCACATCACTGAAGATATTTATCAGCTGTAGGAGTTCTCTGGTAAAGTTTTGGGGTCACTTAAATACACTGTCATATCATCTGCAAATAATGAAAGTTTGACTGCTTCCTTTCCAATTTGAATGCCCTTGATCTCCTTTTGCTGTCTTATTGCTATTGCTAAAACTTCAAGAACTATGTTGAAGAGATATGGAGAGAGTGGACAGCCTTGTTTTGTTCCTGATTTTAGTGGAATTGCTTTGAATTTCTCTCCATTTAATTTGGTGTTGGCTGTCAGCTTTCTGTATATTGCTTTTATTATATTGTATATTATATATCCCTGATATCTCCAAGACCTTTATCATTAAGGGATGTTGGATTTTGTCAAATGCTTTTTCAGAATCTAATGAAATGATCATATGGTTTTTTTCTTTCAGTTTATTTATATGATGGATTACATTGATAGATTTTGTATGTTGAACCAGCCCTGCGTCTCTGGAATCTATGAGAATGACCCTAGCAAAGAGGAGTAATGGGCAGTTTGGATGCTCAACTTACTAGACCTGGATGGAGGTGGGGGTTCCTTGGACTTCCCACAGGACAGGGAACCCTGATTGCTTTTCGGGATGAGGAGGGGGAGGGGACTTAATTGGGGGAGGGGGAGGGAAATGGGAGGCGGTGGCAGGGAAGAGACAGAAATCTTTAATAAATAAATAAATTTAAAAAAAATTTAAAAAAAAGAGGAGTAATGGGGCATATGGAGCCTAATTTGGCCATCTCTATAACTAGGCTCCTAGCAGTGTGATCAGGACATCAACCTAGCCACACATCCTTTGACTTACAATCTGTCCTGTCTACAAGATGTGTTTGAGTAATGATGACACAGAACTTGTGGGAGTGGCCAACCAAAGAGTAGTCCAGCTTGAGGCCCATGACACAGGAAGGAGCCCAGGCCTGACACTGCCTGATGGTCAGGAACCAGAAGAGGATAACCCAGAGACCTAGGATAGAACCAAACAAGATTGGCTTAAAAAAATGTCAATGAAATGATTCCTAATGATATTTTGCTATAACTCATAGATGTGTTTCTTAGCCCATTTGTCATCAGAGGAGCAGTGTCCAGAAACCAATGGGAGCAGATACAGAGACCCACAGCCAGACACTAGGTGGAGCCAGGGGAACCTTGCAGAAGAAAGAGAGGATGGATTGCAGGAGCCAGAGTGGTCAAGGACACCAAGAGAACACAGAACCAATTAATCAGGACTCATAGTGACTTAGAGACCGAAGCAACAATCATGGGCCCTGTATGGGTCTGAGCTGTGTCCTCTTCATATACTTTATGGTTGTGTAGCTTAGTATTCTTCTGGGACTTCTGACAGTGGGAGTGGGGTGTATGTGTGTCTCTGACTCTTTTGCCTGCACTTGAGACCCTTTTCTTCCTACTACATTTTTCTCGATAGCCTTGATATAAGGGTTTGTGCCTAGTTTTATTGGAACTTGTTATGCCATGTTCAGTGAATATTCCTGGGAAGCCTGCTTTCTGTTTTTGGTGTGAGGGGTGCAAGGAATGCATCTGGAGGAGATGGGAGGTGGGGTGAGGGAGTGGAAGGAGTGCAGGGTGGGGAAACTGTGGTAGAGATGTAATGTATGAGAGAAAATTTTTTTAAAATATTTATTTATTTATTTATTTATTATGTATACAATATTCTGTCTATGTGTATGCCTGCAGGCCAGAAGAGGGCACCAGACCCCATTACAGATGGTTGTGAGCCACCATGTGGTTTCTGGGAATTGAACTCAGGACCTCTGGAAGAGCAGGCAATGCTCTTAACCTCTGAGCCATCTCTCCAGCCCCCGAAAGAAAATTTTTACTAAAAAAAACTTTCAATTTTTAAAAAGAAAGTTTTACAAAAAGAAGCCTAAAAATTCACCAAAATTTAAATAAATCAATTTATAAAGTGGATATGATAAGGATCAGTGTAAAAATATAAGCCATATTTCTACCTTTCTGTCAACAATATGTATTGCCTTTACGTTGTGTGATATTTGATTAGCCTCCTACAAGTACAAAGCTCTCTTTCCTAGCCACAGAAGCCACAGATTTTTTGTTTGTTTGTTTGTATGTATGTATGTCTATATTAAAGGAAAAGTCATAGATGCAGTGAGCTTTCATAATCCTAGAAGAAATAATTGTGTCCCTGAGATTTATTAGCCAGACAGTCTAACCAAATTGGCAATTTCCAGGCAAGTGAGAGACCCTCTCTCAAAAACAGGTGAATGGCATCTGAAAAACAGCAGCCAAGTTCGCCCTCTGGCCTGCACATGCACATACACATATGTGAATCTGCACACCCTTGAACACGCATGTGAATACCACACCACATATAAACACACACATGTGCACACAGGGGGGTAGGAGCATTTTTTATATTTTAAAGTGAAAGACCCTCAGAGAGGACCTTTTCCTCCAATGAAGTCCCCAGAACCAGGACACTCCGAGTCCAGACCACAGGATGCAATTAGCAAGAGGTTTATTGAGTAAACACAGGTACCTGCGGGTAGCAAGTCTTTCGGAGGACTTGCGCGCCTGCCAACTGGAGAGCGGGCTTTTTATAGGGAAGAGCAAAAAGCAAGTTTACAGAAGCAAAAGCGTGGTTATCGGAATGAGGCGGGGGCATGACTGTTCCTATCTAAACCTGCTTTGTTGATGTCCTATCTTATTGACATCCTGCCCTGCAGTCTTCCTATCTCAGAGACATCCTGCTCTCTCAAGCACGTGGGATGTTCTTACGAGAGCAGGCTGGCTGCTGATCCAGAGAATTTTTTTTAAAGCAAACAGGACGTTCCCCCGGGAGCATGCTAGCTGCGGGTTTTGAGGAGGGGGTCTGTAGGGTCTTTCAAAAGAAGGCGAAAGTGTGCTGCTTACACACTCTGCACCTCCTGGGGTTATTAGAGCTGGTGTTTGCTGTATAGCTGATGATGCCCACATTGGAGGGAGCAGCAGCCAGGGCTGGAGCTTATCCAGCCTTTTCCCTGTGTCTTCTCACCTGCTATAAACCCCTAGCCAATATGGGAATGCAGTCACATGGGGAGGGAAACGGGCTTGACCCAAAAGTCACAATGAAAATGTCACTGTGCGTTTTAATCATGTCTGGATGTCATACCAAAAGGTTGTCAAGTGGGTGGCTTGTTTCTCTGTTCTGGAAGCTGGGTATCCAGGGTCAGAGAGTTGGCATGTTCAGCTTCCAACGAAACCTCTTCCCTTGGCTTACAGACAGCGGCTGTTTCCTTGCGTTGTCCTTATATAACAGAAAAAGGTATAATTTCATCTCTCTTCTTTATATACAGCTATCACCCACACACCTAGGACCATCCCTAATGAAGCGACCTCTCCCAACCTTACGCACTTACTCCACAGGCAACTGCATCAGGTAGTGCTTTGAATCAACTACTTTTCTTGTGACCATGGTAAAATACCTGAAAAGAAAAAATAACAGCTTAAGGAAGGAAGGGATTGTTTTGGCCCACAGTTTAAGAAAGCAGTCCATCCATTGTGGCAGGAAATGCATGGCAACGAGGAGCTGGTCACATGGCCATCACAATCAAGAATCAGAGAGATAAATGCTGATGCTCTGCTCCCTTTCCCCTTTTATTCAGCCCAGAACCCTGTCCCATTCCCTGCTGCTGACAGAAGCCAATTAAGGAAGAGCTGGTTTATTTCAGCTCAGGACTCCAGGCCACCGTTCATCATTGTTGGGAAGTCATGGCAACAGGAACTTAAAGATGCTGTCACATCACAGACATGCCCAGAGGCTTGTCCCTTAGGGGAGTCTGGATCCTGTCAAGTTGACAATCACTCTTCACCATTACAGGCTTCATGAGTGAATCTGCAGGGTGTTGTGGGGGAGAGGGGACAATCTGATCACTGTCACACATCCAGGGAGGCAGACACAGTTCTGTTTTGTGAGTACGGGGTCTGGTTTTTCCTTCACTCATCACTCCTGTCCTGTAAATCTGAGGGTATGTACCAGACAAATCTTTCTTTCTTTCTTTCTTTCTTTCTTTCTTTCTTTCTTTTTTGAGACAGGGTTTCTCTGTGTAGCCCTGGCTGTCCTGGAACTAGCTCTGTAGATCAGGCTGGCCTCAAACTCAAACTCACAGCGATCCGTCTGCCTCTGCCTCTGCCTCCCGAGTGCTGTGAGAAAAGGCATGCACCACCACCACCTGGCCCAGACAGACTTCTTAATGACCCTACATTATATCTCATTGCTATAATTAATTACATATTTGAGATTATTCTTCAAGTTATAGATTACTTCTCTGATTTAGCTCTCTTCTGTGACAAAAATATCAAATTTCAAACTATATTATTTTTGACTATATAAAGACACATATTGCTTAAAAATGAATTTAGTGGTGAGAATGCTAAGAAGTCTAGACAAAGAAATACAACATTCATGATGGATATTAATGAGGAGCTAAAATAAATAAGGAGAGTAGCATGATGTGGGCATTAAAGACAAGGTCAGATCCTGAGATGTGAACATTCTAAATATTCTTGTAGATCTGCTGCAGTCTCAATGAGAACTTTGGTAGGCTGTGCTGAAGACAGTGACAAGCTAACCCTAACATTTACATAGAAACATAAAATACTTAGAATAGAAAAAAAAATCTTTTAAAAAGGCAAAGTTGTGAACTCCGACTTTCAAGTCTGTTATTGAATTTTGATACAATAATGTGTACTGGCACAAAGACGGCTCTGGGGTGTGAAGGAGAAAAGTCCCCACAGGCTCATGTGACGGCGTTCAGTCGGTGGCGCTGCTTGGGAAGGCAGTGGAACCTCTCAGACGTCCAGCCTCACTGGAGGAAGTGAATCCCTGTGGGCGGGCACTGAGGCTTCACAGCCTAGCCCCACTTCCTGCTTCTTCTTGCTCCCTGAGTGTCTTCGCAATATGAACGGCCTGCCTCCTGTTTCTGCTGCCGTGTCTTCTACATCATGATGGAACAACCTCCTTGAACTGTAGACCGGAACAAACCCTTGTGCTGCTTCACGATCTGCACAACTATAGAAATAAATTTCTAGGGTCCAGCGGGGAACCTACTAGGACTTTTCTGCTAAGCAGACAGGGTGCCAAGCTGTCCTCTAAAGCTGTGCCTCTGTACTTATAGAACAACTCTCAGACTCATCGGGGAAGTTCCTCAGGCAGCGGATGGTGGTTAGTGCAGAAGCTCACCACTGACCAAACGTGGAGACAAAGGGTCAACAGAATGCTCAGCTACAAATGCGACATCTATACCATCATCACCGTCACCACCATCACAATCCTTCCCAGCCTGCAGAAGAGGGGGCAGAATGATTTACCCTAATATTTACATCTTGATTCTTGATGTTTTTTTAAATATATATTTTTAATTAAAATAAAATTATATCATTTCCCCTTTCCCTCTCTTTCCATGACACCCCCCACTCCCTGTGAAACTGATGGCCTCTTTTTCTTTGATTATTGTTACATATGCTTGTGCACGTGTGTGTGTGTGTGTGTGTGTGTGTGTGTGTATTGAATATTCACACGTGCTAGGCAAACATCTTACCACTGCACTATATCCCCAGTTCTATTTTCAATTTTTATCTTGAAGAGTCTCAACAAAGTTTCCCAGGGTAGCTATTTAATGGTTCTGTAGTTGAGGAAGGCTTTGAACCCACAATACATCAATACTTCCTGTTTCAGCCAGCCAAATACCTGACTGTCACCAGGATAACCTTGCTGTATCCATCTTAACATCAAATGGAGACCATCAAAGGACAAACCTGATAGACAGACAAGGCAGACTTTTCCAAGATTCCCAAGGCACTGCAGACACCAAGGAGCTCCTCCTCTGTTAGGAGCGGGTTCGCTGCTGTCCACACATTTGCTCGGAAGGGCACCATTCACAGGATGCCTCACCATAATGTTTCAGGGACAGACTCCTGCAAGTAAAGCAGATAACGTGGAACAATTTCGACAGGCTACAGGGGGGCTTTCAGATAGACTAACATCTTCACTTGTTTTATTATGAAATGGCTTACAAAACATTTGATTAAAAATAAAATACTTGACAGACATTTGCAAATACAATGACTTACATAGAAAACCCTAATAAGACTGGCTCAGGCAGTAAATACTGGAATTAGAAGCACAAGGCCCCAAGTTTTAGACAAGTCAAGCATAATGGTACTGTAATCTTAGCAGTGGAGGGGGAGACAGGTGGGTCCCAGGTAACTCTCCAAGTTCCTGTACACTACAGCTAGCTGTCCCCAATTCAGCTTGATTCTTCTACTTCCTGGTGAGTACAGATCCCACAGTAGTGTCTCACAGGACTAACTTCAGATGCTGATCAGTCCTAGGATGTTTCGAGATTGCCCACCATTCCCATCCAAATTACCTATGAATCAGAGATTTTCATAATTCTCTCTTGGGTTCAATTATTTGCTAAAGTAGATCAGCCATTGTCCTGAGACTCAGCAATCAGCCAGCCAGGCATGTTGGTACAATACTGCAACCCCAGCATGGGGTGGTTGACAGAAAGAGAATGGGGAGCTTGGAGACAGCTTGGACTATGTGGAAAGCTCATGTCATCCTTGGCCTTTCAGTAAGAATGTCTCAGTCACAGAAAGTCAAAGG
Organism: Microtus oregoni; assembly: GCF_018167655.1. NCBI lineage: Eukaryota > Metazoa > Chordata > Mammalia > Rodentia > Cricetidae > Microtus > Microtus oregoni. The sequence goes on from NW_024543070.1 coordinate 21,432,418, forward strand.
ATGGGGGAAAAATGAGAGGCTGCCAACAGCTCCAGAGAGACAGAAGAGCAGGTGAGAGATGGCAGGCCCATGGCAGTGAGGCTATTGTTTACTGTAATCAAAGCTACGCGACACTGTATTCACCAAAACCTGCAGAACTTCATGACACAGTTGATGGTTTACCTTCCCTTACCACTTACCTCTAAGTAAACAAGACTTGGCTAAGAACAATGCATTTAGGCTGGGGCATGGTTTAGTCAGTAAAGTGTTTGCTTTCAAGCAGAAGGACCTCAGGTTGATGGCCAGAACATACATCTTAAAAGGCCAGGTGTGTGGTGATACACTTATGGAATGCCAGCTCCGGGGAGGTGGGACAGACAGAGCCCTAGTGCTTGCTCAGTGGTCAATCTACCCTACTTGATGCGTTTCAGGTCAGTAAAAGGCCTTATCTCAAAACAGAAGTGGACACACTATAATGTCAGAGAGTACACACCTCACACTAATGCACACTAACATGTCAGAGAGCACACAGTGCACTAATGCACACTAACATATCAGAGCACACACAGAGCACTAATGCACACTAACATGTCAGAGCACACACAGAGCACTAATGCACACTAACATGTCAGAGCACACACAGAGCACTAATGCACACTAACATGTCAGAGCACACAGTGCACTAATGCACACTAACATGTCAGAGCACACAGTGCACTAATGCACACTAACATGTCAGACCACACAGTGCACTAATGCACACTAACATGTCAGAGCACACACAGAGCACTAATGCACACTAACATGTCAGAGCACACACAGAGCACTAATGCACACTAACATGTCAGAGAGCACACAGTGCACTAACGCACACTAACATGTCAGAGAGCACACAGAGCACTAATGCACACTAACATGTCAGAGCACACACACCACACACTAAGTCAGAGAGCCCACACAGCACACTAACACACTAACAGCTCTGAACACCCACACACAAGCTGGAATCTTACCAGAGCTCCCTCCCCCATGGGTCCTGAATTCCTTTTTCTCTCCAGCCGTAAAAAGAATGCCGTTAACTTTTTTCAGACTCCCCAGCTGTGACTGTCCACAAGCAAAAGCCTCAGCAGAAAAACCGATGCCCATGTCAGCTCTCCATGTCATCAGTTCTTTCTGCAGAACTGAGCCCCTCAAAATAGCCTGCTTTAATAATGCTCTATAATGTCAAGCCAATTTTCTTAATGTTGTGCCTGTCATAATTTTTTACACTTTATGTATGCACATGTGATGTATGTATGCTGTGCACGCTTGTGTGTGTGCAGGCACATGCATACCATAGCACATACAGAGAGGTCAGAGGACAAGCTCAGGCATTGATCTTCACTTTCTACCCCCTCTAAGACAAGTCCAGCACACCAGGTTAACTGGCCCACAAGCTCCTGAGGCGTCTCACGAGGCCTTCCTTCTCACCGTAGAAGCCCATGGATTGTGTACGCACTCGCTTTTGCATCTGGCTTTATGTGGGCTCTGAGAATGTGAACACAAGTCCTCACACTGTATGAATAAGTGTTTAACCCACTGAACTGTCTTCCTAGTCCCTCAAATTGGGAACTCAATATGCTAGAAAAGTCCAAAATTAAAACTACCAGTTGTCAGAGAGCTCTCAACTATTTCAAGTTTATCTGCCCTTCACCTAGCAATCCCATGTTCGATTAGCTTTCTGAAGCCCCCACAGAAGTACATGAAGATATGCTGCTACTGAAAACATGGTTGAGATTCCACTATTTGCCAGACATAATTCTTCATATTTTGTATGAGTTACCTCATCAATTCTTCCAGTGACATAGAGATAGTAGACATAGTCCACTGTGGACTTCAGGTAAGACATGCAGCAAAAGCCAGAAGAGGACTAGGCTATGGGACAATGTGCTGTTGCCTCAGATGCTCATCAGTAGAGACTGCTTTCTGTTTTTTTTTTTTAATGTAAAAACAATTTAATACAGACCAGACATAGTTCAGAGGATTGGTGTCTTAGTAAATCCTGTTGTTGCTGCAACAAAATACCCAACAAAAACAACTTAAGGGGAAGGCTTATTTCGGCTTCAGGGGATATAGCCCATCATGGCAAGGAAGGCACGGCCGCAGGAGGGCACGGTGCCTGGCCACATGGCGTCCACAGCCAGAAGCAGAAAAGATGAAGGCTGGTGCTTAGCTACCTTTTTCCTTTTGTGTATTCTATGATCCCAAGCATGGAATTATATAGCCCACGCAAGGGTGGACAATCCCTCTTCAATTAGCATCAGCAAGACAATCTCTCTTTTCTGAAAAGTCACTATCTCCATTGCTGACTCTGTTCTTGTTCAAGGCAACTCTATATTATTCCTCCTTTGTCCCCATGAGTACCCTGGGCTGCCCATGTATAGCTGCTGGATAATTGTATGGACGGATGAGTGAATAGGCGGGCGGGAGGAAAGAGAATGGAATTCTTCACAGCTCGTATAAACCTTTTCCTTATATGTACAAAGAATGCCGTCTATAGTTTACTGTTTCGTAAATATTTCTGTATTCACACCCAGCTTGCCTCCATCCTTCAAGACTCTAGTCTCATCTTCACACTTCAGGTGTACCAGGAGCCAGAAAACTATGGCTTTTATCCAGTCCTTTTTTTTTTCAGTGTCATTGTCTTCCTTCAGAGCAGAAGCAGCTTTTGTATTGATTGTCCCATGCTTTAGAGAAAACAAACACTGTCTTCTTCAGAGAAAAACTCATCACAGGGATGAGCGTCTAAGCGTTTGTCCACAGTCAGATCCACTCTTACCAGAGAAGAAACTCCACTTCATGGTCATCAGTTTCTACTATTGCTGTAGACAATAAAATTACGATATGACCCAGAGTGTCATTTCCAGCAGGTTCTGATGAGCGATACACAAGTCAGAACGGTGTAGTAAGAAACTGACCACCACAGTGTGCAGGGACCTCTGCACACTGCGAAGGGCTGAAGCAGAGGGCCAAGATCCCCTTCACCCCATGAAAACATTCCAGGCTTCAGCTAGATGCAGCAGCAGGGAGAGCCTCTAATATTCCTTCAAACACAGAAGATCTCTGGCAGGACTGGCCGGCTGGCTGGCTGCAGACTCATGCTGAGGACAGAAAGAGTACATATTTGCTAGATGATATAACAAACCACCACGGGGGTTCATCCAGCAGGGAACTCTCCATTAGGCCTGACACTCACTGCTCCCCAGAACTCTGCCAGATTACTCTGACTTGGTGGGTTTGTTTTTTTTTTTTCCATCAATGAGTAAAACCACCAAGCAAAAATAAAGATAATAATAAGCCCTCACTTACCGAGTACCTTCAGCTTCCAAGCCACATTCTATGTGACACATTCCAAAAAAGAAAAAAAAAACTGTATACAGAAGAGAGAAAAACAAACCAAGTATTAGCACATGAGTCCATTCCTGTCCTGATTTCATTTCTGTCCCGTGATTAAAACAACCTGAGAAAGATCAACTCACACTTAGATTACAGTTAGAGTTCATCGCTGTAGGGAAGCCAAGGCAGGGATGCAGAGAAACTAGTCATCTCGCCTCCAGGAGCAGAGAGAGGGTGAATGTACGCATGCCTGGTACTAAGCTAGACTTCTCTGCTCTTACTCAGTTCAGGTCTCCAAGGCAGGGAATGATGCTCCCTGTGCCAGTTACGTAAACAAGATAATTCCCTACAGACATGTGTACAAGGCAACATGATCAAGAGAATTCCTCATTGACACCTGCTTCCCAGTTGATTCTTGTTTCTATCAAACTGGCCACTAAACTAGCCACCAAAATACCAAAGCCCAAATTCCTCAGTCCGTCTAATAGCCCAGGATCCCATTTTGATCTCAAGTACTTCATTCACCTCATCGGCCATGTTACCTGACAGGTATCAGTTTGTGCCAAGTTAAGACCAATACTCAACATAGTCAGAAAATGTAAAAGAACCAAAGGGAAAAAAAAAGAACCACAGTACCAAATATTTGGAAGATAAAACACTGAGGACCCCATGCCTGTCTCACGACAACAGAAACTGATACGTATTGGAAGACAGTCTGGTATTATCTAATAAATTCCATTTGCCTCGGCTGTAGTTACCCTGATGAACTCATTAACCAAAACAAGGTTGAAACTTAGGATTTCTGCCCAGCCAATCCCCTGCTTCCAAAAATAACAATAGCGGAAATCCCCTTCAGAAAGCCTCTCCTGGGACTGGGGGGATGGTTTGGTCAGTAAAGTGTTTGCCTTGCCATGCAAGCATGAGGGCCTGAGTTTAGCACCCAGCACCCACGTGAGAGCTGGGTGCAGGGCCACAAGCTGTGATCCGACTCTGGGGAACCAGAGACGAGAGGATCACTGGGGCTTACAGTCAATTAGTCTAATCAAATCAGCAATCTCCAGGTTCAGTGAGATTCGCTGAGAAACCCTGTTTCACAAGTGACTGGAGAAGACACTCAGGCTTGCCCTTTGCTCTCCATCCACACACAGGGAGGAAGAGAGGGAGGCAGGGAGGGAGGGAGGGAGGGAGGCAGGGAGGCAGGGAGGCAGGGAGGAAGAGAGGGAGGGAGGCAGGGAGGGAGGGAGGCAGGGAGGAAGAGAGGCAGGGAGGGAGGGAGGGAGGGAGGGAGGCAGGGAGGGAGGGAGGAAGAGAGGGAGGGAGGCAGGGAGGGAGGGAGGCAGGGAGGAAGAGAGGCAGGGAGGGAGGGAGGGAGGGAGGCAGGGAGGGAGGGAGGGAGGCAGGGAGGCAGGGAGGGAGGGAGGGAGGCAGGGAGGCAGGGAGGAAGAGAGGGAGGGAGGAAGGGAGGGAGGGAGGCAGGGAGGCAGGGAGGAAGAGAGGGAGGGAGGGAGGGAGGGAGGGAGGCAGGGAGGGAGGGAGGGAGGCAGGGAGGGAGGGAGGGAGGCAGGGAGGGAGGGAGGGAGGGAGGAAGGGAGGGAGGGAGGGAGGCAGGGAGGGAGGAAGGCAGGGAGGGAGGGAGGCAGGGAGGGAGGGAGGCAGGGAGGAAGAGAGGGAGGGAGGGAGGAAGAGAGGGAGGGAGGGAGGGAGGAAGAGAGGCAGGGAGGCAGGGAGGGAGGGAGGCAGGGAGGGAGGGAGGCAGGGAGGGAGGGAGGCAGGGAGGGAGGGAGGGAGGGAGGGAGGGAGGGAGGCAGGGAGGGAGGGAGGCAGGGAGGGAGAGAGGGAGGGAGGGAGGGAGGGAGGCAGGGAGGAAGAGAGGGAGGGAGGGAGGGAGGGAGGGAGGCAGGGAGGGAGGGAGGCAGGGAGGGAGGGAGGCAGGGAGGGAGGGAGGGAGGCAGGGAGGGAGGGAGGCAGGGAGGGAGGGAGGCAGGGAGGCAGGGAGGAAGAGAGGGAGGGAGGGAGGAAGGGAGGGAGGGAGGGAGGCAGGGAGGGAGGGAGGGAGGGAGGGAGGGAGGCAGGGAGGCAGGGAGGAAGAGAGGGAGGGAGGGAGGGAGGGAGGGAGGGAGGGAGGAAGGGAAGTCGTTTAGGTCTACACTCCTAACACCCTGTGCCTGGGTTACAGCTGAAGTCACGGGTGCATTCAGAATTGTGCCAGGCTTCTGTGGGCCCTGGGATCCACACTCACGATTTCAGGTTTCAACCACCAAGCAGTATCTCCAGCTCCTTTCACACCTTTCTGGTTATTTGCTTCTTTTCTTTCTTCACTTTTTCTTATTGTAGAAAAGCAATGTAGACATCATTACGGTTCTCAGGCATGTCCTACCTCATAGTCACCCAGCTCGTCTCTGCAGTGTTCTTTAGACTTCCTCCTAGGGGTTGACCAGTCTTCTAATCATCCATCTGGTACTGAATTTAAAGCCCTGCACTGTCTTCAGGCCCGGCCACAGTGGCCTGTACCATGGGGTTCTACCCCCTTGACACTCTTCAACTTTACTGCATCTTGGCCTGCAACAGCTTGCTCTGTGTGAGAAGCCGGCATGTCTATCTTAAATCTCCAGAAATGAGGCAGGAGAAGACCTGTCCTAGCCAAGTTATCCCTTAGTCGGTTGTAAGGTTTAAGGACCAACATCATCTCTACCTGCCGCCGCCACCCTCCTGGCTGTCACTTTGAGAGTATTATTTTGTTGGGATCTAGCATAGCATTATTATTAATAAGTTCTCCTGTAGGGTGGTTAGTGTCAATCACCAGCTTGATACAGTCACCAGGAGATGGGCTTCTGAGCATGCCTGCGATAGAGTACCTAGGTTAGGTTAATCAGAGGTGTGGAAGATCCACCCTAGGCAGCACCATCCTGTGGGCAGAGGTCCCGAGTGGTAGGAAAAGGAGAAAGTGACCTTAGCACCAGCATCATGACTCACGGCTTCCGGGTTGCTGATCCAGTTCCCCAGGGGCCTGGTGCTTCCTCCAGCTACCGAGGCTTTCCCAGGAATGACTGTGCCTTTGAACTGTGAGTCCAACTGAACCCTTCCCTCCTTAAGATGCACTTGCCGGGATGTTGTATCATAGCTACAAGGACAGAGACAGATGCAGCTACAATTGTTTCTTATCGCGGAATTAACACGAGACTGAAATTTAGGGCTTAATATTGGGAAGAGGCACCAAGGCCACCGCTGGTCATCTTGGCTGGAACTTGAATGGCTCCAGCAACAGCTCTGAGCACATCAAAAGTCTGAAACATCCTTCTAACCTTGATGCAGCCGTGCCACATGTGGGGTGATGAATTACAGAAAGATGTGAAATAAAGGGACTTCAGGTCACATGGGGCAGCATGTGGGGGTCAGAGGTCAGCCTCAGCTGCTGTTCCTTAGATACCATCTACCTCGGTTTTTAGGACAGGGTGTCTCAATAACCTGGACCTCACCAAGCAACCTAGGCTAGCTGGCCAGCCAACTCAAGGAATTACCTGCCTCCACTCCTCCAGTGCTGGGTTTACAAGCGTGCGCCACTACATTTGGCTTTGTTGTTGTTGTTGTTTAATTGATTAGGCTACCACCTGTGAGCTGAGTATTAGCATCCCCCGCCGCCATTCTGCTTCCCATGTAGATGCCTCAAGCTCCCTCTGCCATGCCTTTTCTGAAATGATAAACTGTACCTTCAAACTGCAAACCAGAATAAACCTTATTTCATCATGGCAACAAGAAAAGTAACTAAGACACTGGAATTGAACTCTTGTCCTCCTCATGCTTGCAAGGTGACAGCACTACTTAGATAAGGCTACATACTGGTGACACTGTCAGGTGACACAGAAGACCTTCCACCCATCACAGAAAGGGTGACGTAAACTAAGCCAGACACAGAGCGTCAAGCACAAGTTTTACCTGTCTTGTGGAATCTACAGTGTCATCTCAAAGTAGCAATTATTAGTGACCAGTGACAGGCGGGAAACTAGAACAAGACTGGGTAAGTGGTACACACACACACACACACACACACACACACACACTGAGCTGGATACCTCCAAAAGTAAAAGATTGGCAAAGAGTTAGAAATGCTAATTGACCGCATCAGTACACAGCCAATGTATGCCCTGAAATATCGTGCCAAGCCCTGAAAATACATATACAACGATTAATGTTAATTAAGAGGAATCATTTTAAAAAGGAAGAAATTTTTAGGTTGGTTCCGGTTGCACAGAACCAAGCATCCAAGCCACGCTTGAAACGCTTGTCTGCCCCTATTTGGATAGTGCCCAGCCAGGCCACTGGGTCTCACGTGGGACTTTTCCAGTGCTCACACGCGGGTGGGAGCGGGGGGGGGGGAGTGGGGGAGGGCTGTCTAACCCCAAGCTTTCTGATAGTGGCAGATGGAAACAGAAACACCGCGAACTGTGAGCTTTGAGCAGAAAGTTAGAGCGCAGAAGAAAACGTTCGGAAGTGGGCGGATGTGTGTTTAAAAAAAAAAATGGGTGGGAACCTCATGGCCAAGTTGTAGAAAAAAAAGTTGAAGTGTGCCTATCTTGGGGCGGAGCCCCTCCCTTCTGCTCGCCGCGCGCGCGGAGTGGGAGTCCAAGCTACAACCGAGAGGCAGGGTCCAGGAGCTGGGGACCCCCGCCGCCGCAGTGCGCCCACCGCGTGTCTCTCCCGCCGCGTAGCGATGAGCAGCCCCGAGAGCACGCCGCCTCCCCCGCACCACGGTGAGTAGCGGGACTGCCCCGGATCCCCGCCAGACCCGGGAAGCACCGAGCGCGCGGGGTCCGAGTCCAGGAGCCGCAGGCTGGGCCCGCTGGCATGGTGGCTGGCCCCCAGCCCAAAGAGGCCACCAGTCCCGCGGTGGCACGCTGTTTCTTTGTGTGGGGTTTGGGAAGGGTCCGGGACCCGAGGGAGAGAGAAGCCGAGCCTTTAGCAACCAGGCACCCACCACACACTCCACCCACAAGCGAACTCCTCACCCCCACCCCAAGGCAAGTCGCCATGGTCCGGTCAAGTTCGCACTAGAGAACCCGGGCCAACTCCGGGAAAACTCCAAAAACCTCCAACAGTTCTTCCTGGCCCAGGGACAGGCACAAAACTTTGCGAGATCCGCTCTCCTAGACTCTTTGGGATTACGAAACAACAAACAAACAAAAACGGCCGTCTTTTTAAAGGCTTTAACTTCTTGGTGACAAGAGCAGTCAGTGAGAGTCTCCGGATGTCGGAAACACTGATGGGCCTCTCCGTGCCTGCCCTCCTCTGCTTTGGGGCTCTTGCAACCTAAAATGTTGTTTTTAAAAGAACACAACTGTTTATCTGTTTTACCCTTTACCTCAGAGGAATTACATGGCGTTCTCTAGAACAATAATAAGACAATAAGCGGTAGCAGAGGCCTCTTTAATTTTATTTATTTATTTATTTATTTATTTATATTTTTGAGGCAGGGTTTTATGTAATCCAGGCTAGTTTGTAAATTGGACCAGGCCATGTAGTCAAAGATGTCTTTAAACTTTTGATCCTCCTGCCTTCACCTCTCAAGTATTGTGATCACAGGCATGTGGCAACACACATAGTTTATGCCGTACTAAAGAGGGAACTTTGTTCACCGTGCATGCTAAGCAAGCGTGCTACCAACTGAACTACACCCCTGGTCTGCCTCCACTCTTCGTTAAGTCCTATAAATGTTGGCGATGGAGGCCCCTCGGGGCCCCTGTCTTGTGTGTTTGGATAGGTACCTTCTATTGGTGGTGTGTGGTCTGTGACTGTGTGCCCGTCTCCGTCACCGGCACATGCTATCCTGCATGTTGCCTGCAATGGAACTGTGATGTCTCAGCTCCGGTTCCGGGGTTCCGGCATCCACAAAGTGAGAAAGCCTCATAGAGCATTTCTCATTGGATTGTAAGAATGAGATGCATGTAAATGCTTGGGAGTTGAGGCTGCCTAGCACCCAGGTTCCCACGCGTTTGTTTCAGTCTGTGACTGACGCAGGTTCTCGTTTGTGGTTGCACGAGCACGTGTGTTCAGTTTCAGATCTTGCTTGGTCAACAGCTGCAAACACCTCTCTTCCTGGGCTGATGGGGTTGCCTTTGCTCAGATAGTTCTCCAGGTTACTGTCCCCATTGGATCTGTGGCAGGGTCCCTGCTATGGGAGCCCTATTTCTTGCTGCTAACTCAGACAGGATGTGTCTGCATTCTATCTCCATGATGAAGCTGTAGCTACTCAGTGCCTGAGGTCAGAGCAGAGAGAATTGACTTCCCTGTGTTGGGTCTGCCTAGATCCAGCCTGGTTGTCACCATTACCAGCAAGTTATGCAGGGCGGTCTGGTGCCTTGCCCTTGGATGAAAGGGGTCACTGCTTAGCATAGAGATGCCAGGTTTGGCAGCTTTATATAGAATTTGCTGTCGCTGGCAGAGGCAGAGAGGGTAGCCAGAGGTGCCAAATGAAATTATATCTCTCAACCCTTGTGCAGTCCCTCTAGATGCTGGGGACATTGGGAGTCTCGTGGGGCTGGCACAGTAAGCAGCTGGACCTTTCCCAGGGTACCCTCAGTTGGGCAAGTATTTTAGAGACTTGCAAAACACTCTGGGAAGCAGAGGGCTGTGGAGTAAGAGGTATTTTGTGTGTGTGTGTGTGTGTGTGTGTGTGTGTGTGTGTAGTGGAAGTAGGTAACTGTTTGCACAGTGAGTGGGGAGAGGTTAAGAAAACCGAATGGATTTATCTGTGGGTGACAGAGCCATCTTTGTATGTGGAGTTTTACCTATATGTGACTGTAAGAGCTCAGGATAAAGTGTCCTATTCCGGGATTTAATCCATGAGACAAATATTTTTGTGTGTTTAGAATATTCTTAAATTCTCAGACACTGTCCTCCAGAAGATCGTGCCAGTTGTGTGTACAGGGGGTGCATATGCGTGTGCATGTGTGCATGTTTGTCCGTGTTCATGAGTGTGGAGTGTGCACCTATCTGTGCTGTCGTGCATACAGACCCGTGTGCAACCTCCAATGTCATTTCTCAGGTCCTTACCACCTTATGTTTTGACAGGGCCTCTTGCTGTCCTAGAGCTCACTGAATAGGCTAGGCCGATTGCCTGTGAGTTTTACCTACCTATCTCTGCTTCCCCAGCACTAGGGTTACAAATACGTACCACTACACCCAGCGTTTTTCCATGGGTCCTGGTGATCAAACGTGGGTTCTCCCTTGTGTAGTTTATGGACTGAACTACCTCTCCAGTTTCTTATGCTCGTGACCATTATGAGGACAGAAAATCACCCCCAGACTTGCTCACTCTCACCATCTCAGCTGAATTGATGGGTAGGAAATGTGGTCACGTTGGAGTATGCCTCTCTAATTACAAGAGACTCTAAGCATGTCTTATGACTGATAAGATACGCTATTACTTTGGCGGGGAGTGCCTGCCAGAGCCTAGTCCATCCATTCGTCTATCTGTCCTTGTGTGGTGTCAGACCTGGGCGTTCACCGGCTTTCGGGGGAATGCCAATATCTCAGGGCCTCAGCTCTCTCTCCCTTTGGTGGGTTTAACAATCAGCCTCACAGTAACGGCTTGGGGGACAGAAGTCACCTGGACCCGTGCCTAGCAGTGGTGGTTTAGGAGAAAGCAAAACTGACTTGCAGATGTGGGTACCCACCCTCATTCAGTCTCCAGCAGCAGGTGGCAAGGCTGTTATTTCTTGCTTTTGACAGTGTAGCAGTATTATTAGTGCTTTTAGGCCAAGCTCTGGTGTGGATCTTGCCTGGATCACCCCAGCATGCTTGGTATTTGACAAAGGGAACAATGGAGGATCAGGGAGGCCTGCCTGCTTCAAGGTTCCAACTTGCTAAGTACTAAGCCAGGCTGGTGATGGAGGCTGTCAGACACAGGCAGCCAAGGTCCACCTGAGTAGGTGTCAGTAGCCTATTGGCAGGGAGCGTATGCAAGGCAAGGGGTTCTGCTCACTGCAAGGGCTGTACCTGGTTAACCAACCCAGAGCCCTGTGTGACAGCCACCAGGCATGCCACAGCTCCTCATCCAGGCCTGGGTTCCTGCCATGATCCGTGACCACCTACTAACACTGTCTCTCCGTTCCTGTGGTCAGACCTGCCCCACTATAGCTGCAGCCTTCCCTGATGGCCCTCATGCATCTGCCAATGCTGCCTGCCTTTCCACCTTCACCCTTCTTTTTTTTTTTTTTTTTTTTTTTTTGATTTTTCGAGACAGGGTTTCTCCGTAGCTTTTGGTTCCTGTCCTGGAACTAGCTCTTGTAGTCCAGGCTGGCCTCGAACTCACAGAGATCCGCCTGCCTCTGCCTCCCGAGTGCTGGGATTAAAGGCGTGTGCCACCACCGCCCGGCCCACCTTCACCCTTCTGACCTGTATCCAGCTCCTAGATGTCCAGCTATCCTCCCCTGAACACATCTGCGTGTCTATCAAGGGCTTGTTTATGTAGCCCAAGTCATTAAAAAGAAAATAAAACAGCCTTGGAAGTCATCCACTAAACAAACCTACAACGAGGCTACTTGGCAGTCCCGGTGGGTCCTGCATCTGCTCCCTCTCAAGAATCTGGGCTGGAGAGATGGCTCAGTGGTTAAGAGCACTGACTGCTCTTCCAGAGGTCGTGAGTTCAATTCCCAGCAACCATATGATCTGTAATGAGATCTGGTACCCTTTTCTGGTGTGTGGGTATACATGGAAGCAAAATGTTGTATACATAATAAATAAATAAATCTTTAAAAAAAAAGAATCTGACCTCCTCAGTGACTCTGGGCCCACACACCCTTCCCCAAACCCCTGTCTTCTGCTTAGGGCCTGGCACGATGAATTGTTAAGTGAGCCATTCAGAAACATAGAAATGTCCTTGAGAAGTCACCCCTATAGCTCCCAGGCCAAAACTTGATGTATGCTAAAAGGCCAGTAAATGAGACATTGAAGAAAGTAGAGGGCCCCAAACACACGGCATGCTAAGAGCGCAACTGAATGGCATTCTGATCTCCTCCTCCCCTGCCACCTCTCAGCTTGGCCTGGTGCTTCCTTTAGATCCTTATATAATCTGACCTTCTGGGGGAGTGCTGGCCACTGCCCTCAGGTTTATAAATTTTAATTTTTATACATTCTTCTAAAACAATGTTTTTTGTACAACCCTCTGGCCCATGTAGTAACAGACAATGGCCTCTTTCCCGCCTGCTGGCTAGAGCCCAACCCAAGGCTCTGGATTCCATCTGGAGGTAGGTGGAGATTGGACAAGGCCTCGTGCCAGCTGCTAGAGAGCCCTGTGCACAGCTGCTTCCCTGCCACAGGAAGCCCCCAGCTTGGGAAAGGACTTGCTGTCCCTTTGACCTTTAACCCTGAGGTCCTTGCTCTTTCTCTCGCCTTGATGCTCCATACCCTCACCTCTATTACCTCTCATTCACCTCGCTCTCCGTCCCTCTCTTTCTCTCTTCCCCTCCCTCTCCCCTCCGTCCCTGTGTGTGTGTAATGCAGTACATATGCATGCATACCGTGGTGTGTATGTAGAGGTCAGAGTGTGTATACGTGCAGTAATATGCATGCATACCATGGTGTGTATTTAGAGGTCAGAGTGTGTACATGCAGTTCATATGCATGCATACCGTGGTGTGTATGTGGAGTCACAGTGTGTACATGCAGTTCATATGCATGCATACCGTGGTGTGTATGTAGAGGTCAGAGTGTGTGTACGTGCAGTAATATGCATGCATACCGTGGTGCATATGCTGAAGTCAGAGAACGGTGTGGGATGTTGGTCTTCACTTCACTAGCCTCAGTAGATTTGCAGACGCCTACACAACTGCTCCTGATGTTTAGGGCTTTTGCATACATTCTGGGGATGCTTGGCACGCTGGAGCCATTTCCTAGCCCCTCACTGACACTGTTTGCCGATACTTTTGTGCAGTCCAGTCTCTGCTCATCTCCCTCTGTATTAAATCACACACGCCTTCTCTGACTCCTTTTCAGGGCTCAAAGAAGGAACTTCTATTTCAGGTCTCCTGTGGTGCCCTCGGCCGGCAGCACTGCCCAGGTATCCCCTTCCACCCTGACACACGCTCATTAGCTGGCCACCTCTATACTTTGCTGATAGGCACCTTTCACAGAGAGCCATCACCTAAATTCCCACGTTTCTCCTTCATGTGTGGTGCATGTTCCCGAGGGCGCACTCATCCAGCTGACCTGCAAGCCCGGCTCCACCTGGAACTCTAGCCTGGAGAACCATCACATGTCAGCAGTAGCAAACGAGCACTAGAGTCTGTCACGTGGGAAGATAGGATGGCTACCCACAGCAGACCCGGTAGAGCAGCCGTGCCTATCTGCCCTTCATCTGGGCCCCGCGTCTGCGGCTTCAGTGTCCACTGAGCAGCGAGTTCACTTGCCAGGGATCCTCCCTCGGTAGAAAGGCTTGCGATGCTTCTCAGGGCTAGAGGCTTCAGATTCCGATTCCTCTTCAGCAGCTGAGGCTGCATGAGTGTGAGGGGTTGAAAGTTCATGTAGGTATAAGTGTGTTGTGTATGTGTGTGGAGGCCAAAGAGCAACCTCAAGTGTCGTTCCTTGGGTGCCATCATTCTTGTCCACCCCTACCTTGTGTGTGTGTGTGTGTGTGTGTGTGTGTGTGTGTGTGTGTAGGTTAGAAGACCATTTGTTGGAACCAGTTCTCTCCTTCCATTATGTGAATCCTGTGAGGGTCCAGGTTCAAATGCTTTTACCCAATAGGTTGTCTGTTGGCCTCCACCTTGTTTTTTGCCACAAGACTTCTCATTGACCTAGAGCCAATGAGTTCAGGCTCTCTGACTAGGGAGCCCTGGGAATCCTCCTAACTCTGCCTCTCTAGAGCTAGAACCACAAGCACCTGCCATCACGTCCTGTTTTTCTCTTCTCTACATGGGTTGAGACTGTCAAACTGAGATCCAGCTCCTTGCTTGCTGGGCCATCTTTCAAATTCTCTTCAGTCATTTTAAAAAATACTGTGTAGCCCGAATAGATTTCATCAGTGTGCTAGGGATGAAGAAGTTGGCAGTGGGATTGGAATCTGGACCTGGTGTGAACCAGCAATGAACTTAGGCAAGTTGCTGGCCTCTTTATGTAACCCTGGCAGTGCTGCAAGGACCTGAATGTCGAGGGCAATGTACTTCCTGCTCTACTCTCTCTGTTTTCTTCGTGTATAACAAGGGGTCCACGTTGTCATATTGCACTGAGTCCTGACATTTCATAGCTAATCTTGATCTTTGTAAGGGGATAATTATTATCTCCATATACAGGGTATATTCTGAGTACCAAGTATCTCCTGACAGATAAAATGGCCCCTAAACCATCAGTTAAAATGCTTGTCCTGAAAACATGAGACATAAGTTTGATTCCCCAGAATTCATGCCAAAAAAAAAAAAAAAAAGAAAGAAAGAAGGGAGGAAGGAAGGAAGAAAGAATAGAAAAGTAACACATGGTGGCTGAAATTGAGGAGCTAGAACCCGGCATACCTCTCCTGGGAGTCACTGGCCGCCTAGCCTAGCCTCCCTGATAGTTGATCAGTGGGAAACCCTGTCTCAAAAGACTCCCGTGGACAATGCTTAAAGCTAATTTGTGACCGCCACATGGATGTGTGCAAGTGTGTTCCTGTACACAGTCACACCCAAACAGTTTCCCACAGAATGATGCCAGGGCAGGTTCATGATCGCTCTGAATGAGAGCCTCCTCGCTCCCCACACCCCACGCCACCCTTGCTTCCCTGTTGTCTTCTGTATGGCAGTTTACTGACATCGTGCCTTCAAGGAAAGAGCAAAGGCTGTCAGGTTCTGCAGAGCTTCCCCCTAGAGCCCCGCTCCTCCCTCGGCATGGCACAGTGCTCCCTCTGAACCAGGAGAGCAGCCTTCCCCCAGTGTCTCCCTCCTCCCGTGGCAAGGCACAGAGAGAAGCCTCCCAGCATGCCCCTTCGTGTTTTTGTCAGTCAGCTCTGTGAGGAGGAACCGTCATTCCTCTGGAGGCTGTCATGAATCCTATGCATTACCCTGCCTCTCAGTGGCCCCCCGAATAGACTGTGAGCAACTGTTGGCTCTGCCTCTTAACCTGCCATCTAATTTTTAGGGTGTCTCCTAGCCTGTGGACAGCAAAGGTTCCTCCCTGCTCCAGACCTCGAGAACCTCTGCCCTTGAGTGTCTTCTCAAGCACCATTTCTCTGTTCCTCTGTGTTACCCTCTGAGCAGTCCACAACTGTGGCTCAGACTTTGGCTTCCCTCTCTCCAGAGGCAGGCCTCTTCCTCTCCCTCCCTCCCTCCTCCCCTTTTCCCCTCTTCTTCCTTCTCCTCCCTTTCTTCCTTCTCCTCCCTTTGGGAATGGCCACTCTGCCTCTTCGTGAAGAATACATCTTCCTCTTTCCCTTCCTCCTCCTCATCTTCTTCCTGAGAAATGACACCCTACCCCTCCTCCCTTTCCTCCTTTCCCTCCTCTTTTTCCCCTCCTCTCCCCTCTTCCCTCCTCCCCTTTCCTCCTGCTCCTCTCCCTCCCCTCCTCTTGCCCACACACCAGGTCCCTGAGGGCTCCTGTGAGGAAAGCCAGGCCCTTGCTTTATTGGTTCCTGCCCTGGGGCTGGTATGTCCTCTGAACGACTCTCCTTCCATTTCTGCAGAACCTGTCATTTTAGGAAAATTAATGTCAGCTATGCGAGTCCTTGTTTTCCCCGTCAGTTTCGTAATCTCTTTTAGTTTTTGCTTTTCATCCACTCTGTTCCTCTCTTGACCCCTCCTCCTCCTCTAACCGTAACTGGTTCCATGACTCAAAGCAGAGAGGAGACAGCGCCCGTGTGCAGCCTGAGTTATATCTCATGTCACCCCAAGCAGCGTGTGTGCAGCCTGAGTTATCTCCTGTCACCCCAAGCAGCCTCAGGGGAGGTATTTTTATCTCCCTTTGCGTACGTGCAATGGCACTGAAACCAGCGAGGTGACAGGGGACTTCGCAGGCAGCCTGCCTGTCCCCTCCTTCTCTTTTCCTGTCTCCTCACCCACTACATTGAGAGTGTGTGGGAGGGCTTCAGCCAGCTCCACCCGCCCCTAGAACCCGGAATTCAAATTCACAGTACTGCCTGAGGGTCACTAAAATCAGAAGGAAGAGAATGAGCCATTAAAGACAAAGAGTGCAGTTATCTTTACAGCTAGAAAATATAATCTTTAATATTTGTCGGAAAGAAAAGATCCCCAAGATCAAAGAGTTGGGGCCCAGTAGTAGGCACCCTGTGGCCCAAAAGCTGGGCTGCCATACCCCACTTAACTGTCTGTCTGTTTGCCTGCCTGTCTGTATTCCTACCTCTGTTCCTCTGTCTCTATCGCGTTCTCCTTTGGCTTCTTTTGTAAAGATTTTACTTGTTAGTGTTGACTGGAGAGGGAACATGTTACAGCACACATGTGGAGGTCAGGGAACACCGTGTGGAGGTCGGGGGACACTGTGTGGAGGTGACAGGACACCGTGTGGTGGTCAGGGGACAACTCTGAAGAGTCAGTTCTGTCCAGTCACACACTGAGGCACGGGCTCTCTTATTTCTGCTGCTCCTTGTCTTCCAGTGGCAGGTCCAGAAGCCTCCAGGGGAGCTGCCCCTCTGCCTCCTGTTTCACTGTGAGAGTGCTGAGATTACAGATGTGAGCCATCACATCTGTCTTTTTGTTGATTCCAGTGATCTAAACTTTCCTCACCAGGCTAAGGCTACAAGTACTTTTACCTACGGAGCCCTCTCGCCAGCCCCTCCACTGGCTTCTTTTTCTTTCTTTCTTTCTTTTTTTGTTTTTGTTTTTCTTTTTTTGTATTTTTTATTGATTTTTATTGAGCTCTACATTTTTCTCTGCTCCCCTCCCTGCCTCTCCCCTCTCCTCTTCAACCCTCCCCCAAGGTCCCCATGCTTCCAATTTACTCATGAGATCTTGTCTTTTTCTACTTTCTACTTCCCATGTAGATTAGATCTATGTAAGTCTCTCTTAGTGTCCTCATTGTTGTCTAAGTTTTCTGGGATTATGATTTTTAGGCTGGTTTTCTTTGCTTTATGTTTAAAAACTACCTATGAGTGAGTACATGTGATAATTGTCCTTCTGTGTCTGGGTTACCTCACTCAAAATAATGTTTTCTAGCTCCATCCATTTTCCTGCAAAATTCAAGATGTCGTTATTTTTATTGGGTTATCTTCATTCAAAAGTTTGAGATTTGTGGTTCATTATTCCAGAAGCAATGGTGTTCGCTGAAGAATTGTAGCTTGGTGGATGGAAGATAGTGTAAGAGGATTCTCTTCAGGGAAGACAGTGGCATGAGGAAATGAACAGAAAGGACGAGCCGGGAATCCTGATGGGCAGTCTAGGGCAGTGACTCCCAGTCTTCCTAATGCTGGGACCCTTTAATACAGTAGTTCCTCATGTTGTGGTGACCTCCAACCACATTTCATTGTTATAAGGTAGCAATCATTTCATTGCTACCTTATAACTATTTGAATCATAATGTAAATATCTGCTATGCAGGATATCTAATGTGTGACCCCCAAAGGGTTTGTGACCCCCGAGCAGAGACCCACTGGTCTGGGGTTGCACCGATCACTTGCCTTTGGTGTGTCATCTAGGGTGTTAGTTACTTTTCCTGGAACTGTGATTATTCCTGACAAGAAGTCACTTAAGGGAGGAAGGTCCCTCACGGTTGGGAAGGCATGGAGGCAGGAGGAGACTATTCACGCTGTTACTATAGTCAGGAAGCAGAGCACAAACAGGAAGTGGGGCGGGCTGTAAACCTCAAGGCAGTCCCTGAGTGGGATTTAGCCTATAAACCTTAGGCAGTCTTTTCCAAACTTAAAAGAGTGCCACCAATGAGGGACCAAGAGTTTTCAAACACACAAGCCTGTGGGGGACATTCACATTTTAATCACCACAGTGAGAGACAGGCAAAGCCCAAGGCCAGGACCTTTGCCCGTGCACACAAGGGAAGGCAGAGAGTGGCACGTGGCAAGGGCCCAGCCTTCCAGCTCAAGGGTCCACATGCAGTCCTCCATTCAACCACAAAGTCATCTACGTAGAACTTAAGTCCAGGTTATCATGGCGGCAGCTGAGGACCCAAAACACCGTATCTCCCATGTCCCCCGTGTATCGTCAACACTCCAGCCTTGATGTCAGATGTGTCTCCGCTTCCTCAGAGCTTCTTTGGTTAGCCGCCATGCTGGGACCTTCTGCTTGGCTTCCGTAAGACCCAAGGTTGTTCCCACATTTCCAGAAGTAAAGGCCTTTATTTCTTCGTCTTCTCTTCTTTTCTTTGGGTGAGCTGTGGTGTATGTGTGTTTATGGATTCGTGTATGAAGGCATGTGTGTGTACTCATGTGCCTGTGGAAGCCGCTTGTCAATGATTTCGGTTCTCCTCAATCCTTTCCTCTTTATTTTTCAAGATAGTGGCTCCCATTGATCTTGGACTCGATGTAGCTAGACTAGCTTGCCGCAGTCCCTGGAGAGCTCTATCCACTGCCTCCTGGTGCCGGGATTATATATGTGCACAACTGGCTTTTCTGTGTGGGTTCTTGGGATCAACATCAGGACCTCATGACTGTGTGGATGGCAGGCACTTTACCCACCCGGCTGTCTCCTGAGCCCTTTCCTTTCTTGTGACACTGGGATCCTGTGCGTGTTAGGCACCTGCTGGACCGACAACCTTTTTTTAAATTTTAAGACAAGGTATCAACAAGTCACCCAGGCAGGACTTAAACCTGCCTCTTATTGGCCCCTCATTGGTGGCACTCTTTTAAGTTTGGAAAAGACTGCCTAAGGTTTATAGGCTAAATCCCACTCAGGGACTGCCTTGAGGTTTACAGCCCGCCCCACTTCCTGTTTGTGCTCTGCTTCCTGACTATAGTAACAGCATGAATAGTCTCCTCCTGCCTCCATGCCTTCCCAACCGTGAGGGACCTTCCTCCCTTAAGTGACTTTTTATTGGGTTATCTTCATTCAAAAGTTTGAGATTTGTGGTTCATTATTCCAGAAGCAATGGTGTTCACTGAAGAATTGTAGCTTAGTGGATGGAAGATAGTGTAAGAGGATTCTCTTCAGGGAAGACAGTGGCATGAGGAGATGAACAGAAAGGACTAGCCGGGAATCCTGATGGGCAGTCTAGGGCAGTGACTCCCAGTCTTCCTAATGCTGGGACCCTTTAATACAGTAGTTCCTCATGTTGTGGTGACCTCCAACCATAAAATCATTTCAACCTGCCAGGTAGCTGAGACAAGAAGCCTGTGCTACCAGTCACAGTACAAAACAAAACAAAACCCTTCCTTCTACTTACATCACTCAGGTGCCTCTGTTCCCGCACTCACCATGGCTTGTCCATCTGTGACCAGCATGTCAGTGCTGTCTGCAGAGAATACACAGTGACTATTTGTAGTTACGTCAATGAGTCCACCCCCTGTGCCCTAAGGGAGTAGCAGTGGGCAGCTGCCCGCTAGGGTTACTGTCTAGAGAGATGAATGTCCTCTGCTTATTCCTGGAATACCTCCACCCCAGGGCCACTACGTGCAATGCTCTGTGACCATGTGTAAGTGTGTGTGACAGCATGCAGTGGCACAGATGTATAAATCAGAGGCAGTCTCGGGTGCCAGTCCTCACCTTTTACCTTGTTAAGGTCCCTTGCTTGTCTTCACAATGCATGCCAGGCTAGCTGGCTTCCAAGCATCCAGGGCCTCCTCCGTCTCGACCTTCCCTCCCATTGTAGGAGAGCTGGGCTTGCAGACATGCTGCAACACCCACTTTATGTGTGTGCTGGGGATTCAAGCACAGGTCCTCACACTT
This sequence comes from Microtus oregoni, assembly GCF_018167655.1. Taxonomy (NCBI): domain Eukaryota; kingdom Metazoa; phylum Chordata; class Mammalia; order Rodentia; family Cricetidae; genus Microtus; species Microtus oregoni. Next base: position 21,452,583 of record NW_024543070.1, read on the forward strand.
CTGCAGCAAGCACTTCACTTACTGAACCATCTCCCAAGGTTGAGAACAATGTCTCTGACCCAGCGGGTCCTTTCTGTGTGATGACTGTAGGAGACACGGGGGCACGTGGCTACTGTTGGCCAGAGCCCGGTCAGGAGGTCAAGCTCCAAAACCATGAGAGAACCAAGGAGGTCTGTATTACACATGAACAGCTGGCACAGGCTCCCCCACTCCAGGCACATCTAACAGAGTGGCTCTCCTGGTCACATGTCCCTGCAGTTTCAAAAGAATGGCTTTATTCCTGAGGTCCCCACCCAATGTCACAGTCCCAATAATGATGGTATTGCTTCAAATCTCCACTGCAGTTGTTTCTATGTTTCGTTATCTTTCCAGCACCAAGAGTGGTGATTCTAATCTTGGTTGGTGTAGAGAAATACACAGATTACGACTGTGTGAGACAGCTGAGTAGGGGGTGAGAGGACTGGGAACCACACCTCCTGGGGACGTGTCTGATGGCTCAGCCCTGAGATGGATGTGAAACTTGTCACCCAGTGCTTCTCAGAGCCAGAGCCATCGCTCGTTGTTAGCTTTGCTCCCTGTGAAGACACCGTGTGCTTGGATCTCCGCAGAGCCTTCTAGAGGACTGGTTCCTAGAAATGAGAATTACTGTAAAGCATTCTCAGTGTGGCTCACTGTTCACCTTTTGACCAGACCCCTGTGTGGCATTCTGCCAATTAATCCCATGAAGAAAATTATTTTTTTTTGGTTTGTTTGTTTTGTTTTTTCAAGACAGGGTTTCTTTGTATAGCCCTGGCTATCGTGGAACTCACTCTGTAGACTAGGCCAACCTTAAACTCAGAGATCTGATTGCCTCTGCCTCACAACTGCTGGGATTAAAGGTGTGTGCCATCACCATTGCCTAATTCATGAAGACAGTTCTTAACCTCACCTCAGCAGTCGCAGGTTGAGACCATGAAGAAACTTTGGAAAGCATGGGACTGGTGAGATTGCTCAGCAGTTAAGTGTGCTTGTTGTTCACTCTTGAGGACGTGCATGAACGTGTTAGGGTATGCATTCAGGTCAAAGGTGAACCTTTCAGATCCCAGAACCCACACCAGGTAGCCCTTAGCCTATAACTCCAGTTTCAGGATATCCGACGCCCTCTTCTGACCTCTGCAGGTACCTGCACACACATGTGCACACACCACACATAAACGACACAAAATACATCCATTTTAAAAGTTAAAGAGAATCTGGAAAGTTGAAAGAGGAACTGGATAGAGAATTCTAGGGTGGAAACCATTTGTCCACAAATGTTGGTGAACTAGCTCATGCATCCCTACCTCAAACTATGCAGAGTTATGTGGGCCACCATGTCATGGTCCTCCAGGCTGAGAAGTGAAGATAATTGCTATTCCTGCCTACAGAGCAGCAGGTACACGTTGTGATTGGACTACTAAGCATCCAGTTCTGTTGAAGGGCATTCTATCACAGACTCAGCTTTGGGATCATATTGTTTACCATCTCCCTGTGGCTGAGTTCATCGCTAGACAGGAACCCGGGTATTTGAAAAGTGACTCCATGCAGTGTACTCACCCGGGTCCCAACTTTAGCTAACACTGGGTTATCCTGAATCTCTTCTTCACACGCTTGAGAAAAGAGCCCCAGGCCAGTGAGAGACCCAGTCTCAAATAAGGAACAACATCTCAGGTCACCTCTGGCCTGAAGACACAGGCCGAGGTGTACATGCACACCCCCACCCCCCACACGTACACACGCACAAATCCCTTTGTGTTTGAAGAAACAAGCTTTCGGTTCTTCTATGCTGGTTGATGTTGTAACTTGGAGAATGACTGAAGTCAGGATGAGTTGGAAAGATACCAAACAGGAAAGGGGTTGGGACTGGTATGCCAAGTCCTTGCACTGTGCAGAAGCTGCCTGGCCTCCAGAAACAGCGACACGGTGCCTGCCTGCCTTTCTATGTAGTTGGTGGGTGCTTTATGTGGCACCCCGTGATGGAGCACAGAACCCCTCTGAATTCAGCGCAAACTCCCTGAGTGTCTTTGAACCCATCCACAACACCAGCCCTCACGTGTGCTGGAAATCAGGTTTAGAAAAAGGAGTTTTCATTAACAAGACTGAAAGAAAGTTCCCTCACACAAGCTAAGTACGTTTGTTTGTGTCCGGCTTTGGTAATAACCCTTGGGTCATTTCCTACTCAAGAATCTCATATCCTTTAGAGCCGGCCCAAAACAGTCTATTTTTAAGTATTTGAGTGAAATGATGTTTGTTGACCACAGAGAAAACAGTGGTGAAGGAAGGGAAATGCATCTTTGGGGGCTTCACAGTCAAAGGCGGGTGAGGCTGATGGTGTCTTAAACACAGATGCCCTGGGAGCCCTCTTGAGCGCCGTGGAGCCTTCATTGACAAGAGTGTATTCCTTCCTTGGAGACAGCTAACGTTCTTCCCTCCCTCTGTATTCAGGCTGGTGCTTCCTTACTCTCCTTCCTCTTCTACCTCTTCCTTCTCCTCCTTCTCTTCCTCCTCTACTTCCTCTATCTCTCCCTCCTCCTCTTCCTCCCCCCCCCCGCCCCCGTTTCTGTGTCTTTTTTTCCCCCCTGTGCTATTTCCCTTCTGCATACAGCAGACTACCTAGTGTTCAAGTTTCCCGGGATTCTCTTGTGTTTACTCTGAATCCCACCTTAACAACACTGAGGTCACAAATGTGCTTTGCTCCGTCCGGCTTTATATGGACTCTAGGGATCCTAACTCAGGTCACCTGGTTTGCATAGCAAGCGCTTTATCCACTGAGCATGCGCCAGCCGTCAGCCGCCAGCCCCGGGGGTTCCTCTTGATAAATAACTCTCTCTGAGGGAGCCCTCCCTGGCCACATGTCACCTGCCTGGTCCCCAGGACTGTGAGAACAGAGGAGCAGCTCTGTGGGCTGAAGCCAGTTTGGTTCTTCCACCCTGCCTTTTGTACTGGGAAGCCCTGAGGATACCCGAAGATGGCTCTTCTAAGAACTCCCTCCGTGTGGAGCCCTCCCCAGGACAGAGGGGTAGCCCCTTCTGAGGCAGCACACCTCCCACTTAGGATCCCGAGCTGTAACACCTCAGGCTTGGAGTCAGGCAGGCCTGGGTTAAAGATGCAGTGTGAGCACTCTGTTCTTAAGGCATAGGTGAGAGGCCAGGCCTACCACATGGCACATGCTCAATGGATGTTACTATGACAGGCAAAAGACAAAGGGATGTGGGACCCAAAACCAGAGATCTCTAAAACTGTGGACCAGGGCCCAAATCCAGCTACTGCCTTGTTTCTTTTGTTTGTGTTGTTAATGTATGTGTGGCGGCAAGTTTGTGTGTATGCTCCTCTGTGAAGGTGCATGTGTGTGTATACTCATATATAGACCAGAGGACGGTCTTGGGTTTCATTCTTGGCAATACCATGCATTTCCTTCGAAACAAGGTAGCTTCTTGATCTGCCATTCACCAGTTAAGAAATCAGCTGGCCAGAGAGCTCCAATAATCTGACACTCCCTCTCCCCCAGCTCTGGGATTACAAACTCTAGGATTACAAGGTTCTAGGATTAAACTCAAGTCCCAGTGCATGCAAGGTAAACCAAGAGACATCCTCCAAGCCCCGCTGCCTGTCTTTGTAAAGTATTATTAGAGCACAGTCACACTGCTTCACTGTGATGGCTGAGTTCAACCCTTGCCCACACTGACCTAGCCTCAAACTGTTCATTCTCTGGCTCTGTAGAAAAAAAAAATAAAAACAAAAAACAAACAAAAAACCTTCCAGCTCCTCACCTAAACTAACAGAGGGTTATAACTTCCAAGTCCAGATGCAACCTGACCCATTGCAGCTCTCCAAGAAGCCCAGCTTCAGGGACTGGTAGCTGTGGAAGGGAGCTGAGATCAGGCTACAAACAGCAGCCTAACGCTGCCCAGGCTACATCTGGCTAATTGGTCCCCAAAAATACATCGATGCCTTCCCTGATCTGCACTGCCCAGGCTGCCAGCCAAGGTCCACCTTCTTATGGTTACTCCTGGACCATCCCACCACCTCCTCTGCAGAAACACGCTCTGCCTTGTCCTTCAGAGAACCCTCACCTCACCAGAGCAGGCTCAGGAGGAACTGCAGAGCAGGGGTACTGCCTGTCAGCCAGGCTCCCCCAACCCTAAAGCTGGGGCTCTGCCGTCCCTCTCCCATGTTCACAAAACAGTACTGGTCACCCCAGGGTGGGCAAACTTTCCACAAGGAAGGCGCCAGAACGGGGTTCGTTCATGTCTCCTACTGAAAGGGACGCCCACTCAGGAAGCAGTCCTCAGACTTGGAATTGAGGACTCTGAGGTTAAGTGTGCCTGTGTCTGCCAGTTATCAGATGATGCCTCCCAAGCACAAGCAGGTTCCTCCTGACCCTGAACTGGACTTGTCTTGCCAGTTGTGCCTGTGACGCCGTGTGTCATCCCTGATGTGACAAGTGTCACAGGTTTATTCATGAGATCCATGCGTGGAGACGGGAGGGCAGTCTGACGTGAGACTACCGACGGCAGAGTAGAGTGATACTTTGGGGTTGAGGAAAGAGTGAGGGCAGGCCAGTGGAGGTCAGGAAGTCACTGATGGTCTGGGCATGTGTTGTGGAATTTCATCTACAGGTACCACCCTGAACCACACGATAGAGGTGTCCATCTGAAATATGTGGCTGTATATACACCTGTGTGCAGGTGTGTGCACCTGTGCATGCCTGCAGGCTAGGAATGCGACAGCTACCTGCACGGTTACTCTCTGTCTTAACTCCTTCGAGGTAGCGTCTCTCACTAAGCCTGGAGTTACAGTGGTGGACTGCAGTGTAACTGAGGGGACAGGTACAGAAGCAGCCACACTTGGCTCTTCACACGGATCCTAGGATCCAATCTCTGGTCTTCATGCTTGCACTGGAAGCCCTGTTCCCACGGGTCCATCTCCCTGGCTGCCAGGATGGATGACTTTTAAAGTCACACAAGGGCTGATGAGATCACTCAATTGGTAAAGGCGCTTACCATAAAGTGAAGCCTTATAAACTGAACTCAATCTCTGGTACCCACATAGAAGACAAACGCCTACAGATTTCCCTCTGACCCCCACATGTTCTATAGCATGTGCATACCTACACATACACATACATGATATATAGGTAGATGCTAGATAGATGATAGATAGATAGATAGATAGATAGATAGATGATAGATAGATGATAGATAGATAGATAGATGATAGATAGATAGATAGATAGATAGATGATAGATAGATAGATAGATAGATAGATAGATAGATAGATAGAATTACCAAAAAATTTAGAGCCACCCAAGAGCAGTCACTGGTGTAAGTGGGGTGGGTGCGGAGGGATGGCTTAGGAATAAGAGCAGGTAGTCTATTTAAGTTTGTCATCAGTTTCCTTTCTTGTCTCTTCAACCAGCACCAGTAAGCCTGTGGCCCAGAAGTCACATACTGAGGCTAGGCCCCCAAGATGTGACAATGAGCAAACCAGCAGTGATCCTCAAGAAGAGCTAACATTCTAGTGAGCATGGACAGACACACGGTGGAAGGTTCAGTCCATTGGGTCGTGCTAAGGGTTAGAGATGACATGCAATCCAAAAGGATGAGGAAGATGGAGAAGAAAAGGGATGTGTGTGTGTGTACATGTGAGTGAATTGTCATGTGTATTCATATGCAGATATGGTGGTGTGCATGCATGTGTATGCATGTGCATGTAGAGGTCATAGGGTAACCTCAGTTGTCTTCTCTCAGGCACCATCCACCTTAGGATTTGGTTTGGTTGAGTAGGACAGGGTCTCTCACCAGACTGGTTCTCACCAAGTAGACTAGACTGTCTGCCTAGAGCCCCAAGGATATGCTTATTTGCTCCCTGAGCCCCGAGATTACAGGAACACCACCATACTTTTCTTTAAATGTGAGTTCTAGGGATCCAACTCAGGTCCCCACGCTTGGAAGGCAAGCACTCTACCAACTGAGCCGTTTTTCCTCCCAAAGGAGTGCCACTGTACAGAGTAAGACCAGAGGCTCTGTCACCAGGGGAGGTGATGTTTGAAAAAGATCTGAAGGAAGAAAAAGAGCCAAGCCCTGGGTCTCAGAGATACAGCATGACCTCACAGAGAGGAGACAGTTGTATAGCTCAACACACTGCTACAGCATTGGTCCAGGACAATGAGACAACTGAAGGAAAACTAAATCTTCCCAGACCCGTGAGTCAGCTAAACCTTCTCCTCTTCAGGAATTTGTGGTAGGGATAAAGGCTAATGCTTGCAGCTCCTTATAAATTTGGTACCACATGGGAGAAGCAGAGAGCAACTGTGGCAGGGCCCCGAGTGGCAGACCTAATAGGAGTTCATGCTTTCCACAAAGTAGGTCACCCACAGGTTGCCCACAGTGTGTGTTCTCTTTCCCTTGGGTCACGGTGTGCTTTGGATGATCTTGTATAAAAGGGCAAATGACTTCATACCATACCTGTATCCTCGCTACACATATTTGTGCACACTCATGCATGCACGCATACTCACGCTGCTAAGGAGGCTCAGCTGGCTCCACTTGCGGGGCTTGGCCACCGCTGGGCTTCAGATCCCAAGCGGCTCTGAAGCCCAGCTACTTCTTGAGTAGGGATGCAGGTGGCATCTTGTCACTTTATCAGAAAGGGTCTGGAGTGATCTATAGCCGAGTGAAAAGTGAGATGGATCAGGTGCACTTGCCAGGTGCAGAAGGTAGCCACAGGGACAGACAGCCACCATGCCAGTGTGTGAGTGAGACAGTTTTAGGTTTCCTCAGAGGGCCCTTTTCCCTCCCTCCTTCCGCTGATGGAAGCGGCCCCTCCACCTAGGTCTGCCCCGATAAGCCTGGAACCGTAGCCGAGCCTCTTATCAGGCAGTTGCAGGGGGGATACAGGGACTCTGCACTGCACACTGGGCGCTGATAAAGTAGGCCTGGGTCAGACACTCAGCAGCTGCTGTCTTAGACCTGTCCCTAGAGTCTCAGTTCTCAGAAACAGGAGACTCCGACCTAGGAAATCTCATTCATTTCCTGCACACCAGAGCAGGATGAGCTGCTGATGGCCTTGGATGCAGAGTGTGCTTAGGAACATATAAAGATTTGGCCAGGATCCTTGGTGGAGCAGAGGTACTGAGGGGCTCTTGGGTGCCAGCATGACATAGATGGGGACCCAATGGGATCATGGGGTTTGTTGTGAAGTGTGAACTGTTCATAATTCCTTGTGAAGCTGGCACTGCCATCCCCATTTTAGTGCTGAGACGTTAGATTCCTGTAGAGGTGTCAAGGTATTTCACCTACCTGGTCAGTTGTTCTCATCAACTTAGACCATGAAACCCAATATGGACAAGTTCAACAGAGCCACCATGTATGGGCTGTCCATGCATGCTTCAGCATTGCCAGGGCATAAATTTCATTTCATTCATTCATGATCAGATTAGATGCCATGTTGGTTGGCCCCCATTTTGACTTCCCCTGTCATAGAGGGCCAACTAGAGTTTTCATTGGCCCTTCATACACACACACACACACACACACACACACACACACACACCCTGCTTGACAACATCATAGACTATCTTTAGATTTCACATTAGCTTTCAACCTTCTCCGACTTAGCCCATCTAGGGATTTCAGGTGAACGTCTGTGGGTCCAGCAGACAGTACTGACACTGAAACTGTCTTGTTTATTTAATATTAAGCTTATCAGGGATCTTGCAACTTCAGCCAGTAGTCCTAATAGGATAGAACCTAGACAGAGTGTTTGTTTTGTTTGTTGAGTGGTGCCAGGGACTGGACTCAGAACCTCGCACATCCCAAACTCTACCACTAAGCTCATACACAGCCCAGCACAGTTGTTTGTGAAAGGGTTCTAGGTAACATGTGTGGAGCCAGAGTGGAGAACAGGTAGTAAGGAGTTGCCCCTCTGAGTGTGTTGTTCATGGATCCCAGTCCAGGTCACCAGGCGCAGAGCCCCCAGGTCAGGGAAGCCTCCCCGGTACTCTAAAGCAAGTCTCTGGGGAGTATGTCTTATTTGTTGGGTTCACTTCAGGGACTGGAGCCCAGGGCCTCACATGTGCTCAACCAAAATTCTCACTTAGTGACACCACCCATCCATAGTAACGTATTTCATGTGAATTTGAAAATCTGAAATACCACCTTCATTTTTAATACTTGAAATGATTATTGTGATTTAATAATTCCATTTACAGAAATATAGAATAAGTTATTCATGACCCTCTTGCCTCTCCCTCCTTATGGACATTCCTTTTACTAACTTCCAATCACAATCCTGCTTACAACTTCTGGCCTGGACTCCTGACCTTTCAACAGTGTTAAAGTTTTCCTTCCTGTGGCCTTGACCTCAACATGGAGTCCTGAGGGTTGCAATCAGGTTTATCAAGCTTGGTAGCAATGCCTTTACCTACTGAGCCATCCTCCTTGACCCTGGAAATATTCTTCCTAATTGTAGTTACCTCTTCTCCAGCATTTATAAAGAATCCCTTTGTTTTAGGGTTTCTATTGCCTTGAAGAGACACCATGACCATAGCAAAATTTATAAAGGAAAACATTTAATTGGGACTGGCTTACAAGTTCAGAGGTTTAGTCCATTTATTGTCATGATGGGAAGCATGGTGGCACCCAGGCAGGCTTGGTCCTGGATAGGTAGCTGAGAATTCTACATCTGGATCTATAGGCAGCAAGAAGAAGGAGATACTGGGTCTGAATTGAGCATTTGAAATCTCGAAGCCCACCCCTAGTGATACACTTCCTCCAACAAGACTATACCTACTCTAACATGGCCACACCTCCTAATAGTGTCATTCCATTCAAATATGAGTTTATGGAGGCCGTTCGTTCTTTTTTTTTCCTGAGTTTTTTATTTATTTATTTATTTCCCGAGACAGAGTTTCTCTGTGTAACAGCTCTAGCTGTCCTGGAACTAGCTCTTGGAGACCAGGCTGGCCTCATACTCAAAGAGATCCACCTGCCTCTGCCTCCCATGTCCTGGGATTAAAGGCGTGTGCCACCACCTATTCAAACTACTGCACCCTCTTTCTAGAACCTCTCTCCCACAACGTCTGCTCACTGCTCACATGAAAAGACTCCGCTTTTGTATCTTTCAGGATCTTTCGTTGTCTATCACTCACCCAGGCAGACAAATGGTAAAAATGTATTAACAAAACCGAGCATAATAGTGATAGTGGAATAAGTATTAGGACAAGAAAAAGGAAGGGAGGAAGATGAGCTCATGGTAGTTATGGGTTCTACCATTCATATCTTCTTGTTCCTTTCTCCTAAAGTCTCAGTTTTTAATTACCAAAACAAAATTCAAGAGCAATAATTTGGAAGGTATAAGATAGAAAATTAATTTGTTCCTGTGTGAAAATGTCCATACTTTAAAAGAATACAAGAATGTAAAATCTATTCTGTTTTAGATTGTTCCCCATCAGGAGTCTTTAATCTTGATTGAATAATGAACCCAATCCTGCAGCTGCCTAGTGACTTTCTTGGTAACTTATTTTATTCTGTTATTCAGTTTGATGAAACAAAATCTCATGTTAAATAAAGAAATAATCATGGCAGTCGGGAGATGCTGTCTCCATGACTCTCCTTCCCCAGAGCGAATGTGTCAGGACTCAAAGATGCCTTTGAGGAGTGAGATCCCTGGTTAAGTGGTGAGGGATAGATACATCATCGCAGCAGAAACTGTATGAGTCTGCCCATTTCCGGGGGTTCAGATCTCAAACACACCGCCTTTAAATTCCTAAAGTGAAAGTGGATCTAAGTTTGTTGACTTTCCTCTGACTAGCTGTGGGGCGGCACACAGGGGTGGGGATGGGGTCCATCCATTTCTACGACCGAAACAATTGATATGGCTTCTTGTTTGTGCTGTGAAACTTCAGCTGACAGGAGGAAGAATTATATGTGCATTTGTGGCTTCTTTGGTTTTAAAAAACTAATATGGTCAAATATAAATCACAAGACCTGGATAGGGAGTGGGGAAGATGGAGCAGGAGCTTGCCAGAGTGACAGACGGAGACAGGAGTTCATAGCGTGTTCCATCAGCTAGGGAAAGAACGGGAAGAGGCAGTAAAAGGTTAGCAGGACAGGAATGGGGGAGAGAAATAACCTATCTCTCCTGAAGCAGACAAAAGACAGGTCAGGGGTGGGGCCATGAGCTGGTCGCTTCCTGATTCCATCCCAGATACAAAGAGGAAGTGAACTGGTGACTCACATGGGTGTTTTTCCTGCCCTGATACTTAGCAGACAGGATTTGGAGGTGCAGAGAAGGGTAAATAGCGCCATGGGAAACATTCAGGAAAGCCGACTGGCCCCCATGATAAGGAAGCGCCGGCCCTGAACATCCTGTCATCGGGTTCTCCACAGCAAAAGTCCAGGCTTCTGGTTTCTGAAGCCATGTGTGTACGTGTGTGTGTGTGTGTGTGTGTGTGTGTGTGTGTGTGTGTGTGTGCGCGCGTGCGCGCATGTGTGTCTACTTAGGAACACATGGGCACACATGAGGATAATAAGAAGAGATCTCATGTAGTAAGTGCCACCCAAAGGGAGCCGTTTGAGATATTCTCATGTTCATCTCTGCAAACCAGAGCTCATGTGGCTGGGGTGGACAGGGAGTCAAGGCCCCTGTCCCCAAATTCCAGGCTCCCTGTGTCCCCCACTGGAAAGGGCGATTTTATTTGCACATTGCTGTCTTTACCCGCACCCAGCCAATGTGCTCCCAATATTTAAACCCAAATGCACTCTGTCTCCTGCCATACCCGTTTCAAATGCAAGTGTAGCCTGTAAGCCAAACTGTGGGGTTGCCCAGAGACGCCTCTATGACAGAAAGCACTGGTTTTTCAAAATGAATTTTCATCTTGAATATTCAGTTCTAAAATACCCTAAGATTCTGGATGTTTTTCCTGAGGTCTTCCAGGAAAGCTGAGTTCAACTGAGAAATCTTCAGAGGCATTTGCTTCCAGTGGGTGGAGGTCTGAGCAGTGTGCAGTGTTGAGAACAGTGAGCATCGCTCCCACCTGGTCCTTATCCGTCTGGTTTCCCTGAGAGCCGGGCTACAGGGCTGAGAGGGAGTTTCTCCTCTGCGCACTCAGCCCGGGTCTTGTAGCCCTGAAGCTCTCTCTGAGCCTCCGGGTCACAGGAAGAAGAGAAACAGTTCAGAAAAGACAGGGAGGACACCCACTTCCTGCTCCCCAGCCTTTCCTTCCCTCCAGGGTGCTTTCCCAGTGCACTTTTCTCTGTTGGGCCACATTCTGCCCTGCTGCCTTGGGGCACTCGGCCCTCCTTTGCTTCCCAAGCCTGTGGGAGCTCTGCTCTCTGCTTTGGACTGTGAAAGCTCAGCCTCTTGTCCTGATGCCATCCAAAGGCTGGAAGGTCACTGCTAGTGAAGTGCTTACTACAGGAGCTTAAAGGCCTGAGTCTGTTCCTCAGAACCCACGTAGAAAAACTGGCAGGCTTGGTGTACACTTAGAATTCCAGCATTGGAGGTGGAGTTAGGAGGACCCTTGAGGCCCACTTACCAGTTAGTAACCTAGCTAATTGCAGAGCCCTAGGTCTTGGTGAGAGGCCCTGCCTCAAAAGTCAAGATGGACAGTGTACTGGGAATAAAACCGAAAAGTGACCTCTGACCTACAAGCTCTCTCTCATACACATAACACTGTCCAAGTGAAGATTGTGAAACTCCTCTCCACCTCCTCCTGCCCAGCTTGTTGTAGACACAGGATTCGCTGCTGCCCCGGAAGGAAAGAACAGCTCCCCGGCTGCATGCAGAAAATGGCCCCCCCTAGAGTTAGTTATCATGGCTAACTAAATCATCATTATTTACAGCTGCAAACTGATCAAGGCCATTAATCCACGTAATTATGCAATTAGGTTCCTAATTAGGCTGAAAATGCAATTCTATTCTTAAGTGATTTAAGTCCTTTAGAGAAGCAAAAAGCATGAGCGCACAAGAGCCGGTTGGGAAGCAGCATGATGTGACTCCGGGCTGCACAGGGGCTGCTGATTTGTACTTGAGTCACATGTGTGTGTGTTTAAAGCCCACATAGGCACACGTGCATGAAAAATACATACCTCTGCCGGTGCCCATGCCAGAGACTTAAAAAAATGGCCGTCATTAGTGTCTCTGGAAGCTTCATATTCCTGTGGGCTCTGTTTAGAGAATCCCAGTGTATGCTAAGTAGTTGCATCGGCAGCAGTGATGATGGGAGGATCTCTGGGATCTGCTAGAGGCATGGTGTGCAGTGCCATTCATTTGGTCACCGGGCCAGTGTCCTGCTAAGCCTTGAAATGCTGCCATTGTGCTTACGGGAGCTCAGAAAGCACAGAGCCTACCGTGAAGCACATGCCCCATATGGCGTGTACTTGGAGAGGCCAGAGGACAGCGCAGGGTGTCATTCTTCAGGAAGCAGTTTTGTTTGAGCCAGCGGCTTACTAGCCTGGAAGTCTGCAGGTAGACTGGGCTGGCCTGCCAGTGAAGCCCAGGAATTCCTGTGCTGGAGTTACAGATATGCATCTGGCTTCTTTCTCTTTTAAACATAGATTCTGGTCCTTACATTTACAAGGCAAGTTTTACTAAGTCACCTCCTCCATCCCTACAGAGGGTTTTATATAAACGAATCACTCAGTAAGCTGCAGTCTGTGGCCTGGGCTTGTACAGTTAACCAACCAAGAGCAGGCTTTCCCTTCCTAAATGTTTGTGTGTTTGTTACCCTTACAGATCTGTAACAAAATACTTGAGAGACACAATTTAAGGGGTTCAAGGTTTCTTTACTCTTGTAGTTTCAGGGGGAGCGGCCCGTGGAGGCACGGTAGAGGCTGATATGTGAAGTGGACATTTGGTCATATGACCAGGAACCAGGACTGGACATAACCTTCCAAAGCTCAGTGCAGGAGTTACTAGGGTCAGAGACCGGGTCTCAGCTGCTTCTATACACCAGGCTCTGCCTATTCTCCTTAAGCCAATTAAAGAGGCAAATTGACAGTAAGGGCAGAAAAAAAGCAATTTCTGTGACGAAGGAGAAAGGGATCCAGTGATTCCTACCCTACATAGCCGTCTTCCTCTGGTGATACTGATACGAGGTGCAGACTTAAGTTCATGGCAAGAGGCATGCAGAGCTAAGCAGTCCCGGTCACGGCGGGGTCCTGTCCATCACTGACCATCATTGTCTGGCTGCCTCTCTCTCTCTCTCTCTCTCTTACTCATATTCCTTTTAAAAAATATATAGGTTTTAATTAGCTTACAAAGTAGTGAGTTTCAGTAAGACCTTTCGTACATCCTTAGTTGTGATAAATCCTCCTCCTCTTCTCCACCCCACTAGAGCCTTTAACCTCATATTTTGCTTCATCTCTTTCATCACTATCATCTCTATCTTAGTTACATTTCTATTATTGTTATAAAACACCATGACCAAAGCAACTTATAAAACCAAATGCTTAATTTAGGAGTTACAGTTTCAGAGGATGTTTCATGATGGCAGAGCAGAGCCATGATGGCAGGAACAGCTGAGAGCTCACTCCTTGCTCTGCAGATAGGATGCAGAGGGAGAGTCACACTGGGAATGGTATGAGTCTTTTAAAACCTCACAGCTGGGCCCCAGTGACACAACTCCTGCAACAAGGCCACACCTCCTGATCCTTCCCAAACTGTTCTACCAACTGGGGACCAAGTATTCAAATACAGGAGTCTGTGGGGCCATTCCCACTCAAACCGCTGCAAGTCCTATGGCCAGTTTGTCCCACGAAGGATAGGGTAGTGACCAGTCAATGGCTTGGACAGAACTTTAAAACAGCTTAAGATTCTCCCTCTTTGAATATCTCCTTCCTGAAACTTCCCTTACTTCCTGGTGGTTCTGTTTGCTAGAACTGGCTGCGCTAGGGTTCCTGTAGCAATTCTACTATGATTTTGTTCTGTTCTCAGAATAAAACTCTAAGAAATGGGGAATCACCCCCCAGTGGTTTATTCTTCCAAAGCATTCCTTAAAAATCTAATGTATCTATTTCATCATTATTACCCTTGACTTCATCTAAAATCTCATTAGATGCAGGTAAGATCCTGATGTTTGTTTTTTACTCTTTATTCTTTTGGCTTTTGGGAGAGGCCACCACCAAGCTCCCAAACAGATTACACTGAGGCATTATTATTACTTATGAATGCCCAACCTTAGCTTGGCTCGTTTCTTGCCAGCTTTTCTTAAATTATCCCATCTTCCTTTTGTCTCTCAGCTTTTTCCTTTTCTTCCTTCCATGTATCTTACTTCCACTCTTACTCTGTGGCTGTCTGGGTCCTGGATTGCTGGCCTCTGACATCCTCCTTTCCTTGTTCTCTTGCTCCTCTCTCCTTCCAGAGTCCTCTCTGCCTGCCAACCCTGTCTAACTTTTCTCCTGCCTTGCTGTTGGCCATTCAGCTCTTTATTAGACCATCAGATGTTTTAGACAGGCAAATAACCACAGCTTCACCGACTTAGTTAAACAAATGAAGCATAACACCTTAAAATATTCTGCAACAACGAGACTCCGCCGGAGGTCATTGGTAAGATGGAAGCAGAATCTTTCTTGAAATTCGAGTGGGGAATTCTGTTAAATCTCAAAAATTAAGATTAGAAGAATGCTGTGTTTTAAACCTTCAGCCTCCTAAGAGTGTGTTTTGTATATCCACCTGATTCTTTGCTGTTTCTCAATATAATTTTCTTCACATAGGTACAGATCCTGTATACTTCTTAATAGATAAAAATCCCAATCTGCTGTCTAAGCTAACTGTAGCTGTAATTTCCTTGTGCCTCCTTTTTCCAGCATATGTTTACCGTAGGTACTTGATGGGAGTCTTTTGCCTTCTTACTCCTCCTGGGCTCTTTAAAGTAGAATGTCTTCCTCCTCCCTCCACAAAGCACAAAGTGGCCCCTGTGGGCCGCCATGTGCTGTCTCTCTCACAGGTGACTCCTGCAAGCACACATAGGTAGTATTCCTCCAGTATGACCATAGATTCCATTTGACTTTGGCCACATAGTCTTGGCTCTTGTGCTAGATGACATTAGCAGTGAGGACTCCACGCAGTGAGTCGGCATCTCTCTCACGCTGCTCGCTGCAACCTCAGCTCCTACTAGCTTATCCTCCTCTATTTAACATCTCCACTCCAATAGCTTCTCAGGCCCATGGGCATCTCCAGACCAGTGACCCAGCCAAGCCGTCCCCATGACACTGCCATGCCTCTGTTTCCTCACGTCTACCCCATTGTTTCATCCAACCTTATCCTGCCTTGCCATAGACCAAACAGCTTTATTACTAACCGGTGAGAGGAATGCATATTCACAGCATACAGAAGGGTCAGCCACAGCAGAGGATAGAGGGAACTTAGAGAGTCTGGTCAGTTTCTAGGACTTTCTTAAGTGTTTGGAGTGGTGGACATCCTGGGATTAATGAGCCTCCCTGCAGGATGGAGTCTTTTATCCCCCTTAGCATGGCTGTTGTCTCACCTCTCTTCAACACTTCCAGATATGCCCTCTGTCTTGTTTTTAGAGGCAGGGTCTCTTACTGGCCTGGTATTCCAGCTACTAAGTATCCGATTTGCCTATCTCTGCTTTCCCAGCACTGAGATTACAAGTGTTCACTAATACTACCAATAGCCAGGGTTTTTTTTTTTTTTTTAGCATGGATTTTGGGGCTCAAATCCAGATCCTCATGTTTGCATGGCAAACACTTTACCAACTGACTTATCTCCTCAGTGCCTAATTTTCAGATTCCAAGCCACCCTGCAACACACATCCCTGAACATGGATCTTTTCCCATTCCAGATGATTTCTCCAGACTCCATACCTAGAGGGCTTATTTCATCATTTGGGTGACAGATTTGCCATATGCTATATAAAAGCATCGATTTTGCCTATATTTTAAGAATTTTATCAGGCTTAATTGTTGTGCTATTGCTTTGAAGAGGCACCACGAACAAGGTGACTCTTATTTTTAAAAGGTGTTTAATTGAAGGGTTGCTTACAGTTTCCGAGGGTTAGACTGTGACCTTCATGGTGGGAAGCAGGCAGGTATGGCACTGAAGCGATAGCTCAGAACTTTACATCCCACCCCACAAGCAGCAAGTGAGAAGAGCCGGCAGACACATAGACAGACAGACTGGGCCTGGTGCAGGGTTTTGAAACCTCAAAGACCACCCCCAGTGACATAGCTCCAACAAGGCCACACCCACTCCAAGGCCATACCTCATAATCCTTCCCAAACAGTTCCACTCTCTGGTGACTAAGGATTCAAATATATATAAGTCTATGAGTCCATTCTCCTTTAAACCAACATACCATCTTAACCCAGGTCATGGCAACACTATTGGCAATGATAATAACTAATATCCGGATGGCCTGACCTACGCCCCACACTGTACTTGATCCTCAGCATGGGCCAACAATAATCCTGCATGGTTGGGCAACCATCTTGAATGTGCAAAAATATAAGCACCATTTCACTCCCCGAGGACGGTTCAGGCCTGAGTGCCAGGGCTGGGCTGCCACTCACTCACCAATCTGTCTGTCTGTAGTAAGTGTGCTGACCTTGCATGGATGTGCGCTGAGCAGGTGGAGCCTCTAAGAGCATCTCATGGCATCCTCAGTATCTTCTCTCCATAAGCGCCTGGGTGGGGCTGTAACGGGTGTGTCTAGGTCTGCCTGAGCTACATCATCTCTAAAGAAGCTCAGAGCTGTGAGGCTAATGCTGAAGGGGATGAATAATCCCCTCCTGTCCTCATGACAGCTGGGGATATCTGTCTCCTTTGTCATTTGGGAAGTGAAGAGCCCTTCCTTTGGAGAAGCATTTCTGCAACTCCTCTTCACAGCCCCGATGCCCTTAAAGTAAGAGCAGTGCTGGTTCCTCCACTGTCTCAGTGTGATCAGCAGTGCTGGTTCCCCCACTGTCTCAGTGTGATCTACAGTGCTGGTTCCCTCCACTGTCTCAGTGTGATCAGCAGTGCTGGTTCCCCCACTGTCTCAGTGTGATCTACAGTGCTGGTTCCCTCCACTGTCTCAGTGTGATCAGCAGTGCTGGTTCCTCCACTGTCTCAGTGTGATCAGCAGTGCTGGTTCCTCCACTGTCTCAGTGTGATCAGCAGTGCTGGTTCCTCCATTGTCTCAGTGTGATCAGCAGTACTGGTTCCCCCGTTGTCTCAGTGTGATCAGCAGTGCTGGTTCCCCATTGTCAGTGTGATCTACAGTGCTGGTTCCTCCACTGTCTCAGTGTGATCAGCAGTGCTGGTTCCTCCATTGTCTCAGTGTGATCTACAGTGCTGGTTCCCCCACTGTCTCAGTGTGATCAGCAGTGCTGGTTCTTCCACTGTCTCGATGTGATCAACAGTGCTGGTTCCCTTCATTGTCTCGCTGTAGTCCCTTACTGTGTGTATTCAGCTAAGGTCTTGCTTAGCCTCCAGAGAACAAGGCTGAAAACACTGTGTTCTCATAAGCCATTGATCGGAAGGATACGAGCATTTATCAGAGTTATGTATAAGAGTTATCTCCCCTGTCCCCAGCAACAGTTATGGGGGCAAGCAGAGAAGAGGAAGGTGACAAATTCTCAGTCCTTGATTGTGCTAGGTTTTTAGTGACATTGGCTGGTTCCTGAAAAGAAAGGAGACACTAGTCAGGAGTCGTGATGGACGGAGGTGTGATGTGATTTCATTTTTGTTTGATGAGAGAAGTATGGGGGACTTTGGGTCTATTTACCAAAGCCTGTTGTCACCTTTGCCAGGGTGGGGTGTAATGCTTTAGCATTCCTGCAGTCTATAGTCTATAGCCATGAGCACAATGGGTTCAGCCATGAACTCAGTGGTCCTTAGATCCAGGCTCCAGCAACAGCAGCAGCAGCACCTGAGAATATATGAGAACTGTGAGATCAGGTGGGGAGGTGGCACAGTTGGTGAAGGGCTTGCTTGAGAAATGAGGACCGACCTGAGTTTGATTCCCCCAGAATCCATGTTTAAAAACAGCCATGTGTGGTGCCATATATTGTAATCTCAGCACTAGGGTAGCAGAGTCAGGAGGACTAGAGAATCCCCAGAGCTCACTAGCGAGCTAGCCCAGCCTAATCAGCTAGTTCCAAGTCGATGAGAGACCCTGTTTCAAAAACCAAGGTAGATGGATCCTGGAAAATGACAGCTTAGATTCTCCTCTTAGTCACATAAGGACCTGTAAGTTCTCTGCCCCCCATCACTGACTACCTAGGGTCTTGGGGTAGAGGCAGGCTGATCTGTGGTTCTCTAGGTCCTCGGGGGATTCTTGTGCGTGCACACTTGAGCTTGAGGGTGAGAAGTAGTTATCTAGGCTGCATCGTTTCCCCCCGTTCAGGATTTCCTGCCTCTGCTTTGCCAAGAAGGAAAGGAGTCTCTGAGAGGGAAGAACACTAGCAGGAAAAGTTTTATACTACCTCAAGGTGTAATCCCACCTCAAGAAAGATAAGGGGGCACTGGAGAAGGTCACCATGATCCAAGAATATTAGCTCCTTCCCTCCATAGTGCTTACATACCATGTTCCACAGATGATGAAAGCAGTACCCCCTTCCTTTACTATTCATAACCGAACAAATTCTCATAGTGAAACAGTGGGGTGCACCAACATTGTCCCACACTGCTTCCCTCGTCTACCATAGGAAATCCCCTAGATCTTTCTGGTCATTGTTTAAAGCCAAACCAGGATTCACGGTGTTGACACTGGAAATAATTTCAGGAGTAGCTGGGATAACGAAGAGGAGATTTTATTAAAGATATTTTAATATAGCCTTAAGCATGGAGATTAGAAGAAAAAGGGTACTCAAGAAGACACGCGTGAGAGCCTGAATGTGTGGCTTCTCAAAATGCACAGAAAGTAAGAGGATTCCCAAGGCTCTCAAATCTCTAAAGGGTGAGTCACAACTAATTGTATTAGTCAGGGTCCTTTAAAGGACCTGAACTCAGAAGGAATGTATGTATTTAAAGGGTTTTTCTTTCTCCATTGACTCATAGGATACGGTCCAGGTAGTCGCAGTAATTACTGTCTACAAGGGAGAGGTTGAGAATCCTGTAGTCTCTCAGGACTGAATATCTCAGCAATTTCAGTCCGGCACTGGAGTGCTGGAGGATTCCTGTAGTCTACATTGGGATCCCAAAGAAGTAGGTTCTAGTATTTGTGATGGATGCTATATCATCACAGATGGACTTCCCAACAAGAGTGATGGCAACTGGATAAATGGAATAGTCTCCTTCTTCCGTGTCCTTTTGTCCTGGCTACCTCCCCAAGGTGTAGACCAGATTTGGGGTTGGTCTCCCTGCCTGATCTGATTAAGAAAATCCTTTGCAGATGTGCCGAGCTGCCTGAGGTTTAGCTGATTTCGGATGCAGTCAAGTTGAGAATTGGGAACCAAGATTAACTGTCATACCATACACATCATTTCACTAGATCTCAAGCTAAGCCACTAAAGATTGCTCAGAAACTCTTTCTTTTTCTTGGTCTTTTGCTAAGAGATAGATAGATAGATAGATAGATAGATAGATAGATAAGTGAACTGATTCTTGAGATGTCTTGAATGTAATTGTAAACTGCTGAGGTTAAAAAAACAGAGACCACTAAGGTTGCACAAATAGTTTGATACATTTCCTTTTCTTGTAGACAACCTTTCTGGTGAGATTTCTAAAGAATCGCAGGTTTATAGCTGAAAAAGAGAAAGGCTGTAAGAAATTAGGATCTATGTTATAATTCTTGTTTTGTTGATGAAAAGCTTCTGCTGGATTCCATAGTGAGCAGTTCATCTCTTTCCTCATAATGTGCCCTGCATTTTTCTCTTTTTTGAGTTTTTTATTTATTTAGTGATTTACTCTGTGTGCATCTGTGTATATACATACAGATATAGTTATAGATATTGCACATGTGGAGGCAAGAAGACAGCTTGCAGGAGCCAGTTTGCTTCTTCTACCATGTGGGGCCCAGGGATGAAATTCAGGTCAGCAGCCTTTGTAGTGGCAAGCACTTTTACCCACTGAGCCTTCTCACTGGCCATTCCCCACTTTCTGTCCTGCCTTGCAGCCAGGCTCTCAGCCTTCTCTGATTGTGTCCAGGGAGGTTGGCCTTTCCCAAGCATGGACAGTGGATCACTCCTGTCACATGGCATCTGCTGTCCCTGACTTCAGCTCCCAAGCAACAACTTAGTTTCCTTTCCCTGTAGTCATCTGTCAGCTTGACAGCAGACTCATTGCCATGTCCCTATTCCTGTGCGTTAAAGCCACACCCGCCGCTCCTGGAGTGGGCTTCTCCTTCTCCAAAGGAGAACAAGTTCACCAAGAACCTTGGTGGCCTTGGTATTGTCCAGAGATCTACCCTGTTCAGTTATCTGATGGTACTGGCCAACTTTCCACAGGCATAAGCAGTGTGGTGTTGCTGTAGCTCTAGCAGATTCCGGGTCCCCCAGTTCTCCCAGGAACCTGACATCCAGCAAAGCTTTACTGGAATCCTTTCTCTCTCCTTCCGTCTTTTTGAGTTTCCTAGAAATTCTGTTCAGGCCGTGTCTGTGGGGGTTGGAGCTAGGGGACACAGTATCTTCTTCTTTGTTTATGGTACTCCATGAATATATGAGAATACTTGGCACCTTCTTTGAATGTGTGTGTTCACACATGTGCAGGTGCACATATGGGAATGTGCGCATATGGAGATCAGAAGACAACTCTGTCATTCCTTGGCTACCATGCATTGCTTGTTTGTTTTCAAGACAAGGTCTCTCATTGGCCTGTAGCCGAATCCATTGGGCTGGATAGCCAAGAAGGAGCCCTAGGAATCCACCTTTCTCCATTTCCCCCCCAATGGGATTCTGAGCAGATGCCACCACACCTGGGCTTGTTTGGATGCCCTTTTGTTTAATTCAGATAGTAAGGATGGGACTCGGGTTCTTGTGCTTCTGAGGCCAGGATTTCACTGATGGACTGTCACCTTAGCCCTTCCTGCCTTTAATACCCTGTATGCCTCAAGTCCACCCTTAACACAGGTCCTCCCTGGAGGAGAGCCTATAAGATAGAAGTGGCTCCACGCTGCCCATCCTTCAGTTGTATAGGGCTGCTGTCCTGGACTCAGGATAAGGGGAAGCTGTTTTATTCTCTGTTAGAAGAATGGTCACAAAGCCTTCTTCCTTTTCTGTATGTACTATCGCTCAAGTGAGCTGATCAATTGTGAGGTAAATGTGAGTGCCATTTGTGTGTGTGGTGTAAAAGAACTTCTGGAGAGGATAGAAGAATAATAGCAGAGGGACGTGTAGCAATAGCCCAGGCACCTAAATCTTGAGTTGTGAATTATAGCATCCCGCCCCTCCCCCCAGGTCCTCGTGTGAGCAAATTCTGGGCATAGAACCTCCCAAGCATGAGTCCAAGTGGCACTTACTAGTTATTTCTCTGTTGGGATTAAAATACCATGTCCAAAAGCAGCTTTCAAAGGAAAGAGTTTATTTAGGTTGACAGTTCTAGAGGGCTAGTCCATAGTGGTTGGGGAGGCATGGCAGGAGACCGGCATGGTGGAGCAAGGAACTGAGAGACCATATCTGAACAGCACACAGGAAGCAGACAGTAAGTACTGGAAGTGGGGTGGGGCTGTAACTCTCCAAGCCTGCCCCAGTGACTTACTCCTCCCCCACAGCTCTGCATCTTAAAAGTTCCATAACCTTCTCAAACAGTGCCACCAGCAGGGGACTAAGAATTTAAGTCCGTGAGCCTACGGGGGACATTTTTCTCATCCAAACCACAACACAGGGAAGGATGCTCATCCCAACATGACCTTTGGAGCCCAAGTCTATCTCCTCCATGGTGTCCTATGTCTCCCTATAACAGGACTATGTCTTCCCATAATGGAGACACCTGTCTTGGCGCTCTGGCTTTGCTAAGACCCAGGGTTGTACCACAACTTACAAAATTCATATAGACAGTATAGGGGTGCAGGAGGGAATGGCTGAGATCCAGGCAAGAATCCACAACCCTCCCCACTCCCTACTTCTATGAGAAAATGTCAACAAACCTAATCTTGAGGGTCCCTTGAAAGTAGTCACAGCTTCTATAGTGAAGATGTTGGCTGCACTGTGTGGAGGATAACATTGCAGATTATCATAGGATTCCTACTGCTATTTACTGATGTGATAAGAAGACCCTTAGCAGATGTTAGCACCATGCTCTTGAACTTCCAAGCCTCCAGAACTTTGAGCTAAATAAATATATACTTTTATGGGTCACACAGAATTCCAGCCACTAAATCCATTTGTTCATATATGCATGCATCCATTCATGCTTTAGTTTTATATTTATTCAGTATTTCCCAAGTGGACAGTCTCAGGCTATCCCAGGCAATAGAAACCCTAAGACAGAAATCAGTGCTAAGTTCATGGTGTATTGCTGTTACAGACCTAACCATGTGTTTTGGGGAGTATTGTGGAGGCATTTGAACTTTAGATCAGAAAATCCACTGAATGTTGAGAACCCAGTGGGCTGTTTCGTGGGAACTTAGAGAATAATACTGAGAGCAGTGCAGGTGATGGAGGTCTGCCTTGTAAAGTTCAGAAGGAAGCAAAGACTTCATGGGGGCCATTCGTATGCTATTAGGAATCTGAGGTTCTGTGTTGTGTGGAGCGGCGGGCTGTGTCCAGCCACCTGGCTAGCTTTACCCGAAATAATTACACAGAAATTGTATTATTTTAAACACTGCCTGGCCCATTAGTTCCAGCCTCTTATTGGCTAGCTCTTACATATTGATCTAACCCATTTCTAGTATTCTGTGTAGCACCACAAGCTGGCTTACCAGGAAAGATCTTAACCTGCGTCTGTCTGGAGTGGGAGAATCATGGCGAACACCTGACTCTGCTTATTTCTCCCAGCATTCTGTTCTGTTTACTCCGCCTACCTAACTTTCTGTCCTATCAAAGGCCAAGCAGTTTCTTTATTAACTAATCAATTAAAGCAACGGATAGACAAATAAACTTAACCAATAGACAGATGACCCTTCTCCCTCAGTTCTGGTCTGCTTGGAATGAAGAATCAGCTGTGACTTCCAAGAGACCCAGAACGACTAACGTGAAACCTTTGCCTTGTTGGGAAAATTGCTGCTTGTCATTTGGGGCTGAGAAATGAGTGGTTATTAGATGAAACCAGAATCTCTGTGGTAAAAAATCTTCTGGAAGGATTCCTTCAGGGCCAGCACACAGGAGCTGTGATCCAGTAAAGGCCGAGGCTGCATCTCCTGCTGGCAGCCAAACTTGGCAATGTGGAAGAGTTTTCTAGCCCGTTACTGGTTTTGCTCATGGACAGCAGCTGAGGCTTGGCACTGTGAGAAGCTAGAAGAGACCATTGGTGAAGGTGCAGCATTCATTGCAGTAAAAGCCCCAGGATTGAAGGGATCCTGAAGAGAACAGGAGTCTTGGCACCATGTGCTAAGCTCACAGCCCCTGGAGAGAGCCTGGGAGAGGATGTTGGTGAAGGTGTAGTCAAGTTGAAGCGGAGTTCCAGCATTTTGGAGATGACCACCAAGGAAAGAATCTGTGGAATGGATATAGTCTGAGCCTAGAAGACAAGCTGTATGTGGGGGTAGGTGGGTGGCAGAGCCAGGGAAGCGGACCTGCCCAGGACCTTTGGCTGACCCGAGGCTCCCCTCCTGGCTATGTCCAACCCACTGCCCCGCCAGACTCTAGCAGCCAGTGTTTTATCAGATCCAGGCAAGTACATGGTAACTGCCCTGTGGAGAAAGGTCTCTTTGCACTACAATTGCAACGATTCCCTGAGCCTGGTGTGTTCCTCTCTGCTTCAGCTTGTACTGAGATTTCTAATTTAGTGCTGCTATCTCCAGAGTCTAATAAATCCCCTACTCCCCTGTGCCCCCAAGGAGAGGAGATATCATTTGTAGTAGCTAGAGGAAGCACTATAGGAGGTTGCAGTGTGCCAGATCCAGAAGCCACAGGCAAGTACTAGCAGCAACTTCAGTAACTTGGATAGCTCCATAGGATGGGCCTTTCCCACTGTACAGTTGATACAAAGATCTGGGTTTGGGAAGAAAACTCGGGGAGAGACTGAAAGTATACCCCAAGTGAGTAATGAAGTCCCAGGCTGCCACTGGATGAGCTGTGTGACCAAAGGCACGTCACATGCCTGGGCTTGAATGTTCAACCTGTGGAATGGCCGATGATGACCGGCATCTCTCAGGAGGACCCTTGAGAGAGTAGGTGTAAGGCAATAACAAAGCCACACTTGGTGTGAGCAGACCATCAACTGGCCTGTGTTAAAAACACAGTGGTGAGCCGGGCGGTGGTGGCGCACGCCTTTAATCCCAGCACTCAGGAGGCAGAGGCAGGCGGATCACCTGGTCTACAAGAGCTAGTTCCAGGAGAGGCTCCAAAACCACAGAGAAACCCTGTCTCGAAAAACCAAAAAAAAAAAAAAAAAAAAAAAAAAAAAAAAAAAAAAAACACAGTGGTGCCAATCTTCATCCCACCACAGATAACCACTACTGAGTGTCTAGCCAACGTGGGCTTCTGTGATCGGATACAGTGGTATTGCATTAACTTTTCCTAAGAAGATCTGAACAGTTGTCTGTTGGCCCCAGATACGGCTCCAATGGCAGACTGAAGTAGTGATTCCATCAAAGTCCAATTTGACCAACCAGTGAGTTTTGAGGGGCTTCTTGTCAAGAGCATGGGTAAAAGTTTACTTAAAGGAATGTGGATAACCCAAAAATAGACACATCAGAGGCTGGGGAGATGGCTCAGTTGACAAAGTGCCTGCTGTGCCAACATAAGAACTTGAATTTGCATCCATAAAATCCATAAAATGGGCAGGTGTGGTAGGATGCATCTGTAATCCTAAAACTAGAGGGCCAGAGGAAGAGGAGTCATACAACCCAGTTGTCAGCCATCCTAGCAGAATTAGTGAGGTCTAGGGTCTGTGATAGGTAGGTAGGTAGGTAGGTAGGTAGGTAGGTAGGTAGATAGATTTTTGTCTCAAAAAATAAGGTACAAAGTCGCCAAGAAAGATCTCTGACCTCCATACACACAAGTACACAGGTACCTATTAACAAACATGCACATAACCATACAGACATATACATACACCAGACAAACATATACACAATCAGTTGTATCACCACAAAGTCTCACATCTTGAATTGTGTACTCATAGAAGCTGTGTCGTGGAGTCTTTTGGTTAATCTTCTGTGTTATAGAATAATCCTCTTGGACACCATAATGACTTGTTGCTGGAACTGGTTTAATAAAATACTGATTGGCCAGTAGTCAGGCAGGAAGTAAAGGAGAACAAACTAAGGATGATGGGAAGGGGGTGGAGTCAGGAATCACCAGCCAGATGCCGAGAAAGTAAGATGGGCATGCCATACTGAGAAAAGGTACCACCATGTGGCAGAGTGTAAATTAGGAATATGGTTTAGCTTAAAATTTAAGAGCTAGTTAATATTAATCCCAAGATATTGGTTGAGCATTTTTAAGTAATATTAAGCCTCTGTGTGGTAATTTGGGAAGTAGCTGCTGGGTATTTGGGAACAGGCGAGTGGGAGAGAAACGTCTGGTTACACATGGCTCCCTACATTGGGCGGCAGATGAAGCGTGATCCTAATTAGTCTTAACAATACAAACCTGGAGTCAGATGTCAAGGGTGAAAGCTGAAAGATTAGAGAAATGAAGGAACAGTCAGAGTCACTTCTTACCTCTCTAAATTCTCAGGGCCAAGATCCTGTCTACACCCTGCCTTATCACTTCCTCTCTTTCCCGTGTTGTCACTTCCTGTCTCCTCTCTGTACAGATCTCCTGAACTCTAACTCCATCCTCTGAACTCCAGGCAAGCTTTAGTTGTCAGAATACAGACAAAATATCACAACACTTGTGTGTCCTTTTTGTGTATCCTAGTATCTCCAAAGATCACTTGGATGTGGGAAAAGCTGGAAGAGAGTCACGACCCAATCTCAGCTGAGGGTCTTGAGACCTGCTCCTTCCTTCTGTTAGAGGGTATCAAAAGTCCCATTGCCATTATCATAAACAAACATAGCTACCTTCGTTTTTTTCTGCTCATTGCGTTGCCATAGATACCTGGCCAAGGTAGTCTTCACTCCAAGATGGTGAATATATTATACCCAGGGGGAAAAGTCAATGGGTATCTACAAGGTGTGAGCATTGGCATCTGTGCTGGGATTTAACAGGGAGTGGCATGGTTCTGGAGTGCCCTGGGAATCACGGCGTATGCTCAGCCTGGTTCAGTAGGCATGCAGAATTGGGTCTATGCCTTCCAGCAGAGGTCTGGTGCACTGTATTCTTCTCTCTGCAGGCAATCGCCAAGCTGCTTACAAGTGACCAGGGGGTACATACTGGTTTCTGATTGTGGGGAGTCTTCCTTTCTCACCGTAGGTTTTCACTTTTGTCCACAGAGCCTAACCCAGGGATGTCCTACAGCGTGATGGAGATCGCCATCATTGCAGGTAAGCTGGCACGGGAGTTCTCTTCTAGAAGCCAAGAAAGACCCTGAGCAGAACTGGCTTGAGGACCTAGGTGGAAAAGGGCTGGTAATGCCTGGTGATTCCCTCCTGCTCTAGTTTGCTTCTTGTTGCTGTGATAAACACCTCAGCCAAAATAAGCCCAGGGAGGAAAAGGTTTATTTAACGTAAACTTCCATGTCAATGTCACAGTCCATCCTTGAGGGAAGCCAGGGCAGGAACCCAAGCAGGGGCAGAGGCAGGAACCATGGATGAAAGCTGCTGAACAGTGTGTTTCCTCTGGCTTGCTCAGCTGAGTTTCTTAGAGAAAACCTACCATGGGATGGAACCACTCACTGTGGAAGCAGCAATCAAGAAAATGCCCCATAGGCCTGTCCATCGGCCAATCTGGTTAAGGCAATTCTTGAAATGAGATTCCTCCTCCCTAAGTGTGTATAGACTTGTGCCCGGTTGACAAAAACTATGTCTCCACCCCTGGAGGGGTCTTTGGGGATAGAAAGGAACACTCCCATTCTGATTGAAAGTGTTACATATGGTGCCTGGTGGAGTGTGAACAAAAGGGGGCTTGCTACTCATATCAAAAGACATCCTGTCCCTGGACCTTGTATCCACCACAGTGGCTCAGGCTGGAGAATGAGCCATCTATGTGTTACAAATAAAAACATGATAAAACCAGATTAGTAGAAAAGGAATCTGGGACAAAATCCACTATGGGAGAGCTTTATTTGGGGTAGGATGGTCGGAGCACCATAGCTATAAAGCCATGAGAGGTTCTGAAGTGGGAAGGCCTTAGGAGAAGGAGAGGTGCCATGTGTAACAGGGTATGGATTCTGGAGGGAGAAAGCCTCCAATTCCAAAAAACAAAAGCAGTTCTGACTCTTAGAGTTTGGGGGTGGTGGAAGGAGGTAGAGGTTCACACCATGTGACCTAGTCTGTGTGCCAGGAGTCTCAAAGCAGGAAGGTATTAGACAAAAGCAGGGTTATAATTCAAGGTTGTCAGAGTTCTGGGCATCAGCTAGGCTTGCTCCCAGATTCAAAAGGAGCGCTGGATTCAACTGCTTATGAGGGTCTCGGCTGCTTTCCATGGCTGCATTTGAGAGAGACTACAGGAGGGTTGCTTGGTTTGGGAGAAAAGAAAGCAGCTAACAAGTGTGTCCTAACCCTGTAAAGCAGTTTTGGGTACAAGTCGACAAGCTAGCCCAGGCTTTGAGGACTTCACATCTCCCTCAGCCCACACTGTCCTGACTCACACTTCCACCCAAAGGTGAAACTCTGGGCTGATGGCTCCCCACTTGTGGCCCAAGAGCAAACAAGCTTGGGCTGTGTCTCTCTTTGCTCCCTCTTTGTGATCCCCTCTTCTCACTCGCTGGTGCACAGCTCAGAGATCATCTTCAGTTAAAAATAAAGAAGAAACAGGAAGCCATCAAAGACACCTGTCGATTTCATCTAGCTGATCATTGTCTCGTCGTTTGGGCCCTCAGCCCTTCCTTTTCTCAGGAACTATTGACAGGCGGTGTTCCTGCGACAGTCACAGGGAGCTTAGGAAATCGTTCCTGTGACAGTCGTAAGGAACTTGGGAAATCATTTAATACAAATGAGATATGGGAGCTATATTGCCCAACAATATTACTCGAGGAACCCTTCCTTCTAAAGTGAAAATAGTTAAATTCTACAACTTCAAACCTAGTGAGAAAAGATGAAACACCTTCCTTGGGATTATTGCCCTTGGACCTTCTAAATTTCCCTTTCCAGACCCTAAGTGATCTGACCCCTCCTGTCCCACCTTCTGCTTTACCTCTCTGATTGCTGGGACCTAGCACACCTTTGGCATTGATCAGCATCATGGCCAAGTTCATATCTTCCTGGAGACCTGGAAAACCTCACCTCCCAAAATGAATGGTTCAGACTGGATAGGGACACCTCCCCCACCCATTTCATGCCATACCCAATCACCCTTGTCTTTCCCCCCTATGGACTCTATGGAGGGTAATCAGTTCTTCCTAACCTGGGCACAGAAATTCCCATATGGAAATGGGATTGTCTGGAGAAGTGAAACCCTACATTCTATGGGCCCTTCAACTTCAAGTCAATACAAGTACTATGTGTTACTGGTGGTCTCTGTAGAGACAGAGTGTGTGAAGAACTGATAAGCACTCACAAATAGCAAAGCAGCAAGGGTTTTCATTCCAAGGCAAAGCAAAAATTACAGAGTGTGATTGCCATGAGAGAACAGTTGGTCCTGAGCAAGATTTGCATAAGGGTGCTTGACTGCTGCCTGAATCTTCCTTTTGTGGAATAGGAGAAAGGGGAATTGGATGCTGGGGATGTTGGGTTTTTGAGATTAAAGTTTAATTACATTTCTCCCTTCCCTTTCCTCCATCCAAACTCTCCTATATACCTCTCCCCACTTTAAATCCATAGCCTCTGATTTTACTAATTTTATTGCATGCACATGTGTATTTATATATTCCTAATATAACCTGTTTAGTGCACATAATTTTGCTTTATGTATGATTTTTAGGGCTGACCATTTGGTACTAGTCAACCAGCTGGTGTGCTTTTCCTTGAGGAAGGCCACCTCTCCCACTCCCAGCTTTCCTCAGTTGCCTATAGTTCTTTGTGTAGGGTTGAGACCTCATGGGATTTTTTATTTCAGTCCAGTTTGGCAAGTTCATGGGAGTCATCCTTGTTTGGCTCACATTTGGTCAGTCATTGGGTGAATTTTGTGGTGATTGATGGACTCTGGTTATGTGAACCTTTGTATGCTATGCATGTCCTTTCCTATGATGCATCTGATTTCCATCACATGCATGCTCAATCATGCAAAGACTTAAGATAGCAAATAGAGATTGTTTTTCCCCAGGTGATCCTCTGGGATCCTCTCTTCTCCTGTCAACCAGGGAAGGTCAGTAGTTTCATAGACCCAGATACCGCTGCCTTATTTTCCTGACTGGCCATGGCTACCCGGCCTTGCCAAGGTGAACTCTACTTCAAGATGGCAGGACGTTATGCCCAGAGGACAAAGTCATAATGCAACACTGCCCCTGTCTGCCTTGATTGATTTGCATCCTGTCTTTCTTGCAGCTGTGATCACTGCAGTGGCTTTGGTCCTGGTTTGCCTCCTCTTCCTCATGCTTCGGTACTTGTACAGGTACAAAGGCACCTACCACACCAATGAGGCCAAAGGCACAGAGTTCGCCGAGAGTGCCGATGCAGCCCTGCAAAGCGACCCTACCCTCCAGGACGCTGGGGACAACAGCAAGAAGGAATACTTCATCTGAGGAGTAGCAGTCTTCACCTCCCTGCAAGGTGTTTGTGGCTGTCGGATAGAAAGCACACCCACTAAGTGCCACCACTGTCAGCACTGGGAAGCCCTCAAGGGCACCTCAAAACTCTTACTGCAGAACACTGGGTGCCTGCCAGGAAACTGATACAGATATGAAGAATCGAGGTGCAGAACACCTCTTGCAGGGACTCGATGGCCACCCAGAGGCTGGCATTGGCTCTACAAGGCATAGAGAACATCTGGATACACAGGTCTCCCTGTACAATGCATGTCTCATCTCACTAGCATGCAAGTTCTCCTAGGTGCGCATGAGATGGTTGGACCTCAGATGAACAGAAGAATGGCATCTTTAAGTGGACTGGGGATAACAACATCAAATGTCAGTCCTTGACATTTGGGGAGAACGGCAGGTGCCAGAGTTAAAAGGTACCTTCATCTCCCATCAACCCAACACAAAACGTTAACAAATAAATTTGAAATGTAACTGAACATTCTTATCAAGTGTCTAGGAAACAGTAAATGCCACCTATTGGTGGTTTTTCTCTTGTATAACATTGTGTCTGTGTACGTGGGGCAAAAATTGTCCAGTTCTTGCAAGAAAACAGGAGGAAGAATGACCTTTTCCCCTCACTGGTCCAGCTTTATAAAACAAATGGAAGGATGAAGTTCAGTAACCAGCCACTGGCTGAAGCACTGATTTCTTGATGAATAGTATTCCAAGACGAGAGTTGTGTTCAACAACTATGAGTGAACTCCATCAGCCCTGGGTCCTAGCTCCTCTGCACTGGTCTTGGGACCTTAAGTTGTGAAGTTGGCCCCTCTGCCCTTAATGTTGGCATTTTGTTGGCATTTTTCAAGTGGAACTGTTGCTAATTGTATTACCCCTACTTCCTAACTCCCAGCTTTGTGGGCAGGAACAGAAGGATCAGATACCAGGCAATCACTGTGTTCCTGTGTCATTAACTCACTAGATTCATGGCTTGCCTGTGTTGGCTAATGAGAATTCATCCTCGCCCCACCTCTAAACATCCTGAGAAGCCACCAATTTAAAATGAACAACAGGGAGAAAATGAACTAATCAACCAACCCCGTCCAGGTGAGATTACCAGTGGCTCTGCAGTCACTCTGAGACCAGTGTGGCTGAGTTTAAAGACTGTCCCCTGCTATTTGCTATCTCCACTTGGACTCCATCAAAAAAGACCCATCTCATGTCATGTTCCCTGGGAATCTAATGAGGATAGAAGCTTAGTCGAGTTTGGCCACCAGTGAAAAGAGCTGGAAGTCCCGGGAGTGCTGTGGGGAAGAGAAGCAGGGATTGGCCAAGTGCCAGATGTCCCCAGATTGGTGGATGCCTGTGTCCTCATCTATGAAGTAGAAGACTGGCTACAGATGTTGCCCATTAATCTAGAGACCTGGTCTAAACCCCTAGTGAATGCTTGAAACCAAAGGCAGTATTAAACCCTGTGTATTTGGCTTTTCTGCACACACTTATGTTAAGATTTAATTTATAAATTAGGCACAATAAGAAATTAACTGCAATAACTCACAGTAAAAAATGGTATAATTATAACCATAAGCTGGAATAAAAGATTCTTGAAACCGTGAATTGTTTGTTTCTGGAGTTTTTGATTTACTGTTCTCAGATGGCAGTTGGCCGTGTGTAATTACAACTTCAGAACGGACCTATGCATGGGGGCAGCTGCTGTTATCTGCCCACACCTGAGACTGTGCTACGCGACAACAGCCTAGGAAAACAACTGTAGAACAAATCAAACAGAAAGGTGCAGTCGGCTGCAGACGGAACTTGGAGGTCAGGCTGCGGCCAACAACAGAGGAACATTAAGACCCAGTTGTTCCTCTTTGACGGGGATGAAGACGATCACCTGGGATTCTACAAAGAACAGAGCAGGAACACCTGGGGCAGGAGTCACATAAAATCCCATGGTGTAAAACTCCCTACTATTCCTTAAAACCTTAAAAAAAAAGTCATATATTCCCTTACTTCTGAGGAGGGTTTCTCTGAAGTAGCTCGTGTTTTGTCCCCCTGCTCTCACACTCGGCTGACCCTCCCATATGGTACGGGCACTCAGAACACTTCCATCTCTTGGCAGCAGAGCTAGGTAAAATCATCTAACCCAGTGCCTTCATGTAATGAAGTGTTGACTGCCGTGTGCAATTTCTTGGCTATTGTAGTGAAAGCAAAGAACAGAAGAAAACAGAATTGTGTGTGTGTTCACTTTCACCCGGCCATACAGCAGAGAACTCCTAAGAGCCACCCAGGATCAGGAATCATCTGTATTCAGTAAGGAACTTCAAAGGCAGGTGTGTGCGCGCACGTGCAGAGACAGTCACACATTTACTAGGTACTTGTGTAATTGCAGATTACAGAGCTGGAAACACTATTTCTGCCTTCAAGAGTTTGAGGCTTAGCCGAGAAGATATATAAATAATGTGCAAATGTTCAAAGCCCTCAAGTATCGCAGATGCTGAAAGCAAAGAGATGGCAGATAAATTTGAAAACTGAAAAAAAAGGAGACACAGTTTAAGAGTAAGGTAGGCTTATGAAGAGCCCTAGAGAAGAAGAAGGTTGGGTCAGCAGAACAGGAGGTAAGAGCTGGACCATAGAGGAGCCGAGCCCAAGCTAACACAGTTAGAGTTTGCTACACATGAATCAGGAGCCACTGAAATAAAGGTTGACATCTATGATAAGGTAAAGACAGCAGCCAAATCAGACAGGACTCAGAATGGACCATGGAAATGTACAGAGGACAAGAGGGTAGGGAAATAGCACAGCCAGCAAAGTACTTGTTTTGCAAGCATGAGGACTCTAAGTTTGACCTCCAGAACCCATGTTAGAGAGAGGTGGGATGAAGCTTTGTTTTGCAGCCTGGCATGAAGCATCTGTGCCATACTCTCCAAACCCCAGGGCTCAAGGAAAATCACAGAAAGATGGGGTGAAAGAGCGTAAGAGGCGTGTTCAGAGAGGACAGCTGTCAAATAGTGTCTTCGGAGCATCCACGTCTCTGTGCCTGTCTGAACAAAACCTGTGGACCCTAGAAAGACCAGCTAATCCCACAGACAGGGAATGAGGTTGACGCTCAAACCAGACAGTAACTGCAAATGCATGAAGGCTGAATGATGTGGAAGTGATTTCTTATTAATAAAGAAACTGCCTAGGCCCATTTGATAGGCCAACCCTTAGGTAGGCGGAGAAAACAGAACAGAATGCTGGGAAAAAGAAGCTGAGTCAGTGAGTCGCCATGATTCTCCCGCTCCAGACAGACACAGGTTAAGATCTGTCCTGGTAAGCCAGCTCATGGTGCTACACAGAATATTAGAAATGGGTTAGAACAATATCTAAGAGCTAGCCAATAAGAGGCTGGAACTAATGGGCCAGGGAGTGTTTAAAAGAATACAGTTTCCGTGTAATTATTTCGGGTAAAGCTAGCCGGGTGGCGGGAAGCGGCCCGCAGCTCCAATACAACAGCTGAACTCAGCCAACTTCCTGACAGCCCACACAGTGTGTTTATACTTTCCTTCCCTCACCCCTACCTCATCCCTGAAGGACAGGAGAGCTACTCTTGAACCTAGATGTTAGAGGGTCCGGAACACACTGCCATTCTTAAAGAGATGTTGCAGAGGTGGGGAAGTGGGGCCCACACAGGACTGAACCAGTCAACTCTCCAAAGAGAGTTTCTCCTCCTTGCCTATAGAGAGGGGACTTATTTAAGGGTTTAAAACAAAGAACCTAGGAAATAAGACACTGCAGGTTCACCTCTGACTCCACACACATGCCATGTACTTGCACCTTCACACACAGACACACGCATGCAATGCGTGCATGCACACAGGCTAAACAAGGCTCACATTCGGCTCCCATGATCCCATTGCTGGGGCTGGATTCCGTGGTGTTCATTCATCCTGTCAAGCCAGGAGTGGATTTCAGCCTTTCCAGGAGGTGGGACAGTGAGTCAGGGCTCAAAGCCCAGCACTGTGTAAATCCCAGAGAAGTTTATCTCCTTGGAAAGAACTCCTGACACGTTTATCTTACTTAAGCTGCTCAATTGTTTTCCATTCCTTTCCTGAACATTTTCTCATCAGAGCATCGGAATGCCTTCGGGCCAACAGGATTCTAGCGGGCTCCACGCCAGGAATAGAACTGCATACTTTTGCAGGTTTGCAGCTAAGCATATCGATGCTATGTTAAAGAGGAGAGCTATTCTGAAATAGGCTAGACTCAGACAGAAATCTCACCTCAGGTGACTAGCTACAACTTAGGAGGGAGGAGTGGACTCCCCCACGCTCCAGAATCTCATGAACAAACCGAAAGGTTGGAACTTCGGGGGTCTTGAATATTTCATCTGGGGAATGGGGGTGAAGTATACATATGTGTGGGAAGGTACACACCCAAGTGAGCAGGTATGTGTGACAGTCAGAGGACAGACAACCTCAGACGTCATTGTTCATGGGCCATACACCTTGCTTTGTTGAGACAGAGTTTGTCTTCGGCTTAGGCTCACCAATTAGAATAGGCTGCCTAGCTAGGGTCCTAAGGATCCACCTGCCTCCACCTCATTGATACTGAAATTAAAAATGTATGTCACCAGTCAGGCAGTGGTGGCGCACGCCTTTAATCCCAGTACTCGGGAGGCAGAGAAGGCAGATCTCTGTGAGTTTGAGGCCAGCCTCGTCTACAAGAGCTAGTTCCAGGACAGGCTCCAAAGCACAGAGAAACCCTGTCTCGAAAAATAGAAAGAAAGAAAGAAAGAAAGAAAGAAAGAAAGAAAGAAAGAAAGGAAGAGATGGAGGGAGAAAGGGAGTGAGGGAGGGAGGAAGGAAGGAAGGAAGGAAGGAAGGAAGGAAGGAAGGAAGGAAAGAGCGTCGCCATGCCCAGCTCATTATATGGATGATGGGAATCAAAGTCAGGTCCTCACGCTTGCACAGCAGGGATTTTAACAGAACAGGATATTTCCCCAGCTTCACAATTCTTTGCACAAAGATGTTGATCCTGCTCAAGTTCCTATCCTGACTTCCTTCAATGATGGTCTACAATGTGGAAGTGGGAGCCAAATAAGCCTTTCCTCCCCAACTTGCTTTTGGTCATGGTGTTTTGTCACAACAATTGAAACTCTAATAAAGACACAAGAGAAGGCCATTCTACCTGAACTTCCAATCCCACGTAAACCCTAAATGCTACAACATGGATTTCCTTCTCCGGAGTACTAGCTGCCTGTTTCATTGCTACAGCAGGATGCCAGACAAAGGCAGCTCTCGGAAGGCAGAGTGACTGCTCACAGCTGGAGAGTACGGTTCATCCTGATGGCAAAGTCATAGCAGCAGCAGCAGTAGCCAAAGCCTGCTGGTCATATGACACCCTCAGTCAGGAAGCAGAGAGAGAGGAGTATTCATGCCTGAGTTGGTTTCTCCTTCTTATTTGATGTGGTAACCCCAGCCCATAGAATGATGACTTTCTGTTCAGGGTGTTTCTTCTAACTTTGATGAACTGAATCTAGATAATCTCTCACAGACATGCAGAGCTTCTTTCCATGGGAATTTTACATTCCATCGAGTTGACAATCCAAAGCATTCCACCACAGAAGGGGTGGACTGTAGTGTAGAGGCCGATGAATACAACAGAGCAAAGACTGCAGGCAGTTAAGATAAAAAAAAAAAACACTGATGACAACTTATGCTGGAGAGGATATGGGTAAAGGGAGCACTCCTGCATTGCTGGTGGGAATGCAAGTTGGTACAGCCCCTTTGGATGTCAGTGTGGAGATGTAGTGAGGAGACAAGCAGGCCTGCTTTTCATCCCACCCAGCTTCCGCATGGTTAGCTTTACACCCAAAATAACAACACACAAATTGTATTCATTTAAACACTGCCTGGCCCATTAATTCCAGCCTCTTATTGGCTAATTCTCATAACTTGCTTAACCCATTTCTAATAATCTGTATAGCACCAGGAGGTGGTGGCTTACTGGGAAAAATTCAGCATGTCTGACCTGGCAGCTGGCTCCATTGCATCTGACCAACTATGCTTTCCTTCTCCCAGCATTCTGTTCTGTCTACTCCACCTATCTAAATCCTGCCCTATCAAAAAACCAAGGCAGTTTCTTTATTAATCAATGAGAGTAACACATAGACAGATGACCCTCCTCCATGGGGTTCCCTTCTGTGTCAATATTATATACAAATGCTTTTATGTATTTATTTAAAATATAGGAGCCACAAGTAAAAAAAAATAAAACTTTTCTTTCTGTTATTGGCTTAATTCAGTCCACGTGATTATTTCTGATTTCGTCCATTTCCTACAGGAGGCAGAAAATTCCCAAGATACAGGCACTTCCTGAATAGGGTATCAGTCGTTCATAAATTAACAATCAGCTTTTCGTACATCAAAGGAAACCGTTCACTGCATGAAGAGCCAGCTCTGCAGAGTGGAAGAAAGTTCCCTCTCTATGTATCTGAGAGAGAAGTACGTATCAACAATACACAGGAGCTAAAAAGCTGCACATGCAACCGTACCTGAAGCGGGCAAAGGCCTTGAGTCTAATGGAAAAAAAAATCTATTTGGTAAAATTCTATGTATTATATGCAAATGTCTGGTTCTTACTTTCTAGAAATCTGAAGTTATCAGAGGCTCACACTCACGATACAGCAGTGTGAACAGAAAGAACACTCTCTGTGTGTGCACATCCATGTGTGGATAGATGTACGAGTGGGTGGGAACGTGTGTCTGACTGCCTCACACCTCTCCATCATTTAGTTGTGTGTGTGTGCAGCCATGCCTGGATTTCCATGGAATCTTGGGGGTTGATTGTAGATCCTCATGGTTGTGTGGTATGAGTTTCACTAACTGATCATTACTTCAGCCTATGCACATGCTTTTGCTGAAGGTATTTCTTTATGTTGGATTGAAGGACAAATGTGTGGACATTGTTATGATTGTCGTCACTTTAAGAGACAAGCCACGCCCACTCCCACTCCAAAGCGAACGTGCAGTAGGCAAAAGAAGCTGGACACTCACAGACTTTTGACACAGGTGCTGACTGACCCCAGGGGGACCAAGTCTCACTGAGTCTCTCTAGTCAGAGTGGGGCTTTTGGAGAAAGGTGGTCCGTGGCGTGCTCAATCCTTGAGGAGTTCTGTCAGTCCCCAGAACCAGGCTGCCTCTTGATTGTCACCTCAGCTAAATCTGCAATTAGCTAAAACCCAAGGAGCTGGTTTTGTGAGGGATTTTCTTAATTCAATTATTTGAATTAGGAAAACACAGCCCACGTCTGGGTTATGCTGTTTGGAAACAGCCCACATTAAAGGACCTGCAAGAATGGAGCTTTGCGGTTTTGCCTCTTCCCCTCCCTCTCACAGCAACTTCGTCTCCCCTGTTGCATCCGCCGGTATTAATTCCAACTTCTGTAGGATTTCAGTGGAGACCAGCACATCTCTAGGAACCCTTCTCAACTTCAGCATCAGACTGAACCACAGGGCATTGCAGACTCAACAACTGCTGGACTCTCAGCCTTTGTGGGATTGCTTGAACCACATCCTGTAAGCCACTCTGATAAATCAGCCCATTGACCTTCTTTTTAGAAGGGCTACCTCGGTGTACCCTAGACCTCATCCGTTCTATCAGCTCTGTTTCTTTATAGAACACTGATTTCAATACCTAGATATGGAGGACATGATTGGACACATACTTACAAATAACAGAACACTCTTCAGCTTTCCTACTTCTACAGTGAGGACCAGTATGGTAACAAGACCAAGAGGAAGCTAGGGATTGTTTTGAACTTAAAAAAATAGTAAACCAACATTAATTTCTCATTGCTGAGGTGGAAAGTGTAGGGGTGCAAGACTGATGAGTCCCACCACACCCCCATTAAGTGTATTCATTTTATACATGTAAGATGATAGATCTTGAAGAATGACAATGGATTGTGGTCATCTTAACCAGGCAGTGTCTCAAATTATAGCTGCCACGTCAGACATGTTTCCAAGGCTTAGGGAAATTTACACATCCTCCGATACCTGCTATATAATGATTAACTAATAAATACCTTCCCTTCCCCTCTTTACCCATGAATAATGGACACCAGAAGCAGTTTGGTTCTAGCTGTCAAGGCCAGCATTACACTTCTGTAATGAGTACGTATCTCATGAGTTCATTTACGGGAATTTTGGCCTCCCTTTCTTCCAAAGGGCGTCACTGCATTGGCTCCAATTATGCTCGTTGGACCTTGTTCATAAGAAGCAACAATGACTCCAGACACATGGTTAAAACATTAATATGCTACGGAGTGGAAAACAAATTTCAATATTGTGGAGTCTAGAGTGCACTGAGATAATGCTTCTAATGGGAAGGCCGAGGAAATACATCTAGTTCCTCTTTGGGGGAAACAAGAAGGTCAGTACCTCATGAGTTGTCATGGCAATATTGTCTTCAGTTGGGTGGGTTGGTTACCCCAGCCATTAATAGGTACTCAAAAAGGCTGCTAGTTTTGAGTTGAACCCAGAACAAAGGAAAAACCTTTTTTAAAAAAATTTGTATTGTATTCTATTGAATTGGAGTCTTGTGTGTTTTGAATTTGCTAACTATCCAAGGATCATAGTGCATTCCTGATTCTTTGTGTCTACCCCCCCCCCACCCCCAAGTACTGGGGTTCCATTCATGTGCCATAATACCTGCTTCATTGTTGAGGTCAGCTGGTTAAAACAAAAACAAAAATATTCTGTATCTAAGAGCACTCTGACCCTTGACACAATAAGGATGGGGGAGATGATCTGTAAAACAGACGTCTCTGCCCCAAGAAAGCTTGCATATGGTGTTTCATATGGTGCAGTGGCTTGTTACATCCCCATGTATTTGTCTATGGTACTTCCTTGTCTTTGTTCTCTGTGGTGATCCATTCTGCAGTGCCTTCATCTGATTGTATACTATCTGTGCATGTAGTTCCTAATAAAAGCTCATGGCAAGAGGCTGTCTGGATCCTTTGAGCTTCTTGCATGCTCTTTAGGTCCCTAGCCTCCCCTGCTAAGAATTTGCATTCCAGACTCTGAGTTTTGTTTCATGGACTGAGCTTGGCTATCGGTGGCAGTTTATGTTGTGTTGGAAACCAAACCTAGGAACTGATGCCTGCTATGCAATTGGTCTACCAATCAATATGCATCCCCAGGCCACAAAGTAAAGTTCTGCTCCTGTGGCTACATTGGCTGTATGTCCCAGCCTAAGGCATCTGTGGCAGATAGGGATGCTTTCTGGGTCCTTTGGCAGAATGCTATATTTGGATGTCTTAGGATTTTGAAGCAAACACCTGATGGCCTAAGTGGAGAACCTGTTGTCTTTTGTGCATGGACTTGCAGTCTTAAAGGAAATTGAACCCCTAACTCTGGGATTACCAAGTTACCATGCCAACTCAGCCACCAGCCAAGGGCCGACTGGCCCTTCAGACTTGACTTTGGTGTATATCACATGCAACAATAGGAAGCAGCATAGGGCTTGGTTCTGCCTCAAGTTGGTATCTCAGACCTTCTTAACTCCCCAAGGAAGGTCTTATCCCCTCTGAGTAGTGAGTGGGGGGTGTGAAGGAGGGGAGGGGAGGATTAGGAGAAGGGGAGGGAAGAGGAACTGGGGTTGGTATGTAAAATGAAAAGTAAAATTTTTTAACAAAAAATATTTAAAAAAAAAACTAAATGATGCCATTTGGGTAAAAAAAAAATAGTAAGCAGTGTAAGTGAGGCTTCATGCTTCTTGCCTCATCCTCATCCCAGACTCAGAAACAATAATCACCACCCTGGGTGTAAACAGTGAGGTTTTAAGTCTTCCTGGTACCAGAGAGCAAAGATCAGAGGCACCTTACTTCTTACAGACCCTAACATGCCTACAAAGGAAGCCACTCCTTTCCTGAAGTCAGGCCAGGCTCATGGAATCTAATGATAAGACACTTACCATAGAGACTTCTGGGTGAATGGCTATGCAGATGCCAAGAGAACAATATGTAAGCAGAAGTTTCTGTCCTGCCTGGTCCTGCAGCTGTTTGGTCCCAACAAAACACACAGAGGCTTATATTAATTATAAACCGGTTGGCCTGTTAGCTCAGGCTTATTATTAACTAGCTCTTACAACTTAAATTAGCCCATAATTCTTGTCTATGTTAGCCACATTGTTTGGTACCTTTTAGTAGTGAGGCATTCTCATCTTGCTTCCTCTACATCTGGCTGGTGATTGCAGACTGAGTCTTTCCTCTTCTCAGAATTCGCCTAGTCTGGTCACCCCACCTATACTTCCTGCCTGGCTACTGACAAATCAGCATTTTATTAAACCAGTATGAGTGACAAATCTTTACAATGTTCAAGAGCTTTATCCCACTGCAACAAGAGGCTGAGTTCATGTTCAGCCAGTTATCACTACTCACAGTCACACGTGTGGGCACAAGGCTTGAGGGCCACACTAATGCCAGATTGGTACCGTGAAGCTGAAATGCTTAGCTGTGAGAGACTGCCCTATTCCACATGCCCTGTGCAGCTGATTTAGGCTGTGACTGGGAGGCTGCCTGAATGACATATTAATTTACTGACACTAAAATGTATGGACTTCAAGACACACTATCCAAATGCAATTATAAGTAGCCAACCTGACCCTTCCTGTCCTCGAGCCTATGAGACAGTTGAGGAAATTTATTTTCCCCTGCAAATGTGTGAGTGCCTGGGAATCAACTCAGTTCAGGGCAGCCGTTTCTGCTCCATTCGTGAGAGAAGTGGGGAAATGGAGGAGCTACGCTTTCAAGCCCTGACTCAAGTTTCAGAGGCACATTTCTGGCTTGCACCATAGATATGATATTTTAGTGGTGTTTTAAAGATTATTTGGGAGGCAGCGACAAATAGAAAAGATTGATCAGAAGACAGTGAGAGTGTCCAGTCCAACCTGCTGCCACCAAATGCATCTCAGCGCCTCTCTGCTTGACGCCTGGTGTCTTAGTTAGGGTTTTGTTGCTGTGAAGAGATATCATGACCATAGCAACTCCTATAAATGAAAACATTTAATGGGTGGCTCACAGTTTCAAGGTTTAGTCCATTACTATCATGGTGGGAAACATGGCAGCATGCAGGCAGACATGGTGCTGCAGAAGGAGCTGAGAGTTTTACATCGTGATCCTCAGACAACAGGAAGTAAACTGTCAATCACACTGAGTGTAGCTTATGCAAAGGAGACTTCAAAGTCTACCTCACCTCTAACAAGGCCACACCTGCTCCAACAAGCCGCACCTCCTAATAGTGCCACTCCCTTTGGGGACCATTTTCTTTCAAACCACCACATCTAACATCACAGAAATTAGTAAAAGCTCTGCACACACCAAGTCCTCAACTCTCACAACCTAACAATAAAGTTGTGCAGTGATGTCTACAAGGGATGGTGTCAATACTTTAGAGAAGGAGAGAGAGAAGGTTCAGGAGGGACTGGGGATGGATGGGTCATCCTGCAGGCAAGGGCTTTATTAACTCTGTCAGCTGTTCTCTGGGAGGTCTAAAGGAAGAGGCTTCAGTCCGACTGACTGAAGGGAGATGATCATTTCTAAAGGTTTCCAAGGAAGGAGAGGGTCCCTGCATCTTGGGGAAGCAAGATATGACCTGTGTGATCTGTGCAACAAAGGTTGTCTCTCAGGTAGTGAGGAAGGAAGAGGACCTGGCATTGGAGAAAAACTGTGACAGGAGACAAGCCACGGGAGGTACAGCCTGCTAGTTCATCACAATAGCACCTTGAGGGTCTGGGTTCTAACAATGGGTTCCAGGACCCCAAAATCTGTAAAGCAAATCTCTTGTTTAAAAAAAGTACAGTATGTGCAGATAAGCTGTGGAGATTCTCTTGTGTACTGTTATCACTCGCAAGCTTCCTTGTGACACACTGTGTAAATCACGGTTGTGTTTGTTAGTTAAGGAGCAATGGCAGGAATATCTGTGTGCTCACGACTTTTTAAATCTACGATTTTCTTTTTATTTTGCTGGAGTCTGTTAGTTTTTGGTTTGGGGTTTTTTAAAAACAATTTTATACATGAAACTTGGTCATTTTCATGCCCCCCTTTGCCTCTTCATACCCTCCTTCTGTTGACCCCTTCTTTACTTTCGAGTCTCCCTTAAATTTCTTTGTCTTGTTGTGAATCACTGAATTTTGTTAGGGTTGTTTGCATGAGTACCCACTGTGTCTGAATGTGTGTCTGTGTGTGTCTATGTGTATGTGTCTGCGTGTGTCTATGTATGTGTGTGTCTGTTTGAGTATGTATTTGTGTCTATGTATATATGCGTGTCTGTGTCTGTGTGTGCCTGAGTGTGTCCGTGTGTGTCTGAGTGTGTGTCTGTATGTGTCTCTGTGTGTCTGTGTCTGTGTGTGTGTATGTCTGAGTGTGTCTGTGTGTATCTGAGTGTGTCTGTGTATCTGTGTGTGTGTTTGTGGTTTATATGTGTGTAGTACATAGCACATACCATGTGGGTACATGCCTACAGAGCCAGAGCAAGACAGACAAGAGTCTTCTCCTATCATTGTCTCCTTTATTGTCTTGCGACAATCTCTCACTGAACAGGAACCTCACCATTTAGGCTGCTGTGTCTGACCGCCCTCCTTTCTGGGTATCCCAAAGGCATTCTCCAATGTACAAACTCCCCCATAGCCGTTGTTCAGCCCCTTACTCTCCCGTGACTCTGGGCCAGCCACTTCCATGGTCCTGGCCTCAGTTTCCAAACTTGGGCAGCTAGAAACTGAAGAACTGTTAGCTTGTTTAACATTGCAGGACAGATTCAGGACATGCTGGTTTAGATGAACGAGCAACGCGCGCCCTCTAATGTCCGGTCCCCGCCTTTGCACTGTCTTCTTACCAGGCCAGAGAAGAAAAAGAGGGAGGAAACAGCTCTCCCTCTGCAAACTCACTTTTGAGAGCTTATAATCAGAATCAATAGGAAAAGAAAAAGAGTGGAGGGGTGGTATGGAAGGACACTGAGTTCGTTACCACACGTATGAACCGGCACCGAGATGAACGCAAGTGCAGAGTGAGAATGGACAGAGAGGGTCGACAGCCTTGAGGGCAGCTCTTTTCACCTGAGTCACGTGGAATAAAACAGTCAGTTTGCAGACCACCATGGTGTGATTCTGGGAATCAAGCACCCCAATGCCTTCCAGTGTCTAATGCCTAAGCACTTTTATTTTGTTTTGTTTACCCATTTGTTTGTGTATTGTGCTATATTTGTATGTGTTCTTGTGTGTGTGTTTACACATGCATGAAAATGCGTGTGTGTGTGTGTGTGTGTGTGTGTGTGTGTGTGTGTGTACACTGGCATCTGACAGTCAAAAGTTGCTATTGATGCACTTAATCTTATTTTTAGATTCATCCAACCTTATTTTTTGAGACAAGATTTCTCACTGAAACAGAAGCTCGCCAATTTGGCTAGGACAGTTGACCAGAGCCACCTAAGGGTCTACCTACTGCCCATTTTCCCCAGCACAGTGATAACATACACACTACCACACCCAGCTTTTTGCCTGCATGCTGGAGATCTGAGCTCAGATTCTTATATTTGCTCCGCAAGCCCTTGGCAGCCCAGCCATCTGCCCAGCCCTGTTTTTCAATTAGCATACAATAAGTGTGACAGGGCTGAGAATACAGTGTTTGTGTTCAGGATCCCAGGGCAGCACCAGCCTTTCTCAGGGTGA
This sequence comes from Microtus oregoni, assembly GCF_018167655.1. Taxonomy (NCBI): domain Eukaryota; kingdom Metazoa; phylum Chordata; class Mammalia; order Rodentia; family Cricetidae; genus Microtus; species Microtus oregoni. The sequence continues at coordinate 21,496,077 of NW_024543070.1, forward strand.
GCTTTAAAATGACCCTGAGAAATCCTGGGTTGACATACTTCAGTTAGCAAAAACAGTTAGCCAAATGCAGAACCACAGAAGCCAAAAAGCAAGGCTATTTCATTTAGAGACTTTTTCAGAACCGTGGACTTTGATGGGTGAGGTCTTTGTTTTTGTTTTGACACATGGTACTGTCTACAAATGAAAGACAGTGTAATGGCCTAGAGTCATTGTGCTAAGGGCTGGGGGCTGTTACACTTGATGGAGAATCACATGGAAATTGACCCAACTCTACTGTAGAACCCTGGGGCAAGATACCGTAGCCTTAGCTTCTGTTAAACTGCTTGCTTGAACAAACATCCTTCCACAACTGCTGAGTGAGATACCAGGATGTGGGTTTTGTCATTGAAAGTCCCTTTATCTAAATCAGTTGTTCTCAACCTTCCTAACACTGCAACCCTTTAATACAGTTCCTCGTGTTATAGTGACCCCAACCATAACATTATTTTTGTTGCTACTTCATAACTAATTTTTCTACGAATCGTGATGTAAGTATCTGATATGTAGGATATCTGATATTTGACCCCTGTGGAAGGGTCATTTAACATCCACCAAAAAATTGATGTGGGATTCCCTTCTGCATGCCATGAATATTTTTTATTACCATTGATTATTAAAGAAGCCATTTCAATCATTGGCTAAGTAAAGCCAGGCAGGAAATCTGAACAGAGATAGAGAAAGTAGGCAGAGTAAGAGAAACACCATGTAGCTGCTGAAAGAGAAAGACACAAGCTGCTAGCCATACCTTACTGGTAGGCCACAACCTCATGGTGATTCACAGATTAATAGAAATGCGTTAATTTAAGATGTAAGAGTTAATTAGAAATATGCATAAGCTATTGGCCAAACAGTGTTGTAATTAATATAGTTTCTGTGTGATTATTTCAAGTCTGGGTGACTAGGAAATGAACGCACAGTCTCTTACTACAGAGGGTAGTCCCAGCCAATTGAAATAAAGACTATTTGATTCCTAACCATAAATAAAGGACATTGAGCCTATAATTCGTGATCCTGAGAAGCTAAATAAGAAGGTGAACCCAAAGAAAAACATATAGGCATCCTCCTGAATATTAACCTTCATCAGGCGATGAAAGGAGACAGAGACAGAGACCCACATTGGAGCACCGGACTGAAATCTCAAGATCCAAATCAGGAGCAGATGGAGAGAGAGCACGAGCAAGGAACTCAGGACCGCGAGGGGTGCACCCACACACTGAGACAATGGGGATGTTCTATAGGGAACTCACCAAGGCCAGCTGGCCTGGGTCTGAAAAATCATGGGATAAAACCGGACTCGCTGAACAGAGCGGATAATGAGGACTACTGAGAACTCAAGAACAATAGTAAAATGGGTTTTTGATTCTACTTCACATACTGGCTTTGTGGGAGCCTAGGCAGTTTGGATGCTCACCTTACTAGACCTGGTTGGAGGTGGGTGGCCCTTGGACTTCCCACAGGGCAGGGAACCCTGATTGCTCTTTGGGCTGACAAGGGAGGGGGATTTAATCGGGGAAGGGGGAGGGAAATGGGAGGCAGTGGCAGGGAGGAGGCAGAAATCTTTAATAAATAAATAATAATAATAAAGGAAATAAAGACTTTCAATTGGCTGTGAACTGTTCCTGAGTCTTTGGTCGGCTCCCCATAACAAAGGTAACAAGCTCCCTCCGAGTCTGCATGTAGCTGTGGCTGATCTTCTTTCTGTCTCCACTGCCTCCCCATCCCCACCCCACTCTCCCCTTCTATTTCCATGCCACAAGCACCCTATTACCCTCTCATATCCCTCATTTAAAGCCTTCCCCCCCTTTTTTGTTCCCTAGCCAAAATAAATGCACATTGGTAATAACTACAAGCTAGGACAAGCATATGTGGGGGAATGGGCAGCATTTGTCTTTCTGGGTCTAGATTGCATCACAATTAAACATTATTACATCATTGAGGCCATTAGGGAAATTGCCTTTCTGCCCAAGAAAATGAAGTCTTTGGCCCTGGTAGAGACCTAGTTGGACTGTCATTGATCTGGTGAAGGAACAGGAAGGCAGATTTGTAGTGGCATTTCATTGGTATTTTAATAAATAAAGCTTGCCTGAAGATCAGAAAAGTAAAACAGCCTCACTGGTGAGCCCTACAGACCAGGTAGCAATGACACACACCTTTAATCCTCGTAACCACACTAGTTTACCATAGAAACCAGGCAGTAGCGGTGCACACCCTTGATCCCAGAACTAGAGAGGATTATAAAACGGGAGGAGGCAGCTCTCAGTCTCATTCTGAGGTTTCCTGGAGGCAGGATCAGCATTTTCAGACTGAAGTTGAGGTAAGAGCCAGTGGCTGGTTGTTTTGTTTTTCTGGCCTTCAGGTTAAACCCCAATTTCTGTCTCTGAGTTTTTATTAATCGTGCTTCACAGATTCATGTTAAAGCAAGCATAAGAGATAGGAGGAATCGCTACCCTGTATTGAAACTCTGTGGTTTTGCTCCCCAGACTCCCTGCTCCCTAGCACAGGCCCTAGAAGCTGCCTTGCTGTTTTTTGGGGTCCACCAGCTTTTGAGTCCTGGCTCCAGAAGGTGTAACTTTCTCTTTTCTTTTTCCTTCTGGCTTCTGCTTCCAGATACTGGCTGGAGACCATTTTTCTGGTATTTGGGGGTTTCTCTACTCATTCTCTGAAACCTGGTATTAAGGACATTCCCAGGAATCCACAAGGATGACCCCAGCTAAGAATCTAAGCAATAAGTTAGATTCCCTTCCTCTGTAACAGATTGGTAACTATCTTAATTGTCATTTTAGAACCTTCATGCAGTGACTTATGGAAGCAGATGCAGAGATCCACAGCTAAGCATTGGGAGTCCAGTCATAGAGAGATGGGAGCAATAATATGAGCAAAGGGGTCTAGACCATGATGGGGACACCCACAGAAACAGCTGACCCAAGCTAGTAGGAGTTCACTGACTTTGGACTGACAGCTGGAGAACCTGCATAGGGCTGAACTAAGCCCTCTGGATGTGGTGACAGTTGTGTGGCTTGGGGAGTTTGCAGGGTCACTGGCCTTGGAACCAGTATTTATCCCCGGTGCATGAACTGGCTTTTTGGAGCCCATTCCCTATGGAGGGATACCTTGCTCAGCCTAGATATAGGGAGGAGGCCTTGGTACTACCTCAACTGATGTGACAGACTTTGTTGACTCCCCATGGGAGCCCTCACCCTCTGTGAAGAGTAGATGGGGAGTAGGGTGGGAGAAAGGTGGGGGGAGTGGGAGGAGGGGAGAGAGGGGGAACTGAGATTGGTATATAAAATAAAAAAAATATTTTTTTTAAAAAAAAATTTAAAAGAGAAGGAACAAAAATATTTCAACATTGAGCCAGGCAGTAGTGGCACATACCTTTTTTTTAAAAACTGGTACACACTATTCGTATCTATATTTCAAGTTTGGAAATGCATATTTGCAAGCAGCAATACAAAAGTATTCATGAAGAATGCATAATCTCTGAAAATTATGAAAACATCCCTGCTACCAATACACTTCTAAATACAAAACTGACTAACATATTTGTTACTTCTGTGTAGCTAGAGAAGTTCATTTTCAAAACAGATAAAATTCAGTCTTTAGGTGTGAATGGTATGAATGACAGTTCTTTTTTTAAAAAATTCTTAGTTGTTTGGGATCCTTAGGCATGCAAAAGCTTTGAACAGGAGATCGGCAAAGGAACCAGTGTTGTATTACAGCATCTAGTTAGGGCAGAGCTGGGAGTGCCTCTGGGTCATCTACACCAGGAGCTGAAGCACTTGACTTATCAGTCCTGCTACCGCGGTTTGGACCTCCACCATGCCCACATCCACCGCATCTTCCCCTGCCACCACGTCCTGGGCAGCCTAGGTCTCCAAAATTGATCTCCAGTTGAGACGTTATATCATTTGCTGGCTTCCGGAAATGATGATCCATAACTGAATCTTCGGCATGAGCCTCTTCACTTTTTGATTTATGCAGAACAAATCCCTTGTCCATCAGCACCTTCATTTGGTTTTCTGATAGGTGGCACATACCTTTAATCCCAGCACTCGGGAGGCAGAGGCAGGTGAGTTCAAGGCCAGCCTGGTCTACAGAGTGAGTTCCAAGACAGGCTCTAAAGCTACACAGAAAACCCCTGTCTTGAAAAGAACAACAACAACAAAAGTTTCCAATGTTGGGAGTTGGAGAGATGGTTCAGTGGTTAAGAGCACCAGCTGCTCTTCCAGAGGACCTGCGTTCAATTCCCAGCACCCACATAGCAGCTCACAACTGTCTATCGATCCAGTTCCAGAGTATCTGACACCCTTATATAGACATTCACACAGGCAAAACACCATTGCACATGAAATAAAAGTAAATCATTTAGATAGATAGATAGATAGATAGATAGATAGATAGATAGATAGATTCAACATTTTAAAAAAGAAATAGGGGTAATTTCTAGATGAAGAGATGAAGGCCTAGCATTCCTTAAGTCTCAGCCATTTTTGTTTCTACTTCTGTGAACTCTTAGTTCTGCATCCCACTTTTAAAATGAGTTATGTTTTCCTGATGTCCAGTTTTGCTAGTTCTTTATATATTTTAAATATTAATCCCCTGTTGGGTATGTAATCTTTTCCCATTTGTAGCCTGCTGCTTTGCCCAGATGAAAACATCCTTGACCATATAGAAGCTTTTCCGTTTCATGGCATCCCACTTACTAATGGTTGTTCTTAGCCTGTGCTATTGGTGTCCCATCCACAACTGGACAACGTGCAAAGGGTGACAGAGGGAAATGCCCAGTCCTAAATAAGATGCTTTCATCAGAAGCATCAAGGCTGAGGGAGCTATTCGAGAGAGAAGGGTTCCAGAGGTGGCCGGCGACTCCTCGTAGAGAGCATCCTACAGACACCACAGAACGGATGTGCCCCTGAGTTCCCAGACAGCCTGCACAGGGTAAAGCCAGAGGACGCCAGCACTGAGCAGGGTAAGTGGATGTGGGTTCCCACATGTAACCAAGAAGCTCTCTGTAATAGATACCCACTGACGAAAGTAAAATCGGTGTTCTCCAGTGGAATCTCACTGGGTATTTTAACCACACTTCAGGGCAGGTCCCATGCCCAGGAGAAGCTGGCCAACACAAATTCAATGGTAATTTTATAGACCTTTTGTTTCATTTTGCTTTGTTTGGGAATTTTGTTTTCAACTTATTGGTCTTTGTTTTTATTTCTACCTTTGTGTTTTTGTGCATTTATTTTTTCCTGAGAAGTTGGGTGTGCAAGGAGGGGATCTTGGAGGATCTGGAGGATGTGGGAAACATGATTGAAATGTTATCTGAAATTTTTTTTTCAATAAAAAACAGCATTGAGTCTGGAGATTGAGTTCAAATCATGGCAACCAATCATACCTGCTTCAATCAATCATACCCTCTACGAGTCAGTCATACCAGCTTCAGTCAGTCGTACCAATAGAACAAAGCCTCTGGGAAGCCTGAACACCAAGATTCCAGTGAGCTTTCTGGATGGTGGTCTCTATTAACACCAGAGAAATGCACCCTCAGAATATGGGATTACGTTTGGGACCCTGGACGCTTTGTTCCTTTCAGTGTCTCTTCACTCGGCTGGCCCTGATTCCTGCCCTTTACCACAGAACCAGAGTGACAGGTTGCTTTCTGGAGTTCTGCGAGCTATTCCAGTGAATCAGATCTGAGGGTGGAATCAGAACTACACATTCGTTAGTGACTTGTGGGAAGAGAAATCGGCTGGGGACACTGCCGCACTTGGAGCTGGTGTCTTCAGTGGGGGAGTCTTTTGTTTTTGTTAGCACCCAGTCCTTGTACAGTCGGTTCTGTTAAGGCATTGACATGCATGTGTATTAAACATGTTCACTCCTCTGTTGGGCTCTCCTGTCCCCGCCTCTAAAGTGGGGGATTCTTGCTCAGGATTTCTCCGAGTCTATGGAAACTGTGTGTCTAGAATCATAACTACATTGCAGCTATGCCTGCAACAAGCTTAGTTTCATGCCAAAAGGCAGTGGGAGGCATAATTTCCTAACACAATGGTGGAGAAGCTGCGGACATTGCTAACATTCAAGGTTTGTATCCTGACCCCCGTCCACTGCCTGTGATACAAACATTGTAAAATCCTCTTCAAGTTTTATGGGATACCTTAGCAACACAGGGCTCCCACTTACACTTCAGTTATACACACAATCCTTTCCAAACAAAGCAACCAGTTCACTCTGTCCTAATATCTTTCTTGCAACTAACTCCCCCTCTGTGCTCAAACACGTCCTGAAACAAAATCTGGAACTAGAGGCAGTGATCTGAGCCAGCCTGCACTGACTTTCAGATACACATGCAGTAAAACAACTTGTGTCCCCAGAATGAACTTTCAGATACGATCCCCTCTTTAACCTCCTACGCCTACGCATGATTGGGCATGCGTATGATTAAAATCAAATGCATTATGGGGAAAGTCATACATAATGAATGTATAACCAAAGCCTGTGAATGAGTTGATCAGAGTAAAAGACCCTATTGCCCCTGGCAACCACTCCTCTTCCCCCAGGAAACATAGAGGAACTAAAGTTTATTTTAAAAAAAAATTTTCATTTCAGCTTGATGACATTTTGTAAGGGGAAACACGTTAAGGGACCGGGGCTTTTGCACAAGCCTCCCTGAGGGCCTGCCCCTACCTTGCTGCACAAAGTCTCCACACCTTCCTTTTACTCAGGAAACCCCTTGCTAATTTGCATTATTTTTTTCAAAAAATTTGAATTCTTTGAACAAGGCAACAAGAATCTGAGAGTTCCTGATCCAGATAGGACCAGCAGCAAACACTCAGGTGTGAGGTCGCACTGCATGATGGGTTTTACATGGAATGAAGATCTATGCTATAACGAAGATGAAGGAGTCTAAAGATACGGCTAAGATCTAAAAATAGTATAACCTTGAGTTAACCAAAGCAGATTGTCTTAGGCAGGCCTTTTTTAAAAAACATCTTTCTTCATGAAGGGATGAGTTTTAAGTTTAAATTCTGGCTAATGAAAACCTGCTGCCGCCAATGTACTAAGCCAATCAAACCAAATCAATAAATCCAGGTTTATTCTGAGCACAGCATTCCTGAGTGGCCCCAGGGGAAGTTGAGGAGGAGATCATGTGTTTGTTCTCGGGAGGGAGGGGGCAGTTTAAATCCCTGTGGGAGTGGTCTTGAGCATCTCTGGGGAAGGAGGGGCTTGGAGTGAACATTCCAGACTCTTTGGATATATGGATGCCAGGGGCTAGAGTGAAGCCTTCACCCAAGCAATGAGCTCAAGGCCTCTAAAAGGCTGTGGAGGGAGCCATGGGCAGGGAACTGAAATCATCTCTAGATGCTGAGAGCATCCCACCCGCTCTCCAGTCCAACAGCCACAGCCCCCTCAACTACTGCCACAGTTGGGTCAGGGTCCCACCAGGGCCCACTGTTAAAGGCTTAGTCCTTCATCAGGATGCAGTTTGGGAAGGCACTTGGTACCTTTGAGAAATGGGGTCTAGTAGGAGAAAGTTGAGCTACCATGAATTTCCACTGAAGAGGATGATGGACTCTAGTCTCTTTCTCCTTTTGCTTTCTCTTTTTCTTTCTGGTCACCATGAAGTGAGGTGGTTGCTTCTCCACTATGACATGTACGCCACCATGATGCTGCTGCCATGCACAAAGACCCAAAGTCATTTCAATCTAATGAGTCTAATCAATCATGAGTGAAGCCTTGCTAATGGAGTCAAAAGATGATTATCTGACAGAATCTCGGGTCTTCCAGAGGGCTTGGTAAATTTAGCCCAGTGAGAACCTTTGGGCCGAGAGCCCAGATCAGCCAGTTCTAAACTTTTAGACGCTAGGAGATAATAAATAAATAAATAAATAATAATAATAAATAAGATAATAAATAAATGTTGCAAACCACTAAGTTCTAGCACCTGTTGCTTACTGTGGTCCCTCTGCAACCTGGGTTCAGGTCCTGAGATGGGAAAAGGGTGTCAGCAGAAGAAATGAATTGTATAACCACCAGATGAGCCTCACACAAGTGGCTGACCCAGGAAAACTCCAACCATCTTTATTTATACACCAAACATACACGAATGTTTTCCCATACTAATAAACATGTTTTTCCCATCCTCCAATGTTAGCCTCTGGCAAAAACAAGTATGTCAAATACATTTTTCTCAAGTTTTATATCAAAACATCTTTAAATCAAAACAACACTTGTTATTTTGCTGGCTTGTCCAAATCAAGCCAGGTACACTCTGTCTTTACAAAACTAAAAAGTGATTGACATAGGCAAACATTTTCAAGAACAACAGTCTCATTCAAAACATATTTACAGAAAGAGGGGTGATCTGCCTCTGATCCTGTCAGCACTGAGTCAGCACAGCTCCCGGGTCTGGAGTGACAGCCGGCATCCCCAGACAAGGAGCCTGAGAGGCTTCAGCTCCCAAAGAATTTTAGGGGAAAATATTGAGAAAAAAATGGAATTTTCAGGAATGATCACATCTGTCTGATGTATGATTCACAAAATGACACTAAAACCACCAAGAGACTCCTCAATATTACCAGAGAAGAGAACATGCAGGCCGGGCGGTCCCAGCAGTTGTCTGCGCTGTCCTGACGCCCACTGGTCCTTGCCGAGTGAGACTGTCCCGCTGGGCTTTACCTCATCTGGAGACCCACTGGACAAGTACTCTTATATTAGTCCAAAACCAGGTGGCACGGCTCCCAACAGTTGCTCAACAACTGAAGACTCATCCATGAGGGAATCTGTGCTTGAAGGGAGTTACCGTGGAAGCAGAACTCCAAGCATGTCTGTGAGGGCCTTTCTACATCTGGGTCATGGATGTGGGAAGACTCACCCTGAATGTAGGCAGCACCAGTCAATGAACTGGGGTCCTGGATTGATTTAAAAGGAGAGTCCCGCACCCACATTCTGCTTCCTGGATGCAGTGTGAAAGCTGCCTCAAGCTCTGGGCATCATGCCATACCCACCGTGAGAGACTGTATCCTCTCCAACTGCAAGCCAACATCACTCCTTCCTTCCTTAAGTTGCTTTTGTCGAGCGTTTTGTTTCCACAATGAGGCTGACACAGAAGGCGAGTAGGAGGGTCACAAAGGCCAACATGAAAGATGAGGCAGTTGTCAATCTGATTTGCTTCAGCAGCGAACTCTTAGGAGACAGCGCTCAGAATGAGAGGCATGACATCAGAATTGGAGAGTTTCGGTTTTGAGTGTGCCTCTCAGATTTCACGTTGGAAACACCATCCTCTTGTCCATGTTAACACACGAATCATCAGAGAACCCTCCCTGCCAAACACCAGTGACCAGGTCTGAGGCCAGAGGCTAATTTAAGGCTCACGTGGTGTGTGCAGAGATGGATCTCAGTTTGGAAACCACCCACTGAGGTTCATGTTCTTGTGTCCTGAGGCCAAGGACTACACCAGGAACACATGTTTCAAAACAGAATTTGAGGCGATTGATTAAGAAAGGAAAGCACTCGTGAGGATGTGAGTGGCTAGTGGGTTGGGTAGGAGGCATGCTCAAAAAGCACTGGGTTATGGCACTAATAACCTTCTAGGTCACTTAGGTATCGCCCTCTCGTTTCCGTAGCATGGGTTTTTCTCAAGCGTGTTACTTGTAGCTCGGTGAGGAAGGATTTCTGGTATGTTTGAGGCTACAGACTGATCAGGCGATGCTTGCCTGCAGCCCCCTTTCTTACAGCTGCTGTAGAGCAGATGACAAAGACACTCCGAGAGCCTTCCCAGGAATATATAAACACACTCTTCAGTGTCCAAGACCCCAGGATGATTGGAGCCATCTTCACTTGCTCAAGGAAGTTGCCAGATCAGGGTTGCCAGAAAACCAGTGCAAGAGGTGGGAGACATGGGAGGCCACACAATCCTAACGATATAGTGCCTATACCTCACTAACACGCGACCCTCCTCTTTACTTCCCTTGTATTCCCATAGTCATACATTTGTATCCCAGGATTCCCTCCCCTTGTGCTGTGAAACCTTCCTCCTTCCTCTGAGACACTTTACCTCCTGGGCCTGAGACTGGCCATGCTGCCGTTTGTCTGCATGACAATGCCATTAATAACTCTTTTAATAAAGTTTTTCCCCAAATTGACAATACGTCTCAGTGTTCCTTCCCCCAACTCAGCTCAGACTTTTCACTGCCGAGTGGTTTCTTTCATATGTTGATTTTTCTATTTATTTATTTAAGAAAACAAACAATATTTTTTTTCATTTTACATGCCAATCCCAGTTCCCACTCCCTCCCCTCCTCCCCTTTCCTCCATAACCCCCCATACCTAACCCCCATCCCTCCTCAGAGAGAGTAAGGCACATTGCTTTGGGGGAAGGTCCAAAGTCCTCCCTACTGTATCTAGGCTGGGAAAGAATGGGTTCCAAAAAGCCAGTACAAGCAGTAGGGATAAATCTGGTGCCACTGCCAGTGGCCCTGCAGTCTGCCCCAGCCATACAACTGTCACCCACATTCAGGGGAACTAGTTTGGACCTATGCTGGTTCCTTCCTGTCTGGCTGGAGTTGGTAAGCTCCCATTAGCTCAGATAAACTGTTTCCATGGGTGTCCCCATCATGGTCTTGACCACTTTGCTCATATTCTCATTCCTCCCACTCTTCAACTGGACTTTGGGAGCTCAGCCCAGTGCTCCGATGTGGGTCTCCACCTCTGTTTCCATCTGCTGCTCTCATACGTTGACGCTGACGTAACATCACTTCTCCAGTCTCTGCTCTCCCTCCCTGATGCCTGAGTTTATATCTGCTGACCCGTTGAATCCATGGAATTTGCCTTTGTTCTGCTGTTCCCAGGGCAACCGTGTTCCATGTGGGACTGTGAATACATGGGGTAGACTCCAGAAGATGTTGCCTGTCTTGCTGATCTGCCTCCTACCAGTGGCCGACGGGAAGAACTGCCTCCAGTGCTGGCCAGAGCTGCCCGCCCTGCTGGACTATGACCTGCAGGTGCTGTGGGGAAGCCCAGGGCCACCCACGGAGCTCTCACAGAGCCTACACTCCTTTTTCCTGGAGGAGAACGCCTTACTCATGCCCTGGTATCTTGGTGAGGCACAGCTTGGCAGGGATGGGAGCACCCTCTCCCCTGACCTGATCCTGTCCCCAATGTCCCGCTGTCCCATGTCCCATTCTCAGCTCGTGACCATTTGGAAGAGGAAACAGCTATATTCTTCACCCACATAGACAACGCCATTAAGAAGCTGAGGGATGGTGAGGAGAACAATGCCCAGGACCCCAGGGATTGAAGTGGATTACAAGGACCTAAACAGCGTTCCCTGGAGGATACTTTGGTAGTGGGCAGGGGAGCGTCCTTGAAGAGCACACTGTGTCACTGTGTATTCTATGGTGATACTGTCCTATAATTCTAGTACTTATGAGGTGAAGGCAAGAGGACCACAAATTCAAGATCATCCTCAGCTACACTGTGATCAGTCTGGGATACACAAGACCAAGTCTGGGGGTCAGGGGAGACTGGGAAGATGGTTCAGTAGATAAATCGCTAACCGCACAACATGAGGGCTGGAGTTCAGATCCCCAGAGCCCAGCCTGGTAAAGCTAGGCATGGTAGCACATGTCTGTAATCCAGTGCTCTTAAAGGGAGGTAGGAGGTGGAGGCAAAAGATTCCCCAGAAGCTTCTGGATCAGCTAGCTGTGTATACACAGTAGCAAACAGTGAGAAAACCCTGCCTCAAGAAATAAGATGGAAGTGAGGACTGTCATCCAAGGCTTCCTCTGGCATCCCCGTGAATGCTGTGACATACACTTGGAGGAACACACAGACAGATATACACTTGTATATGTATGCCTCTGTCTATCCATCCCTCCATCCATCCCTCCATCCATCCATCCATCCATCATCTATCTATCCATCTATTCACTTATCCATTTTTCCATCTAGTAATCTCTATTTCTATCCCCCCACACACACACACATGCACATTTTAAAAATAGAGCTAGAGCAAAGGCTCAGTCATTAAAAGATTTGCCTTTTAGGCATGAAGACCTGAGTTCAATTCCCAGAACCCACATTTAAAAAAATGTATAGGGGTTGTGCCTATCACCCCAGTGCTGAGGAAGCAGAGTCGTGGGCGTCCCTGGGGCTCACTTGACAGCCAGAATAGAATCCCAGGCCAGTAAGAGACCCTGTCTCAAAACTAAGGTGGGTGATTCCTGAGGAATAACACCCAGGGTTGATTGCCAGGTCCCACACTCATGTATGTGTGCAGCCGTACATGTGTGTAGACATGTACACAAAAGACATATTTTCTATCAGTGAGTTTTATTCCCTTCTGCTACACCCAGATAAGCCAGCACTGCTGGAAGAGCTTCGTGTTCAGAAGGGTCTTCTGGCTGAGAGGCTGAAGGAACGGTCCATGGAGCTGAAGCAGAGGGGTAGGAGGCAGGATTGTCCCTATCCTCTCCCCAACCCAACACCCTTTGACCATGAACTGTAGAAGCCAATGGGCAGTCCCCTCCTAAGGTCTCCCCAGGAGCTCTGTCCTACCCGCAGGTTAGGTTCTTTCCATGAGTCCCCTAGTCCCATGCCCTGCTCCCACTCCCCACTGCTCCCAGCTCTGTCTGCCTCTCTAGTGCCTCAGTTTCTCCACCATCTCACTTTCCTGGGCAGCCTGCAATGATTCCTGTGGTGAGTATGCCCAGAGCTGAGTTGGAGGAAGGGATGAGAGTCCCTGCCATGTCTGAGGCTCTTGTCCATCACTCTCACAGACATGCGTACCCCAACGGAAGTCACAATATGTGCTGACTGCCGGACACACTTCCTGTTCTGCCACGACCCCACCTTCTGCAAAGGTCAGTGGCCTCTGCCCCACTCACGGGATTTCACTCCACTCTTCCTCCCTTTCCCAGACCCTCCACCCTGCATTTCCCATCTCTCTTCATCATTCTTTTGTTTTCACTTCAGTGGCTGGTTTCTTGTTGTTTTTATTGAGCTATATAATTTTCTCCACTCCTCTCCCTTCCTCCCCCTCCCCTTCTACCCTCTCCCATGATCCCCAATCTCTTAATTTACTCAGGAGAGCTTGTCTTTTTCTCTTTCCTATTTATATCTATGTATGTCTCTCTTAGGGTCCTCTTTGTTGTCTAGGTTCTCTGGGGTTGTGAATTGTAGGCTCGGTTTTTTTTTTTTTTGCTATATGTCTAAAAGCCACTTATGAGTGAGTACATATTAGATTTGTCTTTCTGAGTCTGGGTTACCTCAGTCTAGTTCCATCCATTTGCCTGAAAATTTCAAGATGTCATTATTTTTTTCTGCTGTGTAGTACTCCGTTGTGTAAATGTACCACATTTTCTTTATCCATCCCATCATTCTTTTCTATCCTAACTAGAATGATCCTGAATTTCCTTTTCCTGTTGGGTAAAAGACAAGAGAATCTTTGAGGTTTTTTTTAAATGTCCCTTGGCCTGGCTCTAGAGCCTGAGAGCCACTGCTTCTGGGTCCCCAGATTCACCACACCTGGAACAGTCCCAACCCATCCCTATGTCAGTGCCTTTCTTAGCAACTTTTCTCACTCGGACCCACAGCCTAAGCCAGGAGCCTCTTTCTACCTTACCCCTGCACCTCAGCTAAACCTGGTAGCATGAGCCTGGCGGTGGTGGCACACGCCTTTAATCCAAGCACTTGGGAGGCAGAGGCAGGCAGATCTCTGTGAGTTCGAGGCCAGCCTGGTCTACAAAGCGAGTTCCAGGACAGGCTCCAAAACCACAGAGAAACCCTGTCTCAAAAAAACAAAAACAAAAACAAAAAAAAAAAAACCCTGGTAGAATGACTCTTCATTATGTGGTTACATTTTACTTCAGCTTCCACCAGAACGCCCACCCGTGTGTGTGTGCATGTGAGTGTAGAGATATGTGTGTGCGTGTGTGTAGAGAGATGTGTGTGCGTGTGTGTAGAGAGATGTGTGTGCATGTGTGCAGAGAGATGTGTGTGCATGTGTGTAGGGAGATGTGTGTGTGTGTGTGTGTAGAGAGATGTGTGTGCGTGTGTGTAGAGAGATGTGTGAGCGTGTGTAGAGAGATGTGTGTGCGTGTGTGTAGAGAGATGTGTGTGCGTGTGTGTAGAGAGATGTGTGTGTGTGTGTAGAGAGATGTGTGAGCGTGTGTGTAGAGAGATGTGTGAGCGTGTGTGTAGAGAGATGTGTGTGCGCGTGTGTAGAGAGATGTGTGAGCGTGTGTGTGCATGTGTGTATGTAGATATGTGTGTGGAGAGGTGTGTGGAGAGATGTGTGAGCGTGTGTGTGCATGTGTGTATGTAGATATGTGTGTGGAGAGGTGTGTGGAGAGATGTGTGAGCGTGTGTGTGTGTGTGTGTAGAGATGTGTGTGTCACATTGTGAGTACGGCAATCAGGGGTCAGCCTCCAGCATCTGTCCTTGCTTTCCATCTTCTTAGAAACACGGGCTCTCGCCTAATGCCCACCCCCACCACCACCAGCTTTGGGGATCCTCTTTCCATCCATCTTCCCCCACAGGAATGAAGAGATTACACACATGCAGATTGTTGCATCTGACTTTTACCTGGATGCTGGGCACCCCAGCTCCAGTCTTTAGGCTTGGGTGGTGAGAGTTTTGCCTGGGAACTGCCTCCCTAACTCCTCATCTTCTTTTTTGAGACGTAGTCTCTCATTGGCCTAAAATTTACCAAATACACTAGGCCAGCTGGCCAGTGAGATTCAGGAGTCTGCCTGGTGCCTGCCTCCCAGGCTTTGGGATTACAGGTGTATGCCACTGGAAATGGAACACTCGGATCCTCACACTTGCAAGATAAACATTTCACTGACTTCTCCTCAAGCCCCCATGCTCTTCCTCGGGCCTCTCCCATGGCTCTCAGTTGCAGCCACCTTTCCCTTGCTGCTTCCTGCTCCTCCAGCCCTGGCAGCCCCAGGTACAGAAAACATTGTGTTGAAGGCCAAACCTGCCCAAGACACACACCCTCACTTTTATAACCTCAAGTGCCTCACCCCTGCCTCCAAACACTTGGTTTCTCCTCTCCCACCCCAGTTAAGGCTGTCAGGACCTACAAGTGGATTGTGATTCTTATCTGCATCCTGATGCTCCTGGCTGTGGTTGCCATCTGGTAAGTGGTTCTCTCAGCTTCAGGGCCCCCTAAGGACACACACCCACTCTTTGACTGACCCGTCTCCTGCTTTTTTCTTGCCCAGTGGTCACTTCTTCTGGCTCCAAAGAAAGAAGAAGGCTGTGGAGGTACTAGGGAATACACTCCTGTTTGAGGCTCGTAAGGTCTTGAGGCTCAGCTCTTGCCTGCTGGGTCCGAAGTGTGCAGAGATATTTGACACTGGGGCCCAGGACACAGATAAGCAAAGTTCCTCGGGCCTCTTGTTCCCACCAAAGCCCCTGCAGAGCCACCTCCCCTCTCTGCCCTGCACACTGACCTGACCAGGCCAGCATGGTAATAGCTTTGTCATGACTCCTGGGTGACTTTGGCCAGTGGGACTCCCAGTAGGAAGTCAGAGGGCCTGGAATTGCCTTGGAAAGTCCCATTTTTTTCCTCTTTGCAGGGAAAAGACAGTCAGTTACGCCCTTCAAGAAGCAAGCAGCACTCACCAGAGGGGTAACCATAGCAGGTGGTGTCTGAAACCTAAGTCATCTCTGGCCCTGGTGACTCTCCCTGGCACAGTGCCCTCCTCTCTGGGGCCAGGGGAGCTCTGAGACTGGGGTTCTGCGGTTTTCAGACAATATTCTCTCTCTCTCTCTCTCTCTCTCTCTCTCTCTCTCTCTCTCTGTCTCTCTCTCTCTGTCTCTCTCTCTCTCTCTCTCTCTTCCCTTTGAACACATATCCTTTTGTAAAACATCTCTTTCATTAAAATCATTTCTTCCTGTTTTTTCTGGAGGTTTGGTTTAAGTGGATACGATAGTCAATCTTTGTTGTCAACTCGATTGGACTGAAACGGCCCAGGAACACTCTGTCAACAGCTGCAGCCCTAACTAAGCCTGGAAGTCACTTTCTCTGAGTAGGGGAAGGCAGGATGGACTTTGTAAAATCACAGTGTGCTGGCTAGTTTTAATGTCAACTTCCAATAAGCTAGAACCCTTTTAGAAGAAGAAACCTCAATGGAGGAAAATGTCCTGTCCAGACTGGCCCGTGGACAAGCCTGTGGTACCTTCTCTTGGCTGGTGATGTGGACGACCACAGCTCACTGTGGGCAGTACGATCCCTGAGCTGGTGGTCCTGGGTGCTATAAGAAAACAAGCTGAGAAATCCATGAGGAGCAAACCAGTAAGCAGTGTTGTTCTATGGCTTCTGCTTCCGTTCCTGCCTCCAGGTCCCTCCCGTGAGTTCCTGCCCTGCTTCCTTCAGTGATGGACTGAGATGTGGAAGTGTAAGGTAAAATGAACACTTTCCTCCCCAAGTTGCCTTTGATAATGGTGTATTATCACAGCTAAGACACATGCCACCTCGGCTTGCTTTGGCTTCTATTTCTATTGTTTGCTTTGAATTTCTTGTGTGTTTTTGAAAAGCGTGAAAATGAACTCAAAACTAAATCATGTTAACGTGGTACCTGGCACAAGTCACTCCAATCTGTTTTGGTCTGGACTACTGGGCTTAAGATAGAGGCTAAATATAAAACAGTATCTTTCCACAGTGTTACTTAACACCCTTTTGGCTAGTACAACCTTCCTGGTTCTTATACTGTGCCCTCCCTGGACTACTTAGACTCTGACTCCCAGCTGCAAAAGAACTAAGGACATTCAAATGACCATAGTTGATATGCAAATATAGTCAGATGATGTAATGAAGGAAGTGGGTTCTGAGAAATACATCATGGCTTATCTTATCACTGTGTGCACAACACAAAGAGGAGCCCAGTCTAAGGTGATACCGTGTCACCAGGTAAGGATAAGCTGATGGGACCCATATCGCATGTATGTATTCTGTCGTTGACTAACATGCTTACAAAGGCAGCGCACCACGTCATTGTGCTTCCATGTCTAGGATCCCCTGCAGGTCCATGTATGTAAACACCTGCTGGTAGCACTGTCTGGGAAGGTTGTAGAACTTTTAAGAGGTGGTACATCATTGGAGGAAATGGGTCTCTGGAAGCACGACTTGAGGTTTTCTAGCCCAGCCCTGCTTCCTGACTGTGAACGCAATGTGACTCGCGAGCATGCTGCTTCTGCCTCCCACGATATGCTGGAATGGCCCTGGTGCACTAAGCTGGAATAAACCTGACTTTGCTTGAAATCACATCTTGTTGGATCTTTAGTCACAGCGTCAAGAAAAATACTTGTATTATTACTAATTTTTTTTTCTTATTTATTTATTTATTTATTTATTTATTTAGGATTTCTGTCTCCTCCCCGCACCCGCTTCCCATTTCCCTCCCCCTCCCCCGATCAAGTCCCCCTCCCTCATCTGCTCGAAGAGCAATCAGGGTTCCCTGACCTGTGGGAAGCCCAAGGACTGCCCACCTCTATCCAGGTCTCGTAAGGTGAGCATCCAAACTGCCTAGGCTCCCACAAAGCCAGTACGTGCAGTAGGACCAAGAACCCCACTGCCATTGTTCTTGAGCTCTCATTATTCCTCATTGTCCGCTATGTTCAGCTAGTCCGGATTTATCCCATGCTTTTTTAGACCTAGGCCAGCTGGCCTTGGTGAGTTATAAATCAGTTTACCTTGTTTGAGCTTTGAGTAATACAATTATAGTGCCACGCCATTGTGTCTGTCTTCTTGTGTCTTGTCATCATAGTTTGAATATTTTCCAGTACTCATTGTATACATAAGTATCTTAATTTGCTCATTTTCAGCAATTTATACGTCATCTACCTATTTGCTTATGGTTTCTACTGATGATGGACATTGAAGGTTTTGCCAGTTTCGGGCTATTGCTACATTTTAATACGTATTCTGCTGTGCACAAACATTCATGTGTGGCGCATGGTTATGAGCTGCATAATGAGATTTTTAGTCAGCAAAAGACCATATAAGGATGGTCCCATAAGAGTGTGTTACTCAGTGGTGTCATCGCTATTGTAGATCATATAAATTCCTCCGGTGATGGTCACACAATGATGAGGTCACCAAAGATCCACTTCTCAGAACACATTGCCATTAAGTGGTGTACGTCCATACTACAGCATCGTATTTAGTTTTTATCCTTGATGTATATATGTGTACATGGTGTGTATTTGGGTGTGTGTGTGTGTGTGTACGCGCGCACACACGCGCATGTGTGTTGGTTTTTGGTTTTCACCTTCCACATTGTTGGAGACAGGGTGTCTTGCTGTTTAGCACTGTGCCACCTGGCCAGCTGGCCTGAGCTTCTGGGCATTCTTCTGTCTCTGCCACCTTAAGAGCATGTCCTAAGTCTCTAAAATACCCAGACTCTCTTAAACATGAAAGGTCTCTGCAAAGTTCCCAAGGTTTCTTTAAAATATCCAAGGTCTCATAACTGTAGGTTTCTGAAATTTTTTTAAAAGCTTAAATACTTTCTTACTTCAAGAGGGAAGAACCAAACCAGAGCACGGCATTAAAAGAGTGCTGGGAAGTGAACCATGGGATTTTCAGGAACCTGGATGGCTCTGAAAAGAATTAGACGGGGGTGACCCAGGCTCGGGACCCACAAACACAAAACCTACAGCTCTTTCAGGAGATGGAAGCGCACAGTGAGCTACGGTTGACTCACGCCATCCCTGCACTAAGAGGTCTGTGGATGGGTCTGTCCATCTTCCCTGCCCTGTCCTCTTTCTCTCTCTCCCTTCCTCCCTCTGGGCTACAGGGTCTACAGGTGTAACCCTGTGACTAGTGTGTAGGCTTGGGAGGTCAAATTCTTCCGTCATTGGCTGCAGCTGGCTTTGTAGCTTCCAGGCAAGTCTAAGTATCAGGGTTCCTAGGAAGTCAGGGTTCCTTGGATTTTCGTCTGGGGCTAGCAGGCATTAGTATCAACATTTCCTCAGGCCTCACACTAGGCAGTGTGACAGTCCAGAGCCTGGACGGTCTGAGACCCTTGACCCCAAGGTTGACCCGAAGGAAGTCATCATTCTCTAGTTTCTCTTCCCTTTCTCCTTACCGCCATCAATCCTTCAACCCCGCCCCTGCCGCCCCTTCTCTGCCCGCCCCCCTTTCTACCTCTGCTGCCCTCCACCCTTCCCTGGCCATTCTTGACCTGTCCAGCTGCTTGTACTCAGGTCAGCCTTGTGATCACAGCTAGACCTGCCAATGGACCGGCTGTTGTTGGCCATGACGGGTCTGTGCTCTCTGCTGTTTTTTTCTCCCTATTTTCCACTCCGTTCACTACTTAAAAGTGGGGGAAGAAAAGCTACCTATGACCTTTATCCAGCCTAGTGTTATAACCTCAGGGACAGAAGCACCGGAGAGTGTTTCCCAGGAGACTCACCCAGGGAGCCTCTGCAGCTTGACTGTGAAGCCTGTGAAGCCCCGTTTGGATTAATCACAGCCTTCAGAGGCTTGATCAGTGTCTTAATCACTCCGCCCCAGTCATAGTAGTAGTTCCTCAGCCACACCACAAGGGGGCGCAGATTAGAGTTCGTCAAAACTTATGGGGACAAACTTCCCTGAGCCCCGCCTGCAGGGGCTCAGTGGTTGGTGCTACCACAAGGGTAGTCTGACTGCCAGCTTTGACTGCCAATCCTTTTAGTCAGGGCAGCCAGAGTCCTGAGAGACCAATGGCTGCTATTAGGGAATCAAATTACCCTATCCCTTGTTTACAGGAAAATGAGCATCGGGTATGTTTAAAACACAGCTCCAGCATACAAATCCTATGTTAACACTGTTGCCATTCATATATGTGCATGCATGTTTGTGTGTGTTCAGGTGCACATTCAGACATACGTGTACGCATGTGGAAGCCAGAAGTTGCCCTCGACTTTATTCCTCGGGAGCTGACCATGATGTTTTTCTGGGACAGGGTCTTTGACTTTTACTCAGAGCTTGCCAACTGGACTAAACTGGCTGGCCGGTGAGCCCCAGGAATCCATCTGCCTCCACCTCCCCAGGGCTGGGACTACAGGTGTGCACTGTGCCTGTTTTCACATGACTGCTGAACTCAATTCCTCATTCTTGGGCAGGGAGTACTGAGCCACTTCACCTAACTGACAGCAGAGTGTAAGACGGCCCACCACCTGCCCACAGCCCAAGATGCGAGGCGGGGAGGGGGCGGGGGGCTTGTCTGTCTTATAGGAACCCATTTGTTTATCTATTTAGCATATGGACATGCGTGTGTTCATGTTCACATGTGCATGAGCACATGCATTTGGTGAGTATGCATGTCGTATCCATGCATGTGGAGACTCGAGGTTGAATTGAGAATCTTCCTTGATTCCTCACCACCCTATTGACTGAGACGTGGGCCGGACAGTTTTATGTCAACGTGACACAAACTAAAGTCATCCAAGAGGAGGGAACCTCAAATGAGAAAATGCCTCCATAAGACCAGGCTGAAGGAAAACCTGTAAGGTATTTTCTAAATTCGTGATTGATGGGGCAGGGCCCAGCCCATTGTCGGTGGTGCCATCCCTGGGCTGGTGGTCCTGGGTTCTATAAGAAAGCAAGCTGAGCAAGCCATGAAGAGCAAGAGAGTAAGCAGCACCCCTCCATGGTTTCTGCATCAGCTCCTGCCTCCAGGTTCCTGCCCTGTTTGAGTTCCTCCCCTGACTTCAGTGATGAACAGTGGAAGTATAAGCCAAATAAACTCTTTTCCTTCCCAACTTGCTGTTGGTCATGGTGTTTTATCACAGCAATTGTTAGGGACAAAGACTCTTAAACAAAACCAGAGTTCAACAAGATAGGCTAGTCTGGCTAGCCAGCTGGCTTCTGGGATTCCTCCTTCCCCACCTGTCAATTACAGGCCGGCTGCCGTGATCATCTGGCATTGCATGGGCACTGGAGACCTGAACTCTGGTCCTCACGGTTAGGCAGCAAGTACCATCCACCACGTCGTCATTTCTACAGTGTTTGTCGTGGACTGTGTTGCCTGCTTCATTGGCTGCAGAGTGCATCCACAGAAGCAGGAGACTGGGCCCCACAGGCAGGAAGGCTTAAAGGACCTCAGCATTTGCTGGAGATTGAGTCTTTGGCCACTGTCTGAGCTCCATCAGTTAACCGACTGTTGACGCTGTCCAAAAACCCAGGCTAGTTTTCCTCGGGTTGATCAGAAACTAGGCCGGCTGATGCTGCGTGGGACAGGTTCACACTTGGAGTCCTCCCACTGCACAGCATTCTTCTCACTTTGGGGATGGTTCTGAGTCAACCTCAGCTCACTGTGAGCCTACCTCTCCTTGGAAGGGAGCTGTGTGTGGTGGTACTGTAACAAGCTTTCCTAAAGATCAGAGTGTAGAGTTAAGCTACTAATTAGCCATAGAGGCCAGGCAGTGGTGGCATACACCTTTAATTCCAGCACTCGCGAGACAGAGGCAGACAGATCTCGGTGAGTTCAAGGCCACCCTGACTACACAAAATTGATCCAGTCTAAAAAAGAAACAGAGCCAAGTGGTGGAGGCTCACACCTTTAATCCCAGCACTAGGGAGGTAGAGACAGGAAGCGATATGACTGGGCAGAAAGAGAAATATAAGGCGGGAGGAGACAGGAGCTCAGGATTCAGTCTGAGGTTTCGTAGAGAACGCATTTAGTCTGAGGACTTACAGAGACAGGATACCTCATTTAGTCAGGATTTCATAGAGGTAAGGCTGCACCCCCTAATATCTGACTCTGGGTTTTTATTACTAAGACCAATTAAAATACACGCTACTGCTGTGTGTTCCCCTTTTGTTTTCTGAGTCTCAATGTCCTTTCAGGTCCATCCTCTTTCCTGTCTATTTCGTTGTTTTATTCGCCTTCCCAGCTGAATGAAATTTCACTGCGTATGTCTACCATCGTTTCTCTGTTCCTCTGTTGATGAGCACGTAGGTTTCTCCATTTCCTACTATCGCGGACAATCCGCCAATGACCACGGACGTCCACTTACACCCAGAAGATCTATAACTGAGTCACATGATAATCCTGTTTCTAATTTTCTTTTTCAGGACGCGTCCCACTAGCCTCCATGATGGCCATACGGGTTTCCACTCCCGCCACAGTGACTAGTTAGTTCTTCCCGTGCATCCCGCCAGCAGTAGCTGCCATTTGTTGTCCTGATCCTGGCCGTCCTGACTGGGACGACACGGAATCTTTTTTCTTATCATTTATGTATGAGAATGCAGAACCACGTGCCACAGCGTGCATATGGAGGCCAGAGGACGGTTAGCATCGGTGGTTCTCACCTTCTGAGTCACCAGGCTTTGTGGCAAATGCCCTTACCACTGAGCCACCCAACTCAAAAGAACCAGGGATGGAATCTTAAAGATTTTCGTTTCTATTTCCATAGTGGAGAAGGGGGTTTAATGCTTCTTTTAAAGTACTTATTGGCCATTTCTATTTCTTTTATGAAGTCGTAAGTCTTTTCATTTTTTTCTTCAGCAGGTTGATGGTTTTGTGTGTTTGTTTTCATTTTGTGCTTTTGGTATTTTAGTTCTTTACGTATCCCAGACACCAGCACCCATCTGAGGCTTAGCTATCAGAGACTTTCTCCCATGCTCTAGACTATTTACTTTGCTGATAGTTATCCTTGCAGAGCAGAAACTTAAAAAAAAAAATCAATTTATTTTCAATGTGTGTGTTGCAGAGGCTGGAGTTACAGGCAGTTTGAGTTTCCTGAGGTGTGCTATGCACTGAACTCAGATCCTCTGAAAGAGGGAAGGGCTCTCAGGCACTTAGCTGTCCCTCCAGCCCCATAAATTTCAGTTTCCACAGTCCCATTTCTTGCTGCCAAGGTATCTCGAAATACTTCCTATGTTTTCCTCTAGTGGTTTCAGCATCCCAGGTGATTTTTATTTGTTTGTGTATTTTTCTTTGTTTATCAAGACAGGGTTTCTCTGTGTAATGGCCCTGGTCATCCTGGAACTCACTCTGTAGACCGGGCTGGACTCGAACTCACAGAAGTCCACTTGCCTCTACCTCCTGAGTGCTGGGATTAAAGGCGTGCGCCATCACTGCCTGGCAGCACCCCAGGCTTTAAGTTAAGGTCTGTGACCCGCTTTTCTAGACAGAGTTAAGTGAGCAGGAAGACTCACGGTCTATGTGGCGAACCCTTCCAGGAGCTGAGATCCCAGACTGGATAAAGAGAACACAAGCTGAGCACCGGCATCCATCTTGCTTGGCATTCTGACTATAGATGTCACGTGACCAGACACTTCCCGCCCCTGCCACCATGCCTTCCCTGCCATGACAGACTGTAGCCCCTGGATCAGTGCACTGGAGTATACCCCTTCCTCCTTATTTTTATCAGGTATTTAGTTGAAGAAGCGAGACAAGGCATTAAACAGGCTGCCTGGCTCTGACTCCCCCCAACAGGAGCCTAAAGATATTCAGCTCCTAGGTCCATGGCCACAACCAGGTAGAACGGCACAGGCTTGTAGAGCCAGGACCAGAAGGCCGAGGCAGGAGGATCACAGCCAGTCTGGGTTACATAAATAGACCTTGTCAGAAACAAACTGGGAAGGGGTGTTGGGGGACATGGACAAGAAGCTCTTATGTATCTTTGAATCTCAAAATATAGTGAAACCTAATGTGAATACTTTGTAGTTGATAATGTTCTTAGTGAAAATGTTTCAAAATCTTCCACACTGAAGGACCTGGCTGCAGAACCCGATAACAGCCGAGGACACCTGTATCCTGGGCTCAGGTC
Organism: Microtus oregoni; assembly: GCF_018167655.1. Taxonomy (NCBI): domain Eukaryota; kingdom Metazoa; phylum Chordata; class Mammalia; order Rodentia; family Cricetidae; genus Microtus; species Microtus oregoni. The sequence continues at coordinate 21,519,876 of NW_024543070.1, forward strand.
TGGACTTCATGGAAAAGAAAGAATGAACTGGAAAGCTCCAGCTCCCCAGGCAGGTGACTAGAAATGAATATGTTCTATGGGTGTGTCCAACCCTCTGACATGGGGGCAAGAAAGATGTCTCCTACGAAGTTCACACCCAAGAGCCAAGAATTGAACTATCAAAAAAAAAATCTTAATTTTCAATAAGTTTATAGTTTTGTGTCAGGCCACATTCATAGCTATCCTGGGATGTTAGTAACCCACAAGCTGCAGGCTGGGCACCCCTGCCCACAGTGCTATTTTGATGGCAGCCGGTTCTATTTGTCCCCTACAGAAGGCTCAGGTTGCAGCTGACAGCAGAACAGCCCAGTCACCTACAGGAAGGCACAGGACTTCATTCTAAACCCTAGTTGGCCTTCTCTGGAGGCCAGGCGGTTTCTGCAGTCCTGGACCCTGAACCTCCCCGGCTGTTCATGAGGCAAACATCAACAGCTATTTCCAGAGGTGCCATGGGGAGAGGGCACAGAGGGGTAACCACGGAACTGGTTCACCATCTACCTTCGTCCTTCCCCTGCTGGACATGCGCTCTCCATAGAGTCCGAGGTCCCATCGCAGGCCACCAGGGTCTCCTCAGGCCTCAGGGCTCTGATCCGCTGTGTGCCGCCCTGGCATCCACTGCCCACCCTCTAAGTGCCGAAGTAATAAATAAGGTCACCTAGGACAGTTTCCAGGAGGTGTCCATCACTTGTCCTCTAACCAACCACCAGTGGGCACCCCAGAGAGCACGTGCCCTTAGCCTAGGGGAGGCGGCATCCCTGCAGACAGAGTCTCCCACACCCAGTACCTGAGGGGCATCAGCAGTATAAAGGCCTCAGCTGGCCTGGCTCCCCCTCACACAACAGAGGCGAAGAAAGACATATGCACTGTTCCTGGGTGGTTTTGTCAGGTTTTTTGTTTGTTTCGCTGCATTTTGAACACTAGGGCTTATATTCAAACAGCACACGGATGGTCTGCAGAGCGGGACCAGGCTGGGCCAGTGTGCAGGCCCCACCCACGGCAGCTGCCAGAAGAGGACCCAAGCCCCCGCCCAGCGCGGCCAAGCGTCAGGCAAGTGTGGCGGTGGCTCAGCGCCCCCGGCCCGCCCTGAACATGCGGGCACCGGGAACTCAACTAGGGGGACACAGCAGCTTCGGGAACACTGGAGAAGTCCACTGAACTGGGCCGGACGGCTCTTTGGAAAACCACTTCATCTTTGGGGAAACACCTCTTGGCTTAGGTCTCCACTCCCCAATTTCCCGGCATTTTTCAAGAGTTTCAAAACAAAAACAGAAAAGAGAGGAAGAAAAACAAAGAAAAGGAAAGCACACATCTTTTGGGAAACGGTGTTCTTCACACACCGGAAGGCTGCAGGGGCTCCGCCGTCACTGCACCCGCTCGGTGAAATTCTCCGGGAAGACGCCCCGGCATTTCTCCAGCTCTTTGTGCTGGTTCCAGTCGCTTTCCTTCACTCCCATGAGCCAGCCTTCATCCTGCGGCCAACAGAGCGTGGGTAACACAGGTCCACGTCACAACACCCTCCAGTACACTAAGAAGACCCAAGCAGGCCTGGGAGGAGCCTGTCTGTCTGCCTGCCTGCTATTCTGAATCTTCAGTGCCTGACCGGCACTGGTCTAAGCCTCAACTATGTCCTCAGTACCAGCCCATAACCATCTGCTCCCTGCAAATGCATCCCTCCTGGTATCCAGACCCTTCAGATACAACGAAGGGCCAGGACAGGCCACACTCAGCTGCCGCCTGCCCTCTCATAGCTCTTACAACTTGTTCTGGGAAGAGGTCCTAAAAGAAGAAGGGCTGTAGACCATGACAAACGGCAGCTGTCACATGCTAACTATACCACCGCTCTTCCAGACAGTCCTAATCCAGTCCTTGTGACTCCAAACACCTGCCTCAGCCAGAAATACAAGCTTACATAGTACCTCACAGCCCAGTTGTGATTGCTGATGATCCCAGACACACTTCCTTGTCCCAACACACCCGCCCCGCCCCTCCCCTCCTCTTCTTTCTCTCCCCCTCCCAGCTGAAACTTCCTTCGGATCCCATTGCTTTGTCAACTCTAAGGAACCCGGAGGGTGTTCTGACTCCTGTGTCTCTCTCTGGTACGGGATTTTCCAAACTCTAACAACTTCTAAGAGGATCCCAACTGTCCTCCCAAGTCTCCAGACGTCTATAAACAGCAAGGAAGTTCTGGAAGTACTAGCAGTTAAAAGTTTCTAATCAGACCTTCTGGGGGCGGGGGGGGGGGGGGGGGGGGGCTGAGAAAGGATGGTAACAAGTTCAAGGCCAGCCTGGACTACAGAGTGAATTCAAGGTCATCTTGGAACAATTTAGTAAAATCCTGACCCCAAATTAAAACTTAAAAGAGAGGGCTGTGGATCTAGTGTGGTGGTAGGGTATACACGTGGTCCTTGATTCAACACAACACCCAGTGCTGAAAAAGAAACATGGGAGGGGAGGAGGGGATGAGGGGAGGAGGGGAGTGAGGTGGCTCCGTGGATAAAGGTGCTTGCTACCAAGCCTTACAACCTGGGTTCAATCCCTGAGGCCTGCCTGGTGGAATGAAGGAAAAAAGGAAAGGCTCCTGTAAAGTGTTCTCTGACCTCCACTCATGGACCAAGCCACATGCATGCACAAGTACACACACACACATGTACACACATACAATAAATAATGTAATAAAGATCTCAAGCCTCTAGTAGATGTGTCCAACGTTTAGATGCTGAGGCAGCTGCTCTCCTCTACAAAGCTCGCGCTCGAGAACTGGTCAGTCGAGTTGGAAAAGCAAAAGAACAAAAATCCCCTACTACCGGGGATTGGGATATGGTTGAGTTGGCAGGGTGCCTACCCGGCATCCACCAGGTTTCATCCCTGACACCACATGAACAAGGCTTGGTGGTCAGCAAGCCCAGAACTCTGGAGGCAAAGGCAGGAAGATCAGAACTTCAAGATCATTCTCAGCTGCACGGTAAATTCCCTTGTCTCAAAACAAAACAAGATGTTTTAAATAGGTTCACTGTTTTATGTTAGATCGTATTCACAGTTATCCCAGGGCACATGTGAGCCACAGGCTACAGGTCGAACATGCTTGTTAGAAAGTCCCAAATCCACTTTATGAAGCCCTTCAATCCCTACTTGCTTCTTCCTTCAACACTAAACCGCACAGGGGTTTTCTCTGCAAGCCCTCACTGCTGGAGTTCCATGACTGTCCCAAAGCTGAACCATGCCTGGCAACCTCCCGGGTCTTTACAATTTTATTCTATCATGATCTGCATTGTTATAGATCTCTACTGAGTCTGTACATAACCCATCTCAAGCCCTCTATTACCCATACACAACTTTCCTGCTGGCTGGTGGCCAAGGTTTACGCTTCTCAAAACCCTACCCAGCTAGGAAAGACCCACCGAAGTGGCCAGGAGATACCTCTGACTTTAGAACAGCGGCAGATGGGGCTAGAGAAATGACTCAGTTAGTAAAGTCCTTCCCACTCAAGGCATAAGGCTCTGAGTTTGAACCTCAGAACCTAGGTAAAAAGCCAGAAGTAGGGGTATGTATTGAAATCCCAGCATTGAAGGAGAGACGGGCTGACCTTATCACAGATATAGGTAGATAGTTCCTAGGGGATAAGTAAGATTGTCTTCTATAACACACATACACACACAAGGCACACAACACACAGGCATACGCATGCACAAAGGTACACAAAACATACACACACACACAAGCTGCTACGGGATATTCAAGCCTGGGCACTCCCTGCAGCTCAGCCCACACCTACTGAGGGCAAGAGCCAGCCAAGGTGCTCAGTGTCAGCATGGGTGCTACCAGCAATATGAAGGCTCGCTATGCCAAAAGTGGCACTGGGGCAGAGGAGTCAGCCACAGCAGGTCCATTAGGAGCTGCCTTCCAAAGTTAACTGACGTTAAGGCGGTGGCAGAGGTGAGAAAGGCCTAGAAGACCCAGCTAAGAATGCAGCTGAGGAGCTGTACAGAGTGGAGCCAGCTCTGATGGCGGATGTAAGCCTGCCTAGTGCTCTACCACTGCAGGCGGGAACCCTGCAGAAAAAAGGGACAAGTCTTGTGCCCAAGAGCATGGCAAAGACAAGAAACAAACTCAGATGCAGAACGTTGGCAGGGCAGCTGGAAGAAAGAAAAAGAACAGGCTGAAAAAAGAGGTACAGGCAGAGGAGGGAAATGGGAAGGAAAGACCGGAGGGGGACAGGGAGAATAATACAAGTAAGATGGGGGGGGAGGGGCGGTGTGAAGGAGGCTCAGGTAATGAATGGCAGCCCAGCCGCACCCTGCTACAGTGGGCCTCTGCTGCCCCCTGCTGGCCATAACCACCACTGCAGCAGCAGCCCCGGGATTCCCGTCCTCCACACCCCACTCCACTAGGCTCACCGGAATTCCCATCCTCCCCCACCCCCGCATTCCCCACTCCCCACCCCCACACTCCCCCTTCCCCTCGCTCACCTGCTCCTCTGGGTTCTGGAAGGGGATCACCAGCACCACATCGCCAGCTTTGAGTTGCAGCTCGTCCGTGTCGGTGGCCGTGTAATCGTGCTGGGCTTGCACCTGCGGAAGTTGGGAGAGCATGTCCAGGGGCTGTGTCCCCCCATCCAGCCCACAAAATATGGAGGCTTTTCTTAAAGTAGACTCAGAGGCTCCGTTAAGAGTGAGCCACAGCCACAGGGCTCTTGGGCTAAGCATCTTAGCCTGTAAATGAGGGTGACCCTGGCTCCCAAGGCACCTGGGACAAAGGCTCTAGGGTTAGCTAGGCTAAGCTCACCTTGAACATGAAGCCCGGGGGCAGGTCCAAGCGCCCAGTCCCACTGCTGCCCTCCACGGCACCGTTCACAGTTGCTGAAAAGGTCTCCACCACCACGGCAGGAAGAGAGCTCTGCGAACAGAGCCGGGGAGTTAGGCAGCATGGGTAAAGTCGGCCACCAAGAGGGAAAGGGATGCGTTCATGTCCGGTGCCAAACTACCCTTCCCGGTGCTCTTCCAGGGAACTGCGGCCTGCACCAGCATGGGTGAGGCACACAGGTAAGCTGCAGCCAGGCAGAAGACAGACAGCACTAGACAGACAGACAATGGGGAAGAAAAAACAGGGCATGGTCCCTGCCATCTTACGGAGGCTGCTTCACTGGCCGCTGTCTCCCCTGGCTCCTGGGCTCCACCCACCACCTCGGAGGCCTCTGCTGGCTGCAACATAAAATGCCAGCAAGGGATCAGACACGGAGCGGGATGCCATATCCAGGACACATCACAGGAGGGCAGCGTACAAGTAAGGGAGCCTGGTTGGCCCAGAAATGCGTCTCGCATAATCCAGGGGCATCCGGCAGGACAGACATCTCTGTACGGGAGGCGACTGGTGAGAAAATCCTGGCTAACACAGGGGTGACACGTGTATGCAGAATGCTCTACACCTCACCGAATGGCATACCACCATGCATGCTGCCCCCACCTAAGCCTTACAGGCCCTTCCCTCCAAATACCCAGCTTCCTCCTGCCCGCTCTGCCAGCCACGCTGCCCCTCACAGCTTAGCTGGAGCCCACTCGTGAGCCCGGACCCACCAAGCATGTTTAGGATGTCAGACAGCCTCTTCCAGCCTGGCTGCCATCATCCCCACAGGGACAGCGTCAGAGCCAGCACTACAGGAGACCACGGCAAAGGCTCCACTATGTGCTAGCCTCTACCAACACTCAGACTCAGCCGCTTCTGAGCACTGGAACCTAGTTACGTGACCTTTCTGCCCTCCACTTCCTCAAATGTAGCAGAAGAAAGTATCTGGTTGATTGGGTTATGATGAAGATAGGCCAGGGAGATTCTGGGAGATGCCTAGAAAAACCTGTTAGGGCCTCTGAAATGTCCCTCTCTTCCCACTCTGAAGGGCTGCTCTGAGGTAAGAGGGTGGGTGTACTCTGAGCCATGATTACCACTAAGGTACCACCTAGTGACACCATCTCAGGTTTTGTCCACACTGTGTGTTCCCTCTGGCTCTTTGTCCACGCTACACCCGAGATGGGAAGATGCCAGATGGGGACAAGGGGGCACTTACTTGGACAGGCCCTGGCTCGGCCGTCTGGCTGGGCCAGGCCACAGCAAAGGTACCCTCAGCAGAACTGGGCTCCCCGGAAGGCAGGACGCCAGCTTGACTCTCTGTGGGCTAGTGACAAGCCACCAGGATGGGGAAGGGGTAAGAAGGCCGGGGTGGGGGAGGCATATTGGACAAGGGCAGGAGACAAGAGAGGGTGGTCTTGAGTGGACAGCAGTAACAAGGGATGTGGCCTGGGGTAGCAGCCTTGTCAGAATTTTGTGAGGTCAACTGCCTCCCATTGCTCTGGTCCTGCCACCATCAAGGGGTCAGGCAGGTGTGATGCCACCTCATAACACAGCATCTACCAAAAGGGGCAGAATGGCCCTGCCAGCCCACTCCAGCCATATTTCTCTGGCAATTACAGAAAGACTTGTGTGTGTGTGGTGTGGTGTATGTGTGTGTGCTATGTGATGTGTGTGTATGTGTGTGTGCTATGTGGTGTGTGTGTACATGTGTGTGCTTATGCACATATGTGACATAGATGATCTTGTGTGTGGAAGCCAGAGGTCCAGCTCTTAGTCTCCTCAGTCACTACACACACAGACACACACACACAGACACACACACACAGACACACACACACAGACACACACACACAGACACACACACACAGACACACACACACACACCCTTGGCTTTTCTGAGGCAGGGTCTCTCTCTGAAACTGAGGCTCAGTGCTAGGCCGGCTGGCAAGCAGTATCCAGTGATGCCCCCACCTCTGCCTCCAGTAACAAGTGCTGGGGTTACAAGCGTGGGCCACCACAGTCGGTATCTTTTTAAAAGATTTATTTGCTATGTATTTACATGTATGTGTGTGTGCCTGTATAGGTGTACATGTACCAAATGTGTGCAGGGGCCTGCAGAGCCTAAGGCTCAGACCCCACGGAACTGAAATTACTGGCAGTTGTACACTCGCTGGTGTGGAAACCAGGACTAGAACCCAGGAAGTGCTCTTAACCACTGAGCTATCATTCCCGCCCAATGCCTGGAGTTTTTGCCTGAGTACTGAGAATCAAACTCAGCAGCACTTTATAGAACGAAGCTTTTAGAGAAACTTTTGAGCCCCCCAGAGTCCTGGCTGCTGTGTGGCCCAGCAGCACCTGCCACATTGACTGGTCCTTGTTAGATTGTGTCCTGGAACCTACATTTTACTGTAACCGCTTACTGGGCACATTCCAAGTGTGAGTCTCGGAGTCTCTCCAAGTCTCTGAATCCCCATGCCCAGGGCTCCCAGGGGTGGGTCCCCAGAAAAACAGTGTTCTAATACTGCCTTGTAACCAGGACTCCTTGACTCTTCTAGATGACCTGCTGGCTATTTGTGAAAGTAAACAGCAAGACCTGGACTCTAACCAATGGAGGGCACGGTCTTGAGACACCAAGGAGCCCACTCCTGTGGTTCTGACAGAGGGATGAAGTCTCAGTGGCCCCCTGTGCACATGAACATGGAGAAGCGACTGTGCCACATGCAAACTGGGTGCAGGGACGAGGGCGCCTCCGCACAGAGAGAAGCAGCCACCAGGGCTGTGGGCACTGGTGCGGAGCAAGGGCGTGGCTTACCTCCCAGAGGTCCCACGGGATTGGCTGAGCGAAGCGGTAACGGAAAAGGACAGAGTTAGTACAGAGGTTAGAGACAGCATAGCAAGCACACCCAGGGACCCCACGCACACCCCAACCCGGCAGGCTCCAAGTTGGGCTCTGAGGGCTTCAAAGCCCAGTTCAGGGAGGCCCAGTCTGGGCAGGATGCTGGAGGTTGTGGGACATGTCCAGAGTGAGAGTAACCCAGCTAATTCACATCTACTCTGCCCTATGTCTGAAGAGGAAAGAGGCTAGGGCACTGGGCCAAAGGCCTCGTGAGCTGTCCCCTCACCCCCGAAGACTTGTGTCTATATGGCTCACACAAGCACAAGGCCTGGTCCTCAGGGGCATGAATGGGCACTGGTGGGCACAACCAACCTGACCAGAGGGTGTGGGTGCCTTCACAGGGCTTGCCACTGGCGGAAGGGGGTCGAAGTCCAGGTCTAGTAGACTGGCCTGCTCTGCGAAAGGCCCAGGGGCCTCAAACTTGGTAACAGCAGCAGCAGAGGAAGAAAGCAGTTAGCAACAGACTGAGCCTATGCCTTGTGCACACTGAGGAAAATGGAGTCACATACACACACAATTGCACACACGCGTGAAGAAGTATTATCCACAACTACACAAACTAGTACAGGCCCCCAACTGCGTGAAGACACCTGATGCCAGCTAGGACATCCAACAACCGGCCAGATTTTTCCAGCAGCTGACAACAGATCACTCCCATGGCTTCTCGGCCCTTCACCCCCACAAGCTCACCTGACTTTGCCCTGTGTATCAAGAGCAGCACAAGGCTGTGGCCTGGGCTGAACATGCCCACCTCAGTCTTCCAGCTCAGAGACCCCAGGTCAAAGGTTTCACACTGGCACCTATCCAAACCACTCTCTGGGACACCCCAACCTGCCATCCAACTCTAGGGACGAGGAAAGGGCACCTTCATTGTGGGATCCCAGTGTCAGGCAGCTGGGGTACCTACATTACAGCTGTAGACAATACCCACAGATACCTCAGGATTCCCTTTTGGGGAAACTGGATGCAGCCCAGCAGTATATATGACGCTAGATCTCCACCAACAATATAAAGCTCCAGTATATGCCATCATGAGAGGTATCTCTCTCCAGACCCTCGAAAGCGACCCTTGAACAAGTCAGCAGTAGCTGACCGGGACAGGCTTCCAATGCTGGGTGCGTGCTAGGCAACCTCAGTTCCCCAGGGACACTCTGACTTAGCTGCCTTTGGGCTTCCCCCTCAGAGCTCTGGCAGACGCCACCCCAGTTCGATCAAGGATATGGTGCTATGTGCCCCCTCCACAGCCCTCAGGTGACAGCAGAGAGGCTACAGTCACACTAGTTCAGGCCGGCAACTTCTTACCTCCACTTGCTTTCTATGGGGGCCCAACTCGGAGATAACACCCCAGGTCCATGTCCCTCCCGATCAAGAAAGGCTAGAAAGATTGTGATGTGGCCTGCGGCTCTTCAGAGGAGCCTCTATGGTCCTGGGGACACTAAGAGCCCAAACAGCATGAGAATCTGGGATCCCTTTCAATTGGGTCTAGCCAAGTGGACCCACTTCCCAGAACAAGTGGCCTCTGGTTGACCCTTAGCTGTCTCTCCTTCCAGTTCAGCCTTGTCTGAAAGCTGGGCTAGAGACCTCGTGGCCATGGCCTCAGGACGTGGAGGTGCCTGAGGCACCACTGTCACACAGCCACCAGCCTCACCCCTTCTGCACTTCTTAGAAGTTACCCAAGTCCAGACAGCAATACTCCTGGAACACCGTCGGGGGAGGCCCACAATTAGGGTGTTGCTCGTCTCCTCTCAGTCCTGCCTCTGGCAAACGACTCTTTCCCACACAAGACCAAGACACTGCATGGGTGCAGACTGCTCACCACATCACACACCAAGCAGCCTGTTGGCACAAGCACCGTGGACATGAGCCCTCCCCCAGGCATGCAATACCACCCAAAGTATTCTCCCACCCCAACAGACTGGTAGTCCCAGCTCCCTGCAGATGGAGATGAGAGGCAACAAGCAAGGCGTGCAATGACATGGGGGGGGGGGGGCGGGGAGACAGGCATACATGGAGCCTGGTGGGCCATTCAATGGCTCCCTCTGACACATGACCATGGGAAGCTCAGCAGGTAAACAGGGTATGGCCCCTTACAGGGGGTGTTGAAAACCAAACAAGATGGCATAAGTAAGTAGCTACGACATCTCCCGCCATGATAACCCATATCTCTCACCTTAAACACATTCTGGCCACCTGCCCAGGCACCCTCAAGGCACAGGCACGCTCAGGAAGGGAATGGCCCCACAAGGAGCGAGCCTGGAGATTTTCAGCCCCATTCCCACACTACCTATTCCTCCTGGCCTCTGGATCACCTTCTTTCATAGAGGAGCTTTGGTTCCACCCCCTAGTCCTTCCACGGGAGCTAAAAGCCCATCCTCTCTAGGTTCCTGTTGTAGTGGTCCCTGTTCTCCATTCCAAGCTGCCCCTTCCACAGTCCCATCCTCAGACCCTGGCCTCCTTCTCCAGATATCTGGGATGTACAAATGATCCTGGGGAAGGTAGAGTCTAGAGACACCTGTGAAGGGAAGGGATCTGGCGAAGTCCCCCAGGATCTAGGATAGCCACCTCCTCGAAAGGGAAGCCCTGCACAGGGTTGGAGGCTTAAGGCCCGCTTGAAGCAGGGAGCCGATCACCCCAGGCTGCTCTGATGGTGTGTCCGCCTGCTCCAGTCTTAACAAGATGTTTTCCCAGCACAGAAGGTGGCTCTGTCTTTGTCTCCACCTGAGGGTGGGCATTTCATGACACTTAGAAGCAGCAGTGCTGACAGATTAGTCTCTGCCCTTTGGTCATTACAGTACCCAACAGGGCTCTGCCTGACTCCTACCTGCACCATTTGTTGAGTCTGTCTCTTGTCCCTTCTGGCCCAGTTCTGATATCTCTAACTAGAACAATGCCTGCGACTCCTTCCCAGGCAAATGTCACCCACACCAGGAATCACCCTATGGCTGCCCAGCCACTCCATGTCCCCATTATATCACCAATCAGTGTGAGGTGACAGCCAAGCTGACCACTGCCATGAAGAACAGGGAAGACCTGTCGTTAGCACATCCCTTTATCCAGCCATGGTGCATGCTCGGGTGGGAGGAATGGATAATGATGGGAGAATGATGAAAAGGAAAGGGGAGATAGATGGAACAAAGATGGAGGCTCCAGCCCATCTCTCCAGCCAAATTCTTGGCTCTTGAGAGAAGCTTGGAGCTCAGGGTGGACGATGGAAGGCCATGCATGCTGTAAGAGAAAGAGTGGCAAGGGGAGAAGACTGGGCCGCGGTGGACACGGCTGACCTGGGAGGGGGTGGTCACGCTGATCTCGGGGACAAATGCGTCATCAAAAAGGCTGAGAATCTGCTCCTGCTTCATCTCCTTAGATGGGGTGTGTTTGGGAGGCGGAGGGACAGGTGGGCCTTTCCGGAGCTGTGGGCCAGCAAGGGAGGAAGCATGGGAGACATGGTGGAGCACAATACGGGGAGACAGAGACAAAGCCAAGGTTACGTTAGTCAGTCACTCCCAGGCAGTGGGGGAAAACAAACAAGTCATTGTTCCCCTAAACAGACACCAAGGGAGCAGGCCACCCCAAGAGAAGAAACCAAGAATGGAGGTCCAAAACCACTGTGCAAAATGAAAGGAGAAAGAGGGAGGAGACAGAAACAAGGGGGGTAAACAAAGGCAGAGCGAGTGACCCATCAGGTCTCAATGCCTGACGTGTCCCCGTAGCCCACTGGAGGAAGGTCTACCCTACTTACTTAGAAGGGAACTTGGACTTAAAGGCCGCCTCCCCTGAGCACCGCCCCCCCCCCCCCCCCCAACACACACACACAGGCCTTACCTCCTCTTCCCTAGGCTGGGATTGCCCAAAGGAGGTCCAGCTCAGGCTCAGGCTATGCCTACGGAAGCCAGCCTGAACTAGGTCCCCACAAGGACCACATACGTAGATCGGGTGAAGGATCGCCCTAATCTTGGCTTCTACCACTTGCCCAAGGCAGTGAGAGACCCAGTGAGCAGAAGGGTGTCCGGCCCTAGCCTGGGACCCAACCTCAACAAGGGCAGTACGTTATCAGGTGTGGGTTCTTACTGCCACTCTTGACTTCCTGCCCTAAGTTCCCATGGCCAGAAGCAAGAGGACCCAATTCTTTCAACCAAACCCAGGTGCTAGCTCCTGGGAGCTCTGCAGGAACCCAGAGGGCTTGAGAGGACAGGAACAGAGGTGAGACTGAGGCCATGTACCTGTCCCCCCGACCCGCCTTTCCTCACAGAGCCCCTTCTCTTTCTGTTCCTTGATGGCCCTGTGAGACCATCTGATAGGGTTCTTCTCGCAGTCCCTACCAGACGAAGGACAAGACCTCCTGAATCTGGAGAGAGACTGGCTACTCAAGGCTGAACATCCAGAGAGCTAGGGAGGATGGAAGAAAGAGTCAAGGCGACAGGACAGGGAGACGGGAAAGGGGAAGATGCTCACTTCTGTGGAATGTTTACAGAAACCATCATCAAGTAGACCAGGAACACCGAGAAAGTCTAGGTTCAGTGTAGCCCAAGGAGACTGAGGTCATAACAAGTCTCTGCGGAGCAGAACCTCGGGCTCAAAACCTGTGTGGCCCCAGGTAGGGGATGATGGAGAAAGGGGAAGGGACAAAAGCAACGCAGGAAGAGAAGGAAAAGGTCAGGTCATGGAGACAGCAAACATGCCTACCTGAGATGGGGACTTGGGGATGGTGGCCCCCGGTGATGCCCCACCAGCCGGCTCTGGCTCATGGTTCACTCTGATCTCGGGGGTAGCAGCAGGGGAGCCATCTGGAGGAGGTGAAGGGCTCTTGTTCCCCTTTTCAGGGGCACTGTCACTGCAGAAGGACAAAAGGAGAATGATGTCAGTGGGACCAAGGGCTAGAAGACATGGAGCAGTTTGTGAGCGCCCTGAGGGTGCCCATGGGGAATGACATGTATGTATGCGCCAACTCCACGGATTCACATGTGGAGCCGTGTACCTATGTGAGCTCCTGGGATCCGCGTGTGAAGCTGTGTGGATGAGTAAGCCCCGTGGGCCTGTGTGTATATCAGTGCATCTATGTGTGAACCCCATGAATCCATGGGTAAAAAAATATAAAATTGTGTGCTGATGTGTGTCCTGGGCATCCCTGTCTGGAACTGTGTGCACGTGTAGATTGGAAGTGTAAGGAACAAGGCACGATCCTGTATGGTTCATAGGGGGCTTGCCTTCAAAGCAGGGGTGAACCAGTGAGAACCAGTCTCTTCCCCACCTATGTCCAAACGCCCAATGTCCACAGCATAAGCAAGCCATACATCCTAGAGGCAAAGTGAATCTCTCTTTCCTCAGGCAGCATCCTGTCCACCCAGGCTCCTCCCCTCTGACCTGCTCCAGCGGCCTTCCAGCCTGCACAGATCAGACCACAGCCCAGGAGCCCTCACTACCTCTGCACTTTCCTTCCCATGCTTCCTCAACTTAGTGCACACCCTGGAGAAACGGCTCCACGCTGGTGGCTTCACTGCAGAGAAGTGACAGTTGAGAGAGGGCAAAGCGAGCAGCAGGGTCCACTTGGGGACATGAAGGGTTGGGGACACACACTGCAGCCACTGGACATGCAGGAGCAGGGGATCTATCGGTGCCTGCGAAAGGCAGCAGGCAGCAGCCACCATTAAATTTACTCAATCTAAATAAATTAGCATCACCATCATGGCTTCCAGAATCAAAATGCACACATTTCAGCTGCTCAAGAGCCACTTGTAACTATCAGCTATGGTGCTGGCATCTGAAGATCTAGACATTCTAGAAGGACCACTAGGACCCCAGATGCCTAGTCTGAGGAGGCCTTGTTTTTTAGGGGGGTGCACTTGCCTCCCTAGAGAATATATGGCAAAGTAGAATACAGTGTAATGGGGATGCTTTCAACAGTGGGGCTCCTTGTCCCTGCTCAGTACCTGTGTGCTAGTGGACTCTAGGGTGTGCACAGGACAGGGGTACACTAACCCTCCAACCACCAACCTTGCACCTCCTACCTCCCTCATATCCCAGGTCCTCCACCGCCTCCTGACACATGTCCCCAAGCAACAGGACACACCGGCAGGTTAGGGGTTAGTGAGCCCTTCAGTAGGGCACAGGTCACAAGGCACATGCGCAGTCAGGGTGGGGCCCAGAGGCTCACGGCACTGCACTCAATGGCGGTACCTGTTCTTCTTTCTGCGCAGCCGTGAGAACAGTTTAGTTTTCTTTCTGTGGGAATGGTGGGGTGTGGGTGCTTCATTTGGAGGAGGAGCCATGGGAACTAGGCCTTCTTCTGCTGCCTTCTCCTCCATCTCTGCTCAGGGGCCTCTAAGAAATGACCTAACCCTCTACCTGCTCCCTAACCTGCCCTTAGTCTGGCCCATCCAACCTGTCTGACCTTCCCACACTGCCCTCAGCCCATCCCTGTTCTCCACCTGTTCTCCGCCTTCCTCCCTCTGCCCTTCTCCCAGGATTTTTCCCCATCCTCAGCCTGCTCCTGATACACCTGCCTTCACCTTTATCTCCCCTAGCCTCCCATCCCAGGACTCGCTCCCCACCCCGCCCTCAATCTGTACCCCATGCTCCTCCTGTCTGTCCTCTGCCAAGTGTAGTTGCTAACCGATCCTGGAAGGCTACAGGACAGCAGGGTGGGCCACAGATAGGCTACCTTAGTGGAGAGTACAGACAAGCACCTGTTCACCCAGCCTGGGCCCCACAGTCTTTCCAACTGGGTAAGGTCTTCCTAAAGTGACCACAGACTCATATCTGCTCTCATCTCCCTCTTCCCTCCCCCCTGCTCCCCAGGACACCTGCAGGCTCCTCTTTGCCAACTGCATGTTTTATTTTTAGGGCAGAGAAAAGAATAAGACTGGTTCACTGAAACCCTCAAAGTTCTGGGCAGCGGACCAGTTACCCAAGAAGCAGAGACCTCACAGACCCGTGGGATGATGCTTGCCATGCCCATGCACACATACACAATCCATACCCACCCCTCCCCCTTTCCTTCACACACACACACACACACACACACACACACACACACACACACACAGAAGGAGGGTAATACCAGACTCCAGTCTGTTTCTGCTGCTTGCCCTCTCCCTCAGGAAACAGGACCCCCTAGCAGCAGCTGCCCAGAAAAGGCAGCAAAGGACAAAGCCTAGAGGCACTGCCCCCATCCTTGACCCTCACCTTGAGCAGGAGGAAGGAAGGCTGGTGTGCCAGGAACCACAACCTCTGTCAACAATCAAGCTCCGCCTCCACCCTGTCCTCTACCTCTACAAAGGCCCAGGCATTTGCAGGCCCCCTGGCCACATTCTTTCCTCCACAGAACAGGACTACAGGAGCTGCTTCCTGATGTCAGGGGGCAGAGAGCTAGGGAGGTTCCTGGAGACTCAGGTTCGAACCCGTGGAGACCAAGGGGGACAAGAGAGAGTCTCGGGAAGTAGCTGCCCCTGTGGTGCTGGCCATCAAGTCCCAGGGCCCTGCAGACCTCACCCCCCTGCCTTGACCCACCTGGGCTGGGCCTTGACTGTGAAGGTGTTGCTCCCATGTTGCTTCTCCAGGCTGACCAGGACGTCGTTGAGGTTCTGATTGAGCTGCAGGGGAAGAGTGAACAGAAGCAGGCTTGGACAAGCACATCTCCTGCAGGAACCCCCTTTTTCCTCACTGACGCCCCCGCCTCTACCAGGAGTGATCTCCATTGACCCCCATCGAAGGAAGACCAGCACAATGAACCCCAGACAACTAACAGCGTAATCAGGGGGACATGAGCTGGATTGCCGACAGCTCTTATTTCTGAGGGCCACCTTTTCTCTCTTGCTCTTTAAAGGGATGTCCTAAATGCCACAAGAAAGCCACTGTTTTCACTTTTTTTTCCCAGTCGGGGAAGAGTTGAGCATTTGCCTAACGTGGCTTTGCATGTGCTAGGTAAATGTTCTACTACTGGGCCACGTCCCCACCTCTTTGTCCATTTCAGTCGAAGATAAGGTCTCACTAAGCTGCCTGAAGCCTCAACCTTGCTGGATTTCCAGCATAAGGAACTTCATTTTATTTCTTAAAACTCGTTTCTGCAGATTGCAGAGTTAATGTTTGTTAACCCTAGTTATTAAGGTCATTTTGGCAAGAAGCTTCTCAACCATCCTACAACTTCCAGAAATTTCTCCAAAAGCCAAGAGGGTTGCCCCACGCAGATCATGGGTCTCATCACTGACAACATTTCTCCTTTTGCTTTGGCCACTAGGAAGTGCAGAGATAAATTCTTTTCCTTCTTAATACATAATTGTGCCTTTTGTGCCTTGAACTAACTTTGCATAAAGGTTTCTTTCCCTAAAATATCCGTTTTGAATTTTTTCTCAATTTACGTATTTATTACTGGGGGACAACCCTGTAGAGTCGATTCTCTCTTTCTACCATTATTCAAGTTCCAGGGACTAAACTCATGTCACCGAACAGGCCTATGTGACAAGCACCTATGCCCACAGAGCCATCTTGCCCGTCCTAAGTGTTGTAGGCTTTGCCTCAAGTCTTTAAGAAGGAGGAGGAAAAGCAGGAAGAAAGGAGAGGCCTTAAACAGTGGGTTGTCGTCAGGAAAAGGCCCCAGACTGACTTGTTCTCTTCAGTCCCAAAACCTGGGATCCACCATCGTCACTTCATTCCTCTGAGTCCAAGAGACAAAGTCACAACAGCCACCAGGAGTGGGAAAGCTGCCCCAGAAGGTATCTCGAGTGGCCCTGTTACTCAGCTTCCATTCTAACACAGCATACAAGTGTGAGCTGACTTGGCCCTCCTATGCCAGATTCAGGAAGAGAAGCAGCCCATTTCACTATCTCAAGAAACACAGGAGACTTTTTCATTATTATAAAAATTCCGGTAACTTATTTATTATCTTCCTATAGATCGAGGAAAATATCCATCAGAGTTGCCTGAGAAGATTGTTAGAGTTGGAGAAGGGGCGGATCATGTTTCAGCAACATGGATCCAGGCAAGAAGAGAAGGATAAAGCATAGCAGGCTAGGGCTGGACTGGAGCACCCACAGCCGTCCCCAAGCGCCCCATCCCTGTCTTTGACTGACCCCTTGCCCTGCAGGATTGCTCTGGCCTACCTTACTCATCTCTTTATGGAAATTTTCCTCCAAGCCCGCGATGCTCTGGAACGTGTTGACATAGAAACCTACACGGCTGCCGGAGGGAGAGGAGGCGACATGATGAGAACCACACGTGACTACATGCTGCATCCTCAGAGGCACAGAGCCGTGGAGTGGGTAGGCGGACACAGGGTCGGGCTGGCCACTAGGTATACGGACCCCTCCTGACTTCACCTGTTCCACAGGGATGGCAGCTCCTCCTGCAGGTCCACATTCATCTCCTCGAACACCTTCTGGGCTTTGATGAGCTCCTCCTCTGCCTGGGATGGAGAGGCAGTGGAGTCCATTAGCCTGCGCTTGGAACTCTGCCCTGGGGAGCTGAGGCAGACCTGCCCAAACAGATGGTACCCTCTCCTGCTTGGATGCAGAACCCAGGGCCTAAGCAGGATAGACACTAGACTGGATGTGGCTACCCACCCAGAACTTCCCACTGGAGACGTGAGGGCTGCAACAGCTGGGCCTAAGGGGACACTCTGGGAATGGGAAGGCCGAGCTGTCACTAAACAGGAGGGTTTAGAGGGAAGTCCAATAAGACGACTGGAGACAAGGGCTGGGGAGATGGTTCAGTCGGCAAATTACTTGCAGGATAAGTAGGAAGACCCGAGTTTGAACCCCAGCGTCCACATAAAAAGCCTGATGATGAAACCCCAGTTCTGGGGAGGCGCCTATAGGAAGATCCTTGGAGCTCACTGACTAGCCGGCTGAACTGAACCATGTGCCTCGGGTCCCAGTGAGAGATCTGTCTCAAAATGCTACCGTGGACAACCTCTCAGGGACAGGACTGGAGCTTGATCCCTGGCCTAAACACACACACAGAGCGGGGGCAGGGGTTGGCCACAAACAACTTAGAGAGCTGGAACACAAAGGCAGACCCCAGACTCAGTGGGGCCCCACTTTCATTAACTCCCTTGAGCCAAGTCTCAGCCCTGAGATTCAGCTAGCTGGCAACTGCTTTCTGTGACCCCTCCCGAAGGTTCCTACTTGCTTTTTTAGGGCCAGAGTCCACTTGGCTTTGGTTTCCAGTTTCTGTTAGTTTCTTGGGGAAGCTTCCCACCCCCCCACAAATCCCTCTCCCATGACCTGTTCCCACCATGGGCCAGAGGCAGTGTCTCAGTACCTCTAAGAAGGACAAAGGAATTAGGCAGGGAGGAAGGAGCTGGGCTGAGGTGTCCATGCCCAGTACCCATGACTCTCCCTACATCTCTTATTCTAAAAAGTACCCGCATCCACCAAACGGTGGCGTTAGACCCCGCACCAGGTGAGTCACACAAACAGGGCTGACTCAGTCAAGTCTGACTCACAACCCGGCAGCCTCTCATTCTAAGGCTGGTGTTGAGCCCACAGCTGGCCAGAACACCACTCAGACAAAAATCACACCCAGCTTAAGACACACCAGGACCTGCCTGCTGAGCACCCAGCCCCAGTGGACCCCAAGCTGAAGCCTTGGGTGGAAGAAGGGACGCCCGTGGCTTCTGATTATCATACACTCCGGGTAACACATGGGCTCCTGGGTGTGTGTTATCAGAATCTGATTAAAAACGGGGTGGGGGGGATACACATGACAAACCTTTAAAAGTGAGGCTGGAAAGAGGCCTCAGGAAATTTGTGGTGCTCACTGTGCATGCATAAGGACTTCTGTTTGATCTCCAGAACCCACTTTAAATTTGAGAGTAGGGAACAGAGAGATTGCTTAGTAGTTATGTTAAAGGGGGCTTCCTGACTATCCAGAGGACCCAAATTCAATACCAGCACCCACATCAAGAAGGTCACAACCCCTTTTAATTCCATTTCCAGGTGACCTGACTCCCTCTTCTAGCTTCTGAGGGCATCACACACACACACACACACACACACACACACACACACACACCAGGAGCTGGTTGTGTGTGCTGTCCCAGCAAAGAGATAAGTGAGTCTCCTGGGCCTACCAGTCAGCCAGCCCAGTCTATTTGGTTAGTTTCTGGCCAGTGAGAAAGCCTGTCTCGTGTGGTAGAAAGCTCAGCAAGGAGAAGCACTTGCCATGGGAGCCTGACAGTCTGAGCTCAATCCCTGAAGCCCATGGAAGAAGGGAAGGAAAAAAAAAAAAAAAACAGCTCTGTAAAGCTGTTCTTTGACCTCCACATATGCATGACCACATTAAAAAAAAAAAAAAAAAAAAAAAAAAAGGAGATGGTGCCTGTGCTCCAAAGTTTTATGTCAACTTGACACAAGCTAGAGTCATTTGAGAGAAGGGAGACTCAGCTGAGAAAAAGCCTCCATAAAACGTAGCTGTAGGCAAGCCTGTAAGGCATTTTTTTAAATTAACAATTAGTGGGGGAGGGCTGATGCCATTGTGGGTGGGGCCATCCATGGGCTGGTGGTCCTGGGTTCTATAAGGAAGTAGGTTGAGCAAGCCATGAGGAGCAAGAGAGCAATCAGCATCCCTCTGAGGCCTCTGCATCAGCTCCTGCCTCCAGGTTCCTGCCCTGTTTGAGTTCCTGTCCTGACTTCCTTGAATGAACTGTGATGTGGAAGTGTAACCCAAATTAACCCTTTCCTCCACAAGTTAGAAACCATAACTAAGATAGTACCTGAGGACACTTGAGTCCTCTGACTAACACACACACACACACACACACACACACACACACAAATGAGAAGGAAGGAAGGAGATGTCTATCTAAATACAAACAATTCCCTTGGGGCAGCGCAGCTCAGAGCGGCAAGACTCCGAGCACAGACCCGGTGCCCCAGCAACACTGCACAGAACAAGAGCAGGTCCATTTTAAAGCACAGAAGAGTGACAGAGCAGGGCAGCGCTGTGGGCAGTGAAGGAGCCCAGCAGCCCCCACACCCATCTCCAGTCTAAAAGCAAGGCGCTGGCTAGAGAGACTGGGCCAGACTTAAGACAAGCCCAAGAGACTCAAGCAAGTCTGGAGAGCTTCCAGGACCAACCAGAGCCACAAGAAGCCTCAGTTCTACAAGCTCAGCTGGAAGAGGATACAATGTCTCCTAAAAAGTCGAGTCCACCCTCAGGGCAGATTACAGTCTCCAGTTTAAGCTCAGAGTCAGCCAACAGCCCACTGGTGACAAAGGTAACTCCCAAGCTGCAACAGTTTTCCCATTAGCATTAGGAGGAGAGGTCCCAAAGGGAGAGAGAAAGAAGTCACATGGGAAAATGAACCATCTATAGCCCAGCATTTGAAAAGGTAACCCTGTGCCTCAGCCTCCCCTGCTGCTCTGGCAGAATGAACTAAGGGCCCTCCTGAGCAGGATTCCCCGCCCACTCCTGTCTCAGGGGCCCTAAAGAATCAGGTAGACCCCATCCCAGGCCCTACAGCATCCCAGGGGCCTCTCCAACCCATTCAGAGTGCCCCTTGCCTTGTAGGGAGGGAACAAACAAACCTGGTCTCAGCTCTCCCTCCTATCCCCTCTCAGCCCATTACTGCCTGATAGTCCTCCTGCTCTGCCTCCCAAGGCTGCCTGGGTATTTTCCAGACCCGTCGGCCTGTGCCCGGCTCTGAATGACCAGTCACCTTGATCCTAACCTCAGTGCCTCCCAAGTGAGCCCCAAACCTTGGCCTTTAGGAAATCAGGCAGAGGGTCAGGTTAGAAATTTGGCAGCTAGCCATGTCAGGTTGGAGCTCCCTCCCTCCCCTTCCTGGACATCTGATATATGTGGCTGGCGATGACGAAATCAGGAGGTAGCCCAGGAAAAATGGGGCACTGTCCAGGAGAAATCTGATCTCTTCCTGGGTCAAGTCTCAACTACCTGCCTTATCCCCACTACAAAGGGTTTCCTGAGTCTCAGCAAGGTGGGAAGGAAAAAAAAATGTGATGTATATCTCTTGGTCTACTTGCCTCACCTCCAGCAGACCCCAGCCAAACTTAAGCCAGTTCCAGGTTCAGGATACCAAGAGGACTATAAGATTCACTGGCAGGCCCAGCGTCCAATAGAAACTCTCTTAAAACCTTCTTCCTTTATGTAACCATCACAGGACCCATCTAGACCTATCAGGTCCATTCCAGTCAGAACACAGAGGCCTCCAGGAGTCTCCTCCAGTGGCCAGGTTCTGGGTCCTCTGTAGCAAAGACCACCTACATGGAGGCCAGGCCAACGACCAGGCCTGGAGTTATGAGGCCCGCTCAGCTACAGCCAGCTCTGGGATACTGGGAGTAAGAGTGCCTCTGGGGGCAGATATGTCTCCTCAGAATACCCGGAATAACTTTGGAGCTCCAAACAGCTTAAGGAAGCCCCCAGAGAGGGCAGATACTCAAAGGTGTTCCTGGTTGGGGCCGTACTGGATGTCAGCCATCTGAAGAAAGCATAGACCCGGGTGGGTGCCCAGTTTAGCCACAACTCCTAGGCCCCAATCCGCCAGGACACAGCGTCAGTTGGCATCTAAAAGCCCCACCTCACCCCACCCTATGCCACAGGCCTCCAGCTCGGACCCCAGCCCTGTCTGCCTCCAAACCCCAGAAAGAAGATAAGCCCTCCCTTGCCCTAATGTAACTTGCGGAGGCCGGGCAGAGAGACACCCAGCAGAGAACAACAGACCAGAAGGCGCCAGCACGTGCAAGGTTAGAAGCCAGTATCACCTGATTTCGGAGCAGGTTAGTTTGAGCTACAAGATGAGCCTGTAGTTTGCCTTGGCACCACTGGGGGGCGGCTTTCTCAAGCAGCGAGACAGGCTGGGGACAGGGAGGAAGGGAAGGAGAGGTCAAGGCAAAGGAGAAAGGAGAGACAGGAGGGAGGTGGGAGGAAAAAAAAAAACAGAGACATTGATAATTAAACACCAAGCCCACAACCCCACATAGAGACAGACAAGCCAGCCCCTATCCAGAGGCCGGTCCGAAGCAGGTAATGCTTCTCCCCTTCCCAACTCCTGAGGCTACGAAAATAAGGGGAACCCCACCCAAGTGGGCATGGAAAGGAGGGTTGAACTGTAACCACAAAACAACTATGTAGGAGGAGCTGAGCACACGGGGCTTTGCCACCCACCCCCTCACCACCCCTGTGACCAGCCCAAAGGCTTGTTCCAACAACACAGGGTCATATCGGATCCCGTGACAGAATTCCACTCGGTGCATTAAGCAGGATAGCGCCACGCCAGGGAAACCTAAGCCGGGTTTATTCTCATTCTGGAAAATTGCCTCAGAGCAGGGCTAAGGGGCAGAAAGAGGCCAGCAACAGCCCCCACCCTCCTGCCTAAGCACCCGAAGGATGTTTGTCTATCTGGCACGGGGCTCAGCACCATCCCCACCCACGACTGGGAACCTTGGACTAACCTCTCTCTGATTCCCGGTCCCTGCCCCAGCCCTTACCTTGGCAATTTTGGCTTCATCTTTCTTTTTGGCGGTTTGAAGAGACTCATAGTGGTGCCGGGCACTGTCATAGTCCACCAGTTTCCGCCCCCGCTTGGCAATGCGAGACTAGGGAGCAGAGGGAGGGGGATTCAATGGGGCCTGATGCCAAGTTGCCCAGGCTGGGCCCGGAAACTGTAGGCAAGGTAAACGCAGCAGAACTAAAGTAGACCCCAATCTGGCCATAGCGCCTTCTGCAGGCCGAAGCTCACTCTGCAGGGCAACCAGTCCTCTATTTCACCCACTTCCCTGGCAACAGAAACTCATCCATCAGAACCACCTAGCCAATGTCATGTGAGCGAAATCTCTTCTTCAACCAGGCGGGAGGATCCTTAGAGACAGTTCGAAGGCCCCAGATCTCCCGAACCCACTCCATCAGTGGCTTTATACATCTGCACTGGAGTGCATAAGGGAGCCGGCCCTCCCAGCCCTCCTAGGTGCCTCAGACTCCTGAGCCTCTATGGATACAGCTCCTAGGGGGTTTGGTAGCACTGGCGGAGACTTTAGCATACAAGGCTCCAAGCATGTATTCAGTTCCAACAGAAGCAACTGGGTTTCTGAACATTCAATAAGATAAACACACACAGAGAGTTAACAGGCAACATACACCCTACCAAATACACAGCGTAAGGCCTTACATACATCCTCACACCTAAGGTCCTAGCTGAGGTTATATAAGTGGTAACCATTACTGGGGAGAGGAGATGCTCTGGATAGCCATGCTGTCTGCAAGTTGAACAGGGAGCTCCAGGGATATACCTTTGTAAGTTGTCACTCACGCTAGGGTAAGCACAACTCCAAGAAACTCAACTAGACTTGGGTGAAATTGTTTCTTTGGTGTATTATCAATGCCCTATATCTCCCCCCCCACCCCCCAGGAAGTCACGCAAGCCAGCTGGTGGCTGGTCACAGAGAGACCAGTACTGAAGAGACCAACTGCAAGGCTAAGCAGATACCTGACCACAGGGCAGTCACCTCCCGCCTGAGCCAGTCCTGCATGACAGGCTTCCCAGACTCCAGCTCCTTCTGTAGGTTCCATGCCACCAAAGCAAGATAGTGGACAAAGAGGTCTCTTACCTTGATGTCAGGGAACTGGCCCAGGTAGGTGTCCATGGTCAGCAGAGCCTGATCCACCAGCTTCTGGTGGTAGTCCATCCATAGTAGGTCATTGTTCTGAAAACACAGGGACAGGAGTGCTTCAGAGAGCTAGGCCACACAGTCCCCAGCTCATGTCCCTGAGCCCATCCCCTCAAAGCTCTGTGGAGTCTCAGAGCCTTGGTTTCCTGAGGTTGCAGTGTCCCTAGGATGACAGAAAGGATCAAATATAGTAAAGACTGGCAGGGTCAGCCATAATCCACTTTGGCAAACTCCAGTGTGAAGAGTACCAAAGGCACAGCCTGCAGAAAAGGAAGGCAGCTTGGCCAAGGCGAGGTGACAAATGAGTCCTGGAGAATCTGGTGCAAGCTTGCACCAGAGGGTGAGACATCCTGGGAAAAGGAGCTGAGGTCAAAGGGTCCCTGGAGAAAGAACCAAGGCCACACTCCCAAGCTTACCTCTGCAATCTTGTTTGCTTCATCTCTGCCAGGCCACTCGGGCTCATACACCTCCTGGAGACACTCACTCAGCTTCTTGGAGGCTTCGTGCATGGCTGTGGGGTAGGGAAAAGGTACATGGACTCCCACATGTCATCTCCCATCCAGACATCAGCACCACAAGCATGGTCCAGCTGCCCCAAAGCTCTGCAGCCCCAGTTCCTTGCAGACAGATGTACCCTACCTTTAACAGAAGCCAGGTAGGTCCGGAGATCCTTCTGCAGACGGGTACCCTCTGTCTGCCAGAAAAGCCAAGAACTAGGTCAGGGTCTGGGGACACCGGTCACCACCCCATCTCATGACAAACCAGGCTTCCCTCTTGCCAAGGGCAACCAACCCATGTTCTCTCTGCAAGCTGGAGCCTCAGAGCATAGCAGCTGCAGCCCTCTGGCCATTGTTAGTGTCATTGCTACTCCCTTCATTGGGAGCCCCACAGCTCAGTGGTGTCCTAGGAAGCAACCATCTTGCCTCTTCTCTCTCTGGTGGAGAGGGAAGGAGACATGGCCACACCCACCCACAGGAGACCTAGAAGGAGCAGGACTCAGACCTGAAAATTATCTCTGCCCATACTGGTCCACCTCCAGGAAGAGCATTCAGGGACTGACCACCTTCCTGGTTCACCCCAGCACCCTCCAACCTCTTCTACTGCAGGTCCTTCCTCCTCCTCTGGGCTCTGCATTTCTCTTCCTGGTGCCCACAGCCCTGTGTACCACCCCATCAACATCAGTACCACCACTTGACAAGGATGCTGTGAGGTCAGCTAGCCTCTCAACAACACTATCACCACTTGACAGACTACAAGGGTGCTAAGAGGTCAGCACTCAACGCTGTACAAAGTCCGGGAGATTCAGGAAGCGCCTGCAGCCAGCGGGTTTAGGCTAGGTGTGTAACTGGTTACAATGGCTTCCAAGAAGTTCCTGAAATGTACAGATTTATAAGGTCCCTCCCCAGTGTTATATAAACAGTAACAGTTGCTGGGGAGAGGAGATTCTTCAGCCAGCCACACTGCCTGCGAGTCAGGAAACTCCAGGGATACAGCTTTGGTGAGTCATCACCCACGCTGGGTGGGCTTTTCAGGGCACAGCTGCCTTTGAGTCACCCGTGCTCGCTCCAGTAAACTCACTGGTTCACCCCACTAGACTCGGGAGGAATCCTTTTACTGTTTTGTCTTCCGTACTCCATCTCACATCTCCTGTCACACAGCTGAGGACACCGGCAGTGGCAGTTAAAGAAAAACACGTGAAACGCCACATAATAAAACAGAGAGAATGAAAGGAACAAAATCCCTCTCTGACACACTTTCAGTGCCCCTAGAGGACAGCTGTACACTGAGAAGCATCAGGGATTCATCTGGGAACCCTGTCAGACACCCACACCCCCAGATGCACAAGCCGAGGACACAGAATCTGCACGGGACCCACGAGTCTTCCTGTGCACTGTGACCATCTCTCCACAACTCATAATGCAAAGGAGATACAAATAGAGCACTGCATTGCTTTTGCTTGTACAGTCTTGTTTGTTGTTATTGTTGTTTGGGTTGTTCTAGAAATATCTTTGCTCTGCAGTTAGTGAAATCCACAGATCAGCAACACGCAGATGATGGAGAGCCGACCACCTGGCATGTAACCCTGGTCAGATGTAAGCCTGAACACCCAAGTTCAAGGCTCCCTGAGTACAAATGAAATGAGGAAACAAAAGCCCAGCCAAGAAGTGTTCTGAGACAGGATCCAGAGCTTGCAGGACAGGAGGAATCCCAGCTCTCCCAAGCTTCCCCACGTTAACACCTTCAATGCTTCGCTGTTATAGATGAAGATTAAAGAATGCTTGCAAGGTGACGCTATACTGTCTTCTGACGCCACAGAACCTTCCAGACCCAGCTTCTCTTCCTGTTTGGCATCCCTCATCCCAGCCACACCTTTAGCCCCCTTCCTATCTCCTGCTAACATCTCCCCTTACTGTACCCAAGCATGAGGTCCCCCTTGGGTTGGTTATGCATTTACTGAATTTACCCAAGCTGCCAGCCGTACCAAGGCCCCCTCTGCCTCCCAGACGCTGAGCTGTAAGGGGTTACCCAGAACAGCCACCCCTAACAGGACAGCTGGGCTACAGCTCTCTAGAACTTCCTGATTTCAGGTCACAATGCCATTAGAGTCCAGCTGGGGAAGAATATTCCGGGCCACTGCTCAGCTGGGCCCACAAGTGTTACTAAGTAAGGAGCTGACACAGCCAGAGGAAGCCAAGCCCCGGCAGCCTTCATACACCCCTGCTGAGCCTTCCTCCGTTCTCAGTCCCACCCTAAGCCTCCAGAGAGAGGTTCCCAACTCCAGTGGTTTCCAGGGGCACTGGGCTTCAGCTGCAATCCTTGCTGCTGGCACTCAGTGCCAAGGACAGACCTTCATATCACAGTGAGCCCCAGAGTCCAGCAGTCCGGAACCAGAACGGCTCTACAAGTGGGAGCTCAGCCTGGAAGCCTGCGACGACTTCTTGGAATAAAGTAACGCTCGCAAGATATGTTGTGGAGTCAACCACAAGGCGACTCTGATATGAGCCAAACCTAAGGCAGTTCCTGTACATTACTAACCCGCCCTAAGCTGTGAGCCCCTGAAGCCCAGAGCTAACACCCACTGGAACAATACGAAAAAAACAGAACTCTGGTGGCAGCCCCAGGATTGTGCTCCCGAGACATGGCATCTCAAGCCTCTGCAGGGATCCCCATTGGCAAAGGGACTCTGAGAGCGGCCTCCCTGTGACTTTGGCTCCAGCAACCATTGCATTTCCTGCACCTTTGCTACACTGGTCAGTGCTGACCATTGCTCTCAATGACCATCGGGAACTTCCAACAGCACCGTCCTCCCAGCCTGCCACAGCTGAAGGACTCAGAAGCATGGGTCAAGCCTGCTCCCCAAGCACCTTCACTGGGGAGGATTCCCCAGTGGAACTGTCTGCCCAACGGTTTGCCACTTGGTGTGAGGCATCTGTTTGCATGAGACTACCATAATCTTTGTATAGCATGGCGTTTTAAGAAATGTTTGTGTGGATAAACTGAGCATATTCGAAAAGCAGACCACAATCCTAATTGCCAAGTGCCTCACAGCCTACTGGCTCTGCTCAATACAGTCAGTCAGGACAGAGCAGACGTCAGCTACCTGTGACTAGCACCAGCTGGGTCCAAAGAGAGTCATTCACCTAGGTCACCTTGAGAGGAAGTAACATCAGAGGTGACAAGAAGGAGTAAGGAGACCCACTGCCCTCAAGACCGAACACACTGTCAGCCTTACAGTAACCACCCAAGAGTTGAGCTCACTATGCTGAGGGCGCCAGCCAGAGGCACAGGAGAAACTGTAGCTCCCACTTCCCACACCCCCCAGCTCTGATCCCAGGTCTGTAGGCTGGCAGAGAACCAAGCTCACTGCAGCTCCTGGATTCTCTCCCTCAAGAATAGACAAAAGCCCCCACGCTGTTGGCAATCCACTCCTCACCCCCAACCCCTTCCGAGTTATCCCTCACACACCAGGCCATTCCAGACCTGTATAACCTCCAAGGGAGGGCCACTGAGATGCAGAGGAGATGGCAAAACCGCACTCTCCACACTACCCCTAACCCTAAGCAGTCAGAAGCCACGCCAGCCCAGGACAACCTGAGCCCCAGTTCAGGTGAACCTCCATGATTATCTTTAGTCTCTGGGCCTGGCCCCTCAGTACCCGCCCAGGAGTAACGAGAGAGGGCTTGCTCAGGGGCAGACACCGAGCACGAGTGACCCTGATGTGGCTGTAAAGTAGGCATTGAAGATTAGCATCAACAGAAGTCAACCAGCAGAAAGAAAGCCTTTCTAGCTATGGCTGACCTGTAACAGAGCATCGTAGAGAAAGCGCATCAGGTATAGCCATCCGCATCTGCCCAGAGCAAGTGTCACTGAGCGTCTAACTCTTCCCAGCTCCCTAATCCACATCCTCACTCAGGAGTTCTCTGTTAATGGTTCAATTCCTTGTTCTGGCACATAACTTAGAAACCCCAAGCCCATGCCTATAAACACTGTGGGAAGCATAGGAAGAGCTGCTCTCTTGGGCCAGGCCACAGGGACCCCAGCTCCCACTCTGTGCTCCAACCCCCACCAGCCCAGCCTGCTTTAAAGAGACTTCAGCATTCTCACTCCAAGCTCACCACATCTGGTGGTCCTCAGGGCAGGGTGAACTTGGGAGAAACTTAAAGGCCCAGAGTTCTAATTTTAATCTCCAAGCCCCCTAAACTAACCATGTTAAAGCCCAATGTTTCTTCATCTGACAATAAGGAAAACAGCTGGAGCTGAGGGGTTAGCTCAGTGGGTAGAGTGCTTGCCTAGCATACACAAATCCCTGGGTTCGATCCCAAGCACACATAGACTGTGTTGTAGAGCAAGCCTAGAATTCCAGCACTCAGGGGATGAAGGCGGAGGGGTCCGGGTCAGTCTTGGGTACAGAATGAGTTTAAGGACATTCTGGGATACAAAAGACTCTGTCTCAAGAGAAAAACATTAAAAACGATATGGGGCTCATTTCAAGGCTGACCAGGCTATGCATGGCCTACAGTAAGTGCACAGGTAACGGCAGTCTCCAAAAGGGTTTCAGAGCCTGAAGGAAACACTGATTAGGGACCCCCTGCCTTACGCTAGACAGAATCAAAGGCCAGGGCTTAGGTTTTCCAGGTGACAAAAATAAGGCGGCAAATGTCCCCTATCAGGGAACCTACTCGGGCCTTGAAACACCTCCCATTCCTGGCCCAAGGGACAAGTAGTTGTGGTGGCTCCCATTCCTGCCCTGGAGAACCTCTTGGATTAGACATCTCAGGTAAACTAGGGTAACTTATCCTTAAACCCTCTCCTCACATGCTTCCCAACCTTCTCCCAGCATCATCCTTGGTCTCTCCCAGCATGCATCAGCCCTCTTTCAGCATGCTTCAGCCCTCTCTCAGCATGCATCAGCCCTCTCTCAGCATACCCCAGATCTTTCCCACCAATGCTATCACTCACACCCATATCCCAGGCCCAGGTCAATGAGACCCTTCTGGATCCCAGTGCGGCTGCAGAGGCTTTGACGGGCACCTTTAAAGCTATCAAAGATCTCAGTTAGACAGTGTACCATGAGGTTGGAGTCTACCAGTTTGGGGCCGACTCTGCCCCGTTTCCAGCAGAGCCCTAAGCTCACCTCCCATATCCTGCCCCATCCTTGTGGCCTCAGATTCTCAAGGGACCGTCCTGAAGAGGCAATAGGCCAGGACTCAGCTCAGCCTCCCTCCTGCTACCTTGCACTTTACCCACTCCCATCATGGATGGTGTAGGTCATCTCCATTTGGGATGTTCAAGGTGTTCCCTTTAGTAGGGAAGTCCTCCCTTGTATCTAATTATTGCCTCCAGGCTATCTACTTAATTAAGCCTGGAACGTGTCCTTGCAAGGATGCCCTCGAAGTGTGTCCAGGCTTTGGAACCAAACAAATGGCCTCTGAATCTACCTCCAAAGCTGGATGGCCTTGGGTAACTGGCCCTACTTCTCTGAGGATCACTGCTTGATACAGGAAAGGGGAACGCTGAGACAGCGTCTCTCCAGTGCTGTCTGGAGATACACACCAGGTATCTACAAAGGACCAGCTGGAACCTGCCATACAGCTGGGCTCTCATCATGTCCAGATAAAGCCTAAGTCAAATCCAGCCTGCTTGGACCCCCACATGAAATGCCACAGATGCCCCTCTCCTAGCAAGAAGTTCCTCTAGCTCCCACTGCCCTTGACATGTGAGCTTCCCACAGTCTAGCCACAGTACCTGGCTTTCGGCCTTCCTCTTCCCTGCTTCTCACTGTAAGTTTTCCCCAAAACCTGGCCTCTTTTCTCTCTGATAGTCTCAGCCAGGACCAGAGCAACCCCCTCCAGGAAGTCCTTCCCGAACTCACCAACCCACCCACACCATTCCCCGTTC
This sequence comes from Microtus oregoni, assembly GCF_018167655.1. Taxonomy (NCBI): domain Eukaryota; kingdom Metazoa; phylum Chordata; class Mammalia; order Rodentia; family Cricetidae; genus Microtus; species Microtus oregoni. Next base: position 21,549,666 of record NW_024543070.1, read on the forward strand.
TGGGCTTTCCTACTCCACAGGTGTGGTCCTCACCATCCCCTACCTGGCAGCCGCTGCTCCACCTCCAGTACTCACCAGCTGCTTATTGAAATTCTGGACACACTGTTCAAACTGCTCATCCTTAGTCTCATCCGCCTTCCCCAGTTTCTGCAGGACCTGCCGGCACAGAGAGAGGGAGGGTCATCAGCTTGAGAAGCACGGTGGCTGGAACAAGGACGCTCAGTCACCGAAGGATGGGGCACAGGGGCCATGAGGGCTGTCGCTGTGCAACGATCAGAGTGTTATCTTAACAAGGCAGTGTGGACAGGGAAGAGCCCATAAACGGTAACCAGGCCAAGAGGGCTTTTTCTTCGTGGATAAAGAACGGATGTCATTATTAATGGATTAGGTCAGTTACTGAGAGTGGTTTAGTTGTGTGGGCTCCTCAATATTCACACATGATTGGCTCCAGGACACTGTCCCAATACCAGATTCCATGGGTGCTCATTCCCTGTATAGAACTGTAGTATTACATAGTCGCTCACACATCCTCCCTAAACATAGCAGTGTGGGTAAGCACCTCTCCTATAACTGTCTTCCAAAAGCCTATGTGTCAACTTGGCCTCAAGCCCATGGTTCCACTGGGATATGGTAGAACCATTAAGTAGAGTTTAGTGGGAGAGAGTTCAGTCATTAAGAACATGCCCCTGGAGGGCTGACCAGGACTCTGCCCCCTTCTCTTTCTTTTGCTTCCTGGTTGCTATGAGATGAGAAACTTTTCATCCATGTGTTCTCCCCATATATGACATACAGGCTCGCCCTGGGCCTAAAAGCAATGAGTCAAACCCACTGAGGATTTTAACTGCTAAATCTCTAACATGTGCACCAAGCAGGCCTGTCTTCCTTTGTGCTGTTTTCTGTTTGCATCTTTTTAATTGAAAAACAATTTTTCATATAATATATTCTGATCAGATTTCCTCTCCCCCAACTCCTCCAAGAACCTCCCACCTCCCTACCCACCTAGTTTAACACTTTCTTTTTCTCTCCTTCAAAAACAAAAACAAACAAACACACATACACACACAAATCAGGTATCTAAATATACAAGCAAAGACCAACAAGACACCCACAAACTAAACAATATGGGACAAAAAAAAAAAGTATACAAGAAGACCATAGAGTTTGCTTGCTGATCTACTGCTAGGCATGGGGTCTATCCCAAAGTGTGGTTAACATTCCCAGTGAGACTCCACTGAAGATGGATATCAATTGCAGACTGCTTCTTGTCAGGAGTGGCAGCCCTTGTCCACATCCCCTTCCCTGCGCTTGGCATGCTGCCGCAGTGTCTAAGGGCTCCTGTGCACATCAGTCCTGCTGTGTCTGGAGGACACTGTTTTCATGGAGTCATCTCTGGTTCTCACAATCTTTTGACTCGTCTTCTCCATAGATCCCTCATTTCCCTCCATAGATCCTTGATCCCAGAGGGGAGAACTTGATGAAGATGTCTGACGTAGGACGGAGAGCTTCAGCATCTCTCACTCTCTGCACACTGTCTGGTTGTGGATGTCTGTATTAGTTCCATCTCTGATGATGGCTGAACAAAGAACAGATCTATGGGTGTGGCAGAATGCCTTAAGTAGTCATTTTTTCACTACTTTCCTTTAGTAAAACAGTAATACTTGGTTTTATCTTAGGTCCATGGTCTATACAGTTTCAGATTCTTGGCTACCTGCGCAGGGCGAGACATGGGTTCTATCTCCCTGAGTGGAGCTAAAGTCTAATCAGAGAGTGGTTGGTTACTCACTCACATAACGTTTGAGCCACTAATGCACCAGCCTATCTCACAGGCAGGTCACCATAGTAGGTCGTGTGGTTTATAGCTGGGTTGATGATTACCTTTCTCCATTGGTAGTGTGCAGAGTACCTTCTAGTAGGTAAAGGCTCTAGTTAGGTACCACTTCGATTTCTGTGTTCAACGAGATAGAAAGTGCAGTCTTTAGCAACAGCACCTTACCATCAGTTTCTGGCCATGATGGATAATCTTTGTATGTGTTCTTAGATTCTATTTGAAACTATTTTATTGTAAAAATTTGCATCTATGTTCATAAGAGAAATTTGCTGGTCTTTTCTTTTCTTTGTTGGGTCTTTGGTTTAGGTATTAGTATAACGGTATCCTCATAAAAAGAATTAGGCAATATTCCTTCTGTTTCTATTTTGTGGAATAATTTGGAAGTGGTGATGTTAATTCTTCTTGGAAGGTCTGATAGAATTCTATGCTGAGTCCACTCTTGCCCTGGGCTGTTTTTGGTTGGAGAAACTCTTAATTACAGTTTCTCTTTCACTGGGAGCTACACGTGTTTATCTGATTTTAGTTTAACTTTGGTGAGTTGTATATCAAGAAATTTATCCATTTCTTTTAGGTTTTCCAGATTTTTAAAGTGTGTCCTTTTGATTCTCTGGATTTCTTTGGTATCGGTTGTTATACCCCATTTTGTCTCTAATTGTGTTTATTTGGATCTTTTTTCTCCATATTTTAGTTAACTTGGCTAATGGTTTAGCAATTTTACTGATTTTTCTCAAAGAACCAACTCTTCATTTTATTGATTCTTTGTATTGATTTTGCTTTCTTGTCATCCACTCCTTTTGGGTGTAAGATCTTCTTTTTGTTTTAGATCTCTCAGGTGTACTATTAAGTTGTTAATATGGAATCTGTCCAATTTTCTCAATGTAGGTATTTAATGCTATGAACTTGTCTCTTATCTATGAACAACTTGAATTTTTCTATGAACAGTCTTCACTGTGTCCTATAAGTTTGGTTATTTTGTGTTTTCATTTTCATTCAATTCTAAAACGTTTTAACATGTCCCCCTTAATTTCTGTCTTGTCTCATGTTTCCTTTAGTAGAGAATTCTTTAGTTTCCATGAGTTTGTAAGCTTTCTGTGGTTGTTGATATCCAGCTTTAATCCATGGTGGTCAGGTGGGAATGCAGTGTGTTACTTCATTTTCTTGTATCTGTTGAGACTTGCTTTGTGTCCAAGTATGTGGTCAGCTTTGGAGAAAGTTCCAGAAGGTGCAGAGAAGGGATTTTGTGTGTGGCATGCCTGGGTGAAATGTTCTATAAATATCTATTAGGTTCATTTTGTTCATAACATCTGTTGGCTCCAGTATTTCTCTGTTTAGTTTTTGTCTGGATGACCTGTCCATTGGTGAGAGTGGGGTACTGAAGTCATCCACTATCACTGTGTGTGAGGGTTGATACATGGTTTTAGCTGTAGTGTTTTTTATGAGCTTGCATGTCTGTGTGTTTGATGTATAAATAAATGTTTAGGATTGCAATATCCTCTTGGTTGATTTTTCATTTGATGAACACTTAGTGTCCTTCCCTACCTCCTCTGATTAGTATTGGTTTGAAATCTGATTTGTCAAATATAAAAATGGCGACACCTGTTTGTTCTTTGGGTTCATTTGCTTGGAGTAACTTTTCCCATCTTTTTTACCTGAGGTGATGGTGAGGTGTGTTTCTTGGATGCAGAAGAAAGATGGATCTTGACCTCTAATCCAATATGTTAATCTGTATCTTACTGAGGAATTTAGATGATTAATATTGCGAGTTACCAGTGAACAGCATTTACTGATTTTATTTTATTGTTCTGGTGTAGGGTTTTTTTTCTCCCTCTTTTAATGTACTGTTCTGGTATTATTTATTCCTTGGGTCTTCTTGGGTGTGGTTAGCCTCTTCAGAGTGAATTTTTCCTAGAAAAAGGCATCTGCAAAGCTGGATTAGTAGATAGAAACTGTTTAAATTTGTTTTATTGTGGACTGTCTTTCTTTGTCCATCAATTATGACCAATAGCTTTGGTGGGTACAGTACTCTGGGCTAGCATCTGTGGTCTCTCAGACTGTAGAACACTGGCCCTTCTGGCTTTCAGAGTCTCCATTGAGAAGCCAGGTGTTAGTCTGCTGGGCCTGCCGTTGTATATTATTTTGTCTTCTCCACATGCAGCTTTTAATATTTTTTTGTGTTCTGTATGTTTAAGATTTTGACTATTATGTGCTATACGGGTTTCTCTTCTGGCCTTTTCTATTTGGTGTGCTATATGCTTCTGACGCCTTGATAAGCACCTGCCTTCCCTAGGATGGGGAAATTTTCCTTTATAATATTTTCTGTATTTGGCCTGGGTTTCTCCTTCCTCTATTTCTCTTACTCTTAGATTTGATCTTTTCATGGTGTCCCAGATTTCCTGGATGCTTTGTACCTGGATCTTTTGACATTCAACATTTTTTTTTTGACTGAGGTATTCATTTCTTCTGCCTGGTCTTCAACGCCTGAGGTTTTGTCTTCCATCTCCTATAGTCTGTTGGTGAGGCCTGCCTCTGGGGTTTTTGTTTGACATTCTAAAATTTTCATTTCCTGTTTTGTTTCTGTTTCGATTTTCTTTAGTGAGTCTATTTCTACTTTCATGTCTTGAACTGTTTTCATTATTTCATTCAATTCATTACTTCTTTGTGTTCTCATGATCATCATTAAGGGATTATTCGTATCCTCTTTAAGGACCTTGAACACATTCATAACTGCTATTCTGAAGTCCCTGTCTGGTGCATCAACTGGCTGCATTTCTCACAGCCTACTCTAATAGAGTTGTTGGGTTCTGGTACAGGCATTTGTCTTGGCTGTTCATCTTTGTGTTTCTGTACTGGGGTCTAGACATATAGAGTCATGATGATCTGGGTGTTTCTAGGTGTTGATATCATAGTCTTGGCTTCGTTGCATGGCTGTTTTGTTCTTTGGTGTCTGTTGCCCTCTCTGGATCTTAGATAAACGCAGTAGCTGTGGAGGCCCTGGTAGAGGGTGCTTCTGCAGGTCAGTGGGGTGACAGAAAGGAATGCGGACAGGCTAGGAGGAAAGGCTGAGAGGGGCTGTGTGAAAGACTGAGGAAGACAGGGTCCACACCAATAGGGTCCCAGGGAGTAGAGTGGGTGTGAGGAGGGGCTCCTGCAAGTAAGCTGCAGGAGGACAAAGAGTAAGGCTGGAGAGACAGGGACGAAAGGTCTAGGGGGATTCTGGGCCTGCACCAAGAGACAGAGTCTCCAGTGAATGAAGTAGGGAGGGGAGGAAGGGCTTCTGCAAACGGGGTGCTATGGGAAGGACTCTGGTTAGGTCTGGACAGAGCATAACAGGAAACCAGAAGGGTAGTGAAAATCGCTACCCAGTGCTCAGTGTGGCTACTGTGGGTCCCTGGCAGCACTGGGGGTGTTTCTGACACAAGGGAATGTAGATGGACTAGATGGGGAGCTGAGAGGGTCCAGGAAAAGGAACTAACCAGAGGCAGAATCCCCCGTGAATGGAGGTAGGGAGGGAGGAGGGGCACCAGCAAGCAAGCTTGTCTAAAGTATTTGTTACAGAAACAGCAAACTGACTGAAATTTTTTTCTGTCTCCTCTTTCCCTCCTTCCTTCCTTCCTTTATTTATGGTATATGCCCTTTGTGTCCTTGTTCACAGGATGCGTGCAAATGTGTGCACATGCATGCAAGGGTCAAAAGTCAGTATCAGCTGTCAGTCACTCTCCACCTTATTTTTGAGACTGAACCTGTAGTTACCACTTTGACTAGACTAGACTGGCCAATGAGTTTTAAGGCTCTGCCTATCTCTGCACCCCCAACCCTGGGGCTACAGACATGCACTACCTTATCCAGCTTTTCTATAGGTGCTGAGGATCTGAACTCAGGTCCAGCATCCACTCCACCAACTGAGCCATCGCCCTGACCCCAAAACATTTTCTTTTACATTACACTGCCTGTATCATACCAGCGAAGAGTCTATGAAAATGGTAAGACGGAGGCACTTGGGGCTCCTTACCTTCTATCCAAAGTTCTACCAACAGCCAAGAAAGGGAATCTCAGACGGGCTGTCATGACATCACCACAGAGAAAACTTCAGAGACAGTAGAAGACTAGATACCCCTCCCTACTGATCTCACTGAGCTGCTGGGAGCCCCACCCACTCAAAGAGGGCTGAGCAGGAAAGGGACCAGAGTGTCCTCACATACTCAATGACACGGCTGCCTGCACCAGGCTCATGACACTGCAGGGAGGCCCAGGGAAGGCAAAGACCAGACCACAACAGACCAGAGACGGTAGGAAGGGCTGCCGGGCCTGCCCAAAGTCACTTGGAATCAGCTTCCTATCTGAGTAAACGATTAGCGGTGACATGGGCAACATTGCGCCCAACCATACTATCTCTTACAGTCTTCCACCTACCCACATAGTAACACAACACACACTCACACACGTGCGCGCACACTCACACATGCCCAAAATGATGGTCCACTCCCAACTGGAAATCTCCAAAGTGGCCTGCCTCATCAGTGCTGGGGAGATGAGGCGTAGGACAGAGGTGTTGTGTTAGGAGGCAGGAGAGGTAAACCCAAGATTAGGAGAGAAGTTAGGTCAAAGAGCTGAGAGGAAGCCCTGAGCAGAGGGCCTGCCCGACAGGGCGCCCCACTTTCTCCATAGGCCTTGCTCTCTCCAACCCCAGAGCTCTCCAGGATGAAAAAGGGAGAGAAAAGAGACAAGGGGTGGGGGGGGGGGACAGGCAGTCCAGTGATCACGGAGCCCAGATGCATCTGCCTCTGGGCACACCAGAACATTCTGATACACACCTCCCTTTGACGTCCCTGAGATAGGCTGCGCTGCCTGGAAAGGACACTTGGCCTACTCGGGGCCTCAGCGAGGCCCTTCCCACCCCCACTGACCCCTGTGGACCTTCACTGTCCCAGGAGCCACAGTACACCCAGTCCCAATCCCTCATGTCAGCTTCTTGTCAAGCTGCACTCAAAAAAAGCCCATCAACCATGGACTAAAATATCTCAACTATGAACAAATCTTTTCATTTCCTCTTTTTTTTTTTTTTTTTGGTTTTTCGAGACAGGGTTTCTCTGTAGCTTTAGAGCCTGTCCTGGAACTAGCTCTTGTAGACCAGGCTGGCCTCGAACTCACAGAGATCCTCCTGCCTCTGCCTCCTGAGTGCTGGGATTAAAGGCGTGCACCATCACACCTGGCTAAATCTTTCCTTCTTAAAAACTGGCTGTCTCCTGTATTGGTTATAGTAACAGCAAGCCGACTAGAATATCTTCTTTCTCAATCATCCCACCAATATGATGCCCTACATCGCGGCTAAAGCCACACAAGTGACTCGGATGTGTGAGCGAGGGAGTGGGGCAGAAAAGACAAGACTCGTGGGGGGCGGTGGCAGCTCAGGCAGAGAAGAGACAAGGGATGAGTATATTATAGGGGAGCAGGATATCTACTGGCTCCAGGTCACTAGAGGTCACAGGATGGGAAGAGAGATAAGAAGGGGAGACCTGACCAACAACTTTGTAAACTTTCACCTCTGCAGTGGTTTAAGGGACAATGCAGCAACTAGGGTGTGGTCAAGGATCAGAGAAGCAGCCCCTTCGGGTCCCACCTCACCCAAGTACCCCACTGCAGAGATCTGAGTCAATGAGACCTTGTGGCTACTGGGTGCATCAAGTTCAGGGCCAGCAAGCGATATGCAGTGGTGTATAGCTATGGATACAGACTAACACAAAATGATGGAACATCAAATTCTTCTTGTATTGTTCATATATATAATCCGACTGCACGGCTGCCTCATGAGTGTAAACTCTGTAGGGACTCACAGGAAGAAAGAAGACAAACAACCACTGCAGATTCCTATCTATACCACCCACACTGGGCACCCCATCCCACCCCGGCCACTGAGGGAGGCCTTCCTGACCAGTATTAGTGCCCAATCAGTTCCCTAACATGAATGTTGCTCAGCCACGCCATTCTGGGGTCAGGAGCACAAGATACTCACTTTAGGTCTAACAGTGCTCTCACCAAGAGACATATGTTTACACACACACACACACACACACACACACACACACACAGAGCCCATTCATCCCTGTCATTGGCATCTCCTGTGCTGAGCTCACAGACACAGGGCAGTGGTCCTCAGTATCTACAGCAACCCGAACCAGAAGAGGAGAAACACATGAGATTAAGCTGAGCCGTGAAGGATGAGAAGGGAGGAGTGACAGTGGCCTCAGTGGCACCCGGATATCCAGAGTTCTATACCCAACAGGAGAAGTAGGAGACTAGAGCAGAGAAGAAGGTTCCAGAAGCATCAGACAGACATGTGAGAGGCTGGGGAAATGGCTCAGTGGCTAAACCACTGGCCCTGCAAGTCCTAAGGACCTGACTTACACCATGTCTGGATGCCAAACTAGCCCAGGAACTTCCAGAAACCTTCCAGTCTCCGCCTCTGCTCTAGCCATAGCGTGCTGGTATCGCAGACACAGGCTGTGCATGGTTTCCAGTGATCTGAGCTCAGGTCACCACCACACTCGGGTTAGCAAGCGCTTAGCTGCTTCACCGCGGCTGCACCTCCCAGCCCCCTCTTTCCTCTCTGTAATGAGCTGTCTATCTCTACCACTACCTAGGGGTTCCTGGTTCAACTCCTTATTGTAGGACAGACACACCTGGGAATCCTGGTAGGTGTCACCTAGATTCTAATTCACACCTATAAGGAAAGGAGGCCCCAGACCTTGGTATCACCGACAGCAGCACACACTCATAAAGAACAAAGAGGAGCCTTTCAAGTGGAACAAAGGCTAAGGCTCGCACTGGCCACACCTCCGTGTGTATATGCTTGCCAGGAGGTCACTCAGCAGGCCCAGAGCCAGCAGTCCAGGAAGCCTTATCAGTGCCACTCAATGTCACCTCCTATCAGAGCTTCCTTTCCTCACATTCTCAGCTCTTGGCCAGATGTGAGCAGAGCTGGAGTATCTGTCAGCGGCTGCCTGCACACCTCAGCAGATGGCTTCAGACCTCCTTCCGCAACCCCCAGCTGCGGAGCCCCATGCAGTGACAAATGAGACAGTCACTTCCCCTAGGAAGGCTGAGACGAGGTGTCGGGCATAGGTCAGTGCCTGTTGGAGCCACCTGTGCCTCCGGGAAGGGAGGAAGTCTGCCCTAAGCCCCCCAACGTCCAATGCAGCCTTCCTCGTGACCTACAGTAAGTACAGAGGTTCTGGGCTCAACCATGCCCGAGTATATAAGGCATTCTGCCAAACTCTCCAACACACACACACACACACACACACACACACACACACACACACGAACCCCTACAAAAGTCCTATGGCCCCATGCCAATGCATGACCACCAACCCAGAGGGAGGAGGGCTAAGCCCCCAGGGCAGGTTTCTTTGAACTCGGGTCAGATCATTTCCGATCTCCCACACTGGGAAGCCTGGTGAGTGGAGGTAGAGCGCGCACACACACACACACACACACACACACACACACACACGTTCACAGAATAGGTAGGAATAAGCACGTTCCAGAAACCAGAGCCAAATCCAGAAGCCCAGAAGGAAAAATGAAGGGAAGCTGGAAAGCCCAGGCCAGGCAGAAAAACTGAAGTTCTCTGCGGTTCCACCCGCTATGGGAAGCAGACACTGGACCCCACCCACTACTCACCCGGTTTTGCCAGCACTCTAACACACAGGCACAAGAGCATGCACTCATTCACCTCCCCTCCCAGGACCCTACTCCAGTGCCAAGACCCTCAAAAAGCCACCAGGCCTTCACCTTCCTCATCATCTCCTCCGGGCGCATCTGAGCTGTAGCCGTGGCAAGAAAGTGGCTCCGAGTGAAGCTTCACCCCGTGAGGAGGGCGTCTCCCCATCCTCCCCACTGAACTTCTTCTTCCCAGGCAGGCTGTGGTTGGGGACCGCAGAGACAGGATGCACAGTCTAACGCCCTCGCCCTCACAAACTCACACTGGGGCTGACAGGAAGGCAGCAAAGGCCCTGTGAGAAACCAGACAGGTTTCCCCTGTAGAGGCAAAAATGAGGAAGGGACCCCAGAATCAGGTCAAAGGTCTCTCCATCCCTGAATTTTAGACTGATTCCCTGATACTCTGGGGTATTCTCCTGTGGGTCCTTCCTCACCTCTACACCTTGAGCATCACACATACCTGCACATGTGTGCGTGCACACACATACACGCGCGTACACACAGGCACACGCACACACACAGAAGACAGCTGGGATCAGTCAAGCTAAGAGCTTTGGTTCAGAACACAGGGGCTGCCTTCCCCTGTGTTCCTCTGCCCCATACTCAAAAAGGCTGATCGGAAGAGAGGGTCGAAGCCCATGCTCCACACCAGCCTTCCATAGCTCTCTCTCAAATTCTCATTTTGAAAGAATAGACCCAAAACCCAACGGTGGTGGCACACACTTTTAATCCCAGCACTGGAGAAGCAGAAGCAGGTGATTCTCTGTGAGTTTGAGGCCAGCTTGGTCTACAGAGTGAGTTTCAGGACAGGTTCCAAAGCTAGAGAGAAACCATGTCTTGAAAAACAAAACAAAGAAAAAGAAAGAAAGGAAGGAAGGAAGGAAGAAAGGCAGGCCTTGCAGAAAGCTGAACAGACACCAACCACACCTGCACTTCCCTCCATACTCACCAGGCAATCCTTCCTTCCCACTTGCCACATTTGCCCTTTGGTGTTTCTGTATGTTTGTTTTTCCCCTTTGAGACAGTGTCTCAGGTAGCCCAGGTTGGCCTCAAACTCACTACACAGCCAAGAATAACTTTGAACTTCTGATCCTCGTACCTCTACCTCCCAAGCACTAGGAATACAGGTGTGTCCACTACATCCAATTTTATGGGATCAAACACATGCATGAGGACCCAAGGTCAGATCCATAGCAGCCACATAAAAAATGCAAGGTGTAATAGGGCATGTCTATGATCCCAGCACTGGGGAGGCAGAGACAGATGGATTCCTGGGGTTTGGGGCCAGCTGCAGAGCCGGAGTAGCAGAATCTGTGACCCCCCCAGGTTCAAGGAGTGAGCCTGGCTCACAAAATAAGGTGGAAAGCAACTGAGGGAAAGAATAATGTTGGCCTACACACACACACACACACACACACACACACTCACACACACACACATAAGCACAAACACACACACACAACTCTGGTAATCAAAGTGAGGTGTTTTATAGCTGTAATAAAATGCTATAATCAAAAGCAACTTAAGGTGGGAAGACTTTAATTCGATTACAGTTCCATATCATGGTCTATAACTGAAAAAAAAGTCTGGGCAGGAACTCAAAGCAGGAACTGAAGCAAATGCCATTGAGGGATGCTGCTTATGGGATTGTTCCTCATGGCTTGCTCAGCCTGCTTTCTTAAAGCATCTGGAACTACTTACTGCTCAGGGGTGGCACACAGTGAGCTGGGACCTCCCACACCAATCATCAATTTAAAAAAAATTGCCCCACAGGCTTGCCAACAAGCCAATCTGGTGGGAACATTTCCTCATTTGAGATTCCCTCTTTCCAAATGTCTACAGCCGTGTCAAGTTGATGCAAAATTAGCACAGGAGGCCTGTGGACCAGCTACGTAACTATCAGCCAAGAGCGTGATGAAGGAAAGGAACGCCAGGATCCATCTAATCCTGCTGAGTTAGCTTCAGGTGCCCCCATGTAGCCCCCCCGCCCGAGTTCCATGCACAGGGAAGCCTGAGGTGCACTTTGTTCCCATGGCCCGGCCCACCCCCTCCCCCACCCCCGCCATGTGCCCTGGCCTTCTGTGAAGAGCTTCCCTGCTTACCTCTGCAAGGCAGCAGGAAGGCTAGCGCCAGAAACCCACACTGTCACTTTGTGTTCACTGTGTCACAGATCTGTTCCCATCATTATTCTTTCACGCTCAAATGTCCCAAATGTGGCTAGGGGAACCTCCCGACATAGCCCCATTTATCTTACGGCACTTCTGTCTAGTACCGCAAAATGCTCCAGGCCCCGCCTGTCCTGCCCTGCCTCTACCCCAGAATCAGTGCTTTCTTCCCTGTGGGTTTATCACTGCTACTGGGAATCCTTGCTCCCTTGAGCCTCAAATGTCTGAGTATTGCCCTCTATGGTATTAGTATTGTCGACTTGACAGGATATAGAACAGCCTAGGAGATGAACCTCTGGATGTGTCTGTGAGTTTCTAGACTGGGTGGGAACACCCAGTGGGCAGTCCCATCCCACAGGCTGAAGGGCCGAACTTAAGAGAAAAGGAGCTGAGCCCCAGCACTGGTCTCTCCTTGCTTCCTGATTTTGGATGCCATGTGACCAGCTGCCTCGTGCTCCTGCCATAACGGACTGTGCCTCCTCAAACTGTAAGCTGAAACAAACCCTTCCTTGTCAGGATTTGACCATAGCGATGACAGGAGTAACTAAAGCACCCGCCTTCAGAAATAAGAAAAGCAAGGCAGGGTAGACCAGATGGCTTGGTGGAAAGAACCTCCTACAATACTTACCTGAGGACTAGAGTCTGATCCTCAGACCCCATGGTGGGAGAGAAGAGCCCCCCCACACACACACACAAAATATGCACGCACAATAATAATAGTAACGATAATTTTTAAGTAATAAAAAGGAAGCAAGCAACGACACCATTGGCCATGTTGCTAAGCAGAACAGGCCAGATCTGTGGTCAAGAGCCAGTGCTGCTTAGATCTGTCAATGTGGGAAAAGAGACAGAGCAGGGCCAGCAGCCACCCAGAGCCATCAGCACCTGCAGGCAGCTCTGGCCAGTGCTGAGTGTGATGGGCTCCCATAGAGATCACATTCCTCCAACAGGGGGCCCTGGCTCAAGGATGCTCAAGGCCTGGCCAGCCTCTCCTTGGTCTATGCTGCCATTTGAGACGCCTCCAACCACAGCTTCCACTCTTCTTCTTTTCTGGGACGAGCAGGCCATGGCACCCATTTTGTGAGAAAGGAAACCGAGGCACACCAAAGAGGGTGGCACAAGCCAGGACTACAGCCTCATTACCAGGTGGCCCCTGGATGTGGCTCTTGTCACACGCGCAGGTTATTGCTCAAGGGGCAGCTTCTCATCTTACCAAGCCCAGGTGAGCTCTGCCAATCTCTCCTTGGACACCGAGTCCAGATGCTGAGGCCTAAGCACTTTGTGATGACTCATATTGGCTGTATGTGGCTGTGAAGGATTGATGAAGATAGGAAGATCTACCTAGGATACAGGAAGCACCATTCCATAAGGGGGGATGGGGGTGGGGAGTGGGGTCCTGGGGTGACTAAAAAGGAGAAGGGGAGCGGAGCACCAGCGTTCATTTCTCTCTGCTTCTTGACTGCAGACACAATGCGGCCAGCTGTTTCACTGTATGATGTCATGCCTTTCCCACCATGATGGATACATCACCCCTTCCTTCCTGAAGCTGCTTTAACCAGGTATTTAACTAATGCACGCTCCATCTCTTCGGAGTGGCCCCAGCGAAAGCAACTGAGACTGCTACGGACAGTTCAGGCCTGCAGAACCGATCAAAGCAGAGCTGTTGCTGTGTCTTACCTCCGCCACAGGAAGGAGAACAACCAAAGAGAGAGAGGCAGAGCTGGGGGTGGCTTCTCGGGAAGGCTGCAGGCTGCTGGACCAAGGCCCTACACCTGCCCCAGCTGTGGGACTAGCAAAGAGGAGCAGCCCAAGTTCCCACACAGGGGCTCAGTCTCCGAAAGCAAATCTAGGAAGGAGAAGATCATGGCCAGGAACAACCCAGGGTGCTTCCGGCAGGCCACTAGCTCTACCTTCTACCTTCCAGAGCGACCTAAGTATCTGGGACACTGGTCCTGGGAAGAAGCCAGAGACAGAGTTCCATCCCAGCCCTGGAAGACCAGAACATTCCCCAGCCCTCAGACAGCCCCTCCCCCCAGAGCAGCACAATGCCAAGCACTCATACCCAGATATGAAATGACACAGCTGCGCATCTACTCCCTCCCCAGCAGGGACCTCCGCCACGCTCTCCAGCTGCCTCTGGGCAGGTAGGAAGATGGCATGAGGCATGAAGAAGTCGAGGAGACATGGGAAGAAGGACCCCAAATCAGAGTGAAGGAAAGCTGGAGGGACTGAAAGGGATGGAAACTCATAGGGTAGAGCCCACACCTCTGTACCCGGGGTAGAAGGGCCTCCCCCAACCACAGCTCGGGCTAGTACTCAGTGAGTACTAAGTTCTGGAATGGAACTCGGGTCCTCATGCCTGTATAGCAAACGCTGTACCAACTGAGCCATCTTCCCAGCCATCAAAACGGATTTTGATTGACTTCCATTCTCTCATGACTTCCATGCCACACGGGGACATTCTTCAAAAGGGTAGGGCAGGGGATCCATTTGGGCAAGACTGGAGTGGTCAGACAGGAAATGGTGATAATAATCAAATATGGTATGATAAGATGTGGGGGGTCCAGGTTTGAGCAATTAGAGAAATGATACCATCCCCCAAGATGGGGTGATACATAGAGCAGTGAGGTACCCAGAGATGGCAGGAAGTGGGTACATAAGGATCAGGGTCACAAAACCCAACCTTGGAGTCATGGCTGGTTTCATTCCCGTCCCCTCTTCTAGATACTAACCTAGGTAGGATTGTTTCTACATACATTAGCCCACCTGGTCCCCACCCTGCCCAGCCCCTCCATATGTGCCCACCCAAACCTCTGTGACTCTCTTGAGCTCACACTTAGCCTTCCTCAGGAATAGACACCAGCTAAACCCACAGCTCATAGACCAAGCTCCCTCCAGCAGCTTGGCTGCGGTTCTTCAGGATTCCGCGAGAGCCCGAGCCCATTGCCCTGGTCCCTTGGTTAAAAGGTAAGGCGGGTTGGAGAAATAGCTCAGTTTGTAAAGTGGTGGTTGTCTTGCGAACATGATGACCTAAAGTTCAAGCCCTAGGACACACACAAAAAGACAGGCATGGTGGAATACTTGTAATTGTAATTGTAGGGGCTAAGACAGAGGATCCCCGTCAGCCTGGTCTGCCAGACCAATGAGAGACTCACTCTCAAAACGCAGGATGGAGAAGATGGGCCAGTGCTTAAAGAGTTAGTTATGTAAGCAAGAGGGCTGGAGTTCAGGGTCCCAGAACCCATGTGACTGTTGGGTGGGCACAGCAGCTCCCTGTAATTCCAGCCTTAGCATGCAGACATGGGGGATCCCCAGAGCAAG
This sequence comes from Microtus oregoni, assembly GCF_018167655.1. Lineage (NCBI taxonomy): Eukaryota > Metazoa > Chordata > Mammalia > Rodentia > Cricetidae > Microtus > Microtus oregoni. Next base: position 21,564,699 of record NW_024543070.1, read on the forward strand.
TTAGCAGGTGAGGTAGGTGAGCCCTGGGTTTGATTGAGATCCTGCCTCAGAAGAATAAGGTGGAGAGAGACAGACAACTCTGGCCTCTGCGCATATGCCACACACAATGATAAGACAGGACAAGGTCTTCAAAAACCCACAAAAGGAAAACTTGAAGTTGTATCTCTCTGGGGAACAGCCTTGCAGAACCAGGAACAGCCACTATGGGGAGCCCTTACTGGGCCTCAGTACTCTGACCCCAGGGCCAGGCCAAGTCTGACAGCCAGGCACCTCCATGAAATGTGAATGCCACAGGGTGACCCCAGGGCCTGTCCTGTTGGGTGTGGCACTGTCCTGACAGGCATATGCCCCACCCCTAGCTGTATTTCTGTGCCCAGCTATACAGATATATCATCAGGGCCACCCCTCCTTGGCCCAACACACATTACTGGCGACTGTGGGGTTATTCTCAGCCCAGCATGGGGGTGGATTTGCCTCTAAAGCCCCACCTCCCACCCCCTCAGCACCTGCTGCCTGGGCTGGGAAGAACACACATGGGCCTAGTATACCAACTGGCTTAGCAGGCATGAAGCCCTGGGTTCCACTCCCAGCACTACCAAACAAAAACAAAAGCTCTGAGAAGAAATCATATAATTCCATAAAAACAGAATAATGTCTTATTCCTACCTCCTCTCCAAGCAACATCAAGGGTAAATCCCGAGGCTTGGGGAGATGGCTCAGTAGGTAAAGTGTTTGTCTTACAAACAAACATAAAGACCTGTCAACCGACCCTCTCCCCAAAAACTATATGGCATCATAGTACATGCCAGTAATCCCAGTATGGGGGAGGCAGAAGAGGGAGGTCTGTGGAGCTCACTAATCAGTCAGCTTAGCTGAATCAGAGGGCTCCAGGCCAGTGAGAAATTCTGTCTCAAAATCACAGTACCTGAGAAGTGACACCTGAGGTTGACTTTTGACCTACACATGCATACATGCACACACACGTGAAAACATACACACATGCACACATACGACAGAATAAACTATGGAACTCGTGTTTCACTTACAACTTTCCATAGTTCCTCCCTAGAAGGGAATAACCGCTGGCGTGGTGGTCATGTCTATAGTCCCATCACTCAGGAGGCTCAGGTGGGAGGACCATGAGTTCGAGGCTAACCTGGGCTGCACAGCCAGACCCCTGCTGTTCCTGTGCAGGCAAAGAACACGGCTTAGAGAGCATGGCAGACAAAGGAAACTGAAGAGAGGTTGGAGAGGCCAGAGAAGCCATTGTCCTCCTACGTCCAGATGCACACGTCAAGGGAAGTTTGGGAGGGAGCGGCTCTGACAACTTGTGTGGTATTATCAAGGCCAACACAAAGCTCCACACTCTGGGTCCTAATGGCCAGAGCAGAAGGGAGCGAAAAGGCTCAGAGAGGTTGAGTTCCGCCTGGCTTGCTGCCTAGCGTGAACAATACTCAACAGCCTTGCATGATTCCTGCCTGGCGCCGTGAGCTCCACTGGGCTCAACACGTAAGGGGACCACCAGCTCAGGGAGACAAAGTGAGAAGCAAGAAAGCAGCCAGACGATGGTCACTACGCTGCAGCCTTGGGCATGTCACCCCAGTCCCTCTCCACTGGAGCAGACACGTCCATCTATGACTTCAGAACTCTAGTAGACCCGGCCAAGAGCTGGGTCCTACCATCTGTTACTAGTGGAAGGACTGAGAGGTGAGCCCAGGGAGGGCAGCACGGAGTCCCCAGCATCTGGCCCCAGGACCCAAAGCCAAGCCTCATGCAACCTCTTATCAGACTGCCCCACTCCCTAGCTGCCCCTGCCCATAAGACTGCTGTCTAAATTCAACAACTGCCAATCCCAAGAATGAGCCCAAGCAGGGGACAGGAGAAAAGGGTGAGGCTGGGAGTGGATAGCAGCCCCACAGATTCCACAGGCTGGAACTTATCCAAGAGCTAGCATGGCTGCGTGGCCTGAGGGCTGTCCCCTGCGAAATCTGACTTACTTCCTCCTCCCCCACTGAGTCTCAGGCCCCGCCATCTGGATCCGGAGCCAGGATTGAGCATAAAGGCCAAGCGCTCCAGCGGAGGCTACAGAGCAGTCTCTCACACACACACTGGTCGAAGGTATACCACGCACGCTGTAAAAGGCTACAACCTGACCTTCAGTGCCCTGGACTAACAAACAGTGACAGCTCAGCTCTGCCGTGGAGAATGGTGTCCGGCTCCACAAGCATTGTTCTCAATGTCAAAGGGATAGGAAGCAGGGTCTGCCCTTCAGCTGAGGACAAGAGTCAGCCTACACTGCTGAAATTGACCCTTAAGCCTCCTGGCGGTCACTAATGACTCACGGTATCCCCGATCTTTTCCTTCGTGGAACTGGTGGGTATACCTTGACCCAGCTGTTACTGCCATCTCGGAGATCGGGTCAGCTTTATTCATATCCATTCCTGAACCTCTGAGGACCTTTAGGAATAAGAATACCTAGGGCTTAGTCCCTGTGGCCTGCTTCTGAAGTGAACGGAAGATCCAGGATTGTGGAGAAATTCCTAACACAGTGAAAGGTCCACTCACTTCCTCTAGGGTGCCAGCCTCCCAGTTCCCTCCCCACCTACCAAACACACACCAGGGTCTCAGTAACAAAGGCAGCTCACAAAGGTGTTCATCTGGAAACAAAGGAGCTCTGGCATTTGCTCTAGGGTAGACACCTCCCCTCACCCACCCTCTCACTCCCTGGATTCAAGAGGAGGTCAGCAGAAGGTGGGCAAAGACAGGACTGAGGAGATGACTCAGCAGGAGACAGTGTAAGGACCTGGGTTCAAATCCCTAACTCCAGCACTGAGTGGGTGGCAGGGGGAGAAACAGGAGGAATGAATGCTTGGACTTGTGACTGCTGGCCCAGTTCAAGTTCAAAGACCTTACCTCAAGGGAATAAAGCTGAGAGTGGTATATAAGGACACCCATGTCCTCCCTCTGAGCCCCATGTATACACTCCACCCCCCCCCCACACACACAGAGTGGGCAAAACCAACCTGGGTTCAGAATGAGGTCCAGGACCAAGGGAATCCCAGGACTTCCCTGAGCACACAAAGGGAGGAAGAAGGAATCTGCTCCGTGCTCCTGTCTGTCTCCTCCGCTTACAGCCCCAACCTGGAGCCACGCATAGCACCTGACATAAGCACAGAGGAAATGCAAAGGCCACAGTGGAGCAGATTAGTCCTGTCAGGAGAAGGGGGACACTGCGGGGTGGGGGAACAGGTTCTCACACACACACACACAAAACACACACACACACACCCCTAGAAGGAAAGCAGGCTCCGAAGGCAAGCACACTCTTGGCCAGAGGACAAACCCCCTCTCCTCTCTCAAAGTTCTCTAACCTATCCCTAAGATGCTACTACATTTTCTTCCTCCCTTTTATCCCATCCAGCTTCAACTCTCCTCTTCTCTACCGTCCCATCTAAGTCCGAGCCCCATCCACCCATCATAATGTCTGAACACTCAGTCAGTCCCAAGGAGTGTGCAGCATGGAGCAAGATAGCTCATGCCATCTTGAACTAAGAAATAGGGAAAGCACAGCAGGCTAGAAGCATGGAAATGGGGTCCACGGAAGACCTCTGGGTATCAGGCCAGTGCCCAGGGCTCAGTGGTAGGGCCCCTGCTTGCCAGAGCTCAGGCATCTTGGCAGAAATCCCAGGGAGAGGGTGAACTTAGAAAAAGGTCCAAAGAAAGAAGCTGCAGCTGTTGGAAGGGGGCTGAACCGGTCGAGGCTGTCCTGTCACCCTATCCCCCTTCCGGCCCTGAAGGCCCAGCAAAGCTCCTCCAACCACAGACAGCCATGGAAATCTCCACCTCCTCACCAGCCAACAACTACCCCATCCTCCTCTACCCAACAGAATCCAGGATCATCATCTCCCACCCTGCAGCCTCACCTACAGCCAGGCATGCCCACAGCTGGCAGGACCCAAGAGTGAGGGACAGTCCCTTCTAGGCAGTAGCTAAAGAGGGTGAGTGGGCCTCGATATTCCAGCTCACCAGATCTGCTGGTGTCACCCCATCTTCATACATCCCTGCCATTCCCCATCCCCTCCTCAGGCCCCGAAGAAGACATAAGCAGGACCAAACATCAAAAGCCAATACAGGAAGCTTTTCACTTCACTAGCCCCACCTGGCCCAGGCCCTTAGGCCTCTCAGAAATAGTTGATTTCTACTCTGGCCAAAGTTACTGCCCCTGGAAATATATAGCGCACTTCCTCGTCCCAACTGGCCTGAAATCCCCATGCCTGGAGCCAGTAAGACACCAAAACAGTGAATGGTTGAGTAAAAGTTGGAGAGACGGAATGGTTCCGACTACACCTGAGGAAGAAAACTTAAGGGCTTGACCCAGGAGGCCAGGAATACAGGTCAGTGGGTGAGGTGTTATGCCCCAAAACTCACATAGAAGAGCCAAGATATTGGTAGCACACACTCACAATCCCAGTTCTGGGAGGTGGAGGCTGGCAGATCCCTGGGGCTCAATAGCCAGGCAGCATGACTTACTGGGCAAGTTCCAAACCATGAGAGACCCTATCTCAAAAGACCAAGGGGAGAGAGAACCAGGAAGACGGGTCAGTGGTTAAGGGCAATAGTCAATTGAGCTGCCAACTAACACCCTGGGACGAATACAAAAAGCCTGATGTAGTGGTGCGTATTGTAATCCCAGCACACCGACAGAGAGAGAGAGAGAGAGAGAGAGAGAGAGAATATGAATGATCTGGAAGTGCATGAACTATGCAGGGCAGCAGCAGACACAAGAGGCGATCCTCAACAAAGTGGAAGGTGGGAACCAACTCCCTAAAACTGTCTTCACACCTCCGCACATGCTCCCTGACACAAATCTACACTCACACACACATTCGAGATTAATTCATTGACTTAAAAGTTGATTTTAAAAATAATGAGATGGACAGAGTGCTGAGGATCGACACACACACACACACACACACACACACACACACACACGCGCAAGAAGCAGGAGTCAGACCCAGTCCTGAGGCAAAGCCACAGTTACTTCCCCCACCCGGCCTCCATTTAGCTTTTCTCGGCCTCAGGTCTTATCCTCCCAATTGCATTAACTCTCCATCTCAAACAGGCCTTGAAAATTCTACTTTCACGACTGCCAGAAACATGTCCCCACAGCCTTGTCTGCCACCTTGCCCTGGACCTCAGCTCAGGTCTACCTCTCCTGGAAAGCCTTCTCTGGATCATCCAGGCCTGTGGGGGCACTGTGTGAGAAGCAGGCAGTTCCATGAGGACGGCAGGAATCTCCCTTTCTGACCTATCCTGGTCAGGTGCTCGGTGAGAGAAATAACCTCAGCCCAAGAGAGCCGCAGTCTCCCCTGAGTCTAATTCAGGTCAGACATGCTGCATATAAAATGAGGAGCCCGCAGGGGTGGCCCTGACATGGTGCCAGGGTGGCTCCAGAAGGAGTGGAGCCTGCGGTGGTATAGAAGGTCTAGGATTTGCAGCAGCTCTGACAGGGGAAAATCCCTCCCTAGCCAGTCTGTAGTAGCTGCTGTCTGTGGCCACCCACTCACTCCCATGATGACCTGAGGCTCCGCTTAGTGCAGGGCCCTCCCTGCAGTGGAAAGACAACGCCACCAGGCACCCTTCCAAAGGACACCAGAGGCACAAATGCCCTTTCCCCGGGCTACCCAGAGATAGTCTGGGGCTCCCCCTCAAGCCCCATGATATGTCCCCAATCCCTCTATTGTGGCACTTGGGGCAGGGAAAGGGACAAAGGTGCAGGGCCTGGAAGAAGAAGAAAAAAATCTAAGGACCATGTCTAAGGGTGGAGGCTCACCAGCTGTAGCAAGCCACACTGCCCCACCCCTTGGTCCACATGACCCGGTACCTCTGTCACTTGTAAGCTTGCTCATATAGAGCACTGCTCTACTGAAAGCCAAGGGCCTATTTGTCATCTGACCTAAAAACAGGCAGCCCCCACCCCAACACACACACACACACACACACACACACACACACACACACACACACAGTCCTGAACAGCCACAGGAACGATTTCGCCAGGCAGCAAATCTGCAGCCACTGGAGATTTCAGTGAGTTTTACTCCACCGCATGCCTGAGCAATTTACTCATCCATCTTACCATGCAGAAAGGGAGGCCTAGATTACCCCAACGCGGCAGAGTAGGGTGGGACCAGCAACCTCCAGTCTAACCCTAGCCCCGTCCTGCAGCAAGCATCCCTGGTCTCCACCATGAAGCACAGTCAGCCTCCAGGCCTGTCGGTCGTCAGCCCTGTCTCCTGATGTCAGAAGTCATGCGTCCTTCTGCAGTAAGGACACTGGTCTTCCCACTGTACAGCCACAGATTCAACAAACCGAATAGCAAAAACATTTCAAAGGACAGAATAGTGTCTGAACACACAGAGATGGATTGTTGTTTGTTTGTTTGTTTGATTTTTTTGCTGTTGTGTCCTGAGCAATATGTGATACAGCATATGCTCACACCGACTTGGGCATTATAAACCATCTAGAGACAGCTAGCAGCGTGTAGGAATGTGTGCATAGCTTCCATGCAAATACTACATTAATTTACATGGCAGGCGTGACTTCTAAAGGATATGGACATCTGCAAGGTGGGTATCCTGAAATTAATTTTCTAAAGAGGTTTAGAGGTGATTTCAAGCTTAGAATACCTGCTGTGTGCTGCGCTGGAGGCCTGAACACCACGAAGAGGAGGTAGTGCCCTGCCATTGAGAACAGAGACATGGGGCTGCTCTCCAGGCTGCACACTGAGAAAAGATTTCAACAGCATAGCTATTTCCTCCTGGGAACTTTCCAAACACCTAGTATCCCTGTCATTTTATAAAAGAGATGTCGTAGCAATGATGGGAACCAAAGTATACAGTATATAATTCAGAATAGAAAGTGTTTCTGCCCCGGGCGGAGGTGGTACACACCTTTCATCCCAGCACTTGGAAGGCAGAGGCAGGCAGATCTCTGTGAGTTTGAGGCCAGCCTGGTCTATAGAGCTAGTCCCAGGACAGCTAGGGCTGTTACACAGAGAAACCCTGTCTCAAAAAAAACAAAACAAGAACAAAAATGAACAACAGCAAAAAAAAAAAAAGAAAGAAAGAAAGAAAGAAAGAAAAAAGAAAAGAAAGGAAGGAAGGAAGGGACGGAGGGAGGGGGAGGGGGAGAAAGGGAGGGAGGGAGAGAGAGAGAGAGAGAGAGAGAGAAGGTGTTTCTGAACCAAGGAATGACCCAGTGGGTAAATGCAAACACAAGGACCAGAGTTTCGATCCCAAGCTCCCATGTAAAACCCAGGCACAGCAGTGGGCACCTGTAACTCCAGCACTGCTGGAGGCAAATCCAGGGGCCTCGCTGACAGCAAGATCCAGGCTCAATGAGACATCTTGTCCCCCAAAACAAGGTTCTCTGGCCTCCGAGTGGACACCACACACACACACGTACATGCACACGAACATGCTCACACTTGGTCTACTCTGTCCTCAACTGTGAGACTTAACTGTCATCTCAGTCTTTCTCTGGAAACCCAGTCCTTCCATCACCTAGACTACCACACACAGCATAAACCTCCACTTCAAGTGGGATTGAAGATACATCCTATATAAGAATCACGCATCTCAGGGGCCAGCGTCCACTTCACCTGGATGCGTCTTCCCACCTTCTGACTGCAGGAGAAGTAGGAACCCGTAAGTCTGGCTGGCCCAGATGAGTCTGAAGTGTCAACCACTAGACCAAGCTTCAGTTTCTTTCTTTTTAAAATAAATGTTACTATATATTTGTTTATCTATTCGTGTGTATCCACATGTGCATGTATATATATGTACCACAGCACACATGTGGACGTTCCCTCTCTTCTTCCTCCACACGGGATCCTCAGGGATCGGGGACAGAGCTCTGGCAGTCAGGCTGGTGACAAGTGCCTTTTTATTTCCCAAGCCACCTTGCCAACCTCTTAGTTTCCTCACTGGGTGGGACTCACAAGACTGCAGCAATGATAACAAGGCACAGGGATGCTATAACCCACAGCTCTTACTATTAACTTGATGGCTGATGAAGCCTCCCGTGGGCAGGAATAGCAGCCTTTCTCTTCTCCATTCCCCAACCCCTGTGCAGAATCCAGTCACCTTGTTAGGAGGTGGCAGCCTGTTACCGGGGGCTTTAGAGGCCTGGATGCCAGGCTTTCCTTCAAGGAACCCCTGCTATGGTATTAGAGCAGTGAGACATGAAATCAACCCTACTGGTGGTTCCTGGGCCTCACCTGGCCTAGCAGCGCCCATGCAGATTTCCACTTCAGCTTCCCAAGTGCCCAGGCAGTAGGTATCACTCCCGGCTTTCAGAGGAGAAGACTGAGGTCAGAGAGACTGTTGTGATTTGCCCGAGGATAGGAACATGATGTGGGTGTGGGGAGATGACTCAGCCCCAGGTCACGACGCCAGTTCACGACGCCTGTGACCTTCTACTGCAAGATCGCTTGTATGGGATCTTGGAAGTGTACCCCTCCAGACCAAGCCACCTTTGACACCTTTGGTAGCATCCATAGGTACCTCTCCCATGCTCCCCAAAGTGTACTCTGAACAGGCACCGTCACCCAACCGTTCCTGCATAAACACCCACTTCAGGCTACATATCTGCCCTGGCCTGCCCAGCTATGGTTTAAAATTTTTAGGATTAGCATGCTTTGCTTTTCTTTGCATTTTTTTCAGCCCCAGTGGAAGCATGTCCAAGAGGAAAATACAACATAGCAGACATCCAACAGGAAGTCCCTCACTACTAGGCACGGCCTCTTACCTGGAGACCAGATTCTTCCCCTAGCCTTCCCCCATCAAGGCAGACATCCACGTCTGTAGTTACACCCAGCTAAAACCTAGCCACAGGCAGAGGTCTCCATACAAGGAACATGCTCCTGCTTGTGGCCACTGTGTGGTGACCATGTCTCCAGCGAGGACACCAGCTCCACAGGATATGGCTTTGATCCCCACTTCCTCAATGTTCAGAACACGGTGCATGCTACTTCTTGTGTAGAAGAATAAGTATGAGAATTCATCACCACTCCACCAGTGTCAAGAAGAAGAAGACTAGAGAAGGGGGCCCAGATTATAGTTTATCTGTAGGAACTGAATTAACTCGAAAATAGTCTGATTTAACTTAAGTCCAAGCCTTCTGTCTGTATGACTGCCCCTGTACATACACCACTTACATGTGTGTGCACCGCACACATAAACAGGCACACAGTACATGTGCATCACTCACACACACACACACACACACACACACACACACACACACACACGTGGGGAGTTGTTATCCTAAGCTCTGACAGGCCAAGGGCTCAGCAGGGATTAGCTGTCTACCGATGCCTGTATCAGACACTCCCAGGGATTGATTTGAGTAGTGGGCCTTGTAGGGAAAGACGGCTTCCCAGGAGATTCTGTGGTTATCAGTCTGCTTGCCTCGCTGGTACTTCATGAGCATGTGCTGTGTGGCAGGCATCTGTCGAATGCTTTCTGCTCCTCACAACACGCCTGAAAAAGCAGCATCACTATCTCCAGTTTATCCAATAAGCGGGCTGGGGCTCCAGAAGGACCTGCCACCTGACTACAGTCCTGCAGCCGGTCAGGGGGACCCAAAGGCCCCACACACGACCCACGGTGGTGTGCAGGATAGAAGATGAACCTCGAGGGGAAATAAGCTATATGAGGCACGTCCTTAGCTCACAGCAAGAGTCGGGGACTGGAGCATTCTCAACACTGTTCCAGCCTCACAGCTTGGAAAGAACTTACCCAAAGCCACCCAGTGCAGAAGCCAGAGAAGGAAGGTGACAAGGGAACCTCGGAGGATGATCTGTGAGGAAGAGGCAGAAACTGGTTCTGCCTCGGCTGCTGTGAGAATCCCTGGGGTACACTGATTTTTTTTACCCCAGCACACACCACTTAATTAAATCTGGCCGGAGGCTTTCACTCAGCGACCCCTCTCCTCAAAGGAAGTGAAATTCTCTCCATCCTCACTGGCCCTCCATACCTGGCCCATACCTGTTCCCTAGGCATTCCAGCAGGCTCCCCCTTCTGTACCACCCCCCAGTACAGTAGCATTGCCTGGCTTCCACCTGCCACAGTCACTGTACCACTGAGGCCACCAGGTCTGAGGGGGTTCAGGAAGATCCCAAGGACCTGCTCACTGCTCTCCCAGGTCTGAGGGGGTTCAGGAAGATCCCAAGGACCTGCTCACTGCTCTCCCAGGTCTGAGGGGGTTCAGGAAGATCCCAAGGACCTGCTCACTGCTCTCCCAGGTCTGAGGGGGTTCAGGAAGATCCCAAGGACCTGCTCACTGCTCTCCCAGGTCTGAGGGGGTTCAGGAAGATTCCAAGGACCTGCTCACTGCTCTCCCAGGTCTGAGGGGGTTCAGGAAGATCCCAAGGACCTGCTCACTGCTCTCCCAGTCTGAGGGGGTTCAGGAAGATCCCAAGGACCTGCTCACTGCTCTCCCAGGTCTGAGGGGGTTCAGGAAGATCCCAAGGACCTGCTCACTGCTCTCCCACACCTTCCTGAGACCATTGCCTCCAGAGCATCCCCTGGGACTCTGTCCCCCAGCACCCAACACCCCATCCGGGATGCAGGCTCCTGCAGGGAAGATAAACCATTTACGTAAAGAATTTTCAGGAAATCTGATCTAGGCTGGAAGGTTCAGCAGAGCCTGTCCAAGCTCAAGGAGAGAGGCCCAATGCAGAGAGTTCTAGAAAGAGAGGAAAGGAGATGGGGCGTGGGAGGTGGGGACTGAGAATAAGCCTTCATCTCTCGAGGGCAGAGGGAAGCGCAGCAATAGAAAAAAAAAAGGGTTGTAGAGTATGCCTTGCATGGAAGGCAGCTGTTTAGGCTGGGACCTCAGACTGGGAAAGGCCTGTGTAAGTAAAATCAGTGGCCCAGATGGCCTCAGCTGCAAGGGCTCTGTGATTCTAGCAGGCAGTCGGGTCTATGCAGCAGGAGTACATCCTGTTAAAGGGGACCTATGCACCTGCTCCTGCAGGTAGCCTAGCTGCTCTTTAGGTCACTACCAGAAGCTTGACGTTCCAACCCAGCTCACACTATGGAAACTGGTGTGCCTACCACAACGGGAGACCTTGGCCACGCACAGTAACACAGTGCAGTCCACCGCCCTGAGTCAGGGTGGCCTAACAGCAACATGGCGCAGTCTACCACCACGTGTCCAGGTCCTATAAATAACCACGCTGCCCCTTTGCTGAGCATCTGTTCCACATGCCAGAGATGTGCAGTGCACTGACAACCCCAGACTTCCCACTCCCACTGGTGCTCCCCACCCTCTCGCCTGCACCCCTCTAAGCAAGCTCAGGGACAGCCACAGCCATCAAGGAAACATTCCCGCCAAAGCCTGTGCTCAACCACTGACCCAGTACCGGGAGAACAAGGCCCAGCCTCCCTCACACAGTCTTCCCTGAGGACTCCTAGGCCATGGGCTTGGGCAGGCAAGATTCCACCCCCCCCCCAACCCCAGCTGTCCTTTTCCCCAACTACCCCATCCCCCAATGGGCCCAGCCCGCCAACCTCTAATCCTCTTGTCATCTGACCCAGCCTCCACCCTAAAATGGCTTTGCCCAGTCACCCTTCTGAAGCCCAAAAATGGACACAGTCATTTATAGAGGGTCAGCTAAGCCAAATGCAATGGGAAGATGACCTCATGAAGCCCATGGTTCTGGGCTCCAGGCACACATACTCACTACAGACACAGCAGCAGAGCAGGAGTAAGCACCATGGAGGCCTGAGCCATATGCTTCCTGCCTGAGGCAGCATGCCGGGACTCAGCCTAGGACAAGGCTCCAGGCATGTGTGCAGGCAGGAAAGTAGAAAGAATACAACCAGCTCGCTCCCAGGTCTGGGCCAGTCGGGGCTCCAAGACCAAGAACCCAAGGACCCACATTCTTTCATAAACATCCACTAAACACCCACCAGAGCCGGAGAGACACAAGAGGGTTACAAGTACAACTCTGTCCAGGTCAGTGAATCAAAGAACAGCAACCCAAGACCCATTAGGGGCCACAGAGGAGAGCTGGTCCTGTGACCCCCTCACAGGAAGGACCCCATGACACTAGAGGGCACAGCGCCCTGTCATTCTCTGTGTCTCCATAGCTGTTACGGTTGAGAAGTTGGGAAAAATTAATGTGAACCAATAGGGTCTTCCTTCTATGCTATTCTATAGACTGTAGGCTTTCTTTTTCTTTTTTCTGTGTGTATGCCCTTGCATGTAAAGGCCAGAGCTCAACAGCGGGTCTCTTCCTCAATTGCTCCACCTTCTTTTTTGAGAGAATCTCTCATTGAACCTGGAGCTTGCTGATCTAAGCAATCTGACTGACTGGCAAGTCCCAGAGATCCTCCTGTCTCCACCTCCCCAGTACTGGGACTACAAACTCACAACACTCCTGCGCCCAGTTATACACATGGGTTCTGGGGATCAAACTCAGATCCTCATGTTTGTTCGGCAAACACTTCTCCACTTGAGCTATCTCCCTTTCCACCTGCCATCCTTGCTCAAAAAACACCCTTCTGTGACAATAAAAAATAAAAATTTCCCTGTGGCTAGTTTATTTGACCAAGAAAGGTAGGCCCAGTGTCAGGACTGCTTGTAAGATCCCGTTAGCAGGGGGCATTGAATAGATTATGGGTAACCACGAGAAGATATCGGGGAGGTATCCAGTCAGTATACCCAAGCTGTGACAAATGCAGGTTCCAAGTGTCAGGATGATAAGTAGAAGAGGACAGTATCTAGGCAAGACACAGGGTTTCCTGAAGCAGAGTCTGTAAGGCCAAGGAGGGAGAGGATGGGAAACAGGCTACCGTCTCAGGATACCTGTCAGACTGTCTTGGCTTCCCCTGGGCAAATGGTCCCTCACTAATGCCCATGGGGCACAGAGCAGCCGTGGCAAGAGGCAAGTGCAGACCCATGAAGCCCAGGCTCAGACAAGGCCAGCTGCTGGCTAGAGGTATGGTCCACAGCCAACCAGCTGCCAGCCAACTGCCCAAATCCTTTTTGCGGGCACTGAAAAGAGAGGTGGCAGCAATACAGGAAAGGGACAGAGCCTACACTTACAGCCCCCAAGGCTGCATCAAAGGGGCCTACTGCTAGAAAAAAATGCATCTGGGCAGAGGTGCACACCTGCAGGCAAGAGGAGCAGGAGCTGCATGAAGTTGGTCTTCATGTAGTGGGGGCAGGGAACTTGTCTCAGCTTACACCCAGTGTTTCCATTCATTTCTTTTAGCAGTGGGAAATAGGCTCCAGGCACCTTAAATGAATTACTAGGTCATTGGGAGCCAGGGTGGCTGTATCTGTCTATTGCTCCAGCCACCAGCAGACTATGGGGGGTGGGGGGAGCTCTAATCTCTCTCTCTTCCTTTTCCTCCTGGATGGGGTAAGGCGCTCTAGCCAGATCTGGAGATTAGCAAGAGCTTCTCCATACTCAAATAGTTCACCCCCCCTCCTTAGCTAGTAACCACAAGGATGAGGAGGGCTCTAAGGAAGCTCCCCCCCACCAATCATATCACGTGTCTGCATCCTTGGGGAGCTCACAGCTCTCAGCTGCAAAAGTCATTGTTTATAAACAGCCCCAAGACTGGCAGAAGAAGGCAAGCCTGTCCCTGTCCCCACCAGGCCCTGGCCCAGCTAGAGCCATGGGGGGCTATCCCTAGCAGAAACACAGATTGTACAATCTCAGATTTCAGAGTCGGAATTGGCAGGGGAAGTGGCGTCAGCAGCTGGCGTGATCCAATTCAATAAGCCAGGGATGGCTAGGGGTAAAAGGCAGGCCAGCGAGGACCCCCGCCCCATCCCCCGCATTTCCTGCATAGTCAGGGTGTCCCAGGAAGCCCTGATCCCATCCCCAGCAAAAACCCCATAGTACTCTCAGACAACAGGAATAGGGTTTCCTGGGGCGCCCTCCACACCCCTCTTCTGAGCCACCCGTTTAGCCTGGAGGTCCCACCATCACTCTCTCTCCAGCGGCTGAAACCGCCAAAGCCCTGCTGGGGCGAGGGGTGCAGAACCCTCTGCAATCCGGCGGGTCTGGGCGGGACCATCTAGGCCTCAGGCACCTCCTGGAAGGAGAAAAGCAATCCCTCCTTCAGGAACTAAGGTAGAGGGGCCGTGGGAAGGAGAGGGCAGTGGGCGCCCGCACAGTGCAGTGGGCGCCCGCACTAGTCAGCTGGGAAAGTATAGCCTTAAAGTCTGGGACGTGTACAGCCCTAGGGGCGGCGAGACAAGCTCCCTCCCCCCCCCCCATGCAAGCCCCGCCTGGATTGTCCGCGTGGGTCTAGAGAGCTGGGGGTCACCTCCCAGCCTCCGACCCTTGGACTCCAGAGTAGGATGAGAGTGGACCCCGCGTCCGAGAAGCAAACCAGAGCGTGGGCCTCCACTCCTCTGCAGAGGAGCGGCGAAGGTGTAAACCGGTGGGGGAAGGGGGAGACCGGCTGGACAGCTGCGCCCTCCTCTGCCGGAGCCCGAGTGGGGAGAAGGGGACACCTTAACTGCAGGGAGACCAAGCCCGGGGACTCCTCGGCCACGACCATCCGGAAGTGACCAGCTCGATCCCAGGGGTAGGGGTGAGAGGTGTGGCAGGTTTACCGGTTCCTCACCTTCTCCTGCGCTCGGGTCAGCTTCTTCTGCACGTTGCTGGCGATCTTCCCCGCCGTCACCCCCTTGCTCCCCATCTCTGCCATCGCGGCGCCTGCCTCGCCCGTAGCGGGCGCGGATAATGGCGCGGGGAGGCGGTGCGCGCCGCACTCGCAGCCTCCAGCCCCGGCGCTCCACCAGCCTGGGCTCTGGCTCCACGCCGCGCACTAGAACAGCTCAGGGGACTGACGGAGACGGAGCGTGCGCGAGGAGAGCGAGTGAGCGACGCGGGGATCCAGAGAGGGAGGGACCCACGGGGGAAGGGAGGGGGCGGGGAGAAGGGACTAGCCGCGGGCGGGTCAGCGCCCCCAGCCCGCCCCCTCTAGACACGACACTGCCTTTTAAAGGGCCATTCTGGAATCCCGATTCCAACCCGCAGGAGGAGGGAGCCTCGAGGGCAGAAGCTGGGGGCTGCGAGACAAGAACTCCCCGGACGGACGTGCTGGCGACTTCGTCTGGGGGTGGGAACTACCTACGCTGTCCTTAGTTCAGCGCCACCGCGATCCTCCTCCCAAGCAGGTACCTCCTGCAACCCTAGAAAGGTAACCAGGTGAAGGAGCTGGGTGCTTTCTAAATTCAACGATAATGTGCGGGGATGGATGCCTGCGTGACCCTGGAATCCCTGAGTCTCCAGAGGCTGGGAAAATGCCCTTCCAGGGATTCCCCTCCCGCTGGAAGCCCGGCGTCCGCCTCCTCCTGCACCCTAAGGCACGTCTCTCTGTCCCTTTCTCTATACCTAGTCCAATGTCATCCAAGCACTTGGTTCTTTCCAGTCTGCCTTTAACTATCATTCTAACGAACCTTAACTCCAAGTTTAATGTGCGCCTGGCATTGTGCTGAGTGATTTGGTAAGCATTATTTTACCATGTCACCAAACAGTGAGGGAAAGGCTCCAAATTATTACCATTTTACAAATGAAACACCAAGAGTGTAACTGCATCCTAGGCTTTGCCACCGATGCATGGGGGCGGGAAGAAGGGGTTGTTGCCTAATCCTGTAATAGGGAAATGATTAAGGGTCATTCAGTACTTGTGAAGATAAGCTTATCCAATGACACGCACTACTTAGTCACTAGTGGGGGAGGGGCTTGCTACAACTTCTGGGAACACCAATATTCCAGGGATACTCAAGTCTTTTATGCAAAAAGACACCTGGGGAAGCAGAAACAGGCTGGCTGTTACCTGAGGCTTGCTGGTCAGCAAGCCTACTGTACTTGGGGAGTTAGGGGCCAATCAGAGACCTTGTGTCAAAAGGGCAGCTCAAGCTGTACTCTGGCCTCATGTGAACACCTCACACACACACACACAGGATCATGCGCACAAATACACATGGCAGGGTGTTTCCATATAACTGATACCTATTCCCCCACATACTTTAAACCATTTCTTATGACTCAGAATGTCTAATATATGCAAATATTGTGTCGATAACTTATATTGTTTTGTTTAGGGAATAAGGACAAGGAAAAAGAATTCAGTATAGATATTCAGTGCAGATAATTTTTTTCCCTGAACATTATCAGTACTCAAATGAACTTGAGTGCCCCTGGGGCCTAGCTATGTCCAAAAAAACATGGACAGGAGCCAGGGTATGAGACCTATGGAATGCTCACAGTAGACAGAGGGGCAAAGGTAGCTGAGACAAGGTCTCAGAGATGATGGAAGTCCCCAGAGGACTGGAAGCACTCATGTAGGCACGCCACCAAGTCCTTGTACAAATGGAGAAACTGAGGCCTAGAAACCAATGGTTCAGCCGGCCTTCACAATGGCCCATCTCATCCCCTGGAACTCTCCTGGAAGTTGCCTGGCTACATCTGGTTCTTCCAACCTGGACTCCTTCCTGTTGTGGCAAAAGGGCAGGCTCAGCAGCTGGTCACTGGCAACAGTCTCACAGGTAGCATATGGCAAGCAAAGAGCCGGCCCTCACAAGCACCAAACCCCGTGAATGGAAAGGATTATGTTGGAATTATCACTCTAGGACCTGTGTAGGCTCCCAGGCACTGCAGGCACACTGGTGTTCCCCGGGCTTGAGAAGCACAAGCTGGAGGATCCCTGGAGCTTACTGGCCAGCCAGGCTGACTGAAGGAGTCTGAGTTCCAGGTCAGTGAAAGATAACATCTTAAAAAAGGTTGGCCTTTGATCTCCATGTGCATACACACACACACACACACATACCACATTTATATGCACACACATATACACACAAACCTACAAATTTATTATATACTTATGCCCAATTTATGAGCCCCTTAAACAGAATCTAAACAGCCTGGGTTTCTGAATCAGCATTCTTCTGAAATAAATTTTTGCTTCATGGTCTCATTCTTTTTTTTGTTTGTTTGTTTGTTTGTTTTTGTTTTTGGTGTTTCAGGGTTCCTCTGTGTAACAACTGGAACTCACTTTGTAGACCAGGCTGGCCTCGAACTCACAGAGATCTGCCTGCCTCTGCCTCCTGAGGGTTGGGATTAAAGGCGTGCACCACCACCCAGCTTGATCTCTTTCCTAATTTACAATTGTCTACCATTCTCTCAAAGTAATTACTTCCCTCTCTCCCTCCCTCTCTCTTTCTCTCCCAGGAGTCTCTTATATCCCTTGACCTTGAACTTCTGATTCTCCTGACTCAACCTCCTGCCTGCAAATGCTGGGACTGCAAGTATGTGACATGGTGCCCAATTATAAAGTGTTATTTATAGAATCCAGAGCGTCATGAATACTAGGCAAGTACTCTACCAAATGAGCCACACCCCCAGGCCTGTCAAAGCAATTTCTTTCGACACTCCTTGAGGAAAGAAATGAGCAAAAGTCAAATTCTATTACAATCAGCCCCTGGGAACGGAAGATTCTGCTTTGTTGGGCTTCTGGTGTTTCCAAATATAGCAGAAACAAAGCAGCAGACATGTTCCTCGGTAGGAAGGGGTCAGCTATGCCAACAAGGCAGTGAGAGGAGTCACGGAGGAATCCTTCACAACTGGGAAACAATATAAAAGTGCTGCCCACGGCATAATCACAAATGAAAACACAACCAAAATATATGCATATGTTATCCTTAAATAGATGTAGGAATTAATTAGATGCTCAGAAGAACTATATGCATCAAGAAAGAAGGCTTGGGCCCAAGTTCCATCTCCAGAAGCCAAATAAAAGAGCCAGGCTCATTGGCCGGCCAGCCCAGCTGAGTAGTGGATTCCAGGTCAGCAAGAAACTCTTTCCCCAAAAACAACAGGGACAGTTCCTGAAGAATTACACCCAAGATTAACCTCTTACCCACACACACCCACATAGACAGATATACACAGCCACACATGGGGCAAGGTGGCAGGAGCCATCCTAACCAAATTAGCAAACTCCAGGTAAAACTGAGCAATCTTGTCTCCAAAAACAAGAGAGACAGTATCTTGAGGAATGACATCCAAAGTTGTTGTCTTGTCTCTGTGTGTACCCGTACACACAAAAACACACATACATAAATTGTAGACATAAAAATTCGGAGGAAGCTATTTTTGAGGACAGTGTTTGGGAAGCAACAGCGTGATAAAAGAGAAAGCAAAAGCTTGGGACAGAATATGTGTGTTGCACACCTGAATCTAGGGCAAAGGCTTGCCTGTTTCTAACTGACTTTGTGTTTCATAACAATTTAAGATGTATTTTATTTTAAATTGTATATATGCGTTGGGTGTGTGGGTGGGTGTGATTGCAGATGCCTACAGAAGCCAGAAGAGGGTCTCAGACCCCATGGAACTGGAGTCACAGGCAGGTTTGATCCACCCAACATAGGAACTAGGAGTCAAACACAGGTCCTCTGCCGAGGCAGAACGTGCATAACTGCTGAGCCATCTTCACGTTTGCAGCAAAAGTGAACGGAAGACGTAGCCATTCCCTGTGTACCTGCCATTCACACTCGAGTGGTATCCTAGTTTCGTTTCTGTTGCTGAGATAAATTACCCTGGCAAAGTGGGGGAGAAGGATTTAGTTTATTTCACAATTCCAAATTTCAGTCCATCATGGTAGGAACATCACCACAGCAAATGCCTAAGGGAGCATTCACGTCAAAAGCTGAACAGTGCCTACTTGATGCTCAGCTAGCTTTGTATGAACTGGTACAACCCAGGGCCCAACAGCAGGGAATGGTGCCACCCACTTCCACACTGGGTCTTTCACCATCAATTCCAGCAACCAAGACATCCCCACAGACATGCCTAAAGACATGCCTACAGGCCCCCTTGACCTAGACAGTCTCTTACTGAGATTCTCTTCCCAAGCCATTCTAGGCTGTATAAGGTTGACAGAACTAAGCATGATATGTCGCCTTCCCCACCATCAACATCTGCATGAGAGTGGCCCATTAATATAAACCTGATCATCTCTATATCTCCTAAATGTCCCAGTTTCCATTAGGGCTCAGTCTTGGTTGTGTACATTTTATGGGCTCGGACAAGTGCACAATGACATATTTACCATTATAGCATCATGCATGCCATATATGGAGCAGTTTCACTGTCTTCTGTGTTCCAGCTCTTCACCCCTCCCATCCCCAACCCCTGTCAACACATGATCTGTTCACCCACCATCCCACTGGTGTCCCTCTTTCAGAATGTCATAGCCTTGGAACTTCATGGTACGTAACTCCTTCAGTGGCCTCTTTCACTTGGCGATCCGTATTTGAGATTTCCTCTTCACTGCTGTCACGTATGTAGGGAGATGGCCCAGTGATTAGCGTGCTTGCCTCACAAGAGTGAAGACAAAACTTTAAATCCCAGATCCCTCATTAATGCTGAGTGGGTGTGGCAGTCTGCCTGGAAGTCCAGCCTTAAAGGGCAGAGATGGGATCCCCTGAGCTAACTGGCTAGCGAGACCAGCGGTATCAACAAGATCTAGGTTTACCTGAGAGCCCCTGCCTAAGGTGGAAGAGCAATCAAGAATGGTTCTTGGCATCTACCTTAATCCCCCCCCCACAGGCATGCACACACATAGAAAACATGCATATGTACACAGGTATAACACACATGGGGGGGACAAGATTCCTCTATCTCTTTTCATGTCTTAATAGCTCATTTCCTTCAACACCATATAGTATCCCACTGTCTTAAACACCACAGCTGTCCCGCTCACCTATTAAGGGACATCTTTTTTGCTTCTAATTTGGGGGAATTGTAAATATGGTAACGGAAAGCACCTGTATTCAGGTATTCATAAACATAAGTTCTAGACTCCTTTGTATAAATATTAAAAAGTGTGGTTGCAGGACCAAATAGCAAGAATAAATTCAATATTAAAGGGGTTTCCCAAACTATCTTCTAGAGAGGCTGAATCATTTTGCATTCCTATCAGGCAAAGTCAATCCGCCACTCTGTCCGCACCCTGCCAGCATTTTGGGTTGTCACTGTTTGGGACTGGGAGGCCCCAATAGCTGTGCAGTACTGTCCTTTGTGTAGGTATGCTAAAGATGGCCATTTTTCCCTTGTGGAGAAAGAATTTTCTTATGATTCTTTTATACTTTTGGTTGTGAGTCTAGCCTTTAATGACTGAGCCATCTCTCCAACCCTCCTTATGTTTCTTTAATAATTCAAGAACTAGAGAATATTATTTCAGCATCTTTCTATTATCATTTTTATTACATTTACTAGAAAATATCATTTTGTTTTATGTGTACAAGTGTTTTGCCTGCATGCATGCCTGGTGCCCATGGAGGCCAGAAGAGGGCATCACATCTCCTGAGACTGGAGCTGTAGATGGTCATGAGCCACCCCGTGGGTTACAGGAACCAAACCCAGGTCCTCTTCATTGCTGCGTCATCCTTCAGCATCCGAGCCCTTTTGAATATCATAATCAGATCATATTTTCAGGCTACCGTCTTTCACTTAGTAACACGCATTTAAGAATATTTAGCTGTGGTACCAGGAGATGCCATGAGAGTTTTCAAGGAAGGGAAGCAACATACCCAGCCAGGATGTCTACGAGCTAAAACAACAAGACCACCATGGCACACGAGCCCTAAGGGTGTAATAGAGGCATATACACCTTGGCAGTAACCGGCATCTCTCTAAGTGAACTTAAAATCCACTCAACAAGAGGGAAATCACGCCTGGTACTGGAAACCCACCCAGCTACCTGGCGCTAGTGAAGTCCTAGATCTTGAAGGAGACTACAACCACCATTTACTAAACCAACGTAATTCCTGCTTACATTCTAAATATTTATTCCTATACCCACATGTAAGTATAGTTCTCACCCCGTCAAAGAAACATCCCTTTGCAACAGGACAGAGACCATTGCAGAAAAGCCAGGAGTGATTCAAATGCAAACAAGTTACCAATATGGTGCCCAGCCCCAACTGATACATCTATAACACAGATATAATAAAGGTCAGGGGTCACAGAGGAAGGGGAGAGGAAAGATGGTAAGAGCCAGAAAAACAGGAAGTTTCCTGTGAGAGCTCTCCTAGAAAAGGCAGAGAAGCACCACGTATGAAGTCTCATCAACACGGCTGCCTAAGCAGGACTGAGCAAGGATTACTCCAATAGATGTGTTCCTATGGAAGGGGAGGTCTATAGGGCCTCAGCCATAGGCACAGAACTAACTACGGTGACTAAGCAGTGCTAAGAACATTAGAAATGTGTCTTCTCCAGATAAAAGCAACCACCACCACCCCCGCCCCCTTCCCCACACTGGTTATCCAATAACAAGTGGCCGGCCCTAAAAAATCATATCCATACAAGTAACATTATGTCGACTGCAGTGGTTAGGTTTATATATTTAGGAATATATTTTATATGTAAATAGTTTATAAAGTGGAGGCCATGAATTAGAGACAGCAAGGGCAGTGGGGGAGTATATAAGGTTTGGAGGAAAGAAAGAGAAACTCAAAGACAATGAGTTTAACAAGGACACTTGGCTAGTAGGCCCTTCGTGAGTTTAGTTAGCACCCCACCACCTCTGGAATAGACCATCACACTGGAATGAGCTTCACCTCTTAATATAAGAAAGGGCTATCTTGCCCAGGATCTAGAAGAATCGACAAGCAGAACCAATTGTTGAAGAGAATTGAAAAGTGTGATAAGGTCTCTAAGAAGTCATGGACTCTAATGGCATTCATTCCCTCCTTGTAAAATGTCACCAATCTGAACGTGTTGTAGGAGGAGGAGACAGATGTGGGGTCAGAAATCTGCGTGTACCACTTCTCACTGGTAGGCATCTCACTAAACAGTTCCAATCCCATTTGTCATGCAGGAGAAATGTCCTCTCTAGTTTATTGTGGGAACATGAACAGGATAAATGGTGACACATAGTAGACACTGGGTATTATCAAGTCAGTGTCCCTTTCAATAGCCATCCTCCTTATAACTCCTTCGGGCTGGAAGCATGCTTAATGTAACAATATTCACAAGTGTGACTTGTTAAGGGTGAAAGGGGCTAACCCGTAGGGCGCTGTCCTCAGAACGCCTTAGTGTAGCTCTCTCCTGGTTCAGTTAGTTCTCGTGAGAGCAGGCTGGTATAAAATGCCTTGCCACATGCCTGTGTGACTGCTCTACCATGCTGTAGGACAGCCACAAAGCCCTCAGGAGAGGCCAGCCGAGGGAGGTCCCCCCAAGCTTGCATCTAAAGCTGTGCGCTATAGAAACTTCTTCATATACATACATATATGTATGTTAGCCAGCACCAGGCATTCTCTTACAGCTCCATAAAATGGACTTGGGGGAAATAATTTGGGGAAAGCTTCTCTCTTGCACCGCTATATGCACACCTTAGCTTCAAGGCATGCAAATGTGATCCAAACAGAGAATTTAAGACACTTTCTTGGGGGAATGGGGAAATGGCTCCGTTAAGAAAGGGCTTGTCACACGAGCATGGTGACTTGAGTTACAGTCCCAGCATCCACGTTAAAAGTGCTCACCTGTAACTCTAGGGCTGCTGGGGCTGAGTGGAAACAGAACAATCTTTAAGGCTTGCTGGCCAGCTCAGTAACGTGCATTCCAGCCTCAGTGAGAAAGAGCCTCAAAAATTAGATGGTGTGTGATTGAGAAAAACGTCTAAGGCTGACCCCTGGCCTACACTACACACACACACTCATAAGCAGCGTTCTGGAGGTAACAACAGGAAGATCACAAGTTCGAGGTCATCCTCTACTGTATACTGAATTCTAGGCCAGGTTGTGATGCGTGAGACCCAGTCTCAATAAAATAAGTGTATAAATAAATAAATCCAGTCAGAGATCAATTGTAATGAAAAGAGACATGGTCATATGCCACTAGCATGGAGTCTGTCCTTCTGAGGCTCAGCTCCAGTACAGCTCTAATCCAAGTCATGTCCAAGCTGCTCTCTTTGTATGCATTGACCTTAACCTGTTTGTATCAACGTGATGTTTCAAATTTGGGACAGATTTTAGTAATAGGAAGAAAAATAACTATACCTGAGAAGTAAACATAAACCATGAGTATCCTAAGCAAACGGGATGTATTAATTATCAACTTGACAAGATCTGGGGTCACCTCGAAGGCAACTCTCTGGATATGTCTATGAGAGTTTCTAGACCGGGTTAATTGATCTGGGAGGACCCCCTAAATATGAGTGGCGCCAAGCCGCCAGCCTGGGTGCCGGACTGAATAAAATGGGGAAAGGAAGATGAGCGCCACTATGTATGGCTCCCTGCTTTCTGTCTCCCGATTGTGAGCAGCCACCTCAAGCTCCTGTTTCCACGCCTTCCCCGCCAAGATGGACTACAACCCGTGAGCTGAAATAACCCTTTCTCCCTTAAGTTACCTTTGCCTGTTATTTTTTGCAAAATTAGAAAGGTAAAGTACTTTCGGACATGTGCATGGCTGTCCCCAGGTTAGGGACAGACGCCAAGAGACAGACTGGGTAAAGGGGCTAAGAACAAGCCCTTCTTAGTCTGTGCTGAGCACTGACGTCTGCACGTCATTTCCTGGGTTTGTCCAGTTTCTTTGAGGCCTGGAAAGATGACTATCTAAAGAACTCTCCAGAAGAACTCGTCTCCTTCCACCCCATCTTTCAAACCTACTGATGTGGATGTTTAGAGGGGCCTCCGCGGTGAGTCAGTCACTTGCCTGCCTGCTAGCTCCAGACAGCAACAAGGCTTCTGACCATATATAAACTAGTTCTCTCCTTTGCCATCAGAAAATGAAGTCCTCTAAAGGGTCTGGGCCGAGTATGTTCCTTGGTGGTTAAAGCCCAAGGATTCAGATCCCCAGAATCCATGTAAACTGTAGCCTTGGAAGGCAGAGACAGGGAAACCCCAGGGCAAGCTGATTAGTCAGACCAGCAGTATCAGTAAGCTCTGGATTTGATTGAGAGAGCCTGTCTTAAAGACTATGATGGAAGAATAATGAAATCAACCTCAGGCCTCCACCTGCACACAATCCCGTGAGTGAGTGTGTGTGTGTGTGTGTGTGTGTGTGTGTGTGTGTACGCACACACACCTACATGCATGTGAACCTTCACACACTCACACACACCACAAAAAAGAAAAAAAAACCTTTCCAAGATGACAGTTTCCTTGATTCTGCTCTGTGTCTTTGTTGAATTCTCAGTCCAGGGTGCACCCAAAAGCCCGTGGGTTGAGAAGAAACACAACAATAGTTCAGACTTGGTAAGTGGCTCTTCTCTCCGCATTGGTCATGTGGTCCTGGGTCAATTACTGCTTGCTCTTTTTAAAGGAAGCCAGCAATCACGCTGGTCTGGCAGGGTTGTAGTTAGGATATGGAGGTAACCTAAACTCCCCGGGCCCTGAACTGAAGGACCTAGTAAATGGGGAAGATTACCACCGTACCCAGCCTCCCTAGTCGGTGTAGTATGTGGCCTATATCACAGGGAAGGCAGGAAGGAGTCTGACCTTTGCCGGCTTTACCAATGTAAACAGAAGTAGCAAAAAAGCAAACCGCCCTTTGCCCAGCACTCCTGCAACAAATCTCTACTGAGATCGGACAGAGAAGCAGCTGTCTCTCTGTACCTCTGGACGGTGACCCTTTGGGGGTCAAACAACTCTTTCACAGGGGTCTCAGATCAGATATCCTGCATATCAGATATTTACACTATAATTCATAACAGTAGTAAAATTACAGTTATAAAGTAGCAATAAAGTAATTTTATGGTCGAGATTACCACAACTCATTAAAGCTGTATTAAAGGGTCAGGACGTTAGGGAGGTTGAGAATCACTGATCTAGACTTATGAGCCCCATCCTGGGACATGCTCCTGGAAATTTACTCTATCTTTATGTTAGCTGCCAAACAAACAAAACAGGGCTTACTAAACAAAGTGCAGGGGCAAAACTACTCCCTTTTTAAAGTATTGATAAAGGTTCACTAATCTATAAATAAATCAGTAAGAGGACGACTCGCTTCCTTGAATCACACCCACAGGGTGCAAGGCACCCTTTAGGAGAGCAGTATCCGGACACATAACAAATCCATGCCTGCATCCTGAGGTCAGAGCACGGAATAAGTGCGGTGGTGAAAACTGAGCCCATATGGATGGCGGTTGACTCTGTCTAATTTAGGTCTATCTGTAACTTGAATATAAAGCTACCATTAAAAATAGCTAAATATGGCAAGATGGCTTGTTGGGTCAAAACACTTGCCAGGCCAGTCTGATGGCCTAAACTTAATCCCCGAAACCCATGTAAAATGCCCAGTGTCGTGGCATTCCTCTGTGGCATTCTGCTATGGCACTCGGGAGGCTGGGTGTTATTGTGTGTACATGTGTGTATGTAGGTATGTGCCTGTTCCTGTGGGTGTGAGTGCGTGTGTTTCCAGAAGATAGTCATGAGTGTTGTTCTCCAGGTAGTGTCTCTGGTTTTAGAGAGAGGGTCTCCCATTGGTCTAAACTTGTCAAATAGGCAAGGATGAGTGGCCAGTGAACCCAAGGGACTAACCTATCTTTGCCTCCCCAGCTCTGGGTTTACAAGAGTGAGCTGGGCCCAGCTTTTCTTTATATGGGTTCTAGGGGAAAACTTGAGTTCTCACGTTTGCAAGGTATGCACCTTACCATCTAAACGATCAGCCAAGCATTTTCCCCTTTTCTATGAACATTGGTTAAAATCAATTTGAACAGGACTTAGGGTTTTAAGTCACTGGCATATTTAACTCACTTTTCCCCTGATGCTCTGTATCGAATGCAATTCCAGGAGCTGGTGGAAGCACTGGGGACACAGCTGGGCTTGGCCTGAGCAGACCTTGAGGACAGGCCCACTGGGACAGACAGACACACATTCACCAGAGCGCAGGTGGCCAGCATCACTCTTGCAGTGAAATCATGAGTTTTGCATTTTGCATTTTACAGAAGAGGACACAACATAATCATCGTTTTTGTTCACTCGAGTAAACATCTGACAATGTCCAATTCAGCGGGCTCTGCCTCGGTCACAGCAATGTTGTCAGATGTGTGGCTCACCCCATCGTCCTGACAGTGCGAGAAAGGCTGGGCTTTTTTTTATCCTCCTTTTTCTTTGTGTGTGTGTGTGTGTGTGTGTGTGTGTGTGCATGTGTGTGTGTGTGTGTGTGTGTGCGTGTGTGTGTGTGTGCGCACGCGTGGAGGTCAGGACAACCTTAGCTGTCATTCTTAAGAACCACATACCTTATTTCTAAGGCAGGGTCTCTCACTTACCTAGGCCTCCTGGTCTTCAAGCCCCAGAGATACAGCTGCCTCCATCTCTCCCAAACACATCTGTGGTTGGCTATTTGTTTGTTTTATTTTGTTTTGTTTAGCATACTGAGAGGGAAAGACAGACAGACACACGGGAGCAAGGGAGAAGAGGGAGGAGAGGGAAAAAGAGAGAAAGAGAGAGAGGTTTAGTATATACAGAGTATCCCATATTCTAAACATGAGACAACTCTTTTCTGAGGCTCTGGTTTTTCTAGTAGCCTGGGATTTGGCATAACCACATGCTTGTCGCCAAGTCTGGCAACCTGAGTCCAATCCCCGGGACCAACATGACAGGAAGGAAGCCGTGGCCAGTTGTCCTCTCACCTCTGCACACATGCCACACACAAATAAATAAAGCTGCTGATCAATTTTTTTAATTACAAGAAAATAGACGTTTTTGAATAGGCACAAGTGTCCCATGTCACCATGGAAGTGCCTGATGCTGGCTGGGCGCATTGCTAAGGTGGTGATGCCTCATTGCTCCCTCGTGACAGGCGCTGTCATCTTGCACTGAGCAGAGGAGTTGCAGGCAGGGTGGTCATTTGTCGCTGTACAGAATCTAGCCCTCAGTAACCTTCTGTTGGGAACCATCTGTGTCCAGAATGACCATTCCCTGACCTGATTTCTCCCTGGGGACCACAAGTAGAGATTTTCCAACTCTAGCATCTTTCTCCATTTCCTGTTAAAAATTACAAATGCACGATAGTTTCTAGAATGAGGAAGTGGTGGGATAGTCAACAGTAGTGGCGGATGAAGTCCGTTTTCCCTCTTCTCAATTTCTTTTTCAGCATTGCTGTGAACACACTGAGGTTTTTTAATTATTATTTTTTAGTTAGCTTACAGAGTAGCTGGTTTCTTTGTGGCATGTTCATATACACTTAGTTCTGATTGACCCTTTCTGCAATCTCTTTGCTCCCTCGTTCCTGTTCAAGCCTTCACCCAGCACTCATATGCTATATCACCTCCCTACTTTCTCCCTTAAAGCCTCTTTGCCTTTCTCTAGGGCCCCTTTTCAGCTTCCTGGCCCTACACGCACTTATAGCTCACAGCTGCACACAGAGAAGACTTAGAAGCCAGGACCTGCAGCCAGAGCGAACACGCTGTGCCTGTCTTCTTGGTCTGGGCTGCCCCACTTAATATATATTTTCTAGTTCCATTTATTTTTCTGCAGATGTTTGGTTTGGTTTTTGTTTTCTCTGATTGAGCAGTTAGGCATGCTTTGGGCTTTTTGTTTTGTTTTATAGATAGGTTCACCTGTTATAACCCAGACTGACCTGGAGCAGGGGACCCTTCCACATTAGCCTCAGGACAACGCGGACTAGAAGCCGGCACCTCCACACCAAGCCGAACTCATAGGTCTTTATTTATTTAAAGTTTTTGGTCAACTTGTTCTTGTTCTTTTTGATACTCCAGTTATTCTAGACTTGGCCAAACCTAAGATCTACAGAGTAGGCCAGCAGACTGGAGATGCCTATGAGACTTCTGGTCACAACCCAACGTAATGCTGCCTGTCCAGAAGACTACAAGTTTGGCTAGCCCCGCCTCTATCTGATAGCATGAGACTCACCTACCTTACCAAGCGCTGCCTTTGTAACTGACATTAGCTGACTTTGTATGCCAATCATATATACAGAATTTCTCCCCAGCAACAACAGCCCCACTGATGTTTAACAAAACAGTGAATTTGAGCATACCGATATATAAAAGCGATCAACACAGATGGCTTCTTTTTTTTTTCCAGGAATATTTCAAGCTCGTTGCTATAGACTGGATATTTGTGCCTCCCTCCCCAAATTAACATGTTGGAGGAGACTGTTTTACTGAACACAAGTAACAAATCAGGTCATACTTGGAAGGCACAAGGCTTTAATTCTGTTTGTTTGTCTGTGTTCTGTATGCCTTCTGTCGTCCTGGTTTCTTTTCTTGTTGCCATGATAAAATATCCTGATAAAAACAATGTAAGAAGAAAGGGCTTATTCTGCCTCACAGTTCAAAGGGACGCAAGAGGACAGTACATCATGAAGTCAAGCCTGCAGGAGCTGGAAGCAGCTGGTAACATCACCTCACACCCACGGTCAGAAAAGAGAAAGATGGATGCTTGCTCTCAGTTTACTTTCTCTTGTTATACAGTCCAGGGCCCCAGCCCAGGAGATGGTGCCACCCACAATAAACCTCAAAATGAAGATAGTCTCAGAGCAAGGCCATGTTCTCAGGTGATTCTAGACCGCATCAAGTTGGCATGTGAAATCACGCCTCACCAGCTCGCTGGTTCCCATCGTGCAGGTGCTGTCCCTGTGGGTATTTGCGTGTGTTAGGCCGAGAGTCAGAGTTAGAGAGTGAGCACGTGGACCTACAGTCTCGAGGGAAAGCTGGGGCACAGCCATCCTGCTCCGAGCACAGAGATACAACAGCCCTCTCAGGCCAAAGTCTCCAAAACACTGATGGAGAAGAAAGGATGGGAGTGGAGGTCTTGAAAGACATTAGGCTTAGCGCTGATCCCCACTTAAACTGTCTTCCCTGTGCTTACCTTGTGGCCTCCTGCTGACTTTTCTCAAAGCTGACTTTAATTTTACGTAGGACATGTGTTTTAAGTGCACATCCCTGTTCTGCTTTTTAAGTTCCCTTCCCCTGCCCTTTTACTTTCAACAGAAACAGTTAGGAACAATTAGACCTGCACTGTCAGGTGGAAGAGGAGGAAGGTGAACCGTAAACCAGCTGGCCCCGGTCCTCAGGCTGGCTGAGGACAGTTCCTGCCTTGGTATGCCGGCCTTGGATACACTGGTCCCTGGGCCAGGCCCAAGCCAGACACTCATTGCTAGTCATGAAACGGCAGTAGGCGCTGAGCAGATGACCTAATAAGACACCTCAGTTGTTCTTCCTCTGCTCCTGAAGCCCAGGTACTAGGAGTCCCCTAAGCCTGGTGAGTTCTTCACCCTTGTTCAGCAGTCTCTGTCAGATCCTGACAGTCAGTCAGAGCGCCCTCCTGATGTCAGTCAGACCCTGGCATGGGGAAGAGCTGTTGCTTGGCCTTTGTAAGGGGAGAGCTCAGACACTGCACTGCTGTGCTCTGTGCAGCTAAATGAGGAAGTGGGGGTGGGGGGAGATGGTAGCCAGTTGGCTCTGTCATTTCTTGTCTCAACATCCCAGTACATTACGCTGTCAACTGCCACCTTTGCCCATTGTGGTAGGTTGAACATCAATGGCCCCCATAAGCTTATAGAGAATGCCACTATTAGGAGGAGGTGTGGGCTTGTTGGAGGAGTGTATCACTGTAGGGGTGGGCTTTGAGGTCTCCCTTGCTCAAGCTTCCCTTAGTGTGACTTTTAGATCATTTCCTGTTGCCTGCAAGATATAGGACTCTCAGCTCCTTCTCCAGCTCCAGGTCTGCCTGCATGCCACCATGCTCCCTGCCATGATGATAATGGGGTGAACCTCTGGACTGTAAACGAGCCACCCCAGTGAAATACTTTCCATTATAAGAATTTCCTTGGTCATGGTGTCTCTTCACAACAATAAAAACTTTAACTAAGACAACCACCCATCATCTTCAGTGCTGAAATTCCTTCAAATCCATATACGTTCACCCGGTTCAGCCTGTCTTCTCTGCTCAAATCGTAATGGTTCTTCTCTCAACCCCATCTCTCTTTAAAACCAAAGATCCCTCAAAGCTTTGGACTGGGGGAGGGCACTGACTTGATTGCTAAAGTACGTGCTATGCAAGCATGAGAATCAGAATTTAATCCCCAACACCTGCATAAAAAGTTGGTCATGTGATCTGGAATGATGACTCCAGGGTTAAGAGCACTTGTTGATCTTCCAGAGGATCGACGTTCAGGTCCCAGCACCCATGTGCAGCTCACAACCATCCATAACTCCAGTTCCAGGGGATCCAACATTCTCTTCTGGCCGCCATGGGCACCAGGCACAGGGGCAGGCAATGTGGCACACAGGCATAGGCGCAGGCAAAACACCTGCACAAATACATCTCTAAACAAACAAACAAATGAAACAATGGGCATGATGCTACACTTTTAATCCCAACACTAGAGAGGCAGAAACATGGGATCCTGGAGCTTTCCTGACAGTCAGCCCCACCTACTTCGTGAGCTCTAGGCCAATGAGAAAAGCTTAGGTGGGACAAGCATGGTGGTACCTGTGTTTAATCCCAACACTCAGAGAACAGAGGTAAACAGACCTCTGTAAGCTGGGGTCCAGCCTGATCTACATAGCAAATTCCAGGCCAGCCTAATCTGCATAGCAAATTCCAGGCCAGCCTGATCTACGTAGCACCCTCCTGATGTCAGTCAGACCCTGGCATGGGGAAGAGCTGTTGCTTGGCCTTTGTAAGGGGAGAGCTCAGGCACTGCACTGCTGCAGACTGTGCAGCTAAATGAGGAAGTGGAGGGGGGGAGATGGCCAGCCTGATCTACATAGCAAATTCCAGGTCAGCCAGAGCTACATAGCAAGTCTCTGTCTCTAAAAACCAAACCCCAAGCAAAGCAAGATGGGCAGTGCACAGGGAACAAGAGTCAGGGTTGACCTGCACCCTCTGCATACAACACACCAATTTCTCACACATTTGAATTAGCTGAGGCCATCCCTTCCTGCTCTCTACAACATAGATCTATGGAGTATGCATGTCTTTATCTAAGATCCCTAATGATTCGGGGTAGGAAAAAGCAGTTGGAATTCAATCCACCATTTTGAACTAAGTTTTAGAGAGATTGCTTGAATCCTTCACAGCAACCCTATGGATTACATATTAGCAATCACTTTCTTTTTTTTTTTTTCTGTCCAACTTCTTTTTTTTCTTTTTTTTTTAAATTTATTTATTTATTTATTTATTTATTAAAGATTTCTGTCTCTTCCCCGCCACCGCCTCCCATTTCCTTCCCCCTCCCCCAATCACGTCCCCTCCCTCGTCAGCCCAAAGAGCAATCAGGGTTCCCTGCCCTGTGGGAAGTCCAAGGACCACCCACCTCCATCCAGGTCTAGTAAGGTGAGCATCCAAACAGCCTAGGCTCCCACAAAGCCAGTACATGCAATAGGATCAAAAACCTATTGCCATTGTTCTTGAGTTCTCAGTAGTCCTCATTGTCCGCTCTGTTCAGCAAGTCCGGTTTTATCCCATGCTTTTTCAGACCCAGTCCAGTTGGCCTTGGTGAGTTTCCGATAGAACATCCCCATTGTCTCAGTGTGTGGGTGCACCCCTCATGGTCCTGAGTTCCTTGTTCGTGCTCTCTCTCCTTCTGCTCCTGATTTGGACCTTGAGATTTCTGTCCGGTATTAGCAATCACTTTTATTTTACCAATGAGAAAACAAGATGGCAGCTAAAGGTGTATAATTTGTTTGGTTGGGGAAAAAAAAGCGCATGCCTTTAATTCCAACACCTGGGAGGCAGAGACAGGTGGATCTCTCTGAGTTTGAGGCAAGCCTGGTCTAAACAGTAAGTTCAGGGCGCAGCCTGGGTTATGTAGAGAAACCTTGTCTTAAAAAAAAGAAAAAAAATGATGCCGTGACTGACAAAGCTCAACATTGCCCCTAAGTCCAGAATATTGAGTCACCTCCCACACTGGCAAGTGAAGCGTGGTCTCACCTAACTTTGTAGTTCCCCGCAGACTTGGAATCCTCTGTGCCAGGACACAGCTGCGGACCCCAACTGTATGCCATGTCCCCAAGGCCCCTCCAACACGACCACTCCTATTTCCACTCATCCACCCATTGACTCGTTCATTCAGCTGTTCCCCAAGTTGCACTCTGAGAACAGCCTATGTTGCACACTCTGTGAGAGCAAACCTGGTATCCCTCTCTGCTGCTAAACTGTCCCTCAGCCTTCAGATGGAGATGCTGAGAACAAACTAGAGAGACCTCCCAAGACCACAGAGTGAGAGCAACTGGGATGACAGCGTGGCTGAGAAAGGGCCTGCCAGTCCACAGAACTCACATTTGGAAGGGGGAGAGAGGGCTGGGTGTGTTGGTTCACACTGGAAATCCCAGTGCTGAGGGGATAGAGACAGCAAGACCCCTGGGATCTCTGGCCAGTCAACCTACCCTATTCAGCAAGTCCCAGGCCAGAGCTCAAAAACTTGAGGCAGATGGTACCTGAGAAATGACACCTGATGTTGTTGTCCCCTGGCCTACAGACCCCCACACATGCAAGATCACAGAGGCAGTAAGGCAGATTCTCTGTCTTCACAAACTGGCACCTAATTCTCTCTGCCTTTTGAAAACAGATACTACATGAATGTTGTTGAAAACCTAGATTACTCACTACGTACATTTCTCCCTAACAATATCTGTAGGCCTTAGAACATTTGCTTTGTATGTCAATAGCTAAAATCATATTTAACATGTTATTTCTCTGTAGGATGTGCTGGAAACTGAGCACAGGGTTGGAAGCTCAGGCAGGATAACCAAGAGTTTGAATCTAGCCATACTACATATATAATTTCCTTTTCATATATACAAAAATCTGTCTTCTGTAACTTTTTCCATTGAATGGTTCCAATAGAAACATGAATTTCAGCTACATTTATGGGAGTCAACATTTCAATGAAAAGAAAGGAAATGGTACTCGGATGAGATATTTGCTGTAGGCCAGTAACTAGATATTTTCTATAGATTAAAAACTACATCAGAGGCTGAAGAGATGAGTCGGTGATTAAGAATGCATATTGTTCTTTCAGAGAACCTGAAAACACCCCTGTTGACTGACAACCATCTGTAACTCCAGTACCAGAGGGGTCGGATGCCTCCTGCCTCCAGGGGCACCAGCACGCATGTACGTATGTGGTCCGCTCATACCACATATGTCAACAGACACACACACCTAATGACAAATAAAAACAAATCTGTAAAAGCTACTTGAACCTAGTGTGCACCTGCCCTGGGTTCAAGCCCTAGCAGCAAAAATAGACAATACCCAAACTATGTGATTATTATGTTATCTAATCAATACCCTATTTCTGAAAACCAAAACTGAAAATTTCCAATTTTCACTACTGCAGATAGACCTTTACATTACTGTCCTCATCTGCAATAGTCTTCAAATAAGAAGCGCCGTGGCTAATGGGTTTTGACACTTGCATGATTTGGGGTGACTTTAAGTCTCTGTGTCCTCACCTGAAGAATGACATAAATCACATGCTGTAGGTCAGTCTATCTTGACACAAGCATAGAGACATCTGAGAAGATAAGAGTGGTGTGGGCAGGGCCTCTCCTGGGCAGGTGTTTGTGGGTTGATTAGAAATAAGGCTGAGTAAGCCATGGGGAGCAAGCCCGTAAGCAGTGTTCCTCCATGCCTTCTGTTTCAGTTCCGGCTTCAAGTTCCTGGTTTTGATTCCCTCAATGGACTGTGCCCCAGGATATGTAAGACAAATACCTCCCCCAACACACACACACACACACACAAACACACACCACAGAATTTGCCTGTTAACGAGGTCTTTATCGCAGCAACAGAAAGTACCCTAACACAGTGTATCTATTTCCCATTGCAATATTAAATTATATTATAAAGAAGAAAGATTTGTGTGAGTCCAAAGTTTCGGTCTGGTCAGTTGATCCCGTTGATTGGTGATGGTGGTGAGGTAGAGCATCAGTCACGGGTGTGCGGTGGCACGCTCAACTTGTAGCAGTTGTAGCCAAGAAATACAAAAAGAGAGAGAGAGGAGCTGGACATCTTACAACCCCACATCCCCCACCAAGTGCCCAAATACCTCCCCACTAGGTCCCACCTCTCCAAAGTTCCCTATAGTGCCGATCTGGGGACCAGTCTCCAGCACCTAGGACATTAGGAGACATTGTGTCTCCAAACTCTCAGACATGATGCTTCACTGGCAATTGCTGGGTGAGGACGAGCACCCACCCACTGAAAAGGAGAGAGAAGTTAAAAACTCAACATTTATCTGAGCCTAGTGCTAAAAGGGTGGGGAAAAACTTCCAGCTAGCTCCAGGTTGGGTGGAATCTCGGGTCACTGCCTCCTGAAGAGCCATCCCTCCACCCTCCAAAAGTCATGTCACCACTAAGGAGTACCCAGGTATGCTGTTTAAATATTGGTGGTCACTTTGTCACTTGGGAGACAGTTAATTTTCTGTGGATGTCAATGAAGAAGTTTCTGGGTTGGGTTGAAGAGGGAAGACCCTCGCTGTGAGCGACCTCAGCCTGTGAGCTTCGGGACTGAGCTGCACAGGAAGGGGAAGGTGACTTTAACACCAGTACCTTCCCCTCTGCTTCCGCAGTGCAGGTGCCAGTGACCAGCCACTTGCCACTCCTGCCACTAGGCCTTCCGAGGCGCCGTGGACTGTACCTTCAAATGCTGGGCCAAGATAAACTCTCCGTCAGGTAGTTTGTCACAGCCGTGAGACAGGTGACCAACACTGCCTGTTCTGGTGGGATTTGCAAACATGAACATCTGGTGCTCAATTGGAATGTATTTGCAAGGATGGCCACCTTTGGTCGCCTCTGACTTTTAAAGGGACGTTCTGAAGACAGGAACTGAGGCAGAGGAAGGCTGCTTACTAGATTGCTGTCAGGCCCATGTTCAGCTACCTTTCTGACACCTCCCTGGACCATCTGTCAGGACTGGGACTGCCCACAGTGGCCTGGGCCCTGCCACATAAGTTCAAACTCAAGATACTGTTCCTTAGACCTACCCACAGGACACTCTGATGAAGGCAAGTCCTCAATTGAGAGATACGTGACATCTCCAGTCATATCCAGGAAGAGAGATCATATGTCTAGGTTTGTGTCAAGTTGACAAAAATTGACCAGCGCACTCATGTTGGAACATCATCCCTAAAGTCACATGGCAGTGGAACTCGGGAGCGATATATTTGGCAGGTGTTGAGTCATAGGCCTGTCCTCAAGAATGAAACGAACCATTAATGAATCAGTGAATTAACGGGTTAGCAAGGAAGCCAATCTGTTATAAAATTCAGTTCAACACAGGGCGCATTGGTGCATGCCTGCAGTTCAGTACTCCTTAGGCAGAAGCAGGGGGATTAGAACTTTAAAGTCATCTTCAGCAATGTATTGAATTTGAGACCTGCCTGGGTTACATGAAAACCTGTCTCAAAATCAAAATTAGCAGTAAAGAGCAGTGGCCACTCTTCCAGAGGACCTGGATTCAATTCCCAGTACCCATACGATGGCTCACAACCATCTATAACTCCAGACCCAAGGGCTCCAACACCATCTTCTGATCTTTGCAGGCATCAGGTACACACAAAGTGCACAGACAAACATATGGGGGGCATACTCACATGCATACAATAAAAAACTGAAGTCCAGGCCTGGGCCTCCTTGGGTTCTGTCTTGCCCCATCAGCAGGAAGCCCCTCACCCCAGCTTTCCAGCCTTCAGAACTGTTAAGGAGCAAATTCTCTAAGGTTAGAGCTTTTACTTCCCGTTCCTCTTTGGTGTGAAAAGCAGGCGAGGAAGGGGAGAAAGTGAAGAGGGGACAGAAAGTAGCAGAGAGATCAGAAAGGGACCCATGGTGAGTTGTCCGGTTACACTCTGAGGCAAGAGCAGGCCGCAGAGGCTCTGATGAGAATCGCTGCCTCTGAGGGCCTCCTGTCTAACTCCAGCTGAGAGTTAGATGCCATATGAATCTTAGAGCTGGTGAAAAGAAGAAAGCTCAGCTGGTTAAGTGCTTGCCTTTGTAAGGAACAGAGTTCAATCTCCCAAATCCACAATGGAAAAAAAAATCCGGGCATGATTACACATGCTTTAATCACAGTACCAGGGAGATACAGACAGGTAGCTCCCTAGGCTTTGCTGGCTGCCAGCCTAGCCGAATCAGCAGGTTGCAGGCCAGTGAAGAGTGTCAATTTCAGAAAAAGAAAACAAATCAAAACAAAACAAAAAACTGGTGCCCTGCAAGTTTCTTCCGGAGGAGGTAAGTGTATTGACTAGTTTTATATCAATTTGACAGGCTGGTGTCATCAGAGAGGAGGGAGCCTCAACTGAGAAAATGCCACTATTAGTTCCTGTTGTAGGCAAGACTGTAGGGTGTTTTTTTAAAATAGTGACTTATGGGGAAGGTCCTAGCCCAGCTGTTATCACTGGGCTGGTGGCCCTGGGTTCTTTAAGAAAGCAGCCTGCATAAACCTTGAAGACAAAGTCAGTAAACATCACTCTTCCATGGCCTCTGCATCAGCTCCTGCCCCTGGGTTCCTGCCCTGCTTGAGTTTTTGTCTTGGCTTCCTTTGATGATGAACTGTGATGGGGAAACATAAATAAACCTTTTCCTCCCCAAGTCATAGTTGGTCATAGTGTTTCACCACAGTAATAATAACCCTCACCAAGAGAGGAAGTGACAGTCGTCCTACCCAGCCATTACATCGTGCCTAGGAAATAAAACAATGACCAGCATAGCACAAAATCCATAAAGGTACAACAGTGTCGTACATAACTTGGTGACTATCAACAGCTTTCTTTTTATTTATTTATTTTTAAAATTATTTTATTTATTTATTAAAGATTTCTGCCTCCTCCTCGCCACCGCCTCCCATTTCCCTCCCCCTCCCCCAATCAACTCCCCCTCCCTCATCAGCCCAAAGAGCAGTCAGGGTTCCCTGCCCTGTGGGAAGTCCAAGGACCACCCACCTCCATCCAGGTCTAGTAAGGTGAGCATCCAAACTGCCTAGGCTCCCACAAAGCCAGTATGTGCAGTAGGATCAAAAACCCATTGCCATTGTTCTTGAGTTCTCAGCAGTCCTCATTGTCCGCTATGTTCAGCAAGTCCAGTTTTATCCCATGCTTTTTCAGACCCAGTCCAGCTGGCCTTGGTGAGTTTCCGATAGAACATCCCCATTGTCTCAGTGTGTGGGTGCACGCCTCGCGGTCTTGAGTTCCTTGCTCGTGCTCCCTCTCCTTCTGCTCCTGATTTGGACCTTGAGATTTCAGTCTGGTGCTCCAATGTGGGTCTCTGTCTCTGTCTCCTTTCATCGCCTGATGAAGGTTAATATCCAGGAGGATAACTATATGTTTGTCTTTGGGTTCACCATCTTATTTAGCTTCTCTAGGATCATGAATTATAGGCTCAATGTCCTTTATTTATGGCTAGAAACCAATTATGAGTGAGTACATCCCATGTTCCTCTTTTTGGGTCTGGGTTACCTCACTATCAACAGCTTTCTAATTGGTCTCAAAGCCTGCTCAAAAACATAGAAACCTAGATAACTACTTGAGTCTAGTGAAGTCGTAGAGCTTGAAGGAACACCTGAAACCACTGCTTTATTAAATCAGCTTAATTCCTAACTACCATCTAAACATTTGTCCATAATTACACCCACAGGCAACCATATCCCTCACCCCTCATCAAGAAAACTTCTTTTTGCAAGAGAAACCATTACAGAAAACCACAACCTTTCAAAATGCAGGAAACAAGTGACCATGTGGTGCTTAGTCTCAATTGACACGTCCACAACACAATTCCTGCATCTAAGCTTCAGAGAGCATGGCAGAAGCGGGAGAGGGAAGATATTAAGAGACAGAGAAACAGGAAGCTTGCTGTGAGATTGTATCACCTAGAAATAGCGGAGACGCTATACCCACGAAGTCTTATCAGCATGGCTACCTAAGCAGACCTAAACAGCGGTGATACCAGGGGACATGCTGACATGGAAGAGAGAAAGCTCACAGTACTTCAGCCCTTGGTAAAGAACTATGGGCAACTGGGGAATGCCATGAGCAGGAGAAATGATCACCTCTGGGAAGAGCCCCACCAATTGGCTAACCAATACCAAACAGTCAGTCCCGGGATGAGAAGCACACAAGTAATATGTAAGGAAGGAGCAGGTGGCATTCACGTATTTAGGAGGAAATAAAACAACAATGAAAAAAAAAAAGGTCATGAATATGAAAGCAAGCAAAGAGACACGTGGGTGGGAGGGGTTAAAGGGAGGATACAGAAAGCGGAAAATAATGCAATTATAATTTCAAATAAAAAAGTAGATGGTGCCTGAAGAATGACACCCAAGATTGTCCTCTGACCTCCACATATGCGTGAACATAGACACACACAGACACACATACACACATCCATGTACACCTGCCAACACAAATGTACTTGTACATATCTAAACATGCATACCTATGTGCACACAGAGAAATAGATCTCAGAGCTCAAAGGTAGTCTTGAAAGACTAATCATTAATGTTAATACATAATAATAAATATGGAGTATTGCTCTTGGACTCATTCTCTCTAGAAGTGTAGACATTGTTGCCATCCCTCTTTTGGCCATAACTTCACTGAGACAGACAGGGGAGGCAGAAACAGTAGATCCGTGACACCCCCTCTTTGACTATGAAGACATGGGGACTGGTTTTGTTTTGTTTTGTGGCAGGATCTCACTATATGGCCCTAGATGACATGGAACTCACCATATAGACCAGGCTGGCCTCAAACTCACATAGACCAGGCTGGGTTCCAAGTGCCAGAATTAAAGGCATGTACCAACACATTTGACCTGAATCAGATTGGGTTTCTTGTTTTTGTTTTGTATTTTGTTTTGGTTGGTTTTTGTATGTAGCAAACTAGCCCATGAAGGCAAAGATCTGTTTATTGCCTGAGCTTGCCCTCTCTCCCTGGTCCCCACTGCTGTGCAGTGCACCCTGGGCTGTTGCCTCCCGGTCTTCCTGATCTCTAATGTCCACAGATCTTCCTAAGGTTCTTCATTTGAGTTAATCACCATGGTCTCTGAGGACCTAGAAGAAAAAGAACTCCCAAGCGTAGCAGGCTTTCCAGTGCACCCATTTGTTTATCCGTCCAGGGCTGCCTCCTGATTAAGGATGCTGATCTAGACTCGGGATGGGTGCTGACCACACGGACCAGAATCACAGTTTCACAGTTTTCTTTGAGACAAGGTCTTTCTACATAGCCCTGACTGTCCTAGAACTCGCTCTGTAGGCCAGGCTGGCCTCAGATTCACAGAGACCTGCTTGCCTCTGCCTCCTGAGCTCTGTGTTTAAAGACATGCACCACCATACCCAGCCCACCACACATAGCCTTTCAATGAATGGTTTTCCCAGGCTGCAAGTCACTATCCCTCAAAACAGTGAAGACACTGACTAGTTGCCAGTGCAGCTGTCTGATGTCACTCAAGCACGAACTTTTAAAAGCATGCAGGAGGATATGGCCAGTGATAATGTATGCTTAATAACAGGTATAGCCTTGGGTTCAATGACAGCACTACAGAAGGCAATCTGTTCATTAATGTATATGTGTGTGCATGTTTTGGAGTACATGGATGCACATGTATGAACAGGTACGTGGACACAGTGGTACCTGTATTTGTATAGAGGCCAGAAGCCAACCTCAAGCCATTCCTCTGGAGCCATCCAACTTGTTTTTTTGAGACAGGATCTCTCCTTGCTTGCCCTGGGACTTACTGATTAGACTAGGCTGGCTGAATGGTGACCCCAAGGGATCCATCCACCTGTCTCTGCCTCCCCAGCCTTGGGATTGCAAGCACATATCACCATGCCCTGACCCAGGTTCTAAAGAGTAAACTCAAGTCTTCACGCTTGCAAAGAAAGCATTTAACAGGCCCAAACCATCATTCCAGCCAAAGAAAGACAAGAAGGAAAGGAGGGAGGGCAGAGGGATGGAGAGAGAGAGGAAAATTATTTTTCAAGTCATGTGCATTGTTTTTTTCAAATGACTAAGTTTCTAGGAGGAAAAGATTTTATTTTTCATACATAACTGCTTTGAAAATAGCACTACTCTTTGCTCTTTCAGCTTACAAAGTGCCTTAAAAATCCTTTTAGTGTGTTGCTGAAAATCCTTTCCTGGGAGAGACATGAATAGTATCTGTCTCTGCTCCAAGGTCCCAACAATTAACTGATTCCACAAAAGTTCACCCTGGGCGGGCGGTGGTGGCACACACCTTTAATCCCAGTACTCAGGAGGCAGAGACAGAAGGATCTCTGTGAGTTCGAGGCCAGCCTGGTCTACTAGAGCTAGTTCCAGGACAGAAACCAAAAAGCTACGGAGAAACCCTGTCTCAGAAAGAAGGAAAGAAAGGAAGAAAGGAAGGAAGGAAGGAAGGGAAAAGAAAAGAAAAGAAAAGAAAAGAGGAAGAAAGAAAGTTTACCCAGGGGGCCAGTGAGTTTATTTGACTTACTGACAGGACAATAGGGGAGGGATTATGGGCAGGAGCATGGATGACCTTAAAGCATCCACACTGGATCCACACTGGAAGATCTGCACCCAGCTCGATGATGACTCCCCATGGCTGTGTGGATGAAGACCCAGCCCTTCCCCAGTAAATACTCTGGGTCTTCCATGAGAGCCCAAGACCATGTGCAATCAGAAAAGAACTGCATACAACTTGCTGGAAGGAGAGGTTAGGTATTCAGAGGATGTTTCTGGATAATCTGCATCCTATCCCTCTGTGAGAGAACATCAACAATCAGAACAAATCTAGCTCTGCTAATCATTTGCAAGAAGGCTCAGCCAACTCCAAAGCTGAGAGCAGTCTGGCTTGTGGACAGCCTCGCACAGCATACTACCCCTTCC
Organism: Microtus oregoni; assembly: GCF_018167655.1. NCBI lineage: Eukaryota > Metazoa > Chordata > Mammalia > Rodentia > Cricetidae > Microtus > Microtus oregoni. The sequence continues at coordinate 21,605,576 of NW_024543070.1, forward strand.
TCCAACTCTTGCATTATTTCTGACTTCCTCTTCATCCAGGGTCCCTGAGCCCTGTAGGAAGTGACACACATGTCTAACTGTTCTCTAGCTCCAGCAAGGTACCAAACCCTCATGTCTTCTTGTCAGTTTCCATAACATGGCTGTTGGCTGCCGAGAGGGCTGTTCCTCCTACTATAAAACAGAAGTGAGGAAAAGGATAACAGAAATGGAAACATAACCAAGCAGACATGGGCTGTAGTAATAACTTATGATGGCAAACACAAATGGGGGGCAGCACCTCAGCCAGTTTCTCCGCTGGAGCCTGAGTTCCCTCCTCAAAGGATTTACATAAGTTCTCAGTACCAAATGTGCATTTCCCCTGTGAAGTGGGCCTTAAATCTAATCAAAAAGTTGGTTAGTGCAACCATCTGTACTACTACTGCACTAGCTGGTACAGCTTGCCTGGAACTTCTGCTGTGATGCAGGCAGGAGCCACAGCTGAGTTAGGACCTTTGGTGGTAAACTCCTCAACAATTTTAGTAGCACATTCTGGGACTACAAAAGGAAAGGAAAGGGACGATCCTGACCCTACAGGAGCTAGGTGGAAGGTAGGGGACACTCCTTACACTACAGGAGCTAGGTGAAATTGAGGGGACACTTGCAGCTCATGACTAGCTTTGTTTTTCCAAGTCCTGCAAGTGAATTTTGTGATATCTTCAGCTAACGGGTCTCACCATCTAGTTCGGGAATGTGGGATAATGCTCTTGTACACTGTAAAGTTTTGTCACTCATATTTAGTTTAATAAAATGCTGATTGGCCAGTAGCCAGGCAGGATAGGCTGGGTAACCAGACTAAGAGAATTCTGAGAAGAGGAAAGGCAGAGATGCAGTTACAAGCCAGATGCAGAGGAAGGAAGACGAGAATGCCTTACTAAGAAAAGGTACCAAGTCACATGGCTAAGCGTAGACAAGAATTGTGGGTTAATTTTAAGTTGTAAGAGCTAGTTAATAATAAGCCTGAGCTAATAGGCCAAACAGTTTATAACTAATATAAGTCTCTGTGTGTTTCTTTGGGACTGAAAGGCTGTGGGACTGGGTAGGACAGAAACTTCAGTTTACAAAACAACAGCAGTGTTGACAGCCTCTGTCTTTAGGGATATCCAAGGCCTCATTAGCCAACCATCTGTAGAGAAGTAGCCCACACCTACCGCTGCCCATTCTCAATCAACAACCTTATGTCTTCTGGCAATACCTGCTTCTCCCCCTCACACAAAACCCTTGTTTACTCTTAACATTTACAGGCCCAGCCTATTGCAGACTTTTCCCTGGTCAGCTTGGTAGGTCACATCTGTGTCTTAGTCAAGCATAAAGTTGCCAATAATTGCACAGCTGCACCTGGCCCCTGTATAGATTGTGAACTAATCTCCCATGCTTGCTCCTTCATTTTCTCTTTTCTCAAAGTTACTTTCACACTTTACGGATACTCTTCCATTTTGAAATGACTTAGATCCCCCAAAGTCTTTCCTACTTCATACCAATCCTTCCCCACCAAAAGGCTCAGCAACAGTGCTAACGCTCCACACTGGCCTCAAGGTCCTTGCTGAATACAGTTCTTCCTTAAGTCTGTGGTGAACACTGACCTGTCAGGCCTGTAAACCGGGCATCACTGTTTCCCTCGTACCTACATCCCTCAGTGAGCCTGTCCTTCCTATATTGTTGTGACTCTCCACTGGTGATGACCAAGTGTCTCTACTGTAGGCTGAGCCAGACCATCAGGGATTGGTTCCCCTTGTACTGCCTCAGGTTTTGCAGCTTGTGGCTCATCTTTCCTCCATTTCTTTGCAAAACTCAAACTGATCCCACCTATCTCCTGCCCCATTCCATAGCCTCACAACCTCACAGGCTGTGAGAAATTCTTCCACTGCTTGTTTAAAACTTTTCCCTAATTCCAGCAATTCCAGGGCTGGGGATCCTCTGATTGCCATGGTCCCTCACCCAGACCATTGTTAAGATCCCTGTGCACACACTAAATCATGGATTTTCCCTTTCTCGGTGTAAAAGGTCAGACTCAAGACGTATCTTCTGTTGTCTCTATTTTACTCTCTTCCTCTTTGGGGTTCCTCTTATTGACCCAGATTTCAGGATCTCAGGAAGGGCTCTCTATTACTATCTTATCTAGGTCCTCTTCTCTTTTTGTCCCCAGTCATTAGAGAGAGAGAGAGAGAGAGAGAGAGAGAGAGAGAGCAACTTTCCATTTCTCCTTCTCTTTTGTTAATGTATCTGCTAAGCTGGAGGTCAATACGGCAGTTGCCGTCTTCGTATCTATTTCTTGCTGCAATCCCCCCTTACACCTACAGCCCTCTGAGCTGCTACCTTGACCTCAAATAGATCCCTTATTACTCATAGTGAAGGCCAGGCTACCTCTGCAGCTGCTTGCTAATACCTCTGCCCCTAGGGTTCACAAAGTCTTCTCTAGCTCTCCAACTTGCCTCAGAGCATGTTCATATTCCCAGGGAGGCCCTGCCAATAAGGCAGACATGGCACTTCATACCACCTAGAAGAAGATTGCCGTCCTGGGGTTTCCCCTACAGACAACTCCCTCCCTGGTAGCCTCTCCTTAGTTATATATTTCACTACTCTCTACACTGTCCATGACCCTGCCTCTACTCTCACAAGCCCTACAGGCAAAACCACCATGTCTAAATTTACTCTGCAAACATCTGCCTCAATACACATACACACACATACACATACACACACACACACACACACTTCAGTTGCTTGTCTCCAAAAAAAAGGATACCACCATTACTCTTGTCTACACTGCCAACTATGCCAAGTGTTACTACAATTTCTTTCCTGGTAGAGATGTTAGCAATGTCTACACCTCCTTCTATTATCCCAATGATGCACCCAGCTGTGGTTCCACCAAAGTTCACACTGGAGAATCAATGAGGTAGTTAAGTTTACTGACAAGGCAATGGGTGAGAGGCTGTGGGCAGGAACATAGGTGACCTTAGAGCAGCCTCACTGAAAGACCTGTACCCTGTGGGTACAATAACTTCCCCAGGACTGCACAGATAAAACTGTTTCTCTGGTCTTTCCCTACCTACGTACTTCAAACTCTCCCCGAGACTCCAAGGCCACATCCAACCAGGGCAAAATTGCCTACAGTGTAGGGATGGCTAGATATTCAGGGAGGGTCTCAGGACCCTTCCTACCCCTCCTTCTATGAGGAAGCGTTAACAGTCTCCAAGCCCAACTGTGATGATCTTTTGAGGCAGGCCCAGCTGAGCTCCTGAGGAGTGGGGCAGTGGAGAGCATCTGGTGCAACAAACAGTCAAGAACCAGCTTGGAAAATGCTCTCAGATAAACTCTTTAGGGCATTTGCGCCATAAAAGGGCAAGATGGGTTTATTGTTCTGTATATTTTAAATCCCAACTTCTGTGCAAAGATTAACATCTCTAATCTAGCCATCAGAATATGAGAATAAAGACAGACGAACAGTAACACACTGATGTAGAGACTGCCAGCAGCTGACACTTTCACTTTTTAATTTGATTTTCTTGTGCGTGGGGGGGGTATTTTACATGTATGATGGCATGTGAGCATGCGTGTACACGTGGAAGCCAGAAGCTGATGCCAGGAATCTGGTTTGATCACTTTCTACCTTATGTATCGAGGCAGGGTCTCTCAACGAACACAGCAGTGCTCCCCCAGTTTGCCTAGGGGACCCCCTATTTCCACCTCCAGAATTCTGGGGCTACTGCAGTCAGGACACCACAGCCACTGGCATTCATGTGGGTTCCAGTCCTCACGTTTGCCCAGCAAGCCCTCTACTCACGGAGCCACCTCTCCAGACCCTCCCTTGGTGGCTTTCTTGTTGCAAAGAAACCAAGAACTTCCCTGGAACTAATGTTTTTCTCCACGTATGCAAATTATGCTCAGTTCTTTCTGGTTCATAGAATTTTGAGCGTTTCTCTTTTTGACATTGAGAAGAAATGCATTGACATGGCCGCAAGTGTTTGCTCTGCGTGAGACTCCCAGAAACTGTTTTCTTCTCCACAGCTCTCTGTATTATCTGAATCCTATTCAAATTTTGTGTGTTTGTGCACCTGTGTGCATGCGTGCACACGTGGATGGGTGTGCATGCATGAGGATCTGCCTTGCATGCACTGGCGTGTGCAGGCATGTGAAGGCCGAAGGTCAACCTCAGCTGTCATTCCTCAGGAACCCTCTACTTTATTTTTGAAACAGGATCTCTCACAGTCCTTGGGCTCACTGATTTAGCTACTGGCTGGTCAGCAAGCCTCAGGTCCACCTGTTTCCACATTCCCAGTGCCAGGATTCCAAGATATACCACCATGCCCAGCTTCTCCACATGGGTGCTGAGGAGCGAACTCAGGTCCTCATTTTGTGTGGCAAGCACTTTACCAACTGAGCCATTTTCCCAGCCACAATTTTTAGTATAATGCTTTTAATAACTTGAGAGTTTCATATCATGTATTTTGGTCATAGTCACCTCTCCCTAATGCCTCACAGATCTACCCCATCATGTCCCAAACCCCAACATACTAATCTTTTTATTAAAAATAAATTTCCGGGGCTGGAGAGATGGCTCAGTGGTTAAGTAAGTCTGACTGCTCTTCTAGAGGATCTGAGTTCAAATCCCAGCGCCCACAGGGCATTTCACACACCTGTCTGTAACTCTTAGATCTGACTCTCACACACAGACATAGCTGCAGACAAAACATCAATGCACATAAAATAAAAGTAAATACATTTATAAAATAAATTTCCTTTAATACAATATATTTTGATCACCATTTCCCCTCCCTCATTTCCTCCCAGATCTTCCCCCACCTCTCCACCCATCCAACTCCATGATTTTTTTCTCTCTCTATTTAAAAAATCAACAGGCAAATAAAAAAACCAGACTGAAACAAAACAAATGAATAAAAAACAAAGAAAAGGCAGGAGAAACATATACACATACGTAGACACACAGAAGCATACGCATACACAGGCACACACAAAATCTGTAAAAGCACAAAATCTGAAGCCACAATATATAAGCATAAAACCTTAAAGGTAAAAAAACAAATGCCTAAACAGAGCATAATGAAGCTATATATGTATACACACACACACATACACACACACACACATATATGAAAACACCATTGAGTTTGTTCTGTGTTGGCCATCTGATGTTGGGTGTGAGCCCTCCCCTCAAGTATGGTTTGTATACCCAGTGAGACTCCATTGGAGAAAACTGGTTTTTCCTTTATGAGCTGTTGCCAACTGGAGACAGCTTCTGTGTTAGGGATGGGGCTCATGTTCACTTTTCCTCTCAGTGCTAGGACCCCATCTGACTTGGACCTGTCCAGGCCCTATACATGCTGCCACGGTCTCTGTACATGTGCTGTGGTTTCCTTGGTGTCTGACATCCCCACTGACTCTTACACTCATTTTGCCTCCTTTTCTGCTGTTCTGGAGCCCTGAGGGGACGGGCTTAATGAAGACATCCCCGTTTAGGACGGAGTGTTCCAAGGTCTCTCACTCTCTGCACATCATCCGGCTGTGGGTCTCTGTATTAGCTCCCATCTCCTGCAGGTGGAAGTTCCTCTGATGATGGCTGAGCAAGATGTTGATCTCCGAACAGCAGAGTGCTGTTAGGAGTCATTTGTTGCTGCATTCCATTAACAGAACAGTTGTGTTTGGCTTTCTCCTACGCCAGTGTCCTATCTAGTCTCCGGTTCTTGGCCCCCTGAGCAGTGCCAGGCTTGGGTCCCATGTCACGGAATGGGGCTGAAACCCAATCAGAGAGTGGTCCATCACTCACACAGCTTCTGTGCCACTGTCACACAGCATCATCTGGCAGGCGAGTCACCGTAGGAGACAGGATTTGTGGCTGGGCTGGTGTCTACCTTCTCCTCTAGCAGTGTGCGGAGCACCTTCTGATGCCGTGAACACAGCCGTTAGTGGTGAAGGCTCCGGGTCAGCACCAGCACAACTCCTCTGTGTTCGGTGAAATATGTGAACGTTGTCTTCTGCAACAGGGCCTTACCTTCAGTTAGTGGAGAGCAGCCAATAGACTTGGCCATCACCTGAGCTGTTTGGGTTTCCATAAGGTTCCTTTAGCCTACAACTCGGTTAGATGTAACCCATCCCTGGCACTAGAGATTCCACTTGGTGGCAAGAGATGTCTTGTTGGATCTTTGTCTCCACCATTTAGAGTTCTTTAAAATATGTATTTATTTCAAGAAGCTTCAGCCATGGCAAGTTTTCAAGTGACCCTCAAATGGCCCTTAATGTTAGCTGTCTCTCCCCCTCTCCATTTAATTCTCCTGTTTCCGTCTCCCCCATCTCTCTGCAACTATAGAATCCATTTTTCCTTTCTTGTAAGATTCTCCCCTCCTCCTATATGACCTCCCTTATGGCTATATAGATTGTAGTATGCCTAACGAAAGCTTAAAAACTCATTTGGTCGGGGGAGAAAGCCTTAAGTATTTTAGATTAAGTTTGGCCTTAAATTTTATTAATAAGTTCAAGACGCTGTACTAAAATATCTACCTCCTGCATCCTTCTTTTCAGAGACGAAGCCCTGGTCTTATAAAAATAGCCTTTGCTTGAAGTTTGATGGAGAGAATTTCACAGAGGGGAAAAAAGGAGAAGGGAAAGTGCTGGCTAATGGGTCTAAACGCTGACAGATGTCTGAGGGCTAAAGCGCCAGTTCGCCCCACTCCTCCAGTGTGTGCTGGGTGCTGGCTTTATACGTGGCTGTGATTAATTTTAGAAGACCCTGATATTCCATCTGAGTCACTCTGCTGTGGCCTGATTGGAACTAAACGAGCAGGTCCATTTCAACACTGTCTTCTCTGGCGTCCTGACCTCTGGGGTTCTGCCAGCTCCTGAAATTGCCAGGCCTCGTTCCTATCAGTGCTCACCATCCAGCTATCAGGACGGGTCCAGTTACCATCAAAAGCAGCAGAACCAACTTAAAACAGTGCTATGTGTATCTCCACTTGGCAGCAACTGGCATCATGATGTTTACAAAGCCCACTGCAGGCCTTTCCAATGCAGCAGCAATACAAACCACCTAGTGCATGTAAACAGTGTTGTAATGAATCCAAACCTAACCATCCACCTTCAATAAATGCTAAACCAGGGAGATGGCTGAGTGGACGTGCTGTCCACACCACATTACACATGTAATCCTCTCTATCTCCCTCGCCTCCCACACACAGTTTTACAATTTTAAATACAGGTATGGTACTAGCGTAATAGTTAAGTCAGTAACATACTTGTTTTGCAAGGACACAGACTTGAGTTCCATACTCCTGGAATCCATATTTTAAAAATGCACGTGTGATGGCAAGAACTTATAATCCTGGTGCTGTCAAGGCAAAGCCAGATAGATCCTGGAACTAGCTCTGTGACCAGCTGCCTAGCCAAACCAGTGAATTCCAGGCCAATGAGGGAACAATGCCTAAAGAATAACAGTCAGTGGGCAGTGGTGGTGCACACCTTTAATCCCAGCACTCATGAGTCAGAGGCAGGAGGATCTATGTGAATTGGAGGCCAGCCTGATCTACAGAGTGAGTTCCAGGACAGCCAGGGTTACACGGAGAAACGCTGAGTTCCAGGACAGCCAGGGTTACACGGAGAAATGCTATCTCAAACAAACAAGCAGCCACTCAAAGCTGGTCTTCAAGTCTCCACTCACACATAAACATGTGTGCCTGCACACATATGCTCGCCTACCTTTGAACATCACACAGACACACACACCCACGCACAACCAAATGTCTAGGAGCAGCCCAGACACATTGATTCAGTCCATCCAGCCAAGAGCCCCTGGGTGTTTGTGGTCTGGACACCACACGCTGGAGGATCTAGAGCAGAGGGACACTTAGCCCTTGCCCTGAGGTCCTCTGAGTCAGCCAGGAGGCACTGATAGGATGACAGGAAATCGACTTTTCTGAAAACGTTTTCTGAATCATGTTCCTTGCCTGGGGATGAGTGGCATCTGAAGACGTGGACTGGAAGCAAGCCCAGTGTTGCTCCCAAATGAAGCCAGGACGGCTGTGCCAAAGGGAATGTTGGGCAAATGGCAGATCATGAGCACTCTCCTGGTTCTGCCAGGTCAGGACTGTATCAGCCCAAGAAGTTTTTGTTGCAGAACATCTAGCAAGTACCAGGAAGCATGTGCCACCAGGCATTCTCATTTCTGTGTCCCGTACTGTCTCGTTCGCCTACAGAGGGACCTCCTTCTGGAGAGGGCTCTCGGATTTTCCACAAGCACTTGCATGTGCTCACTCAACGGCCTCTCTGGTCTTGGTAATAGGCTCAGAAGTAAGCACTGACCTAGGATAAATCAATCAGAACCGGAAGCCAGGAGAAAAGCCATCAGGTGCCAAATACAGATGAAGTAAATCAGAGCTGTCTGTGGCCGTGTGCTGCCCTGTGGGCAGCAGGCAGAGTGAAGTGGAAGAACCCACAAGGAGACGTTGCCCTGGCGATACTGTGTCTGCTCCCATCACCCTGACTATTGTTTAAGTTTGGTTTGTGTTTTTTCTTGTCATTAGCAACCAACGTTATGACTTCCACCTGTGATAGTGTGCATCTGTAACCTCAGCCAGTGCTCAGGAAGATGAGGCAGGAGCACTGTAAGTTCAAGGCCAGCCCGGACCGGGGAGCGCTGTCAAAGCAGTACTGCAAGCCTATAGATCGCTGTATTCTGGGAGAGCTATAAATACTTGTGACTCCTTTGGCGCACACATACAGTACTCTGCCTATTCTTAGTAGCGGGCTGAGTTCAGGAAGGGCTCAGGATCCCTGTGGCTACATGTCTTGAGAGAAAGATGAGCTGGCCCCTCAGCTGTGCTGCCCTGCTTAACATCCGAGCCTAGCTCACATTGCAGCTTGGAATTAAATCTCACGGGCTCCAAGAATCCTGTCTTAACAATACTCAAGCTGGAAGTATATCCAGCCAACATGCCCTTTAAAGCCCAATGGTCCCAGTGCACACATCCAGGAAGCTTCAAAGGTTTCCTAGCCCCACTGTTCTGCAAGCTCTCCCATCGTGGCAACTGCCCTGCAACAGAAGTTGTAACTGTCAGATGCCAGGGCTCTGGGACACACCATTTTCCCCTCACAGACTGGGCAAAGACACTAGACGTCTCTACCAAACTGGGAACATCCACATTACCTTTTTATTTTTTCTTCCCAAGATTTATTTTTCTATGTGCATGAGCGATTTGTCTGCATGTATGTATGTTGTTGGCTGTTTATTGCTCATTTGTGTCTGGTAAATTTAAAGGAAAGAATCCATAATCTCTCCTATTTAGTAAATCCAAAATTTTATCCCTAACTTACTTTCTATCATATCTAGGAAAAACTTCAACTATAACTGTCTAGTCTAAACAAAAAGTGCATTGCAAACAACTTCCAAAACTTTAGAAATGATAGAGACATCTGACTGCCTGACAGTCACTCAAAGTTCCTCTACATCATTGGGCAACCATCTTCAGCCTACAGACCTAGAGTATCTGGTAGACACATCTATAAAGCAGGAATTTTGAATGACTGTCTACCTCATCATAGTTCAGCAGTTTCCTCTGTGTCCTGCAGAATGTCTGGCAGTTTCTTCTGTGAAGCAGGAACCCTGAATGACTATCCCACCTTGTTTTGGCAAAGTTTGCAGCAGTCACTTTCCTGTGGGTCCTGCATGTCCAGTTGGCATAGCACACAGTCAGCAGTCAAAGGCAAGAACAGATTCTTTGTTCAGTGGCTAACTGCCAAAATGAAAGCAAACTCCATAAGGAGTTTCTTCAATGCCCATATCTTCTCTGAAGTAAATTGGTGCTGCCAGGAGCAGATGTGTCTCATTCTCATGAAACATTTTCAGGTGATGGTGGTGCACGCCTTTAATCCCAGCACTCGGGAGGCAGAGACAGGCGGATCTCTATGAGTTCGAGACCAGCCTGGTCTACAGAGCTAGTTCCAGGATAGGCTCCAAAGCCACAGAGAAACCCTGTCTCGAAAAACCAAAAAGAATAATAAATAAATAAACAAAACTTTTTAAATGCCATATTATATAGGCCTTTGAAGTATTTGAAAACCATCTATTTAAAATATATTTCCATATGATCTGAAAAACATACCTAGCATATCTACAAATTTTATTGTTATAGATTACTAACTACTGACCTGTGTTTCTTGATTATCCTAAATAGTTCATAATAATGGTTTTCAAAAGCTAGAATTTTCCCTTACATTTTAAAATTAACTCCATAAGTACAACATCTTAAACAGGAGCAAAAACATATACAGTATGTTGTAACAAAAATAACCTTAAATTGGTATCAATATATAAAATCCCTTAAACAAGAGTAGAAACATAAATACAATGCACTGTAACAAAAATTACCTTATATTTGTATCAATATATAAAAGTCCTTTAAGTAAGGGCAAAAACACATATACAGTATAACAAAATTGACTTCGAATTTGTACCCATATACCAAAATCTATGCCAATACAAAATATCTCAGATTAATAGTTGTTTTTTAATTCTATATCCCTATATTCACCTAAATATAACAAATATCCATGACCCACAAAATAACCAAAGGCCACCCACACCCCCCTTTCTCTTGGGAATGTGGACATTGTGTTCTCTAGGCTGTTTCCTGCTGAATGTGGGTGAAGTATTTTTAAGGTCCCAGAAAGAAAATTTGAGATAATGGCCAAGTCCTGGAAGACCGGTTATAACCTTTGTTAACAGATATCACCTGTCAAGTTTCAGGAGGTCTCCCCCTATCAAACCAGACCCAAATCAGCCTGGAACAAATCCACGGCCTCTTGTTTCCTGTGGAAACAGAAGCAAAACCTCTTCTCCGAAGTATTTTTGGTTTCCATTTGACAAATGCATTTTTTGACTTTTTTAAAGTTAAGGCATTCTTAAAATATCTAGGCTGGTTTATTTCCACAGTCCCTCTTTCAAGTTCAGGTCTCTTAGCAGCTGCCCTTTGCTTTTTAGCAATCAGAAAATTCAAAATCAACACAATACTACACAGGGTCCAGACTCCCTGAGTGCTTGTCATCTTTACGCGGCTTTTTTCTCTTATATTATTTTTAGTGTGTTTCTCTCTACGGCTGCCTATACCCATTTTCTTTCTTTCTTAAGCCTACACGGATTGTAAAGCACATTGGAACCCGTTTAGAGGGTTTTTTCCCATCTGGACCTTTGTACTGCCTATCTTTTAACTGTTTTTCGACACATGAGCAAACTTGAGACTGTTAAGCTACCCCTGGGTCCTCCACATGCTCTAGTAGCTGGCTTTGCCCACCCTTGGGTGAGGTCGTGAAAGCCAAGCCCAAAACTTGTAACCAGGTCGGAGGTACCTAGCCGGAAACTGCTTTCCACCTTCCTAGAGCTCTAGAATGAAAAGCTTGGGCTGTGGCAGGCATTTTTACTTTGGTTGTTTGTTGTTGTTTGTTTTGTTTTTGTTCCTACCTAATATGCTGGCTGCTCAAGGCTTGTCAGCAGGCACAAACTCTTAAAGGATCTAAATTCTTTTTTTTTTTCAATCTTTCTCAGGCTCTAGATGGATATTCAAGCCCCACCATGGTATGCCAAAATGCTGTATGATGTTTTATTCTTTTGACTTTTTGAGGGGTCCACCACCCATCTCCCAAATAAATCACCCATAGAGGCTTATTCTTAGTTATGATTGCCTGGCCTTAACTTGACTTGTTTCTTGCCAGCTTTTCTTAGTTTAAATTATCCCAAATACCTTTTGCCCTTGGACTTTTATCTTTCTCTATCTCTGTATACCTTTCTTTACTTCTTTCTCCGTGGCTTGCTGTGTAGCTGGGTGACTGGCCCCTGGTGTCCTCCTCTCCTTGTTCTCTTGCTCCTTCCTCTTCTTCCAGATTTTTCCTTCTCCTTATCCTCTTTGCCTGTCAACCCCTCCTATACCTGCTCCTGCCTCACTATTGGCCTTTCAATTCTTTATTATACCATCAGGTGTTTTAGACAGGCAAAGAATCACAGCTTCACAGAATTAAACAAAGGCAGCATAAACAAAAGCAACACACCTTAAAATCGTATTTCCTAACATATGTTTGTGCCTATATGCATGCTGGATGGTTCTAAACCATGTGGGGAGTAGGATCTGAATCCCAATGTTTGGACAGAGTATTAAGGGTTCTTAACCCCTGAGCCATCTCTCCAGCTCATCATTCAGATTCCTTGAAGCCCAAATTTTCTCCTGAACATATTCATATGTTGTGTATGCTTTTTTAACATCTTTATTTTGTGTGTATGTGTACATATGTGTATGTGGGGGGATGTGTGTACATGTGTGTGCATGTGTGTGCATGTATGGATGCTGAGGGACAGCCTCAGGTGTTCTTTCTCAGGTGCTGCATGTATTTTTACCGGGACTTTCATCACCAAATAGGTTAGGCTGGTTGACCAGTGAGTCCCAGTGACACCTGGCTCCATCTTCTCTGCACTAGTTGGCAAGTATATGTCACCACACCCTGTTTTTTAAACATTTATTTTGAGCTTGAGCTTGGGTCCTCAGGCTTGCAAGGCAAGTTCTTTACTAATGGAGCTATCTCCCCAATGCCTAACACCTTTAGTAAGGCAGGATTTGTGCCTTATACGCTTCTGCCATTTAAAGCATCTAATTCCACATCTCGAGTATTCTCACACAGTCGTACAAACATACCCACTTTTAGGACATGCTCATCACTCCATGAAGCAACCTGAAACTCTCAGCCATCTCCCAGTGACCCCATTCCTTCAAGCCCTGGTTCTCTTTTCAGCCCCTGTAGACAGGAACACATGTCTATATGTTGACATATACTGTGTGACCCCCTTGATTGGCTTCTTATGTAATACATGTGTAGTGTTGTCAAGATTCATCTACAATGTCATGAGTCAGTGTGTTCTCACAGCCGAACAATTGCTGTGTGAATCTTTCATGTATTATATCATGACTTGTACAAAGAGATGTTTGACTTCTTTTCCTTTTTGTAGTTCTCTAATTTCTTCCTCTTGCTTTGTTGCTCAAGCTAGTGTTTCCAGCACTGTATGGAAAAAGAGTCAGGACACCAGACAGCCTTGTCTCACCTGATTTTAATGGGGTCACTTCTAGTTTTTCTCCCTTCAGGATGACCCATGCTTTATGTGTTCTACCTTTCTTCTACTTATTTCAAAGTATTGTCTAATTTCCCTTGTAAGCTTCTTCTACTATTCATAGATTTATGCATTTCAAATTTATTTTGTTACTGACTTACAGCTTTTTCTTTCTTTTTTCCTCTCTCTCTCTCTCTCTCTCTCTCTCTCTCTCTTCCTCTCTCTCTCTCTCTTTCCAGCCCTGTACACTGACTCAGAGCAGCATCATGCAAGTCTAGTATTCTACCACCAAGCGACAACTCTCAGCTTCCATTGCATTCTCATGTGGAAATATACTTAGTAGTGTATCAGTTTTTTTAAGCTTAATTAAGATTGTTTTGTGCTCACTTCTCCAGAACAAATTTCTATACACCCTTAAGAAGAATGTATATTCTACTCTTATTGGGTAGAAAGTTATAGAAATATCTGTGAGCTCTAATTGTTTTTATTTTGTGTGTGTGTGTGTGTGTATGTGTGTGTGTGCACGCATGTACATGCATGTGTACATCCAAAGTTCAGAAGACAACCTCAGGTGTCAGTCCTTGCTCTCCACCCTGTTTGAACATGGTCTCTTTGTTGGAGTTCTGTCACCTATGCTAGGCTACCTGGCCTGTGAGCTTCCAGGGGCTTTCCTCTCTCTACCTTCTATCTCACCAGAGGCATGCTGGGATTGCAGGCCCATGACAGCAGCACCTGGTCTTACTCAGGCTCTGTAGATTCAGATCCTTGTGCGTGCTAAACAACTTGCCCAGCCCAGTCCTATTTGTGCTATTCTGATATTTGTTCCTGGTTTGTTCTTTTACCTAATTCTTCTATCTATGATTGAATACTTGTTGCATATATCTCAAACTATTACTGTTGAATCTTCCTTTTCTATTGTTATAGGTTTTATTGCTCATGTATTTTAGGCTCTACTGATATATGTGTATATATTTATAATGCCCTTCTTACTAATGTACTGACCTTCTGTTGTCTAAAATGTTCCTATTTATCCCTATAGTATCTTTTGTTTTAAAGTCTACTTTTTCTAATATTAGTATAGTCATTCCATTTCTCTTATCTTTGCTGTTTGCATTATGACACTTTTAATTTTAACTCATGTCTTTTAAAATATAGCTCTTGTAGAGAGCTGGTAATTGAATTTGGAGGTTATCCTCATTACTTTCCCTATTATACAATAAATTACCTTGGTAAAAGCAATTTAAAGGAGAAAGGTTTATTTTGTCTCACAGCCTACAATTGTGTGGAGAAGACAAAGTGGGGGGAGCTTGAGGCAGTCAGGAAGCAGCAAGTTACAAATGCTGATGTTCAGCTCGCTTCTCCTCATTCTTAGGTCCCAGACCCCAGCCTAGAGAATGGTGCTGCCCACGGTGGGCAGGTCTTCCCAACTCAATTAACTTATAAGATAGTCCCCTTACAGACACGCCCAGAGACCTGTGTCCCAGCTAATGTTAAATCTCATCAGGTTGACAATTGAGATTAACCTTCAAAGGGTTGTTGTTGTTGTTGTTGTTGTTGTTGTTTGGGGGAGTTGTTTTTGTTTTAGTGTTTAAACCAGTTTGACAATTCTCTCTTTTGCTTCACTTTTTTAACCTAAGTACCTTAGATATCATCATTGATACGATTAGGATTGTATCTATCATTTTGCTTTTTATTTTCTTTATTTCTTACAAGTTTTGTTTCTTTGTTCCTCGGGCACTTTCTTTTGTGTTTAACAGATGTTTCTAGTGTAGAACTTTTTTAAATGCTTACTTAGCTGTTTTCAAGGTTTCTTCTTGGTGTCTACTCTGATTATTATAATTACTCCTTAAATTTAGATCAATCTATCTTTAATACTTTCTTGGTTTCAGTAGTTTACGGATCTTGGTTCTTAAGAAGCGTTGGTTCCTTCTCTCTGTAATGTTATTTTCATAGAAGTTAAATTTATTCCCGTGTTTACACTGCCTGTCTATCGCTACAGGTGACAAAGAGACCCTTATGTTGTTCCCTTTAGATCAGAGGAGGAAAGATGGCAACTTTACTCATTCATCCTGTCTTTTGTGTTTACTTTGTGGTTCCAATTTTACCAGTGTTCTTTATTTCCTCACCTATATTCAAGTTACTCCTGTAAAGAAAAAGAAAAGAAAACAATAACAGCAAAAACAGCTCTAGTGTCAAAGGGAAAAAAAGAGTTTATTTTGGAACCCAATGTTTTTTTAGTGTTCAAAGTTTTTAATTTGAATTTTATACATACACATAATATTTTGAGCTAATCTACTTTCTATTTCCTCCCTCCATTCCTGCCCGGCATCTGAACCATGGTTCACATGCTTTTATATTTTATTAAATTTGTTTTAGTCATTTTATGCCAACCACAATCCTCCCCCACCCATCACCCTCCACTCCACCTCAACCCCCATCCCCCACCCCACCTCCGTCTAACAAACTCCTCAGAAAGGGCAAAGCCTCAAATAGGGCATCAATAAAGCCTGGCATATGAAATTGTGGCAGGACCAAGCCTTTTCCCACTGTATGAAGGCTGAGCAAGGTATCCCACCATAGGGGATGGATCCAAAAAGTCAATTCATGCACCAGGGATAGATCCTAGTCCCACTGCCAGGGGTCACACAAAAAGACCAAGCCATAAACAGTCTCCCACATTCAGAGGGCCTAATTTTAGTTTCATGCAGGCTCCCCAGTTGTCAGTCCAGAGTCAGTGAGCTCAGGTCACCTTCCTCTCTGGGTTTCTCAACCATGATCTTGCCCCCTCCCCTTGCTCATATAAATAACCCCTCCTTCATCTCTTCTACTGAACTCCAGGAGCTCAGCCCAGTGCTTGGCTGTGGATCACTGCATCTGCTTCCATAAATACCGGATGAAGTTCTGTGATGACAATTAGGGTAGTCACCAGTCTGATTACGGGAGAAGGCCAATTCAGGTACCCTCTCCACTATTGCTAAGAGTCTTAACTGAATTCATCCTTGTGGATTTCTTGGCATTTCCCTAGCCCCAGGATTCTCCCTAACCCTGTAATGGCTCCCTCTAACAAACGATTTCTTTCATTGCTCTCCCTCTCCACCCCTCCCCCTACTCAACCATCCCGTTCTTATGTTCTCATGTTCTTATACCCCTTCCCCTCTCCTCTTTCCCCCACCTGCCCTCAGTTTACCCAGGAGCTCTCATCTATTTCCCCTTCCTAGGGTGATTCATGTGTCCCTCTTAGGGTCCTCCTTGTTACCTAGCTTCTCCAATACTGCCGGTTGTTGCCTGGTTTACATCTAATACCCGCTTATGAGTTTTTGTCTTCCTAGGTCTGGGTTACCTCACTCGGGATGATTTTTTTTTCTAGTTCCTTTTATTTGCCTGCAGATTTCATGATGTCATCACTTTGTACAGCTGAGTAATACTCTGTTATGTAAATGTACCATATTTCTTTATCTGTTCTTTGGTTGAGGGGCATCTAGGTTGTTTCCAGGTTCTGGCTATTATGAATAAAGCTACTATGAACATAGTTGAACAAGTGTCCTTGTGGTATGATTAAGCATCCTTTGGGTAAATGCCCAAGAGTGGTATTGTATCACAAGGTCTTGAGGTAGATTGATTCCCAATTTTCTGAGAAGCCGCCATACTGATTTATGTACAAGTCTGTACTCCCACCGGCAGTGGAGGAATGTTCCACATCTAACATAAGCTGTCCTTAGTGTGTTTGATCTTAGCCATTCTGACAGCTGTAAGATGGTATTGCAGACTCATTTTGATTTGCATTGCCCTGATGACTAAGGATGTTGAGCAATTCCTTAAATGTCTTCAAGCCATTTGAGATTTTTCTGTTGAGAATTCTCTCTTTAGATCTGTACCCCATTTTTTAAATGGACTGTTTGATATTTTGATGTCTAGTTTGGGAAAAACAAAAAATCCTGAATAGTCAAAACAATCCTTTACAGTAAAGAAACTTCTGGAGGCATCACCATCCCTGACTTCAAGCTCTGCTGTAGAGTTATAGTGATAAATACAGTTTGGTACTGGCATAAAAACAGACATGTAGATCAAGGGAATCGAATTGAAGATACATTAATCCACACAGCCATGAGCACTTGATTTTTGATAAAGAAGTCAAAATTGTGCAATAGACTAAAGAAAGCATCTTCAGCAAATGATGCTGGTATTTTCAGCAAATAATGCTGACATAACTGGATGCCAACATGTAGAAGAATGTAAATAGATCCTATTGCTATGCACAAAACTCAAGTCCATGTGGATCAAAGACCTCAACATAAATCCAGTTACACTGAACCTGTAGAAGAGAAAATGGGAAGTAGCCTCGAACACATTGGCACAGGAGACCACTTCCTAAATATAACCCCAGCAGCACAGACACTGAGAGCAACAGTCAATAAATGGGACCTCCTGAAACTGAAAAGCTTCTGAAAGGCAAAGGACACAGTCAACAAGACAAAATGGCAGCCTACAGAATGAGAAAAGATCTTCACCAACCCCACATAGGACAGAGGGCTAATCAGCACATAGCTTCTTTCCAGAACTATCTTTCACACTGCCTAGGGTTCTTTATTTTATCCTGAAGGACCCTGGAAGGATCCTTCACTGGGTGATCTCCTAGTGATAAAGTTTATTTACCTGGGAGTGTTTTGATTGACTTTTGTTTTTGAGAGATGCTTTTCTGGATGTAGAGTTCTTGTTCTACGAGTTATTGATTTTTCTTTTTAATTTTTAAATTACTTAGTGTGTGTCTGTGTGTGTATGTGTGTGTGTGTGTGTGTGTGTGTGTGTGTGTGTGTGTGCGTGCTTATGTGTGACTCATATGCTATGCAGATCGGAGGACAACTTATGGAACTTAGTTCTCTCTTTCCACTGTATGGGTCCCAAGGATCAGGTTCAGGTCATCAGGCCAGGCAGTGAGTACTTTCACCCACGGAATCATCTCACTGCCTCTCCCTCCCCCTTTCACCATTTTGAATAGAATCATCTCTTGATTCCTGGCCTCTACTGTTTCTGCTGAAAAGTCCACCTTTAAATTTACGGGAGACACCTCATTTTTGAGTCATTTTTTTCCTCATCAATTTTGAGAGCCTCTCTTTGTTTTGACTTTGTCTTTTTTTTTCAATTTAAAAAGTATGCTAAAATGGACAATGGTGGCACATGCCTTTAATCCCAACACCAGGGAGGCAGAGACAGGCGGATCTCTGTGAGCTCAAGACCAGTCTGGTCTACAAAGTCGGTTTCAGGACAGCGACTGTGACACAGAGAAACTCTGTCTCAGAAAAAAAAAAATTATGTTGATTCAGCAACGCTAATTTAGAATTGTAACATACAGTGGGGAAATGTTCCTTGACATTTTCAAACTCCTGACATGATACTCTTTGAGATTAAGGGAATTCTCAGAGTTTTCAAAATTAAATTTTTAAACATACAGCAATCTTCACATGCTATAATTTGAATAGATAAACTATTTTAAGACAGGGTTTCTCTGTGTAGGCTTGGCTGTTGTGGAACTCACTTTGTAGACCAGGCTGACCTCGAACTCACAGAACTCTGCCTTCTGAGTGCTGGGATTAAAAATAGCTAAAACTTTTTTTAATTGATTTTTATTGAGCTCTATATTTTTCTCTGCCATCCTCCCCACTTCAATCCTCCCCCAAGGTCTCCATGCTCCCAATTTATTCAGGAGATCTTGTCTTTTTCTACTTCCCATGTAGATTGGATCTATGTAAGTCTCTCTTAGTGTCCTCATTGTTGTCTAAGTTCTCTGGATTTGTGGTTTGAAGGCTGGTTTTCTTTGCTTTATGTTTAAAAACCACCTATGAGTTGAGTACATGTGATAATTGTCTTTTTGTGTCTGGGCCTCACTCAAAATGTTTTCTAGCTCCATCTATTTTCCTGCAAAATTCAAGATGTTATTTTTTTTCTGCTGTGTAGTACTCCATTGTGTAAATGTACCACATTTTCCTTATTCATTCTTCAGTCGAGGGGCATTTAGGTTGTTTCCAGGTTCTGGCTATGACAAACAATGCTGCTATGAGCATAGTTGAGCACATGTCCTTGTGGCATGATTGAGCATCCTTTGGATATATACCCAAAAGTGGTATTACTGGGTCTTGAGGAAGGTTGTTTCCTAATTTTCTGAGAAATCGCCACACTGACATCCAAAGGGGCTGTACCAGCTTGCATTCCCACCAGCAATGCAAAAGTGTTCCCTTTACCCCACAACGTCTCCAGCATAAGTTGTCCTCAGTGTTTTTGATCTTGGCCAAGGAATAGCTAGAACTTTTAAAAACTAAACTACTCTAAGTTTATTCATACTTTTAGAAACTACATCGTACAGGAATAGTCAGTAAAAACATAGTTTAAAATTTAGGTCTCATGGTAAGATAACAGTCCTTCCTTGAGAGAGCATTCAAAGGACCTACACAAGGCATGCTGTTATGTGAACTTACCAGTGCGAATTTTGTCTTATTGATTATCATCTCTTGTTCTACTTTCCAAATGTTACACTACACCTTGCATACATTTGTTTGCACGTATGCCTATAAACATTGTAGGCTCAGATTGAGTTGGGGAAAGATTATGCAGTATGTTTCTTTCTGAGATTGAGTGACCTCGACTAATATCATACATAAGCCCATTAATTTCCCTAAAATTTTTGTGATTTCATCTTTTTAGGGCTGAATATTGTGTGTTTTACATACACACCGGATTTTCATTTTCCATTCATCTCCTATTGGACTAGGTTGGTTCCCTTTTCTTGCTATAATGATTAGGACAGCAATGAACATGGGGGTGTAAATATCTCCTTGGTGAAGAGTTCCCTGGGTACCTGCCCAGAGGGAAATGCTGAATCATATGGTAGTTCTACTTTTAAGATTTTCAGGCACCGCCAAACTGAATTCCACAATAGATAGATAGATGTGTTAATTTGCACACAGCCGTGAACAAGGACTCCTGTTTGCACAGCCGCCCAAATGCTCATTGTCAGATCCCTTAGTGACCCCCATTCTGACTGGGGTGAGGCAGTATCTCGACTTCATTTTCATTTCCTCAATGGTTAGGGAGATTGAAAACTTTTCAAAAGAGCTATTGGCCTCTTGTAACTTTTTATTTGAAAACCATTTATTCAATTCATTAGTCCATCTATGGGTTGGTAGTTTTATTTCGTTGCTATTTAATTTTGCAGATCTTGGTATATCTAGACATTAACCCCGTGTCTGTAGCATGGCTGTAAAGGCGGTCTCCCACTCTGTGGGTATGGGCTCTACTGGGTTTTGTTCCTATGCAGAGCCTTTGATTTTCTTGTGGTCACCTCTGTTGATACTTGGGACTGGCTCCTGAACTTTTGGTGTTCTTTCCTACTCCAGTGTCTTCAAGAGTAGGTCCTGTGTTTTTGTCTGGACATTTTCACGTTGCATTTTGAGGAACAAGTTTATCCGAGCTGGTCTGAAATCTTCCTTGGAAGTTGCATAGAATTCAGTAGTGAATATATGTCCCATCCTGGCTTTTCTCTGTGGGAGAATTTTGATTACATCTTCAATCTCATTGCTCGCAGTGAGTTATGCTTACGTTATTTATCTCTTCTGGCTTTAGTTTTTGTAGATGATACATATTAAGAAATTCTTCTATTTATTCTGGGTTTTACTGGTGTACGTTTACAAAGTATTTGCTAATAATGTTTTCTACTTCACTATAGTCTGTTTTGGTGGCACACTTTTCATCTCCAATTCTGAAGTATCTTTAAAACTCCAATCTCCTTTAAAGTTCTGTGGACCCTAGTTAAAGAAGCGAGTTAAGTGCTTTCTCACCCCACGATGGAAGAACTAGGGCACAGTCATGACCAAATCAAAGCAAAACCAAAGTTCACCAGAGTAAAAAGTTCAGGGCTTGGTGTCTGGGACCGGCTCATGGTACTCCAGCTGGGTTTCCTTTGCTGTGATAAAACGCCACGACCAAAAGCAACTTGGGAAGGAAGGTGTTTATTTCGGGTTTACACTTCCAGATAACAATCTATCACTGAGGAAAGTCAGGGCAGGAATTCAAATGAGACAGAAATCTGGAGGCAGGAGCTGATGCAGAGGCCATGGAGGGGTGCTGCTTACTGGCTTGCTCTTCATGGCTTGCTCAGCCTGCTTCCTAACAGAAGAACCCAGGACCACTAGCGCTGGAGTGGTTCCATCCACAGGGAGCCTGGCCTTCCCACATAGGTCTCAAACAGGACAATGCCCCACAGGCCTGTCCATTGGCCAATCTGAGGGGGCCATTTTCTCAGATGCAGTTTCTTCTCCTCCAGTGACCCTAGCTTGTGTCAAGTTGATGTGAAACTAACCAGTACATCTCTGATCCTGCAGAGGCTGGAAGCCTAGGTGCCTGATGCTTCCTGGTTCTGGTCCTACAAAAGCCAGAGACCTCATTGTATGGTGCTTTCTGGTCCCACCAGAGAAGGAGGCCTATTGTCTTTGCCTTTTGACATTTGCTTGTGATGTGATTGTTGTGGGTCACTCTAAATTGATCCTCCTTGAAGTGTGTGGAGTACTTGGAAGTACAGGCCAATGTTCATCAATCTCTAAGCCTTCATCTATTATTTCACCACCACCCCGCCATCTGAAACCCGCATTATGCATAGCGTGGCGTGTTTGATGGTACCCCCTGGACTCTGGCCTGTGGCTCAGCTCACCTTGATTTTCTCTCTACTACTGACGTGCAATTGGTCTCGACAGACATCTGTTCCAAGTCATTGATGCCGTTCATCTTCTGCCTCTTACAACTCCTCTCAGGTTGCACTGATGAGGCTTTTATCTCAGAATATTCTTTTCATGAAAGAGTGAGAGACAGGGTCTCACTACATAGCCCAGCGTGGCCCAGAGCTGGCATTCCTCCTGCCTCAGCCTCCCACTGCTGGGATTGAAACCAAGCCCACTTCAGACTTTTCTATATAGAAATAGATAGAGGCCATTTTTATGTTTTTATCAACATTTCTATTTGTCCTGATATTGGGTTGTTTTTTGTTGTTGTTGTTAGACTTCTTTGTTTGTTAAACTTTGTCTTTTTTTTTTGTCACTTGAATATACTTAAATTTTAAGGAACATGGTCTTACTGTATTGCCCAGGCTAGCCCAAGTTCCTGGGTTCAAGAGATCCTCTGCCCCAACCTCCCTAGCAGCTGGGGCCACAAGCATGTATCACCAAACTGGATCTAAGCAGTTGCTCTAAACCCTGTGTCTAGTAAGTCCAACATCTGTACTTCCTTAACAGTGTCTAGAGGTTATTTTTATTTTCCTGTCAATGGGCCCTGCCTTTGTGTCTTCCGGTGTTCATTCTGTTTTGTTAAAAGCAGGATGATTCATATCATAAGCTGATGACTACCCTCAACATCAAATTCTCTAGCTCCAGAGAGTTTTGGTTTTGCTTTTCTGTTTTGTTTACTTTTATAAAGCTGATTAAGCAATTTGTTTGTTTTTTATGATAGCCTGAAGTCTCCTCAATTACCGGGGTTATTTCCAGGATGCTGAATGGCCTGTGGGTATCTCATTTCCCAAGATTTTCCTTTCAGAGGTTTCGGTTAGTCTGCTGTGCCTTAGTCACTGCCCCAGACGTCTATGAAATTACTCAATTGCCTGTAACTGTTTTCAAGGGATACCCTGTAACGAAAATGCCTTTCACTCTGTGTAAGCAGACACAGGCCATGGGTAAACAGCCTTATCAGTGGTTTTTCTGTGAACTGCTTGACCAGAGTATAAAGGCAAATGGGCTTTGAAAGCCCTGTGAGCTCCTTATGAGGCTGCTAAGAAGATAATTTTACTATGAACATGGCCTGTGACATTTTAAGGATATTTGGGGAGATGTAACCAAGGCTTAGAACCAAAAGCGAGCCAGACTTTTGCAATTTGAATCATTTCCAACATTTGAAGAAAAAAAAAGATTCTGTCAATTTCTACCCATTTTCTAGTGGCCTTTTAAATGCTTTAATTAAAATATAACCACATTACACACTGCTTCCCTTTCATCCCTACCCCAACCCCTCCTGTGTCCCTTCCCCCTCCTCCGATGTCACCCCTCACACTCTCTCTCAAACTGATGGACTCCATTTCTTCTTTTCCATTATTGAAAATGGATTTTTTTTTTTTTTTTGGTTTTTCGAGACAGGGTTTCTCTGTGGCTTTGGAGCCTGTCCTGGAACTAGCTCTGTAGACCAGGCTGGTCTCGAACTCACAGAGATCCGCCTGCCTCTGCCTCCCGAGTACTGGGATTAAAGGTGTGCGCCACCATCGCCCCGCCTTGAAAATGGATTTTTTCATACAATATATTCTGATTATGGTTCCCCCCAACTCCTCCCACTTTCTCTCCACCTCTCCTCCCATCCAGATCCACACCTTCTCTGTCTCTTGTTAAAAAACAAACAGATATTTAAGGAACTACTCAACATTCTTAGTTCAGTGAAATGTAAATCAAAATGAGTCTGCAATATCATCTTACACCTGTCAGAATGGCTAAGATCACAAACACTGAGGACAGCTTATGATGGGGAGGATGTGGAATAAGGGAAAACTCCTCCTCTGCTGGTGGAAGTACAAACTTGAACCTAAATCAGTATGGTGACTTCTCAGAAAACTGGGAATCAATCTGCCTCAAGACCCAGTAATAGAATACCACTCTTGGGCATACCCCAAAGGATGCTCAATCATACCACAAGGACGTTTACTCAGTTATGTTCATTGCAGCATTATTCATAATAGCCAGAACCTGGAAACAACCTAGATGCTCCTCAACTGAAGAATGGATGAAGAAAATGTGATACATTTACACAACGGAGTATTACTCAGGTGTAAAAAAAAAGCCTTTTTTTGCATCTAATGAGATGATCATGTGGTTTTTGTCTTTCAGTCTAAATGTTTATATGTTGAATTACATTTATTGATTTATGTATGTTGAAACAATCCTGCATCTCTAAGATGAAGTTTACTTGGTCATGGTGGATGATCTTTTTGATTTGTTCTTGGATTCAGTTTTCAAGTTTATTGAGAATTTTTACATCTGTGTTCATCAGGGAAATTGATCTGTAATTCTCTTTCTTTTTCAGGTCTTTTATGTGGTTTAAGTATCAAGGTAACTGTGGTCTCATAGAAAGAATTGGATAGTCCTTCAGTCTATATTTTTTGTGGAATTATTTGAGGTGTATTGGCATTAACTCTTCTTTGAAAATCAGGCAGAATTCTGCTCTAAAACATCTGACCTTGGCGTTTTTGGTGTTTTTTTTTTTTTTTGGGTTGGGTGACTTTTACTTACTGTTTCTGTTTTACTAGGGGTTATAGGTCTGTTTAAATCTTAAGTTAACTTTGATAGATGGCATATAGCAAGAAAATTATTATTTTAGACTTTCAAATTTGGAGTGCAGATTTTTAATTTCCTATGATTCTCTGGATTTCCTTGATGTCTTTTGTTATGTCTCCTTATTATTCTAATTTTCATTTTGGTCTTCTCTTTGCTATTTGTCCATCTTACTGACTCTCTCAAGGAACAAATTCTTTGTTTCATCAACACTTTGTATTGTTTTCATTGTTATTGCTGTTTGTTTCTATTTTGTTGATTTTAGCCCTAAGTTTGACTATTTCTTGCCATCTACTCCTTTGGGATGTTATTTCTTCTTTTTGCTCTAGATCTTTCAGGTATTCTGTTAAGCTGTTAATATGGGATCTTTACAGTTTTTCTTTTAAAAAATGTTAATATTTTTTACATCCCAACCACAGTTTCCCCTCCCTCCTTCTTCCTCCCAGTTACTCCCCTCAAATTCCCTCGGCCCCTCCCACCATCCATTCCTCTTCTGTTTCTATTCAGAAAAGGGCATACCTCCTATGGATATCAACCAAACATGCTGTATCAAGTTGTAGTAAGAATAGGCACCTCTCCTTGTATTAAGGCTGGGCAAGGCAACCCAGTATGAGAAATAGGAACTCAAAAGCCCGCAAAAGAGTCAGAGACTGCACTTGTTCCCTCGGTTAGGCGTCCCACAGGAAATCAAGCTATACAACTGTAACATATATGCAAAGGGCCTAGGTCGGTCTCATGCAGGCTCCCTAGCTGTCAGTTCTGTCTCTGCGAGCCCCTGTGAGCCCAGGTTGGTTGATTCTGTGGGATTTCCTGTGGTGTCCTTGATCCCTCTGGCTCCCACAATCCTTCATCTCCTCTCTTCTACAGAATTCCTGAGCGTCACCTAATGTTTGGCTGTGATTGATGCATCTGCTTCCATCAGTTGCTAGAGGAAGCCTCTCTGACGACCATTGGGCTAGGCACCAATCTATGAGAATAGTAGAATATCATTAGACATCATTATACTGACATTTTTTGCCAGTCGTGTTTGGTTCCTTCTAAGGTCTCTGGTCCAGCCAGGCTCTGGGTCCTGGCACTCCAGGCAGTGTCAGGAGTGGGTTCCTCTCGTGGCGTGGGTCTCAGGCTGGACCAGTCACCGGTTGGCCACTCCCACAATTTCTGCGCCACTTTTTTTTTTTTTAACGTGGGCACTTAGTGCAGCGCACTTCCTTTTAGAACAGCCTTCGCCATGTCCCATAGATTTGGGCATGTTGTGTTTTCATTTCCGTCCAATTCTGGAAAGTTCTTAATTTCATTTCCTTCTTGGTTTCTGTTTGGACCCATCCAGTAGGGAGTTGGTCAGTTTCCACGAGTTTGTAGGCATCTGTTGTTTCTGCTGTTGGCATCCAGCTTTAATCCGCGGTGCTCAGATAGGGCACAGGGGCTTATTTCAATTTTCTTGTGACAGAGTGTGTGGTCAGTTGTGGAGAAAGTTCCATGAGGTGCAGAGAAAAGGGGAAGTTTTGTTTTGAGCTTGGGTGAAATGTTCTGCAAAAACCTGTTAGGTCCATTGGTTGTATAACACCTGTTAGCTCCAGTACTTCCCTGTTTATTTTTTGTCTGGCTGACCTGCCTGCTGGGGAGAGTAGGGTACTGAAGCCTCCCACTATCACTCTTTGAGGGTCTATATGTTCTTTAACTGTGGTAATGTTTCTTTTATGAAGTTGGATGCCCTTGTGTTTGGAGCAGAGATGCTAAGAATTTCAATATCCTCTTGGTGGATTTTTCCTTTGGTGATGTATTGGCTACAAGGTCAATCTCTTCTCATTACTCATTGGACTGAAGTCTATTTTGTCAGATATTAAAAATGACTACACTGGCTTGCTTCTTAGGTCCATTTGCTAGGAATGTCTTTTTCCATCCTTTTACCCTGACGTGATGTCCATCCTGATGTTAAGGTGTTTTTTCTTAGATACAGCAGAAGGATGGACCTTGTTTTTTAACCCATTCTGTTAGTCTGCATCTTTTTATTGGGGAACTAAGACCACTGATGTTGAGAGTTACCCATGAGAGTGTTTGCTGATTCTCATTATTTTGTTCTTGTGGTGGTGTGGGGTTTCCCACCCTATATTCCTCATGTTTTCTTGGGTGTGGTTAGCCCCTTCAGGCTGAAGTATTCCTTCTAGTGCCTTCTATAAGTGCCGCTTGTAGATATATATTGCTTAAATTTGGTTTTATTTTGGAATGTCTTTCCTTCTTAATCCATTATAATACAAAGTTTTTTGGGTATAGTAGTCTGAGCTGAAATATATGGCCTCTTAGAGTCTGTAGAACATCTATCCAGGCCCTACTCACTTTTAGAGTCTCCATTGAGAAGTCAGATTTTTTTCTAGTAGGTCTGCCTTTCTGTGTTTTCTAGTAGGTCTGCCTTTCTGTGTTACTTGGTCGTTTTCTATAACTTTTAATATTGTTTGTTCTGTATGTTTAGAGTTTTTATTATTATGGGCCAAGGGGAATTTCTTTTCTGGTCCAGTCTAGTTGGTGTTCTGTATGCTTCTTGTACCATGATATGTACCTCCCCCTTCAAGTTGGGGAAGTTTTCTTCTATAATTTGTTGAAAATATTTTCTGTGATTTTGTCCTGGGTTTCTTTTCTTCTGTTTTTATTATTCTTAAGTTGGGTCTTTTCATAGTGTCCCAGGTTTCCTGGGTGTTTTGTGCCTGGGTGTTTTTTAGATTTAACATTTTCGTTAACTGAGCTATCCATTTCTTCTATCTAATCTTCAGTGCCTGAGATTTTCTCTTCCATCTCTTGTATTCTGTTGGTGAGGCTTGTCCTAAATTTTACATTTCCAGTTTTCTTGCAGTTTGGGTTTTCTTTATTGCTTCTATTTTCAGTCTTCACTGTTTTCATCATTTCATTCCACTGTTTATGTCTTTATAGATTTCTTTAATAGGCTTATTCATATCCTGGTGTGGGATGTCTTTTTGTATATGTGTTGGATAATGAATAAAGGTGCTTTGGCCTATGGCAGGACAGAATATAGCCAGGCTGGAAGAGATATAAAAAGAGAGAGTAGGCAGAGTCAGGGAGATGCCATGTAGCTACCAAAGGAGAAAGACCCCCGCTGGAATCTTTTGGATAAGCCACAGCCTCATGGCAATACACAGATGAATAGAAATGGGTTAATTCAAGATGTAAGAGCTAGCTAGAAATATGCCTGAGTCATTGGCCAAACAGTGTTGTAATTAATATAGTTTCTGTGTGATTATTTGGGTCTGAGCAGTCAGGAAACAAACAAGCAGTTTCCTCTTACAATATCCTCTTTAAGGTCCTCTAACATATTCATAAAGGCCATTTTGAAATCCTTACCTGGTGCTCCAGCTATATCCCATATCTCAGAGCCTGCTGTGGTAAGGTGACCAGGTTTTCATGGAGACATATTGTCCTGGCTGTTACTGGGTTTGATACTGGTGTCTAGGCTTCTGGTTTGGGGATGCTTTAATTCTAGCTGTTGATATCTGGTCTTGTCTTCACTGGGTGGGTGTTCTGCTCCATGGATTCTGTTATTCTTTCTGGTTCAGAGAAGAGTGTTGTGTCTGTGTGTAACCCAGTATGAAATGCTTCTGAGATCCTGCCAGATGTGTCCACCAGAGGCTCTGGTTAGAATGTGTTTCTTCATCTTGGAAGCTGTCACTTAGAGATGGAGAGAGCCTAGAATGGGAGCAGGGGGTTGTCTGTAGTTCTTTGCCTAGGAGTAACACAATGAGATTAACACCCTTTCTGTGACTACATGGCTATTGGTGGTGTTATGGGCTTGTTTAAATAGCCATATTGTTAGGGTGTCATGGGCATAGCTTCCCTGTCATTTCTAGAAGAAACAATCTCACAACCAATTTCCTGGTCTTCTGGCTCTTACAATCTTTCTGTTCCCATCTTCCTTGGTGTTCCCTGAGCCTTAAGTACAGTTGTATCATATAGATATACCTGTCAGGCCTGGGCTCCCCACAATCTGTTCTCTGCATTTTGACCAGTTATAGTTTTCTGTGACGGTCTCCATGCTGTAAAGAGAAGCTTCTATGATGCGCAGCAACTATATTTATCTGTAGGTATAAAGATAAGTTTTATAACGCAGTTAGGAATTATGCCGGTCCAGTAAAGTGGTGGACGTAGACTCTCCCCTAAGATCCATGACCTCATGATCCCTGAGTAGTTGGCTAGGTTTCCAGTACCAGGCAGGATTTCCCTCCCCTTGGACAGACCTTAAGTTAATACAAGGTACGAGTGTCACGATAGCACCTTTGGTTGCCCGTGGTAGTCACTGCTGTGGCTCATAGATGTCACAGTTTGATAGGACTATTGATTGCTCGCCTGTCTTGGAAGCTTGTACAGCACCCTTTCTAACAGCTTTCTTGGAGATAATTCTCAGAGTCCTTACTCTATAATTTCCACCCACATCACTTCTACATTAGGCATTTTACTAAAAGTGTATCCAAGCGTGATCAACAGTCTTGACTGTCAACTTGATGGCCTTTAGCATCACCATGGAAACAAATCTCTGGACATGTCAATGGGGAAGTTTGTAGATAAGGCTAGTGGAGGCAGGGAAACTCACTAAATGTGGGTGGCACCATTCCATGGATTGGGGTCCTGGACAGAATAAAGAGAAGGGGAGATGGGCACCATCATTCGTCACATTCTACTTCTTGAGTAGGGACACCATGTGACCTGCTGCTTCATGTTCCTGTGGTCATGCAGTCTCCACCATGACCAACTGCACTTTCCATCTCTGAGCTGGAAGAAGCTCTTAAGTTGCTTTTGTCAGGTTTTTTTTTTTCAGCAACAAGGAAAGTAACCAATACAAATATTTCAATATAAGCTGACTTGGTTTTAAATTGTTTGCCATGGAATGAAATCAGCTCTCGAGAAAGATGGGCCGAGTCTATTCTTGGAGCTCACACCTGCCACTCCCAAGTAGCACAGCTCTATTTAATGTTCTAATTATGTGTTGTCTCATCTACCAGATTATATCTGCTCTGGATATAGGAAAAAGTAGCCTTCATTCCTGTCAACTGTGTCTGGCAAGAAAACTTGAAACAGGGCTGGGAGTGGTGAGTGAGGATGCAAAATGGATGTCCCATGTGCTATTTATCTGACTATGCTAACCTCAGGCAGGACATCCTAATAACAGCAAGGACAGTGTGCTAATGTTCCTACTAACTTATTTCTGAATTCTGACGTAAGACTTAGGCATTCTCAAACCATGAGTGCTCTGCCACTGGCTGTAAAATTCCTAATGGCAATCACTGTCTTCAAATTCTAGGTCAGCCACCTCTAACAGTAAGGAAGACATTTCTTCTTAATGATATAATCAAGCAGGCTAGAGAACAGGTGTATTTCCATAGCCGCTCCTTTCTCTGAGTTCAAATAGCAAATGCTCAAAAGAACAATAGCACTGTATTCTGACAGCTGGCTGCAGTCAAGCCAGTACACATGACTCGTGTGTGTGTGTGTGTGTGTGTGTGTGTGTGTGTGTGTGTGTGTACGCATGACTGTATATGTTCACAGAGTCCAGAAGAGGGCATCATGTGTCCTCCGTTATCATTCTCCACCTATTTTTGTTGAGCAGGACTCTCTCCGTGGACCTGCACTTCGTGGGTAGGCTGGACTCCAGGAGACCACAGCAATCCTCCTTTCTCAGCTCCTCTCAGAGCAGGACTTACAGGCATCTGCAGAGATGCTCAACTTGTTATGTGGCTACTGGGATCCAAACTCAGGTACTCATGATTGTAGAGCAAGCATTCCTAACCACTGGGC
The DNA here is from genome assembly GCF_018167655.1 of Microtus oregoni. Taxonomy (NCBI): domain Eukaryota; kingdom Metazoa; phylum Chordata; class Mammalia; order Rodentia; family Cricetidae; genus Microtus; species Microtus oregoni. Next base: position 21,635,855 of record NW_024543070.1, read on the forward strand.
CATCTCTCTGGGCCCTGTTCTTATTTCTTGAATCATCAAAAGTTTTTGTATCTTTGTCTTCATGATCTAATAATTGAGATTAGTAGTATTTTACTTCCTCTAGCTCACTACAATCTTTACAACATAATCTATACTTGTAAAACTAAACACTTTACCATGTGTCACTTTTCTGTATTAACTGGATAACAAGTTATATCACAGCATTTTCACACACGTATATGACAACTTCTGTAAATTAACATGATTAACGTGTGAGGCTTACTCCTGGCCCAGTATGATGGGCTATCAGTGTGTGTGTTCCCTTGAAATCCACTTGTTGAGGCCTGGAGAGATGACTAAGTCAATAAAGTGCTTCCTTGCAAACATGGAGATCTGAGCTCAATCCCCAGGACAAACAACACATGCCTAAAGGTTGACCTCTGCCCTCCACATGCACACATGAATAAAGGTCAACCTCTGGTCTCATATGCACACATATATAAAGGTCAGCTCTGCCCTCACATGCACACATGCATAAAGATGCACACACACACATTACACATGTTTTCTTTAACTTCATTATTGAGCCCAAGCTTTCAGTGTGATGCTATTTAGAGATGGAACTATGGGAAATGCCTAGGATCAGTCAGTCAGTCTCTCTCTCTCTCTCTCTCTCTCTCTCTCTCTCTCTCTCTCCTGTTTTTTTTTCATTTTTGTGATTATAATTACATTATTTCCCCTTTTCCCATCCCTCCATCTAAACATTCCCATAGACTCCTCCTTGTTCTCTTTCAAATTCATGGTCCCTTTAAAAAAATGTTGTTATATGTATATAATATGTACTTATAAATATAAACTGCTCAGTCTGAATATGTCCCTTGTGTATTTTCAGGAATGACCTCTTGGTACTGGATAACCAGTTGATGTGTTGTTCCCTGAGGAAGACTGTTTTTCCTACTCAGCATCCCTCTGTTGCCTGGAGTTGTTTGTGGAGGGTGGAGACCTCCTGGGCTTTCCCCTGTTCACTTTGGCACGTCTATTGTCCTTGTTCAGTTCACGTTCAGGCAATCGTGTGGGTGAGGCTGTATGGTGTCGCTTCTGATATTACTAGGAGACACAGTCTCACAGCAAATGTCCTGGTCCTTTGGTTCTTACAATCTTTCTACTTCCTCTTCCTCAGTGTTCCCTGAGCCTTAAGTGTAGGAGTGTTTTATAGACGTATCCATTGAGACTGGGTTTCAGAAATCTGCCTTTTGATTAGCTGTGGTTCTCTACAATGGTCTTTATCTGTTCCTTGATGAGAGGTGAGGACTGCCCTTCTCTGTGGGCACAAGGACAAACATTTAGAATATAGTCAGGGAGTATGCTGGGTTAGTAAAGTGGTGGTTATTGTTTTTTCTCCAAGATCCATGACTTCACTAGCACTGGTTAGTGGGCTGGGTTTTCAGTACCAGGCATGGCTTTTCTCTTGCTGAGTGTTTCTTAAGTCCAATTAGAGAACTGTTGGTTACTGACACAGTATGCATGCCATTACTTCAGGGGCAGTCTTGAAGGCAAGGCCCTCACCATGGGATTAGTGGGTTCTGGCAGTTTCTCTGGACTTGTGAGTAAGAACATAGTCCCTTTCTAGGCCAGGGAGAGCATCCTCCCCAAAGGCCAAATTTGCTGGTAGCTTTGTCTCAGACTTCCAGCCTTCTGAAACATCAGACATAAATAGCTGTGGCATTTTGTTGTTGAAGCCGGCATCCTGAATGGACTAGAGCTTCCAGAATTCTGGATTTTAGCAAAATGTGTTCAGAAAGCCTGAAGAAATAGCAGATCTTCTCTATACTCCACAATACTGTAAAAATACAGTGTGTGCATGAATTTGTGTGTGTTCGTGCTCAAGCGCGTGCGTATATGGATGCACATGTGTCTATGAGTACATGCAGAAGTCATGTAACCTTGGGCCTGCAGTCCAAGGCCAAGTGCTATATCATGATTCAACAGAAACTAGAGAGAAGGAGTGGATGTTTGTGGACTTGGGCCACCTCTGCTCTTGGCAACCCTTCGTCTCATATCAGGCAGTTTCCTGAAGCAGAACTTTAAAACCATTTACATATTTAAAACATGTGTGTTGCAGGATCAGGGGGATGACTCAGTAAAGTACTTGTTGTACAAGTATGAGGGGCCTGAGTTCATATCTCCAGAACATGGTGGTAAGTACTTGCAACCTCTGTTAAGGGGTGAGGGTGGAGACAGGTGAATCCTCAGGCTTTCTGCCCAGTCCATGAGCTCCAAGTTCTGTGGGAGAGCCTGACTCAAAAATTAAGCTGGAGAGCAATAAAGGAAGACAGCCAGTGTCAACCTCTGGCTTACACCACAAGCACACACACACGCACACACACACATTTATATGTTTATGTGATGGCCACTGTCTCAAGCTAATCCATCTCCAGAGAGCAGCCCCCAAACCCTTGCCACTAACTTCCTTGTGACAAGTGCCTGATTCCAGTTTCTGTCATCTGTACTTGGTTGCATTGCAGAGATGCCAGTCATTCAGCCATCAGGTACCCAATCCATGGAACTCAGGAGACTTGCCAGAAAAAGACAGATGGTTCCACCATTCCAGGTTGTGAGATGCTTCTGTCTGTGGGTTCTCAAAGCATGGTAGAGACAGCCTGGATATACCCAAGGCCTTAATCAAGTTCCCAACATCAACATGATCTCCACGGTGATGGTTATAGGGTATTGAACAAACGTTGATGGTAAAACCTCTGGGTTTAGATATACCTTGTTTGATGAGAACAAGAGGTAGACAGGCCAAAGCAGAAGTTCATGACTATCCTCAGCTAGGAGACCTGGAGAGGAGACTGGCTCCTCCTCCTAAATGAGCAACCCATTTGAAGCTACACATGAAGAGGGGACTAGAACTTCAGCCCAGACACTGATCCCTTCTGGTCAACAGCATTAGAACCAAGTCTTCAGATTTTCCCGGTAAAAATGGATTAAATCTACTCTCCAATTTCAGCCCGCCTCCAAAACAATTCTAAAGTTGCTTCTTCAGAGGGGGAAACAGTTCCTTCTGGTCAAGAGGATGAAGTCTCTGGCCTGGAGACCTAACATTCTGGTTGGGTTAGCCAATCACCAGGCCAGGACACCACCTCTCAGGAAGGTGGAACCATCTCCAGGAAAGCAGCCTCGCCTTAGGCGAAGCCAAAGAGATACAGGCAGAATAATAACCTCCTTTAGTGAAATACCGTACTTTTCCTTCCCAGGACTCCCGTCCTGATCAGAACAGCTCACACGGCTGTGGCATGCAGCTCCCGCAGTCTGCTTGCTTTTCTGAATTACTCAGAAGAAAACAACAGCTTCTCTTTCTTTCCCTTCCATTTCTGTTCTAAGTATACTTCCCTAACACTGTGGGCTTCCTCACTGTTTCCTGAGAACCTCACTCCTCCACACGGGCTACTAGTCCAACATATGGCTGTCCTCCAAGCCTGCTAAACTCAAATGGCGTATCTCCTTCCTTCTCTCCTCCCTAGGCACCTGCTGAGACTACAGCCTCCCACTCTGGGGTTTTTCTTTTAATTTGTAGGAAAGTCTCCTGAGCTTCCACTAAATTCTTTTGCCAATAACATTATTCATCCAGAGAGGAGACTCAGCTATCCCCAGTACGGTCTGGCAACCATGACAGGAACTCTCTTGTTTCTGGTAACACTTTGATCATAATGTCTGCTTATGGCATCTGTCTTAAACCAAAGCTACGGAGCTGTCAGATTGCTAATAACCTGCACAAATTTGATTCCAATAAAAACCATTTTTTTTCTTGCCAAAGAGATGTCTCAGTTGGTAAAGTGCTTGCCTTGCAAGCATGAGGAGTTGAGTTATGTCCTCAAAACTCATTATATTGATGATGATATAGATATAGATGATGATACAGATATAGATGATGATATAGGTAATGATATAGATATAGATGATATATAGAGAGATATAGATCAGAGAACGACCAAGCAAACTTGGAATCCCAGCACCAGGAAGTCAGAAACAAGCAGATCCCTAGGGAACTCCCTTGGTTAGTCAGCCTAAGCTACTTAGAGAGAAACCCTGTCTCCGCACTGACAAAAACTGGGGATGGCTCCTGAAGAACAATATCCAAGCTTGTCTCTGGCCTCCATATACATGTACACATGTACACACATATACACACATGTACACACGTGTCCACTTGTATATGTATGTGCCCTCGCCCACACAAACATCTGCAAACCCCTCCACCAGGCCATGCAATTAAAGCAGCACTGCACACGACAGGTGGTGTGGAGTGGCTGGACACACAGATGAGGGTCCCATGTCCCCACCCCTCTTAAGGGAAGGCTAATAGTCAGTGAGCAAGCCCATCTGGAGTGATTCCCCAGCCCACATCTTCCTCCAGCTCTTCTATGCTTTCCACTCCTCTGCAGCAAGGGTCCCTGAGTCTTGGAGGGGCTACATAGATACCTATTTCCCTTCAACCCCAGAGAATGCTGAACTCCTAGACCTTCCCATCATCCCTGGGGAACCCGGCTGCTGACAGGTCTTGGTGGTATCTCTCTTACTACAAAACACAACAGGAAATGAATGAAAAACAGGAAACAGAAGAGTACCAAAGAGGATACCGGCCTCAGCATGAAGTCTGAGCGTAGCCCGTGACTCACAGCTTCAGCTCCACTGAGTCAGCACAGCAGGGAAGGGGGCATGCACAGCGCCCGTGGGAGTGCTCCAGGGTGGTGCAGACAGGTACTTTCATTTAGGGAAATCCCCCACCCTGGTGGGCTTCCAATACTCTCTGTGTTGTCCGTGCCCCAGACACTACCCTCACAAGCTCTATAGGAACAAATCACCATGTACACACACATACATACACACACACATCGGTTTCAGTTGTTTGTCTTATTCCCTCTATCAGGGTCAGCACCATTGTTCTTCCTAAACTCATCTTGTTTTGTCTATCTTGCCAAATTTGCCAAATTTAGCTAAAATCCCTTCCCTAGGGAAGACACAAGCAACATCTATAAATGAACTGACGACATGATTGCTCTATGGTATGGCTAAAGGGAAGACCATATTGTAGACCTGAGAAAGACAACAGCCGGAAGCATCTGGAAGAGTAGACTGAACAGAGGACTGGACATGGCCAGGGCTGCCTACAAGAAGGGAGAATAGCCGGGGGGGTGGAGAAGGGAGAGCATAGTGAGAATGGCAGGAGCGGAAGCCGTGAATAGTGAGAACAGCTGGGTTATAGGAAGGGTGAGCAGCCGGAGGAGGGAAGGGCCAGGAGACTGGCAGGTGACTTTGAAAAGCACAAGTACTTGTGAGAAGAACTGAGGAACTGGAGGCTAGCATGGGCCTTGGTAGGCTGACAGGCTCCACAGGTGTGGTAGTGGGAGAGCCACTTGTTTGTCCCTTTAGCCAGAGGTAAGGGAAGTGACTCCTTTTGACCAGTTTCACAAGTTCCCAAGGAATGCTGACCCTTATCTAACAACCAGAAATTCTACTCTGGCCAGCTTGAGCTCCTTTCTGGATATTTGGCAGCCTTTTTGGAGTTTGGGGAAGTTGGAGTTTGGACATGACAGTCTACACTTCTTCCTAAGGTCCAAATGACAAGTTAAGGTATTGTTCCACCAAAAATTACTCAGGGGAACCAAAGAGTTTATTGTCCTTACTCACCCTGCTTCTCTGTAGAATTCTGACCATGAGTATAGACCAGACAGTAAACAGCAAAGTTACAGTTTGAGGCTCTAACTATAGGCATCAGGTCTAATTCTCTTTGCTTCTGCTTTATTGGAGACCCCACTCCATGAAATTGGTAGAAAAGTTTAAAGATGCAAAATGTGCTTTAGTCCATTTTCTGCTACCTAAGAGTGGATAATTTATAAAGAACAGAGACTTTGGCCCCTGCTTCTGTAGCTGAAAAGTCCAGAAGCAGCCTAGCAAAGGACTTGAGATACTGCAACTCATGGTGGAAAAAAGTAAGGCAACCAGACCCACGTGGTTGAGAGAAGGAGCATAGGGTGTCCCTGCTTTATAGTGACCATTCTCAGGACAAATTTGTAGATGGATTTTTGTGTCCAGCTTCCAGCTCCCAAATAACCATACAGAGACGTCTTCTCAATTATAAAAACTCAGTCAATAGCTTAGGCTGGTTTCTAACTAGCTCTTATAACTTAAATTAACCCATTTCTTCTAACCTACATTCTTTTATGTGGCTCATTTATCTTTACTTTGTAACTCCCATGCTGCTTCCTATGTGTCTGACTGCTGACTCCTTGCGACTAACTCCCCTGACTCCATCCCTCTTCTCCCCGGCATTCTCTCAGTTTGGCTCTCCCGCATCCTCTCCTCCTGCCTAGCTATTGGCCAATCAGCTCTTTATTAACAATGAGAGTAACACATCTTCACAATGTACAGAAGGATTATTCCAGAGCACAGATTCACTCCCACAGTGTGCAGATTCTAATGTATTAGCAACTAAGTCTAAGATGCCAATAGCATATCGGTGTCATGTTGAGGAAAGGAATAAAAGCCCTTCCCCTTGGAGTCATTTAGCCAAGAGTGAGCCCAGATTTAAAATCTCTACTTCATGCTCCCTGTGTCTTCTGTCCTCTGTCTGTCTGTCTTACATGATATATGCCTGATTTGTGCCTGTCTGAAGGTTATCTGGTGAATCTGTTCCTGAGTCTGTGTGTCTGTCCCCACATATGTTTGTCTGTGTATTTCTGTCTAGTGTGTGACTGTGACTGTGTCCTTAACAAAGGGCTTCTCCCTGTGTTTATTGAACAGCCTAGAAAGCATCACATGGGGAAAGGATGGGGAACTATAGCACTCCCGAACAGAGTTTCATTAGGAATGAAGCCAGTGGCTCCAGTGAATCCCAATGGCAAACATTGTTAATCAGCCGATATCCGCAGTGGTTGCTTTCAATCTCTGTGGTAGATTTTAGGAAGTTGCTTTCAACTTCTGCATTTGTCGCCTTCAGCAAATGATGCACAAGCATTAGCTGGGCCGTGGGCATGGAAGAGTGCATGATTTAAGATTACCACTTTGAGCCGGGCAGTGGTGGTGGTACAACTTTAATCCCAGCACTCGGGAGGCAGAGGCAGGCGGATCTCTGTGAGTTCGAGACTAGCCTGGTCTATCATTTTAGAATGTAGAAGTCATTTATGTGAGGCCCGAAGAAAATTTCAATTCCCCAAACTCCAAAAGGCAATCCAAATATCCAGAAATGAGCTAAAGCTGGACTATGATTCTAGCAGTTAGATTAAGGCCAACAGTCCTTGGGAATGTATGAAGCCAATTCCCATCTACCAAAAGGAGTCATTCCCTTACAGAAGGGACATGGCACGTATCAGCACATCAACGCTCATGCTAACCTCCAGGATTCCTCAGCATCACAAGTACCCATTACATGTTTCAAGGTCCACACTGGCCTCCTACCCCTTCTTACCTCCTACCCTAAACTCCCTCCAGCTACCCACCCTTCCTATCACCCTGGTATTCTTGCTACTCTAGGCTTCTGCTCGCCTCACTATGCCCTCTCTATTCTCTGTCCCTGCTCTTCTCCTTTTCACTGGTAGCTCTGGCCATGTCCAGTCTTCTTTATCTCTCGCTTTGGACTCTTCCTAATTCCTCTGACTGTTGTCCCTCTCATGTCTGCAATAAGAATCTTCCCGGTAACCACACCAAGGAGAGGTCATGTCTTCTGTTTATACAGATTACATAGGAAATCCAAGGCAAGTAAGACTGATTGTGATTTTTGTTATCTTAAGGTCAGGTTAAACAGTTTGAGTACACAGTAGGATAGCAGACGTAATTCTTAAATGACCTGAAGTGACATCTTCAACTCTGACTGTGTGGTCCAACAAAAGTTTCAGTCTCTTAGAATGTAAGAGATATTTTCAGAATATTGTGTGACCACTGTTATGGTAAAAATAAAATGCTTCGGATCCCTGAGGGGTGCAGCGGCAGAAACACTGCAAGTCTCCAAGTGGTGGCAGGCAGCAAGCCATGAGACCACACCGCAGACCATGCGGCAGGTCCCCCAGTGGTGGCCGTGGGAAGTGGGCCATAAGACCTCACCACAGGTCCTGAGTGGCAGCAGGCAGTGGGCATGAGACCACGGTGGCAGCTGGCTCCCAGGACAGGGAGCCCCCGAGTGGCCCATGGGCCATGAGGAGCAGCAGATCCCAGGTAGGGAGCTGTGTGGTAGGTGAAGACCTTGGCAGGGCAGCCAATCCTATGAGGAACCACAGCCATAGCGGGTGACAGACAGACGGATAGGCATGCTATGTAGAGTGAGGTTGGATATTTACTTAGTGGGTTATAGAAGGGAAAAGGGAGAAGAGAGAATGGGAAAGGACAGAGAGAGAGAGACACAAAAAAGTAGAGGCTTGCATGTTAGAAGCTGAAGGAAGATCTGCCTGCTAGGTGGGAAGGGGGAGAGGGGGGCAGAGCTTGAATCTTAAAGGGACAGGACAGACCATTACAACTACACCACAAGAAAGGATTTAACCCCTCAGATTGCCTCCTGCCTTATATGATGACACATTGTGAATCAAATTCCAACTTGGGTGTGGACTCAGCAAGTAAGTGCTTGCTGCTCAGGCATGAAGACCTAAGTTCAAATTTGCAACATCCATGTAAAAAGTCAGGCGTGACCACGGCCAGCCCCACTACCCCAGTGCTTATGGCAGAAGCAGAAAGACCACTGAGGCCAGCCTGGCTCCAGTTCAGTGAGAGACCTTGTCTCAAGGGGTTCATCTCTCTGCATGTGTGTGGGCATGTGCACTTGCATAGGAGACACACACACTCACATACATTCTCACATGCTCACACACATACTCACACATACACTCACACTCTTTCTCACACACACACACACACACACACTTATACATTCTCACATGCTCACACATACACTCATACACACACTTACAAACACTCTCACACGCTATTACATATACATTCACACACACCACAATAAGGAACATTTCAACATAAGTTCAGGGGGAGAGGAAGCATATTCAAACCATAATGGAGTAGAAGAGGAGAAATTGTCAGAGCTGGGGGAGTCTGGGAAACTGGCATCTAAGGGAGTTGTGAATTCCCAAGGGAAGAAGCAGTTCACGCTGTCTGTCACACTGCTAGAAACCCTCTTTCATCAGATTGTCTGGAGCTGAGGTGAGCAGTAATTTGTACATTCTCTAGCTTTTCCTCTGGAAGAGGAAGCCTTTCCTGTGTCCTCACATCACAGGAGGTGGGGGCAGGGCTGGGAGCCCGCCTCTTAGGGGGCAGCAGAGAACACACTTGCAAGCAGCTAAGGATACAGAAATCCAAAGCATGAAAGCTCTCAACGGAAGGGGTTTGTTTTAAATGTTTCTATTTTAATAATTTAAATGCAATATGTATACTTTATTCAAAAAAGGTAACAAATGGGGCCTGGAAAGATGGCTCCATCAGTAGAGAGCTCACCATGCAAACATGGAATCTCAGGTCAGTTCCCCAGAACCTGTAAGAAGCTGGGTGTGCTTGCTAGCCTTTGTGTTCTCAATGATGGGGGAGGAAGCGGCCGGTTGTAGGAGCCCACAAAAGTGGATCCATTTCACCTTAACTAGAGGTCAGAGTTCAACCTAGTCTTGCTCTCCTGTTACTGACCACAGGAGATTTGACTTAAGGTGTGAGTACTAACAGGATATCTTGACCTAAGGTGTGGTTACTGGTGTTCGGGGGAATTAAGATTGTAATCACTTTGTTCCTTGTTCCATGATTCTTCCCTGTTTTGGACAGGGGTGTTGAAAGGTCATAAGAAATAAACACGGGCACAGGCAGTATTCACTGGGATGCCCTCCCCTACTATCCTATGTCTCTGCCTAACATTGCTAATCCACACACCCCTACCCTGGAACCTATGAGCCCATCGAGGATGGACACTGACAGATGTCACCCCAATGTGGGACCCCAACACTGGTGGACCCTGGATTGTGCTGACCACCCAGCCTAGCCTATCCAGCAAGCTCCAGGACAGTGAGAGACCCTGTCTCAAACAGCAACACCTGAGGCTGACCTTTTGCCAGTACACACACCCCCCACACACACACATGTCTCCACACACCCACACAGTACACACATTCATTTCTGTCCATCCTTTAGAAAAGATTTTCTACAAAGGATATATAACCCTGACTCTCAGATCCTATCTTAGGCTATTGGATGAAGCATCTCCCTCATCGCTCTTTGGATGCCATATGCATTTGAGGGCACTTGTTTGCAAAGTTCTCTGGGTAGCATAGCCAACCAGTAAGTACAGTACCTGGGGCAGAACTGCTTGTGTGTCTTCCTATGAGGACACAGCTGGGTGGCTACCATGTCTGCACCATTTGCAACAGCTGCTTCTGCACATACCAGAAACATGGACTGAACATAGAACAGCTACCTTAATGTCTAATGTGGTAAGTCATGCTATAGATGCTGCCCGTGGAAGCTGAATCTCTGTGTGGTATGTTGTGCATATGTGTCTGTGTATGTGTGTGCAAGTATGTTGTGGGTTCATGTGCAAAGGGGTGCCTGTGCATACAGAGGTCAGAAGTCAATGTCACATATCTTCCTCCTCTTTCAACCGTGTGTGTGTATGGGTGTGTGTGTGATGACAACTTGTGGGAGTTGGTTCTCTCCTACCATGTGGGTCTTGGGGATCACACACAGGTCTTCAGGGTTGGCAGCAAGCACCCTTACCCACAGAGCCTCTCCCTGAATCTGGAGCTCATCTATCTGTCAAGACTAGTGGCCAGTAAATCCCAGAGACCCTCCTGCCTCTAGGGTTCCAGGTATGCACTGCCACACAGAGCTCCCTCCCACCCCTGCATTTTAGCGCATTTTAAATTTTACATGTGTGTGTCTGTGTAGACTACCAAAGGACAGTTGGCACCTGCACTCGGACTCGCTTTTCTCGTCACCATGACAATAGCTGGAGAGACAGCTTAAGGGATGAGGGCTTTGTTGGCTCACAGTCTGATGGTCCAGACTACAGAGTCCATCACAGCAGGGAAGGCAGGTCGGCAGGAGCTTGAAGCAGCTGGCCTTATCGCATCCACAGTCAGGAAGCAGAGGGAGATGAGTGCCGGAGCTCAGCCTCCTTGCTGTTCAGTCAGGGACCCCAGACCCTTGGTACTGCTTGTGTTGAGGATGGGTCTTTCGTCTTCAGCTGATTTGGGAAATGACTCAGTCAGTGAATGCTGCCTTGCAAGCATGGGGACCCAACCTGGATCCCCAGAATCCACAATGAAATTAAGTCAGACATAATGGCATGCATTCATAACCCCAGCACTGGGGAGGAGGAGACAAGTGGATGACAGGACTCAATGACGAGGCAGCCTAGTCTTCTTGGAGAGTTCCAGGTCCATGGAAAACCCTCTTAAAGATATAAAATGCGGACAGTGTATGAGGACAGAGTCTGAGGAATGACACCCAAAGCTGTTCCACATGCGTGAGCTCATGTGTGCGCATGCATCTGTGCACACACATGATAACACACACACACACAAGGAGGAAAATAACCTTCCTGGAGCGTCCTCAGAAACGCATCTGTAGGTACGTTTCCATGGTGATACTAAACCTAGCCAAGTTCACACTGAACAGTAATCATCGATCACATCTGAAAGACTGAGGGATAAAAACACCTGAGCCTGAACCCCCAGAAAGCTGAGGTCCCAGGGGGCCTCAGACCCTGGCAGCCAGTGTCTCCTGCCTGTGGATTGGCTTGGATGAGGCACTATGCTTTAAGGTGTAGAATTTTGTCAAAGACCTATGCCCAGGAGCTGAAGAGATGGCTCAGTAGTTAAGAGCACCTGCTGCTCTTGCAGAAAACCCCAAGTTTGGTCTCCAGCCCCACTTGGTGGCTCACAACCACCAGGCAAAAAACATATACATATAACATAAATTAAATAAATCTTTTTAAAAAATCAACATCCAGCACTTTGAATGAATGTGTGGACATTCATGGTCCCCTTCACCTTTCCTTTATCTCTAGAACTGGTGGGATGTGCGTCTCTTCCTCTCTGAGTTTCAGGGCCAATTAAACTCTGCTAGGTCTGAACTCAAATGTCAAGAGGTCTGACCGCAGCTTTGACCACAGAGCCCTTGCAAGGAGTTGAGCAAGGTGCACAGGGAGAAGATCTGATGGGAGTTTTCTCTTTTAGAGCATCTCACAGGTAGGCAGCAAGGCAGAGAAGGATCCTAAGCTTCCAGCTGTCCTCCACATCCCCAGCTGTGCTCAGAGCTCAGCTACAATCCACAAGGAGGCTGCCTCTGTGACAAACAGCAGCCCACCACCCTTGCTGCTCACCTTAGTCCTGGGACAGCCCAGGCCATCTCCCACCCTCTTCCTTCCCCATTGTCTCCCACAGGGGCAATCTGGCTCCAAGACTCCTCCACGTTTCCCTTAAGCAGCCAACCCCCACCCCAGTTATTTGATGTGAAGAGGAGATTTTTCTCAGTTCTGTGTGAGATGTTGCACTACCTCTGACCTGACAGTCACCCTCTCTACAGTCTTCTTCTATCCAGGGCCATCGGAACCTCATCCTGCTCCTGGTTCTGATGGTAAATCTTTGGGCCTCCTGTGGGTCTTGCCTCCGGGTAAGGCTACATCCTGGGTACTGGGTTCTTGGGTTCCTGGCTAGTGCTGAACCAACCAAAGCTGGGCTGCTGCCGGTATCTGTATCAACATCCAGAACAGAGCCCTTGCAAAGATCTCAGAGCAGAAATCTAGCTTAGACTCAGCTGTGCTGCCAAGAGACACCCCGGGTGGTGTCTTTTCTATGTTTACACCCGATACCTTTGGAAAGTGGAAGTGTATGTTATTTATTTTTCTCCTGACTGTGAACAAATACCACACACACACACACAAACTAGTTAAGGGAGGAAGTGTATTTGGGCTCACTGCTTAAGGAGAGGCATGGTGGCAGGAGTGTAGGGTGGCTGGTCACATTGCATCTGCCATCAGGAAGTGCGGAGAAGAACGGCGATGCTCAGCTCACCTTCTTCTTTCTATGACCTCCAGGACACTGCCCATGGGATGGTGCCACCCACATTTAGAGCTAAATCTTCCCATGTCTATTAACCTAACATCCCTCACAGACCTCACAATGCCCAGAGGTTTGTCTCTTCGGTGATTCAGATTCTGCTAAGTTGGCAATCATGGCTACCATCGTGGACAGATACAGAACTGTCTATGGGATCGTCTACACGGGCCTCCAGTTGAGCTGTCAGGGTTCTCTAAAGGAATGAAAGTGAGAGGATGAATTTGCAGATTAAAAGGAGACTAACCAGACGGTCACACAAGCTGTGGTCCAGGTAACCCAATCATGGCTGTCTACCAACAGAAAGGCCAAGGGTCCATCTGCCCAGTCTGCAAGACTGTCTCTGTCCCAACCTGACGCAGTGTTGTCCTTGAGGGTTCCTGGAGGGCAGTTGGTCTCTGGTCTCTGTTGGAATCTTGAAGAAGTTAGATTGAATACGACGCACAACAACAGGATGGGCAAGCCTTCCTTGCCAGCGAGAGTGAGGGCAAGAAGGCAGCAAGGAGACGCTTCCTTCTTTCATGTCCTTTTATGTGGGAGGCCACCAGAAGGTGTGGCTCAGACTTAGGTTGAGTCTTACTTCTTCAAATAATGTAGTTTTTAAAATCCCTCACAGGAGTGCCCAACAGCTTGGATTTTAGTTGATTCAAGATATAGTTAAGTTGACAGCCAACCTCATATCTCCTCATAATGTCAATTTCCTGTATTCATAGATTCAACAGTCTCAGAGTCTACCAATGACAGAGCTGCAGGAAAACAATTCCATCAGGCTGGAGAGATGGCTCAGGGGTTAAGAGCACCGGCTGCCCTTCAAAAGGAACTGACTTCATTTCCCAGGACCCACATGGCAGCTCACAACCATCTGTAACTCCAGTTCCAGAGGCTTCAGCACCCTCATACAGATATACATGTGTTTATGTGCTGAGTGTGCATGCATGTGCAATGGAAGCCAGAGAACAGCTTCGTCCATTGCTCCCTGGGGACCACCCACCTTACTTTTGAGATGGAGTCTCCCACCGAGACCTAGGATGTGCAAAGCCAGCAAGCTTTAGGGATCCAGCTGTCTCTATCTCCTCAGCGTTGGCATAACAAATGTGGCCATCACATCTGGCTTGTTATTTGGGTGTTGGAAAGTAAACTCAGGTCTTCACACGTGTCAAACTTTACCAGCTAAGCCATCTCCCCAGCCCCTCCATCAGCATCTTATATCCTCAACAGCATCTGTCCAAAAACCTTTGTCTTGAGGTACATCTGTATCATTGAACAGTTTTCTGGGTGGGAAGGACTTGAAAGTCTTGGTTTCCTTTTGCATAACACAGTATTGAAATCAGAAGCCTGAAAATTCCACTTATACACATCCCACCAGGGGCTGTCTTACACCTGTCTACTCATGTCAGTGATCATCACAGGGGCACTGAAGTTCAGGAACATTCTGCCGCCCTCGTTGGCTGGAGGAGATGACCAGAGCCACAGAACGGAGCTGTGGGAAATGTAAACATAGCCAGCATTGACAGCCTGCTAACTCTCCAGCCAGGACATTCTCATTTCTAGCCCTGGGGTAGGGGACAGATGTGACAGCTGTCCAGCGCCTGGGGTACCAGAACACCAGAGCATCGTCTCAGCCTCCAGCAGCCTTTCCTTGTCTGAGGATGGAGTTATCAGAAATGTGTTACAATCATCCTGACACAAAGAAACCTGTGCTCCTGCTTTTGGCCATCAGACTGTTAAAACATTGGACCCCAAGATATTTTAGTTTTCCTGGGAGTCTCATGCTAGGAGAAGGCAAAGACTGCAGCCTGCTGTTAGCCAGAGAGGTGCTTGTCTACCAGAAGAGATTTCGCACAGTGCTGATCATCTGTCAGTCACGTTGTGGGACAAACTGGAGCCGGGACAATGCTGATGGTTAGGGCCACTCTTTGACCAGGATGACTTAGTTATGCATACATTCTGACTTCCCTTAAAACCTAAACCTCATGTCAGGACCCCAAGAACGGACTCAGGTAGTCACTAGGCTTAAAGGAAGGGCTTACAAGTAACTGAGCTGGCCTTGTTAGAGTTGTGAGGTCCCATGATATGACCCTAATATCTCCCTAACAATGTAGGAGTCTGAGAGTTCAGTATATATATATGGGCAAGGTTTGGTAGTATCATTCATGTACTACTAAGTCTCTGGTCTTTTTATGCTCAAGGTACAGTGTCCATCCCAGGTGACCAGTTCAACACCCAATAGCATTTCTATCCAAATTCCCACCACCATAATAAAGATCCCAAGAAGCCAAGTGGAGGCCCTAGATTCATTCTTGCATTAAAAGAAAAGACTTTATTTTTTTTCTTGACAGGGAAAAAGCCAACAAGAGAAAAAAATAAACAAACAGAAGATCCACAAAGCATATATTTAAAAAAAATATCCACCAAAATAACAGTTCATTTCTCAATGGAAACTTTGAAAGCCAGAAGTGTTATGATTCTGTGCGCAAGAGACCTTGGCAGGAAAGAGCCAAGAGGTTCCACGGTGGGCAAGAGAAAAATACACCATGCAGAAAGAGCTTCAGTGAGTTTATTGAGATAGAGGAAGGGGGAGGGGTGAGAGAGAAAGCAAGAGAGAGAGAGAGAGAGAGAGAGAGAGAGAGAGAGAGATGCAAAGAGAGAAAGGGGAAGAGGAAGAAGAGAGTGAAGTAGGTGGAGTTTCACCTTTTAAAGACACTGGATACTGCATGGCTGGCCCTAGGAGGAGCAGAGGCATACTCTACCAGGTCCTCAAGGGTAGGGCCGGGTTCATCCAGGCTCAGGGATGATAACAAGAAGAATGCACTCCAAGTCCTAAAACACCATGATAACAAGCCTTGACTAACATTCCTGCAAAAGCTATCTACCATAATCGGAGAAGAAAGAAAAACTTGCCAGAATGCAAGGAGCCTAAAATTTTGATATCAACTGGGCCATGGTGGTGGCGCATACCTTTAACTCCAGCACTCAGGAGGCAGAGGCAGGCAGATCAGTCTGAGAGACCAGTCTGATCTGCAGGTCTGCAGAGTGAGTTCCAGGACAGCCAGGGCTACATGGAGAAACCCTGCCTTGAAGCCCCCCCCCCCCAAAGAAAAAAGAAAAAAGAAGAAAATTTATATATCTGTTATCGCAAAAACCTTGATTTTAAAGATAGGTACCACCTTAGAGTAAAAGGATGAACAGAAAGTATTTCCATCAAATGGGACCAGGAAGCAAACAGGTGCTGCTGTCTTAATACCTGACAAAATGGACTTCAGATTAAAACTAATCAGATAAGATAAAGAAGGATACTTCATTCTAATCAAGGGATGAATTAACCAGAAAGACATTAGTATCCTAAATATATATTCACCAAACTCTAGTGCACACAATTTCAAGGGGATAATGTATTACTAAATTTAAAGACAAATTAGCGCCAATCCACTAATAACAATGATTTCAAGATCCCACTTTCTCCAAAAGGCAGGTCATTTGAACAAAAAATAAACAGAGAAATACCAGAATTAGTTGACACCAAACATCAAATTGTTTCCACAGACTATTTCACAAAATGTCAAAGAATACACATTCTACTCAGTAACAAATAGAAACTTTTGTGAGAAACAATCTTTACAAGTTCAGAAAGATTGGAGCTACTGCTTATATCCTATCCAGCCACAATGCAATAAAACAAAGTTGACAGCAAGCAAAGCTCTAGTAAGTGTGTAAACTCGTGGAGATTAAACAGCTTATTATTGAATGATGAAGGGCTCAAAGAAGAAATCAAGAAAGAAATGAAAAACTTCCTGGAACTAAATGACAGTGAAACACAACAAAACCTCTGGGACACACTGAAAGTCGTCCTATGAGGAAATTCACAGCTCCGAGTGCTACGTTTAAAAGTAGAACGCAAATAAAACACTTACTGATGCGGCTCCAAACTCTGGAGGAATAAAACTAAACCAAACCCAGTGAGAAGCAAGAAATAATAAAAATCAGAGAACTCAGTGAAATAAAAGCTTAGAATATAACACAAAGAATGAATGAGTCTAAGTGCTGGTCCTTTGGGAAGATAAGTAAGATTGACAGACCCTTGGCCCCAACTAAGAACATCAACAAGAAAAGGAGGAAGGAAGGAGGGAGGGAGGGAGGGATGGGAGAGGGAGGGAGGGATGGGGGAGGGAGGGGGGAGGGAGGGAGGAGGGAGGGGGGAGGGAGGGAGGGGGGAGGGAGGGGGGAGGGAGGGAGGAGGGAGGGATGGGGGAGGGAGGGGGGAGGGAGGGGGGAGGGAGGGGGAGGGAGGGAGGAGGGAGGGAGGAAAGAAAGAAAGAAAGAAAGAAAGAAAGAAAGGCCCTCAATTATCAGAATTAGAAATAAACAGTGATACAATAATGTTGTTTGTAAAACAGACACAAAGCAATTCGGACTATTATAAGGGAATGTTTTTAAAGCCTATACTCTTTTAAGCTGGAAAAACTAAAATAAATGGAAACATTTCTAGATTCAACCAAATTATCAAAATTAAACCAAGGAGAGCTCAACCACCTAAACAGACCCATAACTAATGAGGTGACTGAAATAGTAATTAAAGAATTTCAACTTAAAAATAAATTCTAGGATGAGATTGATTCATAGAAAATTTCTACCAGACTTTCAAAGATCTACATCCAATCCTTCTTAAACTATTCAAAATAATAGAAACAGAAGGAGCATGCCCAAACTCCTTCTAGCCACCATCACTTTAATACCCAAACCAGGAATAGACACCACAGAAAGAAAACTAAGGTCCAATATCCCTGATGAATACAGACTAAAAAATGCTCAATAAAATACTTGCAAACAGATTACAGACACATTAAAACCACTATCTACCATGACCAAGTTGGTTTTATCCCTGAAAGGCAGGGATGGTTCAAAATACACAAATCAATAAATGTAATAAACCACATAAATGGAGTTAAAGATAAAAATTGCACATGAATCTTATAGATGCAGAACAGAACGTTTGACAAACTCTAACATGCTGTCATGGTCAAAGTCCAAGCTAACATAAGATTAAAGGGAACATATCTCAACATAATAAAAGCTATAAGTGAGAAACTCACAGCCAGCCTCATCTTAAATGGAGAAAAGCTTGAAACAATTCTACTGAAATCAGGAATGAGACACAACTGTCTTGCTTTTCAATATGATGCTAGAAGCACTAGCTGAAGTGATAAAGCAAGAGAAGGAAATTAGATGAATATGAGTAGAGAAAGAAGAAATCAAATGATCACCATTTGTAGATGGCATGATGCTATATATTAGTGATCCCAAAAATTATACTACAAAACTTCTAAAAAGAACAAACAAATTCAGCAGTGTGGCAGGATACAGAATCATCTTGCACAAATCAATAGCTTTCCTAAAACACCAATAACAAGCATACAGAGAAAGAGTTTATGGTAGGTGGACTTTTCTGTCCCATCGGCCTGCTCCCTGCTAACCACAAAGAGGCTTAATATTAACTATAAATGCTCAGCCAATAGCTCAGGCTTGTTAATAACTAAGCTTACAACCTAAATTTATATTAACCTACATTCTGCCACACACGGTGTTACCTCTCTTTCATCTTGTACCTCGTTTCCTCTCCCTGTCTGTCTGGAGACTCCTCTGGTTCTGCCCTTCTTCTTCCCAGTGTCCAACCTAACCTTATTCTCTCCAGCTATAGGCCAATCAACTTCCTTATTAAACCAATCACAGCGACATATATTTACACAGTATAAAGGAATATTCCACAGTTTATGATTAGGATCTCTGGTTTCCCGAAGAAGGAACTTTAGATGAAAAAGTATGGGACAGGTTTGAATGAATGTTGGGAAGGGATTTAAACAAGGGAATAAGATTCCCATTAAATTTGGGGTCACCCAACTAAGACTCATAGCCATAGTGGAGGGGATACCTAAACTGGCCTTCTCTTGTAATCAGATTGATGACTACCTTAATTGTCATCATAGAACCTTCATCCAGTAATTGATGGAAGCAGATGCAGAGATACACAGCCAAGAACTGGGCTGAGCTCCTGGAGTTCAGTTGAAGGGAGAGAGGAAGGACTGTATGAGCAAAGGTGTGTGGGGGGGTTCAAGATTATGACAGGGAAACCCACAGACAGCTAACCCTAGCTTCTGGGAGCTCACAGACTCTAGACCGACAGCTAGTGAGCCTGCACGGGACTGACCTAGACCCTCTGCATGTAGATGACAGTTGCATAACTTGATCTGTTTGTGGGGCCCCTTGCAGTGGGACCAAGATTTGCCCCTAGCACATAAGCTAGCTTTTTGGTGAGATGTCTTGCTCAGCCTTGATGCAGAGGGGAGGAACGTGCTCCTGCCTCAACTTGATGCGCCTTGCTTTGCTGACTCCCCTGGGAGGCCTTCTCCTTTCTGAGGAGTGGATGGGAGGGGGTAGAATGGAGGTGGGGGGAAGGGACATGAGGAGAAGAGGGAAGGAAAACTATGGTTGGTATGAAAAATAAATAAAAATAATAATAATAAATTGGGGTCACTTGAGCATTAGTTTGGGCTGTTATTAAAATGCTAACTTTACAACCTAGGCAAGGTAGGGCATGCAGGGAAATGGAATTCATTACCAATTCAGACTAAGAGGCATTTGTGTATTGTGTGGATCCTTCACGGCCTTTAACTTTGCTTATTTTTCCCGCTAAATTATCTCCTACAGGCACAAGAAGATAAACCTTTGGAATGGATTTATCTATACCATACCAATCATACAATATGGACTGCTTACCTTACTCTTCTTGCTCAATTAGTAAATCAGGGGAGGACCCCACATCAACAATTATATGGATTTGATCCTTGCTATCTTATATTACCCTCAATTAACAAGCGGTTTTTGAAGAGTGTTACAGAAATCTGTGGATTTTCAAATTTCCTTTGCAGATTCCTGTTGAGGGAATAGTATCCAGCTGGTGAGCTTTGGAATCTTCTCATGCAAACTGAATTTGTGATTGCAGACATTGTCCAGCCTTCTCCCATCCCATAGGCAGGTACTTATTTTACTGACGGCTCATCGATGTCGTAGGAGACATCCATGGTCAGGATATTTTATCAATTCTTCATTTCCCCACTCCAGCAGGTAGAACTGGCTGTTTGGGCTCATCTACTATGGCTAATTCATACGCCTATAAATATCGTTTCAGATTCTGCCAATGTTGTAGGTTTATTTCTAGCAATATACTCATACTGTGCACACTCCAACCTCCCTGGTTTTATTTCAGAAGTTAAGCTGATGCATTAACTTGCCCTATTTTTACTTCTTTAGAAGAAAGTTGGGAAGGGGTATGCATCTGCCATTGCAGATGGATCTTCTGAAACGTTATGGATTTCGTTTAGGCTCCTCTGGCCCAAGGCCATCAGGGACAGTGACAGAAGTCAAGGAGATGGTAGAGGTCACCAGAGAAACGGCATGCCTCCAGCTGAAGGGCAGAGGGAGTTATCGGCTATATCATCAACGTCAAGTCTGCCACCTCAGGCCAAGTTAAGGCCCTATGCAGCAAGGGAGAAGATATTCTACAGAACACACAGAGACCTAAGTCACCTGAGAATCTCTTTCTGGCAATGCTAGCTGCTTTGACCCGTGCATCTGCAGTGTGGGCATCTGAATATATGTCGTGTTCCTCATCCTCCTTTGCTTTAACTCACAGATTAGATGTATCCAGTTCCTGTTATCTTTACTAATGAATCTGTTTATGACTGGACCTTGAGACTAATAGACTCACTCATTATCTGGGACTGCATTTAATTCTTCCATGGGATTTAAATCGCTTCTTCTTTGTATAGGGCATCATTTGTATTCCTATTAAAGGCAAATATGGGCTTCTGCTCTATAAGACACTAGAACTATGAATCATATGGGTCTCTTTTTAAGCTATTCTATGGATTTTCCTGATGGACATAATAATGCAATCAATAGTACTGGGCACGGTTTGGACCCCTGCTCTGGGTGGCAGAGTGTTGCACACATACTTCTACTGTCCTAACATTATTCAACATGTTAATAACATATTGCTTATAGGATGCTCACACGTCAAATGACAGATTTATCTACAGCATCTCAAACCAAAACCACTGGAAATTCTGCTATGAAAAAATAAAAAGGGGGGAGTTGGAGTATGGTGCAAGAATGGAATCATGCAAGGGGAATTTTGAGCGCTTGTGAGAAAACAAGACTCTGGCTTCCTCAGTTTCTTTAAAAACACAGAGATGCTCTTGGCATGTGCTTTCGTGCCTCTCCCAGGTGCAGTGGGTAGGAGTGGGTTTTCTCTAGGTTATTTATTACAACTAGACGTTGTTCCTGGTTTATATGACTCTATGGAAAGCATGCTGCTACCGACCTATTTGGAGACTGAGTGTTTTCTTCTAATCCGGATTTCTTGGAGTTCAGATAAAGCAGTTTCAGTGTGGTCATGGGTTACTCCATTTTTAGTCTGTCAAACAATTGAACCAATGAACCCCAAAGAAATGGGGATTTCCCCAGAATCTCAAACCAGGAGAAGAAAATGGCCTAGTCACAGGGGGTTTGTCTCCCTGAAAGAAATTTCACGCAGTTCTCAGACCACCTTATAGGAGAGACTGAGCTCAGACAGCGATGGGCCGGTGGTGGCCAGAACCACTCTTTGCCAGGACTTCTCAGATGATGCCCTTGGCCTTCATTTCAACTTGAATCTCTCTCCAGGAACCCCAGAACAGAGTTGGGGAAGTCCCTGCTCTATTTGTTCCTCTTCCCAATGTGGCCACATTAAATAAACTCCTTTTTCTGCTTTCTACTGTTCATTTGACTCTTTCAACTGACTTCCTGGGGATGGACAGCCAAACCCAGCTTGGTTTTGGTCCCCCCAAGTTTAGAAACACTGAGGCAGTAGGAAAGTTGAGCCTCCCTGGTTGTAATAAGTACTTTTATAGGTTTCGATACCTGTAAATACCTTGGAATTGTTCTCCAAAGCCAGTGGTATCGTGTAGATACGCAGCAGAGGTGTAGTGGCTCTCCACCTGATCCCCTATTGCTTTGATGATGTGTTTGAAGGTTCCATCAGGGGAGATCAGGGGAGACACCTTTGACTGAAGACCATACTTCCTCTGTTGTGCAAGGTCATTCTCTTCCACTAAGTGCACAGCTTGAGGAGGGATAGATATACGGGGTGCAGTGAAGGAGCAAGGCAACGCTCACCCGCCCAGCTGGTTCAGCTGAATCGACGCTGGCAATTAATGCAGTGACAGATGCTGTGGCCAGATCGCCCTTACATCCATTGCTATTGCTTTGAAAAGACCAGATCACCGATGTCAATCATCAGCACGCTTGTGAGGACACCCAGCTGTCTACCCCTTGTGAGAATTTGCATTTCTTTGATGACCTTAGACTGGGCAGTGACTTCCTGCCAGAAAATACTGAGACTTCCTGAGGGCTTGCACCATTCCTAAGCTGGCTGTGAATGAAAAAGACTGAAATCTGAAAGGCACACTGCCCACGTCCTGGCTCATTCATGGAAAGAATTGGAGTTCCCGTGAGCTTGTCTTCTACATCTGGGGAATCATTTCCTCCTATCTGAATCAGCTGAATTTAAAAAAAAAAATAGTAATAAAATAAAAGGGAACAAAGATGGGAAACTTTCTTCTGCTGTGGTTTGAATTTGAAATATCCAACATAGGTCTCCGTGTTTGAAGACTTGGGCCTCAGCTGGGGGTGTGGCTCGGGAGGTACAGCCTTGCTAGAGGATAAAGGTGCTGGGGACTGGCCTCAGAATTTTATACCCTGCCCTTTTTCCTATTCTTTCTCTTCTTCCTGGATGTGATGTAGTATGACCTTCAGCCGCTCTCTCCAGCTGCCATGTCTGACTTGCCAGGATGGGTAGTTATCCATTAAAACAATCCAGAGTTAACCCTTTCTATCTTGTTACTTTGTCAGCTAGTCTTCTGCCTAAGCGATGTGTCAGTAACTAGGACGTCTTCTCTCACAGCCAGTAAGGAGAAACACAAGGCTTCCATGTGTTCACACACTCAACAGCCCTGGTGTCGAAACAACACATTTTCCCTCTTGTTCGTTCCTTGAAGTGCAGTCCTGCCATGTGGATCCTTCCTTACCCAGCCCTTTGTTCCACCCCCAATCCCTGAGGTTCTTCCTGGAAACCCACTGGCCACACTGGCCAGGGAATCAGGTCGGTGATCTTCACTCTCCCATCCTCCAGCTCCTCAGTCTCATCCCCAGCCTGTAGTCCATCCATGCAGGGGGCCTCTCTTCCCTCTTTTCCTCCATTTTCTGTGCACCACACAGAACCTCGTAGCAAACCCAGCTTTCCACTCTCCTGTGGACCCTCTCAAGCCCCACATCTTTTCCCATCTCCATTCCTTAACATCAGCTCCCAGTACTAAGAAACAAGTTCTACCTGCAGAGGCCCACACAAAGGGACTCAGAAGCTCTCTCTACCAGGTTTTCTGCAGCCATCACGAACTGCTGAGATCCAGAGGAAACAGCAGAAACCAAAGAAGGAAAACCCACCCAACAAAGACAAGACCAGAAAGCAACATCTAGAATTACAGTCATACCAAACAAACCCAGATGCCTAGATGCCAGCTTAGAAGCAATCATGACCAGGACAATGAATGTCTCCACTAGAGCCCAACAGCCCTACTATACTAGGCCCTGAGAAATACAGTATAACTGAAACACAAACAGGACTTCCAAAGTGGTATTTGAATATGCTCCAGGATCTTAAAGAGGATATGAATAAGTCCATCAATGGAATCCATGAACCAGTGGCGTGAAATGAAGAGAACAGTTCAAGAACTGTAAGTAGAAATAGAATCGATAACGAAAACATAAACTGGAGGAAAACTGGAAATGAAAAATTTAGGAAACTCAAAGGCAAGCCTCACCAACAGAATACAAGAGATGAAAAAGAGAATCTCAGGCACTGAAGACAATATATACAAGAAAAAAAAATATGCCAGTTAAGGAAAATGTTAAAAATTTTTTAAAATCTAGGCACAAAACATTCAGGAAATCTGGAACACAATGAAAAGACAAAATCTACAAGGAATTGAAATAGAGTAAGAAGAAGAAACCCATGACAAACAAACAGAAAATACTTTCAACAAAACATAGAAGAAAATTTCCCCAACTTAAAGAAGGTAGTTATTGAAATACAAGAAGCAAACAGAACACCAAATAGACTGGACCAGAAAAGAAATTCTCCCTGGCAAATGATAATCAAAACTCTAAATGTACAGAACAAACAAAGAATATTAAAATCTGGTGGGGAAAAAAACAAGTAATATATAAAGGCAGATATATAACAGCTGGCTTTTCAACAGAAACTGTAAAAGCAAGAAGGTCCTGGACCTGGATGTTCTACAAACTCTAAATGACCCTACATGCCAGCCCAGACTACTATACCCAGCAAAACTTTTTCTCACAATAGATGGAGAAAGAAAAACATTCAACAATAAAAGTAAATTTAAGGAGAATTTATCTACAAACCCAGTCCTACAGAAGACACTAGAAGGAAAACTTCAACCTGTAGAGACTAACCACACCCAAGAAAACACAAGGAGTAAATAATTCCAGACCAGCAAACAAACTAACTAAAAGATTTTTTAAAAACACCCACACCACCACAACAAAATTATGGGAATTAACAAACACTGCTAATTGATAACTCTCGGCATCAAAGATCTCAATTCTCCAGTCCAAATTCCCACTCCCTCTCTCCCTCCCACTCCCTTCCCACACCTTCCTACCCCACTCCCTCCAATCCTAAAACAGGACAAGGCACCCTGCCCTGTGGAAAGTCCAAGGCCCTCCCTACTACATCTAGGTAGAGCAAAGAATACATCCAAAGAGAACAGGATCCCGAAAAGCCAGTACATGCAGTAGAGACAAATCCCAGTGCCACTGTCAATGGCCCCTCAGTCTTCCCCAACTGTCAACCACATTCAGAGGGATTAGTTTGATCCCATGCTTGTTCACTCCCAGTCCAGTTGGAGTTGGTGAGCTCCCATTAGCTCAGGCAAACTGTCTCAGTGAATGAAGCACTATCATTTGAACAAAGTAATAGGGTACAAATTGGGAAAAGATTTTCACCAACTACACGAGAGCCCAATAGAGGGCTAACATCTAAAATATATAACAAACTCAAAAAACTGAACATCAAAAAAAATAAGCAATCCAATTTAAAATGGAGCAGAGATCTAAAAAGGAATTCCCAAGAAAGGAGATACAGATGGTCTAGAAGAACTTAAAAGCTCAACATCCTCAGTGATCAGTGAATACAAATCAAAACTACTTTGAGATTTCATCTTACACCAGTCAGAATGGCCAAGATCAATGACAAATGACAGCTTATTTGTAGAGTGAAGGGAACACTCATCCATTGCTGGTGAGAGTGCAAACTTGTACAGCCACTGTGGCTGTTTCTCAGGAAACTGGAAATAGATCTAATTCAGGATCTAGCTATACCACTCTTGAGCATACACCCAAAGGATGCGTTATCATACTACGGAGACACATGCTCAACTATGTTCATTACTGCTCTATTCATAATAACTGGAAATGGGAACAGCCTAAATGTCTGTCAACAGATTAATGGATAATGAAAATGCGGTACATTTACATGATGGTATGTAACTCAGCTGTTAAAAATGAAATTCACAGGTAAATGGATGAAACTAGAAAAAAATCATCCTGAGTGAGGCAACCCAGATACAAAAAAAGACAGTTATAGCATGTATTTGCTTCGATGTGGATGTTAGCTGTTCAATAAGCAGGCTACATCTGCCGGGCAGTGGTGGCGCACACCTTTAATCCCAGCACTCGGGAGGCAGAGGCAGGCGGATCTTGTTAGTTCGAGGCCAGGCTGGCCTACAAGAGCTAGCTCCAGGACAGGCTCCAAAGCTCTAAGGGACCAAGGAAGAGGAATGGATCACCCTAGATATGAGTGGATAGAGGTGAGGGACTAGAATGGCAAGATTAAATGGGAAGGAGGAGAAAATAGCAGGGGGAGGAAGGGAATATAGGGAGGGACAACTAAGGGCCATTGACGGATAGTTGAGAGGCTGAGGGGCCATATGTAAACCTAATGAAGCAGAAGCTTCCTAAAATAAATTCATATATGAAGATGGCCTAAATGAAATTACCAAATATCAGGGGACACAGAACCCCAGCTGCCGATCGCTCATCACCAAATGAAACCTCCAGTTCCCGAAATTAGTTTACATCTAATCAGTTGTTGTTGGCCAAAGGGGACCCGTAGGAACCCTCAAACAACTCAGGCTACTTCAAAGGCTATTGGTTGCCCTCGCCAAACTGATGGTCAAGCCCTGCTCCTGAAGACAACACCTACACAACTCAGTGAACACTTAGACATCAAGCCGGTGCCTACCTAGAGCCTTTGCCTGTACTGACTAGTGTCGCAGTACAGGAAGGGGCTCTGCGCGCTACCAAAAGAGAAAAGCAAACTTTGATCTACAATGGTGCCCTGCACGCAGAATGCACCAAGGTAACAGCAGCACAAAGTCTGTGGGACTAACCAACCAATAGCTGATTAGATTTAAGGCCTAATCTATGAGATGGAACCCCATACCTGATGCACGGATGGCTAAGAACCGAAGACTAGATAGGCCAAGGACCTAGGGCAGAACCAAACACTACTATTCTGCTAAGGAAAGCGGCAATAAACTGGCTCCCGATGATGTCATCCTCAGCCCTCATGACAGAAGCTTATCCGACAGTGTGTGCAGAAAATACAGAGACCCACAACTGTACAAGGTGCAGAGAGAGAGATCTTGGAACACTCAGGACTAAACAGTACTTCTCCATCAGTTCCTTCCCCTTAGGGATCCGAGAACCCCATGGAAGAGGAAGCAGAAAGATTGTAAATATAAGACGAAATGAAGACAGCCAAAGAAGTAAGGCCTTCTAAACACAGCAGGATATACATATATATATATATATATATATATATATATATATATATATATATACTCTCAGAGACTGGGGCAGCATGCATAAGGCCAGCTCAGGTCTAAACCCAGGGTGTGTCCCAGGGTGGCCTTGAACTCTCAGAGGTTCGTCAGGGACTAAAGACGGTGCCACCACTGACTGACCTCTAGTAGCTCAGTTTTGTCCTTCTGATCTTTAGGCAGGCTTTGTTTATTAAAACATAAATAAATTATCTCTATACAGATCCCATACAGAACTTCCACAGATTTTACTTATGAAATTGCAGGTGTCTGGCCTTGTAGGATGTAAGCCATCAGAGGATTTATGATGAATTAGGGTGCTACTGCAGGTATCTGTCCCTGTTACATCATAGTTCTTCAAGAGATCAATAGCGCCTATGTTTTCCTAAGCTGCCTTCATCAACACCTCTCTGACCTGATTAGTAATATCAATTAACACGTTGTAGTAGTTTTTCACACAGGATTTCAGGTTCAGTCGACTAACTGTTTTTACTTAGGTCCTGAGATTCAGGTGATAAAAAAGGCTGTTAGCTGACTAACCGTGTCCTGATATTATTAATCACATTTGAGAAATGTAAAATAGTGCACGTAGTCTTTGCCTTTTCCTTAGATCTCTCAATTATTTACTTTTCTCCCTTTGTAACCTGGAGATGGCCAGGACCCCTCACAGCTGCAGCTGACCTTGGCTACAAACTTGCTGATAAGTTTTGCTATGCATCTTCATAACATGGCTGTGTCCCTGAGAATTTTCCTTGTGTTTTTTTTTAATTACTAACATGCTGCTAAAGAATGGATATATATATATATATATACTGCTAAAGAATGGATATATATATATATATATATATATATATATACACTTGGGAATTTGTAACAGAAGAAGAAAAAAGATTGGAAGAATATAGAACATAAAAGAAATAGGGATGTTAGACTTGAGACAGAAAATTAGAGCTAAGAAATTATAGACCATTAGGACAAGAGAATTAGAAATAAAAAGGAAATAAAATGACCCTTGGGTACTATGTGAAGTTATTATAGAAATCTTTCAATCCCCACTCCAGAGAAGCATTTCTCTTTTGGAACACTGGGTAAGGGTTGAGAGCCAGTTTCTTGGCCTTTACACCAAGTAAGTTAGATTGGCTGGCCAGCAAGCCCCAGAGATCCCCCATCTCTCCTGCCTCACACTAGAATTAAAAGTGTGCAAAAAGTGTGCACTACCTTTTTTTTTTTGTGGGTGAAAGGGATCAAACCCACCGATGGAGCTACTTCTTCAACCCTTCAAGGGGTTTTTTGGGGGAGAGGGGATTTTTGTTGTTGTTTGTTGGAGACAAGGTTTCTCTGTGTGATGCTGGCTGTCCTGCAACTCCCTTTGTAGACCAGGCTGGCCTTGAGCTCAAAGAGATCCACCCATCTCTGCCTCCCAAATGCTGGCTTAAAGGCGTGCACCACCCAGCCAAAAGTGATTCTTAAGTAACATTCTCTCTCTCTCTCTCTCTCTCTCTCTCTCCCTCCCTCTCTCTCTCTCTCTCTCTCTCTCTCTCTCTCTCTCTCTCACACACACACACACACAAGCTGGCATATATGTAGACTCTCCAGTACACTACGTACACTAGCATCCACATATATGTAGACTCTCCAGTACACTACGTACACCAGCATACACACATATGTAGACTCTCCAGTACACTACGTACACTAGCATCCACATATATGTAGACTCTCCAGTACACTACGTACACCAGCATACACATATGTGTAGACTCTCCAGTACACTACGTACACCAGCATACACAGATATGTAGACTCTCCAGTACACTACGTACACTAGCATCCACATATATGTAGACTCTCCAGTACACTATGTACACCAGCATCCACATATGTGTAGACTCTCCAGTACACTACGTACACCAGCATACACACATGTGTAGACTCTCCAGTACACTACGTACACCAGCATCCACACATATGTACTCTCACCCACACCCGCACACTTGAGTGTTCATGAATATTCATTCACAGCCTCGTGGGTTCACAGCACATGAAGAAAGGCCTACATAGATGCAGCTAGATGCTAGTGGCAGTGAGCTTTAGCCCTGCACTCGACACCGAGTGTAGATTCTGTCACTTTTCGGTAGGCTTCAACTTTTTTCAAAATTAAGTTTATAGCAAAAAAAAAAAAAAAAAAAAAAAAACCAACAACAACAACCTCCACAGTCCTACATGGGGCAAACTGGGCTCCAGTGTCCTCCTGGGCCACTCACTGGGCTCTAATTTCTGAGCACTCAAAATGTCACCATGAGGGCTGGGGCGGTGACTCAGTTGGTAAAATACTCTCTGTACAAGCTTGAGAACCTCAGTCTCCTCCCCTAGAACCATAGTTTACAGAACTGTGCGCTGGGCTGGCAAGGTGGCTGGCAGGTAAAAGCCTTGCTGCACAAGCCCGACAACCCGAGTTAGGTTCCCCAGAACCCACAGTAGAAAGAGCAAACCAACTTCCAAAAGTCGCCCACACTCAAACACACATCATACATACAACATACATACTTCACTTTTTATATTTTTCTTTTGTTTTTTTTTTGAGAATTCATTCATGAGAATCGTATTTTCATCATCTCCACCTCTCCCTTCCCAACCCCATCTGTTCTCCTATCTCTTAAATCCATAACCTCTTCTTTATTATTGTTATGTATGTGAGCTGCTAAGTCCATTTCATGCTGCTCGTGTGTAGATCTGACTACTTGGGACGACATCACTTCTCAGGGGCTCCTCCCTGGTCAAGACTGATTCTCTGTCAGGAGCCATCATTACTTGTAGCTCTTCATCTAGGTCTGGGACCCCATGAGAGTTCCCCTTTTCACACTGACATGTCAACTGGTGTTGCCATTGTGTGGATCTTTTTTAGGTGACCATACTGCTAAGATTTGATGGATAGAGCTCCCTGTCATATATAGAGGACACTAGCTCAAAGCATATGGACGGGTTTAGTCCCCCTGCCCCGTTCCTCTGATGCTCCCCGAGCCTTAGGTGTAAGGGTTGTGCTGTGGATGTTAGGTTCCACACGGCCAGTTGTTCTCTGCATTTTTACCAGGGGTGGATTCCTGCAGTGTTCTCTGCTGTCAAAGGAAGATTCCTTGATGATGGGTGAGAGCTACACTTATCTGTGGTTATGAGGATAAATACTTAAAACCGTGGTTAGAAATAAATAAATTGGCAATGATGATACATGCTTGTAATTCCAGATCTGGGCAGGTAGATATAAGCAAGTCCTTGAGGCACTGGTTAGCTAGCCTAGTTTAATAAGCAAGTTCCAGCCGGGCAGTGGTGGCGCATGCCTTTAATCCCAGCACTCAGGAGGCAGAGGCAGGCGGATCTCTGGGAGTTCGAGGCCAGCCTGGTCTACAAGAGCTAGTTCCAGGACGGGCACCAAAGCTACAGAGAAACCCTGTCTCGAAAAACCAAAAAAAAAAAAAAAAAAGCAAGTTCCAGGTTAATGAGAGACCTATCCCCCCAAAAAACTAAAGTAGACCATGCTGGGTATGGTGACCCATGCCTTTAATCCCAGCACTCAGGAAACTGAAGCAGGCAGATAGATGTCTATGGGTTTGAGGCCAGCACAGTCTACATGGTATGTTCAGGCCAGTCAGGGCTGCCAAAAGAAAGAGGAGAGAGGATAAAAAAAGAATAAACATCTCAAGACCTGCACAGTTTAAGCCAGACAAAATCCCAGCACTGAGAAGTGTACTCAAAGTTCCACCCCTTACCAAGACGCTCTGCAGCTGATGCCTGCTGGGCAGGAGATAAGCTTCCAGTGGAGTGTCACTAGGCATAACAACCACACTTTAGGGCAGTCCCATGCTTGGCAGTAGTTGGCCAGAACAAAAAGAATTTCATATATTTTTGTTTTTGTTTTATAGGCTTTGGGAGGGGTGTGGCTTTTTTTTTTTTTTTTTTTTGGTCTTACTGGTTTGCTGTTTGTTTTGATTTTTCTTTTGTTGGTTGGTTGGTTTGTTGGTTGGTTGGTTGGTTGGTTTGGGACTTTTGGAGAGGGGAAAATATCAAAATATACCGTATGAAAAAATTAATTAAGTAAAATGTAAGAAAAAAAAGAATAAACTAGAGGACAACACCTTAGGTTGTCCTCTGGCCTGCACCACATACCCACGAGACTCGGTTGTCTCCAAGACTGCTTGAACTGGTCTCCTTTGTGTGGCAGCAGATGCTAGACCCCTCTCAGTAGCTTTCTGGCGGCAGGAGCTAACTCTCCTAACACAGCGGGAGCCTGCTCCTTGGACACCTAGGGCCGCTGAGAAGCAGCCCCATCTAGCGGTAGGAAGGGAGTAATGAGCCAGTACACACACACACACCTTCCTTTCTCCCTCTCTGCCTGACCTGTCCCACAGCCTGGGACACAGAAAATCAAGTTTTACAGAGGACAGTATGCAGTAGGTGTTCAACGGATAGATAAATATTTTTTTGATATGTGTGTCGTGGGTTCGAGCAAAGACCAACAATCTATCCCTACTGCCTCTCTTTTCGGGTTCTGTTGCATGTCTTTACATAGGGCTGGGTTCTGGAGTATTGTACTCAGATAAGCTCTGAGTCATTCTAGAAAATACTGGAACATGAGAGGATTGTATGAATCTGATGTGAGATCAACCTGCAGGATTCTCAAGCCTGTGTGAGTCTTAATGAAAGGGGTCTGGTTAGAGAACTGTGTCTTTAACGTGGTATGTTCGGTTCGCCTGGGTCATGGGTACCAGCAAACACTGCACCTGTTTGCTGAACCGCGAACACTCCTGCTATGGCTCCCTAGGCAGACTCGTGAAAGCGGTGTTTGCTCAGGGGACCCAACCTCTCTGAAGTCGCCCACTTATGAAAATTATACCCAGTGCCTGGAGGAAGATGTTCTTTCTCTCCACTGAAACATCGTATGTTGCTGTTTTCTTCTTTGCCATCCTTGTTTGGGGGCTGGGAGATAGCTTGGGGGAGAGCATTTCCTCTGCACACAGGGACCTGAAGTCCAACCCCCAGCGCCCACATCAAAAGCCAGGCACTCCAGAGTCTGGGGGAAGCAGAGACAGGCAAATCTTGAGAGCTTGCCAGCCAACCCACTATTAATGAAGCTACCAATTTGGTGAGAGACCAGCAAATCAGCAAGGCAGACAGCAATAGAAGAAGACAGCCATCATCCTGCTACAGTCTCCATATGTACCGACATGGGCCCGTGTATCTACATATTCACATGCATATACCACACACATGCACACGCACACACACACACACACAAATACACACCCTGAACATAGCTTTGTTCTGGCCATATTTTCTGACACAGAAATTAATTTTAAACATCCTAGGGTCCCCTGAAGAGAGGGGGTGGGGCACTATTCTAACGTTCTTATCCACCCCAATCCCACGTATGATGTCTGTGACTCAGCATGACGGAACCAGGGAGGCTTGTGTGAGTGACGCAGTAATGCTAGGCTTTTACTATGCATGCAATTGAAATATCTGTGTGTGGTGACATTAACATAACCAGCTAGCACATGACTGACATCAAAATGGTCCCTGGGAGGACCCACAGTGGGACACTGTGGGATAGTGATGACCAGCCTTATCTCTCTGCAGCATTATACCCCCAAACTACAAAGCCCTGCTGGCCCCAAGGCAGAGTCTGAGATAAACCATGTGTGTGTGTGTGTGGGGGGTCTTCTGAGAGGTTTTAATTGTGCAGGAGCTAAATCACCAGGCAGAGCCTGCATAAAGCAAAACATTGGGGTGACTAAGACAGTTCCTCCTCTGTGACACTGTGACACACTGATCTTGGAGCCCACCATCATCCTCACCCCAAGCTCCTTCTCAAATTTGTGTCTGCCCTCAAAAGGTGGGAGGAAGTGTTCTCTTCAACCTACATGCTCCCTCAGCACACACTGGCGAGTGGGAAGGAGCGCGATGGAGAGCCAAGGCACCGTGACTCTTTCTAAAAGAAGGCTCTGGTGGACAGAGGCATGCAAATCTTTCTCTTTCTTTCTTTCTTTTCTTCTTTTTTTGTTTTTTTCGAGACAGGGTTTCTCTGTAGCTTTGGTGCCTATCCTGGAACTCACTTTGTAGACCAGGTTGGCCTCGAACTCACAGAGATCCGCCTGCCTCTGCCTCCCAAGTGCTGGAATTAAAGGCGTGTGCCACCACCGCCGGGCATTCTTTCTGTTTCAAAACACCAGGAAAAGATGAATAAAGGTTTAGTGTCGTTTCAAATGCATGAATGAGTTCACAGAAAAGGAAGAACTGAGGGTCAAAAGTTTGGGCGGTGTATTAGTTTTGGTGTGTGTGTGTTTGCAGGGCACTTGTGGAGTGTAGATTTATGCCTGGGGACATTGTCCATTTTGTTTTCTTGAGACAGGGCTTCTCACTGCTGCATCTTCCCAATGGGCTGTGTGGCTATCCAGTTCGTCCCAGAGATTTGCCTGCTTCCGCTCCCCAACATTGGGATTATAAACACGTGCTCCCACACCTGATTCTTCTAAATGTGGGTTCTGGGGTCCACACAGGCTTTAGTGGCTGAGCTGGCTTCCCAACCAGCTCTGTTAGTTCTCCCTTACACACATAGCAATAACCTCCAACTCAGCATCTGAAGACGGCACAACTTCACTTGCTCCAAGGCCTGAAACTGCGATGCGCTGTCACTGGCTGTCTTCCCAAGGAGGAATCTGTTCCCACAGCTTCTTTCTGCTTCTAGAAGTCCCTCATATCCCTTCTTCCACCTTAAGGAGCAGCAACCATGCATCTCTGATATACTTTTCTCCCCCACCTGCACAGACCTTTGCGAAGCAGTGAATCATATCATAACTGACCGGCAGCCATGATTTCATCTGTAACCTTACTTCTCCTTTGTCATGGAATCTGCAGGGTGTACCTGTTCTAAGGGCTGTGACCCCACCTGCCAAAGAGGAAACTGAAAAGCTACTGATAGAGGTAGGCCAGGTTTTTGTTTTGTTTTGTTTTTTATTTGTTTGTTTGTTTGTTTCTTGCTAGGCTGACACAGACCATCTCCTGGGGAAAGAGAACCTTAACTGAGAAAATTCCATCAGATTGGCCTGCAGACAAGTCTGGGTTGGGGACATTTTCTTGATTAATGATTGATGGGGGGGGGGGGGGTCGGTCCAGTCGATTGTGGATAATGCCACTCCTGGGCTGGTGGCCCTGGGGGGTGGGGTAACCACGCGAGCAAGACGATAAATGTCAGGGGTCATGAGAGATACAGCAGGTGACAACTAGTGTCCAACAGGCCGACCTTCCAGACGAGTGATTCTCTGACAGGGAGCCCCACCTGGAAAGGCTGCGGGGTCACTGGCTGTGGAAACCAGTTGCTCCTGTCTGTAATTTTTCTCATGAGTCATTTCATTTCTCCCCTAAGAACTTTATTTCTTCCCTAAGAATAGCTTTGGCTGTATTCCCACTGCTCATGTTGTTTATCTAATGAAAATATTCCATCTACTGGGCACACATATTTCTGTGGGTGGTCAGGAAGATGACTTTTCATTTGGCTGTATAATTTTGATATATAGACTATATACTGGGACATGTTTCATAACTGGATTTATTTGTCCCACACGGACTGTGAATACATAAATCCGTTTTGTCATTTTGCTCAGACTAACTGCACACAATTAGCTCCCTTTCACCTCAAAGCAAGTTCAAACTAGACTAAAGGCTTTTTGTAAAGAGATTATAAGTTTAAAACCTTGAACTTGCACAAGGCCAGAGTCACAGATGTCTGGCCAGGCTGCTGTGCAGAACACCCTAGGAAGGTCATGACAGTTCTTCACTTGCCAGTCTGGTAACAATGGATCTGTGTCTCAAAGTTGTCATTGGGCCCTGTTACCCACGCTTTTGTTCCCATGGCCTTGGCACCTTATGTTGCCATGGCAATGACTCAGCTCCCTAACTGCTTTCCCTAGGAATGTGCTCTTGACCAATGAGAAACAACTCCGTAATTTCTTTATTGCTTCAAAAAGAGTGTTTAGGGAAGAAGAAGAAGAAGAAGAAGAAGAAGAAGAAGAAGAAGAAGAAGAAGAAGAGGAAGAGGAAGCAGCAAGGAAGAACCAGAAGTAGGACAGGAGAATTAGGATAAGAGGCAGAACAATAAAGAAACTGATGTGGAAAAGTACATGGTGGAGAATTCATTTCACCCTCATATTTTTCTAGTGCCCATGCTTGCTCTGTTTGAACCCTGGAAGGAAATTGAGGTTGGTACTCAATAGCCTTCACTGAGTAAGCAGCACTCTTCCATGGCCTCTGCTTCAGTTCCTACCCTGAATCCACCAGTCACTGGGCACTCCCAACAGTGATTTTTCTTGATCAGATTATCTGAAGTGGAAAGAAGCAGCTAAATGTGGGTGGCGCCCTCCAGTGGCTGCCCAAATACAAGGAGGCTGAAGAAGGCCTCTGCCTACTTGCCTTCGCTCTGGCAAGTTCATCTCGTCTGTTGCTACATTTCTGTCCCCACCTTCTTTTACCAGCCTTCCAATGTGGACTGAAGGCCAGAGGCTCTCCAGGGACCCTCCAGGCCCTCAATGCCAGACTGGGACAGCTGAGGGCCCCACCTCATAGATGGAGCAGCTTCCTGACACTCAGTGTTTGTAGCTACAGGTGGCTATTGCCGAATCCTCACGGAAGACAGTCTAATGAAGTCCCTTGTGCACATTCATCCTGCCAATTCTGTTCTTCTAGAGAACCCTCACTAACACATAGGGTTGACATCAGAGGCATAATGAGAAATGCCATGCAGCAACTCAGTATCTCTAAACAAACAGTTTGCAAGGAATTAGAGAAAGTGGGAGGGGGTAAGAGATAATTAAGCAAATTATCCCATGAAATGAAAAAAGTAAAATAATAGAATAGAAATCTGGGTAAATAAAGCCAACTGGAGCCACCAAATTCATATCAAATTAAAATAACTTCAATATTCAATCAGATAAAAATAAAAAACAGAGTCTTGGGGAAGTGAGATCCTTATATGGCAAACACTTTACCCACTGAGCCATCTCTCTGGGCCCTATAAGTGGGAAAGAGAGAGAGAGAGAGAGAGACCTGGTACTGTAAATCTGGTCAAGAACCCGCGGTGGGAGCTCATGGGCCCGAGGGGTGAAGCTACTACTAAATGGATGTAGTAGCAAACTGTTTTCTAGCTTCCTATCTCTTGCCCATAGAGTAGCACAGCTCTCAAATATGTGACCTCTAGGTTAGGCACTGTCTCTGTTTTGGGAAATTGGGGGCATGGGGTTTCGTATACACTGCCTGGGGGTACCAGGAGAAACAGTGACCATGGTGCAAACAACCTGGTTTAACTAATGAGCTCTGAGAATGGAGGCTGTAAAGTATGGCAGTCTGTATCTGAGTTTTACCTTGAGATAGTGTGAAAAGCTTTCTGCTATCTTCTACGTTCCCAGCCTAAGAACCAATTATTCTGATTTATCAACCCTCTGATATTACTAGCAGTCCCTTTTCTGACTAATTGCTAAAGACACCTGTTTTATTGCAATTAGTGATCTACTCTGAAACATATTTCATAATAGCTGCCATGGAAGTTAGACCTCACTCCACTCCTTAGGGTCTATGGTCAGGGCAATATCGTAAAAATTTCTTGGTTCAGACCTAATCTAATGCTTGGTGCCCCTACTATAAAAAGTGGGTTCAGAAACCGGCCTGGGGCCACAGCCTAACAAACACTATCTCTGGCTGTGGTCTCAGCTAGCTGATAAGCTTCTGTGTGCCATGGTGTTTTTTTTATTTTTTATTTTTAAGTTTGCTTCTGTTTTTCCTGGGATCTGGTTTCTGGAATAAAGTTTGCTTCTGGTTTATTAGACTTGGTGGTGTTCTCATCTTTGTGTGATTCCCCTGGACCCAACAGGTCCTCTGGGAGAACATCCAATACTCTTAACCACTGAGTCATCTCTCCAGCCCCAAGACTTAACTTTGATAACTAAAATTCAAAATTAGTTACAGTCTTCCTCAAAGGATTAAAAACAAACAAACAACAACAAAAACCCAGATGATTCCATTGAGAGAGAGAGAGAGAGAAGAGAGAGAGAAAGAAAAGGCATCACATCAAAGACTCCATTCTAATTAAATTTCAGGACTGTATCCAGGTACTTCTAACTCACCTGGAGGCAGGAACTTTCTCACCCCATCCGAGAGCACAGTCACATGGACATCGAAAATGCTGAATGTGCTGACCTTCAACACCACTGACAACTGAGTGCCTGAAGAACTAAATATTTCTCTCATTTTTTGTGTTTCTTAAATATTTTTGTAATTAGATTTTAAAAATTATTTATATCTAATATCCTACCTGGCATGTTGTTAAATGATAAAATAATACTTGTCTTGATTTTAATGAAGCTATAAATAAAAATACTATCTCCTTTCATTTGTTATTACTCTGCTTACCCTAATCCCCATCTTATTCAAAACTAATGTTTAAAAGATACAAGTTTTTTTGTCTTTATAAATACATACACATATTCTCATTATTTAGTATAACTTAGATAAAACAAAAATAATCTAGCTTAAACTTTAATTCCATTTACTCCATCTGGAGATATACAAAATAAAAGGGTTAACTCTTCTTAGCCAAATAATACAAGAGACACGTGTCTTTATAACTGCATATCTGTGACTATTCTCTGACCAGGAGAACCTTTTTTTTTTTTAATTTTTATTTAATGCTAAGCTGGCATGGCTAGGACCAACTCAGCCCTGCCTATTGGCTCCACCCAGTCCAACATGGTAGAGGCACGTTCACTGCCTCTGAGACTGCTGGGTGGGAGCTATCCTCACCACCTCAACTCTGGAAGCACCATGCAGCACATAAACCCTTTTTATCTGAACAAAAGCTAAATCTGCCATGCAGTGCACTGCGAGGCCTGGAAACATCTCTGTGTATGGTGGTGGGAATCTTTCATACTCTCCTGCCTGTGCACACCTAGCAGACCCAATCCAGCTGCCTGCCCAGGCAGGGAGTGCTGAGTCGTGGGCCTAGGCTACTTTTGTCCTGACCCCGAGTGGGCACATAAACATCTGGACCCGAAGTGGGTGACAGGCATCAACCCCCCAAAAGAGCCAGAACTGTTCGTGTAACTAGCACAAACCAGGAATCCTTCCCTTACAGAAACTGTGGAGTTCTAGCTACTAAAGCTGAGTCAGGGAACATCTTAAAGGAACCAAGTCTCTGCTTGCTGCCAGCAAACAGTGCCTATCTAAAAATATGTGACTAGATTTATCCCATGCTTTTTCAGACCTAGGCCAGCTGGCCTTGGTGAGATCCCAATAGAACATCCCCATTGTCTTAGTGTGTGGGTGCACCCCTCGTGGTCCTGAGTTCCTTGCTCGTGCTCCGTCTCCTTCTGCTCCTGATTTGGACCTTGAGATTTCTGTCCGGTGCTCCCGTGTGGGTCTCTGTCTCTGTCTCCTTTCTAGCTGAACATAGCGGACAATGAGGAATACTGAGAATTCAAGAACAATTGCAGTGGGTTTTTGATCCTACTGCACGTACTGGCTTTGTGGGAGCCTAGGCAGTTTGAATGCTCACCTTACGAGACCTGGATAGAGGTGGGCAGTCCTTGGGCTTCCCACAGGTCAGGGAACCCTGATTGCTCTTCGAGCAGATGAGGGAGGGGGACTTGATCGGGGGAGGGGGAGGGAAATGGGAAGCGGTTGTGGGGACGAGGCAGAAATCCTTAATAAATAAATAAATTTAAAAAAAAAGAAAAAAAAACAAAACAAAATAAATAAAATAAAAATATGTGACTACTAACAAGCTCCAATCGACTCCCATTTCCTTGGGTTTAGAAGCCCTCCCCTTTTTTTTCTTAAACTTTTTTTAGTTCTTATGTGGATCCATGCCTCAGACAGTGGGCACCATACTGTTGGTGGAGGCTGCTCGTTCATTCCTGGCCGCTCAGAACTGAAATAACCACACAGAAACTGTATTATTACAACATTGTTTGGTCTATTAGCTCACGCTTCTTATCAGCTAGCTCTTATATTCACCCATTTCTATTAATCTGTGTATTGCCATGTGGTTGTGACCTACTGGTAAAGTTCCATCTGGTGTCTCCTGCAGCAGCTACATGGCTTCTCATTGACTCTGCTGTCTTTCTCCCAGCATTCAGTTTAGTTTTCCCCGCCTAGCTCTATTCTACTAAGGAAACAGCTTTATTCATTAACCAATAAAAGCAACACATATACAGAAGGACTTCCCACACCAGCAGCATACTTCTGTAATTCCAACACTAGAGGGGTAAAAGACAGGAGGATACCAAGGTCTTACTGCCTGGTCAGCCTACCTGACTCTGTGAGCTCCATGTTCAGTAAGACTGTCTCAGAAACCAAGGTGAATGCTGGATTGCTTTCACAGTGCGAGATGCTATGCAGACCACTGGAGGAAAAGCCATCAGTGGTCTTATCTATTGACGCCCCCCGCCCCCATGCTCCAACACTGACCTGCCAGGCAAGATGCACCACCCACTAGTAGAGCAGTGGCATGGGCCTCATGGGCTCCAACAGGAAACCAGCCCCTTTCTGGCTGCATCTGAGGCCCGCTCCACAGGAGGCAATCCATGCCCGGCAAGCTTGGTCAAAAGTCTGTGACCCTATGGGGTGACCCATTACTATTGTTTGGCTAACCGGATAAATTGCCAAAGTGCCTTATAAATATGATATTATAGTTTAGTGCCGCGTTCGGTGGTGGCGAGGGCTTTTGGCAATGGGCAGTAGTAAATGGAAGGACTGAGGACTGGCCAAAGCGCTGAGAATGGGTGACTGTGGTGCTCTGAATACGAACGGCCCCAAAAGCTCATATAGCGTGGCCTTGCTGGAGGAAGTGTGTCACTGGGGAGTAGGCTTTGAGACTGGAAAAGCCCATGTCAGGCCCTGTTTCTCTTCCTTTCTCTGCTTGCAAATCATGATGGCTCCAGCACCTACCTGAATGTCAAGTTCCCCACCAGGATGGTGATGGATTCTGAAACTGTAAGCCCCTAATTAAATGCTTTATTTCATACAAGTTGCCTGGGCCGTGCTGTCTCTTCACAGCAATAGGACAGTAACTAAGACAGTGACTTTAAGTGCTTACTCCTGAATGGGACAGCTATATCACATGTACACACCCCACAAGGCTCAGGGAGCACTGCAGAAGCGCTGAAGGATGGGAAGGAGTGCTGGGAAATCTTGTCTGTGGACAGCCATGGTGACTGCACCACAGCAGCCAGAGTGCCTCACACAAGATCATGGATGTGGGAGGGGCCGAGGAGGATGCTGCCAGGGAGTCATCTTCTGTAGTTGGACCACTGGTGGGTTGCCCATGCTTTCGCCCACACCTATTTGCATACAAGCAGCACTAACGGAACCCAATGGGTTATAAAAGAGGAGGCATTAAAATGGGAGGGAGATTTGTTGTAGAGGTCTGGAGAGAGCTGAGGGCTGATATGATCAAAATACATTATATACATGTATGACATTGTCAAGGTAAAATTTTTAAATATCAAGAAAATAAAGCGGAGAGCAATAAAAACACTTTCTGCCCCTCTGCACACATGTGCCTTTCTGTATGCATACACACAGAGAGAAAGGCAGTGGGGGAGAATCAAATACAAAATAAACTTACTGAAAGAACTAAGACTTGGGCGTGAAAACTACAAAACACTGTTGGAAAAGGTTTTGTGAGACCCATTAAACAGACACCCACAGTCACAAGAACTTAATCATCAGGACAGCAATACTCCACAGAGTTATCTATGGATTTAATGCAACTCATATCAGAATAGTGTCTTTTGTGGAAACCGACAATCTGATTCTAAATTGTATTTAAATGAGACTCAGAACAAGCAAAACAGAACTGAAAAGCTGAAGGCCGGGCTTCCTCATGTCCACATCTTCCTCCTGGATATGTGTCCTAGGTTGCTTTTCTGTTGCTTTAATAAGCACTCTGACCAAAAGTAACCTGGGGAGGAAAGGGTTTATTTGGCTTACAGGTTACGGTCCATCATCCAGGACAGCCGAGGCAGGAACTCAGAGTAGAGCTGGAAGCAGACACAGCAGCAGAGACCGCGCAGACACATTGCTCACCAGCTGGCTATCACTTGCGCCGTTTTCTTTCTTATATAATCCAGGGCTGTCTGCCCAGAGAGGCACCACTCACAGTGGGCTTGGCCTTCCCACATCAGTCGTTAATCAAGGCAATCCCTTGTGGAAGTGCCCGCAGGTCGATCTGAAGGAGGCAATTCTTCAACTAAGTTTCCTCTTCCCAGATGACTTTAATTTACTTTCCACTGATACAAAACTAACCAGCACACTTCAGTAACCAAGATGTATGGTACTAGCACAAAAACAGACATCTCCATCAATGGGAAAGGATCAAGAGTTCAGAAATAAATCTGGAGACCCACAGTCAACTCCTTTTTGAAAAAGGAACCAAGACAATTTGAATGCAAGAATACCCTACGTAAGTGGGACAACTAGATATACACACATAAGAATGGAGTAGGACTTTACCCCATCCACTATGCAGTAAGTAACTCAAGACCTGAGGATATGGTTCAATGATAGAACACTTATCTAGCATGTCCAATGCCTTGGGTTCAACACCCAGCACTGAAAAATAATTAACTCACGATAGATCAGAAGACGAAATGCAATAGAAAAAAACTATAAAACCTTAAACTTTTAGAGCTCAAGTCAGGCAGCACTCCTTAGAAAAGAACCCGAATGCAGCAGAAGACAGCACCTGCCCTGCAGCAGGAGGACCTGCCTGAGCCTCAGAACCTATATTAAAAAGCTGGGCACGGTACTGCACGCTTATAACATCAGCGCTGGGTGCCGAGCAGAAACAGCTGAATCCCGGGAGCTTTCTAGCCTAGTGAGCTCCAGGTTCAGTGAGACAGCTGTGTCAAAAAGGAAAGGCGGGGTGG
Source organism: Microtus oregoni (assembly GCF_018167655.1). Taxonomy (NCBI): domain Eukaryota; kingdom Metazoa; phylum Chordata; class Mammalia; order Rodentia; family Cricetidae; genus Microtus; species Microtus oregoni. The sequence continues at coordinate 21,677,894 of NW_024543070.1, forward strand.
CTGAGAAAAGACAACTGACATCAACTTCTGGCTTGTGCACGCATACATGTGCATGCACACACACACAAGTTCTTAAAAATTTAAAACAAGATAGCAATCGCAGGGAGGTGAGAATTCTCACGGCCCTGGCATTTGGCAGCAGTAAACAGGGGCAGCACACAGGCAGCAGGAGCAGCATGTAGCAGCCCCTGGTGTTGTAACTGCAGTCTCAGGAACTGTGTTGGCTACTTTTCCCATTGCTGGGACAAAATACCTTTAAACAAGTTAAGGAAGGGGTTTACTTTGGCTCCCAGGTTCAAGGGTACAGTCAGTCATGGCGGCAGGACCAGGTGTCAGTCATGGCGGCAGGACCAGGCGTCAGTCATGGCGGCAGAACCAGGCGGCAGCTGTTCACATGGCTGCCACAGTCAAGAATCAGAGGCTGAGCCGGGCGATGGTGGCGCACACCTTTAATCCCAGCACTCGGGAGGCAGAGGTAGGCGGATCTCTGTGAGTTCGAGACCAGCCTGGTCTATAGAGCTAGTTCCAGGACAGGCTCCAAAGCCACAGAGAAACCCTATCTCGAAAAACCAAAAAAAAAAAAAAAAAAAAAAAAAAAAAGAATCAGAGGCTGAGCAATGCTGGTGCCTGGCTTTTTCCTTTGTATTTTAGTCCAGGATCCCAGCCCATATGATGTAGCCAAGTGTTTGGGGTGGGTCTTCCCACAATTCTCCCAATCTAGAAACTTCTTCCTAGACAGACCCATGGATGTGTCCTCAGTGATTTTAGTTTTGGTTGTGAGCCCAGCCTTTAACGGCTGAGCCATCTTTCCAGCCCTCCTAGGTGGTTTTAGATCCTCTCAAATTCATGATCAATACTAAGCATGCAGTACTGGCCTGTAGCATCGGCTTGCCTCAAATTACATGCACCAATTGCAGAGAATTGCAAATGAAGCGACCCATGTGGGAGGAGCCGCCCCCAAGCGTGGCTCCATCTGCTGTGGCCTGGATCTAACAGTTTGTGGCTGCCCATAGAGGGAGGGTCACTCACCCTTTGCTGGCTGACCTTCCCTCCTGCCACCAGCCTTCTTACCGATGCTGCCGATTCCTTTGCTGAGATCCAAACCAGCATTTGCAGGCTTCTATCCCTACGGACCAGCAGCTACCCAGGATCCTCCCACACACAGTTTTAGCTCCGGACTGAGATGCTGAGGCACTGAGCCTCAGGGACTGAGCGACCACCACCGAGTCCTCAGACTCTCAAGTGTGGAATATTAAAACCTCTCAGGTTGTTAATATTTCAAAGTAAGTTAGCTTAATCAATTCCCATCGGTTCTGTTCCTTTAGAGAGCCCTGACTTATACAGAGCTTAAATTCCAGTTGTTTTTATACTACAGAAAGGAGAGCCCTGAGGCATAATTAGGAGACAGGGAACTCTGCGGATGCCATTGAGTTCATTTCCTGTTGGCCATCTACTGCTGGGCATGGGGCCTACCTGTAAGAGGAGTCTGTTCCCCTTGGAGAACACTAAATTTTCATTTGCAAGTGGCTGTCAGTTGGAGATGGCTTCTGGATGAGGACGGGAACATGCATCCACTTCTCCTTCCAGCTCCAGGGCCCACCAATTCCATTTTTTAAATTTATTCAGCAGAATAAAGACAAATGTGCCTTAAATGGTATACCTTTTATATACAGAAATGATCCACTCTCAAAAAGTTTGAAACAAACAAAAACAGTCTTTCTTTCTTTCTTTCTTTCTTAAAGCCTGGACAACCCACAAGGGCCACGTCAAAGCCCTAACACTGATCGTTTCTCAGCAGTCAGTCAATAGGTGTTGCATTAGATCAACAGCAGGAGAGGACATAGGCTTGGAGAGAAAGACTGAGAAGTCTTTTTCCAACCCTGATCCAGGCAGCCAGTCTTCAACTGAGTAACAGGGTGGGTGTCACTTCCGAAAGCGTTTGAAAAGTGGGTGCACGTGCTTGGTGGAAACTTTGCTTCGGGAGGAGTGGTATTCCATATACACAGTGTCATCCGCCCCAGACATAGAGCTCATGGTGCCAAAGCGTCGGGATGCCTGTGGGGAGGAGGGGAACCAGGCGAGGTTAATCACCAAAGGAAGGGCCTCTTACAACATTCATAATCAAATTCAATAGTGTGTGTGTGTGCGCGTGCGTGTGTGTTTACACACATGTGGTGGTGTTGTGCATGCTAAGTAAGCACTCTACAGCTAAGCTGAAGTCCCAGTCATTTCAATACACTGTTTTTAAAATAACACTCTGTGGCCTGGTGAGTGGGGTGAAAGTATCTGCAGTGCAAACAGGGCAACCCAAGTTTGATCCCCAGAACCTACAAAGAGGCACAAGGAGAGAAAAGACTCCAAAGACTGTCGTCTGCCTTCCAGAAATGTGCCCTCCACACATACAAACACACACCCGTATGCACACAGATACACATAATAATTTTTTTTTTTTTTTGAGACAGGGTTTCTCTGTGGTTTTGGAGCCTGTCCTGGAACTAGCTCTGTAGACCAGGCTGGTCTCGAACTCACAGAGATCCGCCTGTCTCTGCCTCCCGAGTGCTGGGATTAAAGGCATGCGCCACCACCGCCCGGCATACATAATAAATTTTAAAACAGCTTTCTGTCTTCTACTTTCTGTGTCTTAGGCACTGCATATATACTAACTCCCCTGACCCTGCAACAATTACAGTCTTAACCTACAGCACAGGAAAACGAGGCACAAGAGCGTCTCTTGAGCCAGCTGCAGCTCCTAAGAAAAATGGGACTAGAACACTGCCCAGGCACTGACGGAACAGAGCACTACAACGGCTCCCTTAATGACAGCTCTTCTTTCTTTTGTGGTTCTGAGGGCAAAAGCCAGGGCCTGGCACTGTAGACAGACATTTTGTCACGGAGACACATCCTCAGTCCCTGCACAGAATCTTAAAGTTAGGGTGCACTGGGACTGGAGAGGTGGTTCAGCAGTTAAGAACTCTAGCTGCTCTTCCAGACTAGGGGTTAAATTCCAGCACCCACTGGAAGCTCCCAACTGTCTGTACCTCTGATTCCAAGGAACCTAATGTCTTCTTCTGGCCTCCATGGGCACCAGGCCCACATGTGGTACATAGACACACATGCAAGCAAAACACCCACATACATTAAATAAAGAAATAAATAAAAAGAAAGTTAGGGTGGGAGTCTCTTAAAAATCTCCTAAGACTTGATGCAAGGCTGTGAACCAATAGCTCAGCTCCAAAGCCATGGGCAAATTTGAGTGTCTGTAAAATGGGGGTGGCCAATTCTGCTCCAAAGCCGGGTGTGGAGCTAAGGAGGGAGGCACACAACTTTAATCCCAGCACGTGAGAAGCAGAGGCAGAAGATCTGAGCTCCAGGCCAGACAGAGTTACACAGTGACACCTATCTCAAAAACACAACACACAATAAAAACAAAGATGGGTGTGAACAGCAACCACACAGGCCAGGGGTCTGGCCCAGAGCCAATTTGTATGGGCACCTGAGAACTCACCCCACGTCCTCCGCAGGCTCACCTCAGGGTCACCTGGACTAACACGCAGACTGCCTGGCATGAGAAAGGTCTCGGCTGGGCCTTGCTAGCACCTGCCCAAGCGGTAGCTGCTGCTTCCTTCCCGTCATGCTCTCGCTAACGCTTCCCTGTTGGCTTTACTATCACTGATTTTGGAAATGGGCATTCCTGCAGCAGCTGATTCAGTTGCACTCCCCTCCTTAGAGGGCCAGACTCCTCCTTATGATGTAACCACTGATTACACTGCACTCACGCCTGGGCCCAGAGGGTGCTTACTAATGTGTGTGAAGTCTTTTTAGAGAACTCTAGGGTTTCCCATGCACTGAAACTACAGTTTGAGTTCAAGATTCATCTTGAAGGCTGAGCTCTCTCACTGAGGAGGAAAGCAGGGTGAGCCAGGAAACCCCAGAGCAACAGATAGAGCACTCACTCACTAGCTTGAGAGCCTCCAGGACTGTCATCCCGAGCCCCAGTTACCAGGCTGTCGTATGGACAGACGGGATCCCAGTCACTGCTGCAGTAAGCCCCTCTATCTGGTGATACATTTATAGGAGACCCACTTAAAAAATAACAGGGTTGTTTCTTCAGAATTTTTAGCTTTCCCCCAATCCTACTTGCTCACATGCTCACAGGCTTGTGTGTGTGCACGTGTGAGCATATTATGTATATACACATGTGCCCACATACAGTGGATATCCTCCAGAAGGACCTGTCTCTCTCCACTCACCTGGCCAGATCTAGAGCCAAACTCTCCAGCCACCACCTCTTCCTCTGCGTCCAGATCAGAGGCCGCCAGGACCTTCTGCAGGAGCTGCTGCTGCTCCTCTTTGGTGGAGAATGCCAACTCTTCCTCCTCCATGCCAGCGAGCTTTGTGATCACCTACAGGAGCAATGGCAGACACTGTTGTGCTTCCTCCAGACCCCATGCACCTGCTCCTGGTCTCCTCTTCCCACCTCCACTGGTCCAACCAGAGCTTGACTACTGGTTAAGACAGAGACTAGGATACTCCAAATGGGCATACCACAAGAGGAATCTTTGAACCAGGAAGGACAGGAAAACACAGAAAGGTACATGCAAGGCCACTCCAACCACTCACTACCTAGCACCTGGGCTTCCAGCAAGGAGTACTTTATTCATACAGGATGTAAAGAATTCACTGACCAGGCCTAGAGATAGCTCAGGAGACAAGAACACATGCTGTTCTTCCAGAGGACCTGGATTCAGTCCCCCACACTCACATGGTGGCTCATAACCATCTATAACTCCATTCCAGGGAACCCAAAACCCTCTTCTTGCCCCTGCGGGCACTAGGCACATACATGGTACACAGACACACATGCAAGCAAAACACTCATAGCAAAAATTTAAAAATAATTGACCAGATTTTCTCTCAGAAGCAAAATGTCCTCCTGGTCTCATGTCTGTTGCTTTGATAAACCCCCTGACCTAAAGCAGCTGTGGGGGAGGGAGGATGGGTTTATCTGCCTTACATTCCAGGCCACAGTCCGCTACTGAGGGAAGTCAAGGTAGGAGCCTAACAGCTGGCCTGCTTGCATTAACTCTGACCAAGGAACTCACTTCACAGCTAAAGAAGTGTGGCAGAGCTGTTCTATTGAAGGCTAATAATGGAAATCTCACCCATGCTTGAAGAGACCAGTGAAAATACATCTGAATAGTGGCTGCTTCTGCCCTATTTTAAGAGCAGACACACACAGTAACAGATGTTGCTATTTTCTTTCTTTGCTTATTTATCATCTGAGATAACAGCAGTGGTTAAGAGCTGCAAATCTGTATCAGGACATTTGTCATGAACACTGAAAAACAGCATTACTAAAGGGACTGCCGTCTATTAAAAAAAAGACACAATGTGTGTGGTATGTGGCCACACATGGGTGGCTGATTACGTTAGGTGGAGTCACTCCTTTGGAACTTCAGCGTGGCACAAGGAGATGTGACTGAGTGTCAAGCTTGACACAGGGACACCTGTCAACTTGACTACATCCGGAATGAACTAAAGGCAAGCTGCTGGGCACTCGGCTTATTTGAAGCTGAAAGATCCACACTAAATCCAGAAGATGCGGACCTTCTAGTGGCAGCTCAGAGCAAGGGGCATGGAAAGGGGAACTTGCTTTGGCCTGCTCGCCCTTGCTCTCACTGTCCAGTCCATCTGTCTCACTTCTGCAGTCAGCACTAAATAACCAGGCCAGGCTAAGCCCGCTGAGACATGCAGCTTCAGTGAACTACCAGACCACACAGAGCAAGCCAATCTGGTGATAAACACATCTATCACATCAGCTCCGTTCATGTAGAGAACCTAACACTAAGACCCTGGAGTGTGGCATCCTGACGGCAGCCTATTAGTAGATCGCAGTAGGGTTTTCTTCTCTGCTTCTAAAGACATTCCATTTGTCCCTCACAACAGAACCTTGGACCAGGCCTCTCCAGCTAAGGAAGACATCTCAAAAAGGAACCCCAGGTGTTCAGATTCTCAGTGACTGTAGGGCTTTGGTACCTCAGAACTAACAGTACAGTGTTTCCCCAGCAATTTACAGAGACGAGAGAGCAAGAAGTCTGCATGAGTGTTGTCCCAGACTGGTGTCCCCATCTTTGTCAAAGTTTAACCAAAAGTAAACAAACACATACCTTAAAGCTGTAACCTTGGTCTACTAAAAATCTCTGTCGCTTGGTAGAATAAGCCATTTCCTGTGTGTCCTGGGACACCAGCGAGTAGAAAAAGGCATTGTATTCCTCCGCAACCATCCCTACAGGAAAAAGGTGAGATGAAATCCACATTAGCCGCTGAAACACGGGGTCCCGGCTAGAAGCCAGCACAGCAGTGGGCAAGCTCTTTACCAAGTGTGTGATCGCCCTGACTGCAGGGGATGTCATCAAAATTAACATTCTGTCTGCTCGTCTGCTCTGAAGATCACCATCAAGTGAGGGAGAAAAGGGCTGAGGACATTGCTCGGCAGCAGGAAATTTGCCCTAGCATGCTTAAAGAGGGCCTGGGTTTAATCCCCAGCATGGCAAACCTAAAAATAAATAAACTTAAGAAGAAACAAAGAGGACAAGGAGATGGTAAAGCGGATAATGGCACATGTTGCCAAGCTTGGTGATCCGAGTTTGATCCTGGAAACCTGTCAAAACAACCATCAAAGGGCCACAGTGATTGGTCTGCAAAGGAAAGCAAACACGCAAGTTCCTTTCAGAAATGAGGTTTAGTATAACGAGAGAGCCTCAGGCCATGGCTGCGTCTCAGTGCATGTAGGGAACCACGCACTTGCCTCAGCCTAGCTGTCTTGAGAGGCGTGCATCGAGGTTTTTCAGGCGGAAGGAAAGCAATCAGACAGAAAGGCTACAATACATGGTGGTAGAAACAGGAGGCCTTAAAGGGAAGAAGAGGCTTCCCTGAAAGCCTGAAGAACTGCAGCGAGAGTGGGAACAGAGAGACAGCTGTCATGAGAGGACCACAGTGTGGAGGCCAGAGCAGCGTTCAACTTTAGACTTTATTTCTGATTTGACGTGTATGTTTGCATGTCTGTGTGAGTAGATGCCACGTGTATGCACTTAAAAAGACCAGAAGAGAGGGGACTGGAGAGATGGCTCAGTGGTTAAGAGCCCTGCCTGCTCTTCCAAAGGTCCTGAGTTCAATTCCCAGCAACCACATGGTGGCTCACAACCATCTGTAATGGGGTCTGGTGCCCTCTTCTGGCCTGCAGGCATACACACAGACAGGACATTGTATATATAATAAATAAATAAACAAACAAATAAATAAATAAAACCAGAAGAGGGTGTTAAGATCCAGTGGAGCTGAAGTTACTAGTAAAAAGAGTCATCAAGCCAGGTGTGTTGGTGCATGCCTTCAATCATTTGGGAGATTAAGGCAGGCAAATCTCTGTGAGTTCAAGGTCAGCCTGGTCTACAGAGTGAGTTCCAGGACAGTCTCCAAAGCTACAGAGAAACTCTATCTTGAAAAACCAAAAATAAAAATAAAAATAAAATAAAAGCCATTTAAAGATACCATGGAGAACATGGACCCCCATGGCATGAGAAGTAATGAAGATTCTGTTCTGGGCTCTGAGCTCTGCTTTGGGCCCTTTCCCATCAAGGTCTCCAAGCTTGAAGCAAAGAGCACACTGTGGCTGGACACACCAGCAGCTCACCCCCACTCTTCCTAACCTGCCTGAGGCAGCAGGGGAAAGGCAGCCTTTACCTTTTTTGGCTCGGAGTACGCGCCCCAGCCTCTGGGCTTCCTGTCGTCTGGAGCCACCGTGGGAGGAGATCTGAATGAGGACGTTTGCTTCTGGCAGATCGAAGGATGTGTCACCGACCTGCAGAAATAAGTAGTTTTATATGGGAACGGTAAGAACAGAAGACCATCAACTAGTTCAATTTCAGTATTCTGGGAATGGAATTAGGGCTTCTAGCAGGCCAAGCATGTGTTCTCCCACTAAGCAACCTCCCCATCCATCCTTGGGTGAGACTTGAATTTAGTGTTGGGGATAATTTAGAGAAACATCCTCTTTTCCTCTTCACAGTGGACCTCTCCAGAACCTAGCCATAATTTTTCTCTTTGTGCTGCAGAAATGGATAGGTCTGTACAAAAACCCGTCTTACTTGGTGACAACGGCAGCAGCACAGGTGGGACAAGACAGACAACGAAGGGCACCACGCACACAGACCTCACTGAGCACCAGCTCCTCAGCGGGGGTCTCAGCCCAGAGAGGTCCCCAGCCACAAACAGGAAGAGCATTTCCGGCCACGACCACTAGACTGGAAATACACCTGTCCTCTAGACTTTAGTTCCTTCTTCACCTGAATCTAAATGGCAGCTTCTGAAACTATGGTTTATGGTGTCTGAGGTGCTTGCCTCCCAGGCTGAAGACCTCATTTCAATCCCTGGGACCCATGGAACAAAAGGAAAGAAGCAATTCCCACAGGTTGTCCTCTGACCTCCACACATACAACATGGCAAATTTGTGCTACCCCTCTCCCAAATAAATGAGTGAACAAGTGTGAGTTCTAAGTGTTTATCAAGTGCACACTCCCACTACAGACAGCACACACTGTGCTCTGTGCTTGTCCTCACCTTGCAACACAAACAAAAGTTGCTGAAAACCTCGACTGTGCGTACAAACTTCTCTGTTCTTCTATGATGGTGTAATTACGGAAAACAAAGGCTTTGGTATTTTGCTACAATCATCCCCAAGCATGTGAGTGTTGAATTAGTACATCTTTGTGTTAGAACGCTTAACTTTAAAAACTGTTGTTTTAATGCTTAACTCCTGAATTTCATTTAAAAAAAAAAATCATTCCGTAAATTTGGGCTTAGGATTAGAACAGAATTTCCAACAGTCTCTGAAATGGCTCCAAGCATACTTCTGCTGTTTTGAACTATGTACTTATGCAAAACTGCATTCTCAGCACTGACAATTATTTAAAAAAAGAATCCATCAACTCTGAAAAACATTGACAATGTTCAACAGTCTACAATAGAATCTTCTATATCCTGCGGTGTCTGCTGAGATCTAATCTTCAGTAAAAGCAGCAAGCAAGTCCACCACACTGATGGGAGAGTTCCCTTTCATCTTTTTTTTTTTTTTTTGCTTTTTCAAGACAGGGTTTCTCTGTGGCTTTGGAGCCTGTCCTGGAACTAGCTCTTGTAGACCAGGCTGGTCTCGAACTCACAGAGATCCACCTGCCTCTGCCTCCCGAGTGCTGGGATTAAAGGCGTGCGCCACCATCGCCCGGCTTCCCTTTCATCTTTAACAACAGTCTCCACTGCTGCAGTTGGTTCTGGGATCCTGCTTATGGGTTTGTAAACCCAGAACCCAGATTCCTGGACAGTGACAGGTGCCATTCTTACTTCCCAAAAAAAGTGCACAGACTTCAGGATGTCAGACTCTAAAAACTTGAGCCAGCTAACTGAACAAATGTACCTAGGGCTACACCTCCCTGGCCCCAGCAATTGGACCCGCCCACTCCTCCCTGGGGGCGGGCTTGTTGTGGTGTGAAACTTTCTTCCAGGACTCCCACCCTGCCATGCTGCGGCCATCTATGTGTGTGCCCATTATGTAGGGGCTCTCCTAACAAACAAAAGAACATCCACTGCAGTCTCTGCTGAACCCCAAGCCCCAGACCTTTCACACACATAAAAATGTCTTGAGTGAAAAGAGATAACGAGTGAAAAAAGGTTAAAAAGACTTGTTTTACACCACCGGGTCAGACAGTGGTGGCACAATCCTTTAATCCCATCACTTCAGAGGCAGGAAGATCTCTGTGTTTGAGGCCACCTTGGTCTAAAGAGTGAGTCAAGGATAGCCAGGGCTACACAGAGAAACCGTGTCTCAAAAAGCCAAAACAACAACAGCTAAATAAATAAAGACAGGAAGGAAGGAAGGAAGGAAGGAGGGAAGGGCGGGAGGAAGGGAGGGAGGGAGGGAGGGAGGGAGGAGTGATGTATGCCTTTAATCCCAGTGCTTAGAAGGCAGAGGCCAGCCTGGTCTACAGAGTGAGTTCTAAGACAGCAAGTGCTAGAAACCAGAATATAATAAACAAACAGAAGAAAAACCCTGGATCATATGGTGGCAGTGACACCACCCTGAAGCCTGGTCGACCAAGTCCACTGTGGCACTGGCCACCCACCATCAAGGCACATCAGGCACCAGGACAGAAGCTTCCCAAAATCCAGCATCTCCAGCTCCAAAAAGAAGCGTCAACCAAATACCTGCTTTTGCCACAGTAGGTAGCACACATTAGTGCCTTCTATAAAGGAAATACAATTTAAATCTCTACTTCCCAGGGAGATGTGGGACAAACCCGAGGAGCAAAACGCCCCCACAGATAACCTGTAAGACATAAGAACCCTCCGTTATTTCACACCTCCCAGAGCTGCCACCCCTAACCATCATCCTGGGCTGGAAAGCAAGCACAGGAGGCCTTTAGCAGGTATGAACCATGTCCAAGAGCTCAGGTGCACCTCACGGGCCCACCATCCAGTGCCACATACCTTGGAGATGAAGATAGTGTTGATTTTGGGGTTGTGCTTGAAGTTCTGGAGAATCTGCATCCTCTCTCCCTGGGACGTGGGCCCATAGATGAAAGGTCTAGAGAATAACAAGGGGTTTTAGAAACAACACAGGATCACACATGGGATTAGAAACTACTTTTGCTAGCTGGGCGGTGATGGCGCACACCTTTAATCCCAGCACTCAGGAGGCAGAGACAGGCAGATCTTTGTGAGTTTGAGTCCAGCCTGGTCTACAGAGCTAGTTCCAGGACAGGCTCCAAAGCTACAGAATTCTGTCTCGAAAAACAGAAAGAAAAAATAAGAAAGAAACCGCTTTGGGGAAAAGCACTGACTGCTCACCTGGGCTCACAAGGTAACTAAAGCAGGGTTCAAGTTTGGCATCTTTGCTTGCATTTCATGTTTGTGTCCTCTTCTTTCTTTCTCCTTTTTTCTGTATACCAGCCCTAGCTGTCCTGGAACTAGCTCTGTGGACCAGGCTGGACTCAAACTCACAGAGATCTGTCTACCTGTGTTCGTTCTTCCTTCATTTCTTCCTTTCTTTTTTTCTTTCTTTCTTTCCTTCTTTCCTTCTCTCTCTCTCTCTCTCTCTCTCTCTCTCTCTCTCTTTCTTTTCTTTTCAGTTTTTCGAGACAGGGCTTCTCTGTAGCTTTGGGGCCTGTTCTGGAACTAGCTCTTATAGACCAGGCTAGTCTCAAACCCACAGAGATCTGCTTGCCTTTGCCTCCAGAGTGCCAGGATTAAAGGTGTGCGCCACCACCATCAGGCCTGTATCCTTTTCTTACGGATAAATTCTGCTTGACTATGCAGACTATGCTTGACTATGCTTGTGTGGTGGTTTGAATGAGAACGGGCCCCACAGGTGCGTATGTTTGGACATTTGGTCCCCAGTTGGTAGAACTGTTTGGGAAGGACTGGGAACTGTGTCCTTGTCAAAGGAGGCGGACCACTAGGGCGGGTTGGAGGTTTCAAGTCTCCTATCATTCTTAGTGCCCCCTCTGCCTCCTACTTGAGGATCAAGATGGGCACGCTTAGCTGTTCCTACTGCCATGCCTTCTCCACCATTATGAGCTCTCTCTTTTTGACTCCATTAGTCCAAATTCAACACTCCTTTTATAAGTTGCCTTGGTCATGGCATCTTTTCACAGCAATGGAACAGTAACTAAGACACTCATGGCTTAGGAATGTCTGCCTACCCGACCTGTCTCATCCTAGCAAAGCATCGATGAAGGCACACTTGTCCAGCCTGTATGTCATGGCTTTTGTTTTATTTTATTATATTTTATTTTGTCATGTTTGGTTGTTCTCTCAGAAGCCTGTTCTTTTCTAATGAAAGACAGGAAGAGAGTGGATGTGGAGAGGAAGGGGGAGCTGAGAGAAGAGGGAGGGGAAACTGTAATCAAGATACATTCTGTGAGAAAATAATTTATTTTCAATAAATGTAAAATACTTAAGAAAAAAAAGGAACAACAACCAAAAAGGATGAAGTACAGATGTTACTGTCCTACACTCACATTCTCCTTGGATTAGAGAAGAACAAAGCCTGTGGCAGGACAGACAACCCCTCCACACATGACTGTGAGCATAACTGTCTACATGGGAAGACTACACATCCTAGAACTGGTGAGCTGCAGGAGCCAGGTATAACACATTCACAGCTTATCAGCCCACCCTGTAGGACCCAGGCTGACACAAGGATGCTGGGCCATACCTTGGCCAGAACTGCTTAATTATGTGTGCCTCGGCCCTTGTCTCAATGCATCAAACTCTTAGGTGGATGAACCTGGGGCCACTGGACACCTCCTATTTCTCTTGCCAAAACACACTGACTAAATAAACCTGTCTCTGTTTTTTACCAATCCTTGTCTGTTAGGACTGCTGAAGTCTGGCCTTTTGCCCTGAAAGTCCAGCAGCTAACACCCGAGGAAGCCATCATGTCAGCACGTCAGTAGAGCTGTGACACCGAGTGCTGCAGACCTCTCTTCTCACCAATACCCCTCCCCCCTTCCCCCAGAGTACAGGCCCAGGCTCACCACTCTCCACAAGCCCTTCTCTTGTTTGTTTGTTTTGTTTTTCTGGTTGGTTTAGTTGTGTATTGTTTTGTTTTAAGATATGGCTTCATAGGTACTGCACGCTGGTCTGGAAATTACAATGTAGCCAGGCTGGCTCAAACTCATGATTCTCTTGCCTGTCTTCTGAGAACCAACAAAACTTGTGAGCATCATGAATTCTAGCACCTTTTCAGCTTTGCTTTTTCCTGCCTCAGGGTCTATAGCTCGAGGCAGAGTCTATTGATTTTACAAAATGGTGGGAACAACCAAGAAAAACACTGTTGCACCCTAGCCAAAGGGCAGCTGAAAATGAAGACGCTGGAGTCTGTTCTTCAAGAAGTGAGTGAGCAGGGCGGTGGTGGCGCACGCCTTTAATCCCAGCACTCGGGAGGCAGAGGCAGGCAGATCTCTGTGAGTTCGAGACCAGCCTGGTCTACAAGAGCTAGTTCCAGGACAGGCTCCAAAACCACAGTAAAACCCTGTCTCAAAAATCCAAAACCACAGTAAAACCCTGTCTCAAAAAACCAAAAAAAAAGAAAAAGTGAGCAGAAAGGAACCAGCCTTGAGCTGTTCTCCCTTAACACTTGGTCTCATTTGTGGGGAGGCTGGGCAGGGCCTAAACAGCTGCACATTCAGACAGGGGCCTTTGGACAGCCCAGATGTCCCTGGCACTGTGAGGATCCAGGGCCCCGCATAACCCTAACATTTTCTGCATATCACGCTAGAGAAAATGCTAGGAAGCCACACTCATCAGAGCAGGTTTAGGGCTTCCTTTTTAAAGTCCTCCGTCCATCTGGAAAATAACTCGTACAGTTGCAGGCCCTTGAATTACGAGGAAATGGAACGAGGTACCATTCCCACCATGACGGATTCTCACTTGTAGAACAAGGACCCCAGGCACAAGCATCCTCTGTGATAAGTGAAGCAGCTCAACGTGACCAAGAGGCAAAAGAGGTGCAGAGGGGCAAATCGCCTTCCTGTGGCCACATAGATGGGAATTCGCTTGTGCCCTCTGCCCACTCCCACTGTCACACAGCATCAGTGTCCGGTAGTGGACTGCAATGAAGATAGGAAGACGGAGACACCTGGAAGTTCTCTGACACATACCAGGGCTTTTGCCACAAGCTAAGAATAAACAAGGCCCAGAGTCCACAGTAAGAAAATAAAACATGTTGTGAAGAAGGGATATGGGAGTGATAAGAGAATGGAACTGGAAAGTGAAGATGGGTTCCAGAGTGTCATGGTTTGAAAGAAAATGGCCCCCAAAGGGAGTGCCACTATTAGGAGGTGTGGCTTTGTTGGAGGAAGTGTGTCACTGTGAGGGCGGGCTTTGAAGTCTCACATATGCTCAAGACACTGCCCAGTGTGTCAGATCACTTCCTGTTGCCTGCAAGATACAGAACTCTCAGATACTTCTCCAGAACCATGTCTGCCTGCACACCACCAACTGCAAGCAAGCCACCCCAATTAAATGTTTTCCTTTATAAAAGTTGCTATGGTCATGGTGTCTCTTCACAGCATTAGAAACCCTAACTAAGACACAGAGGGAGGCAGGCAAGAGAAAGGAAATGAAGAATTCAAAGATGACAAAGTTTCTCTCCTTCAACCTGCCAGGTCATGTGCCCAGCTTTGAAACTGCAGATGAAGCTCCAATGCAAGAAACTGCTCTGAGGATTTCTAAGATGCGTCTACAGAAAGCTCCACGATGGCAAGCGGGGACAGCTCTCGTCCTACAGGCCAGAGAAGAGTGGAAGAATGAGGAGCAGGAGTCCAGCAGGAAAGAAAAACAGCTGAGAGGTCCATGATGCTACTGAGAGGGGGTTCATGCTTACAAAAGGAATTTGGGGAAGAATTAATATGCAGAATGCCAAAGCAACAAAGCAATTATAATTTCCAGGAAAAACAAAACATGTTCATTAAAAAAAAATGCAATCAGAGCATACTATAAAACCCTGCCTGGACAATGCTGGCACAGTCAGAACAATGTAACACTGAGTATTCGTTTAACCCCCAGCTCAGACTGTTATCATGTTAGGAAGGAGGAGTGCAGAATGTCATATGCAAGAAAGCTAAACCTCAACTCTCACACTAGAAGTCAATAGGCAATTTCTATAACAACAAACCAAAAATTGTCACAAAGCTACAAGCTAAAAAGTAAAAAAAATTAAACACAAAAGAGTTGAAAGTGGCTCTTTCAGGGAACTGGGTAGGCAAACAGGTACCAGAAACTGCTCATCTATCACAACAGACCACAGCCCTGAAACATGAGCCCAAATGAGCCTCTCTTCCCTTCAGTGAAGTCTATCAGATCACAGAGATGAGAAAAGCTAGTACACCTGGGATACGAGCCACTCCACCTTGCCCTACTGACCCGGGACCGTGCAATCTGGCCTCAGCTCCAATCCCAGGTCTCACTTAGCTTGAACCATTGACTCATTGGCCTTTGGAGTCCAGTGCTGGGAGATCAGATTCCTCTTTCTTTTCTACAGCTGCTAGCCTCTGACCCTCACTATATGCTCCTATGTCTTTTCTACAACTGCTAGCCTCTGACCATGACTATATGCTCCTATGTCTTGCCAGCTACTGAGAAAGGGCAGAGAACAGAAATCCTTAGATCCCAGAGAGTTCTTGAGAGGTCACAGAAACAGGCACCCCCATATTCTCAACGGCAAGGGGATTTGGAGGCAAGTCAAAAATTTTATCTCTTACTTGTTCAACCGAATGGCATATTCCTTCAAGGCAAATACGTTGTCGGCAAAGACAATAATCTTGTCATTCCTCCGCTCATGGAACTTGATCAGAAACTGGCAGGCTCGAAACTTGTTGGGATTCATGGTGTACAGCAGGATGCGCTTCTTAGTTTTAATTGCCACATACTCCCGGTAGAACTCAGGAGACATCGGGCACCAAACCTGAGACAGTAAGAATAAGGGATAAGGGGATCATTTTGCAAAACAAAACATCACACCATTAAGGACCTTTGATGCTGTTTATTTAGAAGAATCAGCTTCGAAAAAAAATTCAAATATCAGTGGCTTGAATGGCTCAACAAGCAGAGGTACTTGGACTTACAAAGCCTAGTATCTGAGTTTGATTCTCAGACTCCAGAAGGTAGTAAGAGAGATACAATCCCCGAGAGTAGTCCTCACCCTACACAGGCACACTGAGGCATGTGTATGCCTCGTGCGCGCACACACAGACACAGACAGACACACACACACACACACACACACAAGAAATACTTTTTTAATTAAAAAAGCAAAAACAATGGTAGGTGAATTTTTATCTCAATATAAAAGTCATTCTTTATTCCATGACTCCAGTTTCATACAATCAAATGTCTAAAAATACTAAATGGAAAAATCCACCAGACACACAACTCATGAAGTTTAAACTGACACCATTTGAGTAATGAAATCTTATGCACACCCATTCTACTACGCCCAGACTGTCAATCATCTCCTGCTCTAGCTTATCTGCACTGTACATAATTCCTGCTCATGAACCGCTGTCTTAATTACTGTACCGCCTGGCCCAGTACTGCAATGCTTGTACTTAAGTAACACTCACTTAGGAATACTACTAATAGCCTTAAAGTACACGTACAGTGATGCTGGCAGCTTAAATATACCAAAGAGAGGCCATGAAGTTCCTCCTCTACTTGAAAGTACTTGACTTAGGAAAAGAAAAGATAAAACTCATGCTGAGGTTGCTAAGAGCCACAGCAAGTGTGATTCTGATACCATTAAAATGTAAAGAAGAAAAGGAAACTCCAGCTGGGTTTTCTATCAAGCCTCACAGAGCAGAAGTTATGACTCTATTACATAACAAGTGCTTAGTTACAAAGCAAATGCCATTAAGTCAGGAGATTCAGACTATGCAGTATCTGGCGTTTAGTGAGGGTCTTAGAAAACGTGACCATGGGTAGGAAGGGAAAACCAGAGTACAACTATTAATCAAATTTAATACATAGAGCCATATCTTTAATCTCAGAACTGCAGAGGCAGCAGAAGGCGAATCTCTGTAAGTTAAAGCCAGCCTACAACCTATATAGGATGGTTTTGTCATTCGTTCAAAAACTTACCTTTGACTATGGATTTTAGCACACACTCGTGCAGTATTCACTAAAAAACAGTATTAGAAAAACGTGTCCTCAGAAATAACACCATAAGGACCAATCTATTCTCTTAGGACTTTGGCACTGGCAACCTGAGTGGTTGCCCACTCAGGCTGTTGCAGCAATGCTGCAGGGCAAAGGTGGACAGAGTGCCCAGAGTTCATCACACGAGGAGCAGAGGCATGGTCTGTACTGGCTTACCAACTTTACCACATGGCAGAGACAGAGGATTCCACCACACTGTGCTCTGAGGTATGGCTCGCCTATCAAGGTATGGCCTGCTCATTTAGACTGGGTCCTGACCTGTTTGTCTGCCCATGAGGAATGGGAGACTCCTCCCATTGGAGGAATCCTTACTTCACAAACCACTCAGGGGTGCAAATACCTCGGCACACTGGACTTTGGCGATGTACCCGTTGTTCTGCAGCTCCATCCAGTTGGCTTCATAAAGTTTGGGCCCAATCAGGAAATTTAAGTCAACGATTTTGTCGTCTTCCCGAACAAGAGTTGCAGTCAAACCCAGCTTACAGTGGGCCTGCACAATGGTCAGTACCCGCCGGAACATTTTGGCTGTGGACAAAGGGAAGATTCACATCATTACTTCTACACTGAGAAGGAACCACACACAGCTTGAAGCTTGGCACTGATCTGCCGCACCATATGGCTGACCCTGGGACTAGAGCTGAACTCTGGCTCCAGACAAGAACAACAAAGCAAGAGTGTTTCAGCATGGCTTTAGAACTGCTCAAAGATAGAAAGAAGAACAAGGGATAAATGACTTCAAGGAGTTCCAAGTTCACAAATGCCAGAATTCTCCTACCAACACTGTCTAGAGTCCAGACAGCAGTAGCAAATATGACTTGACTTCAAGCCACACAAATCATTCATCCTGAAGCTTGTCCCCAGGTTACAGCTAGGGAAGCTGGGATGTGGGGGTAGAGAGGAAGCCAGCTCTGCTCTGCCTTCTACCATTCCCCCTTACACCAGAGAGCAAACAGAGCTCACGGGAATGATGAAGCTCAGTCACTAGTTTGCTTAAGCATCCTTCTTCTCTGATTCCCACAAAGATACCACTTAAATCAGGCATGGTGGTACATGCCTTTAGACTCAGCACTCTGGAAGCAGACACAAGAGGATCGTTCAGAGTTTGAGGCCAGCCTGTTCTATATAGTTAGTTCTAAGACAGCTAGGACTAGAGTGAGACCCGTCTCAACAAAACACCCAACAATACCAATGAGACTTACTTTCATCAAGAAGCAACTTTGATTTTCTTCCTTTTTTTTTTTTTTTGTGTGTGTGGTTTTTCAAGACAGGGTTTCTTTGTAGCTTTGGAGCCTGTCCTGAAACTAGCTCTTGTAGACCAGGTTGGCCTCAAACTCACAGAGATCCGCCTCCCTCTGCCTCCCGAGTGCTGGGATTAAAGGCGTGCACCACCACCGCCTGCCTATAATTCCTGATTTTATCAAATAAACAAATAAATGGGAAACAACTTTTTAAAACTCTTGTGTGGGTATGCTTATGTGTGTGAATGCAGCTACCCACATGCTACAGCACATGTGTGGACATTAGAAGACCACCTCATCCTCCTTGTCTGAGGCAGGGTCTTTTTGTGGTGTACTATTGCATATGCCAGGGATTCTGTTGCTGCCACCTTCTGTCTTCCTACAAGACAGGAGTGCTAGGATTACAGATAAAACTTAGCACATCCACAGAGTTTGTGGGTTCCCAAGACTTGAACCCTAGTCCTCCAATTTGTAGGCTTCCATGGCCACAGCTTTTAAAACTTTTAACACTTTGGAAGAAGATTAAGATGTTTTAAGTTGGGTGACCAATGAGATGGCTTAGCAGATGAAAACACTTGCTGCCAGGTTTAATGACCTGAATTCAAAGTCTGGCATCAACATGGTGGAAGGAGAGAATCAGCTCCTGCTGACCTCCAAACCCTGAACATGGCATACACATGCTCTCCCCAAAAGTAAATATAATTTTTTTAAAAAGAGTTTTGGGCTGGGCAACACGTTTTGAGGACAGCCCACCCCCACACCCCACAGGGAGCTGTTACTCTACTCAATAAAACCTGGCTTGCCTGCTGATGGAGGAAGGTCATTGGCTAAAAAAAGAAACTGCTTGGTTGGCCCTCATAGGTTAAAACATAGGTGGGAGGAGTAAACAGAATAGAATGCTGGGAGGAAGAGGAAGTGAGCTCAGACTCGACAGCTCTCCTCTCGGGGGCAGACGCCTCAGAGAGACGCCATGCTCCCATCTCCAGGGCGGACACGACAGCTCTGCTCTCTGAGACACACGCGATCAAGCTCCGACCCAGGATGGACGTAGGCTAGAATCTTCCCGGTAAGACCGGTGCTCACAGATTATTAGAGATGGGTTGATCGGGATATCAGAATTAGCCAGTAAGGGCTAGAGCTAAAGGGCCAAGCAGTGTTTAAAAGAATACTGTTTCCGTGTAATTATTTCGGAGAATAAGCTAGCCATGTGGGCAGCCGGGGTGCTGGGGACCGCCGCTCTTATCACTACAGCCTGCTTTTCCAAAGGAGGAAAAAAAGTGTTTAACTCATGGAGTCGGAGGTGTAGCTCAGTGGAAGCTTCACAAACATGAAACCCTGGCTTCAATCTTCAGTACACACAGTATCATGTTTAGTCTATAATATAATTAAAGATGGGGCCAATGATCCTCTAAAAAGAAACCCAATTGTTGGAGAAAAGAGGCCGCTTGTCGGTTCCCGGCTGCCTGGCTAGCTTAGACCCAAAATAATCACACAGAAACTGTAATAATTAAATCACTGCTTGGCCCAATAGCTCTAGTTTTTTACTGGGTAACTCTTACATATTAATTTAACCGATTTCTATTAATGTGTGTATTGCCAATGGCAGTGGCTTACCAGGTAATGTTCCCAGCGTCTGTCTCAGGCGGAAGATCCATGGCTTCTCTCTGACTTTGCCTTCCTTCT
Organism: Microtus oregoni; assembly: GCF_018167655.1. Taxonomy (NCBI): domain Eukaryota; kingdom Metazoa; phylum Chordata; class Mammalia; order Rodentia; family Cricetidae; genus Microtus; species Microtus oregoni. The sequence continues at coordinate 21,697,582 of NW_024543070.1, forward strand.
CCCAGCATTCAGTCCAGTTTTCCCTACCTACTTAAGTTCTGCCCTATCAACAGGCCATGGCAGTTTCTTTATTCATTAACCAATAAAAGCAACACATAGACAGAAGGACTTCCCAATCCACCCAATTGGAAGATGAAGAGGCCAGAATATTCCAAAAGACAAATCAAACCAAAGAGTCATAGAAGAACAGAATGGACAGACTCCAAGTAAATGATCAGTTTTAAGTACCATACACAAAAACAATTTTTGAAAACTTCTATGTGCAAACACAACAAAAATTATACCAAAACACAAAAGAAGGCACAAGCAAACAAAACGTTCATGTCATGGTTATCTCTGAGCAATGATTGCTGACCCAAACAAGTAACAGCAAAGGATCCCAGGCTTTCCTTTCTAACAGGAGCATTGGAGACCCAGGCAACAAGTGCAACACAGTGTAGGCCTGGGAGGCAGAACAGCTAACAGGGACAAAGGAGAACTTGATCTGAATTTTTTCGACTCTGCATCTTCTAGGCCATTTCTGGCAGCTACCACAACTGCCCCAGGTGAGTGAGGCACGTTGTACTGAGAGGACCCTTCACAGTCACAGATGGAGCACTGAGCACATCACCCCTCTGTCAACAGAGACCACCACCCTGACTTCTGTCAAAGAAGTCTGCCTTCTTGAATTTCACATAAATGGCATCACCTTCCTCCCTCTGGGTGAAGTTTGCATCACTGTTATGTAAAGCTAAGTCTACAGTTCATTTGGGATGTCTCAACTGTACCTCTGAATCTCTAATGCCAAGGAAAGTGCTCAATAAATGCTTGTTAAGTCAGGAGGACTGGCCGGGTGGTGGTGTGTGCCTTTAATCTATATGAGGCTGGGGAGCAAACCTAGAGGTGCGTGTGTTAGGCAAGCACTTTACTAACTGAGCTTTTCTAGTTCATTACAACACAAAAGTATTAATAAATTGCCCCAACAAGGTTCCTTCTTAAAAGATCAGTAAGAGAAAAGCTTATCTTTTGAGACCTCAAAGATAAAGCGCTTTGCTGGATCCAATGTAATCAAAGTAGGACATCAGAAAATTTACTGATTTGCTCACATCTCTATTTAATAGCAGCTCTTGGGGCTTGACTGCCAGTCAATAGGGCTCGCAGTGTTATTAGTTCATCCTCCATTGTCAGAGCAAAACGAACACTAAAGTACAAGATTAGGTAGCTCCACTTGTGTGGACTCTTGTGAGAGCCTCACAGTAGATACAGCATCACACATGCAGAAAAGCTCCCACGGAGTCTGGAAGCCTTGCTCTTTTATAACCACTTGCTCTTGCAGTTAGCAGGAGCTAACTGGGATCCCAGGAGAACAGAATTAATCCCATCTGCCGGTGATACACACAACCAAAAGCCTTCTCTTCAAGACTCCACCATCTCTGAGAATTGCCTTCAATATATGAAATCTTCCTTCCTTCCTTCCTTCCTTCCTTCCTTCCTTCCTATTGTTTTGTCTGTGTTTTGTTTTGTGAGACAGGGGTTTCTCTGTATAGCCCTGGCTGTCCTGGAACTCACTCTGTGGACCAGGTTTACCTCAAACTCACAAAGATCCACTTGCCTCTGCCTGAGTACTGAGATTAAAAGCAGGCACCACCATCACCTGGCTCAACACAGGAACTCTTACACAACACACTCAAAGGCCTGAACTCAAAGCTTGGTTTCACTTTTATACCCAAAGACAAACCAGTGATGTTGGGAACCAGACCAGAGAACAGAGACCACACTAAGAACTTTAGGACTATGACCTGATACTAGGCTCCCACACGCCTGAATTTGAGATTTTTGTTAAGAACAGCAGTATGCATTAAGTACACTCTCAGGAAGACTACACTCTCAGCCCTCCCAGGCTTCATACCCAGCCCAAGGGAAATACTGTAGAACAATCTTAAACTCATTTAAAACACGACTTTCTACACCATCAGCTTTAATGCTGGCAGACCTGACACCCATACTCTTGAAGGTTGAGTTTCTAAATTATCATAAAATAAATGTGATAGGGAAGGGGTATCAGTTCCATGAACTGTAATATATATATATATATATATATATATATATATATATATATATGAATAGATAGATAGATAGGTAGGTAGGTAGGTAGATACATAGATAGATAGATAGATAGATAGATAGATAGATAGATATTTGTATGTCTACACCAAAATCAGGACATAGATCAATTCATTGCTCCCTCATAACTGCCTAATATGCTGGTCATTTGTGTCCTCCTTGAGTGCTGCCCCAGCAACCACTGGCCTGTTCACTAACATGATGGTATCTTTTTGACAATGTCATGTACGCGTAACCACACACTTCTTTCAGCACCATGCCCCTGAAACTTAGACAAGCTATTGCATGTTCATTCATCTTTACTGACAAGTTGTGTTCCGGTGTACAGATGTGCTGTCGTCTGCTATTTTAAACATCCCCAGATGACCACTGAATTTTGGAGATTATGAATAGAGTTGCTATGGAAACATTTAAGTATAGATATTTCTACATAAATCTCTTCTCATTTCCAACAGTGTACAGAAAAATCATGCTGTGATTTTACAGTGGATGTCGATTTGTTCTAGAGGAACCATCAACTCTGCGATGCCTCTGATCTAAAACCTCCTCTGCACTGGTCATGCCAGGATTCTCATTTTAGCCATTTTATTTGGAGTAAAGTGACATCTTGTGTCTTAATCATCATTTCCCTGATGGCTAATGATGCTTATACTGTTAGTGCAGACACAGCATGTGAATATCCTTGCTAATGTTGTTTCCTAACGTTCTGAATTCATCTGACAATGCAAATCAGTATGTCTAAAGTCTAACAGACTCCCGGTTGTTCCCTGCTAAGTAGCAAGCTGTTTCCAAAGCTATCTCATTTCAATGAACGCCCTGCTGAGCTTCCTTCACTCAAACTAAAGCCTTAGTCTCATCTTTGATTTTGCCTTCCTTTCTGCCCTCATATTTAACCTGTTCATGGGATCTCTGTGGCCTGTCCAATCAGATTGCCTTCATCTTACTGTCTTCTCCCTGGCTCAAGCCTTCTCTTGGGACTCCATAAGTCTACTCCTTTCATTGCTCCCAAAGTGCTTATGCTCAGTAGCCAGAGTGATTCCTATTGTAAGTCAGCTCAGGTTACTCTCTGTTTCCGATCCTTAGATGGTTTCTTCCTCAGAGATGAGCAGTATAAGCCACATCTCCACCCAGGTCTATGAGCTGTGAAGCTGCTCTGGCACCTGCACCAGGGCAGCCTCGACTGCTCTCTCAGAACTTCTCTGCGGACACTGTCTGAGCATGCCAAGGTCTTTTTTGTTTTGTTTGTTTTTCGAGACAGGGTTTCTCTATGTAATGGTTCTGGCTGTCCTGGAACTCACTTTGTAGACCAGGCTGGCCTCAAACTCAGAGATCTGCCTGCCTCTGCCTCCTGAGTGCTGGGATTAAAGATGTGTGCCACGACCTGCCAGTGCATGCCAAGTTCTTTACCACAAGGCCAGTACCTTGTCGTTTTCCCTTCTCAAAGACATCCAGTCTCTGCTGGACCATCTATCAGCATCTCTAGTTATCCTCAGACATATACAGACCCTGGAAAAGCTCTCATCATACAAAAAAGACACCAACGGTGGACAGCCCATTTTCAGTGTTCTGAATGTTCTCTGTAAAAAATACTGTTGTGTTTCATTAAAAGAAGGCTGAAGTATCAGTTGTCAGTGTGTAATATAAATCTGACTTCTCCAATTGCAGGCGTATCTTTTTCTTACAACAGCATCAGTGATACAATCTATCAATCTGCTGTAAAAGTCACCCATTTAGAGTACAATCCAGCAGGTTTTAGTAAGTTCTAGAGCAGTGCAACCCTGACTATGGTCTAGCTTTAGAACATCTCCTGCACCTCTACTTTCAGTCAGTCCGCATTTTCCTCTGCATTCTAAGGCAACCCATGCTGCGTTCTGATTCTAGATCAGTGGCTCTCAACCTTCTTAACTCAACGACCCTTTAACACAGTTCCTCATGTTGTGGTGACCCCACAATAATAATATAATAAAATATTTTATTATAATAATAATAAAATTATTATTACTACTACTATTTTGGAGAAAGGGTTTTTCTGTGTAGCCCTGGCTATCCTGGAGCTTGCTCTTTGCTAGTCAGTAGGTAGAATACACAGCAGTCACCTGCAACCTCCAAATGGGTCAGCTTTTATCTGCATAGACAGTCAGCCTCCACCTCCTCACCTGGAATGGTGTGCACCTCGTCAAGGATCATGAGGCCCCACTCCTGGGTTTTGAGCCACTCCATCACTCTCTCAGCCTCCCAGGACCTTTTGGTGGTGTGGCCCAGCATAGAATAAGTGCTAATGGCAATCGAGCAGCCGATGGGCTTGTCCTTGGCATCCGAGGTGAAGCGGCAGATCTGGCTGTCATCGATGGTTGACCACATCTTAAACTGGGCTTTCCACTGCTCCACAGACACAGCCGAGTTGCCCAGGACCAAGCAGCGCTTTCTGACAGTACACGCAGCAGTCACACCAACCAGGGACTTCCCAGCACCTACAATCAACCAAAGGGTGACGCTACCCAACAGCAGAGTGAAACAAAGGTCAGGAACAGATAGAATGGCTCAACAGGACCAGAATCTAGGCAAAATCCATAAACTGGTCCTCAGAGACAGTATCTGTAAGGCACTCACTGCTTCAGGCTGCATTCTTCATAAAGAGATGACACACTTAGTACTTGTTTATGAGAATTAGTAGAAGGCCCTTCGGTAGCTCCTTATATGTTTCTCACATAAATGGTAAAATGTTAGAACCAACAATGAGAAGGATGCTCCTGCTACCATTAGTTTAAAGAAGGGAAGGCTGGAGTGAAGAGCATTTGCCCATGGTCACAGGTACCCAGCACACAATGTAGGCAAATGACAGCTTTAAACTAATAGGACAATCAAGGCTCAAGAAAGCACAAAGTGTGCACGCTCCTGGCAAAGTCAGAGAAGACAAAAGTCTTTCAACTTCTTACTTTAGTTTCCCCTTCCATTAGAAGATTAAGATGAAAAAAATCAAACTGTTCAATGATTTCACTTTATCTCTGACATGACCTGTGAAGCTTTCTGAAGAGAACTGAAGGCAGAGGCCCATCCCTGCAAACTGTGTCCAGGTTGGAGTTCCCAGATGATTCTGTAATGGCCTCTGGTTGTGAACCTAGGTAGACCTGACACTGAATTGTGAACTCTGACGAAAAGGGGTGCGCGTGTGCAAACGCGTGTGTCTGCTGCCTTTCCTCACACCCATCACAAGCCATCCAGGAACAAGCAACACTTCTGGAGAGGCAGCCTCCAGATTACATTTTACAAGACTGACTTCACTGGGTAGGAACTGTGCTACATGCCCAGCAGCACGGCCTCTACCCGTACAGCTCCAGGTTTCTCTGACACCTCCATTATCAGTCAGGACTTCACGGGTTCCTTAGTGGAGCCATTCACAGCCCTTCTCTGCGCCAACTGAACGAGCTCTCATATACCCGCAGGGCCTTGACTAAGGGCAGCACAAAGCAAGCACTTCGATAAATATCAGTTCAGTCCAGAATCAGGAAGTGGTCTGACCATGGCCATTCACAGGTAAGGTGCTAGCAGGGAGACACACTGAGTAGGGCAGGAGGCAGCCAGCAGACAAAAGCATATTGGCTGGAGGAGTGGGAGGACCTCCTGCAACAAAAGCAGAGCCTCTTTCACTCAGGCCTCACTTACCACAGGGAAGAACGATGACTCCAGAGCGTGCTCGCCCGTTTCCAAACATCTTCCGCAGGCTCTTCTCCTGATAGGGTCTGAGCACGGCTGTGGGCTTCAGGTCAATGTTGATGTCGGGGTTGAGAGAGTCATTCCGGAAGTCATACTCTGCCAGCAGAGGGTACTCTAAGTAGATGCAGCGCTTCTGCAGCTCCTCGATCATTTCCTAGGAGCCAGCAGAGGACACTTGAGAATCTCAACTCCAAAACGCATTCGAGACAACATTCAAAAAGGCCTCATGATCAATATCTGGAGTTTTATCTAGATGAACACAATTTCAGATATTACTTGCCAACAAGAAGGTTAGCACAGAAAAACAGCACAAACTAGGAACATGGGCAAAACAAATTTTTTTTGTTTAGTGGGTTGTTTTTTCTTGTTGCTTTGGTTCTTGTGAGACAAGTGGCATCTAGCCCAGGCCAGTCTTAAATTCACTGTGCAGTCCAGGATGACCCTGAACTGCTGACTCCTCCTGGCCTCCGCCCTTCCAGGCTCAGATTTCAGACACACACTACCACACCATTTATATGGTGCTAGTGACTGAACCCAGGGACTTAGACATGCTAGGAAAGTTATTCTACCAACAGAGCACCATCCCTGGTCTCCTCAAAATTAACTTTAATCAGAACCAAAATGGATCCTGTGGAAACTAGCCTCCTAGCCCCAAGAAGGACATTCAGACCATAATCACCTCAGGAGAATATCAGGGGCCAACTGGTAAGAACAAAACCGGAAACGTACAGGGATCCCTTTCTCTCGGAGTAGAGGGTGCTGGACTGGTAGACAAACCAGGAAGCATTCACTAACCTGCTTGACTTCAAAGGAGACTGTCTGGGTCTCTTCTTCCTCTTCCTCATCCTTGTCCATTTGCTCATAAAAATCAAACAGGTCTTTGGGGATGTCAGATTTGGCCTGTGGATCTACTACCTGGGAGGTAGAAGGCCCGCCACTGCCATCTGCAGTCTTAGAAATCTGGAAGAGAAAGGCAGTTGAGACTCTTGTTATCAGCCATGAACTGACGCTGTAAGGGACAACAGCAGCAGGGCGGCTAGCCTGCCATTCCCGGGTTACAGGAGAACTGAGGTCCTAAGTTCCCAGCCCCAGGTAACCCAGAAGCTCACGCACAGCAGATCTGCTTGTGAAGGTCTCTGTGATGAGTTCCGTAGCCTCCCCCTCCGCGTTCCTCAAGCGACATTCGCGGATCACAGGGTCTTGAAGAAGATGCTGGATGACATCAGGGTGGGAACTTTCAACAAAGTACCTAAAAGCAGGGAGGAGGGAAGTCCCTACTGACCGGCACACCATTTCCAGAACATTCTGCATCTAATTCAACTAGATGATCTGAAAATTATAGCCTCATGACTTCCCACACCTTTGTCAGATCAAATAGCTACAAGTGAAGACATAACACGCTGAGTCACAGGAAGGAGCACAGCTGAACGCAAGGCATAAATGTGTGCAGTCCGAGTGTGATCACTGCTTTGCTAGCGTTCTCTGAAACATCTATATAGAAACTACTATTGCATGTGGATAAGTAACACTGCAAATTTTAACTTCGAGAATTTTTTTTTCTTGTTTGTTTTTTTGTTTTGTTTTTAAGTCAGTGTTTCTCTGTGTAGCCCTGGCTGTCCTAGAACTCACTCTGTAAGACCAGGCTGGCCTCGAACTCAGAAATCAGCCTGCTTCTGCCTCCCAAGCGCTGGGATTAAAGGTGTGCACCACCACGCCCAGCTAGAATTCTTGATTATCAGCTGGAAGTCAACTAGACTACAGGGTGAGGGACTCCTTTCCCTTCCCAAGTCCTCTCAATTTTCCATTTTTGTTTCAAGCAGAGCCTGAGCCCAGCCGTACCCACAGTCCTCCCTCCTCCCTGGCAGTAGAGGGCGGTACCTCACACCTCCTCTTACCTGTTGTGCTTCAGGACCAGCTTGACTTTCCCATAGCTGACAGTACACAACTGCAAGAGAGCACCAGCCAACCTCAGTCCCCAGGACGCCACGCCTCAGCACAGCCACGTGAAGAGTTGACTTGCTTAGGAAAACCCATGTGCAGTCATATCTGCCTTAAGGGAGCTGTTTTAGAGATGAAAGAAGCCCTTCCTCCTAATTCACATGCCTAGCTAAAAAGTACTGCTGTGTTTCCCGTTTTAGTTTCCCCTGCTTGTCCACAGCCCCATCCTGATCTGGAGGCTCATCCTGCCTCATCAGAACTAAAATAGCTCCCAGAAGTCATCAGGCACACAGTGAGTACTCCGCAGTACCTGCTACACAAGGTAAGCTCAAAAGGTTAGGCCTTCCCACCAGTGTTCTCATTTTCCCAACTGGGCGGGGTGGCACACGCCTTTAATCCCAGCACCTGGGAGGCAGAAGCAGATCAATCTCTGTGAGTCCAAGTCCAGGCTGATCTACAGAGGGAGTTCCAGGACAGCTAAGGGTACACAGAGAAACCCTGTCTCTTGGCAAATGAACTCAAGACCGTGAAGCTACATCCCCAATCACTTCCACCTCTATTTTTAAATTCTGAGACAAGTTCTAATAAATCCACCAGCCCGGCCTTGACCTTTCAGTTCTTGTCCCTGGACAGCGGGGACCAGAGGCAGGTGCCACCGTGCCCAGCACAATGTCCCTGGACAGCGGGGACCAGAGGCAGGTGCCACCGTGCCCAGCACAATGTCCCTGGACAGCGGGGACCACAGGCAGGTGCCACCATGCCCAGCACAATGTCCCTGGACAGCGGGGACCAGAGGCAGGTGCCACCATGCCCAGCACAATGTAAGCTTCTTGGTGACAGGGAATATAGTGTAAATCCTCTCAGGTTCCCAATCTGCTGGAAGGAATCCTGTCATTTGTGTGTTGGCAATGATGACTCGCAATCAGATTTCCAGCTGCCTTCAGACCGCCGCAGCACTGCCCCAACGCCATCATCCTGGTAGGCAGCTCCCCACCGAGACCGGACCTAGCTCTGCTGCATTCTCCTTGGGCAACCCTCTATGTCGCCACAACACGGCAGAATTCTGTGGAGTCCAAGGCTTCTCTGGGAGTGGATGCATGGTATTCTGCTTACAGACGTAAAATCCAATGTGGAGCCCTTTCAGATTCGCTAATGGTAACCAAACTACTCACCGCCCGCTTCTTTGATTTAACTGCCACTCCCCTGGAGCCCTCCTCACTTCAACATTTGAAGTTCTGACTTTCCCTAGTACAATTCATTTACCATGGGTCTTGAGTAAGTATTTAACCTTAAATGGAGCTCACTACCTAAAACACCATACAAAGATTGATTTTCTCAGAGTTCTAGATGTTCATGATGAACGGACCAGGCGCAGATGAATGAGACTGTGGCAAGGTCTCCTGACTGGTAAAGAGCCACCTTCTCTCTACAGTCCATGAAGAAGAGACTTATGACAGCTGTATGATGTCTCCTAATAAAGACAAGCATCTTCCTGATTGTGAGGTCTTACTCTTATGGCCTCATTTAGTTTTAAAAAATTCAGGTATATCGGGGTTAGAATTTCAAAAAATAAATTGTAGATATACACATACATGCATACATACATACATACTTATAAATGTGATCTCTAGCACCACCCATTCAGAGCTGGTTTTCCAAATAACCCTTGTTAGTAGACTGGACCTGAATTATTATTTCAGGGCTAGGAGCAACTCACAGGAAGCATAGCCTCAGCCAGAACCACAACTGGATCCAAAGCAGCAGCAGCTAGGCAATCAGCTACTGTGCTACCAAAGGAGATACAAGCCAGACATTTTGATGGCAATATCAGTACCTGAGCACGCCACTGCCACATTATGAAGACAGTTAGAACCGCTAGCAACTCACCTTAATAAACTGGATGATGCCATCGGGAACTCCAGTCTTACTGAGCTTTCTGAGGTACTCAGTGATGTCGCTGGTCTGCAGCCCGACACTGACAGCTGCGTAGAGGGAGTAGGCAGTTAGCTTGTATTCATGGACATGAGTAGGCCGGCACACTGGCTCTGCAATTGCCACCAGGAAGTCTTGGGCATACTTGTAAACTGGAGAGAAGGCTTCCAGAAAAATGTGGCCATCAGGAGCCTAAAAACATCAAGTAAACACAACAGGCAAGGACATTAATGGGCTGCAGAGACCACTAGGCTCTCATGTCATTATCAAAAAGGGTAGGCTGTCCACTGCTAAGATATCCTTGAAACCAGTCCTTCTGGCAACCGCAAGGGTCCTAGTACTTTAATTAGACATAGAAGAGTAGAGAGAAAAGGTTCCCAATGTTCCATACACAGAAATCTTCCCTAACTTCATAGTTTCAAATTGCCTTTTGGCTAGAATAAAAATGTGTGTAGAACATTATGTATCTTAAGTCAAGCAAACTTAGCTACCAAATGCATGCCTTCCATTAACTTGCAAAGGGGCTAAAGAGATGGCTCAGGGGGTTAGAGCATTGCTGCTCTCGCAAAGACCCAGCTCATAACAGTCTGTTAGTCCGGCTTTAGGGGATCTGACACATTCTTCTGGCTTCCTCGGGAACCAGACACACATGTGGCACACATACATGCAGGAACTCAGACATACATAAAAGTTAAAAGATCTTTTTTAAAATGAGGAAGTAAACTATTACCAACACAAACTATTCAGTGGTTGGGGAGATGGCTCGGTGGGTAAAGAGCTTGCTATGCAAGCATGAGGACCTGAGTTCATGCTTAGGTCATGCATGTGTCTGATCTACCAGGAACAGTAGTGCATGTGTATAACCGGAGCTGGTGGTTAGAGGTGGGGATAGGTGGGTGGGCACACAGGCAGAAGAAGTAGGGGAGAAGTCACAGGTCAATCAGTCTAGCCAGCAGGGAGCTGGGCAAATAGGTGATGAGTGATTGAGGAAAACGGCCTGACATCAATCTCGGCTCTAGAAGCACCCCCATGAGCATACCCACACAATGTGTGCACATATCCCCCACACAAAAGAAAGAATGCTGGAGAGGTTGTAGGGAAAAGAGAACACTCCTCCATCGCTTGTGGAAGTGCCAGCTGGTACAGCCCCTTTGGATGTCAGTGTGGCGACTGCTAAGAAAATTAGGAAACAACCTTCCTCAAGACCCAGCAATACCACATTTGGGTATATATCCAAAGGATGCTCAATCATACCACAAGGACATGTGCTCAACTATGTTCATAGCAGCTTTGATTGTCATAGCCAGAACCTGGAAACAACCTAAATGCCCCTTGATTGAAGAACGAATCAGGAAAATGTGGTAATTTACACACTGGAGTACTACACAGCAGAAAAAAAAATAACGACATCTTGAATTTCACAGGCAAATGGGTGGAGCTAAAAAACATTTTGAGTGAGGTAACCCAGACACAGAAAGACAATTATCACATGTACTCACTCATAAGTGGTTTTTAAACACAAAGCAAAGAAAGCCAGCCCACAAATCACAATCCCAGAGAATGTAGACAACAATGAGGACCCTAAGAGAGACATACATAGATCTTATCTACATGGGAAGTAGAAAAAGACAAGATCTCCTGCGTAAATTGGGAGCATGGGGACCTTGGGAGAGGGTTGAAGGGGAGGGGAGAAGCAGGGAGGGGAGCAGAGAAAAATGTAGAGCTCAATAGAAATCAATAAAAAAAAAAGAGAGAAATGCTACATTGATTGACTAACTGTATGTGGTGTAAGTTTGAGTACATGCATGCCACAGTTCCGATGTTGAAAGTCAGGGGACAACTTGCCAAAGCAGGTTCTCTTCTCCTACCATGTGGGTACTGGTACAGACTCAAGTCTCACTCTTGACAGCAAGAGCCTTTACCTGCTGAGTTATCTGGCATTCACCACTGTGTGGTGGGCTGTGGAGAAATGGAGAGCGAACGCCCAGGTCACACCAGCTGTTCCAATGTGCACGTACAGCCCCCGCTGCTTCAGAAAGCAGCATTCCTGACTCTTGAATTTTGGAGGTGTGAGAATGTCCAAGATTTAGCTGCCACCCAGACTTTTCGGCTATGCTTACCACCCAGAGGGGCCTGGAAGTATGGTCGCCTTTCAGCGGCATCTGCTGCCTGTAGTCCTTGGCTCCATACTCATCAACTTTGGTGCTGGACTCATCGACCTGTTTCCCTGCCGCTGAGGGCACCGCCTCCTGAGAGTCGTTCCCAGGCGTGTCGTCTTCGTCTTCCTCTTCCTCCTCATACTGCCTCTTTTTGGACTTCTTCTTGTCTGCGACAGAAGACACAGAAGTGAACCCAGCAAGGTTTTACAATTCCCTCCGCACTACACAGGGAACGCTAAGTTCTCCTGAGCCAGCGCTCTGCATCCCGGCATCACCCCCGGAATCCCGCAAACACCTCCCACCCGGCTCCGCAGAGCATCTCCTGGACCCAACAGACCGGAGCAAACACTGAGACAAGGACCGCTACAAAGAGTCCGTACCGCGGTCTACTCGGTCTCTTTTGCCCATAACAGTTCCTGGATCAGGGAGCCACCACTCCACACCGCGTAAATTCCTGAAGAGTAACTTTTAGAGGAACTTCCGGTCTATACCGGAAGTACAACCCCAGACCATCGGAAATCCCACCTCTGAAGCTTTGGACCGGAAGAGTCGCTACTCTGCCACAGCTAATCTAAAGTGAGCTATAACTATGTATTGTTCATCCTCCACTCATAAGTTTTGCTTTGAACCTGATGTGGTTCTAGGGGCCTTGCACTAACTTGCCCTGTAGACCAGGCTGACCCACAACTCAGAGATCTGCTTGCCCCTACCTCTCGACCTCTCTAGTGCTGTGATTCACTATGCCCTGCCTTCGCTCTGGTGTTTGTTGAGGCCGCCTCTTAGATCGCTAAGGTAGGACAGTGAACAAACCTGGATGGTTTCCTCAGGCCCCTATGAGCTGGGATTACAGGCGTGTTCCACCACACCTCGTGTCTGGAAATTAAATTCTAAACGCGAGAGGTGGGAAATACACATTGTTTTAAGAAAAATAAAATGGGCAGTGGCATTCTAAATGGAGTGGCCCTGGATAGAGGGTGTGGCCCAATTTTTTCTATACCAGAAACCAAAGAATAATCTTGGGGCCTCACCAAGGATGATACGAACAATAATAGCTCGGCAAGAAAATTCTTTTTGAGAACCCAAAGGGACTAACAAGGACACCAAGTAGTCAGTTCGCGTAGTTTTTAAAAAGTTTGGTGATTATGTCTTTTCCCCATTGACTGGGGTCAGATCGCACAGCTTTTGACAAGTGTCCAGTTTTAAAACAAGACACAAAAGAAGGGGGGAAAGGGTCGGGTCAGCTGCTTTAAGTCGTCAAATTCTGGTCAGCAGTGTCTCTCTCTCTCTGTGTGTACGCACTGAAACAATTGTAAACAGCCTGTGTGCGCTTGCAAAACAATTGTCAGCAGTCTGTGTAAGTGTGTGTGTACGTACACGTCCTACATCACATAAACCAAGTGTGGTGGCTCGTGACTGTAATCCCTACACCTGGAAGGTGGAGGCAAGAAAAGTTCAAAGAAATACTTGGCTACCTCATAGAGTATGTACATGCTACATGCTTCCAAAAATAATAGTAGAATGAATGGTCCTAGAATCGCTCTAACTAAACAAAATGATGACTGGTTTCATTCTGTGCTTATTTTGAAAGAGAAGTGGATGGGATTTGCTGACTGAGATAATATGGGAAGGGGGAGGAAGGAAAAGTAACATCCAAGACGTTTGGTTTCAGCAGCTACTAAAATGATGTATCTGAGGCAAAGTGCAGATTCGGAAGATGATTTGCAGCAAGTCAGATGTAAGTGGCAAGTCAGTTTGCTGTTCCAGAATAAAATGTCAGAGGTGGCATGATTTAAACAGCAAAACTTAGATAAGAAGGTAGAAGGGTTTGAGAAGGGGACCTGAAAGAGGCAAGGGGGAGGAAAATAAAGCATGCCATAGTATCAAAATGTTACAATGAAACCCATTATGTTAACAAAGTGAACAAGCAACCAAAAATTTAAAAGAGAGCTGGGAAGATAAGTTAGTGGGTAAAAGTACTTGAGCAGAAGCATGAAGCCTTGATGCAGGATCTTCAGAGCCTGCATAAATGGGGCAGGCGTGATGTTAGTGCAGGCATGATGTTAGATTGCTGTGGTCCTGGCACTGAGGAGCAGAGAGAGGAGAATCCTTGGGGCTTACTTGCCAGTCTCGTCAATGAGCTCTAATTAGTAAAAATTCCTGTTGCAAACTAAACAAGGTGAAGTGGGGCTGTGGCGAGATGGATCAGTGAGAAAACACTTGCGACAAAGATGTAAGGATCAGAATTTGGAGCTAAGGAAGACTCATGGAAAAGCTGAAGAGATAGCTTAATGGCCGAGAACACTTGCTGCTCTTCCAGAAGGTCTGGTTCGCTTCCCAACACCTACATGGTGGCTCACAGCCATCCCTACATCCAGTTCCATGGGATCCAAGGCTTTTTTCTCACCTCTGCAGGCACCAGTCACACATGAGGTGGACATGCATTCATACAAATAAATCTAAACAAACAAAATTCAAAAACAGGTAAGCCAAGTAAACTGCTTCTAATGATGACATGAAGGAAGCAGACAGTAGGTTCCTGGAGCAAGCCCAGTCACTGGGCTCTGAATTTAAATGAGAGACCCTGCCTCTATAGGTGAAGAGCAAAGGAGGACAGTAATAGAGGAAGACACTGGACATCAGCCTCTTGCATTAATGGGTGTATACACACACACACACACACACACACACACACACCAAGCAAGCATGGGGAAGTAAAAATCAGCAGAATTAGTGGATTTAATTCCCTTTGGTTTATACTGCTACTGAATCTATATTGAAAATGTGTTCACAGGACTGGAGAGATGGCTCAGTGGTTAAGAGCACTGATTGCTCTCCCAGAGGACCCGGGTTCAATTCCAGTACTCACATAGCAGTTCACAACTGTCTGCAACTCCAGTTCCAGGGAACCTAACGCCCATGGAAAAACACCAATGCACACAATATAAAAAAATAATTTAAAAAATGTGTCCTGTGTCTATGAGAGCAGTCTTCACAGTGGCTATTTTCCTTCTTTGTGCCTCTATCAGCTATACATTCTATGGGCTGAGCAAGGTCTCCCCCTCTGGAGTCTTCCTGATCATATCCTTGTGGGGAGGGAGAGGATCCTACATCCATTGGGAGTGTGGAAGCAAACATAGCACTGAGATCGGTCCAGATGGAGGACCTGTCTTTATACTTTCAAAGCCACTTGAGTATTATTGATCATACTGTTGGAGGAACTCAGCTGTGGCTATCAAATGCATCTAGAACAGTGAACCATAAACAGATGCTTCCAAAATTTGATTCTCCCCACTGGCCTGAGGATCAGCTATCCCACTCCAGGGTTATTCCTAGTTGAGATCTGCTTTCAGACCACCATGGACAAAGCTATCTCTCCCTACGCATTTTCCCACCTTCATCAGCCTCCTGTCTCCTGTCCCCTTCAGTTTATTAAAACCCAGCAATAGAGTTCCTCTCAGATAGCATCCAGAGTCGTACAGTGCGACAAAACTGGAATTCACTCTTCTGCTGGCCGGTCTGCCAGAGGAATCACTACCTCACCAAACCCCACAAATGGAGTTGAGACTCATGAGGGCTGTAGGACTGTCCTAAGAATAGGAATGCCTGGTTTTCACCCATCTTTCCCTTTGAAGTGGCATCTGAATCCCCTTCCCCTTCTGCTTTGACTTTTCCCCCACCTCTGAGGATTGGACTCAGGTCCCCAGGCTTGTGGGGCAAGCACCTTAACCCACTGAACTGGCTCCCCAGCCTGTTGTTTGTTTTTAATCACTGATACCCTCAGTCTGGGCCATCGTTACCTCCACAAGGATCTACTAAAGAGGCTTTATGGGCATTACAGGCTCAGACATTGAGAGTTTCTAGGTAACTGTTAGGTGTTCCAAAGAGCGAGCAAGCAAGACAGAATTTCTGTAGACACATTATGTCCAAGAACATATCTGTAGACACAAATCACAGTGGGAATAAATACCAGCTTTATTAACACTCAAAGTGCCATCATTTATGTCCATCCCATAGTCCAGAAGGTTACTGAGAGTAAGCCTCTGTACCACAATCCGTCCAAAGATGAACAGGAAAGAAAAAGTATGTCTCACTGTACTAAATATCGCAGGCCTTCATGCATGACAAATCTAAATAAAGATGTGTCAATAATACACAAATTGCCATATAAACAAAGTCATTATCACTAACAAAATATAAACATGGTTTCTTTTATATTAAATTTTTAAAAAGCTATTTACCAGCAAGAGAAAAATACATAGAAATTATAAAACTCAAGAAATTTTACACATTTTTTACAAGCACAATTTTGAATAAACAACAAACCCAAAATGTGTGTGAAATGTAGTACATACTACACTGTGTCTGGCTTCTGGTAGGTTCTAATCACATGGGTTCCTTTCAACTTAATAATCTTAGTCATAGTCAACTTCAACCATGGGCTTTATTCCTAACACAGATCATTTATAATAACACCACATATTTTAGAAGGCTTCCATTGAACACTGAATACAGAAACACTGTCAGATGGGAAACCTAATTTCCAACTCTTTTTCTGCCAGCTGCTTAAAACACACAGTATAGTATAAAGACATACCGCGTATTTTGAGATTCCTAACAAGGTAGTCAACTGTGAAGAATCACAATATGCCAATGTATTGTCTTATACACTCAGTCTAACTTTGCTCAGTAAGAGAAAAATTAAAACCTGAAAACTTGGAAATAAAGGAAATATTCAAACACAAAAGCCAGACAGGCCTAAAGTAATGGAAATATAAAAATCTTGACATGTCTTCAAGACAATTTAATTTCTTACATTTTTAACAGCTCTGAGAGGTCAAATGCCATATTTGTGGAGAGTGTGTTTTGCTGTTTAACAATCCCCCCAATCCCAAAAGAATGTTAGTTGCAAGAGTATTTTAACTGAGCTCTAAGCAAAATCTGTATCTGATTTTGGAACTACAAATGCTTAAATGGTTAAAACCAAAATTTAAAAAATAATTTTGACCAGCCAGATGAAAAATATAGTATATATATAGTAAATAATTTTTCAGAAAGCCTTTACATATATTTAATTATCATAAAGTTTTTTAAATTGTAGAAATGAAACGAAAATAAGAATTTACTAAGATATATACATGTGCCTACACACAGAAAAGGGCATTTCCAGACAAACACATATCTCTTGATACAGAATACTTTCAACCTAGGAACTGATTCAGAATACAGGATAAAATTAGAACGCAACACTGAACTCCTGAGTTCCTCGACAAAGACAGAACCACACAAGGTAACTTTGCAAAAGCAAGAAGGTCCTACTAAGTGTTGTAGCAGCGTAGTAACTGAGGGCTACATCTGGGAAGAAGTGCAAACACGAAGACAGTAGTTCAATGCACACACTCATGATCCTCAGACACTCAACAATTATTGGTCATATAAATCAGTGTACAAATTAAATGTTTGGAAAATGTGCAAAAAAGTCAACATTGATAAGAAACATAAAATATTTATACATAATTATAAACTGCCCAGTATTCAACTGAGATTAAAAACATTTGCTGAAAATAATACATTAAATATAGAGAATTTAATGGATACATTTTAAATTTACATTAAGTCAAAGGGTAAATTTACAAATTGATAATCATAGTTTGTAAGATAAAAGTTTATTTTCAAATTTATCCAAGTTTATTTACAATGAGTAAAAACAACCACATGAGATATAAGAGATGTCAGACATTAAAAGTATTTTTTGGTATTAACTTGGTTATGATATTTTAGAATGCAGGCTTAATTTAAAAATCAACAGCAATAGAAGAAATGTAAACCTTTTACTTACTAATTATCAAAAAAAAACCCAAAATTATTTGTTTTAAAGAAGTTTGGCCCACTTCCTTTTGCCCATAAGCCTTTCTGGCTTGTAGCTTCCCACCAGTCTACTCTCCTTACTACAGGTGGGAAAAAGACTCTTTGGAAAAATGAGAACCTATCAAGTACATCCTGGAGTCGAAGCATCTACTAGAGTTTAACATATAGTTACTTATCTTCCCTTCTAAGTAATGCTAATGCTAAAATCACTGATTACACAGGGTTGTTTTTTTTTTAAAGAAGTTATAAAATATACAAATAAATGAACACAAAAGTGGTTTTCAGAATAGTTATAAACTTTTCTCAACTGGCATTACAAGATTCAGAAATCCAAAGCAGGGGACAAATTCTGTAAGCTTTAAAGAACAGAGAGCAGAAGCTTCTGTATGTTCCAAAATGTCTATGGCACAAAGCAGACTTTAGTTCATAACCTACTTTTCTTCACAGCATTGTCGAAATGTCCCTTTAAGTCAAACACAAGCTCATAAATGTTAAGAGACTATAAAGAAAATAAGCCACCAATCTGAGGAATCAGATGTCAATGCAAATCTACATACATCAGTGGTCAAATGACATTAATAAGATTGGCACACATACGAACTTAAGTCTGCAGTATCTATACAGCTTCACGATAGTTTAAGGAAATTGTGCATGTCTAATGCAGACACTGAGCACCTGTCCTTCTCCTTGAAGGATCGGCATACAAAGTCTACTGGCGTCTGCTCCACCACTCATCTCCTACTCGTTTACTCATGGGCAGATTTAACAGGACTAATCATTTTGGCTATATGTGCAGGGAATACAAAAGCTTTGGTTTAAAGTGATTCTGGTAATACAGACTGAGATACAAACAAACATCATCAGGCAGAAGGACAGGAGTATTCTCTTGTTTAATGTCTTTGCTGCTAGGAAACAATACCTTATGACTAATACCTTATGACTGTCTATGAAAATACACAACACAAAAAAGCATGAAGAATTATATAAGACTGTATACAGGCAATGGATACAAGCTGTGACTCCTCCCTTGAAGCTCAACCTTGACTACACTTAGTACCTCTATCAAAAGACCTGTCTAGGTTCTCCTGAAAGCTTGTCATCTCCAGTTCTGAATGGAGAGAATGGAGAGGGAGAGAGGATGGTCCTGGCATTTCCACAGCTCCTAATGCATCCTGTCTAGTTGATGAGAGAAGTCAAAGCAACACTAAAGATGACTATGAAGTAGGAACAGTGACATCACAGCACGCCTTCCTTAGCCAACCAAAAAGAGGTATAATATTTCCTTTTAATGACTTGGTAAGCTAAGGAAGCTGGTTAGGTTAGATAATGTCTGGCAGAATTTCTATTCCAAAAAGTTCATGAAGAAATATCTAAGATTGAATATTTTCTATTTAAGAATTATATATAAGCTAATTATTATACACACAAGCACACAAATTCAATTTTCATCTACTTTTAGCAACTAAGAGCTTGGCAATTTACAATAAATACCTTTATTAAACAATCATTTGTACTAACTACTTACGGAAAATATACTGGCATGCCTACTTGAGGATGATTATTCTCACCCCAAATTAGTAGATCATACATTTTCAGTTGTTCTTCCAAGAATAGAGACAGATCTAACTGAACAACTAACTATACCTTCCTTCCTACCCCTGCCCCAGCTCCAAACACACACACACACACACACACACACACACACACACACACACACACCACGCACTTCACATAACAGTAAGCTAGAGTATTAGTCAAAATACTAAACACTAAAAAAAAAAAATATATACTAAACACTAAGGATTAGAATTTGTTGTCCCTGGATTTCTTGCTCATTGCCTCAACTTTTGTTAAAGGAGTTCTTTAGGGCAAGACAACAACCCTAGTTCTATGAAAATCATGCCAAATAATAATACACAAAAACTTGGACAGTGCCAATATGACTGAAAATCAAGTAATCAACCCAAAAATTAATTTACTATGTCTTTTAGAATGAGAATACCTTTCTGCAGTTATTTTAGGACTTCACATATAGTGGAGATTGCAATCAGATAAATGCTGCTGTTTCTCTCCTAACTTTTTTAAAGGAGGTAGAAAGGGTAAGAGTAAGAAATAAGCATTAGGAAACACATAAGGAGCAACACACAGCCTAAGGCCAAATAAACTCTTGAGGCCTAGAGATTTTGGAAAACTTCATTTTGTTAGGTAATTTCGATTACACATATAAAATAAAATTAAGGCATACAGAGAAAAAGGCACTACTAAAAATTAACAAATTGCTTTTCATTGAAGTATAACCAGTGTTAAAGTTAAATAAATATGAATGTTACATCTAAAAGTAAATGCCAAACTTAATGATAAAACAACAGGGTCGCAAAAAAAAATCTGATCTAGCATAATAAACACTTGGCATGAGTTCAACCTCTATCAAATATTTTGGATATTTCAACACCCCAAAATAAAGTTTGGGTTTTTTCCCCCTTAAAACCAAATTAAAACTGTAACAACAGCAGGGTCAGGGAGAACCCCAATACAGTGTGGTAAGGAATAAATATCCCATTGTGGTGGAACAGTCTGGGTTTGTGTTGTGTAGTAAGAACAGGTGCTGACAAAAAGGTTGTCTAACCTGGGATGTGGGGATAGTTTTACTCTAATCCTTCTTGTTAATATCTTTGGAGTCTACAATAGCCAACAATTACCCAAACAATTTCTTCCTTATTATTCCATATAAAAATGCTAGCATTTTAAACGTCACTGCTAAACTTTCAGAGTTAGGGTATGCCATAAACTGTCTGCCCATACTCATCCTCGACTGTAACTTCCTGAAGGATATTAATTTAATATGACATAACACATCACAATTATTGAGGAAAAAATGAAAAAATTGACCCTATTTTTTTAAGAAATGGACAAAGCTGGGTACAGTGGCACATGCCTGTTTTCCCAGCACCTGGAGGTGGAGGCAGAGCATTGAAGTTCCAGGCCAGCCTGGAACCACATAGTGAGGACCCTGACTTCAAAAACAAATTAAAATAAGACATATTTGTACACCTGGTTCACTCCAGCTGAATTTATATAAAAGTTCTCAGACCCCAAATAAAACCTTTGGCATGAACTGTGCCATTAGCCAAGGAGTCTGCATCATGCTGGGTCACCTGCCAATCTATTCAGGTTTGATTTTATTTTCTTAGCGATTTCACGTATTTTATAGCAACCCTATTTCAGAAACAGTACAGATCAGACCTGAACGATGTCAGAACTTAGTAGCAGAAAGCTACTCTAAAGATGTATCTTTACTTTTATGTAATTTCTATTGGGAACAAGGTAAGACTCAAATGAAAGTCAATTCAGTTTAATCTGGAATGAAAGCTTTAATTTCTTTTATAGTCCAGCATGTGCATGAATATTTGACTTCTCACATGTAGATTGTGCCTCTTAATACTTTCTAAGGCAATAGTTATAGATGTTTCTAAAGTTAGAGATATATTTTTGTAAACAAGGAAAAGTGCTGAAATTGTTCAAGGCATTCATTCTGAAAACCTCAAAGTACGTAAAACTTCAATACATTTAAATACCAATCCATCCAAAATTGTGTTTGTTATGTTTTCCAACTCTTTTATTCAACTACTTTTGTTTACACTGCAAAATGTCTTCCACTTGACTCAGTCCTGTCATGCCACTTGAATCTCTCAGGTCTACGCAGAAGGTGCTTCCTGGGAGCACACCTGACGCTGCTAGTGGATCTGGTCCAGCACCGCAAGTCTGCTACTGGCAATGCAGAATGCATTTAAAGGCACAAAGTCAGCAGTCTGGCCATTTTCCAGCCACAAAGAAACATTGCCGTACCAAAGAATCAGTTGTACATTAAAAACACAAAACAGATTTAGGCAGGAAAAAAATGGAGTGTAATATTTTACTTCCTTTGACAAAACTGTTTCCTTTCAAAAAAATTCTTTTTTTAAAAAATTTACTATTGCCGGGCGGTGGTGGCGCACGCCTTTAATCCCAGCACTTGGGAGGCAGAGGCAGGTGGATCTCTGTGAGTTCGCGACCAGCCTGGTCTACAAGAGCTAGTTCCAGGACAAGCTCCAAAACCACAGAGAAACCCTGTCTCGAAAAACCAAAAAAAAAAAAAAAAATTTACTATTGACCTTCCATGTCCCATACCCCTATCATCTACTTCGAGCTTTTTGGCTCTAGCAGGGTTTGCTTTTACACACAAACACACACACACCCACACAAACACACACACGGAGCATTTGCTTTTATACACACACAACTGTGTGTGTGTCTGTACTTTTATACATATGTATGTGTATACACACACATACATGTATATATGTGTGTGTGTATAAACTTTCATTGTGTTTTTGGTACCTTCATAACTGGTCTGAAATAAATTCACATCATATTCCATATAATAACTCTGTAAACTATTAGTCTATTTTTTAAGTCTTTATAATTTTATTTTTCTTATAAAGCAAAAGTATTCTGATACAACTATTTACTATTGAATTTAGAAAAGAAATAGAAGACTGTAAAAAAGCTAACAATTGCTTTGATTTCCAGTGTGCAGGTATCTTTTTGAAGAGTGTTTGTCTCTCTTCTGTACTGCACATTACCCTGATGGACCAAAAATGAGCCAAAGGGAAATCACAACCAGACCAGAGACAAAGAAACAACAATACAAACAAACAAAATAAAACCCCAGCAATCCAGGTACCATGACTTTGCTCAAGTAGAAAAGATGTCCTCACTCCTAAGAGATAAAGAAATTACCACACACCCACACATTAGGTTTGCTGAAGTGGGAGGCACCTGACGTTTAATCTTTGTAAGGGCTTCCTTTGCTTTACAGTGTGCAGGAGAAGTGTTAACTAGTATTTTCTGCCTTGACTCTTACACTACTTCAAATTTCAAAAATTATTACAGGGTATGCCCGATAGGCTCTTGATACATTAATGCCAGATCTACATAACTTCAAAAGCAAAGTACTTAAAAGGTATCTAAATGAACATAATAACAACAACAATGAAATCAGAATCTTTGTCTCTTCTGATGAAAAGAATGCCATTCAGGGTCTCCTGGACGAGTGTTAGCGTCTAGACTTTGGAAAATAAACTACTTAGCACTTGGTTTAATACGCTGAAATATTTAGAAGTGGCCAAATTACTGACACCTTCATGTTTTTTAAATCTCATAATTCTACTAGACAGCGGGATCCTCTCCAGCTCAGTCTTTCTATTTAATGGCATGGCTCTAATAGGGGCTTACACTGGAAATACCTGGCAGTGTTTTAATCTTCCCACTGCTAGTAAACACTTTGTTTTGGTGTACTTTTCTGGGCCTAGAAGGATGAACTGACTTTTAGGAAAGAATATACAGAGATGCTAAATTCAAAAGGTTCAATACTCGAATTCATTATTTCTAAAGTGAGAGTTAGTGATTCAAGTGCAATCAGCAGCTGTCAAAGGACCATCTGTTATCTGCTGTGATGAGGCTGTTCATCCCTGATTCTTTTGACCCTCATTTGCCCTACATCTTTCCTCTGAAATGTTTTGACTGATTTGTGAATGGCTGCTTTCAGCATATAACTGGGATTTTATTCTAGGCACTTATGCCATCTGTGGCAGAATCATTTCTGAGAAGGGAGTCCTTGTATACTACAGTCTGTTTAGCAGCACCCCAACCCCTGCCCACCAGGTAGTACCTTGCCAAATGCCCAGTGAAGTGAAATGACTCCCCACCACTGCCCTCAGTGTTACCTGATGTTTGCTCTTCTGAGGTGCCTCTGGCTTAGCACTCTGTGATCACAAGAACAAGGGTTTTATTTCATAACAGGAGCTTTAACAGATGGGTATTTGAGCTAAAGACTGCAAATATGGGAAACCAGGGACTTGAAATAGAAAGATATGAGACACAATTTTTATTATTTCTCAGTTCCCTTCATTTTGGGAACTTTCCTCTCAAGTAAACAATGTTTAAAATATACTGAATGACACTTGGTTGTTTTTCCATTATTCCTACTGTGGCAAATGTGGTCTTGTCTACTGCTCAGACGTTTAATGAGCAGTCGTCTGTGTTTTAGTTGAATTTAGTCGTTGGCTGCACGTAACCTGCTTTCAAATACAACAGTATTTTTAAGCAAGAAGCTATCTCTCAAGGTTTATAGATTCCAGCAACATGGATCTACTATAGTGTATTTGGCTATCATACTGCCTAGGATTAACAAACATACCTCTTAGAGATTCTCATCTTCTAGTCAAGATTCCTACTGAGCAAAAGAGCTTGATAGACGGAGGTTAGGCTCTAAAGAATACAGATATAAGAAGGAACCTATATTCTTTAAGTTGAGTACCTACCTAAACCCAAGTTTAGGCTCAACCCCACAAATAAGGATCTATTTAAATACTATCACTAAAAACTACAAATTGTACATCACTTTCTTCTCTTGTCTCCCATGTCAGTGATACAGGGCAAGACTACAATCTTTATATATTCCAAATGATTTGTTTGTACTAAAAAGAGCAACTATGTACTAAAGTGCTTTATATCTCTGAACCACATCAGTACATTATAAAAATTTTAAAAAAAACTTTCAAGTTCTTGTAAAGAAAAAGATTAAATATAAAAAATTTAGTTTACTATTATTATTAAACAAATTTAACCAAGAATCAAGAGAAATATTTTCCCTCTTGTCTTTTTCTCCCCATCTCTCATTTTTATAAAAAAAGGAAAGTGCAGTAAGAGAGAAGGTGAACTCGAAGATGGAGCTGGTGGAGGCACAGAAGCTGCCGGCTGCTAGTGATAATGCACGAACATGTGCCGCAAGAGCTCCTCAGCTGATGGTCGCAGTTTGGCCTCTACAAAAATCCGTTTGAGAAAGTCTCGAGTATAGTCTGAGACATGAGGTGGTAGCTTCGGGTTTGTTGGCTGAGTGGCAATCTTAAAGATGGCAGCCATTGCTTCAAATTCAGCCCAAGGTGGCTTTTCAGTTAGCATTTCTACCACAGTACATGCTACACTCCTAAAAAAAAAAATAATAATAATAAAATAAACAAATAAATATAAAAAGGTGCATTACCCAAGCAATAACTTTAGGAAAGAAAGCTGGTTAACCAGAAAATGAGAAACTGGGAAAAGTTCCATAGAGTTTAATATTACTCATTTCAAATACAAAGTTTCACTCAAAGGTTAATTAAATAAAACTGTAATTCAAACATGAAAATCAGTAAAATCCTGGAGCAACATATACATTTCAATGAAAATATATCATAATTATCTATGATCACGAATGTATGGTTAGGCAAAAAAGTTTATTATTTTGTTTTAAATCATTTTCTAACATGATGTTAATAATTTTGTCTCCATCCTACAAAGACTAAAAGTATTATAAATTATTTGCCTTCAAATAAAAATGAATATATTTTTCTGGTTAGGAAGTAGGAAATGGCCATTTTATGATCTAAATTAAAATTATCAATTTTAAGTTATTAATTTATTAAGTCACTTTTAAGACACTAACAACTAAACACACAGCCCCTGCCATGACAGAGCCCTTGCCAGAGGTATAGGCACCAGCATAATTTCTCTTCTTCCTTACCTGGAAGACTTGCAGATACCTTAAATCATCCAGAATCCAATAATGTATTTTCCAAAAACAACAGAGCTAAGCATATTATGAAAATACCACATCACACCACCACCACAGCAACAGTTTTTATTTCTGTAAAGCAATTATCAATTTATTGTAAATAATTATATGACTGACATTCAAGATCCTTGGAAAATCTGATGTTGCAATCAAAACTAAGTCAGCTATTAATGAAGATCTCCTTGTTCTTCAAACACATAAACAGAAATTACATGATGACCCATTCAGAACTGCACTGCTTCATTGTAAGGTTTTAAAATTTTAAGTAAATATTCCTGCAATAGAAAGTTTGAAGAGTCTGGCATGTCCCAGCCCATGGTGGTGGTGAGGAGTCAAGATTGGAGTTAGAGTGGGTAGGTATGACATGGTCAATTCATCTCATAGCCCTTCTCACTCCAATCCTACTTGTAGCCTCACCCTCCCAGAGGTAGCTATTGTCTGTTTTCAAATGTTTATAAATATACCTTTGTGCCTTAAAAAGGATTATCACTGATTTTTTTTGTTTGTTTTGTTTTGTTTTTAAAGACACTGACAATGAAGAGTACTCTACAAGTTACTCGGGGAAATAAGACCTTTCTAAGGTTGATTTGCTTAAGACAAAATCCTTCCTAAAAAGACTCAAGTATTTAGTCAAGTTAGCATTGATAAGGTATAACTGAAATGACATTATAATTCATATATCCTGCTTCCAAAGTACACAGGATAATTTAAATCTGGCAATTTCAAATGTGAGTAGAAATAAGAAGGTAAATTTCTAGGCAAATCTGACATCCAAACTTACCAGATATCTGCTTTTCTGCCATAGCCTTCTCCACTAATGACCTCAGGACTCATCCAATAAGGTGTACCAGTGACAGACTTCATTCCTGTGCCCGAGAGACAGATGGTCTGAAGCCGTTTGCTAGCCCCAAAGTCTCCTAATTTGATATTGCCCGTGGAATCCCTTAAGATATTTGCTCCTAAAAAAAAAAAAATAAGAAATGGTGTCATTTCAATGATTTTATTGGCATTCTAGAATGTGCATAAGTGGCAGAGAATTACTTTGAAGATTCTAATTTGTCCCCAAATAAGGTTGTCTGTTTACTTCCTACAGTGCATTAACATCTGCTGTTTATACATTTACCCAGGTGTTTCAGAACCTGGATGGAATGGGGGCAGGTGAGGTGGAAAGGGGCTAAGAACAAAGCACCAAGAAAGGCTCTGGCTCCATTTGTTTGCTATGAAGCAAGAAGTCCATAGCTGAAGATCCTTTTCCTGATAAGTCAGCTTCTCCTCAGGAACTTCCAACAGGACCTTCATAACCAAAAATTTCTAGCATCATTCCCCTACTGCAATATTACTGAAGCATTAATTACCTGTATTTTAAGGTGTTCTTTTGTTGTTGCTATTGTTACTTTTAATTCAAGGCTACACTATATAGTTCAGACTGACCTCAAACTTGAGATCTCCCTGACTCACTGCCCCAGCATTGGGATTACAGGTATGCACCACCACGCTACACTTTTCTTCTTTTAATGATTTTTATGGAGGAGGCTAAATAGTGCAGACAATCTACATTACAGACCATTGAGAATACACTCTCCATCTTCACCATGGGCTTCTATTTTTGCAGAAATCTCCCCAGCCTTAGCAGCTGTAATTTCCAAAGGAAAGTCTAGGATCCTTCTCAGCAAAACCTAGTAAACTTGTCTGGCTCACCAGTAATCTAATGTAGCTCTGCTTGCTTATTATTTCCTACCATCTAGTATGTAAAAAAGGACTCAGAAAAAAATCCAACCATCTCTAGAATATTTAATCACAAAGAAACAGACCTCATTGTTTGCTTGAGATGTGGTCTTGCCATGCTGTTCATGCTGGCAACTTGAACTCTTGGGCTTAGGTGAGCCTCGCGATCCTACTTCAGTTTTCCTAAGTAACTGAGACTATACATGCTTAATAAGCCAGATTTTACTGGCTACAAGCAGACGACACTTTCCTTACACATACATGTGCATACGTAAAGGGTCATCTTTGGGGAAGTGGTATCAATACTGAACCAATACTTGCTCACAGGAGAAGCTGGGGAAAAAATAGGCAGTCAGGTTCCCAGCAAAGTTTTCTGGTTTTTAAACATTATTTTAGTAAATTCAAAATAAGCCCTTTCAAATATGTGCAAGGGTAGACAGAATTGCTTATGTTCCCATTACTCACATCCAACATCCAACCAAACAACTAAAAGCTAAAGCAAAACAAAAAATAGGATAAGAAGATGACTCAGTGGGTAAGGGTACTTTTTGTTCAAGCATGAGGACCTGAATTCAGACCCCCAACAACACATAAAAGCTGGGTGTTATCTGCATGCATCTGTAGTCTCAGTGCCTGGGTCAAGGACATAAACAAGAGGATTGACTAATACTCCTGGCCAGCCAGCTTAGCTGGAAAATAGTGAGCTGCAGATTCAGAGAACGATCTGGACCCCCCCCCCCCCCAAAAAAAAACCATGATGGAGAGAGACAGCAGGCATTCCCTGTTCTCTTCTGGCATACACGCTTGTGCGTGTGTGTGTGTGTGTGTGTGTGTGTGTGCGCGCGCGCGCGCGCGTGTGCCTGTGTGCATGCGTGCATGTGCACAAATAAAATCATTAGGAAAACCAAGTGTCCTTTTATTAAATATTTGGTATTTAATAATATAGTCCTCCCCAAACCCAGTTGGCTTTGAACTCATAGAGATCCACATGCATCTGCCTCTGCTGTGATTAAAGGCATGCACCACCAAGCCTGTCAACAGTATAGTTCCCTGAAAGAAAAAAAGATAAGGAATAGGGCCAGAGAGATGGCTCAGTGGGTAAAAGCCGTGATGTGCATGGTGGAAGAAGAGAACCAACTCCTTCAAGTTGTTCTCTGCGTGTTGTGCATGCTCTGTGGCACTAGCATGCATATGCATACACACACAAATAAAATGTGATGAATTTAGAGGAGGGGGGAAGGAAGGAGAAGGAGAGGGAAAGGAGAGGAAGAATGGAGGGAATAAACTTTGGAAAAGAATGAGTTCCCAAACAGTAATCATCTTCATCTTTGTTATGATCCAACAGCTCTGAAATTACAATGAATCAATTCTCTGTATTTTTCCTTCTGCCACTTATAAATTGTTTATGAAAAATAGAAGACAGAACAAGTAAAGAGTATATTGTATAAAATATATACTACTATGTTGCCATTTGGTGGCCATCATTTTCCTCCTACCACACTTAAATTTACAAATTTGATACTTATTTTTCTATCTTATTTTTCTCCTTTACCAATATATTTGTCTGATAATATTTATATATCAGCTTGCCTCCATCCCCCTTCACTTGACCGAAGTGGTTTGTCGTACTTCCTGGTGAGAATAGAAAAATATTGATTTATATAGAAGATGGCTGCCTCTGTTTCTTTACTTACTTCATTTTGAGGGCCAAAGAGAAGTTGGCTTGTCTAGGAACAATTATTCCTCATTGAGTAATTTCTTTAGTTATCAATCTTCATACTTAATAAGCCCCCCTCTAGTGCATGTGATCTGCCTCTGGAATTCTGCATACTAGACTCATACTAGAAATTCCTATTCAATTACCAGAAATGATTGGCAATTTTCTTCTTGGCCTAATCTGAACACAGTTAAAATGTGTCCCCACCATATGAAAAAGCAGAAGTCTGGGAACTTATAAAAGGGACAACAAGATCAATGAGTAAATATTATACAGACATACTTACTTTACTCAGTGATTTTCTAAATTTTGGGTCATACCCCAGTTTTTAAAGACTCATGTAGGCTCCAAAGTAAACAGTTTTTAACACACTCAAATTTTACACATCTTTACCATTAACTCACTTCATGTACTCATTTCTGTATCTGACCCTGGGGAGGAAAGCTCATTCTTGGGATCTTTCCTTTCTTCCTCTTTATTCTTTCATGACATCTATTCCCATGACTTTAAATATAATTACAACACACAGTATGTCATCACAGTAGCTAGGTTTTAAGTGCTGAGCACCAGGCATTGTTTTTTCTTCTGATTAATTATGCAAGCACACGACACTCACACGGCACACAGACAGTATAGGCACAGAGACATTCACACACAGGCATTGTTTTAAACATTACAACATGTTAATGCATTAGATTCTTTTAAGAATCCTATAAATTGAGTACTATTATGACCCTAACTTAAGAATAAGTAAAAGACAAGACAGTGGGTACATCTCAGGGGTAGAAACCTTACCTATATGCAGTTTCCTAGATTCCATTTCCAGAAATTAGGTATGTGAGTCATGAGGAGGGAAGAAAACAAGGGAGGATGAAAGAGAGAGGGGGATGGAAAGAGTAAAGAGGACTGAAGATACAGAAAGATTAACATGTCCAAGGTTACAGTTAGAAGCAAATGAAGCCCAAGTTTGAATCCAACTCTGTGATGGCCTAACCCCAGCTCATTGCCCTAATGCCTAGGAAATACACTTACAAACATGGTTATATTATTCTAGGGTATTTGAATGAGACTGATTCTATGGATCCTTACACTGAAGCTAACCATTCATGTAGGTTCCAACTTGAGAACTGGTCTGACAGGACACTAACAAAGTCCATGAGAAAGCTGGAAAACTGTTTCCTTACGGTAGTTTACAGTGTAAATGTCCATTGCTTTGATGGTATTTCTTCATTCACACTCACAAAAAACTGTGTATTTAAAGTAAAAAGTAATTCATGACTTACCTTTGATATCTCTATGGACAATCATATTACTGTGCAAATAATGGACTCCCTCCAGAATCTGACGAGTGTATTTTCTAGTCACATTCTCAGTAAGAGCTCCATATGCTTTTAGTTGGTCCTTAATTGAACCCTAGAAAAAAAGAAAACAACTAAATCTTCTGTTTAAAATAAAAACCGCTACTAAATCTTTGTTTTTAGAGAATCCTACTTCATAGCTAGGAGACTCTAAGTAGAAAGGGCAGGAATTCTTAGTAAAATAAATATGCAGAGTTTCTTTTTCTTCTTTCAGATTATTTATGTTGAACTAATCTCTTTGAAATTAACAAATTACAAGTCTTTCATATTTGTAGGACCTTAATAAAACCCCAATTTGTTTTCCAAAAAAAAATAATGTTTAGGCCAAGTTGCACAGGAAATAGAATATTTGAAAACATTTAAGTAGTAGCAAATAAATCCAGTGAGTAGCAATGGGGTCATGATAATGAGCTGTGCGTAATGGTGAGAGTAAACTGCTGCTCTATGCCTAACACTGATGGCCAACAATGGCACTCCCTGGTCCTGCTTGATCTATACGCTCAGACGGCAACCCTGTACTGTCAACATGTAATTCTGGCCATCTACCCCACAAAGCCCCATGAATCAGACTTCTTTTTCCTGACTTACTCTAAGAAATTATGAGAATATATTTTTCTCCCCCACCCTTTTTGTTGTTGGTTTTTTTTTTTTTTTTTTGGAGACAGGGTTTCTCCATGTAACCACCTTTGCTGTCCTAGAACTCACTCTGTAGACCAGGCTGGCCTCAAACTCATAGAGATCCACCTGCCTCTGTCTCCCAAGTGCATACACCACCACTGCCTGGATACATTTTCTTTTTTTAGGCTTTTTTTTTTAAGTCATTTTTTTTTTTCATTTCAAAAGTCTTTATTTAATTGAACTGGTAACATGTAATAATACAA
Organism: Microtus oregoni; assembly: GCF_018167655.1. NCBI lineage: Eukaryota > Metazoa > Chordata > Mammalia > Rodentia > Cricetidae > Microtus > Microtus oregoni. Next base: position 21,728,628 of record NW_024543070.1, read on the forward strand.
GAAACATTCTTCTGTGTATATATTTATAATATTAAGAGTTAAAAGTAGAAAAATGTATATGGAAAAAGAGTAAAGATTTTGGTCAAGTCTAGATTGGCCTTGAACTTGAAATTCTTCTACCTCTACCTCTTGAGTGCTGGGATCACAGATATATGTTATTAGCCTGGCAGAAGGCACCTATCTCTGAATGAGTAATTACCATCTTGAAGTATGTTTAAAAATGAATTAAATATTTCTATTTTGGCTACAGAAAAAAAAATCAAATTTTACAATAATGAGTCAAACCATGACTATTCTCCTCTTGTGAGCAATCAGCACGGCTACAGTGGAATCACCAGACATCCTATGTCTCCTGACATCAGCACATCAGGTTCAAAATTTCATCTCTGACACAGCAGATCAAAAGGGCTGAACTAAATTCTCCTCAACTAATTTTTTTTTTTTTTTGACAGTGTAGCCCTGGTTGTCCCAGAACTCACTTTGTAGACTAGTCTGGCCTCAAACTCAGACATCTGCCAGCCTCTGCCTCCGAAGTGCCAGAATTAAAGGCGTGAGCCAGTACCTCCCGGTGACCTCAACTTGGCATATACCCCATAAAGATACGTGGACTTACCCCTGGCATATACCCCATAAAGATGCATGGACTTACCCCTGGCATAGACCCCATAAAGATGCATGGACTTACCCCTGGCATAGACCCCATAAGGATGCATGGACTTACCCCTGGCATAGACCCCATAAAGATGCATGGACTTACCCCTGGCATAGACCCCATAAGGATGCATGGACTTACCCCTGGCATATACTCCATAAAGATGGAGAGTGTTTTCTCCTGAGGATCCCTCAAACAACCATAATACTGAACAATTCGCTCGTGCAGCAAGTTTTTCAACAACTGAATTTCACACTCAAGTGCATTTACTTCCTGAAAGACAGAACTCCTGCTAAGTCTTTTTAAACAATAAGTTACTCTATTTGTTTCTCTGTGTTTGTGCAGGTTCATTCACACATGCACCATGAAAGACAAGTGGAGGTTAGATAACAACTTGCAGGAGTTAGTTCTCTCCTTCCACCATGAGGGTCCCCAGGAGGTAGATTCTGGGTATTGACCTAAGGTTGACAGGCTTGGTGGCAAGTACCTTTACTTGTTAGACAATTTCAATGACCCTACATTAAGTCTTTATCGCATAATAGTAAACACAAGATACTCTTAGTTCATGGACAAAATGTTCACTGAACATAGGATATTTTAGTTTCTAATCGATAATTTTTAAAATTTTTATTGTGTGTGAACTTGCCTGAGCTTATCTGGACTGTGTGTGTGTGTGTGTGTGTGTTGGCATGCGTGCACACACAGTCCTCAGAACCAACAGAGGATGCTCAACACTCCTGGAACTAGAATTAGTTGTGTGTTGTGCACTTAGCATGGGTTGTCTGAAAGCACAACAGGTGCTCTCAATCACTAAGCCATCTCTCCAGACCCCCAATACCTTTTACTTAACAGTTCCCGAGGGTTTGCTAAAGTTACCTTATACAAATAAAGCACTAAAATAACATTTTACTACAATCCACAAATCGCACCACACTGTTCTATTACATTTTAAAACCTTTTATGTACACTTAGTCTGGCTCTGGGTATGGAGGCAGAGGGTGAACACACATGCCACAGCACAATTGTGGAGGTCAGAGAACAACTCGTGGGACCTGACTCTCAATTATCATGTGGGTTCTGGGGACTGAATCAGGCCTTTAGGCTTGGAATAATCTCACTAGTCCTGTTTTTGTTTTGGGTTTTTTTTTTCCCCCTCCAAGAAAAAAATGCTTTACAATGGCCAAGTGAAGCAACCTGCATGGTGACTTTTACCTTGCTGGTCTCCGGGCTATCAGGGTTAAACTGAACCTGTTTAACAGCCAGTTCTCTTCCGGTATCAACATCATAACAGAGGTAGACTCTACCAAATGCTCCTTGGCCAAGCAGTTTGCCCAATCTCCAATTCGTTGGAGCTCGAGGAGCTGAAAAAGAATATTTTCTTAAAATAGAGTAGTCAGGTACTATAAAATGACATCCTTAGCTGAACATTGTAGATACAAGGGAAAATTATGATCATCCAAATTTATAATGGTCTCCATCTTCCAAAAAATGTTCTCCTTATTCTTCTAAGAAGTCTAACTAAAAGTTTGCATCTTGTGACAAGTTTTTTTCCCCTCAGGAAGATTTTCTTTTCCCCACTACCAAAGTGACAGCCATTTTTCACTTAATTTAAGATGTAAGATACCCAATTTTCCAATTTACTGCAGCAAATTAAAATATTTGTAAAGAGGGTTTTCAGTTCCATCTATACTACAGAAATCTGGAAAAAGTATCATTTCCCACTTCTGTAGGAAAAATCAGGCAATCAATAAAATTATAGTTTTATTTTATGTATACGGGTGTTTTCCCTATATATGTGTATGTGTGCACCACATGCATACAGAACTGGAAGTCAGAAAAGGGCATGGGATATACTGGTACTGGAGTTACAGATGGTTGTAAACTGCCTCCTGAGTGCTAAGAATCAAATCTAGATCATCTAGAAGATCAGCCAGTGCACTTAACCACTGAACCATTTCTCCAGCCCCCATAACTTTTTTAAATTGGTTTTTTTGAGACAGGGTCTCACTATGTAGACTTGACTGTCCTGTAACTTGTTATGTACCTCAGGTTGGCCTTGAACTTCTGGTGCTTCTGCTCCCAAGTACTGGAATTATAGATGTGTATTGCTCTCTCTGGAAAAAACTATAAACTTTACTGTACATTTTGGAGCACAGATTACAGGGTATCAAACTAACCTAAAATCTAAGGAAAAGGAGACACTCCAAGGAGAGAAAGGAAATGGTGAAGCATATAAACAAATCCATTCCGGCCAGCAAGGAAAGCTAAGCTCCACTGTGAACAAGTGTGTTTGCTATGAAAAGCACTGAACACAGCTTCACTCTGTACCTCTTCCCTGTACTCATAGAAGCCAGAGATCATAGCCTTGATGGTCAAAGATAGGAAATGGAATGGCCCTGTGATAGACAGCCACACTGAAAAGAAAGAGCCACTGCTGGTGACACACGCCTTTAATTCTGTCACTAAGGAGGCAGAATGAGGGGATTCCCTTGGAAGTTCTGAGCCATCAGGGACAGAGTGAGATCTGTTACCCGCCCCCCTGCCAAAAAAAAAAAAAAAAAAAAAAAAAAAAAAAAAAAAACCATACAGCCTGAAACTTCTTGAAGAAGAGTAACAAGCCCTGTTATCACTATGTTAGAGCAGTGGAAAAGGAAATGAAACAAAACAAAAACCAAGCTGGACAGTGGTGGTGCACGCCTTTAATCCCAGCACTCAGGAGGCAGAGACAGGAAGATCTCTGTGAGGTGAAGCCAGCTTGGTCTACAGAGCTAGTTCCAGGGCAGGCTCCAAAGCTACAGAGACACCTGTCTTGAAAAACAAAAACAACAAAGACAAAACAGAACAAAAAACCCTGGAGAATAAATGAGGCCTGGAAACCTGAGGCCCTGACCATTAAGAGTTTTCTTCCTCCAGAAAAGGGCAGGATCTGTGATAAAGCCCATCTGAATGGGGCCTGCTCAAGACTGAAGTCACAGACTGTCTCTAGCAGCCCATGGCTGAGGAAGCAGGATAAGGACACAGGGAGAGTTTGCCTTTCTGAGAAGCAGGCACAAAAAAGTACCAAATGCTGGGGCTTGAGCAGGATCACTTAGAAACCATCTAAAAAGCCAAGTTGGCAAAACTCTTAGAGGAATTTTAAGCCCATGGTACACAGGTATGGGAGCACGCAAAATAACCAACCCAATAAACTAGGAGTCTGCTGACTCAATCCATCATAAAAATGAATGAGGTAGAAGAGTTGTGCATATGCCCAGGTATAAATTTTATTTACTTCAGTCTTCATGATCCTATAAGTGATGTCTGACACTCCATGCAAAATTGTAAAAAAAAAACATAAAAAAGCAAACTTAAAAAACAAAAAAACTAGGCATAGTGGTGTATACCATTAATCCTAGCACTTAGGAGGCAGAAGCATGAAGATCTCTGTGAGTTCAAGACTAACCTCGTCTATGTAATGAGTTCCAAGCCAGTCAAGGCCACAGAGACCCTGCTGGGTCTCCTTTAAGTTGTTTTGGAAAAGTATTTCATCTGACACACACAACTAGCAAATTTCTGCATGTCAGGATCTAACAAATGTTATACTGGAATTTTTCTCCATAAACCAATCTCCTCACTAGGCTATTTCTTAGAAATTGCATAGAGAGTCTCAGTGCTTAACACAGACATGTAGACTAGAATAGATAAGAACAATTAGTAACAATTTTCCTAATAAAAGTGAAGAAAAATTAGTAATTATGGCTACAGTAATTAGCCCTAATATACACTTATACCTGAATGTCTAGTCACCTTTAAAAATCATGTTATTATTTCTTGTGAAGAGTGTTTTTCCCTGAGTTCTGACTTGCCATTTATTCCTGTTAACATAAAACTATGCAAATGTTTTGCTAAACATTTCTATTACTTACAACGGCTGGGTGGGCTGATGTCTGTGACAGTCAGAGTAGGATTGTCTATGTCACTTCCCCTTCTTCTTACTCGACCGTCGTCACACTCTGGGGTGAAGATGCTGCTTCCACTACTAGTGCTTAAGGAGTGATCAGTAGGGCTGAAACTCACAGGAGACCGGAAGCTGGTGCCCTGGGTCCTTCTAGCTCTTGGAAAAGTCTTACGACCTACAACGTGAAAAGAGAATTAACTTATTCCTTCTATTAATGTACTACACTTTCAGGATATTTGAACATCTATAACGTGGAATAAGAATCAGCCTTGAAATCTAGGCTGAAAACCCTGAAATAACAATGATTACGTGTGCCCTGCTATGGAAAAATGCACAAACACTCGTGTGCACAAGAAAGCCACAGAAAAAATTCTTCACTTTCATTTCCAATAATGACTTTAAAATAAACATAAAAAGCAAACTGGAGAGTTATAGGTAGCAGAGAGATACTGTTGATCCTAGTAGGCTCTTTTAGTTTGTTTTGTCAAGTTGACACAAGCTGGAGTCATCTGGGAACAGGAAATCTCAATTGAGAAACTACCTCCATCTTATGGGCCTGTAAGCAAGTCAGTGGGGCACTTTCTTAATTAATGATATGAGTGGGAGGGCCTAGCTTACCATAGGTGGTGCCACCATGGGCACATGATCCTGGGCTGTATAAGAAAGCATGCTGAGTAAGCCATGAGAGCAAGCCAGTAAGCAGAATTTTCCCATGGACTCCGCTTCAGTTCCTAACCTGACTTCACTTCACGATGGGCTGTAGCCTACTAAGTGAAATAAACCCTTTTGTGACCAAGTTGGTTTTGGCCATGGCGTTTACCACAGTAGCAGAGACTAAACTAAGACATTGACACATCTACGTTTATTCATAAGAGCAAAGAAATGCCAACAGTTTAGATATCCTTCCAAAGGTGAACAGAACAGGAAAATGTAATGCGCATACTGTGGCCGTCTGAATAAAAACGCCCCAGTAGACTCATATGTCTGAAAGCTTGGGCCCCAGTTGGTGTACTTTGAGGTTTCAAAAGCCCACAACAGGCTCAGCTTTTCTGTCTGCTGCCTGCAGATATGTAGGCCCTCAGACACTGCTCCTTCCCCTTGCCTGCTTGCCTGTCTACTGCCATGCTCCCCACCACAATCATGTACTAAATCTCTGAAACTGTAAGTAAATCCCAGTCAAATGCTTTCTTCTATAAGCTGCTTTGGTCATGGTGTCTCTTCATAGCAACTGAACGGTAACTAAGACACACAAACAGTGAATTTTTTTTTCTGCTGTAAAGAAAAATGATATTTGTAAGAAAATGGATGGATCTAAAAATTTATTAAGTAAGGTAACCCAGACTCAGAAAGACAAAAAACTCATAGTCTCTCTCACAGGCAGATTCTTAAATGATATGGGATGTCCTTCTGTATATACGTTGCTTTTATTGGTTGATGAATAAAGCTGTTTGGGCCAATGGCTTAGCAGAGTAAAGCCAGGTGGGAATCAGAACAGAGATATATAGAGAGAGTAGGCAGAGTCAAAGAGATGCCACGTAGCTGCCGAAGGAGATGGACGCCAGAACCTTACCAGTAGGCCATAGCCTTATGGTGATACAGATTAATAGAAATGGGTTAACTTAAGATATAAGAGTTATTAGCCTGTTAAAAAATTGTAAAAAAAAAAAAAGTTATTAGCCTGAGCTAATAGGCCAAACAGTGTTGCAATTAATAGAGTTTCTGTGTGATTATTCGGTGGCTGGGAACAAAAAACAGTCTACACTTAACTGTTAATGTTTATATGC